>NC_068935.1:104144596-105487631 GCF_023091745.1 Budorcas taxicolor | reverse complement strand
ACACTACAGGGCTCTGTATAAGGAGAGGGGCCTTTGACAGCTAGTGAAAAAGATATTAAAAATAAGGAAGAAATTAAGACCCTATTAGATGCTGCCTGGAAACCAGAAAGGGTTGCAGTCATACACTGCTGAGGACATCAAAAAGAGGATACCCCCCGGGCTCAGGGAACAGACTGGCAGATAAGACGGCTAAACAAGCAGCCAAAGGCTTGGAGGTGACAAGTGAAGCCCCTATTAAAGCTCTCATATTGGCGGAGCTACCTGAGCTAATGCTAGACTCTCCAAATTACACCGAAGCCCAAAACCAACTAGCCAAAGCAGAAGGGGCCATCAAGACTGAAAAGGGATGGTGGGAATTGCCAAGTGGCAAATTATTAGTACCGGAGGAGATGGCACCGACTCTGGTAAGCCAAACACACCAAGTGACCCACCTAGGCCATGATAAACTGGAAGAGCCAATTTGAAAATATTTCTTGGTTCCCTGCCTCTCTTCCCTATGCGGGACAATCTCAGAACTACACTGCCTGCTCACAGGTCAATGTTGCCTCTCGGCATAGACAGAAACCTCCAGGGATTCAGGTAAAAGGCTTGCTGCCCTTTGAACACCTGGAAGTGGACTTCACTGAAATGAAACCTCACTGATACTACCATTACCTGCTGGTCATAGTATGTACGTTCTCGGGATGGGTAGAAGCTTTTCCTACCCAGACTGAAAGAGCATCAAAAGTAGCCTGGTGCCTGCTTAGGGAGATAGTTCCTAGATTTGGATTTCCTACCAGCATTGGATCAGAAAATGGCCCAGCTTTTGTAGCTGATTTAGTATAACAAGTAAGCAAAACTTTAAACATCAAGGGTAAATTACATACAGCATATAGGCCCCAGAGTTCTGGGATGGTGGAAGGAACCAACCAGACACTTAGAGAGACACTCTCCAAGTGGATCTTAGAGACTGACTGTTCCTGGGTGGACTTGTTTCCAACGGCTCTGCTCAGACTCAGGATGACCCCACAGTCCCATGGCTCTTCTCCGTACAAAATTGTGTATAGGAGGCCCCCTCCCATAATAAAACGGGTATCAACAAATTTGCCTCAGGTGAGGGGAGATGAGATTTCACAGCAGATGAACAACTGGGTAAGGCAATAAATGAGGTAACTAAGTTTGTACAAAAAAGGATGCCATTCCCCCTTGGAGAACAGATTCATAAATTTGTGCCCAGGGATCAGGTGTGGTCAAGGACTGGAAACACAACTCCTTGGCCCCACATTGGAAGGGTCCATATACTGTTCTTCTAACCAGCCCGACTGCAGTTAAAGTTGCAGGTGTCACTCCCTGGATCCACCACATGAGGCTGAAGAGAGCATACCACGCAGACCCGGAGGACGCCGAGCGGACTACACAACAGGACCCCACTGATCCCCGTGAAGCCAAGATCATCTTAAGGAAGAAACAGAGAGGAAGCTCTACAATCAACTGCTGCTACAAGGACTTGCTGGTGTCATCTTGAGACTGACCTTAGTTTCAATACAAAGAGGGACCTGTGCTATAATTAAAGTTGAATGTTGTGCATATATTCCTGATTTATCTGGCTATATATCAGCCACCCTAGATGACATGAAAGGTCAGGTAAAAGTTATGTCTGATGATAATCTTCCTTTTGGACTTTGGTCCTATCTTGGGTGAAGGGTGATTGGTGGAAAACTATATTATCATTTTTATAGTTGTCTTGATAGTTCTGCTTTGTGGACCCTTTATTTCACAACGTATTATAAACTTTGTAACCCAAAGGTTGATGTCGTTCTCCCAAATTGGAGGTTGGAGAGTCAGGGTGCAATATATCCCTATGAATGATGCTCATACTATGAGTTAAGAGCATCAAGAGGCGGGGATGAAGGAGGAAACAGACAGAACAGGCTCCATCTTGAAAGCAGGACTCCATCCTGGGCCGGACTGTGGACTTTGAGCTATATGCCCAGTACCTATGGAAACGACATACCAACTGGAAAACCAGGCCCCCTGGATGGAAGAGCCCCATGGCTCATACCTAGACTCTCTGTTGCCTAAAAGAATACCCAAATTATCTGTATAACTGAATAGAATCATAAATTCTATTATGCCTATTGGAGTATGACCACAGGCCTATTGATAATTGTCCATTGTTAACTACCTAGGCTTAAGGCATATGAATCACAGGTTAACTTTGATTATATCTTTCTTTTCCTTTGTTCAGACTAGTTTCAGGGAATTTGGGGAGGTGGGTTTGGGCATGTACACTTAGGGTATATAAGGTTTTCAGAAAAACTGGTCAGGGTCCTTGGCTAAGAGGAGACTCTGCCTTGGGCCCGCCGGTGTAATAAACTGCACTCCACTATCTGCATTGTCCTTCTGAGTGACTTTGTTTCCCGGAATGCGTGGCTACAACAGTGAAGTGAAACCACACATTTTACCAGTTTTCACCAGGCACCAGGTTCACAGAGCCTTTCTTAGTGGCCACAGCGCTTGCTCTCTATCTTCAGCCTTGCTTGCAAAAGGAGGTACACTGAACCTCAAAAATCTCAGATGTAAATGAGGTCTCAAGAGTTCACTGCAAACAGAATAAAATGGAAATGCAAAGCAAAACTACAAAGAGATACCTGTCAGAATGGCTATTCTCCAAAAGACAATTAACACCAAGTGTTGGCAAGGATATGGAGAAAAGGGCATCTTTATGTGCTATTGATGAGAAAATAAGTTGGTGGAACCACTATGGAAAATAGCATGGAGGTTCCTCAAAAAACTAAAAATACAACTACCATGTGTGCGCAATTGCTAAGTTGCGTCCGACTCTTTCAAGACCCCATGGACTGTAGCCCACCAGGCTCCTCTGTCCAAGGGATTCTCCAGGCAAGAATACTGGAGTGGGTTGCCATTCCCTTCTCCAGGGAATCTTCCCAACCCAGGGATTGAACCCCGCATCTCCTTTGCGGATGATTCTTTACTGTCTGAGCCACCAGGGAAGCCCATTTGCAATGAAAATTAAATTATATAAATTTACATTTAGAGAAAGGTCTTCCCTGCTGGCTCAGAATAGATAAAGAAGATGTGGTATATACATACAATGGAACATTATCCAGCCAGAAAAAAAGAATGGAATGCTGCCATTAGTGACAACATGGCTGGATCCTGAGGGCATTTTACTAAGTGAGGTAAGTCAAGCAGAGAAAGACAAATACCATATGATCACACATATATGTGGCATCTAAAAAATGAAACAAAATCTAAGCTCATAGATACATAGAACAGATTTGTGGTAGCCAGAGGGGAAGGGGAGTGAGGAGTAGATGCAATGGGTGAAGGCAATCAAAATGTATAAACTTTCAGCTTTAAATTAGTCATGGGATGAAATGTATAGCATGGTATGTGTGTGTTACTCACCCAGTCTTTGTGACCCCATAGACTGCAGCCTGCCAGGCTCCTCTGTCCATGGGATTTTCCAGGCAAGAATACTAAAGTGGGTAGCCATGCCCTCCTCCAGGGGATCTTCCCAATTCAGGGATCGAACGCAAGTCTCCTGCATTGCAGGCAGATTCTTTACCATCTGAGTCACCAGGGAATGACTATCATTAATAATACTGTACTGAGAGTAGATCTTAAAAGTTCTCATCACAAGAAAAAAAATTTTTGTAACTATGTACAGTGATGCATGATAACTAGACTTACTGTAGCCACCATTGTGAAGTGTGTACAAATATCAAATCACTACACTGTACACCCAAAACTAATGTTACAGTGTCAGTTCAGTTCAATCACTCAGTCATGTCCAACTCTTTGCGACCCCATGAATCGCAGCACGCCAGGCCTCCATTACACATCAATAAAAGAAAAAACAAACAGAGTAAGAAATCCTATCTTACAGACAAACAAACACAATCCAACATAGACAACTTTGCTATGAACTTTCCATATACTTCATGTGGGTTTTTATAGACACTGCATCTTGGTAGGCTACAAAAATCAGAAAGCCAGAAAAGCTGCATCAAATTCAAAGATGGAAGAACTCCAGAGACCTTCTAGGAGTGGGACTGGGAATGATTTTCTCTCTCTCTGTCTCTGACAGTTTCCCTATTAAATCTCAGACGGTTATACAATGGGGGGAGAAGTGCTGATGGGGCCTTCTCAATACCCATCTCCCTCTTTCAGAGATTTCTGATTCCAGGCCTCTTACCAGAGACACACTGTCCACTTGCTAAGAGACTGCCTCTGAAATGATCTTCAAAATCTGTCACTCAGCACTTAGGGTGAACATGGCTGACATGACTTGCCTTGGGACCCACAGACCTAGAGAGTCTCCCCTCCCCAGACTTCCAAAACCTCTGGCTTGGACTGAAATCTGCTCCTTTGGAATCATCAGCCCCAGCAGAGCACATTTCCTGAAAGATCCCATTGGGATGTGCCAAGTTGGGGGCAGCCTGCAGGCTGGCGCTGGAGGGAGGAGCCCGGCCAACCAGGGCCAGTTCCCAAAAGTAGTGAGCGCCCAAGCTGGAAACCCATGACTCTGTGGGTGGCTGGGCTCTGGCAGCAAGCTATGCAGTAGAAGGAAGGAGAGTGGAGGGCAGGGTGAGACAGGGGAGGAAGGTCAGGTGGAAAAAGACAAGAGGCCCCTTGGCTAACTAAGAAAGGCTCCACCAGTTGCACAGGCGGCTTAGAGATGCCTCCCAATTCAGCAGGAAAAGCCACCTCTAATTTCTCAACTTCTCCCCTGTTACCTGTCCAGTGCGGGCTTCTCCCTCCCCTCTAGTTTCACATTAACCTGATTCCCGCTTTGGGGGGTGGGGAAATGAATCCACCTGGGGGTCAGGGGAATGGCACTTGCCAGGCACAGAGGATAAAGTCTCCTTTCCACTTCGCCCTGAATCAGTTCCTACCCAACAGCTGAAAAACTTACAAGAGTCAGCTGGAAACAAAAGTTCCTGATTATCACTTCACACGTTGGATTCATCCACTCATTAGTGGATGCGCAGGGAATGTCCCCAACATGCTATCTGGGAACCCTCCCCCTCCAAGCTTCACCCACAACTCTGTAGGTTCGCTTTTCAGACCCAAATTTAAACTGCCCATAGTATTGAAAGTAAAGCCAGATATCTGCTGACCCCATAGCCCACATCACCCATGTTCCCATTAACACTAAATTAAAATGCGCCCATGGATTTCTTCTCTCCAGGGCGACACGGGTGCATCCATGTTTCCCAGCTCCCCTGAAGCTCTTTGCTAACTTAAGCCTCTCTGATGAGGGACTCAGCAGTAGTTCTTAAAGGGGCATTTCCAAAGAAGGTTTTGTCAACACCAGGAGAGCCCTAATAAACACCTGGGTCCCCTTAGATGCTACAGACCACGCCTTCCAGAAACCAGAAGCCCCACCCTCTGTCTAGCAGAGCCCGCGTGCTAACCAAGCGCTTGCCACATGTCACCACTCTCAGCTGGCACCTCTCTCCCAGCGGTGCAGACTTTCTCGGAATCCCCAGCAGGGGGGGTTGGGGGATGCGGGAGAGGCCCCGCCTGCGCCGGCCACGAGAGTCCTTCTACGGCGACTAGTGCCCTGCAGCCCCAGGGGGTGGCCTGGCACCTCGAGTGGGAGGGGGTAGGTACTCCTTCCAGGACAAGCTGTCAGTCCCCTGGGTCCCGGCTGCGAGCAACCGCAGGAGAGGCAACTCCTGGGGATGAGAAAGTAGCCCGCGGCCAAAAGTCTCTTGGTCGACTCTAGCGCCTACGTGGGTTTGATTGACCCCCTGGAACTCCGGGCGCAGAGGGTCCATCGGCTACCGGCGGCCGCCTGACAATCGGTTCTCCCTTCCCGATGCCCGGACGCTAGCCCCGCTCCGCATCCCCCAATCCCCGGGCGGCGAAAGACGAAGTCGGCGCAAACAAAGGGCGCCTCGCACCACCCTCCGGCCAAGCCGGGGATGGGGGTGGTCCCCTGCACCCCGTTGGGGAGGCTGGCCCGCCCCTGGCATTACCTGGGAAGCCGCGGCTCGGCGGGACTCGTAGCAGCAGTGGCAACAGCAGCAGCAGCGCGGGCCAGAGTGCGGGGCTCCCCATGTCGCGCGGGGGCTGCGCTGCGCTCCGCTCAGCTGCGCGGCGCGCGTCCCGGGGGCGGGAGGAGATCGACCGGACCGAGGGACTGTGCCGCGGGCCGGCGGAGGCCGAACTTAAAAACTCCTCCTCTCGCCTGTCTCCCGCCCCCGGCCAACCCTCCTTCCTCCGCCTCCCCGGAGCGCTGGCGCGGCTGGGGCTCCGACCCACCCCCTCCTTTTGTGCCAGCGCTTCTTCTGGAGCGGGGCTGACACCTCCGCCCCCTCTCCGGGGTGCCGGAGCGCGCCAGGGGCGTGCCCTAGTAAACTGAACCATCCCAAAGTATCTCTGGGTTTCCCAGTTTGCGCCCTTTCACTCCAAATACACACACCGGTTGCCCGACCCCCTCCTAGATCCCGGGCCCCTACCACCATATCATCTAAGCAGAGAGCTGCGTGAGTCTCAGGGAAAGAGAAGAGACAACCGCGGCAGGTTATTATGGCCAAATTCGCGGGTTTGACCCTCCCGATCACGCCCCAAGTTTGCTGTTATTATGCCCACCCTCTCCGAAAAGAAACGCCGCTTAGAAACCTGCCCGGGTTCACGGTTACAGACAGAGGAGAGATTTGAACTTAGGTGTGTGGTTGCGCCGGCGCCAATGTCCGTGCTATGGCTTTTTGGTTTCTCTTTAGCGAAGGAATGAATCAAGGGCTGGCCCGCGTGCGTGCCGGCTGCACTGCGGTTTGGGATGAGGCTTGAGGTACTCTTTCCAAGGTTGGCTGATGGGAGAGCACAAGGCCCAGAAAGTTCCCCGTCTCACCCACAGCCTGGGAATCCAGCTGTTGTAGTTTCTTGCAATCAGAGTTCCCCATTTCCTGGATTGTTCGCACCCCTAGGACACCACGATCAGCCTGGAGTCTCCACCCTGTGGGCTGGCGTCAGGATAGGGTTTCTCGGCTGCCTGCAGGACGGATCTGGTTTCTTCTTCAAGGGTTTCTCTCCCTCTCTCTCTCTTTTTTGTAAACACCTAAGGCAGGGACCTCGCCCCTTTTCCTGCCAGCAGATCATAACTAAGACAGATTCCAACTAGGGCTGCGGCATTCAGTTGTGCCATGCGCTCTGAGCGAAGGTCCTGGAGGAAGGGGCAAGGGTGCTAACATCCAGCCGCCTCTGGGGTCATCGAGCCCTGTACTATGATAGAGGCCATGTTCATTGTGGAAAGGCAGCTTTCTCCTCACCTCAGCAGTCTGGTCTGTTAGCTAGACGAAGGGCCCTGGGAATATCCATCCAGAAGGTTTTCAATTTTTTTAATCTAGATGGCTTGCTTTTTTTCCCAGTTCTCACAAAAGGCTCTGCCTTGAACTTCCATCTTACCCTCTCTGGTGCCTGGGAGCCTTCTCTCCATCGTTGCTGCCTCCTCATGGAGCCAACAACCCTTCAGTAACCCTCTGATCACAAGACAATGAGGGTGGTCAGGCTCTTCCTGGGCTTCCATCTCACCAGGCTCTCCAGGGAGTGGTTCTCAATCCTGTCCACCCAGGAGAGAAACCTTAGGGGAGCTTCATGGAAATACCCTATCTGGGTTCCACCCCAGCCAGACCAATGAAACTAGAATCTTTAGGGATGTGGTCTGGCCTTTGAGTAGATGTATCATCCCCTTGCCCCCATGCTCCAGTGGTGCAGGTTTTAGAATGGGATAAATTCTAAGTCAAGGATTCTCAGCCCAAGTGCTATTGACATTTGCGGCTGGACCATTCTTGGTTGGGGAAGTGCCTGCTCTGTGTACTGAAGGATGTTTTAGTTGCATCCCTGGCCTCTGTGCCCCTGAGAACAAGTAGCAGGCCCTCAATTTTTCCCTGTTGTGACAATACATGTCTTCAGGAGCTGTCAAATATCTTTTAGCACAAAAACTGGCCCTAATCGAGAACCCCTGTTGGAGGCTCATGAGCAAAGGTTCATGGGCACCCCAAATTTCCAGGCCCAGGTTAGTCTGACCGGTGGCCTTCCTTTCCTTTATCACCTCTGAGACAAGCTCTGCTCACAAAACCCAGCATGCATTTTATTACTGAACGGACAAGGAACACCTGGTTCTCACCTAGCACCTGAATCTGGCTGATAACAAGCAACACCACACTGTTAAGAGCTGCTTTCTTTGCTACTTTAGAACAAACTCCAACCAGATTTATAGTAATAATTACAATAACTAGTATTGCTATTTATAATTTTTATATACAGGACTCTGGCAGAAGGGATGAGGGAAGAGGGACACATAGGAGAAATTATCCATCCTCTTCACAGTGTCCTGGTAGACAATAGGATGGTTAAGCAGATTCATAATCTGTCAAGCAATTGAACCCAGCAGACAGGGTCATGAATGGATGGAAACAGGAGGAGAAGTCACCCAGGGAGTGCCACAGAGGTCTGATCTCTTCCTGTCCTGCTGGTCATAGCTACTAACGAGTTGGGAAAAGACACTGTTGGCATGAGGCACAGAGATAGGTAAGAAATAGGTTCCAGGCATCTCTAATAAATAAGCAAGAATGTTGTATTGACTCTGAACACTAAAAAAGAATGATAGGACTTCGCTGTTGGCACAGTGGATCAAAACTCCGCCTGCCAATGCAGGGAACATGGGTTCTATCCCTGACCCGGGAAGATCCCACAAGCCTCGGAGCAGCTAAGCCCGAGAGCCACAACTACTGAAGTCTGTGCTCTAGAGCCTGTGCTCCACAAAGAGAGAGGCCGCCACAATGAGAAGCCTGCCCTCTGCATGAAGTAGCCCTCACTCACTGCAACTAGAGCAAGCCCGTGTGCAGCAAAGAAGACCCGGCATAGTCAGAAATAAATAAGAAGATAAGAAAAATAAATAATGATGCCCTACATGAGATCTCAAAATTCAACCACACAGACTCAGAGTACAGGAAACGTGGCTTCTCAGCAGTACCTACCATACTTAGTTGCCTACAGGCTACGACAGATTTGCCAGGCACCTCAGGGCACTGCTGACAGAGCCTGTTCTATCCTCAGAAGCATTCGAGTGCTGGACAAAGTGCCGAAAGTGAGGAGAAGGGAACACAGTCTAAGTCTGGCAGGGGGTGGGTGGGGGAGAGGTGTCTTTCCACCAATTGCAGTGTGGAGGAGGCCGGATTAAACAGCACAGCCTTGTCCCCTGAGTTAGAGCAGAATGACCCACAGTGGAGAAGGAAGGAAAAGGAGTCACAGGATTCCCCACCCCTCCACTCTCTTCCTTGAACTTGTAGACTCAGAGATGCCATTGAAACAGAATCTGGCAGCCCCCTACCTACCGCAGGAGAGAGCTTTTCTGAGCATGTCAGTCAAGGCCCTTCCCTCGTGAGCCCCTGCCATCTCCCCACACCTCCTTATCCCCCACCCTCACAAACCAGTGGTTCTCTTCCCACATCCTTCCAGAGTAAAGGACCTGAAGCTTAAGGGGAACATTGGTGGCTCACTGTACCTTAGGAAATGGGAGTGGAATCAAAGTCAAGGAGACACTCAGTTGGGATGAGATTTAAGACAGTGCAGACTAGCTGTGCATGTGTGCGTGCTAAGTCGCTTCAGTTGTGTCCAACTACTTTCAACCCATGAACTGTTGCCCACCAGGCTCCTCTGTCCATGGAATTCTCCAGGCAAGGATACTGAAGTGAGTTTCCATGCCCTTCTCTAGGGCATCTTCCTGACCCAGGGGTCAAACCCAGGTCTCCTGCATTGCAGGCAGATTCCTTACCCACTGAGCCACCTGGAAACTAGCTGTGGTGAGGACTATTTTTCCAAAATTCTCAATCCAAGTTTGGGATTAGCAGAAGCAAACTATTATATATAGGATGAATAAACAACAAGGTCCTGTATAGTACAGGGAACTATATTCAATATCCCTTGATAAACCATAACAGAAAAAGAACATGAAAAGTAATGTATATAATGCATAACTGAGTCACTCTGCTGTACACCTGAAATTAACACATTGTAAATCAACTATACTTACATAAATTTTTTAAAATTCCCAATCCATCACTGATCAAGGCTTTCATAAAATCAATAAATATAACTCCCTAGAAAAATAAAATGGGAATAAGTCAGAGAGCAGCATGGGTTTAGGGACCACAGTTTGGGTAGCACAGTTATAGTGGGTTTAACTGTTTCCATCCTGCACTTATACAAACTACAGACCACACTAGACTCCAGGTTTCTGAGAACTCAAGACTCGAAGGACAAGGAGATGTAACTACAGTCTATTGGAATCGTGCTAAATGAATGCCAGGAGGGCAGGGCGAGTTTGGCTGGTACTGTTATCTGTTACAAATCTAGATTTGAGAGGGTTAACGTAAGAGTGCTCAAGGTCAAGATCAAAAAAAGCTACAGGCAGTCTGTTTACAATCCCGTGGCTTAAAGAGATTTCTTCTCTTTCTAGAATAAATATTCAGAGTGATACAATACAAGCTCTAAGGGATGAAAATTTCTGCAGCATAAGGGAAAAGGAATATTTTGACTCTTAAAGATTCAAAGGAAAACATCTCATTTATGAAAATAATCAGCTACCCCAAAAAAAGGAAAGGCAGTTTCAGAAACTATTTGGTGTATTCAGCAAAAGATTCAAGAATACTCTTATATAGTAGGAGTAGAGGGTCATACAGGCTTCCCTGGTGACTCAGTTGGTAAAGGGTTGCAATGCGGGTTGAAGGCGCATTGCAACCTGGTTTCCAGCCCTGGGTCGGGAAGGTCCCAAGGAGGAGGGCATGGCAACCGACTCCAGTATTCTTGCCTAGAGAACCACCATGGATAGAGGAGCCTGGAGGACTGCAGTCCATGGGGTCACAAAGAGTTGGACATGACTGAAACGACTGAGCACACATACAGAAAATTGAGAAATATAAGAATGCAAAGATTCAAATATGAAATTAACGCCTTTGGTCAGGCTTGGAAGTTATCATTCCTGTCCTGACAACAAGAGAAAGCTGGGTAAACAAAAATTCATGACTTTTCTTGGAGTCAACAAAGAACTGAGTTTTCAGGCAAATCACCACCCATCTAGAAAGACAGGCAAATCCAGACAGTCACAGCTGAGATCTGCTTACTTGGAGCAGAAGACATGCTGGAGTCATACATGGTAGGTACGCCGTAATGGCAATTTAGAAAAATGACTGAGGGCTGGGTGCAGACTAATAGGAGAGTGAGAAACTCCTGGGGGTGACGTCATAGCAGAGATTCCCACACTGCCATAGGCTTTAACTTCAGGAACCCTACCAGGTTTTCATGGTGAAGGTCCAAGAAAGTTCCCCTCCTGCTCTGGCAGAGAGAAGGTACAAGTAATCCTTCTGAAATATGCTCAGAGACTTCTCCAGAAAAAAGGACTATTTGAAGAGGGCTACCTGAATTTTCCAGAGCCTTATTTCAACTCCAAGAATGGCTCGATGATGAACTCCCAGAAAAAAAAAATCATTTGGGGAACTCCTTCTGTGGTTTTGGCGGGATCTGCTGACCACAGACTCTCCAAATCACGGTCATAGGTGTGGTCCCATGAATCACGCTGGGTCAATAGAACTTGAGCCCCAGGTCCCTGGAATTAGAGGGCTCAGCACAGGCCTCAGGCTGGCCAACCAGGGGCTTGCTCAGAGACTTATAAAACAAAGCCCAGTTGAAAGAATCCCTCTTATTTTCCTCTTTGGTTAGATACTGTATGGATGTGACCTAAGACATGCTAGTTTTGAGTGGGGCTCAGAACAAGAGAGGGCTTGCCAGTTGGCACAGTGGAAAAGAACCCGCCTGCCAATGCAGAGAGACACAGAAGATGCAGGTTCAATCCCTGAGTTGTGAAGATCCCCTGGAAGAGGAAATGGCAACCCACTCCAGTATACTTGCCTGGGAGATCTCATGGAGAGAGAAGCCTGGCAGGCTATGGTCCATGGGGTTGCAAAGAGCTGGACACGACTGAGCAACTGAGCATGCACACACACAGGACAAGAGAAGACCCCACCATATGTCTGGGCCACTTTGTAAGCTGCTCTGTCACTTGGGCCATTTGACCCAGGAGATCTACTGGTGTTCCATGTGTCAGCAGCTGAAAGAGGTGCAGTGTGAAGTCTTTGACAAGCCCCTCTAGATGAAGCAAGACCTGACCCTTAAAACTTTGTGGTCAAATCCCTGCCCTCTTTAGTGGATAATTACTCTCCTTTTCAGAATCAACTTTTGGTTGATGAAATGCTTATCTGTGGACCACCAAGTTACTGTGTAACTTGAGCTGTTCATCGTGAACTAGTAGTGTTGTCCAACTGGCCAAGCCATACAGTAGGGCATTCACTGCGGCACTCCATCGTCAAATGGAAGTGATTCATATGTAATCAGGCTTGTGTGGGCCTGGAAGGCGTAAGTTGCATTGAGAAAAAGCTTCAAGGACTTCCCTGGTGGTACAGTGGATAAACAACCCACCTGCCAAGGCCGGGAACATGGGTTTTATCCCTGTTGCAGGAAGATTCTACATGCCATGCAGCAGCTAAGCCCGTGTGCCTAGAGCCTATGCTCCAAAACAAGAGAAGTCACTGCAATGAGAATCCCCCACTCACTGCAACTAGTGAAAACCCGTACACAGCAACAAAGACCCCATGCAACCAAAACCAAAACACAAAAAGAAAAAAAGAAGTGACCTCAAAATCCATGGTCCCTACTTCTGCTACATTACCTTCTCTCTTCCAACCCACATCTCTGGCCTGATGGAATGAGCCCTCTGGCCAGTTAACTGAGGAAGAAAAACCTCAGATAGTTCTGCACAGCAGGTAGGCAGCACCTGAAAGTGGAGAGTGGCAGCGTTAGCACCCAACTCGCTTACAGCCCTGAACAGCAGCACTGAGAGGGATCCTCTTAGTAGGCAGGGTTTTGAGAAGTCTACCTGGTGGTGGTTCAAACGGCAAAGAATCCACCTGCCAACACAGGGAACACAGTTTGATCCCTAGGTTGGGAAGATCCCCTGGAGGAGGAAATGGCAACCCACTCCAGTATCCTTGCCTGGAAAATCTCTTGGATAGAGGAGCCTGGCAGGCTACAGTCCATGGGGTCACAAAGAGTCAGACAGGACTGAGCAACTAACACTTTACTTTCACTTTCACCTGGTGACTTGAGTAGAGATATTGGATATGGATTTTCCTTCTCTGTCCACATGCTTCTGCGTCAATTCCCATCCATAGTCTTATGGAATACCTTACCCACCATCATGGTACTGCACAGAGCACTGCTTCCAATCAAGGAACGCACTTCCCAGCAAATGAAATGTGGCAATGGACTCGGAGTCATGGAATTTACCCATCTTACCATGTTCCCTATCACCCAGAAGCAGCTTGATTGAAGCGGCACGGCCTTTTGAAGATTTACCTGATGCACAGCTAAGTGGTAACACCTTGCAGGGCTGGGCAGGGTCATCCTGGATGCTGTATATCCTTTGAGTTGCCATCAAATATATGATGTTGTTTTCCTGTAGCCAGTATTCATAGATCCCTGAGTACAGCAGAGGAAATGGGAGCGGCACTGTTTGCTATTACCTCTAGTGAAAATCCTTAAGGGTCCCTCTTAATACTCCCAGGTCCGATGATTATTGCCAACAGAAAACCACGTGTGTGTGCTGTCGCTCAGCCGTGCCCAACTGTTTGTGACCCCATGGACTGTAGCCCGCCAGGCTCCTCTGTCCATGGGATTTCCCAAGCAAGAATACTCGAGGGTTGCCATTCCCTTCTCCAGGGGATCTCCCCACCCAGGCATTGGACCTTTGTCTTTTATGTCTCTTGCACTGGCAGGCAGGCTCTTTACCACTAGTGCCACCTGGGAAGCCATTTGAACCCTTAAATGAAGGGCACAAAGATGGGTGGACAACAAGCCAATTCAGGCAGGGATGCTAATATACCAGAACCTTCAAGACTGAAAGTTTATCACACCTCACCAAACAAAGAACCACGACAAGCTGCGGAGGTGCTGGTTGACAGCAAAATGAATACAAATAGTATACAATGGGAAGGCAGTTATAAACATGGGTGTCCCAACTGGCTTATTGGTAAAGGATCTGCCTGCCAATGCAGGTGATGCAGGAAACTTGGGTTTCATTTCTGGGTCAGGAAGATCCCCTGGAGGAGGAAATGGCAACCCACTCCAGTATTCTTGCCTGCACAATCCCATGGACAGAGGAGCCTGGCGGGCTACAGTCCATGGGGTCGCAAAGAGTTGGACATGACTGAGTGAGTAAACCACAACAAATTTATAAATATCCATTACGACCATGTGGCTGCTGCAGAGACGGAGACTGTAATAGTTATAAATAGTTCTTCCTTATTTTAATACAGATATATTTGTATATATATTAACTAGATATTTTTGTTTTCTTTGTTATTTCATCTCATCATCTAACATGATATATTAATAATACTTTGTATCTCAACGATATCAAAGGAAATGTGTGAATCATCTTGGAAAAGAATGAACATCAGCCACGGACAAAATAAGGAACTCTGTATTCTCTTCTGGGGAAAGGGTTAGCATTTTTTGGTCATATGTGGAAGAGTTGTATAATACTAGGCAGAAGTAGGACTTTAGCCTTGTGCTGATTCAGATATTAAGTATACTTTAAGGAGATGTGTATGGATGCCAAGTTGACTAGGGGTGAATTTTAATGGCTTCGTGATGTGTCAGCTTGGCTAGGCTGAGCTACATTTCCCAGAATTCACTCTCTTGTTTCCAGTTAGGGAAGATTCTCGGGAGATTTGGAGGCTGGAAGAGAAGCAGTGGCCATTTTGTTGCTCACACATGTTGCCGATTTGCTGACTTACCTCGCCAGTGTGAAGCACCAACCTTTCTCTAATCCTTCAGCTTCTTCGACTTCTAGGCCAGATGTAGATGTGTTTAGCTCTGTGATGAAGAGCCCTACTTCTGCTGGAGATCCTCATCACCAAGGTCAAAGGCCACATGGATTTGCATGAGTCTGGTTCTTCCTCATGGGGCTCCAACTTGTGTTTTTTGGTTCCAACCTACCCTCAATCTCCCCCCTCCACTTAACATCCATCTTCCCTCCTGGACATTCCATGAATGTCAAGCTCCAGCTTTAGACTCAGAGATAACAGCCATAGAGAGACTGCTTAGTAAGCAGCCAAAACTGCATAAGAACAGTTCCCTGTAATGAATCCATACTGAACTTTCACAATATACATCTGCTTCTCTGGATGAACATGGGCTGATACAGGTGAGGAGCGAGGGCGAGGAGATAGTAAGTTTAGTTTTGAACATGTGAAGGTGGCCGTGTGGGTGGACCAACAAGGTGGGGACCTCTAGTGCAAAGATCATTTGGAATTTAGTAGGAGAGAAGAGGAGAGGGGTAGAGATTTGAAATGCTTACATGGAGGAGAAAGCTGAAGTCACTCAAGTGGATGAGCTCCTTGAGGACATTGGAGAAAAAGGAAGAAAAGGAAAAAGAGGCTTGGAAAATACAAGTTAAACAGGGGAGCACAAAGGAAGCCATAGCAAACAACAGCTTCTGAATCTTGACAAGGGGCATCTGAGTCCCAAGGGAGAAGAGGCACACTTTTTTTTTTTTTTTTGCCAGATAAGACTTGTAGAAATTATGGACAAGGGAACATGACCCAGTTCTAAAGGCTGACAAAAAATAGAACAAAGTGAAGAAACGTCAGTTAGATCCTGTGGTTAAATATCTCACCCATAAGGATTGAACCCCTAACTTCTAAGCCCTCGCCTGGGCTGGTAATGTGGTTTGTGGCAGTCTAAGAGAGGAGTAGAGGAGGGGGCAGAGCTCTTGGGAGACAGGAGTAACTTAATGTGGTAAAAATGAGACAATTGGTTGGTAGTCCAGATGCCATGCATTTGAAGACGAGTGTAACTCGTGTAAGACTGGGATGTTTTTGCCAAAAGACTATCCTCAGACATATGCCTGCATCCAACTGTGATGATATTGATTGCCCAAAGAAGACCAACCCTGGTCCTCGGTCCAGTGGGATCTGTTTAAGGCCCTGTGGAGACAGTTCTGCCCTTTCACCCTTTATTCTGAACACGATTCTCGGGCTGCCTTCTTTAAAGTTTGTGCAGCTGACCCTCTGCAGAAGGTTGCATCCATCGAACTGTCTCCCCTCTCTCCCCCTAGTCCTTGCAATTCTGTTGATGTTGGCACATCCCTGGGGCCTCTGCCTTTTCAGATGCTGATTCATCCAGAAAACATCTGCTGGAGGTAACAGCCTTGTCACATGTTTCAAGTCATAGAAGGACGTGTTGGAGGAGAGGGAAAGCTTTCATTTATTCACTTGTAATCAACCCAAAGGTCAGCATCACAGAAAGGACTTGGACAGGAAAATGAGTCCTGGAGGCTAAAGAAGGGCTTCCAGCTGCAAGGAGAACAGCTAACATGCATCCCCTGTACGTGTGGGCACAGTGCAGGCTGCCTCTTCCTGTGGCTGTCCCCCAGAGCCTTTCCCCTGTTCCTCAAGACCTCTCTTGGATCCCAAGAGTTTCTGGCTCAATTATGAGGGCTTCAGGGAGGCCAGAGCACATGCAGAAACCCTGCTGTTTGGCCAGAGGGCTGAGGGCTCCAGCCAAGTACAAAAACAAGCCAAGTTCAGAAACAATGAGTTAACAGTCCTTCCTAAGTTGCATCATACTATTAGTGATAACTATTCAAATGCTTCATTTAGTCAAATCCTGTTGGACTTTTTGTCCTGTCTGCCTTTCAGGGATCAGCCTTCCTCTGACCCTGGTCAACAGCCAAAGAAAAGTTGACTCGTGGAAAAGTTACAAGACTTGCAGCAAAGGCCCGCAAGAGTTGAACACACCAAAGCCGAATAAGGATTCTGAGCTATCAGTGTTGGGAGTCTACAGTAATATTTTTCAAGTGGCTGTGTGAAGCTTTCCCACACTGCTCTGGTCCTTGTCTCCCTCTGCCAGGGTAGATTCAATTTCTGTTTGGCTGGAATATAGAAGGACCTTCCCCACTTGCCTCATGCTCACTTCTCTTTAAAAGGAGGATACGCAGTGACATGTCTCTTGAGTATATGATCTGGTACAATGAAACCCAATGTTTGGTATATCTTGGAATGTTCTCAAATGAATGCTGTTGCATGACCATAGTATTACACAGTTTCCTCCAACTCTTTATTTTCCTTTCAAAAAAAAGTTGCCTAAACTCTCGGCTTCCATCAGCCTACTCCAAACTGAGTCTGTGCACACTGGTCCTCTGAAATAACTCTTGCTGTTGTCTCCTGCGTGTTGTTTGCACCAATCGACATGTTTTAGTCCTTGTTCCATACACTTCTCAGCATTCAGTACTAGTGACCACTTGTCACCGGACACGACTTAGTGACTGAACAACACCACTTCAAGTAACGTGGACAATCTGTAGATTCCAGGACACCACACTATCATACCTCCAACATCTCTGGATGCTTCTTAAGTATTTTTGGCCACCCATTCATCTCAGGGCAACCATTAAATGTTGAATTCCATGGGAATCTCTATTCTCTCTCCTAGGTGATCTCATCTACTCTCAGAGCT
This sequence comes from Budorcas taxicolor, assembly GCF_023091745.1. NCBI lineage: Eukaryota > Metazoa > Chordata > Mammalia > Artiodactyla > Bovidae > Budorcas > Budorcas taxicolor. The sequence goes on along the minus strand of NC_068935.1, from coordinate 105,470,042 downwards.
TCGATTACCAGCTAAACATTAATAATTCATAAATATGTATCTTTAGACTCTCCTGTGGGTGCCTGACCTTACTATATATTTAATAACTTCTCTCGATTGTTCAAATGCACCATCAACTCCACACATTCTGAATAGATTCACATCCTCTAACCTGTGAACTTCAGTGTCCTCCAGCATTCTCTGTGTCTGTGACTGCTATTCATCCTTGAATTCCTTTCTCTCCAGCCAAGTCATCCCTCAGTCCTGTATTTTCCTCCTTATGATGCTTGAATCCAGCCATGTTGCTCTGTCTTCACTGTCACCCACTTGGCCCATGCTCTATACTATCACCTCTCAACTGGACCCCTATCAGTGACTTCCTAGGTGGTCCCTTGCATCCACTCCTGTATCTCCTGCGACCTCCACATCCTCTCCATTTGCTCCAGTCAGAGCAAACCATCACTCACTGGCTTAAAACCCTTTGCTGGATTACTGGTACACGTACTGATACATAAGAGAACGAGATTCTGAGCATAACATACAAAGCTCTGTTTCGTCCAGACACTGTCTACTTATCCAGCCTCAGCTCTCACCACCCTTACATCAGTCTTACTACTGCTATCACTCTGACTTTCTTTCAGTCTGTGCTGTTCCTTTCTGCTTCAGGGCCTTTGCAAATACTTTCTTCTGCTTACTTTTTCTACCGCTTATTCTAGGTAACATCTCCTTATTTTCAGATTTTATCTTAAATACCACTTCAGGGAAGCTTTCCTAGACTCCCTAGTAGATAAATTTCAGTTCTATGTGCTCCATATTTTCCAAGATGGCTGCAAAGTACCTCCCATCCCATAAGTTCTTCTTATAATGTGACACTGAATACTTCTCTCATCAAGGGAGCTCTGTGTTGTCTCCCCTGGAATCAAGGTGGCTCTGTGATTATGCCAGAAGCAACATGGTGTGCTTCCAAAGTTATGTATGACACAAGAGGAGATGCAGCTTTTACCTGGTTTTTATTTTTCTAGATACTTGCTCTTGGAAGTCAGCAACCATGCTGTGCAAGAATCCACATGGAGGGGTCATGTGTCTATGAACCACCTGAAAGCCCAGCTGAAATCCCAATCAGGAGTGAGTATCAACTGCCAGACATGGGAGTGAGGGAAGCCTTCAAGATGACTCCAACCCAAGTCACCGTATGACCACAACTGTATGAGAGATCCTGGCCGAGAATTGCCCACTGAACCCAGTTAACTCTAGAACTGTGAGATAAATGGTATCTCATTGTTTTAAGGCACTGAATTTTGAGCCAATTCATTACTCTGCATAGATAACTAAAATGTGTGCTTCTTCAAAAAACCAGACAACTCAATCAAAGAATGGACAGGAGATCCAAATAGACATTTTCTCCAAAGACATATACACGGCCCAAAAGCACGTGAAAAGATGCTCAACATCACTAACTATCAGAGAAATGTAAATCAAAAAACTACAGTGAGATATTACTTCATAGAAGTCATAATGGCTATCATCAAAAAGCCTACAGATAAGAAATGCTGGAGAGGTAGAGAAAAAGGAACCTTCATACACTGTTGGTAGGAATGTAAGTTGGTACAACCACTATGGAGAATAGTATGGGAGGTTCCTTTAAAAAATAAAGATAGAACTACTGTATGACCCAGCAATCTCATTCCTAGGCATATACTCAGAGAAAACCATAATTCAAACACATAGATGCACCCCAATGTTCAATGTAGCACTATTTACCTTAGCCAAGACATGGAAGCAACCTAAATGTCTATCAGCAGAGGAATGGATTAAGAAGATATGGTACATATATACAATGGAATATGACTCAGTCATAAAAAAGAACAAAATAATACATTTGCTGCAACATGGATAGATCTAGAGACTGTCATACTGAGTGAAGTAAGTCAGACAGAGAAAGAAAAATGTTATTGTACATATATGGAATCTAATTTAGAAACCAAAATAATACAAATGGAGTTATTTATAAAACAGAAGCAGACTTACAGATATTAAAAACAAACATGATTACCAAAGGGGAAATATGGAGGAGAGGGATAAATTGGGAGATTGTGATGAACATACACACAGTACTATATGTAAGACAGACAACCAACAAGGATGTATTGTATAGCACAGAGAACTCTACTCAATATTCTGTGATAGCCTGTAAGAGAAAAGAATCTGAAAAAGAATTAATATATGTATATGTAAAACTGAATCACTTTAGGGTACACCTGAAACTATTACAACGTTGTAAATCAACTATATTCCAAGAAAATTTTTAAAAATAACAAAAAATTTAAAAATAAGTGATTCACAGCATATACATAGCATATGTATACTTATTTGTGTAAAGTATTTTAATTCATCATAGTATTTATGTATTTGTATAAATCCCACTACCAATATCTGTATTCCCTGACAGACTATGATTTCTTTGACACAAGTAGGGACAGTGTCTCATTTCATCATTGTATTTATAGAAAAAGTTGGCTTAAAGCTCAACATTCAGAAAACTAAGATCATGGAATCTGGTCCCATCACTTCATGGCAAATAGATGGGGAAACAGTGGAAACAGTGTCAGACTTTATTTTTGGGGGCTCCAAAATCACCACAGATGGTGATTGCAGCCATGAAATTAAAAGATGCTTACTCCTTGGAAGAAAAGTTATGACCAACCTAGATAGCATATTCAAAAGCAGGGACATTACTTTGCTGACTAAGGTCCGTCTAGTCAAGGCTATGGTTTTTCCTGTGGTCATGTATGGATGTGAGAGTTGGACTGTGAAGAAGGCTGAGCGCTGAAGAATTGATGCTTTTGAACTGTGGTGTTGGAGAAGACTCTTGAGAGTCCCTTGGACTGCAAGGAGATCCAACCAGTCCATTCTGAAGGAGATCAGCCCTGGGATTTCTTTGGAGGGAATGATGCTAAAGCTGAAACTCCAGTACTTTGGCCACCTCATGCAAAGAGTTGACTCATTGGAAAAGACTCTGATGCTCTGATGCTGGGAGGGATTGGGGGCAGTAGGAGAAGGGGATGACCGAGGATGAGATGGCTGGATGGCATCACGGACTCAATGGACATGAGTCTGAGTGAACTCCGGGAGATGGTGATGGACAGGGAGGCCTGGCATGCCGCGATTCATGGGGTCGCAAAGAGTCGGACACGACTGAGCGACTGAACTGAACTGAGGTGCTAAAATAAACTTTTAAAGTAAATTAATGAATGAATTTCTATTGTTTGTACAAGGTTTAATAACTTTCAAACACAACAGCTTAAATGAACTATTCAATATATCTAATGGTGTAATCTCTTATGCTTATTTGTGGTGACATTTCTCACTGTAAAATTAATTAGTCAAAGTATGATGAATGATGATTCAACATCCATTCATCAAATATTTGACTATGTGCAAAGGCAATTTGGAAACACCAAGAATTATACCACAGGGGTTCTGTACTGTAGTTGTTCCTACATGAAATGCTTCAAGAATTTACCAGAGACTATTGTCATTCAAAGACTCCACATTCTTTGTGTTTATTTTTGTGAGAAATTACTGAGGCATTTATTTGAATCTGAAAAGTTCTGATGCTTTGCTGGTACTTCCACCATCAGGATCTTGATAGACTTTTGTTTTCTATTTGGTAATGTTCGTGAGGGCTTCCCTCATGGCTTAGTGGTAAAGAATCTGCCTACTAAGCAGTAGATGTGGGTTTGATCCCTGAGTCAGGAAGATCCACTGGAGAAGGAAATGGCAACACACTCCAGTATTCTTGCCTGGAGAATCCCATGGACAGAGGAGCCTGGCAGGCTACAGTCCATAGGGTCGCAAAAGAGTCAGACACAACACAGTGACTAAACAACAACAACAATGTTCTTGAACTGATTGAACCTCTGTGTCTCTGCGGCAGTAAATTATACTGTGGCCACATCCAGGAATCATTCATCTCTATCGAAATGTGATTAGGAAAAAAGCTGCACTTTAGTTGTTCAGTCGTGTCCAACTCTGTGACCCCATGGACTGTAGCCCACCAGGCTCCTCTATCCATGAGGATTCTCCAGGCAAGACTACTGGAGTGGGTGATCATGCCCTCCTCCAGGGAATCTTCCCAATCCAAGGATCAAATCCAGGTCTCCCACATTGCAGGAGGATTCTTTACTGTCTGAGCCACCAGGGAAGCCCAGAAAAAAAAAAAAGTTAGGAATGTATATAGAAATATCTGTATTTGACATTTTAGTGATTTAGAAAGCCTTTGTTAATTAAGTGTTTGCTGAGTGACACTATGGGTAGTATGGTCAATGAGAGATGTCAGTAGACTTGGGTGGGGGTGGGGGTCAGGAAAGCCATTATAGAGGAGGTACGGCTTAAGGTAGATTTTGAAGGCGAGCAATGTGATCAGAAACACAGAAGTGGGTGTGTACATTGCAACAAGCCAGGAGCAGAATGGTCATGTAGGGACACAGTGGGAGAGGCAGCTGAAAAGGAAAACTGGAGCCAAATTATATAGGTTCTTGAAGAGTGGTGAGAAGCTAAGCACTTGATTCTAAAGCCTAGAACCTATAGGTTATTAATTCTCATGGAGAATGCAATATGGCCTCTTAGGGTTGTCAAAAATACCTGCTTCTGGAGAGCCTGATTTGCACCACCTTGCCAGGGGTGCCTTTCTCCTTTCCTTCTTTTCCAGCATCCCTCCTGTAGTGAAATAGTAAGTAACAAGCCTTTGTGGCTGATGGGTGTGTGTGGTTTCTCTAGGTATGCTGAGGCAAGAAAAAAACAAAAAGAGTACAAGTATCTATAATATGATCTGTAGATATACGTTTAGAGTTTTTAAAAGCATGGAAGTCATATGAATAAAACAGACTCTGAAGAAGATGACTATGGCAGAGGGTGCCATGAGTTAAGAAGGAAAATCTAGAGGCAGAAGGTGATGCCTCAGATGCTCTTGGCTGCCAACCCAATATCCATCCTTTGCATCTTCATTGCTGGCAGAGCCCCAGTTTTATTCATTTCCCATCCATGCCCCACAGAATTAGGGGAGGGACTTCCCTGGTGGTTCAGCAGATAAGAATCTGCCTGCCAACACGGAGGACACTGCTTTGATCCCTAGTCTGGGAGGATTTCACATGCTGCAGAGCAACTTAGTCCATGTGCCTCAACTACTGAGCCTGTGCTCTAGAGCCTGGGAATGACAACTAGCGAGCCCGCTTGCTGCAACTACTAAAACCCATGTGCCTAGAACTCATGCTCCTCAACAAGAGAAGCCATCACAATGAGAAGCCTGAGCACTGCAATGAAGAGTAGCCCTCACAAAGCAACAAAGACCCACTGCAGCCAAAAATAAATAAATAAATAAGAATACAGGGAGTGTGACCCCTTCCCCCACTCCAGAGGCAAATCCTATTTGGTCCAAGTCCTGTTCTCTCTACCAGGAGTCTGCTTAAGGGAGTGTTTAAGACACAAGGGTACATTGAGATTTGAGGGGATATCTGAGAAAGACTTGGAAAAGGCAGTGGCACTCCATTCCAGTACTCTTGCCTGGAAAATCCCATGGATGGAGGAGCCTGATAGGCTGCAGTCCATGGGGTCTCTAAGAGTCGGACACGACTGAGTGACTTCACTTTCATGCACTGGAGAAGGAAATGGCAACCCACTCCAGTGTTCTTGCCTGGAGAATCCCAGTGACGGAGGAGCCTGGTGGGCTGCTGTCTATGGGGTCGCACAGAATCAGACATGACTGAAGTGACTTAGCAGCAGCAGCTGAGAAAGACTTATTCATGTCCTGTTGCAGATCAAATTTCCTAAAGAGCAGACTCTAACACTGCAATGAATATACATGAAAGGAGTGTGTGTGTGAAGTCTCCTTAGTTGTGTCAGACTCTTTGTGAACCTTTGGACTGCAGCTGACCAGGCTCCTCTGTCCATGTGGTTCTTCAGGCAAGAATTCTGGAGTGGGTTGCCATGCCCTCCTCCAAGGGATCTTCCTGACTCAGGGATCGAACCATATCTCTTATGTCTCCTGCATTGGCAGGTGAGGTCTTTACCACTAGTGCCACCTGTTAGTCAGTTCAGTTGCTCAGTGGTGTCTGACTCTTTGTGACCCCATGGACTGCAGCACACCAGGCCTCCCTACCCATCACCAACTCCCGGAGCCTATTCAAACTCATGTCCATCGCATCAGTGAAGCCATCCAACCATCTCATCCTCTGTCATCCCCTTCTCCTCCCGCCTTCAATCTTTCCCAGTATCAGGGTCTTTTTCAATGAGTCACTTCTTCACATCAGGTGGCCAAAGTATTGGAGTTTCAGCTTCAGCATCAGTCCTTTCAATGAATATTCAGGACTGATTTCCTTTAGGATGGACTGATTGGATCTCCTTGTAGTCCAAGACTCTCAAGAGTCTTCTCCAACACCACAGTTCAAAAGCATCAATTCTTTGGTACTTAGCTTTTTTTATAGTCCAACTCTCACATCCATACATGACTACTGGAAAAATGATAGCTTTGACTAGACGGACCTTTGTTGGTAAAGTAATGTCTCTGCTTTTTAATATGCTGTCTAGGTTGGTCATAGCTTTTCTTCCAAGGAGTAAGCATCTTTTAATTTCATGGCTGCAATAAGCATAACAGCTGATCTTTCAATAGAAACTTTTCAGGCCAGAAGGGAATGGCAGGACATACTTAAAGTGATGAAAGAGAAAAATCTACAACCCAGATTACTGTACCCAGCAAGGATCTCATTCAAATATGAAGAAGAAATCAAAAGCTTTACAGACAAGCAAAAGCTGAGAGAATTCAGCACCACCAAACCAGCTCTCCAACAAATGCTAAAGGATCTTCTCTAGACAGGAAACACAAAAAGGGTGTATAAACTCAAACTCAAAACAACAAAGTAAATGGCAATGGGATCATACTTATCAATAAGTACCTTAAATGTAAATGGGTTGAATGCCCCAACCAACAGACAAAGACTGGCTGATTGGATATGAAAACAAGATCCCTATATATGTTGTCTACAAGAGACCCACCTCAAAACAAGGGACACACACAGACTGAAAGTGAAGGGCTGGAAAAAGATATTCTACGCAAACAGAGACCAAAAGAAAGCAGGAGTAGCAATACTCATATCAGATAAAATAGACTTTAAAATAAAGGCTGTGAAAAGAGACAAAGAAGGGCACTACATAATGATCAAAGGATCAATCCAAGAAGAAGATATAACAATTTTAAATATATATGCACCCAACATAGGAGCACCACAATATGTAAGACAATTGCTAACAAGTATGAAAGAGGAAATTAACAATAACACAATAATAGTGCGAGACTTTAATACCCCATTCACATCTATAGATAGATCAACTAAACAGAAAATTAACAAGGAAACACAAACTTTAAATGATACAATGGACCAGTTAGACCTAATTGATATCTATAGAACATTTCACCCCCAAACAATGAATTTCATCTTTTTCTCAAGTGCACACGGAACCTTCTCCAGGATAGATCACATCCTGGGCCATAAATCTAGACTTGGTAAATTCAAAAAAAGTTGAAATCGTTCCAAGCATCTTTTCTGACCACAATGCAGTAAGATTAGATGTCAATTACAGGAGAAAAACTATTAAAAACTCCAACATATGGAGGAGGAACAACATGCTGCTGACTAACCAACAAATCACAGAAGAAATCAAAAAAGAAATCAAAATATGCATAGAAACGAATGAAAATGAAAACACAACAACCCAAAACCTATGACACCCTTTCTGTGTTAAAAGCAGTGCTAAGGGGAAGGTTCATAGCAATACAGGTTTACCTGAAGAAACAAGAAAAAAATCAAATAAATAACCTAACTTTACACCTAAAGCAACTAGAAAAGGAAGAAATGAAGAACCCCAGGGTTAGTAGAAGGAAAGAAATCTTAAAAATTAGGGCAGAAATTAATGCAAAAGAAACAATAGAGATCATAGCAAAAATTAATAAAGCCAAAAGCTGGTTCTTTGAGAAGATAAATAAAACTGACAAACCATTAGCCAGACGCATCAAGAAACAAAGGGAAAAAAATCAAATAAACAAAATTAGAATTGAAAATGGAGAGATCACAACAGACAACACAGAAATACAAAAGATCATAAGAGACTACTATCAGCAACTATATGCCAAGAAAATGGGCAACTTGGAAGAAATGGACAAATTCTTAGAAAAGTACAATTTTCCAAAACTGAACCAGGAAGAAATAGAAAATCTTAACAGACCCATCACAAACATGGAAATTGAAACTGTAATCAGAAAACTTCCAGCAAACAAAAGCCCAGTACCAGACAGCTTCACAGCTGAATTCTACCAAAAATTTCGAGAAGAGCTAATACCTATCCTACTCAAACTCTTCCAGAAAACTGCAGAGGAAGGTAAACTTCCAAACTCATTCTATGAGGCCACCATCACCCTAATACCAAAACCAAAGATGCCACAAAAAAAGAGAAAACTACAGGCCAATATCACTGATGAACACAGATGCAAAAATCCTTAACAAAATTCTAGCAAACAGAATCCAACAACATATTAAAAAGATCATACATCATGACCAAGTGGGCTTTATTCCAGGAATGCAAGGATTCTTCAGTATCTGCAAATCAATCAATGTAATACATCACATTAACAAACTGAAAGATAAAAACCATATGATTATCTCAATAGATGCAGAGAAAGACTGACAAAATTCAACATCCATTTATGATAAAAAACTCTCCAGAAAGCAGGAATAAAAGAAACATACCTCAACATAATAAAAGCTATATTTGACAAACCCATAGCAAACATTATCCTCAATGGTGAAAAATTGAAAGCATTTCCCCTGAAGTCAGGAACAAGACAAGGGTGCCCACTCTCACCACTACTGTCCAGCATAGTTTTGGAAGTTTTGGCCACAGCAATCAGACCAGAAAAAGAAATACAAGGAATGCAGATTGGAAAAGAAGAAGTAAAACTTTCACTGTTTGCAGATGACATGATCCTCTACATAGAAAACCCTAAAGACTCCATCAGAAAATTACTAGAGCTAATCAATGACTATAGTAAAGTTGCAGGACATAAAATCAACACACAGAAATTCCTTGCATTCCTATACACTAACAATGAGAAAACAGAAAGAGAAATTAAGGAAACAATTCCATTCACCATTGCATCAAAAAGAATAAAATACTTAGAAATATATCTATCTAAAGAAACAAAAGACCTATATATAGAAAACTATAAAACACTGATGAAAGAAATCAAAGAGGACACAAATAGATGGAGAAATATACCATGTTCATGGATCGGAAGAATCAGTATCATGAAAATGAATATACTACCCAAAGCAATCTATAGATTCAATCTATCAACGGTATTTTTAACAAAACAAGAATGAATACTTTCACAATTTGTATGGAAATACAAAAAACCTCGAATAGCCAAAGCTATCTTGAGAAAGAAGAATGGAACAGGAGGAAGCAACCTGCCCGACTTCACGCTATACTACAAAGTTACAGTCATCAAGACAGTACGATACTCGCACAAAGACAGAAATATAGATCAATGGAACAAAACAGAAAGCCCAGAGATAAGTCCACGCATCTATGGACACCTTATCTTTAACAAAAGAGGCAAGAATATACAATGGAGAAAAGACAATCTCTTTAACAAGTGGTGCTGGGAAAACTGGTCAATCACTTGTAAAAGAATGAAACTAGAACACTTTCTAACACCATACATGAAAATAAACTCAAAATGCATTAAAGATCTAAACGTAAGACCAGAAACTATAAAACTCCTAGAGGAAAACACAGGCAAAACACTCTCCGACATACATCACAGCAGGATCCTCTATGACCCACCTCCCAGAGTAATGGAAATGAAAGCAAAAATAAACAAATGGAACCTAATTAAACATAAAAGCTTTTGCACAACAAAGGAAACTATAAGCAAGGTGAAAGGACAGCCTTCAGAATGGGAGAAAATAATAGCAAATGAAGCAACTGACAAAGAATCAATCTCAAAAACGTACAAGCAACTCCTGCAGCTCAACACCAGAAAAATAAATGACCCAGTCAAAACATGGGCCAAAGAACTAAGCAGACATTTCTCCAAAGAAGACATACAGATGGCTAACAAACACATGAAAAGATGCTCAACATCATTCATTATCAGAGAAATGCAAATCAAAACCACAATGAGGTACCATCTCATGCCGGTCAGAATGGCTCCTATCGAAAAGTCTACAAACAATAAATGCTGGAGAGGGTGTGGAGAAAAGGGAACCCTCTTACATTGTTGGTGGTAATGCAAACTAGTACAGCCACTATGGAGAACAGTGTGGAGATTCCTTAAAAATCTGGAAATAGAACTCCCATACCACCCAGCAATCCCACTCTGGGCATACACACTGAGGTAACCGGAATTGAAAGAGACACGTGTACCCCAATGTTCGTCACAGCACTGTTTATAATAGCCAGGACATGGAAGCAACCTAGATGTCCATCAGCAGACGAACGGATGAGAAAGCTGTGGTACATATACACAATGGAATATTAGTCAGCCATTAAAAAGAATACATTTGAATCAGTTCTAATGAGGTGGATGAAACTGGAGCCTATTATACAGGGTGAAGTAAGCCAGAAAGAAAAACACCAATACAGTATACCAACGCATATATACAGAGAAGGCAATGGCACCCCACTCCAGTACTCTTGCATGGAAAATCCCATGGATGGAGGAGCCTGGTGGGCTGCAGTCCATGGGGTCGCAAGGAGTCGGACACAACTGAGCAACTTCACTTTCACTGTTCACTTTCATGCATTGGAGAAGGAAATGGCAACCCACTCCAGTGTTCTTGCCTGGAGAATCCCAGGGATAGCAGAGCCTGGTGGGCTGCCGTCTATGGGGTTGCACAGAGTCAGACAAGACTGAAGCAACTTAGCAGCAGCAGCAACACATATATATGGAATTTAGAAAGATGGTAACAATAACCCTACATGCAAGACAGCAAAAGAGACACAGATGTAAAGAACAGTCTTTTGGACTCTGTGGGAGAGGGACAGGTTGGGATGATCTGAGAGAATAGCATTGAAACATGTATATTATCATATGTGAAACAGATCACCAGTCCAGGTTCGATGCATGAGACAGGGTGCTCAGGGCTGGTGCACTGCGATGACCCAGAGGGATGGGTGGGGAGGGAGGTGGGAGGGGGGTTCAGGACGGGGAACACATGTACACCCATGGCTGATTCATGTGAATGTATGGCAAAAACCACCACAATATTATAAAGTAATTAGCCTCTAATTAAAATAAATAAATCAAAAAATAATAATTTCATGTCTGCAGTCACCATCTGCAGTGATTTTGGAGCCCCCAAAAATAAAGCCTCCCACTGTTTCTCCATCTATTTGCCATGAAGTGATGGGACCAGATGCCATGATCTTAGTTTTCTGAATGTTGAGTTTTAAGCAGACTTTTCCACTCCTCTTTTACTTTCATCAAGAGACTCTTTAGTTCTTATTCACTTTCTGTCATAAGGATGGTGTCATCTGTGTATCTGAGGTTATTGATATTTCTCCTGTCAATCTTGATTCCAGCTTGTGCTTCATCCAGCCTGGCATTTCACATGATGTACTCTGCGGCTGCTGCTGCTGCTGCTGCTGCTTAGTTGCTTCAGTCTTGTCTGACTGTGTGACCCCATAGATGGCAGCCCACGAGGCTCCCCCGTCCCTGGGATTCTCCAGGCAAGAACTCTGCATATAAGTTAAATAAGCAGGGTGACAATATACAGCCTTAATGTACTCCTTTCCCGATTTGGAACCAGTCTGTTGTTCCATGTCCAGTTCTAACTGCTGCTTCTTGACCTACATACAGATTTCTCAGGAGGCAGGTCAGGTGGTCTGGTATTCCCATCTCTTTCAGGATTTTCCACAGTTTGTTGTGATCCACACAGTCAAAGGCTTTGGCATAGTCAATAAAGCAAAAGTAGATGTTTCCTGGAACTCTCTTGCTCTTTTGATGATCCAGCAGATGTTGGCAATTTGCTCTCTGGTTCCTCTGCCTCTTCTATATTCAGCTTGAACATCTGGAAGTTCACGGTTCACATATTGTTGAAGCCTGGCTTGGAGAATCTAGAGCATCATTTTGCCAGCATGTGAGATAAGCGCAACTGTGTGGTAGTTTGAGCTTTTTTTTGCCATTGTCTTTCTTTGGGATTGGAATGAAAACTGACCTTTTCCAGTCCTGTGGCCACTGCTGAGTTTTTTCAGATTTGCCGGCATATTGAGTGCAGCACTTTAACAGCATCATCTTTTGGGATTTGAAACAGCTCAACTGGAATTCCAACACCTCCACTAGCTTTGTTCATAGTGATGCTTTCTAAGGTCCACTTGACTTTGCATTCCAGGATGTCTGGCTCTAGGTGAGTGAGCACATCATCGTGGTTATCTGTGTCATGAAGATCTTTTTTGTATAGTTCTTCTGCGTATTCTTGCCACTTCTTAATATCTTCTGCTTCTCTTAGGTCCATAACATCTGTGTCCTTTATTGTGTTCATCTTTGCATGAAATATTCCCTTGGTATCTCTAATTTTCCTGAAGAGATCTCTAGTCTTTCCCCTTCTGTTGTTTTCCTCTATTTCTTTGCATGGATCACTGAGGAAGGATTTCTTATCTCTCCTTGCTATTCTTTGGAACTCTGCATTCAAATGGGTGTATCTTTCCTTTTCTCCTTTGCCTTTAGCTTCTTTTTTCTCAGTTATTTGTAAGGCCTCATCAGTCAACCATTTTGCCTTTTTGCATTTCTTTTTCTTGGGGATGGTCTTGATCACTGCCTTATGTACAGTGTCACAAACCTCCACACATAGTTCTTCAGGCACTCTGTCTATCAGATCTAATCCCGTGAATCTATTTGTCACTTCCACTGTATAATCTTAAGGAATTTGATTTAGGTCATACCTGAATGGTTGAGTGGTTTTCCCTACTTTCTTCAAATGAATCTGAATTTGGCAGTAAGGAGTTCATGATCTGAGCCACAGTCAGCGCCTGGTTTTGTTTTTGCTGACTGTATAGAGCTGCTCCATCTTTGGCTGCAAAGATTATAATCAATCCGATTTCGGTTTTGAACATCTGGTGATGTCCATGTGTAGAGTCTTCTCTTGTGCCACCTGTACTTGTGGTCAATACCTGTGAGATCAAAGAAAAGGCAGCAAGACATGGTTGAGGGAAAAGTTCAGCTATAATGTAGCCTCCACAAAGGCCTCAGTCAATCCACCAAGAACTCTATGGTCTCACAGAGTTTTTCTGAGCTGGGTGGAAGAGCCTGGGTCCTTAAACATTTGAGATAATTGAATATGGGCTGCTCCCAGGTAGGCAACATGAACTTGGGAAGACAGTTATCTTCAGCAAAAAGCATTTCCAAAACGAGTTGACAGATGCAGGCTCTCAGAAGGAAACAATCTCAGCAGCTAGGAAAATAAGTCCCTTTAAGCTTGAAGAGGGATATAGGCAGCATCCACCTTACTCCTAAAAGAATCATACAGACAAGAGAAGTCCCTCTTTTCCACTAATGTTATACATGGAGGAGATGTGTGGAATATATCAGCCATTTCACAACCAGCTTGAGACTGGTTGCAACACATGTGGGGAAGGGGGGAAATGAAGAAAACTGCAAGAGAAACAAGCCCAGAGCCCAGATCTAGGATGCCTGTAGCCTACCTGGAATTCTGGAATGTTTGATATCAGTGGTAATACATGTCCTTATTGTTTGTAATAGTTGAGTTAGGGTTTTCTCTTACTTGCATCCCAAGAATCCTAGCCAAGGAGAGGTAGTTCTAGCAACAGATAATAAAGTTTGGAAAAACACAAAGAATGGGAAAGAAGGCATAGGTAGAAGAAACATGACAAAGAAAGCACCAGCAAAACCGAGATCCTGGCAGAATATGGGATATAATGATGACTTCTTTTTTATAGTTGCCACAACTTTGTATTTGGAATGGTCAAATAAATTAGATGGTACTAGTATTCTGGCAAATATTTAAAGTGATTGATATTGTAGATATGTGTTTTGTGATAGCCCAACACCCCTTCCAAATAGCACTCCAATTTCTTTCTGGGGAACTCCTACTCCTGGACACCCATGGGATTTCAGGAGGTCATATTCATCAAATTCTTCCTTATTTACCCAATACAGTGTAAGGTAGGTATCTTCTCTTGGTCATTTGGACCTTGAATCTAGAACAAGTGACAGAAAAATTACAAAAAAGGTAGAGGTTTGGTTTTTTTCCCTTTAACCCAGGAGCAGTGCCCTAGTGTTCCTACAACACCTGTTGTTAAGGAACTTAAAATGGAGGAAGTCTTGCTCAGGTTTCAGAAGCAAGAGAGCAGGCCTCTGACCTGCCTGGACACTGCCCGGATTACATGTCTGCCCTCAAGCACATCATGTTAGGCAGCACTTTAGATAAGATAGTGGGTCTTGAATCCTCTTAAGCTCCTGAGGGCCTGGCCAGCCCTCCTGGGCCTAACAAGTTTTATGACTCACAAGGTGAAACAAATAGCATTGTATAAGTTAAACCAGAGTGGCACTTTTGCAAGCAAACTGATGGTATCAGTTCGCAGCCTGGGATTATAAGCGGGAGCCCCCCAAACTCCAATTTGAAGTCTCACCCATGGGATGGACACAATGCCCGAGGCCTTTTTCCAACTGGGACTCCAGGTTGCTGTTAACCTGGGACTTCCCAGTGCTGTTTAATCTGGCTATTGGTTGGCCAATTTGGTGATGTATGTGCTGTTACTTTTCTCTATTGTTTCTATTTCTCTTCTTTTAATGACTGCATATTGAAATGAAATCAAATAATCTTCTATAAAAAATTGAAATTATTTATTTGTGTGTAATGAGTGGTTTCTTTTGGTAATGAATCCTTTGAACCAAAAACTAAAGTACAACTTGTGGAAAAACACCTGTTTCCTGTGAGCCATGCCCCCAGTCAACACTGGCCTCCTTTTGCTTGTTTCCACGTCTTTTTCTTCTGTCTTCCTGTTCATATTGTGCACTCCTGGAAGCTTACTCATTTTCCACCAATACCCAGTCTCTCTCTTTAACAGAAGAACTCCTACAAGGTCCTACTCTATAGCACAGGGAATTATATTCAATATCCTGTGATAAGCCATAATGGAAAAGAATATTTTAAAAAAGAATGTAGGGACTTCTCTAGTGGTCCAATGGTTAAGATTCTTTGCTCCCAATGCTGGGGGCCTAGGTTCAACCCCTGGTCAGGGAACTAGATTCTTCATGTGGCGATTAAAATATCCTGAGTGCTGCAACCATGATCTGGTACAGCCAAATAAATAAATAACTTTTTTAAAAAAAAGAATGTGTGTGTGTGTGTGTGTGTGTGTGTGTGTGTGTGTGTGTGTGTGTGTATAACTGCTGGATAGCAGAAATTAATACAACATTGTAAATCTACTATATTTCAAATTTTTAAAAAATGACTGACACACCCCACTGTCAGAACTCCTGAGCTTTAGCTAGGCACTTGGATTCTGAGCTCAGGATAATATTTCATCTTTGTTTGCAATTTGGTGTCTTTATGAGGTTAAGTGTTGGTCATTGGAGCGAAGCAAAAGTATTGATATTTCCAACTTGTTCCCCTACAACGGAAGGTTCATGTGCTCTCATGAGCCTTTCCCTTTAATCTTGGCTGGGAGACAATGAGAACTGGACCCAAGCTAACTTGAACCATGAAATACATGGAAGCCCTCTATTGAGGATAGCAGAGTAGCTTTACTAGCCTTGGACTGCACATTTCTCAGCTGTGATCTGAGAGAGATATATATACCTTGAATAAGTTACTGAATAGTAGTTCTCTGTTGCAGCATCTTAACATGTGCCCTGAGTGATATAACTTCCAATAAGTTCTTAATTTATGATCAAATATATTTATCTGACATGCAAAAGAAACTAGTGTTAGCAATATGAAAGTTTTAATAAAATTCAAACTTTGGTGGGGTTTTGTATCCTAAATATTGGTGCATAAGAAACATTTAAACAGTTCAGCAGCCAAGAGAAGCTTCTGCAGACACTGGAATATTTATAGTGTAAGACAGGAAGAGTCATGGTATTTGTGTTTCCATAAGCCCAAGGAACCATTTTCATCTTGGATCCAATCTAGAAATTATTTTTCCTGCCAAAGCCTAACTTGGAGAAAATCCTCTCTTCACCAATGTGGAGCAGAAGCCATAGGAGGAGAAAACTGAGTTTCCACTGAAGAGAACAGAGCCACAGCACAGAGAATATGATCTTATTTCCAGAGTTGTATGATAAAAGCCATGTGTTTTTTTTTTTTGCAGGGTTGGAGGGAACAAGCCTGCCTAGTAATGTAGTTGCTACATCTCACAATTGTAAACTTTGAACAATTACTCAAAGTAGACATAATTTTCTATAAATTTTCCAAACACCATATGGCACAGATATTTACTGACCACTGTATATTTATGTGCTCCCCTACATTTCTCAGCCTTCTTGCAATTAGTCAGAACCGTGGGGTTGATTCTGGTTACAAGTGTAATGTATCATGCCTGCTGCTACCGCTAAGTCGCTTCAGTTGTGTCCGACTCTGTGCAGCCCCATAGACGGCAGCCCACCAGGCTCCCCAATCCCTGGGATTCTCCAGGCAAGAACAGTGTGTGTGACTCTGTGCAACCCCATAGATGGCAGCCCACCAGGCTCCCCCGTCCCTGGGATTCTCCAGGCAAGAACACTGGAGTGGGTTGCCATTTCCTTCTCCAATGCATGAAAGTGAAAAGTGAAAGTGAAGTCACTCAGTCATGTCAGTAGTTCTCTGCTGACAGTTGTCTGTCCGACTCTTTGCAACCCCATGGACTGCAACCTACCAGGCTCCTCCGCCCATGGGATTTTCCAGGCAAGAGTATTGGAGTGGGGCGCCATCGCCTTCTCCGGTACCATGCCTAGGTTCTAGCATTTAAGAGTCAACAAGTGTAGTTAAAAACCTCCCTATGAAGAAAATTCCAGGCCCTGTTGACTTCATTGGTGAACTCTACTTAACATTAAGAGATACCAATTCTCATAAACTTGTAGAGAAAATTGAAGAGGAGGAAGTATGTCCTAACTCGTTCTATGAGGCCAGCATTATGCTGATAGCAAAACCAGACCAAGATATTACCAAAAGATAAAAACCACCGAAGAAAACTACAGATCAATTTCCCTCATGAACACAGATGTAAAAATTCTTTAAATTTTAGGAAACTGAGTCCAACAATATATAACATAAAAAGTATAATGAGCATCATGACCAAAAAGAGTTTAGCATAGGAATACAAATATTTTAACATTCAAAATTCAATCAATCTATTTCACATTAACAGACCATAAAAGAAAAACTATATGATAATATCAATACATGCAGAAAAAGTATCTAACAAAATTCAACATCCATTCCTCATAAAAATTTTCAGCAAACTTGAAACTAGAAGGCAACTTCCTCAGCCCAATAAAAAGCGTTTATTTACAAAAGAACTACAACTGATATTATAATTTATGATGAATGACTGAATGTTTTTCCCTTAAGATCGTGATAATCAATCACTCTTGCCACTCCTATTTACTATTGTACTGAAAGTTCTAACTAATGCAATCAGGCAAGAAAATGAAAACAAAGATATTCAGATCGGGGAGAAAAAGTAAAACTGTCTATTCAAAGATAAAATGATTGTCTATGTAGAAAACAGAATCTTCAAAAAAAATTAGAACTAGTAAGTGAGTTCTCTATACTATATATTATACAAACAATTGAAAGTTTAGGTATAAATCTGACAAAAGCTTGTAAGATCTGTATACCCAAAACAATAATGGCTCAGACAGTAAAGCATCTGTCTACAATGCAGGAGACCTGGGTTCGATCCCTGGGTTGGGAAGATCCCCTGGAGAAGGAAATGGCAATCCACTTCAGGACTATTGCCTGGAAAATCCCACGGACAGAGGAGCCTGGTAGGCTACAGTCCATGGGGTCGCAAAGAGTTGGACACGACTGAGCGACTTCACTTCACTTGAAGTGAAATTAAAGTTCATGGATCAGAAGACTCAAGATTGTTAAAATATTAATTCTCCCCAAAGTGATTTATATATTAAATTTAATTCAATTTTCACAATCTCAGTAGGCTTCTTAAATAGAAATTTACAGATTGATTCTAAAATGAATATAGAAATGTAAAGGGCCTTGAAGACAAAAAACAAATCTTTTAAGAAAAACTTGTAGAAACAACACTCAAAGATTTACTAAAAAGCTACATTAAAGACGACAGAGGGGCACTGGTATAAAGGTAGACAAATAAATCAATGAAACAGAACAGAAAGTCTAGAAATAGGCCCACACATATAAGGTCAACTGATTTCTGACAAAGGTGCAAAAGCAATACAATACAGAAAGGGTAGTCTTTTCCTTTAGTGCTGTAACAATTTAACATTCATATTGCAACAAAAAACTTTGAGCAATACCTCACACTAAAGACAAACACCAATTCAAAAAGGATACTAGTCCTGAATGTAAAACAAAACTGTAAAATATCTAGAAGAAAATATAGGAGAATATCTTAGTGACTTTTGGGTAGGCAAAGATTTCTTAGATATGACATTGAAAGCACAATCCATAAAAAATATATTAAAATGACTTCATCAAAACTAAAAACATCTGTTCTTTAAAAAGCAGTGTTAGGAAAGTTAAAAGACAAGCCACAGATGGAGAGAAAATATTTGCAAGTCACATATCCATTAAGAACTCTCAAAACTCCATCAATAATAAACAACCTGACAAATTTGGAAAAGATAATCCAAAGTATATAAATAGATGACAAATAAGCACAGAAAATATGCTCAACATCATTAGAGAAATTCAAATTAAAACCAAGAGAATGCTATGTACCATTCAGAATGGCTAAAATTCAAACAATTTACTGTATGCACAAAGTGTTGGCCAACCCACTTTGCTGATTCACACTGGATTCCTGATCTGAGCTCAAAATAAACCTTTGTTAAGCTATTGGCTTTTTAATTTGTCATCATAGCCCATTCAGGTTTGATTAGGAATGCAGAACCACTGTAAACCACACAGAATTTGAAATTTATCATAAGGATTAGACGTTAGGCGATTGTGGGAACTGGTGAGAACTCTATGAAATGCTGTTGTCTCTGCACCTGGTGATGAGCCTGGACTCCCTGTAGATAGCAGGGGTAGCTGTCAGGAAAGCTGAATGTGAAGCGGGAGAGAACAAGTGGAAACCGGAACATGCAAGGACAAAGTGGAAATTGTCTGTTATTACCATCTCCAGCTTCAGTGATGTGGGTGACCTTCAGAAATTGGCATCATTTGTTATGCAGCTGCACATGTGTGTGGCCCAGAACTTGAAGAAGCTGAAGGAGGTCAGGCAGAAGGTGAAGAACCTGTGTGTCCAACTGACATGTGGTGCTAACAAGGTAAGCCAGAGTATCAGTGGCAGTGTGCGTGCTCTGCAGTATTGCCTGGCACCTTACACTGACCTGAATCTTTACCTTCTAAAGTCTCTTGTGGCCAACCAGAAACCAGAACCATACAAACAAGGCAATTCTGAGAAACATAGTTCTGGGCTTAGCTAAGCTGATACAGTACAAAGTCAATACATGTAGCCTAACTCAATACATACCCCAGCAGAGATGGCAACATGACACCCAGAAGAGGACTTGTCAGCAGAACTTAAGTAACACAACAAAATAAAACAATACAGAATCAAAAGGATCATTTTATTAGCCACACCTGGCTAAGGATATTCATCAATTCTTCAGAGGAAAACAAAGGAAATTCATGTGTAAATGACTGTACACAATGTAAAGCACTGTGATTAAGAACACAGGTTTTATAAAGTTAGAAATCCATTTAAAAGCTGTGTGTTCTTATGCAAGTTCATTATCTTCTCTGTGACTCAAGTATACATTGAAAATTGGGGAAATAAAACTCTTCTCATAGGCATGTTGTGAGGATTAACTGACTTGAAAGCACTTAGAACAGTGTGTGATGCAGCAATGCTTATTAAGTGCTATTGTAATAATTACTGTATATAGTCATGCTTTAACTTTGTAATGAGATATACACATGTATGATTCTTGGTAAATTTATGGGTTGTCTTCATGAAGTTCTGAATGAAATGCTTCTTCCATGTGTTACGGTAGGTAGATACTTGGAATGGGAGTTTCTGCCTGATAGTTGTAGGCAAGATTCTGGCGTCCAGAATGGGGAAAGTCAAGCTTAAAGTCTCTCTTGCTGAATGCTTCCATTTTAGAAGGTATCTGTTATATACCTCATTAACATGAATTATTATCACTTATACATATTTATATGTCTCATCAATACAGGAGTTCCAACATAGGAAAATGATATATTCATTCCATGAATAATTAGAGAGAAGGCAAAAATTGTTTACCTTTTAAAAATCTCTTCTAAAAGCTGCTGTGTGTTCAGTGACGACTTCTTCTCAGGTAAAGTCAGAGTATTTAAGTAAATGTGACTGCAGTTCATCAGACTCAATTCTGGACCTGGGGTGATTTTTCACTAGAATGTGTGTACTTGTGCACACGTGCTTGCACGTGCACGTGTGTGTGTGTGTGTAAGACAGGCTGTTACCAAATGAGAGTTTGTATTTAGTAGATTTTTACAGCCAATTTGGTTGAATGTATTTTGTTATTTTAAAATAGCCAATACCTTTTGGGAGGAAGGCCTGGGGAGACATGATTATGCAAGACCAAACTGGTTAAGAAAGTTTATATAAAATCATCTCTTTTTTGTAACCTAGATGTGGCTGAGCCTTTCAAATTTCTGTTAGCTTAAAGAAAAGAAGTCTTTAATGATATATAAAATATCATGGAGTTGCGTCCTAATGAATGTCATATCTGGGGTCTTTCCAGGGTCTCCAGAAGAGTGAGCAGGGCTCTTCTCTAGTACCTGGTGGTTGTGGACAATTCCATGCCATGGTTCACAAAAGGGGTCGAATCTGTCCTCTGGTATCTGGCGGAGCCCATAAGAAGAAATATTGCCTCAAGTTCCCGTCTAGTTCTGTCCACTGTTCAACTTGAAAAAATAAATCCATTCTTTTAAAATTTATTTAAATTTTTTTTAAATTAAAAACAATTTTTTTTATTTAATGGATTTTTTAAAACTGAAGGATCATTGTAGAAAATATTTGTTTGATAACAGAAGCCTGATTTTTAGCTAAGGCACACTGCTTCCCAGAATAA
Organism: Budorcas taxicolor; assembly: GCF_023091745.1. NCBI lineage: Eukaryota > Metazoa > Chordata > Mammalia > Artiodactyla > Bovidae > Budorcas > Budorcas taxicolor. The sequence goes on along the minus strand of NC_068935.1, from coordinate 105,448,747 downwards.
ATGACTACACCTTCTGCCTCTGACCCCCCTGTTGTGGAAACATGATCAAGTTCTAGCCAATGGGATTTAGTAGAAGTGCAACTCTGGGAAAAGTTGTTTAAAGGAGCTGAATCAGTTGGGGGTGGGGGAGGGCTTTTTGTTTTTCTTCGTTCTCTTTCCTACACTACATATAATGGCTGAGGTTTCAACATCCACCTTGGGACATGGGTTGACCTTAAGGACAGAAGCCACATGGTGAAAATGGCTGAGCAAAAGTGAGGATGATTCTAAATTACTGATGGATTTTATGGAGTTGTCATAACAATTGAAGACTGTCTACCTGTGAACTTGTTTTATGCAAGAGAATAAACCATTGCATTTTTAGCTACTATATTCAGGTCTCTATAATTAACACTAGTTTCTGAATACAATTACTGATAACAGTTAGGAAAACTTGGGTTATCTCCTGGTTCAGGTCTTTGCCAGGATGGTACCCTCTGTGGATCCTCCTTCAGCTCCTAATCTAGCTTTCCCACCTCAGGTTGGTGACAACTGACTAAATTCCAATGGTCACTGAATGTTCTCCTATATGATTGCCTCATTCCTTTCTACAGAAGGAATTTAACCCCTGGGTTCCTTTAAGCATCAAGCAGTATCTTTGATTTCAGCTAGTAGACCTGAATACAGACCAGTTGTTAGTTCCAGAGCAGTCTCATTTTTTTGAGTGAGGATGGTCTGAGTCACCCAATTCTAATTTACACACCTCCTCAGTGAAAACTGTGAAGTGGATGGCCCATTTAACTATGCCACCCATGGTATCAGTTTAGGTCCTCCAGAAAGCAACTGCCAATGTGAATTAAATGTAGAAGAGATTTATTGGGGGTACCACCTGTAAAGGATAAAGGGAAGAGGATGAAAACCCACAGATTTGCCAGACAGAAGTGATGAATTTGGTTTGTAACAGAGGGGGAAATCTTCCCAGCTTTGCTACTCCAAGGCTGAGGTCCTAGTTTGGGGCTGATTACAGCCAGATATTTAATGGGGAGATCCTAAAACCAGTGAACCATAGCAGTGCTGAGGTAAGTCCACACCAACACATGGACTGCTAAACTAAAAATATGGGGGAGGTCCAAAAGATCCTGGGGAAAAGTAAAAGCCAAGGGAAATACAAGAACTGGCTGCAAGCTGGAATGCATTCCTTAACCATGCACAGTTTAATCAGCAGAGGATAGAAGTCTGATGAGCACAACTGTTTGAACACAACTTCTGCCAAATTAACTGGCTAACCAACTAAGCTATTTAGACACATGGACAACCTTTAGGAAGTTGGGCTAAAATGTAAAACTAATTAAAAATCTGAATAGAGACATCAGCAGGTAGATGCTGAGTGAGGTGACATTGTGGGGGTTGGAGGTAGGTGAAGACAGATTCTATGGTTTAAGTTCAGGGAAGTAACTAAGCATCAAACAAAAAAAAACAACTACACAAAAAAAACTTTCAGAAAAATAAAACAATCGAGTTATGAGAAATATTATATAAAATATTATAAAAATGTCCACTTTTAAACCAAAAATTACTGGACAAAGAAACTGAAAAATGTACCCCCAAATCAGGAAAAAGTAGTCAATAGAAATCAACTCTGAGTAGACCTAGATATTAGATTTAGCAGAGAATGTCTTCAGAGTAGGTATTATAAATTTGTTCAAGTAATTGAAGAAAACTATGTTTAATGAATTAAAAGAAAATATGTTAAAAATCAGTCAATAAACAGAGAAACTCAATAGAGAAATAAAAATCATTAAAAAGGACCAAATGAAAATTCCAGAGTTGAAAAGTATAATAACTGAAAAAAAAATTTAATGAAGGTATTTAAATATCAGAAGGTGTTAAAAAAATTTTAACAAAGGAGTTTAAAACTCTTGTTTTAAGTTCTATTTTTTAAAGGCAGTTAGGATAAATTACTAGTCTTTACCTACTAAAACAATTTTTAAAAGTCAAAATTATTTTCAAATGTTGCTTATGTTTCTATTTCCTCTTTTTCTGGGAACTTTTGAGGTGGTTAATAACTAATTGTCGAAATATTAAAACAATTTTCCAACTACACTGAGGTTTACACAAATATAAGAAGAAATTTTCCTGCAGTAGTTTCTGAGAGGTCAGATTTTTGCCCCAAGACTTAAAGCATTTGGTAGGCTATTTTATCATTGATAAAACCATTTGTATTATTTTTAGAAACTTGGGCATGGCAGGTAGTTGCTCAAAGGAAAATGTGCTGTGCTTGTACTACACAACCAAATTCCTTCAGCTTCTTCAGCTATGCTTAAATCCAATGGTTCAGGGGAGGGAGGTCCATGTTTTTTTGAGTTATGTGGTTTTCCATTTCTCTCTCAACCATGGCTATTTCAATCCCTTCAAGGCCTCTTTTTACTGCCTATAGTTTACAAAATATCACATTTCTTCCAACTTCTCAATTTTCTCTTTCATGACCATTCCCCTTAGTATTAGATACCAATCCTGACGAAAGCTAGGCCTCTTTTTGAGAATTCAAAATCTATAGAATTGAGTATTTTAGGGAAAAAGCAATATATAGGCTTGCAAATCAAACACCCACTGCCTAATTGACACTGATTTTATCAGTTTACATATACTTCTTATTCCTTTTTTTATTGCTTCTCCCACACACTGTCTGAACCGTGTCTTATATTTCAATTTTTGATGGAAGTAAACTTTGATGGCTTTCTAAATAAAAATCCTGCCACTGTGAAGTCATAACCCTATGATAGAGTTCTGACACTGACCTCATGCTGAAGACTCTGTGGTGTGGTCTTTTGGAGTACTTTCTCTTCTGACCCTTGAAAATACTTACTTTGATATATTTGTGGCTGGAGTAATCGCTTTATTAATGATTGTGAAAGATGGCCCAAATACCATGCAATTATGTTACTCTATTCAGCTTTGCGGAAGGAGGCATAAAATCCCTTGTAAGCCATCTCTTCTTGGAAACAAAACTTGCTTTCAAATCAATGCAAATGCAGTCTGTTACAAACACAGGAAACAGACAAAATGTATTGATTATTTCATTTGTTTGATGTTTAGGCCCTTATACAAAAATAGGGGATAAACTCCTGTTTCAGTAGATCATAGATATTTTCTACTTTTCTTCCTCTTTCTACCTCTTCCCACATGTACAAATGCTGTTGCCATCACTACCACACAAGCCAAAGAATCGCTTTTCTAGCATTTTTCTTAATGAAAAATGGGATAAGGTTACATTCCATGTGTGCATTCTTCTTGGAGTACCTCTGTGATGTTCATTTCACTGACCACATCCTATTTATCATATGTGCTAAGACATACAGTACACATGTTGTGGATATAGATAACAATTTTATATACCGTAAAAATGAATGTGTAATAAGTGAATTTTTCAAGTCCCTATGACAGCATGGGGAGTAGGAAGGGAGGAAACACATCTGTGTGGATCTTCACTGAATACACTGGAGAAGAACAGAGGTGATAACCAAAACCTAGAGGACAAAACCATTCACCAGGGTACAAGGGACACAATCAGGGGTGATGTCAGCAGGTCCTTGTGATCAAAAGCAATAATAGCGTGAGAAATAGGGTGGGAGGACTCCAAAGCCCAAATTAAACTCTTCTATGTATTTTCCAGTATTCTTAGTAACACACAACTATGCTTTGGAAACTTGGCTTTTTATGCTGTTGGCAACATCTTAATAATGAGTTTTAAATTATAAAAAGTATAAAGTATTCCATAGTCCTTCACTCTTATTTGTGAAAATACATGGATATGCCCTCCATTGGCACATAGATTAAGTATATTCCATTGTGTAGAGCCCTTGTTTTCCTAGGCTCACAATTAGCCAACATTTTTCAGTTTCCCTTATAGAAAGTTGGGCCCATGCCATTGAATGCCAGTGGAATCTGGGCATAAGTGATATATACAACTTCCAGGCCTGGAGGATGGCAAGACTCCAAGGGAATACTAAAGCCACCAAATGATAAGAGACAAGGTTCTTGAAATACTGTGTGGAGCAAGGTCATCTACACACCGCTGGTGTATTTTGACATGACCAAGAAACAAACACTCAGTGTTATCTCAGATTTGGAGAGTCTTTGTTACAGAAGTTCAACTACCTAGACTAATACAACTAGGATCTTTCAGAGAAAACGATATGGAAATTTCTTCTAATTATTATAGTAGTTTGCTTGTGAGAGATAACATTCTGAAGTTTTATAATAATTTGTCAGTTCAAATAAATTATTCTCTACTTTCTGTTAGATAATAATTACCCTGGAAACTATTTTAAAAAGATATAACCAATCCTAGCCTTAACCTAGTGAATCAGAACCAGGTAAATCATAGGCAGTCACATTTGAAAAACTTCCCTGTGTTTTACATATACCCTTGGCTAAGAACTACTACTCTAAGATAACCCAAATTTTACCTTTAGATCAAAAGTTAGATTTTCAAGTCTCCTTATTTAAGGTCCATCTAATTTACTTGACTGGATTAGGTTTTTTAAAAAGTCTATTTGATGTTATTGTAAAAAATCAATGTAATAAAATTGACCTTTTTTGGGTGTAGAGTTTTTATAATGTATAGTTTTAGGCAATACCACCAAAATCAAGATATAGAACAGTTCCATCACTCCAAAAACACTGCTTCCTACTATCACTCTGTGGTCACACTCTTCTCCTACTACAACCCACTGCAACCCAAGGTCAGCAAAAGGAAGAAAATAATATAGATTACAGAGGAAATAAAACAGATAAAAAGCAATAGAAAAGATCAATAAACCCAAAAGCTGTTTTTTTCTGAAAAGATAAAACCAACAAACCTCTAGGCAGGCTTACCAAAAAGCAAAGAAGAAGGATTCAAACAAAATAATAACTGAAAGAGGAGAAATAACAACTAATACCACAGAAATAAAAAAAATCATAAAAGAATACTATGAACTTATACCAATAAATTGGACAATCTAGAAGAAATGAAAAAGTTTCTAGAAACATACAGCCTGCCAAAACTGAGTCAAGAAGAAACAGATAATTTGAACAGGCTGATCACTAGAAGTAAAATAAAAACTATAACAACAACAAAAAAAAACTCTGAAAACAAGAGTCCAGGAACAGATGGATACACTGTGAAATTCCACCAAACATACAAAGAACTTATACTTGCTTCTTAATCTATTCCAAAAGATTGAAGAAGAAGGAAAAATTTCAAATTCATTCTATGAAGCCATCACCCTGATACCAAAACTAGACAAGGACACTACAAAAAAAGAAAATTACAGGCCAGTACCTTGATAAATACTGATGTAAAAATATTAAACAAAATATTAGCAAACCAAATCCAATAATATATAAAAAGTATCATACACCATGATCAAATTGGATTCATTCCAGGGTTACAAGGACGGTTCAAGACATGCAAATTAATCAATGTGATATAACATAGAAACAAGAGAAAAGGACCACATGATCATCTCAATAGATACAGAAAAAGCATTTGATAAAATTCAACAACCATTTGTGACAAAAACTTGCACCGAAGTGGTAGAGGAAACATAGTTGAATATAATAAAAGGCATATACAACAAACCCACAGCCAACATAATACTCAACAGTGAAAAGCTGAAAGCCTTCTTGCTAAATTCAGGAATAAGACAAGAATGCCCACTCTCACTCCTACTATTCAACACAGTAATGGAAGTCCTAGCCACAGTATTCAGACAAGGAAAAAAAAAGGTATCCAAATTGGAAGGGAAAAGGTAAAACTATCACTATTTGCAGATGACATGGTACTCTATATAGAGAATCATAAAGACTCATTATAAAAACTATTAGAACTAGGGAATTCCTTGGTGGTGCAGTGGTTAGGACTTGGTGCTTTCTCTACAGTGGCTCAGGTTCAATCTCTGGTCAAGGAACTAAGATCTTGCAAGCTGTGTGGCATAGCCAAAAAAACCAAAAACACAAACAAAAAACAAACCTAAAAATCTATTAGAACTAAGAAACGAATTCAGCAAGGTAGCAGAATCCAAGATTAATATCCAGAAATCAGTTATATTTCCTTATACTAACAATTAAATATTAGAAAAAGTAAGTAAAAAAGAAATGTCAAAAAATATGTAGGGATAAATTTAATCAAGGAGGTGGAAGACCTACATGCTGAAAACTATAAAATATTGATAAAGGAAACTGAAGATGATTAAGAGAAATGGAAAGATATCCCATGCTTTTGGATTGAAATAATTAATATTATTAAAATGGCAACACTACCCAAAGCAATCTACAGATTTAATGCAGATTCTATTTTATTGCTGTACCATAGAAATTAACCCTACATTGCAAATCAACTACTTCAATTAAAAAAAAAGTACATCACATACTCTGCTGGAATTCCATCACCTCCACTATCTATACTGGAAGCAGTGCTTCCTAAGGCCCACTTGACTTCACGTTCCAGAATGTCTGGCTCTGAGTGAGAGACTATACCATCGTGGCTAGCCACATCATTAAGATCTTTTTGGTACAGTTCTTCTGTGTATTCTTTCCATCAAGGAGAGCAATAAAGATAGTGGAGGTGATGGAATTCCAGCAGAGCTATTTAAAATCAAAAGATGATGCTATTTTAATATGTGATGCACTCAATATGGCAGCAAATTTGGAAAACTCAGCAGTGGCCAGAAGACTAGAAAGTCAATCCTCATCCCAATTCCCAAGAAGTGCTGTACTAAAGAATGTTCAAACCACCGGACAATTGCACTCATCTCCCATGCTAGTAAGGTTATGCTCAAAATCCTCCAAGCGAGGCTTTAGCATTACATGAACTGAGAACTTCCAGATGATCAAGCTGGGTTTAGATACAGCAGAGCAATCAGAGATCAAATTGCCAATATTCGCTGGATCATAGAAAAATCAAGGGATTCCAGAAAAACATCTACCTATGTTTCATTGACTATTCTAAAGCCTTTGATGGTGTGGATCATAACAAACTGTAGAAAACACTCAGAGATATGGGAATACCAGACCATCTTACCTGTCTTCTGAGAAACCTGTATGCAGGTCAAGAAGCAACAGTTAGAATCCTGAATGGAACAACTGATTGGTTCAGGACTGAGAAAGGAGAACAACAAGGCTATTTATAGTCATCCTGTTTATTTAACTTATACTCAGAGCACATCATGCAAAATGCCAGGCTGGATGAGTTACAAGCTGGAATCAAGATTGCCAGGAGAAATAACAACGTCAGATATGTGGATGAAAGTGAAAGTGAAAGTGAAGTCACTCAGTCGTGTGGACTCTTTGCGACCCCATAGACTGTAGCCTATCAGGCTCCTCTGTCCATGGGATTTTCCAGGCAAGAGTGCTGGAGTGGATTGCCATTGCCTTCTCCAGGGGATCTTCACGACCCAGGGATCAAACCCGGGTCTCCCGCATTGCAGGCAGATGCTTTACTGTCTGAGCCACCACCACTCTAATGGCAGAAAGCAAAGAGGAACTAAAGAGCCTCTTGATGAAGGTGGAGGAGAGTGAAAAAGCCAGCTTATAATTCAGTATCAAAAAAAATTAAGATCATGGCATCTAGTCTCATCACTTCATGGCAAAAGAAGGGGAAAAGGTGGAGGTAGTGACAGATTTCACTCTTCTCAGGCTCTAAAATCACTGTGGATGGTGACTGCAGCCATGAAGTTAGAAGACGATTGCTTCTTGACAGGAAAACTATGACAAACCTAGACAGTGTGTTAAAAAGCTATGACAAACCTAGACAATGTGTTAAAAAGCAAAGACATCACTTTGCCGACAAAGATCCATATAGCCAAGGCTATGGTCATTGCAGTGGTCATGTACAGTTGTGAGCTGAACCGGAAAGAAGGCAGAGCACCAAAGAAGTGATGCCTTCAAACTGTGGTGCTGGAGAAGACTCCTCAAAGTCCCTTAGACAGCAGGAGATCAAACAAGTCAATCTCAAGGGAAATCAACACTGAATACTCATCGGCAGGACTGATGCTAAAGCTGAAGGTCAAGTATTTTGGTCATCTGACGCGAACTGCTGACTCACTGGAAAAGTCTCTGATGCTGGGAAAGATTGAGGGCACAAGGAGAAGAGGCAATCAGAGGATGAGATGGCTGGATGGCATCACCAATGCAACGGATAGGAACTTGGGCAAACTTCGGGAGATGGTGAGAGACAGGGAGGCCTGGCGAGCTGCAATCCACGGGATTGCAAAGAGTTGGACATGACTGGGCAACTGAACAATAACAACAATGGATTACTCAGCCATAAAAAATAATGAAAGATACCACTGCAGCAACATGGATGAACCTAAAAGAATATCACACTAAAATGAAGTCAGACAGAGAAAGACAAATACTATATGGGGGGCTCAGAGGTAAAGAATCCGCATTCTGATCCCTGCCACTACAGGAGACACAGGTTTGATCCCTGGGTCAGGAAGATCCCTTGGAGAAGGAAATGGCAACCCACTCCAGTATTCTTGCCTGGAAATCCCATGGACAGAGGAGCCTGGTGGGCCACAGTCCATGGGGTTACATAGTTGGACACAACTTAGTGACTAAGCAACAATATATGGAATCTAAAAAATAATACAAATGAACCTATATACAAAAGAGAAACAGACTCATGGACCTTGAAGGCAAGCTTATGGTTATACCAAAGGGGAAAGAGAAGGAGGGAGGGGTAAGTTAGGAGTATGGGATTAAGAGATACAAATTACTGTACGTAAAATAGATTAAGCAACAAGGATTTACTATACAGCACAGAGAACTATAGTCAACATACTGTAGTAACTTATATTGGAAAATAATCTTACACACACACACATAGCTTGATGCAGACCTGAAACTAACTACTACTGTAAATCAATATTCAATTCAAATATGAAAGCTTCAATTCAATTTAAAAAGTTTTCCCAAATTAGTTTACATTTTTATATAACTTTGGTTAATTCTTAATTACTATATACAGTAAGTTAAATAATTATACCAATTAAGGAGTTAATGTAAATCTGATGCCAAGTTGGAAATTATAAGCTACCTAAAAATATGAACTCAAACATTCCTATGTACAGAATTTTAATGATTTTAAGCAATTGATAGAAATTATAAAAGAAAACTTTTGTTATAACAAAAAAGCTCATAGGGAAAATTCTTTAAAATTTTAGAAGTACTGTGCTAATATTTTGACAAATTCTAACAAATTACTTATGAAGATTACTTCTGATAAACTTCAAAAGCTTTTCTAGAATATAAAACTTTTTTTCACCTTGGGATAGATATTTATCACTAAATCAGACAAGTTTTCTTAAAATAAAAATAGTGCCATCATTTAAATTTAGATATAGCTCTCTAATCCACTGCTAACCTTACCTTGAAGACATCTCATCTATCATAACATACATATTTATACATACCAGATGAAAATAAAAGCAAATGGAACTATTTGGGAATGCAGCTTGACCTGGTCAGATAAGACTTCCTGCTGTAGCTTTTGTACATACTTTTAGGGTTAGCATACTATTTCCTGACATTTCGGTGACTAGGATTGTGTATTAACACTACACCAAAGTAGTCATCCATCACAATTGTTGGAGGAACTGCTTATTATTAAGCTTGTTTGTTGTCTTTTAACTTTAATGTAGATTGTTCCAGGAGAAATATCTTACTTTGTTATATTCAAGATAATAATATTCCATCACTCTCCCTCAACTCCCCACGCTCCCAAGAAGGCTTAGTATGCATTTGTATGCAACAAAAAATTACCTTCTTAGCAGAATGATCACTTTTCTAAGTAATCGTTTAACTCTCATTTCCAGAGGCCAAACAAGGGAAGATTACAACTGAGATAAATCCAGGACCTAATTAATTATTTCAACATATTTTTCCTTGTAAACAAAAATCTCTTGCCAAAAATCTGCAGCTACGGTTTGGCTCTCCTTGTTTATATACACATGCATGCATGCATGGAGACGCACACGAATGAATTGCCTATATAAACCCCCGCATTTCCAGGGTGAGATATATGTAGAGAGCAACATGGAAACTTACATTACCATATGCAAAAGAGATAGCCAATAGGAATTTGCTGTATGGCTCAAGGAACTCAAACAGGGGCTCTTTAACAACCTAGAGGAGTGGGATGGGGTGGGAGGTGGAAGGAGGTTCAAGAGGGAGGAGACATATGTAAACCTATGGCTGATTTATGTAGATGTTTGGCAGAAATGAACAAATTTTGTAAAGCAATCATCCCTCAATTGAAAAATAAATAAACTTAAAAGAACCCCACATTTCCAGTGTTTTCTTTTGAAAACAGCTGATAGTCTGGCAATACAGGGCCCAATATTGAGAAATAGCAATTACCAGCTAGAACAGATTGGCAGCAGCTCCAATATGCTTATCTGTTTAGCCTCTGAAAATACTTCAGTTATGCGATCCCTGGTTTAAATGCATTTTTCGTTCAATTTAATAAAATATTCCTTCACTCCTGAGATGAAGACTTTCCAACTTTCTAATTTGAGGCCCTTTCCCAGAATAAAACTGATATTAGCTTTCACTGCTACATAACAACTTACCATAAACTTAGTGGATTAAAATGACATATATTTATTATCTTGTAGTTTTCATAGGTCAGGAGCCTGGGTACTACTTAGCTAGGTCCTCTGTTCAGGGCCTCACAAAGTTGTAATCAGGATCAGCCAGGGCTATGGTCAAATATAAGCATTAAATTCCTCTTCCAGGCTCACTGGTTGCTGGAAGAATTCAGTGCCTTGCAGTTATAGAATACATAGGACCTTCAGATCCTAGAGGTGTCTCACTCTGGCACATGACTCTCCCTATAACATGGCAGTTTGCTTCTTCAGGGCTTCCCTGGTGGCTCAGACAGTAAAGAATTAGCCTGCAATGACGGAGACCTGGGTTCAATCCCTGGGTTGGGAAGATCCCCTGGAGAAGGGAACAGCTACTCACTCCAGTATTCTGGCCTGAAGAATTTCATGGACAGAGGAGCCTGGCAGGCTACAGTTCATGGAGTCACAAAGAGTCGAACACAACTGAGCAACTTTCACACACACACACACACACACACACACACACACACACACACACACACACACACAAGGCTGCTTCTTCAAGGCCAAAAGGAGATCATTTCTACTGCTTTAAATTGCTGTGACTTCGTCACACAGCAATATCCCTCTGATATCTAGAGCTTTTTTGAAAGGGCTAATTCGATTAGGTCAGGATCACCTAGGATCATCTCTCTTTTGCTTAAAGTTAACTGATTAGGAATTTCAATTATATCCCCCCAAATATTTCACCTTCTCCGCATAATATAACATAAGCAATGGAGTGCTATCTCATATTCACTGTTTCTCCCCTATACTCAAGGGGAAGGGATTATTCAGGGCACATATACCAGCTTGCCTATCACACTTGGCATGTCTTAGTATTATTTGCGAGTTTCACTTCCACTTGGATTCTATAGTTTATATTTTTGGCGAAGTAGTCTTACAATACTGTACTATAGTGTCGATAGCAAACATTTTTTATTAAATTTACTTTTAATAATATTAGAATTCTACTAAATCTATATGAGACTGTTTTGCAAGATTTCAAAATCAGGTCTATTCTAGACTAACATCCTTTTAGCCCTTGTGCATGAAACACAAAGACAGAGTTTATCTGTTCAAATGGAGCAATGGTCGCTGTGATTGAATAAGAAAATGTTTTAGTCAGAAGCTAGAATGGGAAAAATGAAGGCAGTTGCTCAATTTTTTTTGAGTTACCCAAAGTAGCATCTGTGAGCACAGGAAAGCAATTTTTCTATTCGACCTGAGTTATAGCTTTACCCTTCCTATTCCTTGTGGCAGAGCCAACCCTGGTTACCACTGCCAGTGCTAGAGACAGCTGGAATGAGCCAGTCAGGCTGTGTCTGGTTCTCCTAGGTTGGTGATCTGTGGCATGGTCAAACAGTGCAGATCACACCACATAATCTGCTGTGTTTTCATGTGAAACCTCAACAGTTTCTCCACAAAGATGTCCTGTTTACACAGTTGCCCTCCTATTTTCTTTACTCAAAGGTAAATGCATTTTATGTCTTTCAATATTTTAAAATTAATATTTTTGCCCCTGTTTTGTATACTGATACCTCCAAGTACCCCCAAATTTTATTCATATTCATCCATTTAAACAGTGGAACTGACCAGATGTAGTTTATTAAAATATGTTCATTCAAAACAATTTTGACTCAGTTTTTAAAAATTGCAAATACATTCAAAACTGTTACAGTGTCATGAGGTTGCAAATATTGTCTTATGAAATTATAATAAAGTTGTTTAGCAAAACTATGAAATATTATAATTTAACTTTCACATATAAAAATATATTTTATATTGCAACACTGAACAGTTAAGGCCACAACACTTGAAGGAGAGCTTGAGATAAACATATTCTGAAATTGCTTGTCAAAACTGTCAGTATTTAAATAAACATTAAAACTGGTCATACTATTCAAACCAGATAAAACATATTATTAAGTTATATCTTTAAAAGTTTGTTATCAGAAACTTTCTTTCAGAACTCAAAAAGTTTTTCAAGTATAAATTACAATGTGCTTGGTGACCATGAATACACAAACATATATTCAGAGTATTGTACAAGATTTTGACCTTCTCTCCATATTGGGGGGTGAGGTTTCCTGATGATTTTGCCCCATGTGGTTCTGGCTGGCATCTTTCTTATTTCTTTTAAAAGCTATTTGGTCTCCTATTGGTTTTATCTCTGGGAGTGGCTCATTATTAATCTGCACAATTTTCTGACTCATCAATGACATTCTTTTAAAGAGGAAAATCTAGGAAAAAAACACACGCAGAGAATTCACTTCAGTAAATGAAACAGTTACTTAGTAGTATTTAGAGGGTATAATTTTCAATAAGTCTTAACGTTATTTCATCACATTTTTATGAGGCACCACAATGGTACATTCTCAGCATCTGCCAGCCTTTTTCCTTTTACCAACTGCTATCGTGATTCTTCCCTAAAACAAGACCTTTCAGTGTTCACGCTTCAACACTATCAGTAGTATTGATATTTGCTATTTATTATATGTCATTTTTCTTCAAAGAACTAATTTTACTTTGTTTTGTTGTAAGAGGAGAAAAGATGAAAACTGAGATATTCTACCACTCCTCCCCGCTCCTATAGATCAGAATTTCTGGCAAAATGTTAGTGCTGCCAAATGAGTGGGAGCCCCAGGGGTCTGAGTAGGCAGTTCAACACATGGACCTGCTGCCCAGGCAGGGCCTGGGCTACAGACAGGCAGAATGCAGATAATAGCTGAAGAGATGAAAGTACCTCATAACCCAGGGACTCCAGGTGGGCAGAAAAGACAGAAGAAAAGAATCGGAGGAAATGCCTAGTGTAAAGGGAAGCAGAGGAAGAGGAGCCAGCATTGGGAACTGAGTTTTCTAGGAACAAAATCAGGATAAAGAAAGATCTCAGAAATCAGAGGAGGAGAATACCAAGAAGAGAGTGGCCATCAAGGCACACGCAAGACACATCAAGGAAGATGATAACTGAAAAGTGCTAAATGATGTGATAACTGAAAAGTACCAAGGTCTTTGAGGATTTAGCCAGAGAGAAAACAGGATTCCTAAAGAATGGCAATCCAAATAATGGTTTTGACATGATGCCAAAACCAAAAAAGCACCTGAAGATCTGGCTCTTTCAGAAATTAAAATGGTGCTAAAAATAATAGCTCAGCCTTCTTTATGGTCCAAATCTCACATCTGTACATGACTACTGGAAAAATCATAGCTTTGTCTATATAGACCTTTGTTGGCAAAGTGATATCTCTGCTTTTTAATACGCTGTCTAGGTTTGTCATAGCTTTTCTTCCAAGGAGCAAGCGTCTTTTAATTTCATAGCTACAGTCATCATCCACAGTGATTTTGGAGCCCAAGAAAATAAAGTCTATCACTGTTTCCAGACCATAAAGAAGGCTGAGTGCCAAACAATTGATGCTTTTAAACTGTGGTGTTGGGGAAGACTCTTAAGATTCCCTGGATAGCAAGGACATCAAACCAGTCAATCCTAAAGGAAATCAACCCTAAATATTCATTTTAGGACTGATGCTTGAAGCTGAAGCTCCGATACTTTCACCACCTGATGCAAAGAGCTGACTCACTGGTAAAGACCCTGATGCTGGGAAAGATTGAGGGCAGGAGAAGGTGGAAAAAGAGGATGAGATGGTTGGATGGCATCACTGACTCAATGGACATGAGTTTGAACAAACTCTGGGAGATGGTGAAGGACAGGGAAGCCTGGTGTGCTGCAGTCTAGGGGGTCGCAGAGTCAGACACGACTGAGTGACTGATCAACAACAACAAATAACAGCTTACCTTTAGTCTTAAACAATGGAGGAACGAGAATGAAAAGTTCTAACCCAAAACATCAAGAGTCTAGAAAAAGAGTCTACGAACTAAAATGCAACAACCTCTGTTCCTGTTATTGTGTAGGAATACACATCTTGAAAAATTCTGCCACTACAAAATAACTAAGAAATGCTGAAGAAGTATACAAAATATAATTTTATAATGTGTAGGCAAGCTCACATAAAAATGAAGGGAAATTCCCATGGGCCAAAAAATGAAGAGGGAACAGGAAGCCTCAGAGATAAGTTGAATATTGAAATGGTATTTATTGATCTCATAACTCTTGGATTTTAACTATTTGATCTCACAAAATGTGGAGAACTAGAACTGAGACTCCTGTGTAAAGTGGGGGCCCTCTAAGGACTAGGTCTTTAATGTAAGTCTATCTACAAATATTGGAAGATAACAAAATAACATCTCTCTCAGCTTAACAGTGTTTTCCTAATGTGAGTTGGGGGTTCACATGTATAGTAATCATGGGAAACCCTTAAACTCAGACATTAACTGAAAATGGTCCTGGAACTGTGACACCAAGGGGAGTTAACAGAATTTTATACAAATTCTCTATGGATCGACTTACCCCAATCCAAGCTTTAAAGCATTTCTACAGAAAGTCTTGGTTAAACATGAACTCACAATAAATTTCAAAGAAGGAAACAAGACACCATTAGCAAGTGAGCCAAAGCAACAAACATATTTAGACTCTGGAGGATGTCTTACATTGGAATAACTACATACAGAATATAAAATAAGTATGCTTACATTGCTTAGAGGACTATAATAAAAAACACAAACATAAAACAAGTTATTAGTTTTTGCAATATCAGATAGATTTGAAAAAGAGTTGAAATAGAATATTTCCCTTCAAAATGTGAAAGATAACTGAAATTAAAACTCAATAGGGAGGTTACATAGCAGATTAGTCTTTAGATGAAAAGATAACTATGAAAAAGACAAGCCCTGAAATTCCCCAAATATCACTTAGATATAGAAAATATTAAAATAATATTTAAAAGACACAGATAACAGAATAAAAAGTTTTATTATATTTGACTTGCAAAGAGAAGAGAGGAAATATTCAAAAATATAATGGATGAGAATTTTCTTAAAATGATGAATGACATGAATTTTCAGATTCAAGAGTCATAATGAATTAGAAGAAAGTTAAAGTAAAAAAAAAAAAAAAACCTCACATCTAGGCATCGTATAGTGAAATGAAGCACATCAAAGACAACGTAAAAACCAGCCAGAGAGAAATGACAGAGTACATGTGAAATTATCAGCCAATATACTCAAGCAAATGTCTTAATAGCAACAAGGGGGGCAGATACTAAAAGAAAATAACTGTCAACCAGCCATACTACCATTAATTTTCAAGTGAAAGAAACTGAAAAAGTTAACTACAGAAAGAAATTTATGACAGTAACTTCCAAAAGATTTCTTCAGGAAGAATAAAAACAACATTATAGAAAGGACATATGAGATGTGAAAAGGAGTGGTGAATAAAGAAAGCAGTATTGGAAGCATGGAGCCGCCCCTCGGGAGCATGGCAAGTCTGTCCAGGGCGCCGCAGCAATGGGCCACTTTTGCCTGAGTTTGGTATCTCCTAGATGGGAAGATGCAGCCCCCTGGCAAGCTTGCTGCCCTGGCATCAGTTAGACTTCAAGGACTGCATAAGCCTGTGTACCATCAACTGAGTGACTGTGGGGATCATGTTGTCATCATGAACACAAGGCACACTGCCTTTTCTGGAAACAAGTGGGAGCAAAAAGTGTACTCCTCACATACTGGCTACCCAGGTGGATTTAAACAAGTAACAGCTGCTCAGCTTCACCGGAAGGATCCAGTAGCAATTGTAAAACTAGCTATTTATGGCATGCTGCCAAAAAACCTTCACAGAAGAATTCTAATGCAGAGGTTGCATCTTTTCCCAGATGAAGATATATCAGAAGATATTCTTAAGAATTTAACAGAAGAGCTTCCCCAACCACGAAAAGTGCCCAGACGTCTAGATGAGTACACACAAGAAACAGAGGCTTTCCCAAGACTTTGGTCTCCACCTGAGGATTATTGGCTGTAGGAGGAAGAAAATTTCAGAAAATAATGATGTGGTGCTTGAAACTCCTTCCTCAGAGCAGGATGAAGCAATAGCTGCCTTCTGATAGAAAGCCTGCTCTGGGGGCTGAAAGCTGGTGGGGAAAGCTCGGGAAGGGATATTCCTTCATTAGGAAATTGCAGTAAAATGTTATTTTATGGAATTGTTTTATTGTATAGTGCTATTTGACTGTTGGAAATTATAAGAATAAAACTGCCCCTTACTTAAAAAAAAAGAAAAAGAAAGCAGTATAACAATAACGTTATTAGATTGATGAGGTTAAAAAATTAAAATACTTGATACAATAATATGTAAAATGGGAAGAAAGGGGTGATAGAAAACTCTTCTAAAATCCTGGTAATATTTGGGGAAAAGGAACATTCATTAGCATTAGATTTTAGGTACTGTATATGTTAACATTTTTAAAGTCAGAATCCAGCTTATAGGCAGTTACAAGAGACGCATCTAAACTACAAATAAAAATATAAGAACGAAAAAAGATATATCTGATAAAATAAAGTAGCATTTTTTTAGGGACAAAGAAAAATACTACCAATGGCAAGAAAATAGACTTAAACCTAATGGCATCAACAATCAGATTAAATATTAAATAAAGATTAAATATAAATGGTCTAAATACTCCAATTAAAAGGCAGAGATTTTAGATAAGATAAAAAAGCAGGACCCATCTATGTGCGTGCATGCTAAGTTGCTTCAGTCATGTCTGACTCATTGCTACCCTATGGACTGTAGCCCTCCAGGCTCCTCTGTCCAGTGGGATTCTCCAGGCAAGAATACTGGAGTGGGTTATCATGCCCTCTTCCAGGGGATCTTCTCAACCCAGAGATCAAACCAGCATCTCTTACGTCTACTGCACTGGCAAGTGGGTTCTTTACCACTTATGTCTCCTGCATTGGCAGATGGGTTCTTTACCACTAGTGACACTGGGGTCTAAATGCTCCAATTAAAAGGCAGAGATTTTCAGATTAAATAAAAAAGCAAGACCCATCTACATGTTGCCTAAATCAAATGTACTTCAAATGTGAAATGACAAATGGTTTAAAAGTAAAGTATGTTAAAAGATAACTCTAATTCAAAGAAAGCTATAAAGTGGCTATATAATATCAGATCAAGTAGATATTAGAGCAAAGAATATTATTAGGGATAAAGAAAGTCATTTCATGATGATGAAGGAGTCAATTCAGAGGATGGAACAATTCTAAACATTATATAGAATACAACCAAATAACAGCTTTAAGATATATCAAGCAAAAATTAATAGAAGCACAAGGAAAAGTAGCAAACCCACAACTATCGTAAGGGATTTTAATACTTTTCTTTCAATAATAGAACAAGTAGACAGAAAATCAGGAAGGAAAGAAACTTGAACAACACTATCGACCAACTTGACCTAACTGCCATTAATAGAACACTCCTCCCAACAACAGTATTCTTCTCAATCTTCTTCTCAAATGAACATTTACCAAGATAAACCTGATTGTGGGGTGATAAAACATGTCTCAATAAATTCAGAAGGAATCAATTCATACTAAGTATTTTTCCAGTCACAATGTAATTAGAAATTAATGACAAAAAGATGACTAGAAAAATCCCTTGCCTTGCTAAGATACTTCAGTCGTGTCCACCTCTTTGTGACCCCATGGACTACAGCCCACCAGGCTCCTCTGTCCATGGGATTCTCCAGTCAAGAACACTGGAGTTGGTTGCCATTTCCTCCTCCAGGGGATCTTCTCCACCCAGGGATTGAACCTGAGTCTCTTACACCTCCTGCATTAGCAGGCAGGTTCTTTACCACTAGCACCACCTGGGAAGCCCAGAAAAATTCCTAAATACATAGAAATTAAATAACCCATGAGTCAAAGAAGAAATCAAAAGGGAACTCAGAAAGTATTCTGAACTGGATAAAAATGAAAACACAACATATCAAGTAGTTCAGGGGAAATTTACAGCACAAAAAGCCTAAAAGAAAAAAGAAGAAAAGGTCTCAATCAGTGACCTCAACTTCCATGTTAAGAAAAATTCAACAAAATATTGCAAAAGGAAATTTGAAAAGACATCAATAAGAGAAATGTCATGTTCATGAATTAGGAGACTTAATATTGTTGAAATAGTAATTCTCTCCAAATTTATCTATAGATTCAAAAACAATTTCAAATCAAAATCTCAGCACGCTTTTTTTTTTTCAGTCATTGACAAACTGTAAAAATTCACATGTTTAAGTACAAAAGGTCTAGAATAGCCAAAATATGTCTGAAAAGGCACAAAACTGGTGGACTAACTTTCTGATTTCAAGACTTACATTAAAGCTACAGTCATCCAGACACTGTGGTACTGGCACAAGATAAACAGATCAAAGGAACAGAATACAGAGTCCAGAAATCAGTTCATACGTAAAAAATCAATTGCTTTCTGAAAAAGGTATGAAGGCAATTCAGTAGAAAAGGGATAGGATTCTTTTTTCAACAGATGATGCTAGAATAATTGTCCATATACAAAAATTTAAAAAAAATAGAACTTCAATCCATACCTTTACCACAATAAGAAATTAACTCAAAATGGACCACTCAGCAATATAAAGGAATGAACTATTGATACATGCCTGGATGAATCTCAAAACAGTTATCAGTGATTTGCTGAGTATGGCAGGGGGATGTGGGGTGTAGACAGAGATTACAAAGAGGCACAAAGAACCGTCTGCTCATAATGGCACTGTTCATACTCTTGATTGTGATTATGCTTTCACGGGTGCACATTATGTTAAAATTAATCATACTACATACTTCAAAAATGCATAGTTCATTTTAGGTCAATTATATCTAAATAAAGCTATTTTTAAAAAGCAGGGGAGTAATTATTGGCTGGGTATGAAAGAGATCCTCTCATGTATTAAGCCTGAGAAAACTGATAGCAGCAGGAAACTAGTGTAATTGATCTAAGCTTTTCTTCACAACACAGTAAAGCTGTGTACTTGGGGCAAACGTGCTGAGTTGTGCTGCCATGGTGAATAAAGCATAGTATCAGAGAAAAGGAAGCCATCAGGAAAGGTAAGACCCCACATACATAATTTTTGGTGGAGAAATTCTCATGTCAGCTTCTTGTATTTATGGTCATGACAATGAATAAGAAATCAATTGACTCTGCACTGGTATGGGGAATTATCCAGGAATCTGCCATGTTCTAGCTAGTTTCTGAGGGACAGCAGTGGTTTTTTAACCTCTGTATATCTGCAGCTTTCAGCCTTGTGCCTGGCACATAAGAGGCTTCCAGTAAATGTATGCTAAATAAATACATAAATAAACTAATTTCATGATGGGAAGAAATTATTATTAATGGCTAAGAAGCTTCCTACTTTTTTCATTAGCTTACTTAGGTGGAAATTAAGCCAATAACACATTTTTCTTAGTGGCTAACTGTGGATCCAAATTTGCTACAATTTGGAAAAGCAGTATCTGGAAATTTCCAGATATAACAATCATCAAAAATCTCTGCCACCAATTAAAATCATGGGTCCTAACCTGGCTATCAGAAACATTTAAAATCATCAAAACAAAATTCAATGGTGAATTCTGTCTTGCAGACACCAAGAGTGTAATTATTTCTTTTTTTTGTTTGTTTTTAGATTATCTTTGGAGTGGCTGTCTAATTAAGGGAAGGGATATAAAATTTCAAACACATAATTATTTTGATATGAGTTAATGCATCATTTATTTCCCAAGTTTTAAAAACAGCTTGATTTGTTTGGCTTAGATGGTATAAATAGATTAGAGACATTGTAAATTAAAATATATCATGTGGGAAGGATTGGAAAAAATCTCATCCAAATCATCTATTACCTTTTTAAAATATATAGAATAACAGCCTATTCTTTAAGTTGGAAGTATATTTATTACTGCTTGACTTTTAAAAATATAATTTTCATTACTTTCTGTTTCTTTAGCCAAGGACATATGTACTTACTGAATTATATTTTTACATTATGTATAAATGAGAAACTAAGCAGAATCAAAGCTTGAGACTGAACTCTTCAGCCTGGACTGTGTCCTGGCCCTGCCTCCCCTTTGTCACGTGGGCCGGCGGGGCTCCCTACTTGGCCTGCTGTTACAGGTGCCTGCCACACGGCATTCCTTTTCTGGCTCAGGCCTCCCCTGGCCCATATATTCAAATGCTACCATCTACCGACAATGCTGAAGACTGGAGAGCCTGAAACGTTCCCTAAACTCGACCACGTGTTCTAGAATAAGCATTTTCATTTGGTCAGAGGTGTGTTTCAGTTATTTTTTTTTCTGCTGCTTTGTTTCACGTTTCCTCTCCTTGGATTCTCATGTCTCCTGACTCCTTTACTTTTCATCCTTTTCCCTCATATTTGATTTTCTTTGCCAGACTCTCTCCCTGAGCTCTTTATATTTGAAAAAAGTTTTCACAGGAAAGCTACAAAGTGTAGTGGTGGAGTATCTGTTAAATGTTCTGTTCTACTAGACAGAAAATCTAGAAAGTTCCTAAATCCTGATGAAATGTTCTAGCGATGCTCATTATGATTCTAAAAAGGATAATTCTGAAGTGTCCTTTGAGCCAGGTCAAAGACATCTTTAGGTACAGTAATCCAGACTTGTAAGATACTTATAGAAAGATAAAAATGGTCATGAAGAAATTTTTAGTAAAAGATAACAATATGGATATTTGGGCTAAAATAACTGTTGACATTTCTGAAGTAATTCTGAAAGAAATTTCAGAGTGGCATATTACCCACAAAGATGGCAAAAGATGACTGTTTACTACCCTAAGGATGGCTCCTGGCTTTACCTTCATTCTTTCCTCTTTCTTACCCCCTTACATTTTACAATTCATTGTCAACCAAAAATGTTTACTGAGCATTTGTCATATACCAGGAACTGTGATGTGTGCCACTAGAAAGCAAAACAGAAAATAGTTTCTGTCCCCATGGAGCTGAAGGCCAGTGGGGAGACAGAGACATAAAGTAAACAAATGACTATGTAATTGCAAACTGTGACAAAAACTAAGAAGTATAAGAAAAAGGGTACTATGCAAGAGAATAATAATGAGACATAATTTATATAAGTGCTGTTGGTCACAAAAGGCCTCTGTGGAAATGACATTTAAGCTGAGACCTAAGGTTGAATAAGAATTTAACAAAGCTTTTCATTTTTCTTGTTTTCCATGTTTCCTTCTAACACTTTTACCTGGAAATGTGGTCTCATGATTAAATAAAGTTCTTCTTCAAGTGGAAAGACTAGTTTACTTCCAAGAAGAAGAAACGTTATCTATCAGACTTGTAAAAACTCCAAAACAAGTATCAGTCAGGAGACACTGAAGTAGCATGTTGTCTTCTAAGCACAATCATCAATTTTTTTAATTCATCCTATTTCTTGTCTTACTTAGCCTTACTCTATTCTAGACTCTCAGGATAGTATACTCTTATAATTAAGCAATAGAGTTCTTTAACGTATCTTTTCCTGTATGATAAATCAGTATGCATGGGATGATTGAAAGGAACATGCTATTACATTTTGGCACAGCAACTTGAATCATAATCTTGAATCATAATGTCCAATAAGTAAATAGGCACGTTAAAAACGTGAAACATCACCTGGAATTTATCACATGTTCTTAGTTAGTTAGTTAGTTAAGTCGCTCAGTCATGTCCGACTCTTTGCGACCCCATGGACTGTAGCCCACCAGGCTCCTCCGTCCATGGGATTCTCCAGGCAAGAATACTGGAGTGGGTTGCCATTTCCTTCTCCAGGGGATCTTCCCGACCCAGGGATAGAACTCAGGTCTCCCGTATTAGAGGCAGATGCTTTAACCTCTGAGCCATCAGGGTTCTTGGGCCACCAAAACTCATATTAAGGGAGTTAAATTATGCGGATCATTATATAAAAGTAGAAGAAGCAATTCAATACTTTGGCCTTAACACTAAAT
The DNA here is from genome assembly GCF_023091745.1 of Budorcas taxicolor. Classification (NCBI taxonomy): domain Eukaryota; kingdom Metazoa; phylum Chordata; class Mammalia; order Artiodactyla; family Bovidae; genus Budorcas; species Budorcas taxicolor. The sequence continues at coordinate 105,426,238 of NC_068935.1, read as the reverse complement.
GAAAAATTCATTTCACTTACCTTCGATTTTTTTATGTCTTTAGTTGGTGTTGATTTGCTATCTTCCAGGATTTCTGAAGAGCTACTCTTTGCACGATCACACATATTTCCTATGATAGGATATATTATGAAATTTTTTTTCTAACTAATGAAAAAAAGAAAAGTCCTGCTGCTTTCTGTGAAACACTACCAACCATGAATTATGGGGTAATACTAAAGAGTAGTGGACAACTGCATATTTCTTGAAAAGTTAAGGCAAAATTATCAGAATGACCTAACCAATGCTGTAAATGTTTAGATGATCAGTACCCAAATATAGCAAAGATAATTGTAAATGTTAGGGAAGGTATAAAGTAAAATATAAAGTACCTTTTAAAATAATAAACTTAGTTGCAATGAAATTATCTGTACCCAAATGGACATGTTATATTTTTTGGTGTTTCAAATTAACCCATATGTTACATAGCTGAATAATGATCTTGCAAGTATACTCATGAAGCATGTGCATCCTTCTAATTTTATATGATCAACAGCCTAAATCTTAAATTTAATTTCTTTTTAACATTTTAGGTTATAGGGTGTAGAATACTTAGCAATGACAAATATTTTAACATTTTACTTAAAATATTCTAAAACTTACTATTTTTCTGCAGAAGTTAGAAGGAAAAAAGTATTAGGGGAACTATTCTTTCTTTTGCTTAAATTCAGATGAGATCTACTATGGAGAGTTATTTGTAATGACATTGCAGCAAAAGCACACTGTGATGTTATGGAGTGGAAAATAACACAGGGCTCATAGAGCAAAAACACCAAAGCTTTGGGTGTAGACACTGCAGGTCTCAAATGCAGTCACAGTCTCTTCTGTTCTGCGGCACCTGTTCTCTGACACCAGCAGTGAGGCTTGGGAAAGGATTCCTCTGAAACGCCTGTGGTACCATCAAAGACTCAGGTCTAGGCTCTGGGGGAAATAACTGGATGGCCTGCTGTGGCTCTAGGCCAGCATGGACATTGGTGACAGGGTCTGGCAGAGCTCACCAGACATATAAATGAGGATCTGGGACAAATGCCCAATCTCATAGTACTGATTGAAAAAAAACAAGTAGTAAAAAGGCTGTTCTAAATCACTTAACACTGACACATGAGCAGCCATGAGTGATGGGAATATTTCCATGTAAAGAAGCTATGGTGGTGATCAATGAGAACACGTAATACTGTGCCACTTATTTCATAGCTTATGAGGGTCATGTGACAATAAAAAGTGTACAACAGAATATATGTGTGTCAGCTATGTGCTTAGTTACACAGCACAGTATATATATATATATCTGTAGGTACATATGAATGTAGTATGCTATGTATCTAGCCTTTTTAAAAGTATGCTTTCGAAGTCAAACATGTTCACACCTTTTGGATTTTCATTGTATTCATGAATGGCTCGTTCCTCTCGGTTGATTTTTTCATCCTATAAACAATAAAGAAACAATGTAATAAAAAACATTTGTGCTGGGCTAGAAAACCTAGTCTTGGTTTTAAGGAGAGTTCTAGAGTCTGTCTCTAGCTAATAACATAAACGTGTGACATTACTTCTCTTTGCTGGACTCTTACTTTAGATAATTGCTAATATCCTTCACTAGCATAAAACTGTATGATTAACAAGAACTGTATATTCAAGAATTCTACTCAAAGAAGATTCAGGAACATTGACTGGTATATGAATTAGCTCAACATTTTATAATGTCAAATTGAAATTTAATGAATTCTATGCTAAATAATCGGAGAAGGTGATGGCACCCCACTCCAGTACTCTTGCCTGGAAAATCCCATGGACAGAGGAGCCTGGTAGACTGCAGTCCATGGGGTTGCGAAGAGTCAGACACGACTGAGCAACTTCACTTTCACTTTTCACTTTCATGCACTGGAGAAGGAAATGGCAACCCACTCCAGTGTTCTTGCCTGGAGAATCCCAGGGATGGGGGATCCTGGTGGGCTGCCATCTATGGGGTCGTACAGAGTCAGACACGACTGAAGCGACTTAGTAGCAGCAGCAGCAAGCTAAATAATTTCAGGGACCACCATAACTGGAACTCATAAATATTCCTTATAAAACAGAATTTTACCCTTATTCTGAAAGAAAACAATAACTGCTAGAATATATTTTTCCCTCAGTGAAAGGAGTCTTGGAAAAAGAAGGAAGTAAAGGAGAGAATGACCTCTAGAGCACAATACCATTTCGTAAGTTAAAAATACATACATACAAAACAATATATGTTTTACAAGTACACATTCAAATAAAAGGAAAGCATGTTTTAATGGTTGTCTGTGTTAAGGAAAAGGGGAATGTGGGGTTCAAAGGGAATCAATTTAAATAAAGAGAGAAGAGCCTCACACAGACAAGTGATGGTAGTGTTTCATTAATGAGATAGCATGATTAACTCAGAGCTCTTTACAACTGATCTAAAAAATGAAATGAAAATGAATCAATACAGTATCATTTGGTTTGGGTTTCTGAATTCCATACCTCTGAAATGAATCCAGAGTAGTGCTAGAAAATGAATGATTTCAAACCTACCACCTGTCTCCTAGCAGGGTCACTCAGGGAAATCTGCCAATTGGAAGTGATTGTTTCGGCATCTCTAGCTCCACTTTCAGGATTACTTTCTTTTCCTCATGGAGGCCTCCTCCCATTCCTCCTATAATACTTTCTCCCAGACCACATCTGTGCAGAACCAATCACAACCTCAAACACTGCTGTGAACAACTTTCATTTGTCCATGGCCATGTAAAAATACACATGTATGTGTGCACATACACATCCCATTTCTGCCACTAGTATTGGGCTGCTCATGTTGTAATTTTACCATTTCAAGGACCTGGTGCTGAATCTCTTGGTTAATTTCTCAAGAGTGTACTATACTGGCCCATATTACTTTACTTTCACTCATCTGAACAACAGAATGCTACCAAGAAGTGTGGAAAGAATGCCAGAGAGAAAAAAAGGGTGCCCGATTCATACATCTGCCTAAGTTTTGTCCTACAGTATATGAACAAAGTCATTCACAGAAGTATTTCTGTTCTCCATGGAAGTTGGAATCTGCCCTCTGCAGAGACCAGGAGACCTATAAGCTTTTTCTTGAGCAGGATCTCAGGATTTAAGTACATATCATCATACATTTTTACTGGCTGTCAATACCTTTTTAACAGAGTTGTCAGGGTCACAGTGATCGTCTTTAGGAACACTTTTATTGTCTTCTGTATCTTTCTTCTTGCCTTCTGTATATTTGTCAGTTTCCTCAACCAGGTCTTCATTTTTGAAAAGTTCATGATCCTGTGACAAAATTGATAATCAAGGAAGAGTTGAAATTTTCTTTTTTAAAAAAATAAGAAATGTGATATTGCTGTCATAATAATTTATACCATTTCAAAGAACACACAGACTATGAATTCAAATATGAAAGTCAAAGAAGTAAAATACTGAATAATCCATGTCCCATATCAAGTTACTATATTACCAAGGATTTTATACATGTTAGTTACTCTATTTCAATATTTTCAATGACTAAGGTTACCAAAGTTCTTTTCTGCACCTACGATAAGGTTAAACTGGAAAAACAAAATGCTTTCTAGGCTGTCTCAAAAGAATGCTTTTAAATATTAGAGAAGTTCAAAAGCTTTCTAGCTACTGTAGCATTATAATATAATCCTATGTATATACTATGTTCATTTCCCAAAACATAGGAATTTAAAATCACTTCAGAAGTACAATTCACCAGTACCCAAGAGAGAAGTAACTATAATTACTTACATTCTGGGAAAAAGATAAAGGGACATAGGCAGTTTAAGTGGTTTTCTCTTGGTTATTTGAAGCAGATGGAAAAGCAAACAGAGGCAGAACTTTGTCCAGCTGGCTCCTGTCCAGTTAATCTAAATTATAAAATAGCCTATCTATGGACTTGGTAGACTGATAATAAATCATGTAATGCTCATTAAAGGAAGAAAATATTAGTTTTACCCTTTATTCTATATTTATTATATATTTTTTGCCATTTCATGTTCTGGATACAAAACTGCTTATTTATTGTCATTAAGAGACAGGACTCTTTATTGGACATTTTTACCTACGCTTTTCATTTATGCACTTCACTAAAGGCACAATGGCCCCTAAAACAGGTGACACAGTAAGTAATCTGTGCCATTCACTCCTTTGAAGAATGTTTTCACAAAGTTCACCTTAGCCATATTTGCCTGAGACCATATAGGTCCTTTATATCCCTTCAACACTGTAACTAGCTGCTCATGGTCACCTTCCTAGTGGCTATTTGGCTAAGGAGAAGCCTGATACCCAACAGAATCTTTATTGGGTGGTTAGAAAAGAATGTCTCTACTAATAAACTCACCTTTTTTTTTCCTGGAAAAAAAATATCAATTGTGAGAGTTCAAGCTAGGGAAAGAATGTATTTCACACCTCAGTTACACATATAAGTGGCATCCTCAGGCCAGTAGTACTAAGGGTATGGCCTGATAGCACTCCCAACTGAGGACAAGCAATCCAGAAGTGAAGCCTTGAGATTGTAAGAAAGAGTTTCAGAAGTTACTGTGGGAGGCCTTAATTTTGGTTAATCAAGGTCATGAGGTAGTGCACTCAGGAGGGGAATACAGGAGAAGGCAACAGGGTAGAGAGTTACACTGAAGGATGTGCTACGTGTTTAGGTTGGGTAGGGTTCATGACAAGGGAGCTACTCTTTACCAAGGACTCCTAAAGCTTTCTTCTTCTTCTGCATGCTTTCCCCTCTAAGTGACTTACATATTATGGCTAGCCAAATGCACGTGACAGTAAATGAAATAATCAGAGATCACTTCACCTTGGAAGAGAATGGGAAACAAGATTACTAGAGTTAAGACTTAGGTCTGATAAGTAGATGTATTTATAAATGTACATTATCTGAAGGCCAACTAGAAAGGAACAGAGCTCTTGAGACAGAGAACTTCAGACTCTGCCCACTTATCTCCCAGAGGGAGGGGCAGTGAGCTGTGTCCCATCAAAGTCCTCATTTCTTGGACAGTTTGGATAATCTAGGAGCTGGGTCAATTGTAACTGTGCTAGTCTACTAAGGTATTAATGTAACCATAGGATATCATGCTATTATGAAAAGAAACATGGAGTTTTACCTGATTTTAGAAGCAAGACATCTTGCTTTTTTTTATAATAAACTATTGGGTTGGCCAAAAGGTTCTTTATTTCCCCATAAGATGGCTCTAGTAGCACTTAGTTGTCTTTAACTTCATTCAAAACAATTTTGTTAGATTGTATTGTGATGGCTGTCATATCAGCATACATTAAAAAACATCAAAATTGGTGAATTTTTGTGTAGCCATTTTGATATTGAAGATGGAAGAAAAAAGCAACATATTATGCTGTATTATTTCAAGAAAGGTAAAAATACAACAGAAATGTAAAAAAGAAAAAGATTTGTGCAGTGTATGGAGAAGGTATGGAGAAGTGTATGGAGAAGTGATTGATTGAATGTGTCAAAAGTGGCTTCCGAAGTTTCATGCTGGAGATTTCTTGCTGGATGATGCTCCCCAGTCAGGCAGACCAGTTGAAGTTGATAGTGATCAAATCGAAAGATTGAAAAGAATCAGTGTTATACCATGTGAGAGATAGCTGACATACTCAAAATCATCAAATCAAATGTTGAAAATCACTTGCACCCATTTGGTTATGTTCATTGCTTTGATGTTTGGGTTGCACTAAGTGGGAAAAAAAAACCTTGACTATTTCTGCATCCAACTCTCAATGAAAAACAAAAACATTCTGTTTTTAAAACAAATTGTAAGCAATTAAAAGTGGATACTGTACGATAATGTGGAATGGAAGAGACCACCAACCACACCAAAGGCTGATTTTCATTCAAAGAAAGTGATGTTGTGTATGTGGTGGGATTGGAAGGGAGTCCTCTATTATGAGCTCCTTCTGGAAAACTGAATGATTAATTCCAACAAGTACTGCTCTCAATTAGACCAATTGAAAACTGTCTGGAATCAGTCAACAGAGAATGCATCATCATCTATCAGGATAATGCAAGACCACATATTTCTTTGATGACCACACAAAAACTGTTCAGCTTGGCTGGGAAGTTCTGATTCATCCACTGTATTCACCAGACATTGCACCTTCAGATGCCCTTCTGGTCTTTACAAAATTCTCTGAATGGAAAACTTTCAATTCCCTAAGGCACCTAGAACATTTTTTTGCTCAAAAAGATACAAAATTTGGGGAAGACAGAATTACTAAGTTGCCTGGAAAATGGCAGAAGGTAGTGGAACAAATCGGTGAACACATTGTTCAGTAAAGTTCTTGGTGAAAATGAAAAATGTGTCTTTTATTTATACCTTAAAAACCGAAAGAACTTTTGGGCCAACCCAATACAATTTTACTCATTAACTTTATGTAAATCTATAACAATGAAGAACTGTTGGAACTATATCATTTTCTAAGTTTGAGAAAGCACTTAGAAAATGCATTTGCGATTGAAATCATATCATCAATTGTAGCACTTTGCACTTACTTAAGCACGTTTAAAATTAATCTATACATATCTGGACAACTACTTTAAATCACATACAGCACTTACCTTCAAACTGAAACAATTTAGGAGAGATTGGCAGAATACTGTCATTTTATAAAAAGAAAGGATAAAGTTTAAATACATTCTTGTCACCAGAACCACATTAGATGTAAAGAGGTATTCTGGAGTGATTACGGGAAATCATCTTTGTGCTAGGACCCCAGTGAAGAAGTGACTGGGCCTGGCTCCCACAAAAGAACCCTTGTTTCATTGGTCAGACACAGCGAGGGGACCTGCAGTCTTTGGTCTGCTGCTGCTGCTGCTAAGTCGCTTTAGTCGTGTCTGACTCTGTGCGACCCCATGGATGGCAGCCCACCAGGCTCCCCCATCCCTGGGATTCTCCAGGCAAGAACACTGGAGTGGGTTGCCATTTCCTTCTCCAATGCATGAAAGTGAAAAGTGAAAGTGAAGTCGCTCAGTCGTGTCCGACTCTTAGCGACCCCATGGACTGCAGCCTACCAGGCTCTTCCATCCATGGGATTTTTCCAGGCAAGAGGACTGGAGTGGGGTGCCATTGCCTTCTCCGCAGTCTTTGGTCTAGACCAGGGTGATAGTTTTTACATTTCTTAGGGGAAATACTAAGAAACTAAATGTTTCTCAAAAGGTTTCAGTTTCCTTAAGAAATGAATATATTGTATGCTTTAAAAACTAGAGATTGCAATCAGAAGTTGGCCAAGTGGTCACCCTGGAGTGGGTGGCAGATGAGAGGGGATTGAAGAGGTGCTTCTAGGGAGCTGACACTGTGCTTTTCCTTGATCTGGATGTTGACTATATAGGTGTGTACAGTTTGTAGAAAATACATTGAACTATATATGCATGAGATATATACTTGCCTATGTATTAATTTCAAGAGTTTTTTTAAGTTAAAAAAAAAGACTATAATGTGTAAAATTTTGCTCTACAATTCTGGATTCATGACTTGCCTCAGTGTCACAGAGGACAGAAAATATTTTCCAAATAACAAAATAAAATACAGCATAGAACTTTATACCTAAGTCATCAGGTGGGAAAGTACATATTTTTAAATATCAGTTTCAAGGTATTTTTCTTTTAGGACAAGAAGAGCTGACATATAAGTGCACGTTTTAACTACACTAGAAATAACTGAGACTGGAGTGGAGAGTGGGAAGAGCACTAAACACAAAGATCTAAACACTGTTTTCTAAGCCTTGCTCCACCTCTCTTGGCCTGAGCAAGGCACCTACCTACTTACTGTCTGTCTGTAAAATGGAAAAATGACATTTATCAACACCTATCTAGGAGGGTCTGTATCAAGATGAAAAAGACTGTTGACAGAGAAAATAACATGAGCAAATAAGTATTTGTATGTAAACAGAAGTGATTTTGTGAAGTCCATTCTACAAAAAGTAAGATAGAATCCCAAGTGTGCATGGAGGATTGTCACAAAACAAGAAGCTTGGACACTTTTTGCCATGTCCCAGATCTTATCAATAGAAAGTAGCTCATTTAAAGTGTACAGTTCTCTGTTCTACTCTTGTAACACATCCCTTTATTCTCTGCCAGGTGCCTGGCAGCCAGAGCCAAGAGAGGGAAGAAGGCCTGTCCCTCCACTGGGCTATAGGTCTGTGTTGCCACCAGGCATGATACTTGTAGACACTCAGGTTTTCCAAGCGGAAGCCCACAAAACAAGTGTTTTCAATGTAAAATCTGAAATTTCAATGTTGGCATCTGATTCAAATGTTTATAAAATCACTATGTATACCAAACAAGTCTATCGATAGGCTGGAGTGCACCCACAGGCTGCCAGTTGTGACTACCCAATTCTTTGCTTCTAATGACACCATTATCTCTAAACTTCCCCTTCTTTCTATGTGCCAATCTGTTACTTCATTGCTAATCCTATATTTTCAGCAGCAAATACATTACAGTAAGACTCTGAAAAGAGGCCTGAAAAAAGGAATGTAATCTTATTCTTGTTCTCAGCTTTACTCTATTATTTCCCCCTGTTTTTCCTTAGAAGATTTATCTTCCTCTTTATCTTAAACAAACACATGATCCATGATTGTAATTTATGTGTCTTATTTTTTAACTATTTGATTAAAAAAATTAGGATACAGAGGGAACTCTGGTCCCCTGGCAGCACTAATATCTAAATTTTAGGCTGAGGCTAACCATGTGAATGCCATCAGCCTTTCATCATGGTTCAAATGCTGAGGGGCGGCATTTGACTCATGTATGGTGTGTAACAGGATTTTCACTCCACCCCATAGTTAAGGGTTATCATTATTGTAATCTATTTCATTCCCATGGACCTACCTCCATAAGCTAATTTTTGAGGGGTTGCTATGTTGTGTTTAAATAAAAGTAAGGTTTACAGGCACATGAAACTATATTCATGCACATCGGCCAGTGACTTGGAGATTCGTGACAATAGCATTGTACCTAACCTGATGTGATCAGACAGGATAATTAGAGTGATACAGATTAGCATTTGCTGAGTATCTCTAACATGTTCCATATGTTAACTAACTTAACTATTAAAAGACCCTCTTTCCTTTACTAAAAGGAAGTAAAACTCAGAAAGGTTAAAAAAAAACGTTTCCAGGTGTCCACTCAGCTAATCAGTAAGGGCTGGGACAGGAACTCAGGCCCATGCTCTGAACCGACTCTGCCCAAATAATTTGCAGACTGTAATGGCTGCCCTCAGAGTTGTTTTTGTTTTTTTTTTTTAAAAACCCTTACTGATATTTAAAGCATTGCACACTTTTTAATTGATAAGCTCACATCAGTAATATCCTATTCTTATGTATCATCATATATAATAATAGCAAATAAAAATTTAGAATTTTTCACCCCAGAGCTCCAAACTCTCTGGAATACACATTTCCCTTCCTAAATTGAGAAATATGCCAGCAGAGCTCTTTGATATTTATTTCTCAAAATCTAGTTCTGATTCTACGTCTCTGTAAGGCAGACTTCTTGGAGTTCACTCTGATGCAACGTGGGCTCTGCCCCAGCCCTGTGGCCCTCCACTGCTCCTTCTTCCTTGGCTTTGAGGATCCCTGTCTCCTAGAAAGTGTTTTTACCCTCGCTCCTTCTCAGACTTCCCTTTCTCAACCTGCCCTTACCTACTCATGTTTCCCTGAATTCTCTCTGCAGTTCTCTTTTCTTTTCACATTCTGAATGCTGCCTCTCATTCAAATCCACAGTTTTAACTACATGCATAAGCTGGTGAGAGTCAGCATCTTCCCTGAGTGCCAGACCCAGATGTGTTATTTGTCTATCGAACATCTCCTGGATGAAAAAGCCCCAGGCAGTCTCCTCAATTTGTCCCTGCTCCTCAGTTCTCAGCCTCCATGCCTGGCAGTCTTTCCTCCCAATTCTCCAAGCCAGAAACAGGAAAAGCTTGGCCTTTTCCCTCCCCCCAAGCTCCATATCTTTACCCAATTCTAAGCCCTCCAATTCTACCCCTAAATCTCTCATAATGACACGTTTCCAACTCTCCACCCTACTGTCCTAGTCCAGCTCCCCTTCAGTCTCTGCCTCTTCAACTGCAACTGCCTTCTGACTGCTATCCCTGACTGGTCCTCTCCCTTTCTACTCCACCCTCCATCCTGTTGACAGAAGGATGCCACAAAAGCCCAAGTGTGATCAACCTTACTCCTGTTTAACATCTTTTACAAACGCAGAAGGTCTCATGCCTCTCTATCTAGTTCAAGGCTACTCTAGGCTGCAGTCACACTGAAACACTCTCCTGGCTTCCATCGCCCAGCCCACTCTTTGCCTGGGTAGGCTTTACTTTTCATGACTCATTTACCATTTCACTATCACTCCCGGGAAGCCCTTGCCTTGTCTTTCTCGGTGGCAGCTGAAGCGCCAAACATGAAGCACTCTTATTATGCTGATAAATGTTCTGTTCTATCTGTAGAAATAGCTTAGAGTATAAAAGCCACGTTCTTCTTATTAAGGGATTTAATGGAGGAAAGCCAGAGATTCATCTTCAAATCATATTTTTATCACTGGGCAGATAAAACTATCTGCCCAAGAACACAGGGGTATTGGGAAATACTGTTAAGCAACAGTTAAGGCAGTTATAGGAACTCTTTCTCCCTGGTGTTCCTTCAAGAAATCTATACTTACCTAAAGTCCCTGATAGGTTGGAGGGCCACAGGAGGTTAACTGAGAGTAGCCCTCACTTCTTGAGATCCACCTGATTTGGGGTAGCTTCTGTCCTCTTTTTGGTGCTTGGTACATAAATATTTGTTGACCGAATAATACGCACCAAATATAAGTTATGTGTCAGGTACTGGGCATATAATATCACATTTAACTTTCACAATGGAAAGAAGGAAACGACGGAATTACAGCACCTTCCTCCGTGGTAGCATTTTATTTTTAATCTACATGTATACAGTAATAGAAATACAGTATAGAAATCAATTATTTCTATAGTGAAATAATAGAGAACATTTCAATTACACTCACCTGGAGTGCTGCCAGTCTGCAGCGGCAGATGTTTCTGTGGTCCTCCTTTGTATCTTACCTTATTTTTCTGCCACAGTGCTCATTTGAAACTGTAATTCAATGAATTCTACATACACAACTCATACTTGCCTCAGAAATGATCACTGATAAAGTACAGTAAAAGCCTGATCAACCAGCAGATGTGGACAATAAAGAGGGAACTAGTTACTCCAACCTACTTAGCCAAGTATTAATTCAGGTCTGAAGATGACTAGGCCAGTGCTCTTTTAACCAAAGCACTAGGCCTGCATGAATGATTGCTTCTAAAACAGCACAATTTTTTTGTTTGTCTTTGGCTGCTGCTGCTGCTGCTAAGTCGCTTCAGTTGTATCTGACTCTGTGCGACCCCATAGACGGCAGCCCACCAGGTTCCGCCGTCCCTGGGATTCTCCAGGCAAGAACACTGGAGTGGGTTGCCATTGCCTTCTCCATTGTCTTTGGCTAGAGAAAGGTAAAGAAAAGGCTAAGAAACGCTGTTTACAAATGGTTATCTCAACTGGTTCAAATACTGAGATGGACATATTTTAAGAGCATCATTTCAGTATTGAGGCTGATTATCTCTTGAGTGGAAGATGAACACCCAGACCTTTACCACTGTACTTGAGCTTAAGAGTTTCTCGTCTCCTTGGAGGTTTTTCCTCTATGAGCTCCACTTCTGTCATCCACCCTATTTAATCCTAAGTCTACTACTAAAGCAACCACATTTGGCACTACAATCAACACAACACATACATTTTAATCTAGGTACTAATTCAACTCTAACACTAATAAATGTGGTAGATCACTGCAACGCCAAACCCACATATTTGGTTAGTTAGTGGAAGCTACCGGAGAGTCTCGCAGCTAAAAGATTTACAACTACCTTTAGGAATTTTTCCACTTTCTATCTGAGTCTTTCTCCTCGTGGAAAATCAAATGTGTAAAGAATTCAACCTACACAAAATTCACAGGATGTCTACCATCACAATCCTCCTTGATAAAAGGAAAGTATAAGAAATCCATCATGTCTAAGATATTGAAGGGGCTTGGAAAGGAAAGCCATGAAGAAACAAACAAACTGGCTGCATTATACACAATGGAATTACTCTAGTGGAAATCTAGCCTCTCTAAAATTCAATATCTAAAAGTTTCTCTTTTCACAAACAACTACTGACTGTATACATTTAGTTTTTATTTTACTTGAAACATTCTGACAAACAGCAAACAGAGATTTACAGAATAGTGAATGAAGAATACATTGAAGGTAAGTAATAGACATTGGGAATGGCAGTACTGGGAACGAAGGTCTGACAGTACAGTGAAAGCTCAGAAATTATAGGAGATGGAAATACAGAATTACAGAAGACAAAAGATATTAAAGCTATCACAGTTTAAGAGTAAATAACATTTTATAGAAAACTGGATTAATGGTAAAACATGATTTTTTTCTTCCTTAAAAATTTTCTTAAGCAAATAACAAACATGTTAGAATGAAAGAATCTAAGAGTTACAAAGGGCTTTAATTATCATACCATCTAATCCATTCTATTTTACAGAAAGGGAAACAGAAGTCCAGTGAGTAGCTTTGCCTGGCCAGTAACCACTTAAAAGATTTTCATACTTCTAGAATATATGTTCATTTTCATATCATTATATATTCTGTCATTTACCAAACAGTAACTAAAAGAGACATTAGAGTCTAAACTCTGAACCCAGCTGTCACTTTGTAGATTGTTGCAAAAGGGACACATTAAAGGTAAAAAGCACTACTTAAAAAAAATGTGAATTCCTCATTTAGCTTTAAAATAACACCCATTCTTATAAAATTATTCTATATGGTAGGCAAACTGTAGTCATAGACTGAAAAAAACTATGCTAACATAGAGTTATAAGAGATTAGACGTTTTTATAACCCTTAATCTGTGCCATTTTTAAAGGGACTTACTTATATACACAAACAAAATACTTTTATAATATACTCCTTCCTAACACTGTCTTAGTGAGGAATTAGAATATTAACTATATGCTATGACCTTTGGTATTTTTAGCTATGTATTTATAATTTGGGGGGGGACACCGAAATATTAGTTTAAGAGAAGCCAAAATTTACCAGTGCCTCAAGTTATCTTTACGAGTTTATACTGTACCACATGTAAAGTGACCATGACACAAAATCAATGTAATAGAATGAGTGCCTATTATGCATAAGATGTTAAAATTGTTTGGCTGGACATAATCAGGTCAAATTTAAAATCTGTTACTTCAATTCCAAATAATGTGGTAATACATTATTCCAAAATTTTTTGGAACCTGGTGGCCCATTTTCTAAAAGTTGTTTTGACTGCACTGGTATTTTGAACCTCTGTACTCCATGCCCTTTCCCCTTTCCCTCCCTGTTAGTAGTACACTTTTTTGGATGTGTTCTATCTTTGTCATATTTCCCAGATCCTCTGATTTTGCTCACTTTGGATTCCCTTCCCCCATCCTTTCTTCCCTGCCTTCCATTTTCTTCATTACCTGTCTCCTGGCACTTTCCCTTCTCTTCCTCATTTTTCTCATCTTCTTCCTTCTCCTCTTCTCTCCCATTCTCTTTCCTCTTCCCCACTGCCCCCTCCTTCTCTTCCCTTTCCGTACCTTCCCTCTCTCTCTCCTCCTCTCCTTCCTCCACTCTTTCTTCCCCCTCCTCTTCTCCCTCTCCCTCTCCTCCTGGCCCCTCCCCCTCTTTCTCACCTTCTCCTTCCTTCTCTTCTCCCTCCTCTTCCTCTCCTTCCCCCTCTTCTCCTTCCACCTCTCCCTCCTCCTCTCCTTCTCCCTCTTCTAACTCTTCTTCCCCCTCTCCTTCTTCTTCCTCTCCCTCATCCCCTCCCCCTTCCTCTTCTTCCTCTCCTTCCTGCTCCCCATCCCCTTCCTCCTCTCCCTCCGCATCCCCTTCCTCCTCTCCCTCCGCATCCCCTTCCTCCTCTCCCTCCCCATCCCCTTCCTCCTCTCCCTCCCCATCCCCTTCCTCCTCTCCCTCCGCATCCCCTTCCTCCTCTCCCTCCCCATCCCCTTCCTCCTCTCCCTCCCCATCCCCTTCCTCCTCTCCCTCCCCATCCCCTTCCTCCTCTCCCTCCCCATCCCATTCCTCTTCCTCCTCTCCTTTCTGTTCCTCCCCATCCCCTTCCCCCATTCCCCCTTCTCCCTCCCCATCCCCTTCCTCCTCTCCCTCCCCATTTCCTTCCTCCTCTCCCCACTCTCCTTCCTTCTCCTCATCCCCTACCTCCTCTACCTCCCCATCTCCTTCCTCCTCTCCCCCTTCTGCTTTCTGTTCCTCCCCATCCCCTTCCTCCTCTCCCTCCCCATCTCCTTCCTCCTCCTCTTCTTCCTCTCCTTCCTGCCCCTCCCCATCCTCTTCCTCCTCTCCCTCCCCTTCCTCCTCTTCTTCCTGCCCCTTTCCATCCCCTGCCTCCTCTCCCTCCCCTTCCTCCTCTCCCTCCCCTTCCTCCTCTCCCTCCCCTTCTTCCTCTCCCTCCTGCCCCTCCCTATCTCCTTCCTCCTCTCCCCCTCCTTCCTGCCCCTCATCTCCTTTCCCCTCTCCTTCCTCTCCTTCCTGCCATCTCCCCTCTTCTAACTCCTCCCCCTCCCCCTCCTGCTCTTCCTCCTCTTTCTCTTTCCCTTCTTCTTTCTCCTTGTCTTTCTCTTCTTCCCCTTCTTCCTCACCTGCCTCCTCTCCCTCCCCGCCTCCTTGCTCCCTCTCTCCTGCTTCTTTCCTCCCTGTGCTTCTTTCCTCCTGGTGGCCCTGTTCCCTCTCCTTTTGTTGTTCCTCCTCCTCCAGGTCTTTCTCTCCCTTACCCAGGGTCTCTATTACTCCCTCTCCCACGTCTTCCCCCTCTTCTCCTTCCTCACTTCCTGTTCTACTTCTCTGTTCCACTCCTGAATTACCTTCCTTCCTGATTCCCTTACCTCCACCTTCAGGCACATGTTCTGCCTCTCCCCTTAGCTTTCCCTTGCCTTCACTCACCTTAGCTCTGTCTGTAAGGTCATTTAACAGGAACTCTGCTTCCTCTTTCTCTTTTTCTCCACACTCCTCCTCATTTGCCTCTATCTCTTGCTCCTCTATTCCACTTCCTTCTGAATCATCTTCTTCCTGTTCCTCTGGGATCCTTGATAAGCGATGACACTTAAACTCATATTTTGCCATGATTCTGGATAGTCTGTGTTTAGCCTCTTCATGTCTTTGTTCAATAAATTTTCTGCTATACCACAAATTTTGATTAGTTTCCACTTCATCATCCTCTTTCTCATCATTGCTAAATTCTATTGACTCAGGCTGCTGGAAACCATCAGCTATATTTTGCTGACTTTCACTTTCACCTTCCAAATAACTGTCTTCCTCCTCTATAGATGCTTGTTCACTGTCAAAGATCGTATCTTGCTTGTTCCCTTTACTTTCCTTAACAAAATCTTTATCTTCTTCATCCTCAATATTCATGTCTCTATTTGGTAAGTCATCAAAAAACATATCAATATTTTTTCTATTCTCTTCAGTCTTTCTTATATCCTTCAGATCTGTCATATTCACCAGATCAGTTTCCAACTCAGAGACTATTTCTTTTGCTTTTGAATCCTTCTGACTTTGCCCGTCATCACTTTCCTTTTCTATTTCCTCACTATTAAGTGGATAGACACCACGCTTATTTTCATGTCTAAAGGTCCCTTTTTGCAAACCCTCTGCACTGGTGCTGGTCTGAGGACTTTGCTGGTCTGAGTCATTACCTACGTCCTCATCTGAAAATGCTTCCATAGACATAGTTGCTGGCATCGCGTACATTCCTTGTGCCAAAAGTTGTTTATATACTCTCCCTTCTGTTACTTTTGGGGACATCTCTTCATTTTCATATTCATTACTATCATCACTTTCAGTATAAGTTGTATGCTGCTTCGGTTTCTCAATTATTTCTTGTTTCTGTAAATTTTTTGAAGTAATCGTCATACTACTATTAGTTGATAAAAGTAACTTATTTATTACAAAATACCAAGATTTTCCATTATCATAAATTTCACTTGGAGAATTAAAATGCCCAATTTTACCAGAAATTTTCCTCAGATTTTTTTTTTTGGGCGGGGGAGGGGGATAATTTATGCCATTGTCTGTCTGTGGAGCATCTAATTTTGATTCAGTAACATGAATCTGTGTTTAACTTTCAAATTTACCACCTGCCTTAACTTTGCCATTACTTACAGTACCAATATTTATTCTCTGCCCCTTTTCTTAATCTGAATCAATTCTTAAATATGTTTCCAGACTAATTTTGAAAAATACTGTTAAAAAATGCACTTTTCTACTTTCCCTATTGTTTTGTCAAATTTTGATTGGTCTTTTGAGTCCACAAAATTCTGAAAATGAAAGAAACTAAATGAAAATATGAATTTTTAAAAAACTTGAAATAAGAAAAATCTTATTTCTAGAAGAAAAAATCTGAAAATTACAATGAAATGCTTTTATCAATACACTACATAATAATGAATATATTTTTCTTTTCTAAACAAAATCTTTTGAGTTTTCAAATTTTTGACCCTCTTCCTTTTATTTACTATATTCTTTAATTATAATAATTTGCATACATAAAAAACTATGAGAAAAATACTTAAAGTAAAATATAAATTTTATTAAAATTTTATAAACTTCTATAAAAACTTATGTAATGAACCATTGAGGTTTTAATGATACATTAAGAATAGGAAATTAATTTATTGCTGGACAAAATAAGGCAAATCAAATTGTTGATCTAAATTCTATAAGCTAATGGACTGAAATGGCTGATGAATTTGAGTTTCTAGATAGTAAAAGCTCACTAAATCAAGTTTTATAAATTATAAAGAGTGCTAGACCCAGGAAGAGGTCATTTTTTGCTAAACAAATTATTAAAACAGCACAAGTTAAAAATATACAGAAATACTATAATAAACCTTTTTTATTCACTAAAGTACGCTTGGTAGGGCCTCTAAGTAAAAGGACTATATGAAATATAAAATATATATTAGTTTAAAAGAAAATGCTTTCCTTTTCTGTTTGTTCTCGGTCTCTTCTTTAAAAAGTCACAATTCTTTCAACAGCCCTAAGACAGACAGAGGCCCAGCTGCCAGAAATGATTTCTAAATGCATGTGCCTTTATTTCTTTAGCACAAAAAAGCAGCACAGAAGAGGCAGAGCCCAGAGTCTAAGAGGAAGGAAAGACACACAAAAGATGTCTGCTTGGAAGTACAGTCAAGTCAACAAATCAGTTAGTCACTGAGCTTTGACAACTGTGTTAGGAAAGAAGCTCTTCCATTTTCAAAAAGAATGCTGTTACTCAATAAGGATTGGCACTAAATTTGTACAATTTACCCAGATTCTCTTGCATTTCACTGACTTTTTAGTTTAACAATGTGGCAAAGGTACTAGAAATATAAATGAAATGTTTTCTGTAGCCTTTGTACTTCAATTTGCATTTCTCCAATTTCTATTTCTGATCCTGAACCCTTCATCATTTCACCTCACTGGTCCTTCAAGCCAGAAAATGTAAATAATTTCAGGACAGGCTTTTATCTCTCCAGGGTTGTGAAAAACCAGAATATTCCCTCCTCTTCTATTCATTTGCTATTCATTAAAAGTCTCTATCACTCATGCATGGTTTCTGACTAATTTCCAAATGTTTAATCTTGTTTTTATGCTACCAATTCCTTGATAAATTAAAGCCTATTCCAAACACTGTAAAAGCAATTATCAAATATTTTAACTAAACACTACAAAACTTTAGAACTGGAAAAGAGGTTAATATCATCCTGTAAGGTCAGCAAGGTAACTCACCCAATGTCATACTCAAACAAAGTGTGAGAGGCACTCATAAAAAACTGTAGCCTCTTCCAACACTTAAGAATGGTAATAAATATCTTTTGCCTTGACAGTAACAAAGTATGGATATTGTCACTTATTAATGACTCCAAAGAACAAATTTCAGCGTGAAATTCTGCCAGTCTTGTTGTATCACAGAAAATACATACCGACAGAATAAGCCCAAATGGAGACTATACATATTGTATCCCCATCTTTTAAATCCTAAAGTAAGTGAATACTTACCTTTTTTGAGTTCTTTCCTGAAACCTTTCAAGAAAAATATAAACAATTTAAACTGTTCTTCCCACCATAGTGAAAATAACTCTCTGTATCATACCTTTTGCTTTTGAATTGGCGATAATTTTAGTTTTTCATTGGAATTCAGGTGCAACATGTGTGTCTGAAATAAATTTAAAAAAATATGTTCTAAAAAAATAAAGACTGTATAACTGATTATATACCTACACATATGATTATATATTTATATATCATTATATGTTGATTTAAAATACATATAAATAAAATTAATACAAAAGAGTTCAGACAATCATATAATCAACTTTCAATTGCATAATAATAATGTGAGGGCTGAAATTAATTTTACAGTACTTAATCTATACTTCACTAAATCTGAGTTTAAAATAATAAATGAAAAGACAAAAACAAAAAGCTTTTTTCTATGTATATAATGGCTTAGGAAGTACACATATACACAGACATACAAATACAAATACATGAGGAACTAAAACTCAAATTTGTATCTATATTGCACAAATAGGAAAACCAGTACCATATTTAAGACATCAGCAGTTTCTCCAAGGCTTTCTGAATCCTCTGCTGAAAGACTGTCTGTATCTTTCTCTTTGGTCATTTTATGTTGAAAATAATCTGAATGATTAACAGAGAAAAGATAGAACCAGATTTCAACAGAAAAGTGAAAGACAACTAGACAATAAACAGAAATTATTCTGCAATATAAAAGTACAGTTATAATTTTACTAATAGGTCAGTTGGTAAAGAAGCCGCTTGCAATACAAGAGACCCTAGTTTGATTCCTGGGTGTGGAAGATCTGCTAGAGAAGGGGTAGGCTACCCACTCTGGTATTCTGGCCTGGAGAATTCCATGGACTATATAGTCCATGGGGTCACAAAGAGTCAGACACAACTGAGTGACCTTCACTTTCTTTCACTTTCAAAGGTCCTTTAACCTCATATTAAGGGAACTGAACAGAATTCATTCACAGTGATAGCAGGTTTTAAAATCTTCCTGAAAATTTAAAGACCCTGACACTGATAAGATAACAACTGCTTCATTCATATGAACAGAGAAACATTATTCCTTTGGGATAAATACTACCAGGTATCAAGCACTATGATAGCCAGTGCCCAAAAGATCCCCATCAACTTATACCCTCCTGCTATGCATACACTTGTGTAGTTCCCTTCCACATTTTACCAGGTTGGTCTGTATGGCCAATAAAATAAGCAGATCAATTTGATGTTACTGTGGCTTATGTCTCAGTCCTCTCTCTCTCTCTCTGATCACATGCTCTGGGGGAAGCCATGCTATGAGTACACCCAAGGAGAAGCCCATGTGATGAAGAAGTCCAGCCTCCTGCCAATGGCCACGTGAGTGAGTTTGCAAGAGGAGCATGAAACATCCTGAACCAGAATCACTCAGCTAGACTGGTCCTGGATTCTTGACCCTTAAAAACTGTGTGAGATAGTAAATGTTTGTTGTTTTAGCCTTAAGTTTTAGGGTCATTGCTTATGTAGCAACAGAAAAATAGTACAAAGACCTAGAGACTTTCACAGAAAACCATAAGATTATTACATCATAAAGCAGATAACGAAACGTTACAAGCTTCATTTGACCTTATATTTTTCTCAATTACTATATCCCCATTTAGCACATATATACATATTTGAAAGGAGCTCCTTAATGAAGTCTTCACTGAAAATGCCAGTCCACAGTGCTCTCTCCCTTATAAATTCATTCAATTCCAATGAATGAATTATCAGTTTGTCTTCATTCCATGTGAGGTATTAGGTAGGGGATATCAACTTAAGTAACTGCTGAATCTTAATGAACTTATAGTCTAGAAGGGAATACAAAATATGTGATATAGGAGAATGAGAAATCCCATCCAAATGTGGAAGATCAGGAAATTTTTCACTAAGGAGTTACAGGGAATGATGAATGAGTAGAATTCTGAGAGGTAGGGATGGAGGTAAATGGGGAAGAAAATAAGTGTAGTGCTACCAGAAGCTATGGAACAGCTGCCCTGAAAGTTTACCATGTGCTTGGAACAAAGGCTTTTATACATGTCAGGTTAACTCCATGATAATAAGAGAGGTAAGTGTTATATCCCCATTTCACAAATGAATACATTAAGGTTCAGTGACTCTTTTGGTGTCAAGTGTCAATCTCAAGTCTGCCTGGACTTTATAGGTTTTCCACTCGGTCTGACTATGAAGAGCTTCAGTTTGATCAACATCAGGGCTCAATAAACTTTTTCTGTAAAAGGCCACACAGCAAACATTTTAGGCTTTGTGGCCATATGGTCTCTGTCCTAATAATCAAACTCTGCCACTGAAGTGTGAAAGCAGCCACAGACAATACATAAATGAATGGTTTTAAGAAAAAGGCTACTGAGAGATGAAGCTGGAAAAGCAGGTGGGAGTTACATGGGATATTTACATTTATTAAAAAAAAAAGACTAGGGATCCTCTGAAGACACTGGAGCAGATGGGAACTAAATAGCACCTGAAGGAGATTAACAAAGAAAAGTATGAACCAGGACAGACTGGAGATGGCAGAGAGGAAGTTTAGAAAATAGTATATTGTTTAAGGTCATGGTCTCAGCCTTATGCTTAACTGAGAAAACAGAAGTCATCAGACCTGATCTGTTTTATCTTCTCACCAACAAACGTACACATTTACCTATACTTTCCTGTTAAAATGTAGGATGTGCCTTTCCTCTTAACAAAGACTGTTCTGTATGCCAGCCCCTCCTGTCTTCTCAAGCGCTTTGCACCTTTGGTTACTCTCTCTCTCATGTGCTGCCAGTCTCTCTGGACTACTGGTTCATGTCCATTAGCATACACATATGCTCTCACATTTCCCACTCCCTCCACGTCTCCCTCTAGCTCCCTCTAGCCTAGCCGCCCCATTTCTCTGCTCCTCGTCATGACCAAAATAGGCAAAAGAACTATCTACACACTTTATCGCCCCTTCGCTTCCTCCTTTCCCCTTCATGCCTCAACTTTTAACACTCTGCCTTCTGTCCTGATCCTTCCCTGGAACTACTCTTGTCAGGATCACCAAAAATGTCCATGATGCCAGATCCATGGGATGCTTCTTTGCACTCCTTTTTCTTGAGCTTTGAGTAGTACTTTGAATTTGTGACCCTACTCTCTCCTCATTTTCCTCCTCCTGCCCTACTGGCTGATAAGGTTGAGAAAAGTGGCTTTGGTGGTCCTCCCTCTCCTACCCTCTAAACATCAGACAGTCTCGAGGCAAAATACTGAGCCCTCTTTTCTTCCTGCTCTACTCTCTAAAGCGATGTCACCAACTTCCATGAATTATAAATACCATCTCCATGTTGATGGTTTCCAAATTTCTATCTCTTTGTCCAGATCTCTATTCTGAATGTTACACTTTCATTTTCAACAGCCTGCTTGATAGGTCTGCTTGGATGCCTCACAGGGATCTCAAAGTCAGTTTTTAACTTTTTTCCTTCAAAGCAGTCAACCATCCTCCTGCCTACACATCTATGTGCAATTTATTAACAAGTTTAACAAGTTCACCTGGTTCTATGTCTAAAATGTATTTCCCATGGGCTCCTTTTTATATCCACTGTGAACACCTTAGGTCTGTACACCATCATCTCTTGCAAAAGGCTCTGAAGTTTTCTTCCCACCTCTAGTCTCATATCCCTGCATCCACATGTAGGCAAAAATGATCATCTTAAAAGATAAATGGGATTGGAGCACATTACTCCACTGTTAAAAATCCTTTAATGACTTTCTACTACACTTAAGAAAAACACTCACATCACTTAGGCCTCTCATGGCCTATAAAACCATGAATATATTTTTGCTGTCTTTTTTTCCAACATCATTGTGTCCTGTCTTTTACTTCACTCTTGATTTTCCTTCACTCACTTTCTCTTCAACCCCAATGATCTTCTTTCCTTTTCCTATAGACTGCCTTTAACTACATTATTTTCTTTGCCTGGAATAGACACATCCTCTCTCTTTGTGTGGTTATTTTCTTATCCTTTGTTTTAGCATGAATGTCACCTTCTCATCTATGTCTTCCCTAACCTCCTTATCTCCATAAGAAACACCGAAGTCCGCAAATAATTTAGAAGTCACAGTATATGTTGGATGTGTGCTCAGTCAGTCGTGTCTGACTCAGTGTGACCCCAAGGACTGTAGACTGTCAGGCTCCTCTGTCCATGGAATTTTGTCAGCAAGAATACTGGACTGGGTTGCCACTTCCTCCTCCAGGGATACAACTTTCAAAATACTTATTAAGTTTGTTTGTTTGACCATTACATCTACTACTGTGGGCAGGAATCCCTCAGAAGAAATGGAGTAGCCATCATGGTCAACAAAAGAGTCCGAAATGCAGTACTTGGATGCAATCTCAAAAACGACAGAATGATCTCTGTTCGTCGCCAAGGCAAACCATTCAATATCACAGTAATCCAAGTCTATGCCCCAACCAGTAATGCTGAAGAAACTGAAGTTGAACGGTTCTATGAAGACCTACAAGATCTTTTAGAACTAACAACCAAAAAAGATGTCCTCTTCATTATAGGGGACTGGAATGCAAAAGTAGGAAGTCAAGAAACACCTGGAGTAACAGGCAAATTTGGCCTTGGAATGCAGAATGAAGCAGGGCAAAGACTAATAGAGTTTTGCCAAGAAAATGCACTGGTCATAGCAAACACCCTCTTCCAACAACACAAGAGAAGACTCTACACATGGACATCACGAGATGGTCAACTCCGAAATCAGATTGATTATATTCTTGGCAGCCAAAGATGGAGAAGCTCTATACAGTCAACAAAAACAAGACCGGGAGTTGACTGCGGCTCAGATCATGAACTCCTTATTGCCAAATTCAGACTTAAACTGAAGAAAGCAGGGAAAACCGCTAGGCCATTCAGGTATGACCTACATCAAATCCCTTATGATTATACAGTGGAAGTGAGAAATAGATTTAACGGTCTAGATCTGATAGACAGAGTACCTGATGAACTATGGAATGAGGTTCGTGACATTGTACAGGAGACAGGGATCAAGACCATCCCCATGGAAAAGAAATGCAAAAAAGCAAAATGGCTGTCTGGGGAGGCCTTACAAATGGCTGTGAAAAGAAGAGAGGCGAAAGCAAAGGAGAAAAGGAAAGATATAAGCACCTGAATGCAGAGTTCCAAAGAATAGCAAGGAGAGAGAAGAAAGCCTTCTTCAGCGATCAATGCAAAGAAATAGAGGAAAAGAACAGAATGGGAAAGACTAGAGATCTCTTCAAGAAAATTAGAGATACCAAGGGAACATTTCATGCAAAGATGGGCTCGATAAAGGACAGATATGGTCTGGACCTAACAGAAGCAGAAGATATTAAGAAGAGGTGGCAAGAATACACGGAAGAACTGTACAAAAAAGATCTTCACGACCCGGATAATCATGATGATGTGATCACTAATCTAGAGCCAAACATCTTGGAATGTGAAGTCAAGTGGGCCTTACAAAGCATCACTACGAACAAAGCTAGTGGAGGTGATGGAATTCCAGTTGAGCTATTTCAAATCCTGAAAGATGATGCTGTGAAAGTGCTGCACTCAACATGCCAGCAAGTTTGGAAAACTCAGCAGTGGCCAAAGGACTGGAAAAGGTCAGTTTTCATTCCAATTCCAAAGAAAGGCAACGCCAAAGAATGCTCAAACTACCACACAATTGCCCTCATCTCACATGCGAGTAAAGTAATGCTCAAAATTCTGCAAGCCAGGCTTCAGCAATACGTGAACCGTGAACTCCCTGATGTTCAAGCTTGTTTTAGAAAAGGCAGAGGAACCAGAGGTCAAATTGCCAACATCCGCTGGATCATGGAAAAAGCAAGAGAGTTCCAGAAAAACTTCTATTTCTGCTTTTTTGACTATGCCAAAGCCTTTGTCTGTGTGGATCACAATAAACTGTGGAAAATTCTGACAGAGATGGGAATACCAGACCACCTAACCTGCCTCTTGAGGAATCTGTATGCAGGTCAGGAAGCAACAGTTAGAACTGGACATGGAACAACAGACTGGTTCCAAATAGGAAAAGGAGTACGTCAAGGTTGTATATTGTCACCCTGCTTATTTAACTTCTATGCAGAGTACATCATGAGAAACACTGGACTGGAAGAAACACAAGCTGGAATCAAGATTGCTGGGAGAAATATCA
This sequence comes from Budorcas taxicolor, assembly GCF_023091745.1. Lineage (NCBI taxonomy): Eukaryota > Metazoa > Chordata > Mammalia > Artiodactyla > Bovidae > Budorcas > Budorcas taxicolor. The sequence continues at coordinate 105,401,837 of NC_068935.1, read as the reverse complement.
ATAACCTCAGATATGCAGATGACACCACCCTTATGGCAGAAAGTGAAGAGGAACTAAAAAGGCTCTTGATGAAAGTGAAAGAGGAGAGTGAAAAAGTTGGCTTAAAGCTGAACATTCAGAAAACGAAGATCATGGCATCTGGTCCCATCACTCCATGGGAAATAGATGGGGAAACAGTGGAAACAGTGTCAGACTTTGTTTTTTGGGTCTCCAAAATCACTGCAGATGGTGACTGCAGCCATGAAATTAAAAGATGCTTACTCCTTGGAAGAAAAGTTATGACCAACCTAGACAGTATATTCAAAAGCAGAGACATTACTTTACCAACTAAGGTCCGTCTAGTCAAGGCTATGGTTTTTCCAATAGTCATGTATGGATGTGAGAGTTGGACTGTGAAGAAGGCTGAGCGCCTAGGAATTGATGCGTTTGAACTGTGGTGTTGGAGAAGACTCTTGAGAGTCCCTTGGACTGCAAGGAGATCCAACCAGTCCATTCTGAAGGAGATCAGTCCTGGGTGTTCTTTGGAAGGAATGATGCTAAAGCTGAAGCTCCAGTACTTTGGCCACCTCATGCGAAGAGCTGACTCATTGGAAAAGACTCTGATGCTGGGAGGGATTGGGGGCAGGAGGAGAAGGGGACGACCCAGGATGAGACGGCTGGATGGCATCACGGACTCGATGGACGTGAGTCTGAGTGAACTCCGGGAGATGGTGATGGACAGGGAGGCCTGGCGTGCTGCGATTCATGGGGTCGCAAAGAGTTGGACACGACTGAGCGACTGAACTGAACTGAACTGAACTGAAGTTTGTTTTAGTAAACAGTCACAAGAAGATAAGAGATGGCTTTTCCTTTTACTCTAAAAAATTCTATCTTCACAATCTAATCTCTGGAAGTGGCAAACAACTTGCCCCAAACCATAAACTTCTCTTTTCCTTGCACACACTGTTGTCAGAATCTACTTTTCCCATGTACAGGGCTGAAGAGTACCAGTAATTCTTATCTCCAAAGGAAACACAAAAGTTGTGGTGAGATGTAAGAAACCCTGCTCCTTATGAGGGTCCTAGATGTAGGGAATATTCCATTCCCATGGTCACCAGTTCTTGCCTGAGTTCCTGATCCTTTGTTACCTCAACCTTTTCTGTAGGTTCCTGAGCCCAAAGATATTAAAATGATCTGTCCCACTGTTTTTAATTCCAGATGCCCAGATTATCTTCTTAATTCCAAACCTACTGCTTACTCTGGTTTCCTAGTCCTGGCTTCCTGCCCTGTCCCTATCATCTGAGCATATGGCATGTGGCAACATAAACACATTCCTAAGATACATATAGTTAATAAATGTTGGAGCTGGCATCTGCTCCCAGATCAATTGGACTCTACATCCCATACTCCTAACCATGATGCTCTATAGCTTTAATACATAACTTCACATAGGGCCAGAAGACCTGTATGCAAATCCTGTTCATTTCCTTTATAAAACTGAGTGACCTTGGGCAAGTCACTCAATCTCTTCAAGCCTTGTTTTTCTCTTATGTAAAAATGAAGAATCTAACTCCCACCTATTTTGGGTTGCTTCTGCGTTTAAAGGTGATAATGTAAGAGAAGGTGATATGTATGTTATACACTGCTCTATAAAGATATGCTGCTGTCATCACGTGGGATTTTTAAGGTCATCAGAGATGCTTTCTATTAGTCAGAGTATTCCTGGATTTGAATTCAAATGAGATGTCAGTCTCTAACTAGGAAGAAAATAACTTAAGTGGAGAAAAAACATCTGAAGATGAACATGAAAACAGTAGGAATAAATGGTACATTTCTTCTGAGAGCAAGCAGAGTATCAAATGTTACCTGGTTCCATTGGGGGCATAGAGTTCTCATTTTCACATATCGTTTTCTCTAGCAGGTTACTTGCAGACATGGAGAAAGGAATTAAGTGAGGCGAAAAACAAATGGGCTGTGGGGAAGTCCCTTCAACTGGAGGTAGTGTTCCTGTCATTCGAATAGAGTCTGGGGATTTCTCCTTTAAAGCAAACAGATTAAATAAACTGTTAGATGATGTTATATACTTAATATTGATGTAAACTACCCTGAGGTTGCAAAAACTATTGAAGAGAGAGACTTCAAATTGGCCAATGTCCTACAATGTTCACTCTTTAATAACCCCCAAGGGCTCAAAAATGTTCTGTTTTGTTGCCTCTGTGTCTAAGTTGCTCTAAATCATCAATCTGTTGGTATGTTTTTCACAAGATGGGGAAAAGTGTATGTGTGTTTTCTCTGCCTTCCCTGAAAAAAAAACAGTTACTCAGGAAAACACAAACCAACTACAAAATACTTACAGGATATTTCTTAATTTTTCCATATATACTTTTTCATAATAAAAAGCCAAATGTAACTTTTTACCTCTAAAGGCATACATCTGGGAATTTAAAGTAATTTTTATTAAAAAAGGAATGTCTCCTTTAAAAATTACTTGGGATTTTACTTTTTATTTGTTTATTTATTTTTTTGGATTTTACTTTTCAAAATGTAAGTGTCATTGTAATGATCATTTTAAAGCACAGAATGAGAATCCCTAAATTTAATTAAGAAAGAACATTCCCTCTCATCCCAAAGTCCTTATTTTTTGTTTTCAACCTTTCATTATTTATAATATATAACCTTTCACTGCTCATGAGGTATTAGCTTTAAAAGACAAAAGCAAAATAGAAGTCAATTCACATATGGTTGAGACAACAATTTAGCAGTACCACTGTCTACAAAGGTTTTCTATGATCATTTCAATTTTCTAATTTGTTTGTTTAACAGTTTAGTTCTGAGTTTTCTTTAAAAGTTTGTAAGCCATTAATTCTAATCATTTTATATAGTAAATTTATCTAAGAAGACCCTTCTTCGGTTTAAAAAAGAAAATAAATTTGTTTTCTTCCAGTTTTCTTTGCAGCACTAGACAGTGTTATTATATAGAACAGGTCACAAATGTACCTTCTTTCTACGGCGCACACGTGCTGATAAAGATCTCTGCAGTATGTTTTCTAAAGGCGGATCACTGATGGGCACATATATAGCTGAAGGTAAACAATAATCATCGATTTCATCTGACTCAATGTCTTCTGCCATACCAAGTCGTGGAGTGGCAAAAACTAGCATGTGACATCCACCACAAGCAACCTGCAGCATAAATTCACGGGTAAATTAATTAACATTGGCTTCAAACACAAATGGGTTTTTAACAGTTTTTAGCTACAAAACATTAACTTAGCAGTAGACTTCCTAGACTGAATGACTGAATCTCTCTTTCTCCCTCTCTCCCTCCATACACACACACACACACACACACACACACACACAAAACACATCAATTACAATATATATTCTTTAAAAACTATTACTGAAAATTAGACCAGGTTTATACATCATTTTACTTTCAACTGAATATATAGTATAGAGAAAAAACTATCTGGCACATTATATTTCTCTTTACAAGTTAGAAAGGGCTATTTTAATCTTGGAGCAACACTAACAACTTGAAAAAAAATCAGAGAAGTTCTACTTAAAAATAAGGGACCCATGGGTCATGTCAATGTATGGCAAAAACCATCACAATATTGTAAAGTAATTATCCTCCAATTAAAATAAATAAATTAACAAATTATTTATTTTAATTGGAATTTTAAAAAAAAGAAATAAGGGACCCATGAATATATCAGTCTCTTGGGATAAACATGTCTTCAAGCCTTTCTCTTTACATGAAGGTTTCTTAAGTTTAATGCTTAGAAGTCCCAAGAGCAAAATGCAATCATGCACAATGGTGAAGGAATGAAAAACGTAATCAACATCTTAAGGACTTTAAGAAATAAGTAATTTTCAATAAAATGCTTAAAAAAACATTGTGTAGTATTTACAATAAAGAGACTTCTGGTATCTTCATAGAGTTCTACATTGCAACATAGAACAGCATACTCTGAATCTTTCCTTCATAATATTTCCAAAGTTAAAATTGATCTGTTTTATGTATAGCATTTTAAAAAAATTATCTTCCCCATAAGATTATACAGGGGCTTCCCTGGTGGCTAGATTATAAAGAATCTGTCTGAAATGCGGGAGACCTGGATTCAATCCCTGGGTTGGAAAGATCCCCTGGAGAAGGGAATGGCAACCCACACCAGTATTCTTGCCTAGAGAGTCCCATGGACAGAGGAGCCTGGTGGAATACAGTCCCTGGGGTTGTAAAGAGTCGGACACAACTGAGCAACCAACATACACACACACACACACACACACACACACACGATTATAAGCTCAGTGAGTGAGAATCTGGTCTCAGTGTTCACCATTGCATGCTCTATATTTCTCATCCTCAGTCCAGTATTTTGTACCAAGTAGGTATTCATCAAATAGGTGTCAAATCACGGAATGGGAAGTGTTCCACAGTATGAGGCTCTGAGCCTTTGGGGAACAAATTCCAAGTGATATTGTTAGGGGAAGCACACTGACTGAAACCACCCACCCTGGCCAGGCACCACAGTAACCATTTGCATGAGTTGTTTTACGACAGGAGGTCCTGCTAAGGAACACAGAACTAATAAGCTACCACCAACCAGAAGAGTTCGGGAAAGGTCAAAAGGAGAAACCACATGTCCGACCAACTCCCAGAATCCTTCTCTCTGGCATCTATCTAGGCTGAACAAGGCATGCACCACCAGGAAGGGCTCTTGCGTCAGAATGACTGGCTAAAGACAACCTGGAAACTAATCCTATCACCATAAAACCTGAGACCATGTGGCAGAGCTGTTCTCCTGGGTTCCCTTACCCTACTGCTCTCTGCCTGGGCACCCTCTCCCAATAAAATCTCTTGCTTTGTCAGCACATGTGTCTCCTCAGACAATTCATTTCAGAGTGTCAGACAAGAGCCCAGTTTTGGACCCTAGAAGGGATCCCCTTTCCTGCAACAATATTATCATCAGTGTGTGTGTGCATGTGTGTGTGTCTGTGGCGTGTGTGCACTCTGTTGCTCAGTCGTGTCTGACTCTTTGCAACCCCATGGACTGTAGCCTGCCAGGCTCCTCTGTCTGTGGGATTTTCTAGGCAAAAATACTGGAGTGGATTGCCATTTCCTCTTCCAGGGGATATTCCTGACTCAGGGATTGAACTCAAGTCTCTTGCATCTCCTGCATTGCTGGTGGGTTCTTTACCACTGTGCCACCTGGGAAGCCCTTATTATCATCACAGACTAAACAAAATTTTCATCTATAGTTCTTAATTGGCAAGTGTTAGAAACAACAGAGATATGGTGCCTGATGCAGACAATACTGAAACAACACTTTATCCAAATAGCACTTAGCTAAATAAAAGTATTTTCAAAACTCGTCATTTATTATCAGCAGGATCTGAGGGTCTGAATATTATCTAACCCAACAAACACTTACAGATGACAACTATGAGTGAGGAAAAACACTAGGAAAAGGACAGATTTTCAGGGTGTTGTGATGTCTGACATTTGACCTTTAGGACACTAGTGTATTCACTAGATAAAGCCATGTTATTATTTCATCTAAACATAAAAGGACTCATTTTCTAAGAAATCCCAAAAGAATCAAATATAGGAGTATGAACATGTAAACAGGGAAATGTGAAGCCCTTACCAAATGTACTATATACTTCAAAAAATTAGAACACAAAGTGGGAAGGAACTGATTGGCAAAATTCTCCATTCCGAGTCCTAGTTTTCCGTGTCGACCATCTCCAAAAGTATACAAAAGGCCTGATTCTAAAATGAAAAAAAAGAGAGAATTATGAAAGTTACTTTGATGGATCTATTTGTAAACAGCAAATATATTAACTGACATTGCAACTTTCCCCTCATATTCTGCATTGAAGTTACTCTGGTCCATTGATGTCTCCACACTTTCTACGGCTTCTGTTGTCCACACATAACATCAGGCAATAGATACCGCGAGAATCAATCACTAGCACTTGGTGGCTTGTGAAGTTGAGACCCAGTCCTGCAAGGTGTTGTATGGAGCAGCAGCAATCCAGAATGAGCTCTCATGATAAATACCACCTTTTCAAAGAGAAGGAGATTTTTGTATTCTGACCTTCTACATCCCAATTCATTTTCTTTTTTCCTCAGGTCATTGATTAGGTGAGGGTTTATCAACTCTGGCACTACAGACATTTGAGGTTCAATAATTCCCAACTGTATGGGTTTGTCCTGTGCCCTGTGGAATGTTCAGCAATATCTGTGGCTTCTATCTATTAAATGCCCATACAATACCCCACCTCTGCAACTGTGACAATCAAAAATATCTCCGACACTGCCATGTGTCCCCTGGGGAGACTAAAACACCGCTAGACTAGATCAATCCTCTCCCTTACTTCTGCTTCAGGGTAGTGGAAAGCTCCTGAAGGAAATGCCATAAACCAACCATGCTGCTTGTTGAGGATACCAATATTGGAGGGGTCCCCTGTACAGCTGGGCCCAAGATAATGATGAGTAATTTTGTCACCTCACCAGTTAATCTTTTTGTCTGTGGCCACAGCAGCTAGTCTGAACCTTCACTCCTCAAGCCTTTCCTTCATACTCTCCATCTCAAGTGAGGTAAGCGCCATGGAAGCAGAAATAAAGGAAATGGTGCCAGTACAGGTACAGAGGAGGGGCTCTCCCTCTAATCCACTGATTAGGAAAGGCTTTCAAACTGAAGCTGAAAGGATTAGGGTTTAGCTACAAGAAGGAGGGAGCAAAGGATTTTTCAGGCAGAGGCCAGCATCACATATCAAGCACAGAAAGAATAACACAGTCAAGAAGCCACGAGGCAACCAATGTGTCTGGGAGCACAAAGGGGAGAGTGGTATGAGATGAGTCTGAAGAGGTAAGAAGGAGCCACACCGCAGAGTATCTTATTAGCTCATATTAAGCATTTTTGAACTCTATATTAAGAACAAGTGAAAGTGAAAGTTGCTCACTCATTTCCCACTCTTTGTGACCCCATGGACTATACAATCCATGGAATTCTCCAGGCCAGAATACTGTAGTGGATAGCCTTTCCCTTTTCCAGGGGATCTTCCCAACCCAGGGATCGAACCCAGGTCTCCTGCACTACAGGCGGATGCTTTACCATCTAAGCCACCAGGGAAGCCCAAGAACACTGGAGTGGGTAGCCTATCCCTTCTCCAAGGGATCTTCCTGACCCAGGAATCGAACCAGGGTCTCCTGCATTGCAGGTGGATTCTAAGGCAGATATTAAGAACACCAATAACGTAAATGAATGATTTTACACTGGGAAATGACAAGATCATATTTGGGAACTTGCACTTTAAGATGGCAAAGTAACTGTATACTAAAAAAAGCCAAGAGAATTATCTGAAAAAATAACCATAGTTCATTGAAGTGGCAAGTTCAAAACTTAATATATTAAAAACAAATAGATTCCCTATAAATAATTAATAAACCAGCATTTAGATTCTCAATTTAGATTATAATTCTTACTACTGGGTATTTGTTTTTTTCTTTACGTGTACTCCCTATTTTTGTTGCTTTCCTCCTTTTTTTGACCCTGATTTCCGCATTCACCAGGGCTTCCCTGGTGGCTCAGCTGGTAAAGAATCCGCCTGCAATGCGGGAGAGCTGGGTTTGATCCCTAGGTTGGGAAGATCCCCTGGAGAAGGGAATGGCTACCCACTCCAGTATTCTGGCCTGGAGAATTCCATGGACGTTGTAGTCCATGGGGTTGCAAAGAGTCAGACACGACTCAGTGACTTTCACTTCCCTTGTTCAAAATGTTAAGGTTTTGTTTTTTTTTAAACTTGAGTGTCTTTAGCCAGAAAAAATAAGCTCTGATCAAGCTGCCTGATCACACTTCCAACCTCAGAGAGCTTTTAAAAACATGAACCACTGGCTATAATGGGGAACTGGTAAGAACTTACTGATAACTCACTACATACCTCTCATTAGTCCTGAACAACAACAACAACAAAACTCATAACACCTACCCCTGCAGAGGATTCATGACCAAAACAGTCAAACAAAATTAATATTCAATTATTTGTGCGATAATTTCTTTTATCAGGAGGAAAGGTATTACAAAATTTTAACCAAATAACCTAATTATATGTTAGAGGATCTGTAAAAAGTGTGTATTTATTATTGTGGTGACCCAAGGACGAAAGAGCAGATAAAACCAAGGAGGGTCTTGTAATGCAGAAATGGAAAAACCAGACCCTTATCGTCCTTCCCTCCCCCATGTTGTAACTATTAATGGAACAGTATAACCAGTCTCCCTTCCTACCCCGTTCAGTTCAGTTCAGTCACTCAGTTGTGTCCAACTCTTTGCGACCCCATGGACGGCAGCACGCCAGGCCTCCCTGTCCATCACCAACTCCTGGAATTTGCTCAAACTCATGTCCATTGAGTCAGTGATGCCATCCAACCATCTCACCCTCTGTAGTCCCCTTCTCGTCTCGCCTTCAATTTCTCCCAGCATCAGAGTCCTTTAAGTCAGTTCTTTGCATCAGGTGGCCAAAGTGCTGGAGTTTCTGCTTCAACATCAGTCCTTCCAATGAATATTCAGGATTGATCTCCTTTAGGGTGGACTGGTCGGATCTCCTTGCAGTCCAAGGGACTCTCAAGAGTCTTCTCCAACATCATAGTTCAAAAGCATCAATTCTTTGGTGCTCAGCTTTCTTTGTAGTCCAACTCTCACATCCATACACTTCTCCCACCCAGTATACATGCCTCATCCAATCAGCAAATGACTCACAAGATCCCTATCCCACTCCTTGTACCCCGGGTATAAAAGTGTACTGAGGACCCCTGTTAAATGTCGGTTCTTCCTTGAGCTGGCCCACTGTTCTAACAGTGTCTCCCACTCTAATAAACTTTATTTTCCTCTCATTCTGTCTCATATCTTGAAATTCTTTTCCAGCCTGCGCCTGGACCATGACAACTATCAGTGGCAATTTAGAGTTGATGGAAAATGGCAGTAAGGACAGAGAAACTGAGCTTAAGGACCCAGCCCTAAGTCATACATTATCAACAACTTTTCTGGGACTATGAATGAATGATTCTTTACATTCTATATAGTTCAATTTCATGCTACATTAACAAGGACTTAAATGTAGTAACAAGGATGTACATTAACAAGGACTTTAATGTAATGGGCTTCCCTTGTGGCTCAGATGGTAAAGAATCTGCCTGCAATACAAAAGACCCAGGTTTGACCCCTGGGTTGGGAAGATCCCCTAGAGAAGGAAATGGCAATCCACTCCAGTATTCTTGCCTAGAGAATTCCATAGACAGAGGAGCCTGGTGGGCTACAGTCCACAGGGCACAAAGAGTCGGACACGACTGAGCGACTACACTTTCGACTATACTTTTAACATGGACACTGATACTGGAAAATGGGCAACCAGTGCTCTCTGAAAGATTCTTTGGGGAAGAAGGGCCAGTACATGGTAGTACCTTGTATTTGCTGATCCCTACTTCCCCTAAGATACCATTAGATGAGCTCCATCATAGCAGAAACCTTTATAAAAGAAGGAGGAAAACACAGAAATACCAGTATCTGGATTATTTCAAAATATTATATGCTGCTGCTGCTGCTGCTGCTGCTGCTGCTGCTAAGTTGCATCAGTCGTGTCCGATTCTGTGCGACCCCATAGACGGCAGCCCAAAAGGCTCCTCTGTCCCTGGGATTCTCCAGGCAAGAACACTGGAGCGGGTTGCCATTGCCTTCTTCGAAATATTATATGAGTTACGACTTTTTAATGCTTTGCTTTTTCGATAGAAATGTGAGCTACAAATACAAAAATTACAGAGCCTTTTGTTCCAAAGCAATTAAAATTGTGCAGTCAGTGAGTGACTCTCACTGGGTGAGTCAGTCGTTTTGGGGAAGCACCTTTACTGAGTCCTACGCTGGCAGCACCTAGTTTCTGAGGTTGAGAAGCAGGCCCAAAGCAGCATCTTCCCAGACAAAAGGGGAAACTACAGAGCAGAAGAGCGAGCACTGCTAGCACTGTGGACAAAGCACGAAAGTCACTCCTGAAAACACCTCCTAGTGGCAGAAGCATTCTAAGAATTTACTCAGCCTGAATGGTACTGTCAGATTGAATACAGAGAATTTTTTTAAATAAGTTCCTTCTTAGGAGATTTTCCCCCTTGGTATGAGCAGAATTCAGAGCCTTCAAATCAATAGTTTCAAAAAGACTCCAGCTTTCTGCCAAAGTATAATACTATGGTCTCACCTCTGAGAGCACTGACATATTTTGAGGCTCTAAATCTTTGATCATTTACACTGATTTTAAATTGAACTAAAATATGAGAAAGGAGTTTACAACTTTACACGTTGGCGTATTAAACAAGGAATTATATTTTCTCACGTATTAATTCCTTTGCTTAAGTTAGATACATTCATTCTATACAGTTATTTATTTTTTAATAAAATATACCCAGTTCCATTAAGTATATTAACAGAAATTTGACCTGTACCTGTTATCAAAGCTGTGTGATTTTCTCCACAGCAAACATGACTTATTTTCTTATCCTTAACACTCTCAATGACTTTGGGTTCCGAAGTTTCAAAGGTGAAAGTGCCAAGACCCAGTTGACCAAACTGTCCCAGCCCAAAGGTGTACACGGCTTTCTCTGAAAGGGGAGAGGCAAATACAAGAAAAGGATTTCAGAGATACAGATACTGTCATCATTATATCTGGAAAAATGGTGATATTCCCTCTTCTATAAAGTACGTTAAGGGTCTCTCAAGGAAACATTCATGTAAGAATACCCAATACTTACCTATCTATACATTCGATAAAGGAAGAGAAAAATGACAAGGTACACAGTTGTAACAATTACGTCATGGGCCTAATTCTATCTCTTACATATAATGATAGAAGGAACTGCTAAATACACAAAAGCCAGTGAAACCGAAAAAGTCTCTATAATTACCATTCAGTCAAAAAGCATCAATTATCTAAGCTAATTCCTTTCACTGACTTAAATAAACGAATAGTGTTTCCCACAGAAAAAATCCTTACTTTTAACAGTAGTTTAATGGAATAATCTATTTTAGGAAACAATCTCAGAGGAGAATTTGCATGAGAATTAAAACTTACAGCAGATATGCTACATTTATTCACAGGTAAAACTCATTTAGGGCTTCCCTAGTAGCTCAGCTGGTAAAGAATCCACCTGCAATGCAAGAGACCCCGGTTTGATTCCGGGTTGGGAAGATCCACTGGAAAAGGGATAGGCTACCCACTCCAGTGTTCTTGGGCTTCCCTGGTGCCTCAGATGGTAAAGCATCCGCCTGCAATGCAGGAGACCTGGGTTTGACCTCTGGGTTGGGAAGATCCCCTAGTGGACGGCATGACCACCCACTCCACTATTCTTGCCTGAAGAATCCCCGTGGACAGAGGAGCCTGGTGGGCTACAGTCCATGGGATTGCAAAGACTTGGACACGACTGAGCTACTAAGCAAAGCACAGCACAAAGCTCATTTATTAGGAAGTGCAAGAATAATCAGAGAGGGGAAAAGCCTTTCCTCTATATTATTTAAATTAAAAAAAATTTATTGAAGTATAGTTGATTTACAATGTTGTGCTAATTACTGCTATACAGCAAAGTGACTCAGTTACACATATACATATATTCTTTTCATATTCTTTTCCGAAACTCCAGTACTTTGGCCACCTCATGCGAAGAGTTGACTCATTGGAAAAGACTCTGATGCTGGGAGGGATTGGGGGCAGGAGGAAAAGGGGATGACAGAGGATGAGATGGCTGGATGGCATCAGTGACTCGATGGACGTGAGTCTGAGTGAATTCCGGGAGTTGGTGATGGACAGGGAGGCCTGGCGTGCTGCGATTCATGGGGTCGCAAAGAGTCGGACACGACTGAGCGACTGAACTGAACTGAACTGAACTGAATATAAAATATGACCTTGCTGTTTATCCATCCTATGCGATAGTAGTAGTTTTGAAGTGATTCCAAACGAACTCCAATAATTTAGTAAGTATTAGCTCATATAGTCTTGAGAAATGGAAAAGCACAAGAACAGGATAAACAAGCGGTGATCTAAGTGTCCTTTTAGACACACAATGCTTCCGGGCCCCTGCCTTACGAAGCACAGTGTCTGCTGCATTTGTGTGCTTCTCCGCAGTGCAACACATTGCCTCTCCTGCTGCAGTTATAGAAGCAAGAGTTTCAGATTCAAGTAGAAACCCAAACCTTCATTACTACTAGCTGTGGCAAGCAGACAAGCTACTTAAATTCCCTAATGCTATAATCCCTTCTAAAAGAGCTGCTGTGAGGATTAAATGAGAAAACATACAGGAAGGTTCAAAAACACAATGGGACAGTCAGTTGTAAAATAACATTTTTCTAAAAAGTAATTATTGTGACAACACAGGATACTGATGAACACATAACTATTGTCATATAGTTTTACATTTTTCTTTCTAATGTTTACTTCGTGAATAAGACACAAAGATATTATTTCTTCAAGACAACATAGTGTGTCAAGGATATGAAGCCACACTGAGGCAATGGCAAACAGACCTTTATTTTAGTGTAAAAACACTATCTCTCATAAAACTAATCATCACAGCATATCTCCAATTCTGAATATTCAGCTTAATAGGAGGATATTGGGTAAGTGAAAAAACTGTCTATCTCGAGCTGGCCAACAATCACTCCAAGTTTCTTGGGCTGTCTGACAATAGCCTGTGAAATTAGGCCGTTCAGGCACACTGAATCAAGTTACAAAAGTTTTGCCCTTTCTCTGTTCCCTTGTGTGCTTGAATGATTAGCAATGACAATAGTTTGTATTATTTTTAAATGACTGAAGACTCTTACCTAAGGACATTATATACAAAAATCAATATAATTTTTAGTCATCCCACCTTTGTAACATTTTTAACAATGTAATTCAATGTTAATAAGTAATACTGTCTTAGGAAAACAGATTTGATTAGTTGGCTTCAGATAAATATTACTCTAATTTCACAGAATACATTTCATTTCACAACTAGATACTTGTGTAGCCCTGTAGAGATCTTACGTTTGTCTAAATATAATCTGGAGAAGTTAAGTTCTTATTTTCTTTGGGGCCCGGACTTCATTGTGGACCCAATCTAATAACCAAGCCTTTCTTGTTCTGATAACTGCTGTGGATGACATATAAAATGACATGAATCACTTGGTCTCACTTAGTTTGTCCCAGTTCCAGTCTGATACTTTCTCAACAGCAATCCATTGTTTCCCTGACTATCGTTACAATCAGTAGCTGTATTGTGTAATCTATCGTAGTTATATCAAAATATCAAGTTTTAAATAAATTTATCAACAATGAACTAATTAAAATTATCTTTATTTTATTGACTTTAAGATCAATAAAGTCTGATCTAAATAGACTTTAAGATCAGAATTACAGACACAAGAAAAAACAAAGCTGGGGAGGACCCCCAAAGAATCATCTAATCCAAGCCCCTCCCTTTAGTTAAGAGAACCATTCAGAACAGATGATTAGCTATTCTTGGCTTTATGGTCTTGCAAAGTATCCGATAACTCTTAGGTATTTAACTTAGTACTTACTCCAACTGATGATCATACACTCTTTAGGTCCATTTCTTTATCAATTAGGACTAAATATTTAATATTTCTATCCATACTGCTTCAGAACACAGGTTTCTCACGAAGACTGGCTCATAATAAAGCCTTCAAAGGTCCATGGATAAATTTTAAAAAATAGGCAAAGTAGTGAATTTTCCATACAGATAAATTTTTACAATTTAAGGGGATGTCTTTTATTATAAAATTAAGAGCTTTTAAATTTTTGTTTTGAAAATGACCCTTATTTTATGATATAATGGTGAAAACAGATTCATTTTTCTTGCAATGTCCATATTTAGCCAAATGCAAACTGGAAGCTGGCAATCTTCTCTAGGTCTTCATATTCTCTTACAAAATAAAAAACTTAAAATATAAAAACTTTAATGGTCTGTGAGATTCGAAAGTCTCCAAAAATCTGGAGAAAACAATCAGGTTCTGGCAATATGGTTTTTAACTTCAAAACAAAGTTCACAGAAAGCTAAATGTCTATTATACTATAAGAAAATATCATACTTATGTGTACTTATGTGCACTTTTAAAATTTTAAGTATAATTAAAATATTATCTTGAAAATATTTTATAATATATGGTTTAATGACACATTATTATATAGTCAACATTACATCCTTCAGAATAACCTTCAATCACTTAATAAATTAATTCTTTCTATAATCTTTGTATAAACCAGAGAAAATACATGACATAATAAATTGCATTTCTGCCTACAGAATAAATTTTCAGATAATTTATAAAGATTAAAGTTTAATTCCTAAAATAAATCTTTCAGAAATTATATAAAAATTCACTTTATCAGCAGAAGTTTAAAAAAAATCTTAAACTTCAGAATTATTTCCAAATTTAGAGTGGAGGACCTGGAAAAAAACATTTCTCACTTTGAAAATATTCCATCTGGAAATTGCAATTCTGGGAAACCATAGCTTTATAAGCATGACTAAGACTAGAATAGGAAGTCAAGGAAAAGTGATGTAAGAGAGGAAAATCTAAAGATAATATACAGCTTAATCACCTTGCAATATTTAAGCATTATCATCTAAGAATTAGATGTTATTTAAAAATTTGTCTAGAACACTTCTAGCTTTGGGCTACTGAAGATTAAGTGGTGACTTCAAAAACTGTTTCTTTTTACTAAAAAGTATCATAATTATTCACTACCTAACTGCATTACCTCTATACTCATCTAAAATAAATCTAATGCTGAACAAACCTGGGAGCATCAATGTAAGCCTATTAATAGGCAGTATATTTTAATTATACTGACTAGCATCCTAGGAAGTCACATGTCATACCAAAAACAAAATTCAGAAGCCAAAAGGGACATTATGATTAAGGTTCTAACTCTGTATTCTTATCTGTAATTTACAATCTTAACTCCCTTTAATGAATTACTATAACAGACATAAAAATCACAAAGAAATCACCAAGTTAGATATTGTGAATATCAAAGAAAAGAATTACCAATGACAAGTAGAAAAGACTATTAACAAGGAGCTTCTTCAAAATAAAGTATTTCAGAAAAATTAATGTCAATTTTAAATAAATATGGAATACATATACATGAGGAAAACAAACTGTTCTTGAAAATGAGCTAAAAAAGTTATTTGCTGCCATTAAAGGTGTTAAGGTCATGAAAATGTCAATTATGTAAGCAAAAACAATTCAACAAGATTCTTTTTTTTTTTTTCTACTTAACAATATCTTCCATAGGCCAGAAATGTTTACTAACTATAGGAACAAAAAGTAGAGATCTTAATGGAAAAGGATGCAAAGTCAACTTACATGAAGTACCTGAAACATACAAACTCACTGAAGCAGAGACTTGAATGGTGGTTGCCAGGGACTAGGGTGGTGGAGAGGGGAGCTGCTAATTAATGGATTTCAGCTATGCAAAGGTGAAAGTTCTACAGACTCGTCATATCAGATTGTGCCTATAGATAACATTACTGTATTATACACTTAAAATTCTGTTAAGATGGTGGATCAGATGTTAAGTGTTCTTACCACAATAAAAATAAGTGAATGTTAAAAAATGTTTCCGTTAGGTACCACGGAAAGCAGGGAACGGAGGCGCACCCCTACCTGTAAGAACAACTGTGTGTCCTCCACCACAAGCAACTTGGATCACCTTCTCAGAAATTCCAGGCACCAGCTGGGGCACTTTGTGATTGACCAGGAGCTTTGGGGGAAGACCTAACTTCCCACTCTCTGGTTCTCCAAAGGTGTACAGTTCTCCCTCAGCTATTGAAGAAAAAAAAAGAGAGCTCAATGATGACAGAGACATGAACAAAATACTGGTCTTTTTGGTACATGTTCTTATGTTTCATAAAAAATTTTGAAAATATAAACTTAATAAATCTGACCTTTCTTGAGATACTTTTACTCAATAGTAAGGAATAAAGGTAGATTTTCCCTTCTTCTTGATTATTCTAATCCAAACCTTCATGAAGAATTCATGACTATCACTACCAGTAACAACTAGAAAATTATTTTATCTGTTTCACAATACATAGACAAGATGATCTTATTTCTTCAAACCTACTTTTAATAAAGCAAAATGACTAGACATTAAACCCCCAAAAGGACATGGATTTTGTCTTGCTCACTATGGTATTCGCAAGAACCTAGCAGTGTGTCTAGTACATTAAATATAATACTTCTTGCATAAATAATTGCTTTTTGTGAAACTTTCTGTAGAAAACTCATTTATGTGTGAAGCAAATATGGTGAGTAAGCCTAAAGATCGCAGGTTTTACTTAGATGGCACTTTTTCCAGACAGACGCTCCTGCTAAGGAACTCATGTCATTTAATTGCTGCCTTGTCCATACCAATACTATTGATTTGCTTCTGTTACCACACTTAGCACACTATACTATGAGCTTCATGAAATCAGGAACTATTTTCTATGAACCGCAGTGAGTTCTATAGAGCAGGAATTTTAAAACTGTAGTAAATACATAATCTAATCATAAGCTTCTACATCACTCATGTAGAAGAGATAACACAGCGCGTCTTGTATTACTCGCATGTCTCCAAAAGAACCACACCACGACTGACTGCTGACTAACCCCTGGGAATGCGGCCTTTGGGAGTGTTCTTTAAGCTGGTGATAGGTGATTCTGTTGCACACACCTGGAGAAATGAATTATGCCAGCTTAGCCAGAAGCTAAGAAAGGGTTGCTTTGCACAAACATCAACACTGATGATGTACACCTGGTTTCACTGTTGAAGGGCCTGATTGCAGGTGCCATGATGAGTTGCTAGCAGGATGTGCCTACATGACCAGCCACCCACAGCAAAGCCTCAGACCCTGAGAATAGAACAAGGCTTCCCTGGGCAGAGACATCACACACACATCACTGTAGTTCAATGCCAAAAAGAAAACACACCTCGTCTGGCCCTGGAAGAGGAAGGACTGGGAAGTGCATACAGGACCTCTCTGAAGAACACAGATCTTTCCTTTGCTGTAATAAATCTTAGCTATGAGTATAACGAGCTGTCGAAGACAGATCCCTTCTAGCAAATCAGAACTTAGGGAAGTTGTGTGACATCTAACACACATGGTAGGTGCCACTTAAAACTTGGTCAAATACTGCAAACACAGCCAAACTAATTTTCTAGATTGATTTGCACAAAAGTGAAGTTTTCTGTACCATAATTTTTTCTGAAGTACTCAGCACAGAAGTGCTCAGGAAGTCAGCATGCCTCCCCCTTTCCCCATGCTTCTTGCTTCTCATATGAAAGGAATTTCTAAGTCCAGACAAGTCTCTTTCTACTGTCTGTAAATTCCTGCTGCTCCCCACACCTTCAATGGATGAATTGCATGGTATGTGAACTATACATCAATATAGCTAATTTTTTTAAAGGCATAAAACAGAAAACAAAACCAAAAAGTTCAATGTAATGCCTATCAGTTAAAACGATTAATTGCACTTGTTTCTCTACTGGCTAAAGCAGCAGTAAATAAAAATTGACATTGGCAATTTTATTAAGGCCTAAATATAAGACAATGCTTTATTTGTTTTTCCATGTGTTTTTCTATTTTTTGTTTCGTAAACAAAGTAAGCACAGACTATACCAATCCCAGGAGCCGTAAAGTTGGAAGTAAGTTGGTATGTGGTATTGGCCCAAGGAAAACAACTTATCATTCATTCACTTACCTCCTCATTCAACAAGATTTATTTATTGTCAGTTTCTTCAAGACACAAACTGACACAGTAGTGAACAAAACTAGCCAAGTCAGAGTTTGCCCTGTCTTAGAACCAAACTACTACCAGTTCAGTTCAGTTCAGTCACTCAGTCGTGTCCAACTCTTTGCGACCCCATGAATTGCAGCATGCCTGGCATCCCTATCCATCACCAACTCCCAGAGTTTACTCAAACTCATGTCCATCGAGTCGGTGATGCCATCCAGCCATCCCATCCTCTGTCGTCCCCTCCTCCTCCTGCCCCCAATCCCTCCCAGCATCAGAGTCCTTTCCAATGAGTCAACTCTTCACATGAGGTGGCCAAAGTAATGGAGTTTCAGCTTTAGCATCAGT
Organism: Budorcas taxicolor; assembly: GCF_023091745.1. Taxonomy (NCBI): domain Eukaryota; kingdom Metazoa; phylum Chordata; class Mammalia; order Artiodactyla; family Bovidae; genus Budorcas; species Budorcas taxicolor. Next base: position 105,383,679 of record NC_068935.1, on the reverse strand, counting down.
CCTTCCAATGAACACCCAGGACTGATCTCTTTTAGGATGGACTGGTTGGATCTCCTTGCAGTCCAAGGGACCCGCAAGAGTCTTCTCCAACACCACAGTTCAAAAGCATCAATTCTTCAGCGCTCAGCTTTCTTCACAGTCCAACTCTCACATCCATACATGACCACTGGAAAAACCACAGCCTTGACCAGACAGACCTTTGTTGGCAAAGTAATGTCTCTGCTTTTTAATATGCTGTCTAGGTTGGTCATAACTTTCCTTCCAAGGAGTAAGCATCTTTTAATTTCATGGCTGCAATCACCATCTGCAGTGATTTTGGAGCCCCAAAAAATAAAGTCTGACAGTTTCCACTGTTTCCCCATCTATTTCCCATGAAGTGGGACTACTACCGAGTCATTGGTAAACCTGGGGGGCACTAAGATGGGACAATAAGCATTTTCTAAACCTGAATCTGAGATGCACGGAATAAGAAGTAAATGTGTAACAAATACTTAGAGAGATATCTAAGAGGGTCCATAAAACTGTTTTCTGCTAGGTGTTTTTACTGTTAGAAAAATCATCAATAGGATAGAAAACCAAGATCACACTTTTGCTGTTACTACTAGAGTAGATGTAGGCTATAATAGATTCCAGCATTTAAAATATTTTAATTAAGGTAGAGAAGGTTGCCAATGAGGCCAGGAAAAGGAGAAATTGGGGGACTTTTCCTGAGAAAAGTCCAACTGAAGGAAAGCATATCCCATACTGAACTCTCCTCCTTTTCCATCAAATCATCAACCCTATTCCTACAATGAAAACCTATGACTTATGTGCTAAAATGATAAAAGCAAACTATCAGGACAAGATCAGAATTGGTCAAAGTACAGAACCAAGCAAACACAGAGAAAAGAGGCTCATAGGTCTTGTTTTTAATGCCAAAGAAATTTGAGGACCAATATTTAGAAGGGTTTTTATATATAAAATTTGTTTTCCTAATAGAGCTAATTCATTAAAATCAGTCAGATAGTTTGAAAATGTCAGATAGTTTGAAATTATAAACATTCATTATTAAAATGAAGAAACACTGTGACCTAAAACAGACCAAAATAATTTCATTACATGGAGTACCATGGCGATAGTGCTATAGAAATATAGGATATTATGTCATTTTATTATTAATTTAGTAATAACTTAGACATGAGAGATAACATAAGAAATTCAACTGTCTTACTTGTTACAAAAGCTGAATGGTAATATCCGCAAGAGATCCAGGAGATAGGTTTTCCAACGGTCACTTGATGTGGGACACATATATTAGTTATATTTTGTAAACCAATTTGCCCTTCGGAATTGTCACCCCACATGAAAAGCTCACCATCCTCTATAGATAAAACATGAAGAGGAAAAAACATTTTAAGAGGTAGCAGGGATAGCAAGTTATTATATTCCCAACAGAACATTTATTTTTTAATTTAGAAAAACGATGTATCTTGAAAGAAAAGTACTAAGACATTTATACCAGGGAACTACTTAATAGTACTATTTCTATTATGAAATGTTTCTATAATGATAAAGGATAGAGAATAACCTAAAGTACATCACTTTAGTCACGCCCATATTTCTACCTCAATAGCAAAGACAGAATGTCCTTTCCTATAATAACCTTTCCTTATTCTAAAGTCTCTAAACAGAAGATGGTTCCCTCCTTTCAAGCAGTCTACTTGTAACTGAACTGAATGTCGGCATGAGTCACACTACACATCTCCCAGACAAGGCCCAGGTCAGAAGGCCTGGGACTACTTTGCTCTGAGAACACTGTGGGAATGACGCTTTAGAGGAAGAAAAAAATTAAATAAATTTATTTTGCTAACTTTTTTTTTTTACAGTTGAAAATACATAATCTAACTTCAGAGACTAGGAGATACATTAGCATACCTAACATCTCAAAACTAGGCTAACTCCTGTGCTTTCTGATAAAGGTTGTGTTGTTGGGAGGAAAAAAAACCTAAGGGAAATATTCTAGAAAAGAATGATCAAGACTTATTTACTTGTATCTTTTAATTAAAAGTTTTTAAATCTGAAGTGTTTCATGATAAAGCAAATAAAAGGAAATATGAAAATAAGAAACAAAAGGAGGAGGTCTAAATGCTAACTGTGTGGGTGAGAGAACTGAAGGGATGGAACTGCAGATCCGACTCTGGCTCTCCTACCGGCCACAGCAACAGCACACCTCACACACCTCCCTAGACTGGAACAAAGAAATACACCGGCAGCTTCTTCAGTGAGACATGTTAATCTCAGCTCCAAATTTTAAAGAAAGTTCTCATATGGGCTTTTGATAGGCAGAGTAGAGTGATGCAATGACCATTACAAACTGTATTTTAGTAACATATATCCCACAGATTTCTGGGATGTTTCTGACAGCAACTTCACTAAAGCTGAAATATAACTTTCAGAACATGCAATGAAGGTACTATTTAAGAATATCTAAAGAAACAGATGGGTAGTACAGCTTAGAAGTTACTTAACAATTACCTTCTAAATGTATGTAAGCATAAAGTTGTAATATTTGTCATGATTTTCAGTTCTATTTTAAATGTCTTCTGAAAACACATGGTCAATGAAAGAAAATGAAACAGGACTGCTGTCTTCCGTTTACTGATTCTGTATATCCTGGTCTGAAAAAAAGGGCTATGTTCCAGTTTGAAATGGAAAAAGAGTCTTACCAGTCAGTGCAGCTGAAGTGTTAGACCCAGCAGATAGTTGTTTAATCTTATGCTGGGATGTAAAGAAACTAATGAGATGGAAGGCACTTCTTTCGTCAGTATCACCAAGTCCGAGCTGTCCTTCATTATTTCCTCCAGTGGCATATACTTTGCCTCCTCCTGCACATGGAAAAGAAAACATCAGTATACCACAGTTGTCATCTTTAGGAGACAGTCCAGTGTATACTAGATAGTATCACTATTACTAGTGAAGAAAGTTGAAAGCTGGCATCATCCTACAGTTTGAACAGCTTCCTTTTGGTGTCAAAAATACAGCAAAATAAGCAAGGCTCTACATTTATGTGAGATTTTATAAATTATTTTATGGTTTAAGTAGCAACTGAAATGCAGAACTATTAATTCAGAGCAAAAAAGAGGAAAGTAATTTCCAAATTAGTTTATAATTCAAATCAAAACTTTTTAAAAGAGATGTGGTTCATTAATTTTAACTTCCATACCATTAAGGCTAAGATATAATAGGTAACCATAAAATGAGGCAAATACAAGAAGAATCTAATTGAAAATGTGGAAACTCTATGTTGCAAAATTATTTTAATTTTCTATATTTAATTTTCTGCCTTCCAAGGCAGTCCAGCATTGTGTCTAGGCAAGAGGACACAGAACCAGATGTCCTGGGTGCAAATTCTGGCTTGCCACTTGTCAGCTGTGTAACTTTGGGCAAGCTATCCTTAACGTCTCAGTGTCTCATTTTCCTCATCTATAAAATAAGATAATAATAATGTCTACTTCATAGAGGTGTTATGAAGACTACATGAATTAACATTTATGAAATTCTTAGAATAGAATTTGGGACACTACAAGCACTACACGCTGCTGCTAAGTCACTTGAGTCGTGTTCAACTCTGTGCGACCCCACATGAAACTGAACCACACAATTTAAAACATATAGAGCATATCAGAGTTGTTGGAATGCTGAAGCACTTTAGAGAATGACACAAGGAAAAAGTTGAAAAGTCACAAAAAGCTCTATGGAAGAAGACATACACTGGATCTTAAAATTCAAAAATCTGAGTGAGAGAAAGAGAAAAGACACTTTAGCAAAGGGAAAGTATTGAGTGAGGGCAGAGAGGTGAGGTGGGGGCTGAAGCAGTGAGAGCAGCCTGAAGACAGAAAAAGCTATGTGTAGGGGATGGAGGTGGGAAAGACTGCTGCGTGGTCAGGGCCTGGATATCTAATTGCTCCAGCAGGATTTGTTGGAAGATTACTTTTCCTCACGGAATTGCCTTGGCACCTTTGTCAATTATTACTTGGGCATAAACATGTGGCTTTATATCTGGACTCTACTCCATTAATCTTTGTCTATCTACTTACTAATAGCACACTGTCTTGATCATTGTAGCATTGTGTGTGTGTTAGTTGCTCAGTCATGTCTGACTCTCTGAGACCCCATGGACTGTAGCCCACCAGGCTCCACTGTGCATGGAATTCTCTAGGCAAGAATACTGGAGTAGGTTGCCATGCCCTTCTCCAATCCCTAGATCTTCCCAATCCAGGGACTGAACCCAGGTCTCCCACACTGTAGGCAGATTCCTTACCGTCTGAGCCACCAGGGAAGCCCCACTGTAGCTTTACAGTAGGTCTTAAAATCAGGACCTCCATTCTGATCTTTTCAAAACTGTTTTGGCTATTCGAGGTCCTTGGCTTTTCCATATAAACTTTAGAATAACCTTGTGAATCTCTACATACACACACTCATACACACACATGGCCTGTTTGGATTTTGATTGGAACTGTGCTAACTCACATCAAAAGCCTTTTAGGAAGGGCTTCCACTCACCCTCCGAAAAGAAGAAGGAAGAGCAAGATCAGGAGCATGTGGCCCCTGAAGGTGTGCACACAGGTAAGGAGATGCTGTTCCTTAACGTAATCCAAGAAAAGAAGCTTTTTCTTCATCCACTTAACATTTATCTGCATATTTTCATGGGCAAACAAGTGTACTATCCATTTACATTTTTTAAAAAAATCCTAATCTTACTGTTACCAAGGCACCGTTTCTATCAATTTTACAAAGTCACAAATGTTACTGGAGTGAGACCTCGGTCCTCAGATTGGACAGGAAGTCATACAGATTGAGTGAAGTGAAGTGAAGTGAAGTGAAGTGAAAGTTGCTCAGTTGTGTCCGACTCTTTGTGATCCCATGGACTATACAGTCCATGGAATTCTCCAGACCAGAATACTGGAGTGGGTAGCCTTCCCTTCTCCAGGGGATCTTCCCAACCCAGGGATCGAACCCAGGTCTCCTGCACTACAGTCGGATTCTTTACCAGCTGAGTCACCAGGGAAGCCCACAGATTGAATACTATACCTGTTAAAACTAGGGTGTGATTCCTTCCGCAAGCAACAAATTTCACTTTTTCCGGTTTTAAAGCTAAAAATATAAAAATATGACAAGTAAGATATTTTATGATTATATGGAAATGATAAAATAATCCAGGTCAAATGATGACCAAGTTGTAGAACAGATTTAAACCCAGGCCTGTCTGACTTCTAAGTTGATTTTCATAACTAATAAATTAAAAGTTTTTGGAGGTAGTTATGTATCATAATAACTAATGGTGTTCTGAAAAAAAGAAAAAAATACAGATAGCTTAGCCTGACCCCTGGAGAATCTGAGTCAGTAGGTCTGAGGTAAGACCTAGGCATCTATATATTATTTAAAACTCCACAAGTAATTAGTATGTGCTGAGATCCACCACATTGTTATGCTGTCTTTTCTCCAACCTGATCTATTCCCTAATCTGGCAATACCATCATCAAGTTTACTTTCTACCTCACACAACAAAGCACTAAGTTCAACATTCATAGGCATTTGTTGTTGTTGTTTAGTCATATACCTAAAGTTCTTCATTCATTCATTTACATATTAAAAACATTTACAGAACATCTCCTAAGTGCTCAGCACAGGGGCTGCAAATATCACTAAGACAGAGTCCCTGGCTCAAAGATCTCATAGTCTAGACAATCTTGTTAGCTTGTCTATTAGATATTGGACTTCCCTGGTGGCTCAGATGGTCAAGAATGTGCCTTCAATGCAGGAGACCTGGGTTCAATCCCTGGTCGGGAAGATCCCCTGCGGAAGGAAATGGCAACTCACTCCAGTAATCTTGCCTAGAAAATCCCCTGGACAGAAGAGCCTGGTGGGCTACAGTCCAAGGGGTCACAAAGAGTAAGACACAACTGAGCAACTAACACGTTCACTTTCATTCGATTTTGAACAGTAAGCATAGTAGGCACTATAAATAAACTCAAGGGTTTAGTCACCTGTGCTCAGTAAATATTTTTTGACTTAGTGGAATACTTTAAAAGTTCCACAACAATATCTACAAATAGCATGTGTGTGTATGTGTGTGTTAGTTGTCCAATAGTGTCCAACTCTTTGCAACCCCATGGAACCCACCAGGCTCCTCTGTCCATGGAATTCTCCAGGCAGGAATACTGGAATGGGTTGCTGTTCCCTTCTCCAGGGGATCTTCCTGACCAGGGATTGAACCTGGGTCTCCTGCATTGCAGGCAGATTCTTCACCATCTAAGCCACCAGGGAAGCATGGATATGATAAATTACACTGAAATTCTGAGCTCAAATTAAAAATCTGGCTACAAAGATAAAGAATCCTATTCCTGTCATATCCCAAGGAGTCTCTATCACCATTCAAGTATAGCTGATGTTCATGGGTTAAACCAAACAGAAGCTTTTGCACATAATGGCGAGAAAGCTTTGTAAAGGTATTATATTTTCTGGGACAATCCTGATTTGAAACATTTTGTCCTGTTGTTCTTGTAAGAACACTGCTGCTGCTGCTAAGTCGCTTCAGTCGTGTCCAACTCTGTGCAACCCCATGGACTGCAGCCTTGCAGGCTCCTCCATCCATGGATTTTTCAGGCAAGAGTACTGGAGTGGGGTGCCACTGCCTTCTCCGTGTAAGAACACGAGTACTAATCAACGCCTAGGCCTGATGTTTTCTTCAGCACATCTGCTAACTATATACAGCAGGGTAAAGTGTGTTTTATAAAACCTGCAACTACATAGAACCATGATGTTCACAACTCTAACAAGTGAGACAGAGCTCAAAACCCTATCATATTGTTTGTTCTCTGTATATACAATAACAGTAATATTTAAGTAGGTTTACAAAACAGGCAAAAAAAATGATGTTCAAGTACACAGTACTATAGAATCATTATTTCTTTTGTGGTCTCTGGGTTTAAAATCAATGCGATTTTTAAATCCTAACATATAGAAGTAGTTCTGAATATCACATGAAAAATAAAGTTAAATGCCAATAATATTCAAGTAAATCTCAGTGAATAAAGAACTAAAGGCTTTATTATTTATATTAAAGAATTACACAATCAACAGAAAAGTACTTTATATAATTTAAGTATTTAAAGTGATAAGAAAAGACCCCAAACCTTTGATACATGTTGGCTTGTTAACAGTCGCTTTTGATCCTAATCCTAACTGTCCCCAGTTGTTACTGCCAAACATGAAAAGCTTATTATTTCCTGGTGGGAAAGAAACAGAAATAATAAACTGAAGCATCTTCAACATAATGTGAGATGAAGTCATCAGAAAACAATAAAAAAGCTGTACTTAAACAACGAAACTGGAGCCGATTATACAGAGTGAAGTAAGCCAGAAAGAAAAACACCAATACAGTATACTAACACATATATACGGAATTTAGAAAGATGGCAATGACGACCCTGGATGCAAGACAGGAAAAAGACGCAGCTGTCTATAACGGACTTTTGGACTCAGAGGGAGAGGGAGAGGGTGGGATGATATGGGAGAATGGCATTCTATCATGTATACTATCATGTAAGAATTGAATCGCTAGTCTATGTCTGACGCAGGATACAGCATGCTTGGGGCTGGTGCATGGGGATGACCCACAGAGATGTTATGGGGAGGGAGGTGGGAGGGGGGTTCATGTTTGGGAACACATGTAAGAATTAAAGATTTTAAAATTAAAAAAAAATAATAATAATAATTAAAAAAAAAAAAAAAAAAAAAAAACAATGTTATCAGTTTTACAGGTTACCTTGCCTATCTACTTATAGCTATATTATGTTAGTTGTAAAGAGTTTCTAAGATTATACAGCAACAGTTTTTTTTGATGTTATGAATATATTCAAATAGATTTATTCTAAGAAAGCAATATGCATAGAAAATCATGTGTCAGTATACTAAGGGAACTTAAAAGTCTTCCCTGATAAATCAATTTGTCAAGAATTCTCTGGCAAGGTAAAAAAAAAAAAATTCACTTTCTGTATATCTTCAACATGTTTTGAATAACACATCTACAATACTTAGGATTCTCTAAGTTATTACTATCTTCATTTACGATTTTAACACTAACCTGTAGTAATAGCAGTATGTTCATCTCCACATGAAAGAGATACAGGTATATCCTTTTTAAACCAGAATTTGCTGGGAATATTTTCAGCAAATTTAGTTTTGCCAAATGTAAACACAGCACCCGAATCTGCAAATAAAAGAGACAAATATATGAGAGTTTTGATTTCACAAGTTTTATCATGTTGCCTGTTAACTAAAATATTTTTCCAGGACTTTATCTGCTCCACATGGCCTACACCCTCCTTCTTCCAACTTAACTCAGTTTAACTCCTCAGACTTCATTCTAGTTTTATTTATAAGATCTAATAAATCAAGTATATATTATCTGTTTACGGGTGTAAAGTAAGAAATATACTGTCACAATGACTAAGGAGTCCTGCTGCCACTAGGTAGACCATCTACTCCTTGGAAATAAGCTGATACCTTTGATGCCCCACTCACACTGGTGAACATCGCATAGTCTAGCCTCTGACTGAAGGCTTTTCTCCACACGCAGAAACAGGACAGCATTGAGTTTCATCAGTAACATCGTGAGGACGCAAGATGTTGAGAGTTGGACATTCTTAAATGAAGTCACTAAATACTACCTGATAAGATGAGTATTCACAAACTGGTTTACTCCAGTACCATTTTGGAGAGAGACTAAAAACTTCTATGAGATTCCCAAAGCTATTAATATCTAAACACACACACACACACACACACACACACACACACAGACCAGATTCTTGGAGAGAGACTAAAAACTTCTATGAGATTCCCAAAGCTATTAATATCTAAACACACACACACACACACACACACACACAGACCAGATTCAGCTTTTGAGGAAACCTCAAGGAGGATGACTACACACAAAGAGATTAAACAGGTTATCAGAAGGAAAGACACAGAAAACCTAAGTATTAATAATAAATACTAATGCTCAAGAGACTTGCCACTGTGGAAAAACCTTTTGAGAACAAGTGTGAGGTGTGCGAGTTCAAACTGATAACGATAGATATAGGAGGCCAGGTTCTAGAACAGGCTCTGAGTTTTTAATAGAATGAATAATTACAACTGTTTTGTCCTGCTCTGGCTCCCCAAGAAGCCTTCCCCCGGCTACCCTCACCCCAAGCCAGGGGGCCAGTGGCTCTGTGCTGCCCTAGTGGCATCTTCTGTCAATCGATACTGTCATTTTGTTTAGTTTCTTATATGTCTCACTACCTTGTAAACTCGAGGCAGGAACTGAATCATGTTTGAACCCAAGAGCCTGGCAGAAACAGAACGATTCTGCTCTAGTGTTTTTTTTCAAACTGTTGGTCGTGACCCATACAAGTGAAAGTCGCTCAGTGGTGTCCAACTGTTTGCCGACCCTATGAACTATACAGTCCATGGAATTCTCCAAGCCAGAACACTGGAGTGGGTAGCCTTTCCCTTCTCCAGGGGATCTTCCCAAGAATCTAACCCAGGTCTCCTGCATTGGGGGCGGATTCTTTACCAGCTGAACCACAAAGGAAGCCCAAGAATACTAGAGTGGGTAGCCTAGCCCTTCTCCAGATCTTCCCGACCCCAGGAATCGAACCAGAGTCTCCTGCATTGCAGGCGGATTCTTTACCAACTGAGTTATGAGGAGTGGGTCAGCAAATCAACTTAGTGGGTCATAATGACCATTTAAAAAAAGTAAAGTATTACAGGAAAGATCTGAGCACATCCCAAGTGGCTACAATAAGTACTGCTTCGTGAAACGTCTATTTCTGTTACAAAGAACGTACGTGGTACCCAGTCACAAAGCCAAAGGTTATTTCTGGAGCTCGGGGGTAAAGTCTCAAAAAACCACTCAGTAATGGCTCCCTCCTTTCCCCATCCTCTTTTACCGCACGTCCCCCGGTCAGCCACTCTTTACTGCGTTCAATACACAATCGGGTTCTGAGGACCTCAAACAAAGTACTCTGGGAAGATCATAGGGCGGTGAAAACTGCCCCTTCGAGAAACTCATCGAAAACTTATTTTAAAAGAATTAGAAGAAGAAAGACCGGCACCCCCTTTCCCCGTAGTCCCCCTCCTCTCCCTCCTTTCTTTCTCCTCTCAGTCAACCGCAAGGGTGCGGCTAGACTCTGACCGTAGTCGGGTGGCCGCGGCCCAGGCCTGTCCCCCGACGGGGCCAGCCCAGAGGCGGGGCCTGGCCGTCCGCCCGCCCGCTGACCCTCCCTCCCGGCCCGCCGCCACCGCCGCGGGCGCCACTCACCGGGCACCATCTCATAGGGTTCCCCCATGGTAATTGCGCTATGGAAAGCCTGCTCCTCGGCCAGAAAGTCGGCGGGGTCGACTCGGCCGGGCCTAAGGCAGTGCCTCAGCTCCGAAGCGGGCGCCGGGAGCCCCTTGGGCCCCCATAGCGACTCTCGGAGCATCCGCTACGCCCGCGTTCCCGGAAGTCAACAAACGGCCGCTAGGGGCAACGGGGGCGGAGCGTTATGGCGCGAGGCGAGTGGAGGGCGGGCAGCCAGCGCGGCGCAGGCGCAGACGCAGTGGACCGTTAAGGTAGAGGTCGCGCGCCCTCTGGTGGCCGGAGCGGAGGTGTGGTCGCACCGCGCGGTAATCTGGAAAGATAGTGACCAGCGTCACAGATAGTGACCAGCGTCACAAATGTCACACCCTGTCGCAAGCTACGTGGCACAGGCAAATGTCAGCACACAGCTGTGACCATGTATAACTAAATGAGATAAGCACTCTGCCCAACATCCTAAATCATATTTGTATCCCCATCACCTAACCCCAAACCTGGTATATACTAGATGCTCATTAAATACCTATTAGATGAATGAGTTCTACTACAGCCCTGCAAGCTGGTTAATGTTACCCCCGTTTAGAGATGTGAAGATTATACGGTGGAAGAACTGGGGTCCAGTTTAGCTAGTCCTGCTGGTAATCTGAACACCTCCTCCACCCCCCCCACCCCCCCCACACACACACAGAAGGCTGAGGTTTCCTGAAATCCACAACTGACTTGAACTTGCACAGAGATTCACCCACACTAGAACACTACTGTTCTAGTATTAGCCAGATATGTTAACATTTTTCTCCAGTTTCTCCTGTGGAGGAGAAATGTTGCCAGTCATATTAACAAACAAAGGATGGCCATCAAGCCATAAGGCACCTACCAGAGGCCCCAGTAGTGAGCCCTGAGGGAATTTAGGATGGATACAAAGGAGCTGCCCAGAGCTAAGCACCCCTCCACTGCAGCCACCCCCAAAGGTGCACCCTGAGGGGCCTCAGTGTGGGGAAGAACAGGATATTGGCCCTAGAGAGCTAAGGTGCACATCAAAGGAATGATTTCCCTGAGCACAGACTCCTGCATTACCCAAACATAGAAGAGAGCTAAATTCGTAAACTTGGGTTTCCCAGGTTGGCCCTAGTGGTAAAGAATCCACCTGCCAATGTGCAGGTTGGATCCCTGGGTCGGGAAGATCCCCTGGAGGAGGAAATGGCAACCTGCTCCAGCATTCTTGCCTGGAGAATCCCATGGACAGAGAATCCTGGTGGGTTACAGTCCATGGGGCTGCAGAGAGTCAGACATGACTGAGGGATTAAGCACACACACACATTAATTTGAGCTATCTAACAGTAAACTTTTGACTGTCTGGTTTTTGTTATAAAACCCCTATATAATCCTGGCTCCTTCCTTACCTCTTTGGAACAGTCCCTCAGAGCTGGGAGGCTGTCTTCTGGGCTTAAGTCCTCCAAATAAAGTCCACCAAATAAAGCCTAATTTTCAACTTTAAGGCGTGAGCTCTAAAATCAGACAAAGTTGGATTCAAGGATACTGGACTTCCTGTGTGTACTAGAGTGAATACTGACTTTCTCAGGGAGTTTGCTTGAGTTTTCTAGAGTTTGTAGATTAGGAGGGGAGATTAAACTATCCAATATACAAATAATTGTTTACTTACAAAGCAAAGTGGGGGTTACTAAGAAAGTATTTAAGCCAGGAGCACTGACCTGGAGTAAGAGGTTAAGAAAAACTTACCAGAAGAAAGGACACTGAATCTAAGAACTGAGGAAGGAGAAGCTGGGAGGGGTGAGAGAGCTCTGGAGCAGAGTAAATCAGCTACAAAGATGTTTAAGGACCTTGGCTCTTTCCAGGAGCTCAAAGAGGTGACACTGGCCCATGGCAAACTGGCAGGATCTTGGGCCTATTGCAAATCTGAGATTTTATCCTGAGGACAATGGGAAGCCACTGAGGATTTGTAAACAGTGAATTGACGGAATCAGGTATATATATTCCTGCAACCACCCTACCTGGCTTCTTTGTAGAAAATAATTTGGAGCAGGGAGGAGGATTCGGAGCTATTGCAGAAATTTAGATACTCATCACGCAGCCTTCAAATATAGCACATTTGGCACCTGAGAGGAGCAGACAGGTTCAAAAATATTTTAAGAAGGAGAATCAACAGGAAATGGTGTCTGATTATTGACTCCTAGGCAGGCCAGGGGCTCTTACAGCAACAGCAAAAGAAGGGTCCAAAATTATTTTGGAAAGGATCTGATATTCTGTTTTTAAAGCATCAGAATAGTCCCTGTGGGGAAAGCAGAATTTAAAAGACTTACTTTAGTTATGATATGCTTTAGTTTGTTTTTTTATTTCAAAATAGAATTAAGCACATCTTTGTGCTGAACCCTCCCAAAAGGATTGAGGCAACACTATTCCCAAGTTCCAACATAAGCAAATAGGCGGAGGCTGGTGCCATTTACTGAGATGCGGAACTCAGAGGATGGAGCAAGAGGGGTTGAAGTGAAGTAAGCAGAGACTTTTCCCAGGTGGCTCAGTGGTAAAGTATCCACCTTCCGATACAGGAGACACGGTTTGATCCCAGGGTTGGGAAGATCCCCTGGGGGAGGAAATGGGAACCCACTCCCAGTATTCTTGTGTGGGAAATCCCATGGACAGAGGAGCCTGGCAGGCTAGAGCCCATGGGGCCACAAAAGAGTCAGACACGACTGAGGGACTGAACATGCACGCACTGAAGCAAAGAGAGGAAGAGAAGCTGATGGTGCAGCCTTGTCCACGCTAAGACGTCAAAGTGGAAGCATGGAACTGAGCAGACAATTGGTGAGCAGAAGCTCCAGGTGGAGTCGCCCACTTGAGGGATGCCTGGGTCGACATAGTGATAGCAGCCTTAGCAAAGACTGCTAGGTGAAAGACTGAAAAGTGCCTACAGGGTGAGAAGAAAAGAGAGGCTAAGACGAGTTGTGACAAAGGCTAAAATTTAATCACCCAGCACCCGATGACGCAGCTGCAAAGGAGACAGTGACCAGAGAGGAAGAGCCTACAGCATGAGGTTTCATCAGGAGGCTGTGGATAATCTTGTCACGTGATGCTGAGAAATGATGGAAGGTGAAAACTGTCCACTGAATTTAGCCACATGGAGATCATCATCAGTGTTGAAAGTAGCTCTTTGGTAGAGTTGATGGCAGAGAATGGTATCGTAGCAGTTGGAGAGGGGGGACACTGAGGGAAGGAAGAAGAAATGGGTGGATGGCAGGCTTTTGTGAAGCTTGGAGAGATCTGGGAATGCTGAGGGACAAACTGAATAGAAGTGGGGAAAACACAGATTTGGGAGAGTGCAGGAATAATCACTAATGGAAGGGAGGAAGAGATGGCATCCAGATCTCATGTGGAGGGACTGCCCTACTGAGAAGAAGAGACACTACTTCCAGCATAACAAGAGGAAGGGAAGAACACATCCTTTCACAATATATTCCAGCTACACATAAAGCTACCATCCCTTGTTGGCTCAGATGGTAAAGAATCTGCCTGCAGTGCAGGAGACCCAAGTTCAATCCCTGGGTCTGGAAGATCCCCTGGCAAAAGGAATGGCAACCCACTCCAGTATTCTTGCCTGAGAAATCTCATGGACAGAGGAGCCTGGTGGGCTATAGTCCATGGGGATGCAAAAGAGACATGACTTAGCAGCTAAACAATAACAGCCCATATATCTATATCTACACAGCAATGATATCAAATACTATTGATACATATGATATAGATATCTCTCATATAGGATAATACTGTGATTTATCTCAGAAAGTTGTTATGGGGTACTAGGTACCTCTTACTGCTTGGTGTCTGGCATAGAGTAACATTCAACAGTATTAATAAGGCAGAGTCTGCTATGCTCTCACTGCATCAGTCAGTGTAACCCAGGCTATGCTGCAGTGCGACCACCACCCACATCTCAGTGGCTTCACACAAACAAAACAGTTTCTCCTTCTTATCACCCATTGGCCAGATCCCGTATTCTGGGCTCCTGAACACTGCATGGTGGTGGGGACCTGTGGGAGCACTTCTGACATTGAGTGAATAGGAAATACCTCTGCCACATCCTTGTAGCAAGATGTTTTCAACCTGTGGAGTCACCTGCTTCGTGTTGCAGAAGGCAGGGAGTTTGAAAGTAAAATTTCATGACTCCCCACTGCAGTCATGTGCTCTTTGGTGCCCCCTTCATACATGGCCAGCCACTCATATGTGCTATGCTGTGCTTAGTCACTCAGTCATATCTGACTCTTTGCGACCCCATGGTCTGTAGCCCACCAAGCTCCTCTGTCCATGGGGATTCTCCAGGCCAGAATACTGGAGTGGTTGCCATGCCCTTCTCCAGGGGATCTTCCCAACTCAGGGATCGAACCCAGGTCTCCTGCATTGTAGGCAGATTCTTCACTGTCTGAGCCACCAGGGAAGCCCAAGAATACTGGAGTGGGTAGCCTATCCCTTCTCCAGGGGAATTTCCCGACCCAGGAATCAAACCAGGTCTCCTGCATTGCAGGCAGAGTCTTTATCAGCTGAGCTACTTGGAAAGCCCAACCACTCATATGCTCCTTAGCAAATCACGCTGATATACACAAGTCATCACACATCTGATAACAGATACAACTCTTGGCAATTTCCGCTGTTAATTCTTGCTGTGACTCATTTCTGGAGCATTTTGTGTCAACAAAAAATAGACACACTTATGAACAAGGAAGACATTTGATGGATTATACATCCTAGCTGAACTAGTTCCTTCCTTGACAGCATTCAACAAAACTTCCAAAGCGTGCATTTTGAATGTTATCACCACTCGGCTACTATCACTACTTATTTCTCTCTTTGGAATCAGATAAACAGGTGTGTCTCCACTTTGAGAACCTCACTATGAAATCCCATAAACATGTGAATTTACAAATCAGATTCTAATGGCTTCTTTGATTTCTGAAATTTTGTAGTGTCCTTGGTAGCTCAGATGGTAAAAAATCCATTTACAATGCAGGAGACCTGAGTGTGATCCCTGTGTCAGGAAGATCCCCTGGAGAAGAGAATGACAATCCACTCCAGTATTCTTGCCTGGAGAATCCCCATGGACAGAGGAGCCTGGTGGTCTATAGTCCATGGGGTTGCAAAGAGTGGGACACTACTGAGAGACTAAGCATACACACACACACACACACACACACACACACACACACACACACACTCCAAGATATATGAATTGAGGACATACAGGTCCAAGGCAGGACTTTTATTTATAAAGAAGAAAGAGAAAGGTGGGGATTACTGGGCTATTACCCCAGGTAAGAAAATTTGCGTATTTCTTAATCATTTAATCTAGTATTTAAAAATCATTCACACACATACAGATCATCTACTGGTCTTGTTAAAATTTAGATTCTAATTTAGCGATCAGAGTGGGTCCTAGGAATCTGCATTTATAAACAAGTTTCCAGATGCTATCAATGCTACTGGTCCATGGATCGCACTCGGGGTAGCAAGGGATTAACTTGTGGAAGAGCATAAGTAGTTTATAGACACAGTAAAGTAAAAGGCTGATAAATGTGATTTTTGCTGTTCATCACTGAGTTATGTCTGACTCTTTGCAACCCCATGGACTGCCAGGCTCCTCTGTCCACGGGATTTTCTAGGAAAGAATACTGGAGCAGGTTGCCATTTCCTTCTCCAGGGGATCTTCCCAACCCAGGGATCAAGCCTGCATCTCCTGCACTGGCAGATGGATTCTTTACCACTGTGCTACCAGGGAAGTCCCTGGTAAATGTAATTATGGACATTTAATGGATAAAGGACTTCCCTGGTGGCTCAGATGGTAAAGCGTCTGCCTGCAATGCAGAAGACCCAGGTTCAATCCCTGGGTCGGGGAGATCCCCTGGAGAAAGAAATGGCAACCCATTCCAGTACTCTTGCCTGGAAAATTCCATGGATGGAGTAGCATGGTAGGTTACAGTCCATGGGGTTGCAAAGAGTCAGACACGACTGAGCAACTTCACTTCACTTCAATGGATAAAGGATCTAATATTCAGAATATGTATAGAATACTAACAAATTGATAAGAAAAAGACAAAATCATAAGAAAGAAAAAATGAGCAAAGGACATTACATTAACAGAGATAAAAATTCAAGTGGTCAATAAGCATGTAAAAAGATATTTAATCTTACTGGAAATGAGGAGAATGCAAAATAAGTGATAATGAAATGATATTTTATATTCACATTATTGGCAATATAATAATATTGATAAGTGTATTTAGGAATACGGGAAACTTGCTAGTGAAAGTGAAAATTAGTACAAATGCATTAGAAAATAATTTGTCAAAACTGAAGTTGAAAAGATAACCTGTCCCAAAGAGGCATACATGAGGATATACATCTCAGCATTGTTTATCTTGGAAAAAAAGTGGAAATAACCTAAATTTCCATCAGTTGAGGAATGGATACTATTCATTCACACAGAGGAATATCATATAGCAGTTATAATGTCTGGACATGAGGTTTTACATATCTGGACATGAGGAATTCTCAATGATTTATCTGTTGAGAAAAATTTTAAAAATACAAAATATGTGCTATGTCATGCTATTTTATCTTATAAATTTTAAACACATGATAAATAGAATATTTGTATAGCGACATGCAACATGATCATTCATGGGAAGGAATAACATCATTTTAGGAAGAGTTATTTCCTCTGGAACAGGAAGGAAGGGTGAGAGATGAGCAGTGAAACTTCATAAGTTTCAGTCATGATTTATTTCCTTCAAAAGAACAGAGATCTCAAACAGATATGGTGAAATGTTAACATCTTTTCAATTAGGGTGGTGATGTGTGAGGGACTGTTGTATTATTTTCTGTACTAATTTCCTGTACTTTAGTGTACAAGTGAAATGTTTTGCTTCAGGAACAAAACAATTTATTTCTCTTTAAGTCAACATGATTGAAGCATAATTTACTTAAAAATGGATACACCCATTTTAAGTGAATACTTTGATGGGCTTTGACAATTGTATATACCATTATGCCATTTAACTACCACCCTAAGCCAGATATGTGTTTTCCTCCTCCACTTCCACCTTCCTGGAAAAAAACCCACCATTCTGATTTTTCATCATACATAGATTAGTATTATCTTTTGTACAATTTCTTTTGTGTCTGGTTTCTCTCAAGGAAATGCCTTTGAGAAGATATCATGTTGTACATATTGGTAATTTGTTCATTTTAATGGATATACCTTTATTTCTCTGTTTACCTATTGATGGACATTTGGGTTGTTTCCAGTTTGGGTCTCTGATAAACCAAGCTGCTATGGATATGCACAGGGTTTTTTTGTGGACAAATGCTCAAACTTCTTTTGGATAAACATCCAGTATCCTTTGTCAATTTATGTATTGCAAATATTTTTCCTTAGCCTATGGCTTGCCTTTTTTCAAATTTTAAAGACAAAAAAAGGAAAAAAATAAAAGGAACTCCAGCAATGGACAAAAGTAGGAAGCTTGTACAGAAAAATTCAAATTTTAAACATATGAAAAGATAATTTACTATTAAAAGTGCAAATAAAGCAATAATATTTATTTATTTTACCTATTAGACTGGCAAGGATTAAGAAGATTGCCAGGACCTAGTCAGCAGGAGAAGTGAGCACATTTCCTTTTCAAAGGCAATATAAATTAAACATATATATTTTAAAAGCATATAATTCTTACTCATCATAATCACTTCTGGAGATACGTGGTTTCAGAGCTTTTTTTTACAGAAAGTTTGTTTTTTTACAGAATTTACAGAAATATACAAATTTGCACCAAAAATATGTACAAGGATGTTCATTACAGCATTGTTTAAGAAAAATTAAAGACACATAAAGTATGTCAATAAGTTAATGAATAAGTAAATTATTAGGCTTCCATACAACAGAATACTATGCAACCATGAAAATCAGTATAATGAGTTTATGTGTACTTATATGGGAAGATATCTAAGATCACATTTTTAGTGATAAAAACAAGTTGTAAAATAATATGCAGAGTATTACCCTACTATATAAAAGTAAATTAATAGATATAACTACATGAATAGGTTTGATATACACATAGGTAAATATCTGGACCAACCTTTACTATGCTATGCAGTAGTGGTTACCTCTGGGGTGAGGAATTAGAGGGGACTTCTAATTTCTAATTCATTTATATCTGTATGGCTTTAATTTTTAAATAATGAACACAATTTGCTTTTTCAATCAAAATCAAAGAGATTTAAAATGAAAATAATAAATACAAAAGCGGATTGAAACTGACAATCATAACAGCTAACATTTAATGATTATTTATGATGTGGTACGCATTGTTTCTCAGTACTTTACATTTATCAACTTATTGAATCCTCATAAAACTCCTTGGGTGCCGGGGTCCAGCCCCCGCAGGATCCAGGGGAACCTGAAGGAAAAACGGTGTCGGCAGATGATTTAGAGAGAGAGATAAGGAAAGAATATTGTAGATAAGAAAATAGAGGAGAGAAAGAGGCTGATATTCCTTGGTTTACATAGAAAGCCAATAAAACTTCGAGACAAGAAGTTTGCCCTGTTCACGGAGGCCACAGGTGCCTTCCCGGTCTCCCGAGGGAGTGATGACGCAGAACGTCTTCCCGTTCAGGTCTTAGAAACCCGGGCAGATAAGTGAACGCAGGGAGCCTCTATGCTCCAAGAGATCAGCCTGAAAAAGAAAGTAAGAGAGAAAAAAAGAGAAAAAAGAAAAACACAGGGTGACCAAGCTGCTTCAAGCGAGGCCCATTGTTTTTATTTTTAAAAGGGTCTTTTATACCTTTACTTGTACACAGAGGGAAATTAAAGATGCAAAGTCATACAGAGTCAGCCCAAACATTACATCTGTCTTGTCTTTTTCGAAACCAGGATTTTTTCTGCAAACCTTTCCCATAAACAATATTGTGTACATTATCTTCTGTCCTTGGAGGCCTGTGAACATTTTATGACCCTCTTTTGATAAAGGCTCTCAACCAGAAAACTTATTTTCCCTTGAAATGTTTTTTTCTTATATTTTTAATCTATGTCAGCCTCAAAAAGTATTAAACAAGTTACATTTCTCACGGAGTAAAGGTGCAGTGAGTTACAAGAAAGAACCAATTATCTCAAAAGTCTGATGTGGTTAATTTCAAGGCTACACTTGTTTTTCTTACATTCCAACTATGTTAACTAATGCACTCCCAGGTGCACAGTGGATAAGAGATATGGGAACTTAGCAACAAGCATTGGCCCAATAATGAAATCCTACATTAGCACTACTCTAATAACTTTTAACTCTTTGAAAGGCTCTATGTTTTAGGCTTTCCGTGCCTCTCACAGTTGGGAGGATGTAAATAATCATATGCATAGCTGCAAGGGTATGAATATACCTGCCAAGCAAGCTATGATGCTAACAGAGGGGTTTTGATTGGAAATATTCTTTTCATGTCCAGGAGACTTATTAGCTATAGCCCTAAGTTGATTTTCTCCAGAGAAATGTGGTCAGGAATAGACCCCTGTTAATGTCAGAGGAGTTGGTGAAAGTCATGAAATAGTAAAACAGACAGATTCTGGTTTTTCGGTAGATGCTCGAGAAAGCCTAGGGAGCCCGTTGAGTTCTGAAGCCTTGCTTAACAGTTCTCTTCCACATGAACTTTGTCATGGGCGGGATCTCCCGTGGTGGCTCCGGGCACTTGGGGTATATTTTATTGAGTCCATTTTACAGATGAAGACCCTGAGGTACAGAGCGATTAAGCACCTTGCTTATGATCAAACAGCTAGTAAGCAGTAGAGTCAAGATTTGAAGTCATACTGGTCTGTCTACAATACCCTAACTCTGGGGACTATGCTATTTGTCTACTGAGGAAAAATTAAAATATATTAGGAAGGAAAAGGATATCTTAGAAGATCCTAGTTCATAACAGTCCTGAACAACTGGCTATCCATTGACTACTGTATAAGTTGTGAGCATAAAGTAATAATGACTGTGTCTTTTTATTGGTTTCAGTGTATACCAGCTACCTTATTGGGGCCTTTTATTTACATTATTCCTTTTGGCTACAGAATATCAAAATATATCTGCAAACTCCTCATATCTTATCACCTTCAAAATTACCTCCCTGCTCCAAAATACCATCACCTCTCATCTGGAGTACTGCCATCATTTCTTTTATTTATTTATTTTTTTAAATGGTCCAAGTTTTTATTTGTAGCCCTAGAGTACAACATACATTATCAATTATCTGTTAAAGTCAAATGTCACTGTAATTATTTTTTTAATTGAAGTATAGCTGATCTACAATGTTGTATCAGTTTCAGGTTTACAGTAAAGTGATTCAGATGTGTGTGTGTGTGTGTGTGTGTGTATTCTTTTTCAGATTCTTGTCCCTTAGAGTTTATTGCAAACTACTGAGTAGAGTTCCCTGTGCTATATAGTGGATCTTTGCTGTATTTATCTCATATGTAGTAGTGTGGATATTTTTCTAGTTATCCCACCCAACCCTTTTCCTCTGTGAACCTAGAGATTATCATACTAAGTGAAGTAAGCCAGACACAGAAAGACAAATACCATATGATATTGTTTATATGTGGATTAAAAAATAAAATGATACCAATGAACTTATATACAAAACAGAAATATACCCTGCACATCACTTCTTAATCAGTGAACTGCCTCCATCCTAACAGTTTTCACAACCCAGGAGTCAGAATGATCCTTTTAAGGGATATGCCTTCCTCTTTTCAAGACCCTCTGATGGTTTCCCTACTCATTCAAAATAAAAGGCCAAGTCCAGCCAATAGCCTACTCGTTTGGCTCTCTACCTCACTGAGCTCATCTCCCATCCCAGACTCATAAGCAAGGAATCATTAAATCACTCTACACGTGTTAATGATCTGTAAGTGATTCTATTAGCAAGTATTGAACCGGTAATCAAGCCGAGTTTTGACACTGGTTACTGGACTCCCTACATTACACTGTGCTTTGATAAAATGGTTATATTTTTTGCAGGAATATGAGACATAACTTAGATATCCAAATGAAATTTCTCCTTCTCTGTGCAGTCACTTGGTCTAGCATTGCTGAAACTGCTGGAGATGTGCTTTGACTCTTTTGGAAGAGACTCTGGAGCTTGAGTTACATTTTTGTAAAAAGCCATGGAAGTGAAAATCCTAAATCTCTATACTTGTATTAGATTCATAAAAGAGATTTATTTTGAAGAACAATTTGGAACTTAAATGGATGAAAACTATAAAAGATTTTCAAGAAAAAAAAAACATGCTTTGGGGTGACAAAAAGTGACTATAAAGAAATGGACTTGATGATCTCCTGTGACTCATGGACTAACTCAAAAGACGATTCCAAAAGAAGAATTAGGAGAGGTATATGGTAGTAGTTGTATGATTAGGTTATTTCCTAGATGACTACTTTTAAGGTTCATGTGATGGGATGATAATGCCTTAGATTATGACACTCTTGTTTGTGCCAGACATTGGTTTAAGCACTCTATGTATTAATTATTTAAGTTTGCCTATCACAGAAAACTGAGGTACAGAGAAGTTGTGACCCAAAGTTAGCTAAAATGTGGTAGGGCTGAGGTTTGAATACAGAGTCTAGTTCCAGAATCTAAGCTCCAAATAACTACACTATGTTGTTGTTGTTGTTCAGTTGCTAAGTTGTGTCCGATTCTTTGTGACCTCATGAACCATAGCCCACCAGGCTCCTCCGTCCTTTGCCATCTGCTGGAGATTGCTCAAATTCATGTCCACTATACTGCCTTTTGAAAGAGCACAGAGTAGTGGTCTTCAAACTTGTAGATCACACATCTCATTCATAACCAACCAGAAGGCAGGAAAAAAAAAAAAAGAGCTCGTCAATGTACCCATGCACCTCAGCTTTCCTAGGTAGATATCTAGCATTTGAAGCTCTCAGCTGGTAACAGAATCAGTGAAAAGTTGGAGGAATGAGGCTCAGAAAAAACAAAGGCAGAGATCAAGAAAAGCTACACAGGAGAAGCAATACGTGTGTGTATGCATGTACTAATATACTGTGTATATTGTAAAACATACACAAAAGCTTAAATGATGAGATAAAGAATAAACATAACTAAAAGCTCTAATATTTGGTTTGCTCCACCAAGATGGATTATCTTGAGCATCCCCTCGGTGGAGGAGGGGAGGGTCACACACCTCAATTGAGGAAATAGGCTTGCTATTGCATGCTTTTGAATTCTGGCTTTACCACTTGTTACCTGAGTCATCCGGACAAGTTACTTATTCTTAGCCTCTGATTCTTTATCTGTTAAATCAGGATAATAACTCCTAATGTGCTCAAAACCTGTAGTGCCTGGCTTTCAGCAAGTCTTTTCCATATGGTTTACTTTCCCTCATAATACAAAATTCCCCTTATTTGCTTTATGGTCTGTGTCTTAAAATTCAGTATTCCACTAACGAAGTTGGAGGCAGCTCTGCAGTTTGATTTGGTGTGTCTAGGTGGCGCTAGATCAATAGCTTTGTCATGCTGCATAATTCCAAACACTGTGCCGCTGTCTGACAGCAAGAAAACTGTTGGGCAGAGACATGGAGAACCAGTGTGCATTTTAATTTGCACAAAACACTATTGGAACTGGGAGGGAAGGAGGACTTAATGACTGTCCAAACACTTAAAAAATGAATGGCCCAACTGTTCAGTAATTGTATATCTGTGAACAAGAGTTTCCTTTTACATATGCTATTTGCCATTGCCCTTACTACAGTCCATGGGATCGCAAAGAGTCGGACACGACTGAGCGACTTCACTTTTGTGATTGGAATCGGGCTTAAAGACTCTAAGAGTATTTTGAACTACTTTTATATATGCCTTTACACGGGTAACTTTTTCCTAACAGGGTCCCTTGGCTACATTCAGCCTCATTTATTGCCAGTGACTGAAAATTTCACCTTTGACCCCAACTCTGGGCTTTTGTTTCTTCTTTCCCCTCCTCCCAGATTGCTAAGACTGTAGGCTTTCTTTGGCACAAAGCTAACCGGAAAATAAATATACTTGAAGGCATGTCAGTTAGGTTTCCGACAAACAGGTGAAACCTTCTTATTAGAATAATTTGAAATGGATTTATTGACAAAGGAACAAATTTCAAAGGGTTGGAAGGGAGTTGGGGCACAACCACAAGGTATAGTGCCAAGACCCAGGGCTAAAAGCCGTGGAACTGTTGCTCTCCCTTGGCCCAAAGAGATGGAGGGATGGAGAGTTCATTGGAACTTGGAAGGAGAGTGGTGTAAAGTAGGTCACCTTGATAGGAACATGCATTTCTATCAATGAACAGCCAACCCAAGGCAATCTCATGGGAAACAAGGCGAGTCTGACTTGACTCTACGCCCCCTCCCAACTTTCCTGGGTAGGTATTTCGCACTAGAGGCTATCAGCTGGTGAAGAGAATTAATGGGAAGATTGGGGAATGAGGCTCATTAAAAAAAAGGCAGAGATCAAGGAAAGCTACCCAATAAGAGCAATCTGACTGGGATACCACTGCTGGATGGACACCTGCTCTCACTATGCTTCTAATCTCTTCCTTCATCTTTCAGTTACATTCTTGAGAGCCAAGGCCTGGATGGGAACATCCAATTGACTGAGGTTAGCTCACCTACTAGATCACCCTCTTTGCTAAGAGGTGGAGACAGGAAATATCGCCTCCTTTGCTTTGTCGGGGGCTTCCCAGGTGGCTCAGACAGTAAAGCGTCTGCTTGCAATGCAGGAGACCAGGGTTCGATCCCTGGGTCGTGAAGATCTGCTGGAGAAGGAAATGGCAACTCACTTCAGTATTCTTGCCTGGGAAATTCCACGGACGGACAGTCCATGGGGTTGCAAAGAGTTGGGCATCACTGAGTGACTTCACTTTCTTTCACTTTGGCTTCCTTCATGGGAACTGGACTGCTACCTTCTTTTAAGACTCATACACTTGGGAATTTCTAGATATTCAGAAGGGCTCAAAAACAAGGAGTTTTCTGTCTCCTCCAAAAAAAGACAAATCTCCATTAACAAATGACTTCCTAAATATCCTTTGTAATCTGCAGCAGTAAGACTGTCAGACAAAAGTAGAGACTTGGTTTTTATTTCCAGTTGTCTGTTTTTTCTCTCTCATTTCCTTCCTTCCCCATTTCGTGATCTTAGGAAGTTCCCTTTATCTCTCTAGATCTTTCTACAAGAAAGCAGGACTAAGATCCTCAAATCTAATCGGGGATTCAACTGTTGGACAGCCAAGTAATATAATCAGCCCACCCAATAGAATGCCCTAATTAATGATTTCCTGATAGAACACCTAAACCCATTGTGCTGTTAATATCTAAACTTTATTGAGCATGTATTTCTCTCAATACAATGTTGAGGATTTTTTTTTTTTGTAGCTGCTATTTATATAGAAGGGCTTCCCTGGTGGCTCAATGATAAAGAATCCACCTGCCAAGTAGGAGACTCAGGTTCAATCCCTGGGTTGGGAAGATCTCCTGGAGAAGGAAATGACAACCCACCCCAGTATTCTTGCCTGGGAAATCCCATGGACAGAGGAGCCTGGTGGGCTACAATCCATGGGGTCACAAAAGAGTCAGACATGATTTAGTAACTAAACAACATTAATATAGAAAGTGTTTATATTTATGTCCATAAAATTCAGTGTAGCATTTTTTTAAACAGATACAGTAATAAATGAGACAGACATAACAGACTTTTGCTTTTTTGTGTGTATCACAAGGAACATCAATATTTCCTCTGAGAAGCCTACTCACAATTTTCTTGAGACTTCCTTGTCTCCAGTCTTGAATCTTATTCCTTCCATGCACCCAATCATCTGGCCAAATTAACTAGTGCTTATGAATCAGAACAGACCCATGCCTCAGGGCTTCTCTCCCTCCAGGTCAAGTGACAGGGAGGTATAAGGCTTGATACCTGGGAACATTTTCCTTCTTCATCCCTTGGATTCAATATACCTGCTCAATCTACAGTAATCTTTCATTATTGTATACAGACAATCCAAAATCACATTTCTCATCCTTGATCAAGCATCCTTAGGCTCTCTTCTCACATACACTTCCCAGAGTTTTTCAACATAAACTAGAAATCTGGGAGTTCTTTGGCCTTCTCTGGCTTTGACTTTGTCATTGCCAGCCTGCTCCAAGGGCCATGCTAGAATCTGACAATCTTGGGGGTTGGTGGGGAAGGATGAAGTGAACTGACTTCAGCTTGCAAGGCAACTCCCTTAAGTAATAGAATGTCCTCAATCAAGAAAAGGACAGTTTCATCAGATAAGCTAAGGGAGATTTCTTGTGCTGACAAAGGAGATTCAATGAGACTTAAGGGTTCAGCATTCTTAGGATTCTCTAAATCCTCTCATATATTTCTATGTCAATTTTCCAGCATTTGGTCTAACCCAAATAATGCCAAAATCTGCACCTCAGAAACCTGGCAGGGTTGTGAATACCACTGTAATTCATCAGCACCCAGGATCAGACCAAGGTTTGTGTTTATCTTTGACCATCTCAGATCAGTACAGGCAGATAACTTTTTCCTGCCATTAAGCCACACACTATAAGAAGCAGCCATTTCATTGGCTGTCATTGAACTTCTTCATGCCCTTCATACTATTCTTAAATCATATTCTCCATCAGCATTCCAGGTGGCCATAAGCAATGGTTTAAGCAGCTGTTTTGCCACTGTATTTCTAAGGGGGAGTTTTAATGTCATTTAATCATTCCAAATTTTTTATCACTTTTTCCCAAGTGTCAGTTGCCTGCAGTTCACTTTGTAGTACTGATTTCTGAATCAGTCAGAGTTCTTGGGGTTAAAAAAAAAAGACAGTGGGAAATCATCAGGAAGCTCATAGAACCGACGAGAGGAATGCTTGATTAAGGTAGGCAAAGTAGCGAGGCAAGGTAGCAGATTGGGTTAGAATGGTATCGCGGCTCTGCTGTAGTCCACGGCCACCAACGGGTCTAGTCACTATGGCAAGAGTGTGCAAGTCACTAGACACAGCTAGAAAGGCTGGTAGATTACAGCATTGTCGACTCATCTCCCAGACTCTTTTTCTTTAGTCCTTCAAGATTCAAAGCCCCAGGTGAGAGAATCTGCTGGCTCATGTGCCCATGATCTGACTTTGCAAGGAGTGGAGAGAGGGAGAGAACGTTTTAACACCAAGGCTCTACACCAACACTCACACAGTGAGAACTGGAAGGGGATTTGGATGTTGAGTACAGTAAGTCCCCTACATATGAACCTTCAGGTTGAGAACTTTCAAAGATGTGGACATGCCTTCGCATGTCTAATCATGTAAGTTAGTGTTCGTGTGTGGTATACACCTTGTCATGTGCGTGCATCCTGTATAAGTGGTTGTGCTTTCGTGTACTTTACTGTACAATACAGCAGAGAGTATAGTATCTTTATTTCAAGCCCAGAAAGTCTGGAAGCAAGTATAAAAGCAGCGGTGATGTAGCTGGTACTGCTAAGAAGTGCCACATGATAACAATGGAAATAAAAAAGAAAATAATTGAGAGAGTGGAGTGAGGAGATAAGATGGTAGACATTACTCATTTTTTGTATTTGCTTTTTATGTATTATTTGTGTGAAAAGTATTACAAACCTATAACAGTACAGTAATATATAGCTGATTGTGTTAGTTGGGTACCTAGGCTAACGTTGTTGGACTTACAAGCAAATTGGATTTATGAAAGCGCTCTCAGAAGGGAACTCATTCGTATGTAGGGGATTTACTTAGTGAAAATTCCTCCTAGTCAATCATGGAAAGAGCTTTCACTAGGAGTCCACAAGCTGTTTTCTGTTTCTCATTCCCTCACTTGCTTTCTCTCTTTTCCCCTCCATTACCAGATTTTGAGAAAATCAGTGTACCTCTCTGGTTCCCTGGAGGAGAGAGCTGGACTAAGATATCCATGGTCCATCTATGTCTAACACTCTATGATCTCAGATCTCTCAAGAATCTAGTAAGAAAGGTGCTATGCTTACATTAAAAGTTTAATAAAGGCAGAATCTAACATCTTTCCTTTTATCTAATGAGTAGTTTTAGACGATCATTTTTGACACTGTTTCTTATTGTATATGAAAGTTCTACATATGTCAACAAGTCATACTATGTATACAATTCCTCTTATAATAGTAGATATTGAAACATTTTGACCTTACTTGCCTTTTGGCACTTCATTTTTATTTCAATAGCTCCGTCGGTATCCGTCTCCCCCTCATTCCCCACCCCGTGATCCCACCCAAGTTAAAATATATATAAAAATCAAGGTGAACCTTAGGGAGAGCAGTGATTAAGGAAGTTAATATTCCAAGAGGCCTTAGGGTTTTATCAAGGTTGAATCATCAGTTTTACTTTAAATCTCTTATCTATCTAATTATTTCACCACTTTGATTAAATGAAGCTAAAATGGGTATTGATAAAAAGAGAAAGCACAATCAAAGAAGCAGATAAGCAAATAATTGAATGCAAATAACTTTTAATTATACTCACTTAATAAAGTTAAAGAATAGTGTCAGGTGCCAACATTACTTTGTCAAATCAAAGGGCAGTGTTGGGATAAAAATAAAATCACAGAAGGATTTGAAAATTGTAATCAATTTCAAAATCATTAAATACTTTTATATGAATCTGGTTCCAAAACAACCCTGTATCCTGGGTTGTGAATATGTTCAGAGCTTCTAATGGAAACTCAGTTCTTTGCATCATGTCACATGTATTATTCATTTGTCAAATCCTACTAAAGTCCCTAGTCTTCCCCAAACACAAAGAATTAGGTGGGCTTCCAGGTAAGGCAATTATACTTGGCTAGTTTAAACCACTCTATATAAAATAGATAACCAATAAGAAACTACTGTAAAGCATAGAGAACTATATTCAATATCTTTTAATAACCTATAATGGAAAAGAACCTGAAAATATATATTTTATATACATATATATGAATCACTTTTCTATACACCTGAAACTAACACATTATAAATCAACTATACTTCAATTAAAAAAAATTTTTTTAAGCTGTCCTATCCCAGGTGGCTCAGTGGTGAAGAATCTTCTTGCCAATGCAGGAGACAGAGGAGATGTGAGTGCAATCCCTGGGTCGGGAAGATCCCATGGAGAAGATGGCAACCCACTCCAATATTCTTGCCTGGAGAATCCCATGGACAGAGGAGCGTGGCAGGCTACAGTCCATGGGGTCACAAAGAGCTGTACACAACTGAGCAACCAAGCACGCACACGCACATAGGTATCATAATAGGAAAACTAGCAAATAGCTTTTCTGTAAGTCGATTAAACAGTGTCTTCTAAACTCAATAATGCATTTACTTTGTCCTTTACCTAATCCAAGGTTACCTGGATGATTTCTTCTCTCTGTCCAGTTCCCTGCTGCTCTGAAGCAGGATGCATAGGAAACACCAGGTAGTGATATAAACTAACAAATACTTGCCGGAGAGATGCGGACAGCACATTCGTTGCAGACAAAGAGCTTGCAGGTGAGGAAAGAGTCACTAATATCATTAGAAACTGAAGATGATGGTGATGTGTTATTCTCATATGGACGCTGCAAAATGAATTTGCTCACATCTCCAGAGTCATTTTATGTTCAATTGATTAGGGACACTGATACCAACTTTAGAAAATGACAGGGTTGTTTTCATGTCCCTCGTGGCTTTGAACAAACAGGCTATAGTTGTAAATTCTAACTGGCAAAAAAGAGTAGGGTCCATGGTAGCAAAGAGATTTTATGATCTATTTTTATGATACCATTTTGTTATACTGAAAGGCAATAATGACTCTTGGCATTTAGAGAGTCCTTTACATCTTCAAAGCACTTAGCAATCAGGAATTCCTTTATCTCCCTTCCATCTCAAATGGGATAGGCTGGTTAGCATGGCAGGGTTTCAGAAGGAAAATACTATCAGACAATAAAAGATTAGAAACCTGAATAGTTAGGCAGTTGAACTACTAAGGGTGAATAAGTCCCTGGTTTTTCCATCATTTAAGGGGAAAGGGGAAAGAGAGAAGATAACACATCACAGGTCTTCACTGAGAAACATTGTTTTTGTTTCTTTCTTATTTCTGATTAGTTCAGAGGATAGCAATTTAAAAAAGGACGGCACCTCCACATTTCCATTTAGGAAAGCGAAAATCATAAGGCAACAACCAGGGCAAGCATGGGGGCTCTCACCACATGTACTGATGCTAGTAACTAATAACAGCTAAGATTTATTAAAAACTGAGCGAGGTACTGTACTACAGGACTCTATATCCATTACCACATTTCATCTAAACAACAAAACCAAGGGATGGGGCTGCTGGTACCACCAGTTAAAGAAAGGGGAAACTGAGGCTTAGAGAGACATTTGCTCACAACAAAGAGCTCTCCAACAGAAATGGAATGACTCCCACATCCCTAGATTCATTCTCCTTCTATTGCTTCCCAGGTGATTTGCTTATTCCTTAGTAATAACATGGGCTTCCGAGGTGGCACAGTGGTAAAGAATCTGTCTGCCAATGCAGGAGACATGGGTTCGATTCTTGGGTCAGGAAGATCCCCTGCAGGAGGAAATGGCAACCTGCTCCAGTATTCTTGTTTGGAAAATCCCATAGACAGAGGAACCTGGTGGGTTACAGTCCATGGGGGTCACAAAGAGTGGGACAAGACTGAGAAACCGAGCCCTAGTAGAAACATACTGTAACAACTGAGGATGACCTGGGAATCCATGAACTCCAGTTAATGAATGCTGGAGGATGAGGGACTTCCCTGGTGGCCCAATGGTTAAGGCTCTTCATTTCCACCATAGGGGGCATGGGGTCAATCCCTGGTCCAGAACTAAGAACTCTCACTTGCTAGGAGGCAAAATGTTAAAAAAAAAAAAAATGCAGGAGGAATGAAACTAGTATTGGTAAATGCCCAATCTCCACAACCTAGACACCAAATACTCAGAAAAATTCCAAGAAAAGGGCTTGTTTCTCTCCTGTTCTGGAGGCAAGATTCCCATAGTTAATCTTCTGGATGCTGGGTAGGTCCCATCTTTAGAAGCCGCAGAATTATTACCAGTGGAGCAGCCTTAAGAGGAGAAGGCTGCGATTTCCTGTTGGCTTAAGGTGAGGACAAAGCCCTTCCTTAGCAGAGGTGGCCAAATACAACAAGCATAATCAGGTCAAGTGAATTTTCCAAGTACTATCTAGAGGGAGACACCAACCACAAAGATGATTATAGCTTTCACCAAGAACTAGAAATGGGCGTGGAAGTCATTCACTAAGCTGTAATTTTTGAGAACATACAGTATGTATGTCCTA
Source organism: Budorcas taxicolor (assembly GCF_023091745.1). Taxonomy (NCBI): domain Eukaryota; kingdom Metazoa; phylum Chordata; class Mammalia; order Artiodactyla; family Bovidae; genus Budorcas; species Budorcas taxicolor. The sequence goes on along the minus strand of NC_068935.1, from coordinate 105,352,922 downwards.
AGCTCAGGAGAGAATATCCCTGTGGAAGTTATTATGGGGACAGTGCTTCTTTTGGTTTTGTTGTTGTTTTCTTTGCTTGTTTTTGGTCACACCTTGCAGCACATAGGATCTTAGTTCCCTGATCAGGGATCGAACCCATACCCCAGGCAGTGAAAGCATAGAGTCTTAACCACTGGATCTCCAGGGAAATCCAAGACAGTGCTTCTAAGCCAAGTCCTGGGCAGCAGTAAAGTAATCCCCATAGCCTCACAGGGGGCCCACATTACTCAAACTCTAGAAGGATCTGGCTGTCCTAGAGAGCATCATGGATGATTATTGAGATAGTGGTGAACTTTGAGCCTCTGTGATTTCCCTGTTTGCTTAATGCCTGATAGCCTCTGGTCTGCTAATAAATCTCCTTTATGCCCAGCTTGACCTCTATGCTTCCAAGGGGAGGAATTGGAATCAGCCTATGGGGGAAGAGAAGGCTGTAGGATTCTGGGTGGGAGCTTGAGTAAACAAAAGTGCACTCCTGAAAGAACCTCACCTTTTGGATCTCATCTGCCATTGACATAAAGGTTGGATCAGATTTATTTACCCTTTATCTACCTCCTGAATTTCATGTGAATTTCCCAATCTTGTTTTCTAATGCTGAAATTTACCAGATCACAAAATAAAAAGCCCCAGGCTTGAAAACTTGAGATTTTTATCCCTATCTAAGCTCTGAAAAATCCTAGGCTCTGCTTAAAATCAACAACTGCCAGAGTAAATGATTAACAGAAGAGTGACTTCAGTGGAAATATGGTTTAATAAGACAACAGAGAAGAGCGATTACACTTGAATTTGATGATCAGCATTTCACGCTCTGGTTCAGAATTTTGGTCCTATTTTGGTCTTCATGTAGGACCCTGTCTACCTTCTTCATATGCCTTGGTTGAAAGGGTATGGTGGGAAAGGGAGTGGAGAGGGGATCAGAGATCTTCTTCACTGATTTCACAATCTCCCTTAGGGCCTGCATGTTTGAACAAATACTTAGCAGTGAGGTAGCAAGAAAACACCCCTGAATCAATATTTTGACAAAGTCCTATTACCATCTGTTAATTAAAAAGTAATTTTCAGATTATCAGGTGCTTTGTGGTTGACATATTTATGAGTGGAGGGGAATATAATAGTAGCCAGTTGATGGGTGGTTTACTTCATAATTCTGATTTATTTTCTTTTGCCAATTCCTATGCAGATCCAGACCTCATAAGAATACATTTTTACAATAGAGCAGAGGTTTATATTTTATGACATAATGGCTCAGATGGTAAAGCGTCTGCCTGCAGTGCAGGAGACCCAGGTTTGATCCCTGGGTCGGGAAGATCCCCTGGAGAAGGAAATGGCAACCCATTCTAGTATGCTTGCCTGAAAAATCCCATGGACAGAGGAGCCTGGTAAGCTATGGTCCATGGGGTTGGTCCATGGGGTCGCAAAGAGTCGGACATGACTGAGTGACTTCACTTCACTTAGTTTATGAAGCACTCCAGGGACATTAACACAAAAGGATTTTTTGGATTCTTCAGCAAATTAGATATGACCAAGGACATAGAGAGTTCTTCATAAAAAGGAAGCTGTACATTCTTATGCCCCAACTGCCCCCACAAACCTAAACCCCTTACCTTAGACAAGGCATCTCAAAATGGATCATAGATCTAAATGTAATTTATAAGGCTATACAATTTTCAGAAGACATAGAAAACATTTGTGACATTGGGTTAGCAAAGAGTTCGTAAATATAGCAGCAACAGTGTAATCCACAAAAAGAACTTGGTCAAAATTTAAAACTTCTGCTCTGCAAGAGAATGAAGAGACAAGCTACAGTCTGAGAAAAATATTTGCAAGTCACATATCCAATAAAGGTCTTGTATCCAGAATATATAAAGAACTCTCAAAACTAAAAAAAAAAAAAAAAAAAAAATCAGAAAACAACTCAGTTAAAGAATAGGCACGTGAAAAGATGCTCGTTTCACTAATTATTAGAGAAATGCAAATCCAAAATACCTCACATTGGTCTGAGTGGCCATTATTTAAAACATCTACAAATAATAAATGCTGGAGAGGGTATGGAGAAAAGAGAATCCTTCTACACTGCTGGTGGGAGTGTAAATTGGTGTAGCCACTATGGACAACAGTATGGCAGGCAGTTCCTCAAAAACTAAAAATAGAGTTGCCATATGATCTAGCAATCCTACTCGTAGGCATATATCTGGATAAAACTATAATTCAAAAGATACTTGCATTCACAGCAGCACTATTTACAATAGCCAAGACATGGAAACAACCTAAATGTCCATTGACAGATGGATGGATAAAGAAGATGTGGTCCATATATACAATCGAATACTACTCAACCATTAAAAGAATGAAATAATGCCATTTGCAGCAACATGGATGGACTCAGGGATTATCATACTAAGCAAAAGTTAAGTCAGACAGAGAAAGACAAATACCATATGATATCACTTATATGTGGAATCTAACATATGACACAAATCAACATATCTTTGAAACAGACTCACAGATAAAGAGAGCAGACTTGTGGTTGCCAAGGGGGTGAGGGAGGGATGGATTGAAAGTTTGGGATTAGCAGATGTAAGTTCTTATATATAGAATGGATAAAAAACAAGATCCTATAACATAGCACAGGGAACTATATTCAACATAATGTGATAAAGCCATAATGGAAAAGAATATGAGAATATGAAAAAGAATATGTATATATACAACTGAATTACTTACTGAACAGCAGAACTTAACACAACATTGTAAATAAATGATACTTCAATAAAAAGTTATAAATAAACAAATAAAGTAGCCCAACTTGTCAACAGATACTTCACCAAAGCGTCCCAAATGGCTAAGTTGGTAAAGAATCCGCCTGCAATGCAGGAGACCCCGGTTCAATTCCTGGATCAGGAAGATCCGCTGGAGACGGGATAGGCTATCCACTCCAGTATTCTTGGGCTTCCCTTGTGGCTCAGCTGGTAAAGAATTTGTTTGCAATGTGAGAGACTTGGGTTCAACCCCTGGGTTGGGAAGATCCCCTGGAGAAGGGAAAGGCTACCCACTCCGGTATTCTGGCCTGGAGAATTCCATGGACTGTATAGTCCACGGGGTCGCAAACAGTCGGACACGACTGAGTGGCTTTCACTTCACTTCACCAAAGAAGATACATAGATAGCATGTGGAAAGATGCTCAGCATCATTAGCCTTTAGGGAAATACAAACTAAAACCACAATTAGAAACCACTACATACCCATCTGGGCGGCAACTATGAAACATACTGACAATGCCAAGTGCTGCCAAGAGCACAGAGCAACTGGAACTCTCATGCTTTACTGGGGGAACCACAAAATGGCACAGCAACTCTGCAAAATATTTCGGCAGTGTCTTCAAAAGTGGAACGTGTACTTCCCATATAACCCAGCCATTCTACTCCTAAATATTTACCCTAGAAATAAAATTTCTGTTCACACAAAACCCCATACATAAATGTTTGTAGCAGCTCTGTGTATAAGTTCCAAAACCATGAAACAACCCAAATGTCCCTTAATGGGGAATAGATAAACTGTGATATACTCACACAATGGAATACTAGTCAACAACCAAAAGGAAGAAACTAATGATAAACACAGCAATACAGATGAATCTCAAAGGCATTATGCTGAATGAAAGAAACCAGTCTCAAAAGATTACATAATGTATGATCCCATTCATGGTACACTCTGGAAATGGCAAAAGTATAAGGAGAGAGAAAGCTCAATATGCCAGAAATTAGGGATAAGAGGAGGATGTGACTACAAAAGGATTTAAAGGAAGGTTTTTGAGGGGAACTGTTTTGTATCTTGATTGTGGTGGTGGCTACATCAATCTATACATATGTTACAACTCATAGCACCACACACACACAAGTCATTTACTGTGCTAATTCTAAAATTTTAAAAATTACAAAGCATATCAAATACATTCATTTAACCAGAAGAATAAAGAGAGAAAAAGAATATTGTTTTCATTGGCAGATAAACTAACTTACAATGTCCAAGGTCATTCAACCAATAAATGATAAGTTCTGAAGTAAAACCTGGACTTATGAAATACATGATTCTTTTTCTGTTTTTACACAAGTATTAAATTTCAAAAACCTAGCCAAGTTTTGTATTAGTTAGCATGCATTTGGTTGTGTGTGTGTGTGTGTGTGTGTGCTAAATTGCTTCAGTCATGTCTGACTCTCTGCAACCCTATGAACTGTAGCCTGCCAGGCTCCTCTGTCCATGGGATTCTTCAGGCAAGAACACTGGAGTGGGTTGCCATGCCTTCCTCCAGGGGAGCTTCCCAACCCACGCCCCTTATGTCTTCTGCATTGGCAGGCAGATTTTTTACCACTAGCACCACCTGGTTGGTGGTAACAAAAATCCCAACTGGAGTGACTTAAAGAAAAAGATCATTTACCATTTTATTTATAATTTTATCATTTATTTTTATTAATGTTTTTGGCTGTGCTAGGTGCAGGCTTTCTCTAGTTGCTGCAAGCGGGGGCTGCACTTCCTTGTGGTGCTTGGGCTTCTCATTGCAATGGCTTCTTTTGTCACAGAGAATGGACCCTAGAGTGCACGGGTTTTCGTAGACTTGGCTCCTGGGCTCTGGAGCACCGGCTCAGCAGTTGTGGCACACTGGCTTAGTTGTCACTCAGTTTGTGGGGTGCTCCCAGACCAGGGATCAAACTTGCGTCTCCTGCATTGGTGGGCAGATTCTTTACCACTAAGCCACCAAAAAAGCTCCTATTATTTTACTGAGTTGGCCAAAAAGTTCATTCAGGTGTTTTTGTAACATCTTATGGAAAAACCCAAGCAAACTTTGTGGCCAACACAATATTCAGATGGTAAAGGATCCGCCTGCAATGCGGGAGACCTGGTTCGATTCTTGAGTCGAGAAGATCCCCTGGAGGAGGACATGGCAACTCACTCTAGTATTCTTGCCTGAGAAATCCCATGGACAGAGGAACCTGATGGGTTACAGTCCATGGGATCGCAAAGGGTTGGACACGACTGAGTGACTAAGCACAGACAGCACAGCAAAGCATAACAAGGTGTCCAGTGGCAGGGAGAGTTGTGAGATGGGTTGATTTTACAACTTGATGATGTCGGAAATGATCACGATTCCTTTCTTCTTTCACTCTGCCAAACCACAGTTTCATTTTAAGGCTGCTTCTCCTCATGGCCACAAGATGCCTGCTGGTCTCAGACGGATACATGCTTTTTTATTCATATCCAGTGGAAGCAGACTACAGGCAACAACCCAACAGAGCTTGTAGCTGAAGTGTGTATTGCATGCAAATGCTGTGGTTTCTTAGGATCTTAACGACTCTAGACAACCTGCCATAAAAAGTATTTATGTAAATAGTAACCCTTTGAAATAAACAGAGCCTCTCACTGCAATTAACAGCCATATGTCTTATTTCTACAGAGCTCAGATTTGCAATAGATCTTTGGCAAAAGAGCTATGTCAATGCTCTTAGACACTGAACCCCATGTTTGGTTGAAGCTGAAGGTGAAAGTTGCTCAGTCATGTCAGACTCTTTGCAACCCCATGGACTGTAGCCTGCCAGGGTCCTCTGTCCATGGAATTACCCAGGCCAGAATACTGGAGTGGGTAGCCATTCCCTTCTCCGGGGGATCTTCCCGACCCAGGGATCGAACCTAGGTCTCCTGCACTGCAGGTGAATTCTTTACCCTTTACCACCTGAGCTACTAGGGAAGCCCATGTTTGGTTAGCATGTTAAAATTTCCCAAGCAGTGTCATAGCCCATTTTGATAAAACCTTTAGTTGAGCAGATAAAGAGTCTGAGGGTCTTAGAGGAGTCAAGCGACTTGGCCAAATTCACCATTTGTTAGTGACTCACCCAGAGATCACATGTGATCTTCAAACGTCCTTCCCATAATTCTTTCCTTTACGTAACATTGATTCCCTCTTCAGTGCTTAGATTTCACTAGGGAAGTGCAGTAGTGATTTCAAAGAAATATTGCAAGTTCATATATGATACTTACAAGCTCTAAATACCAGGAAATGATTTTTATATCCCTAATGGTGACGTTTAGCTATTTGGAATTTTAGACCAAGTGTGACAGAATACACTTGAAATCCTGGAGTCTATTTAACTTCTCCATCTCTCTTCCCTTACCATCCACCCAATTGTCCTGATAGGTGGATTCTAAACCCTAAATCTCTCTTGCATCCATCTCTAGTTTTCCATTTCCACAGCCCTAGTATGTTCTCAGGCCTTTATTATTCTATTTATTTACCTTTACTTGGAGGATATTTGCTTTACAATATTGTGTTGGTTTCTGCTACACAACAAGGCAAATCAGTCATAACTATATATATATATATATATATATATATATATATATATATACACAGACACACATATATATATATACACACACACATATCCTGTCTGTCTTGAGCCTCCCTCCGACCCCCTCAATCCCATCTCTCTAAGTCATCACAGAACACTAGGCTGGGCTTCCTGTGTTATAGAGCAGCTTCCAAGTAGCTAACTATTTATACATAGTAGTGTATATATCAGAGAAGGCAACGGCACTCCACTCTAGTACTCTTGCCTGGAAAATCCCATGGACGGAGGAGCCTGGTAGGCTGCAGTCCATGGGGTCACTAGAGTCGGACACGACTGAGCGACTTCACTTTCACTTTTCACTTTCATGCATTGGAGAAGGAATTGGCAGTTCACTCCAGTGTTCTTGCCTGGAGAATCCCAGGGACGGGGGAGCCTGGTGGGCTGCCGTCTATGGGGTTGCACAGAGTTGGACATGACTAAAGCGACTTAGCAGCAGCAGCAGCAGCGGTGTATATATGCCAATGCTACTTTCTCAATTAGTCCCACATAATAACCTCTCTTTGTCTCCATTTTCTCCCCACTGTACTTCTTACACAGTGCTGCTGGATCAAAGCTTTCAAAACACAATGCAGACAATGGCATATGTCCCCCTGTCTGCCCCAGCTCTAAAACTTTAATAATCTTCCTCTGACTATAGATTAAATTCTTAATTGCATAATCTGGATTTCAAGGCCCTCAAAAATCTGGTTCCATTATTCTTTTCCAGTCCTGAGAGAATCCTCCTTTCTGGTGGGAGTTGTCAGCTCACAATGACTTGCAAGAGCCAATCGTACACCTCTCTTCCCAACTCTGCGTTCAGTGATGGGTGTCACTTTATAGCCTGAAGCTGTCCATGGTGGGAACATTTATACCACACAAATTGGTCAATGCCACAAGTCAGAACTTTTTTCTTTTTTAAAGAGCTGGTTATTAAATATTTACCAGCATACCACCAGGTACAGGGTAACAAGGACCAGACCTGAGAGTGTTTGAAATGGTATAGGATACAAAGATGTTGACACTGAAAGCCCAAATCAGAGATAGGAGGGCCCCGGAGAAACGAGTAAGAAGCAGAGCACTGAAAAACTGTTAAGAAGGTAGACCTGGGCAAAGACTGGGCTCCCAAAGAAGCAGTTATTGAGAAAGGGATTTGGGTTCAAGTAGTTTATTTGGGAGGTGATCCCAGGAAGCACTGGTAGGGGATGGAGAGAAGTAAGACAGTGAAGGGAAGGCAGTTAATAGAGGGTGAATCGACAGGCAGGTGACTGCTGTGGGCGACCAGGGCTTAGTCCCACTGGGGACCTATGGAAGAGCACGTAAAACATGCCTCATGGTTGCCCACACAGGACTGAGGAATATGAGGACTTTATTCTCAGTCAGACAGCTGTGGGCCTGTGCATTAAGAAGTGACAGGGGACTTCCCTGGTGTCCAGTGGTTAAGACTCTGTGTTTCCCCTGAAGGAGGCCCAGGTTCAATCCTTGGCTTAGAAACTAAGATACTTGGATGCTGAACAATAAATCCAGAATTTAAAAAAAAAAAAGTGGCAGGTATGCTTCCCCAACAACAAAAGTCATCACTCCCTCACCATGATCTCTGTCCTAGGAAACTCTTACAAATGATATTTTTAAGCTTATTTCTATGCCAGTATTATCCTAACCAGTTGCTGTTTTATACATTTTATGTTATAAATTTCATCTGAAGTAATGCTTAATCCCAAACAATGATACTATGGATGAAAATTTCAAGTAGAAGAAAACTTTTGGGGGAAGGAAGGATTTTGTACCTGAAATCACCATAATAATAATCACTCATTATTACGGTGTGATTAATAATATGTATCAATAAATGTAATCACAATAATAATCATTTATGGGAAAAAAGACAATAGAAAAATAGTGTATTTCAATTATAGACTTATTCTCTATTTCCTTCATTTTGAATAAAATATTATGTTAGGAAATTTAAAAAAGAATCGGCAGGTATGTAGGGGAAGACCAGACACCAAGGGGATACAAACAGGACATGGATGCTCGTGGTTTTGTATTTTTCATAGTGGGCCTAGTGGTGGCAGGGCTTCATTTAAATGGTCAAGGATAGAGTGGATCCATTCCCCTAATTCTTGTTACCCCACACGCCCTATTTGTTCTGTTGGGTCTATCTTTTGTGGGCCCCCTCCAGTTTTGACAATTCCTTGATTCATTCCAGTTCACCAAGGATCAGTGCTACTGCCTCCAGGAACCCCACCTAATCCCCAACCACCAGTAGTGGAAGCTGGATGAGGGACCCTCCAAGCTGGAGGTCCCAAAGGGCCTGAAGCAAGGGCACAAGGGATAAGCCCTACCCTCTTGGTGAGGATGCACGAGGTCAGGGGACAGAGACAGAAGTTGTGCTCTGGAGTCATTCCAAATGGTGAACTCCCTGTGGGAAAGGACTCATGGTTCCTGGTTATCACTGTATCCCTCAGAGCCCGCCCAGCACAGAGCCCCGGCCTACTGGTAGTGGTGGCAAAGGAGAAGGAATGGATGAAGGGCTGGGTGAACAAAGGTACCAGGTCAGAAGCCAAAGCTGGCAGTTGAAGTGGAGTTAGAGGAGTCGGGGGGGTGGTCCATAAGAGCACCTGGACGAATTCTGAGGGCCGACGGCAAACCCTGTATGCTGTCTTTCCACCTGTGACCCAAATGTTCATTGAGATAGCTTGTCTTCTGGGATTCAGTGAAATGACCTTTACGCTCATCGCACTTGTGGTACAGCACCTCTCTTCCAGACTCTCTGGGGGTTAAGTGCAGGGTAAGATTTTCTTAGTCCTTCCTGGGAGACTGAACTCCTACCTGCAAAGTAGGATGAGAGTTTGTGAGTCACTTTGGCATCTCAGCAGTGCGGCCCACGTTCTCTGCCATGTGGCATGGCAGACTGCATGGTTTCTCCCTGAGCTTTGTTCAGATGAATTGTTTGTGTGGGTAGCATCCTTGACTGAAGAGGTGGGCTTTACATCAGCACGCAGTTGAGTGCAGTTTGCCCACTTCTCTTCGTGTCTCCCTGCAAGCATCCAGTTTCCTTCCCTGTATTAGGTAGATCAGATCTGTTCACTAAAAGCTCTCCAACAAGAGGCCAGTTTTGTCACTTCAACAACACTTTTAAAGCGATCTTTTCAAACAGAGCTGCCATCTCGTCTCCCACGTGGTGCATTCACTATCTACTTTCTCACCACCACCACCATTACCCCCTCCCCGCCCTGCCTCTGCAAACAGTCTGCCTGGAATAGTCTTTCCATAACAGAAGATGTGGCAGAGGTTTGGAGATTTCAGTCTTTTCCTCTCTATCTCACCTCATTCTCTGTGAGTAGAAGGGAATCGTGTCAATAAATTTCGCTGCTATTAATTATGACATCACATCACAACCCTCCCTACCCTTGAAGTGGTCATAGTTGGTTTTAAAATGACACTATTTTTTTTTTTTGCATTCCACAAACATCAAGCAAATGTTTACGTTGCCCTCTTACTCTGCCTCCCACCCTCCCCAGCTCAGAGTTATCCCTTATCTGTGATGAGGTTGCTCTTTACCTGGATGTCTCTAATAAGGTGTCCTCTATAGGCATCTATTATGGTTATTTATTTACAGATCTATGACTTTTACCAAATTCTAAAGTGTGCAAAGATGAGATCATCTTCCTTCCCTGAAATTCCAGTCTCGCCCAGTATCCGCCACAGAACAGATTTTGAAAACATCTGATCTACAACTACGGATGAATGAATGAGTTGAGTGTGAACTTCTGGATGGCCCCTTAGTTGCCCAGATAGGCTGCAAGGGGAGGAACATTTGGTACCCCACCTCCTCACTTATGCAGATGATGGGTTTCTGCAGGAGTTAATAGGCAGCTCCTTACTTACTGAAGACCTACCATGTGCAAGGCACAATGGGAGCTCCAGGCTTGAGATCTTTTTACTCCATCTCCAGCCCCTCTCCAGGTTTTTTGCCACCAAAAAAAAAAAACCTTCCAGGGCACGTCTTTCTGTTTGTTTTTGTGGATAGGCTGAGGCTTAGAGGGAGGAAAGTGCTATCACTGGAAATACTCAGGGATGTCATGTCTACATCTAGGGTTTTGCATTGCCAATTCGCATTTTCTGAATGAGTTATTTCTATGTACCTTCGCAGCAGTCAGCCCTGCAGTCTCTTGCATATATTATACGCTCAATGAGTACTTGTCAATTGATTTGGTACAAGTATGTGACAGCATAAATATATTATGAAAAATGAGGAATCTGAGCACCAAAAGTGTTAGGATTCCCACCCTCCACCAAAAAAAAAACAAAACACACAATGGTGGAGTTTGGCTTAAAGTTCAAATGCTCCTGGACCCTGCCCTGCACTATCTCCAGCCTGGGGAACTTGATAAGGTAGTTGAAGGGCAATATTACCTTTGCTCTCTCACTGTGATCGAAAGCACTCAGCTTTCAGGTGGACCCCCTGGCTACCTTGGTGCGGCGTTTTCAACAGCACAGAATCACCCTTTACACGATCAAAAGAAGATGCTGTTTAATCTAAGGACCCTGTTGAACAATGCAGCTCTTAGAAATGGTCACAATTTCGTGGTTCGAAATTTTCGGTAAGTGATGGCCGGAGACTAGAGCCTGACTTGGGAGCCGTGGTGGTAAATGAAGCTCTATCCTGCAGAGGCGTGCCACCTCCTAAAGCCACTTTCTACTATAGTGTTTCTGTTATAGTGGCAAGTTCTGTCCTTATTGGAGACAGCTGTCTCTAATTCCAGCTGAGCTTTCATTTCTCAATCCCCTGTAATCAGATTTCACAGGGTGCTAGGGGGTGGGGTTGGGATGGGGGGACTGTGGCAGGTATAACAGACTAAATGTTCTTGACACCTTCCATTTGTGTACATTCTAAAGGAGCAAGTGGCTGAAGGAAATGAGAGAAACTAATTTCCATGGGGTCTTCTGCTTGTATTTAGGTTTGCCTGAAAACAATATATTATTCTAGAGCATGGAGATTGATTCATTCTTTAAAAAAGCAGACCCCAAAAGAATGACTAGATAAATACTTGCAAGCTGCTGGAAAGAAGCCTTATATGTGATGATGATAATGATATTTTTAAAAGAAAATCTAAATTTAAAATAGATTTCTGCATTTTTTGTTAGCATGTGAAAGGAGGCTGTCTCCAATGAATTCATTAAAAAGCTACATCCTGGGACTTCCCTGGAGGTCCAGTGGCTAAGACTCCAAGCTTGCAATGCAGGGGGTCCAGGTTCAATCCCTGGTCAGGTAACTAAGATCCTGCATACCTCCACTAAGACATGGTGCAGCCAAATAAATAAAAATAAATATTTAAGAAAAAAAAAAGCTACATCATGCTCAGAATTCGTCAATTGTTCATGCACACAGTCGAAGGCAGTGTGGAGCCTGTCCCCCAGCAAAGGAGACAGGAGTGATGGGTTAATCAGGGAAGCAATGCTCTCAAATTTGGACATTGTTCCCAGAAGACTTCTGGAGTAGTTGCCTGTTAACAATCAGAATTTTCCCAGTGCCTCTTGACAACCTAAACCAACCTCAAAATGACCTCAATGACTTCCTAAAGTCAGAAGCTTCTAGTCTGAAGTTTTCTCCCACTGTTAGGAAGTGGCCCTGGGCCTCCCCTCTCTGGGCCACCTGACAGCTCTGGACTCTCTGGACTCTACCTTTAGCACCACTCAGAAGCCAGAATGACATAGTAAATGATATTGTAAATTACACACATAGAATTAGATGCAGTTGGGACCTCAGAGCTACAGAATAATGCCTTCTCTTATTTTATAGATAAGGCAAATGAGGTCCAGAGAGATAATGAGGTTTACTAGTTAGTGGCAGAGCTAGACAGTAGAAGTCAGAGGAAAGCTCAGGTTTAAAGTCTAAAGAACTGGGTTTAAGGCCTGTCACCACCACTCATTGGCTATATGACCCTGAGCAAGCTACTAAACTTTTCGTTGATGTTGCTTCAATTACAAAATGAGAGAAAGTGTAATGCATGTTCTGCCTACATCACAGTGTGGTTCAATTATTTATTCAATAAATAGTTATTGAGTGCCTACTTTGTGCCACCCCCTAAGCAAGGTGTTGGAGATACAGCGGTAAGTAAGATAAAAAGTTATTTCATTCCAGACACATGAATTCACAGTCTAGCAGTAATCTGTAAGATAATTTGTGTGGAAACTGTAAAGTGACAGGCAAGTGTTCATTATTTTATCATTCTAACCCACTGAGTTACATTTATTAAGAGTGTGATGAAATTTTATTCCATACTTTTTTAACAAAGACTCATCACTGAGCTAGAAATAATCAACTGAGTGAATAAGCAAAGGTTGGAGCTTAAATTTATACTTTTCTTTGAAAATCACTGTGATGATTTTTTACCATTGAAAGTGAAAGTGTTAGTCACTCAGTCGTGTTTGACTCTTTGTGACCTCATGGACTGTAGCCCGCCAAGCTTCTCTGTCCATGGAATTCTCCAGGCAAGATACTGGAGTGGGTTGCCATGCCCTTCTCCAGGAGATCTTCCTGACCCAGGGATAGAACCCATGTCTGTTATGTCTCTTGCATTGGCAGCTGTGCTCTTTACCATCTGAGCCACCAAGGAACGCCCCCGCCCCAACCCTTTTAACATTATTACAGGTTAAATTTTTGCTAGTAAAACCTCTTCCAAGTATTTAGGTAGGAAATTGTTTGGTGGTCCAGTGGTTAAGACTCCACACTTCCACTGCAGGGGGCACGGGTTTGATCCCTGGTTGGGGAACTAAGATCCCACATGCCACACAGCGCAGCCAAAACCAAAAATAAGAAACAAATATTTAGGCACTTTTGAGTATTTATTAACATTCTATTTTATATATCCAGTAGCCAGACTATGACTCTGAAAATCCTGGCTAGCTGTCTCTCAGTGAGTGGGGGCTGAGGCAAAAGTAAGACTGCTGCTGCTGCTGCTGCTAAGTCACTTCAGTCATGTCCGACTCTGTGTGACCCCATAGACGGCAGCCCACCAGGCTCCCCCGTCCCTGGGATTCTCCAGGCAAGAACACTGGAGTGGGTTGCCATTTCCTTCTCCAATGCATGAAAGTGAAAAGTGAAGGTGAAGTCACTCAGTCGTGTCTGACTCTTCGCGACCCCATGGACTGCAGCCCACCAGGCTCCTCCGTCCATGGGATTTTCCAGGCAAGAGTACTGGAGTGGGGTGCCATTGCCTTCTCCTAAAGTAAGACTAAATCAGCTCAAATCCATACTGGCTATTTGAAAATATGAAAGCCTCAGATCACCCATGTTATTAGAAACCATAGAGAATGAGTCTCTGTTGAAAAATGACTTAACATGGAAATGCTGTCATTTTCATGTGGCGTGAGTATTTTTCTTTCCTACTCTTTTAGTGAGCCACACTACCAGTTAGATGAATTCAGACTTGCTGATCTCCAGTAATACCTACTGGGGCTTCCCAGGGGGCACTAATGGTGAAGAACCCGCTTGCCAATGAAGAAGACATAAGAGACACAAGTTCGATCCCTGGGTGGGGAAGATCCCCTGGAGGCAGGCATGGCAACCCATTCCAGTGTTCTTGCCTGGAGAAATTCCATGGACAGAGGAACCTGATGGTCTACAGTCCATAGGGTCACCAAGAGTTGGACACAACTGAAATGACTTAGCAAGCACTCAATAATACCTACAGTCTTTGATGACCCATTAACATCAGAGAAAATCTTCCTGTCATCTCCACTTATATGATATTTTTTACTTTGATTTTCAGCCTTCTTCAGAGATTCGGGTTCTTTTTCAACCCCCCCAGCCACCCCCCACCCATCTCTCTTGGAACGGTGGAGGGTCCCTGTTATGAAATATACCACATGAGTTTAGCACTAGAGAGTAGTAGGAAATATGTGGTTAAGGTTTGGCAATGCCACAAGTAGGGGCTTCACAGTTTTGAAGTGAGCAGCCATATGGCCATGGGCGTGATAAAATAACCACTTGAGTGAGGCTAAAGCCATCTACACCGGCTCCCAGATCAATCATTTTTAGTCAATTTTCTTTCTTTCTTTCTTTTTTTTTAACAAAATCAATAGGATCAGACACCAAGACTGCCGAAAACACCCAAATCCATAGGCTTTTCATCTCACAAACAAGGCTCGAGAGCCTGGCTGTGTTTGGATAATAGACAGTATTCCATGATTTGTTGCCTATTATGGGAAACACAGCTTTTAAAGAAACCACTAAAAAAATATCTTTCTTTATCAGAGAAGACCCATTTGTAAGTGCAGTTCAATTTCATCTCACAAATAGACATTTCTTCAGAGAATATTGAGCTAAGCCACCCAATTCTGTGGAGGTTATGGATTGGAGCTGGAGGTGACTGGTTTTCAGGTATTTCATTCTAGACCTCTCTAAAGGCTTACAGAACTCATTAAGTTCCCTTCATCCCACACACATGCCCATCCACACACACGTGGACACACAGACACAGACATAGCCATTACAGGCCATCCATGCTCTCATGCTGTGGAGAGAAAACAGTCCTCTTTGATTATTCACATTTTCCTTCATAACTGAAAATAAATGCCTTTTAAAAAACATATTTCTTGACTTCAGAAAACTGCAAGGCAAGAGACCAAGAAAGGAATGGGGTTGTGATGTTTCCCTTGGCCAAGAGTAGAATTGGGGTTTTATTTCTAGTTTGTTATTTTTAGTAATTTAGTGATTTAGCCAAGATAAAAGAAGGAGAGGTGGCCACAGATTTTCAACAGTTTCTGATTTCCAGCCCTTTAATAGTAAGTCTACATGAAGCTAATCCTTATCCCAGTCTTCAATTTTCAGATGAGGGTTAAGTTTTGCAGTTTTAGAATACTGACAAATCTAAGTTAGCTTTGACATCCTTCAGTCACCTAGTTATCAGTAGCAATTTATACTGCATATGAGCATGTGGCAACAGTGAGAAAGGCTGCAAGTATATTTTTATTAATAAATTATCATTATATTTAATAATAGAGAAATTTGGAAACAATTTGTGCTTTGATTTTCCAGATCAATAGGGTCATATTCAAGGGTTTTGTGAAAAAAGAGTCACTCTCCCTGGCATGCATATGCAATGCATATTTTTTTTTCTGAGATGGAAACAACGGGATGAAATGAAAGTTCGGCCACTGAGAATTCAGATGGCTCCAGTGTGGCCTGTGGGAAATCTTGTATGAACTTCATGAGTGTTGTGGAAGACAAAGACATGAAGGATCACTGATTTGTAGTTCATTTTCTTACTTTTTCAAATGAGGATTTAAGGCCAAAAATGGAAACTGATCATCTCAAGGTCATAGTCAAACTGGGACTCGAATTTGAGTATTTAAAACCACTGCGCTTTTCATTCCATTGCTTGATGACTTTGATCCTTCCACACTGATCAAATTGGACAATCTACCCTTATTCAATATTCCACCCCCTTTTAAAGATAAGCCAAAATATCTCAGTAAAGAAGGAAAAAAACACCAAGAAAGTATGCCTTTTGTATCAGTCTCTAATGTTAAAGAAACCAAAAAATCTCTGCCATATCATCCATTGGCCCTCTCTTATGCCTCCAGAAGCTAAAGTCTTTATCTCAAATTCTCCATGGGGATCAAAATATCATTTAACACTGAGTTTTTTCCTACTCTGGCAAAGTCTGTTTCTCACTGACCACATTTTACTCAAATTAAGCACTTTCTCTTCCAACAAAATACAATTATACGAGGGAACACATCCAGGTCTTCCCCCATACTCCAAACAGTTTACTAGAGTTGGAAAATGCACTGTAGCAATGAAAGGCTTTATTCTGCCAATAGAGAATTCTCTTCCATTTTTTAGCTAGGAAGATATTTGGGTAAAGCTAACACAAGGGTCTACTATTACCTTGGCCTAAGTTCTTAGCATTCAGTGACCTAGGGTTGAAAAACATCTGTAATTATTTTTTGAAGGGATAAAATTAATGTGATGAATGAATCTTGCCTTTTTTCAAAAGCTCTGGCTTTAACCTGATTGCCATGACAGTTTTGATGGAAAAATCCATACATGCTTCTCATTGTTTTCTCCAATACTATATCCTCCCTATTATATGTTGGCTGAAGAATGATAATGTGGTTTAAGTCTGGTTTACCAAGGAGACACACTTGAGTACAAAGAGACCAAGCATTTTATGGAAACACTGAAACAGTGATTCTGGCCTTGGTTTGGGTCCTCATGAACCAGACTGGGCTGCTTCCAACTGAAGCACAGGGTCTCTATGAGAACTTAAAAGCCATTTAGGTCAGCAGTTTTATCTGGCTAACTAGAATGTGGGTTTATCACCAGAAAGCAAGAAATGCTTAACACAAACAAGGAAAAAAAAAGGAGGGTGCCTGTAATGGAGGCATTTTAACGTGGTACAATTGTGGAGGTTTTCAATTTTCCTCTAATTTTTAAGTAGCTCAGGAAACAGGTGTGGCAACCCCATTTTGGAGCCAAGGGGAGGTCTATAAGGAGACAGTAAACAGGATAGGAATTTAAACTGGAACCATTGTGTTTGCTTTCCTTTCAGTGATAAACTGTCCTGGTTAGCTCTTGATATCTATGAAAAACAGTTCTTTTTCCCAAGCCAACATTTCCTGCCCAACCTCCTGGATAGAACTGAGAAAAGTTGGTGGCTGCTCTAATGGTTTTTCAATGGTATAAACATTATGAACCCCTTAACCAGGTGAGATATAACTTAAAACAATTTTTCCAGTTAATCACTCAAACCCTCTCAGGCTGGTATGACAGATGGGCAGGAGCTACTGCTCCAATCTTTTTGTCCCCAAGAACCCTGGGAACTTATTCTGTCCAAAAGGGGTTCATGGAAAGAGGTCACCAAAATATTGGTATAGTTCATTATTAATGTATTTTGGATTTGACCCTCATGGTGCTATGGATAAAAACTCACCCACCAGGCACTCTCACCAGTTTTCTAGTTTTTGTACTTGTCTCAGGCTACTATCTGTAGGATTCAAGGTTATAATGCTTTTTTTTGTTTCATGTGTATATGTCCAACTATTCTTCCCAGTGGTGCAAATACTGTAGAATCTTAGAGAATTTCAGCTTTAGCAACATACCAGGCCACAATCAATTCTCCTCCATGACTCTTAGGCCTTGTGTTCAGCCTGGACCACTATCCACACTTGCTCTTGCCTCAACATTAATTCTTTTGGGGGTGGGGCACTTTTAGTATCTTTTTTGGTCATCAGACTTCAGTCAGGGCCTTAAAAATCCATCATGGCAAATCTCTCTAAATTCATGCCCAGAAATCTGCTGAATTTCTTATACAAATTGATTTACTTCTACCTCACTCAATCATTCATTTACTTAAGAAATATTTATTGAATGCCTACTATATTCCAGGCATTGCAAGCAGCACCAAGATATATTAATGAATAAAACAGGCAGGATCTCTGACATTGTGGGTCATGTAATTTAATGGGAAGATTAAAAGTAAGCAGTGAACAGGGACTTCCCTGGTGGCCTAGTGGTTGAGAATCTGCTTTCCAACGCAGGGAACTTGGGTTCAATCGCTGGTTAGGGAACTAAGATTCCATGTGCTGCACGGCAACTAAGTCTAGGCACCACAACTAAGGAGCCCGAGTACCACAACTAGGGAGAAGTTTGTATGCCACAACAGATCCCATGTGCTGTGACTCAAACTTGATGCAGGCAAAAATAAGTAAATAAATATTTTTTAAAAAGATCTTAAAAAAAAAAAAAAAGTAAGCAGAGGACAGACACAAATATACTGAGTTGGCCAGAAAGTTCCTTCTGGTTTCCAACCTGAACAAACTTTCTGGCCAACCTGCTGTATTAAAAATTGTGATAGGTGTTTTGAGGAAAATGAAGCCAAAGCAGAGATTACTTGGTACAGTCAGGGAAGGAGTCTCATAGAGGTGGTATTTAAGCCCCCAGCCTAAGGATGAGAAAGAGAGCTTGATAGCTGTGGGGCGAGTGTCCTGGACAGACGGAGTAGTATGTGAAAGGAAGCCTATGGTGGAATGTATCTGGAGTACCAACAGTTGTTCCTTTGTATGGTCCTCACGTAGGAATTTTAATTACCACAGTTTAGTAAATAACACCAGTCTCCCAAGTACACAGTTCAAATTTCAGTTGCCATGGGACATTAATTGGGTTTAGTTGCCTAAAGTAAAAATTTCATTGCTGGCTCAGTTCAGTTCAGTTCAGTCGCTCAGTCGTGTCCGACTCTTTGCGACCCCATGAATCGCAGCACGCCAGGCCTCCCTGTCCATCACCAACTCCCGGAATTCACTCAGACTCACGTCCATCGAGTCAGTGATGCCATCCAGCCATCTCATCCTCTGTCGTCCCCTTCTCCTCCTGCCCCCAATCCCTCCCAGCATCAGAGTCTTTTCCAATGAGTCAACTTGTCGCATGAGGTGGCCAAAGTACTGGAGTTTCAGCTTCAGCATCATTCCCTCCAAAGAAATCCCAGGGCTGATCTCCTTCAGAATGGACTGGCTGGATCTCCTTGCAGTCCAGGGAACTCTCAAGAGTCTTCTCTAACACCACAGTTCAAAAGCATCAATTTTTCGGCGCTCAGCTTTCTTTATTGTCCAACCCTCATATCCATCCATTGCTGCCTCTTCAGTTCACAAATCACTGTGTACATAACAGATGCACTTCATGATCAGTGACCAATCACATCACTTCTTTCAAAATCTGTTGCTGATTGCTCACTGTGCAGCTGTTAACCAGTTCACCTACAGACATTAAAGAGTATAGTTGTTCTGCCTTCTCTTCTTCCAGTGATAAGCCCATGTGACATTTTAATAAAAAATGGATAATTAAAAGACAGAGTTGTCTGAAAGAGGTGAAAATGCAGCAGAGAAAGAAAAATGATAACATCGACAAGTTAAAAGTGAATGCAAATGTATTTATAGAAGAAATAGCTGACTGTGGGGTTGTTGACCCTGCTGCTATTTGAGAGGTTCTAGCTATATAGCTAGAGAAACTTAGTGAAGACAAACTTATTGACATAAACGAGTACAGTGGTGTGACCAAAAGGATGAAGATATTCCAGAGGAAGTGATACCAGTAAAACATTCCACACTAAAGGAATTCTCAGGACTTCCCTAGTGGTCAGGTGGTTAAGACTCTGTGCTCCCAATGCAGGGGACCCAGGTTCAATCCTTAGTCAGGGAACTAGATCCCATGTGCTGCAACTAGAAGATTCCACATGCCATAACTAAGACCCAGAGCAGCCAAATAATAAATATTTGAAGAATTAAAGGAATTCTCAGAGAGATTTCACAATATTAAGAGTTCAAAGAATAAAATGTTGGAAGTTGATTCAAACTTAGAAGTATAACAATTCACCAAAGCATAACAAACGTGATAAGAAGACAGCATACACTGTGCAAACTACCCGATAATTTTTACAAAGAAATAAAACACTGTAATTCTTGATGTTTCTAATGTTTTAAATGACAATGTACTAAATATATATCAGTTTTACTCTTTTTTTCATTTCCCTAAGCCTTTATAACTGACTATAAGAGAGTTTGTAATGTTTTGCCAAAAAAACTTAAGTCACAGAACAATTGTGATTTCTCCCATTGATTATTAAGGTTGTTTTACATGGCTTCAGATTTAATAGTTATTTACAGTCCCTCACTGCTGTGCAAAGCCAGAACTGTTTTTTTTAATAGCTTATCTGCTAAGATTTATTGGTTTATTGGAGGTATGATTCCACAGTAACAGGAAGGAGGGCCACATATCAGCTGCCACCCTGTGGAGACTAGAGACACAAGGTATTCTTCTGATCTCTTGTGGTCTGAGGAAAAGAATTTGAAATAAGGCTTCTGTCACTATATAAATTTGAAAATGAACGGTCTGGACAAGAAGGGAATATTCGAGCAGGATGTTGGTGACTTCTATTTTTAAACTCAAATCTGTCAATGGAGAAATAAAAAGAGCCTCTCACAACACAATCCCAAATGCAGAATATCAGCGCTAACTCTAACCCTACCTCCAACTTAGAAATTTCTTAAAGTTTGTAAGGACAAACTTGAGAAAGCTTCAGAGACCTTTTACCTCTTCCAATCTGTTTTCTGTTTGGGCAATAAAGAGCTAGAAGTTGAAGCTCTTTTGAAGCAGCTAAAGGTGTTGCTGCCCCTCCTCTTTCACCATTATTTTGCTATTTACTTTCATGGGAAGGGGGGAAAAAAATCAGTGCTCTGCAAAATTTCCATTTCCTTTTCATTTCCAATTATTTTTCTCTGAGATTCAACCACACCACCACAATTCTGAAATCTATGATATGCATTCAATGAAGCATATAGTCCTGTGAGTATTTAGATCAGAGTAGATGCAACAAGGGCTTCCCAGGTGGCTCAGACAGTATAGAATCCGCCCGCAATGTGGGAGACCTGGATTCAGTCCCTGGGTTGGGAAGATCCCCTGGAGGAGGGCATGGACTCCAGTATTCTTGCCTGGAGAATCCCCCTGGACAGAGGAGCCTGGTGGGCTACACTGTATGGTGTTGCAAAGAGTTGGACATGACTGAGTGACTAAGCACACAAATATAACAAAACCCTATAGGGGCTGAAAGTAAGGGAGGATACTGAATCCCTTAAGTGTTGGAGTTTGGCAACTCAGCTTTCGCGGGCTCCAGTATAGCCAGGAGTCAGAGCTTGAACTCTACGGAATTAAAAAACGCCTGAAAATTAGCTCATGGTTTGTTTTTCCTGGTTTTGATGGATGCAAATTCAACAACTATAGTGATATTTCCCAAATTTCTTGAATCTAGGGAGTGGGGTTTTCCAGGAAAGTTTTTTCCTCCCCCTTTTAATATAATATCAGGTGACATCTTCAACCATGGAATGTTAATGTGTTATTGTAAGACATAGCGTCAAGCAAGTTTATCTTCTGTGATTTTATGTTGTTTGGACCTTATTCCAGAAGAAATTATACTCTCAGAGCTGCCTTAAATGTTGTTGACTTAAAAACGCACAACATGAGAGTTGCAAGTTAAGTTTTATTGGGGTGTGGATGCAAAATGAGGTGTGGACTGCAGCCTGGAAGAGAGCACCTCAGATAGCTCTAAGAGACTGCTCCAAGGAGACAGTGGGGAAGGTCAGTATGTATGAGATTTTGGTAAAGGGGAAGTACACGCAATCAAGCACATATTTTTCCAGAAGGTTTCTACTAGTCTCGGGAAGATTTTGCTAGTCATGAAGAACAGTCATCACTGTGAAGGATTTTAGTGCTTTTCTAAATATGGGGAGATACAGGAATTGAACTCATAAAATTAGCTCCTGAATTTATCTAACTATCTAAAGATCTGTCCTGCCAGCTTTTCCCCTGAGCACAGAGTGCCTCATTCCTGCTCTCCACCCTGAACTCCTTTCATGGAGTGTTGAAGGTCAGCAGCTACAGTAGCTCATGATTTAATCCTTGTAGAGGCAGATGGTAAGTGCCCATGGCAAGTGCCTATTTGTAGTTGACAGTGTGAATTGGGAAAGATTAAGCTGCCATGCCTCCATCCCAAGCCAGACATGTTAAACCTGTTTACAGATCCCTAGAAGGATCCAACTGACAGAGAAAAATGCATGAATACCAAAGAATTTACTTCTCAACAATATCAGTACCTGTATATTCCAAGCAGTAAATAGTACTAGATAGTGTCACTAGTTAATATTATCAGAGCCAAACATAAAACCAGAATACACACATAAAATTAAATTTCCTGCCTAATTGCCACATCTCTAAAGTTATCAAATTGTTTTCTGTTACTACCCAGATCTTGGACACAATTTTGTAAGCTTTTTACTAGGGTTCCAATAAAGGAAGAAAATGAATATCTATTCTAGAAACTTCTTTAGCTAGCAATTTTTTTTGTATACTTACAAATTTATTTTTAAAATATCTGAATCTTATTCTACACTTTAAAATTTTTATTTCTTTTTTATGTTTTGTTATGTGCATAATCTATTAGGATAGTAATACAGATAAGTAAGTAAACATATATTGTAGACCTATCTTCAAAATCTTTTAATGTTTTGCATCTGTAATAAAACAGTTGAGACAATTGCTTTAAAGAAATTTCCATCTGAAGAGTGTTTGAATCACACATTTTTAAAAGTTGAAGACAATGGTAGGTCTTAGAAATGTTGAGCAAAATTTTAATGCACATATAGGCTGAAAACGCTAACCCTTATTAGAGTTGAATATATCATTAGATCTTGTATTAAATCTATCAATTAATCATTAGCCAGCTAACCCACAAACCCTCCATCTTTATGGAAGCCCCTTTCCTTACTAATTAGAATCTCTGAAGGGCTTTATCTCATAAAAGGTCTACTGAAAAAAATCTATTCACCTTCTGAACATTAAACAAGCTCTGCTAGAAAGTTGGATACTTAGTAAAATATACATTTGTCTGAGTTATTTGACATCATGCAGTGAAAACAACAAATTGAGAGAATTTGTTATTTTCTTACTTATTATCTTGTTAGCAGTGCAAAAAGACATAAATTCCACCAGATAATTTACTCTTCATCTCAAGTAGCACAAGCTTTTTTTCTTAGGCTGGAGTTCAAGCATGATTATTTTCTGACAGTCATTTTACTCCAAGTAAAATGAATGCTTAATATATGTGGTAAATCACAATTTGACCTTGGTTAGTCATAATTTCTAATGGTATACAATACTAATTATTATTAAATAGAGAGAACACTGAGAATAAATGCTGTCCATTTTATATACTGATTATCCCAAATAACAATTACTGTCATCATAATGTAATAGAATGTTAAAATGGGACTTGGTCTCAGTTTCTGCCCAGGCCCAATAGGTTCTGACTCTTTCCTCAATCCGCAGTGAGATGCTAGACCACTAAAACAGGGCTTGCCAAGGAGGTACACAAGAATTAGTTTTGCAACCCACTGGTGATTGCCTCCAGCTTTTAAAATGGATTGTAGAAACCAGGAGGTGAGTTGTAGATTTGAAGAGGATTTTAGCTATGTACCATTGTATAAAAAACTAAGATCGTGGCATCTGGTCCCATCACTACATGGCAAATAGAAAGGGAAAAAGTGGAAGCTGTGACAGATTTTATTTTCTTAGGCTCCAAAATCATTGTGGACAGCGACTGCAGCTATGAGATTAAAAGATGCTTGCTCCTTGAAAGGAAAGCGATGACAAACCTAGATAGCATATTAAAAAGCAGAGACATCACTTTGCCAACAAGGGTCCATACAGTCAAAGCTATGGTTTTTCCAGTAATGTATGGACGTGAGAATTGGACCATAAAGAAGGCTGAGCACCGAAAAATTGATGCTTTCAAACTGTGGTGCTGTATAGAAGACTCTTGAGAGTCCCTTGGATAGCCAGGAGATGAAACCAGTTAATCCTAAAGGAAATCAGTCCTGGGTGTTCACTGAAAGGACTGATGTTGAAGCTGAAGCTACAATACTTTGGCTACCTGATGAGAACAGCCAACTCACTGGAAAAGACCCTGATGCTGGGAAAGATAGAAAACAGAAGGAGAAGAGGGCAGCAGAGACTGAGATGGTTAGATAACATCACCAACTCAATGGACATGAATCTGAGCGAATTCTGGGAGACTGTGAAGAACAAAGGAGCCTGGAGTGCTGCAGTCCATGGAGTTGTAAAGAGTCGGAGATGACTTAGCGACTGAACAACAGCAACAACCATTGTATATGATGTGCCTCACATGGATGAGAATTATTCCCTCACCTCAAGATTAGGGCAAGTGGCTATGATGGCACTAATATCTTCAATAGGAGAGCTTGGAGACACAGCACAGTGATATCAGGCCTATAAGTGGAAAATATAGAGAGGGACTGGCTGGCTAGCTCTTTTGATGGCAGAACAAGAGTCTATGCTGGGACAGACTCAACTCTAGTCAGAGCAAAGAACATGCAGGGTTTCCCATGAACTAATATGGATGAAGAAAGAGACCTATCATGGTGCTGTGTCACATTATGACCAAAAGACTTCCTGAAGCACCCAGGTTGGGGAGATCTCAGCAAAAAGAGTTTGGATATGTTTCCTTGAATGGCAAAGACGATGTAAATGTCCGCCATCAAGAACTGCTATGAGAAATTCCCAGTGACGAGAGACTTCTTCCATGGATCCTCGAAAGTACCCCAGAAAAGGATCAGCCTCAAACACCTATACCAATGCTAGATTACTAGAACAGAACCAGACTTTGCCTGGCCCTTAACTCCTCACCTTCCTTTGACTTTACTTGGAGGAACTGAAGGTAAGGAAACAGAGGAAACAGTTCATGGTTCCCCTTCCCCTGTGGAGGAGGCCAGCTTAAATTAGGCATGAGCTGGAAGGAAAAGGGTATTAACCTGTAGTACATTTCTTAAAGTCAAAAAAATTATCATTATTGTTATACATTCTTTAACCAAGACTCCTTGAGCGAGTAAAGTAACCAGAGAACTTTTTCTTTCCCTGAAAGTTACTAGAAAAGCCACAGGGTCCACTGTAGCTGACCGGGGACTACAAAGAACAATTCTTCAAGGATAGATTTGAAAGGCAGCAGAGGAAAATGAAATTGTTTTCTCTTGTATGTACATACAAATTCTATTTGTACCATCTAATAATTTCAGTTACGGGGCTTCCCTGGTGACTCAGTGGTAAAGAATCCACCTGCCATTGCAGGAGACGTGGGTTCCATCCCTGGGTCGGGACGGTCCCTTGGAGAAGGAAATTGGAACCCACTCCAGTATTCTTGCCTGGGAAATCCCATGGACAGAGGAGCCTGGTGGGCTGCAGTCCATGGGGTTGCAAAGAGTCAGACTCAGCTTAGTGACTAAACAATGATTTCAATAGTACCAGCTAAAATTTATCAAATACTTATTATATGCCAGACACTATCTGATTTCCATGTATCAAATAATTTCATCCTCACAACAAACTCTATAAGCTTCTTATACTCATTTTCTAGGTGAGAAATTTAAGTGCAGAGAGTTTGGGTAACTTGACTAACTATGAAGTAACAAAGCCACTTATGATTATTTTCAGCACAGAATTCAACCTCTTTCCTCAAGTTTTTCTTTTCTCTCAACATTCAAAAAACTGGATATCTAAAATGTAAACCACAGCCATATCAATTTGAAAGCATTAGCACTTTGCAGAGACACATGAGTTTACACATGATTTGCTATATTTTGTTTCAAAAATTAAACAATGAATTATTGTAGGACATGGGTTTTGTTTTCTTAAATACATCTTTTTCTTTTTCATAGATGTGGGCAACCAGTACAGGATAAAGTACAGCTGAAGGGCCGTGACCTCCTCACTCTAAAGAACTTTACAGGAGAAGAAATTAAATATATGCTATGGCTATCAGCAGATCTGAAATTCAGGATAAAACAGAAAGGAGAGGTATGTGGTATTTCCATATTACCTTCCACTGTTACCAATCAGTCTTTTTTTTTTTTTTTTTCTTTTGGCTGCATGGCATGGCATGAGGGATCTTAGTTTCCTGACCAGGGATCAAACCCATGCCCCCTGCAGTGGAAGCATGAATTCTTAACTACTGGACAACCAGGGAATTTCCAATCAGCCTTTTGAAAGACAGCCTTTACAAAGAAAGAGGAAAAAGAAAATACATTAAAATTCCTAACCAGTAGCTAAGTAATGAAATCACACAGGCAAGGTAATTGATTATCACTGAGTGCACAGGCATACAAAAAGCATAAAAATCAGTTATTCAATGACAAGTCATTGCATTTCTTTCATGTGAAATGTTGAAAGTCATTATTAACTGAATCAGAACCTAAGGAATCATTTCTCTGGAATGATTTTATTTTTACCCTTACCTTCTTTTCTGTCTTCTAGCAGATTTAAAATAAGGATGATTTTTTTTTTTTCCTAGCAACAAATTCCAGTGGTGGATGAAGATCAGATATTTCATCATTAGGATAATTTCAAAAAATTCAGGATGATGTGATGGTGTTAAAAATTTAGATTAGCAAAGAACCAATTAAAAGGTAACCAAGTAGGAGAAGAAATGGGATATGGTGCTTAGCTGGAAGCATTATTCTGCATTTTGAGCAATTTATGTTTGAAACACAATTAATGCAGCAGCTTCATTTAGACTGCTTAACTGTGAAAGCATTTTCATATTCCAAGCTTGTTCAAAAGCATTTGAAAGAGCTGGTTTCAGGTTGAGAAAGTTGTACACAACCTTGATTCTCTTATTTAGCTCACAAACTCTCCAAGTTCCTAAGAATGAACCCCAAACAGGTGTGACTCCAAATGCTGTTGGTTCCTATAGAACACCTTGAAATAAGGAGAAAAGCTCCCCTCCTCGAGACCCCAGGCTTTTGTTTTACACACTTTGTGGTGAGGAAGGTTAGCTGGCAGGAATCTATTTGTTCCAGAACTCATCCTATCAGGAAGTCCATCTGTAGCAGAGGAAGGAGAAAGAGCCCCACCCCACACCCAAACTCAGATTGCTTTCACATGACTTCTAGAAACAAAGCCTTTGCACTCTCCCAAGGATGCATGATGAAAGTGTATTTGAAACTCTGGGGTGTCATCTTTAGGAGTCTGAGTGCCCCATGTTGTGACAGAGAAACATGTTCCTAGCTGAGAAGACACTTCCCAAACAAGCATCTTTGAAGTCATTGAACATTGGTAGAAGTTTCTTTTACTGAGTCTAAGCTTGCTCTGCTTGCCTCATGATAGGCCAATGAATTTGAGAGACAAGGGTTGAGGAAAGGAATACAACTTTATTCGGAAAGCTGGCTGACCAAGAAGACTGCAGACTAATATCTCAAAATAGCCATCTTATCAGGGTCTGGATGCCAGGCTCTTTTCTAGAAGAGAGATGGCGGAGGTGAGGAGGTAAAGTAAAAAAGACATTAATCTTGCAAATATGTCCTGGAATGGCCAGACTTAGGGATAGGATATGTTAATTTCTTCCTTCCTGTAGCCATCCGCAGGTGGACAGGGTCCTGAACAAAGGCATTTTGGTTTAACATTCAGGAAGATGACCAGGTTTCACCAAGGCAGGCCATTATATATGGACAGTATCTTTTTAGTGAACAAAAACAACTGGAAGCAAATGTTAAAGTAAAAGAAACAGATCCAACATGGAGTCAGTTCTTCCCTGTAACATTTCCACAGATTTAAGTAAGAAGATGGTTCCAATATGAAATATTAATACATTTTGGAACAAGTGTTCAGGTTGAGCCCAGAGCAACTAATATTACTTTCTCATTACATGTCAATAAGCTGTGGGATTCCTCTTTCCTTCCCCTATTTGTATACAACAGGAAATAAACTCTTTGAATTCACTTTGTAAACAACATATGAATGCTTATTTGGGAGCAGTGTTAATTAATTCCAGTTTCTGACAATGTAAAGAATAAATCTTAAAATATAATCTTTGCTAGTAGATATAAAATGTATATTTCATTTTAGTTGGTTTAATTTTATTATTATCCTTGACTTTCAGTATTTGCCTTTACTGCAAGGGAAGTCCTTAGGCATGATTTTTGAAAAAAGAAGTACTCGAACAAGATTGTCCACAGAAACAGGTGAGTTCACAGACAAACTTGGACTTGTGTTGAAGAGGGGGCCAACAGGTGAGGACCTGGGAGGAGGAGCCCAGTGGTGAGATTTATCTGTCTCTTTGGCAACAACAAAGGGAAAACAATGTCACCAAGAGTAGCAATGGAAGCCTCTGAATGTTCTTTCTGATTCTCACAGCAGCTGCAAGCAGGAAGATGAGCCTCATCTGTAGGAATTCCATGAGGACTTGAGTAGACATCTCAAATAATTCATGTTCAGTACAGAATATTAGTGGTCATAAATTCTCAGGCTTTCAATTCAACGTGAGCAAGAAATGTGCATTTTTCTAATGTGTAAAGAGCTTTTCCTTGTTTATACCAATTCTGCTGGATGATGGAAACAGTCTCTGCAATCCAAATCCTGTCATTTCATCGTTTACTTTGTCAGTTTAGGGTCCCTTCACACTTTCCCCACAGTCATGGTTAAGTCCTAGAGAGAATCTCAATGTCAAGGCATCTAGGGCTATAGGGATCTGGTCTTTGATCATCAGGACATCATCATTAAATGTCTATGTTGGAATCTGCTGGGACTTCTGTATCCCTACTGGACCTTGACTGGCTCCCATTCAATGTGGAGGAGTTTGTTTTACTCTGATCACAAGATCTGAGATAGCTCTTGGTTTGGCTCGCTTGTTGATGCAAGTTTGTGTGCCTGACTTCCAGTGAGACCAAACAAACTGAAATGTTGGAGTTTGGAGCGGAGAAAGGTTTACTGCAAAGCCATGCAAGGAGACAAGTTGGCTCAAGCCTTAAAACAACTTGAGCTTCCTGAAGATTTTCGATAAATCATTTTTAAAAGCCAGGTGAGGGGGTGGGGTGGGGGTTGCAGGTACTTGATCGGTTTGTGCACAATGATTGGCTGATGGTGAGTGAGTTAGAAGGGTAGTGTCACAGGGGTTAACATTATCAGTCCTTAGAGTCCAGGAGGCCTGGGGTTAGGTCATCAGAGTCATCAAGTAGTTAACATCTTCCATTTGGTGGGGATTTTTCACATTAGATAAACAACTCTGAGAATTTACTACACCAAATACTATATACACCAAATACTATTATCTAGGTGTCTCAGAGAGGAGCTGAAACAGAGGATATGGGGGAAGGTCTGTCCCTGAGATGATCCTATAGGGTCCTGCTTGGTTATACTCTCAAGCTCTTGTCAGCTCTCCATGCCACAGTGGGCACAGAGATATTGCAAGACTCTCTCTATTGTTCCTTCCTCTTTCTGGGTGCCAGGGAGTTCTAGAATATTTACTCCTTCCTTGAACTCTGTCTTTAAAGAGACAGATGTTCTCAGCTCTGGTGTCCCCCAAACTCATCTTGTTATGCCCGAAGTCCGAGTCCCCAAAACTGAGAGAATAAGACGTCCACAGCAATGCAAAATCATAAAGGGGTTTTATTGCTAGCTCGAGCTAGGGCTCCTGTCTCATCCAGCGCAGTGGAGTCTTGACGAGAGCGCCTAGCTCTGAATCACAGCTGCTTTTATACAGGCGGTTCTTAGTACAGCTGGTGGGTAGTGATTGGCTGAGCCGTACACACGCGCGCACGCACTATTTTCAAATCCTGCATCCCTATCCGGATTGGCTCAGGTTTGGCGCCAGTGGAGACTTTCCCAGGGTGTGGTTTCCCGGAATCATGACTCAGGTTTTACAAGAATCTGAATCTTAGGCCTAGTATAGCTTGTTGAGCCTGTCATGGCTCAGGTCTGGTCCCTTAACAATCTGAAATTTCCATGCTTCCCACCCTTCAGTACGTGGCCTGGGGGACAGACAGCAGAGTACAAAGGTCCACCAGTGTCTGTTTCTGTTGCTTTTTCGCTCTTGCTCTTCATCTTCTTCCCCTCCAGTTCCCAGGTGATAAAGGAGGAGGAAAAACTGGCTTTAACTACCTATGCATTCTTTCAAGTCTGTTGTTTGTACTTGAAATCCTAGCTGTTGACACTCAAAATATCTTTTTTCTCAAATTATGTTTGCTGTAATGAGTTTCAAAAAACCTATTTTGAAATTCATCACCTCTTTTTTCTCTTTGCATTTCTACTCCATCAGACCTCCCTTGAATCAATAACATGACTGCCCCAAAGGGCAAATGGATAGGATTGAGGAAAAGGTACCACAGACAAAAACATATTTGTTGATTCTTTGTGTGTCTTATCCTACTTACAAGCATCAGAGCTTTCTAGGGCTCAGAAGCAAACAACTACTTCATGCAGTTCTTGCGTTGTAAGGACCAGTAATGAGGTATCTCAAATACATTACAAAATGGAGTTCAGAGGGATCAAGTGACTTGCTAAGTTCATGCAATTAATACAAATAGCACCAGGGTTCAGATCTCAAGTTTACTGTTCTTGTTAATGCACTCCCCTTGCCCCTTGAGAGAAGGAAGGAGGAAGAAAGGAAACATATAAGGTGTCACCTAATCTTTATAGTCCTAGGAAGAAAACTGATGAGAACATTTTGTTCTTTAAAGCTGGGTCCTTTAAGGTCACATTGACATCTGATGTCCAGCAATGGAAAAATGAATATGGCATAAACCTGTCAGTAGTTCTGAAATTCTTCTCCTTTTCAACACTGGTTATCATTTTTAAAAATCATTAGTACTTAAGAGAAGTATTCTTTTCTGAAGCCATCAAAGAATTGATTAAATACAGTTTTCTTAATGTTACATTTTTCTCAAATTATTTTTTTCTTAGCTGTTGATGTTGTCTACCATGTTCCTCTGTTCAAATGTTATTTTTAATTTCACATATCCCTGAATAAGTGATCAGTTTTACCATGCACATGTCATGTGGTAGATAAGCTACTAATAAAACCAAGAGTGAAGATTTAATAAGCTTTTGGGCACAGACCCTACACTAAGTGCTCTACATTAATCACATGGATTATCTCACTTAATCCTCAGGACAACTCCATGAGGGTGAGACCACTGAGGAAAATAGGCTAAAATAGGTTCAGCAAAAGTCCCACAGACATATAGCTAATAAATGGCAGACCCAGGATTAGAAGCTATTATTAAACATATTTTTAAATGTCTAATTTAATTTGAGCACATGTTAGTCATGTTTTATTCCAGCAAAATTGTTTCTACAGGTGGCATTAAGCATTTTGTTAAATGATGATTTTCTATAAAGAAATGTTCTTTATAGAAATCTGCACAAAATTACAAACAACAAATAAATGAGAAAAGGAACATATGACCATAAAAGTTATGGTTCAGAGTATTCATCATGATCTTCAATAAATACCCATGGGTTTCATTGAGATGGCATCCTGCCAAACTCAATAGTAGGAGAATCAGTCAGAGTAAGCAGCTAATTTCAATGCATATAGAAATGGTAAACCTCAACCCAAAATATGGCAGTACATTTCTATTATGTACATGTGCATCTTAATAGTTGTCTGTTGGCACAATTTTTCATCAAAACCTATTACCCTGCTGTTTAGAATGAAAATAAGACATAATTAAAACTGTCTATTTCTACCCCAGATTTGTGCCAGCCTCTGGGATGGGGTGATCCTCACTGGATAATCCTTGAGGATTCTATCTCAAACCTGAGTTGCAATGATACAGCCGTATTAGCTTGTTAGTTGGTCAGTCTTATCTGACTCTTTGCGACATCACAACCATAGCCCGCCACGGCTCCTCTGTCCATGGATTTCCCAGACAAGAATACTGGAGTGGGTTGCCATGCCCTCCTCCAGGGGATCCTCCTGACCCAGGGATCGAACCTGGGTCTCCTGCATCGTGGGCAGATTCTTTACTGTCTGAGCCACTGAGGTTTCCCTAGTATTATCTTGCTGCTGCTGCTGCTGCTAAGTCGCTTCAGTCGTGTACGACTCTGTGCGACCCCATAGACGGCAGCCCACCAGGCTTCCCCATCCCTGGGATTCTCCAGGCAAGAACACTGGAGTGGGTTGCCATTTCCTTCTCCAATGCATGAAAGTGAAAAGTGAAAGTGAAGTCGCTCAGTCGTGCCCGACTCGTAGCAACCCCATGGACTGCAGCCTACCAGGCTCCTCTGTCCATGGGATTTTCCAGGCAAGAGTACTGGAGTGGGGTGCCGTCACCTTTATCTTAGGAGACAAAATAAAATTCTCCACCCAAATCAAGCCATATTTGTTACTCATGTAATATTTTTATTAAAATGTAAGACACATATAGAAAAATGCACAAATCATTAATTACACAGTTCAATGAATTTTTATACGTCCTTGTAACTAATACCCAGGTAGAGAAACAATGTGAATAGCACCCAGAAGTCCTCCCTTGTATCTCCTTCCATTTACTACTCTCTGCCCCACCCCGCAAGGGTAATCATTATCCTGGCTTCTAACCTCACAGATTAGTTTAGCTGTTTTCGAACTTTATAGAAATGGAGTCATTCAATACCTGCTCTTTTGTGTCTGGCTTCTTTTGCTCAGCATTATGTTTGGGAGCTGTATCAATGTCGCTGTGTGTAGCTGTAGCTCATTCATTCCTCACTCACTTTTTGTGTATGCCAGCCTGGCAAACCAGACAATTCTCCTGTGTGACTACTGATGATTATACTCCTTCATTGCAAATTAATTGAGCAGACAGACGGATACATTTATTAATCCCGGTAACCGCAGTATTGGATGGAAAAATGCACAGGGCATCCTAAGAGGTGGTTCTTTTCCTTATTTAACACTGGTATTTGACTTTCAAGGTAAAATAGAAGTTAGTGCTTTCCAAGCTCTTTCAAATTCGTCATTTTGCAAAGCTGGTAATATAGAAACCGTGATACTATGCCATGGGTATGAAAGTAAAGCTCAGAGAGGGCAACAGTTGCCTTATCTCTACCAGCAAGAACCCCTGGAGCCCTCACATTTCCTACGTGAATTCTGTTTATACCCCTTCTTCCAAAGCTTGCAGGATACCCCTTCTTCCAAAGCTTGCAGGGATCCCTGAAGAAAAGAAAGAGCAAAGTAAGACGGACTTTTATTTTCTCAGACAGAAATTTAGATATTAACAGATGAAATCCTTTTTTCAAAAATATCTGATATGTATGCAGAAGTGAAAGAGCTAAACTCCCTCCGGATGAAGAGTGAAGAGAGAATAGAGATCTGTCCCTCTGCCCTCCTCTCCTCAGCAATGGCAGCTCCTGGTGGCTTCTCAGAATGTCTGACATCTTCCATAAGCGTGCTGCATGCTAAGTCATGCTCAGTTGTGTCCCACGATTTGTGACCCCATGGACTGTAACCTGCCAGGCTCCTCTGTCTGTGGGATTTCCCAGGCAAGAATACTGGACTGGGTTGGCATTTCCTCCTCCAGGGCATCTTCCTGACCCAGGGATTGAACCTGCGTCTCCTGTGTCTCCTGCATTGGCAAGCATGTTGCTTACCACTAGCGCCACTCAAGCACTTAATGCCATCCAGGTCAGCTAAACTGGCAAATGCTTGACCTGTGCTTTTGGACCTGGGTCTGAGGCTTCTTTCTGATGGGTGACCAAAAATTGCAGAGGTAATTCCTTTTTGGAGGCAATGGCTTCCCATTTTATCTCCTTCAAGAACTGCTGAAGGCTTTGTTGACTGAAAAACATTCCACAAACTGAAAGTTGAGAATTATGTTTTATTGAGTGGACTTGCTGAGGACTGAAGCCCGGGAGACAGTCTCTCAGTTAGCTCTGAGGGACTGCTCAGAAGAGGTCAGGGAGGAGCCAGGATACATAGGAATTCTGAACTCAAAACCAGGTCGTTGGAACATCAAACGATTACCATTAATGAAAGACATCAGACATCTCAAGTTAATGAATTTAGTGCTTTTCTATGTATTGGAAGATACAAGAGTCTGGGCCCATGGAAACCATTCCTTTGATATGCATCTTAGCTATCCAGCACCAGTATCCTGTTCTTAGGCTTTTCTGGTGGCTCATTCGGTAAAGAATCCACCCGTAATGCAGGAGATGCAAGAGACACAGGTTGGATCCCTGGGTTGGGAAGATCCCCTGGAGGAGGGCATGGCAACCCACTCCAGTATTCTTGCCATGGACAGAGAAGCCTGGTGGGCTACAGTCCATGGGGTCACAAAGAGTCGGACGGGATTGAAGTGATGGAGCACGCATCCTGTTCTTTCCCATCCCGAGTCCCCTCAGGGTGCACTGTTGGGGTGGCTGCAGTGGCTGAGGGCTTGGGAGTGGGCAGCCCTTTTGTCTTCATCCCGAGTTTCCTCAGGGCTCACACTTGGGGCAGTGGTAGTGGCTGATGGCTTGACAGCCACAGCATCCTTTGTTTGCTGATATGGCAGGCTACATTTTTCCATCAGAGCTTCCACTGCTAATTCTTAACACTTTCTGTATGTAACCTTTCTTCCTACCCCTATCAGCTAAGTCCAGATTTGATATGAATCTTCTTTATAGCACAAAGAAAAAAATGAAAATGCAACAAGCTAAACCTGGATTGTTAGCAAAATGACTTCTAGTCCAAGTAAGAGTATGACTTCAAGTAGACCAGCCAGGAGGTCTTAAACTGTTTGAATCCTTCCTCCACAGCCCCCAACCCTCAGTGGCATTTCCCTATGCCAGGCACATAGTAGGGGCCTAATAAATACTTTCTTGATGAATATGCAGTATTCATATTTGTTTAGGTGATTTCCCTTGTTTAGAAACAGATTAAGTGCTCAAGAGTGATTCATAATTAAAATCATCACAAAATCCTGTTAGCTCACTTAACAGGTAATAGATAAGTCCATTAACAAAATTAGGAGATGTTTGCAAGTAAGAAAAATGACTTCTCTCCCCAGAGTCAAAATCCTTCCTACATTTGTTCACCAAGTTTGTGTTGAATACTTACTATGTGAAAGAAATACTGAAAATGTTAGCAGCTCAGTAGTGTCCAACTCTTTGCCACCCGCCAGGCTCCTCTGTCCAAGGCATTCTCCAGGAAGAACACTGGAGTGGGTTGCCGTTCCCTTTTCCAGGAGATCTTCTCAAACTAGGGATCGAACCCAGGTCTCCCTCATTGCACATTGATTCTTTATGTGAACCACCAGGGAAGCCACTTACTATGTACCAATATTTATTCTAGGTTCTTGAGACTGATGTTGTTAATACAAGTTTGTGTGCCCAATGCACAGTGAGGCCAAACAAACTGAAAGGTCAGAGTTTGGAACAGGGAAAGGTTTATTGCAGAACCATGCAAGGAGAAGGGTGGATGATGGCCTAAAAGCCCCGAGGTCCCGGAAGGGTTTCAGCAAAGCATTTTTAAAAGCCAGGTGCGCAAGCGGGGGTCACAAGGTCTGTGATCAGCTTGTGCAGGGTTCTCTGACTGGCAGATGGTGAGGGAGCAGGGAGATGTCACAAGCTTTACCAATCTTTAGGCTCCAGGAGGCCTGGGGCTTTGTGTTCAAGGTCTTCAAGTACTTAACACCTCCTCTTTGTTGGAGAGGGGATGGCTTTTTTACATCTGCAAAACAACTCAGGAAATGTGCATCAAATACCATTACCTAGGTACTTCAGAGAAGAGCTAAAGCAGAGGATACAGGGGAAGGCTTGTCCCTGAAGGCCCCATAAGGGTTCTGATTGGTTATAACATATTGGTGAATAAAAGATAGGAAAATCCCTGCCTTCATGGAGCTGAGATTCTAGTTGGTACACGGACGGTAAACAATAGACATAATAAATTGTAAGTGAATGATGTATCATGGTGGATGGTGATCAGTGCTCTCAACAAAGACAAGACTGCCTGCAAGTGAGGGAGAGATATGTATCCTATTATTTGGACTTTGCCTTTTACTCTGAGTAAACAGGAGAATCTTTGGAGGGTTTTGAACAGAGGAGGAACATGGTCTAACTTGCATTTTATTTATTAAATTAAAAAATTAAAAAGAAAATTTATTTTCTTGGCCATGCCACACAGCATGTGAGGCCTTAGTTCAGTATATGAGCTCTTAGTTACCCAAACAGGGATCAGACCCATGCTTCTTGCATTGGAAGTGAGGAGTCTTAACCACTGGACCACAAGGGATGCTCCTAACTTCCATTTTAAATGGATCTCTCTGCTCTGTTGAGAATAAACCGGGGCACTAGGGGTGGAGAATTCCATGGACTATACAGTCCATGGGGCTGCAAAGAGTCAGACATGACTGATAGACTTTCACTTTTCAGGGGTGGAGATAAGATAGAAGCAGTGAAAGCTGTCAACAGGTAGGTACAGTATATAGAGGCTGGGGCCATGGTTATGGCAGATTTGGGCCAGAAAAGAGGGCTAGATTCAGGAAATATTTTGAAGGGAGAGTCAACAAGATTCCTGATGTATCGGGTTAAAGAGAGGTGTGAAGGATGTCTTCAAGGTTTCCATCTGAGCAACTGTCAGCAGGATGGAGCAGGATAGAGCCAATCAGGCAGGAAGGAGACGAAGATCAGGAGTTCAGTTTTAGAAGTGCTGAGTTTGGTATGTCTATTAGACACACAGCAAAGGTGATGAAGAGGCCGCTGGGTATTAGTTTGGAGTATGGGAGTGAGATGTGACAGAGATACCTAGAAGTCAGTCAGTCAGTTTAGTCACTCAAGTCATGTCCGACTCTTTGTGACCCCATGGACTGCAGCACGCCAGGCTTCCCTGTCTATTACCAACTCCTGGAGATGGCTCAAACTCATGTCCATCGAGTCAATGATGCCGTCCAGCCATCTCATTCTCTGTTGTCCCCTTTTCCTCCTGCCTTCAATCTTGCCCAGAATCAGGTTCTTTCCCAATGAGTCAGTTCTTCACATCAGGTGGCCAAAGTATGGGTGCTTCAGCTTCAGCATCAGCATCAGTCCTTCCAGAGAATATTCAGAACTGATTTCCTTTAGGATTGACTGGTTTGATCTCCTTGCAGTCCAAGGGACTCACAAAAGTCTTCTCCACAACACAGTTCAAAAGCGTCAATTCTTTGGCACTCAGCTTTCCTTATGGTCCACCTCTCACATCCGTACATGACTGCTAGAAAAACCATAGCTTTGACTAGACGAACCTTTGTCGGCAAAGTAATGTCTCTGCTTTTTGCTTTTTAATATGCTGTCTAGGTTGGTCATAGCTTTTCTTCCAAGGAGCATGCATCTTTTAATATCATGGCTGCAGTCACCATCTGCAGTGAATTTGGAGCCCCCCAAAATAAAGTCTGTCACTGTTTCCACTGTTTCTCCATCTATTTGCCATGAAGTGATGGGACTAGATGCCATGATCTTTGTTTTTTGAATGTTGAGTTTTAGGCCAGCTTTTTCACTCTCCTCTTTCACTCTCATCAAGAGGCTCTTTAGTTCCTCTTTGCTTTCTGCCATAAGGGTGGGATCATCTGTATATCTGAGGTTATTGATATTTCTCCCAGCAATCTTGATTCCAGCTTGTGCTTCATCCAGCCTGGCATTTTGCATGATATAGTCTGCATATAATTTAAATAAGCGAGGTGACAAAATACAGCCGTGACATACTCCTTTCCCAATTTGGAACCAGTCCATTGTTCCATGTCCGGTTCTAACTGTTCCTTCTTGATCTGCATACAGGTTTCTCAGGAGGCAGGTAAGGTGGTCTGGTAGTCCCATCTCTTGAAGAATATTCCACAGTTAGTTGTGATCAACACATTCAAAGGCTTTGGCGTAGTCAATAAAGCAGAAGTAGATGTTTTTCTGGAACTCTCTTGCTTTTTCTATGATCAAACAGATGCTGGCAATTTGATCTCTGGTTCCTCTGCCTTTTCTAAATCCAGCTTGAACATCTGGAAGTTTTCAGTTCCTGTACTGTTGAAGCCTAGCTTGGAGAATTTTGAGCATTACTTTGCTAGTGTGTGAGATGAGTGCAATTGTGCAGTAGTTTGAACGTTCTTTCTAAAATTAAAAAAAATATTCACTGTGGAATGCAAAAAAAAAAAAAAACATGTTAAGGCCTCACTGGGTTGTTTCATGAGACTTTGGGTTGAGTTTCCGTTCATAGGTCTAACACTCCTTATCACCCAATTCACCATGCAATTAATGATTTCTCTCTTTCTCACAGGAAACAGGTAGGATCAGAAAATTGCGACTGTTGCATATTTTCCAAAAGACAAGTTAAGTAAAAAAGTAATGTTTCCAAGGAGGGAAAAAGTAATATTTGCAAACTCCCTCAGACAAGTCTCTATCTTGTAATTATACCTTTACATTGTATATGTATATATATCTAAGAAAGCCTCACCTGTCTCAGATGAGAGAGTGAAGTTCTGATTGGATGTCATCATTTCCCATAATTTTGCCCCAGGGTGTGTGATAAAAGTGTTCTCCTTGTTCCCACAGAGTTTAGCTATGGCTTGGGGCAGACCCCTGTCCGTCATCCTCCCAGACCAATGGGATGTGCTCTGAGGGTGGGAAAGGAGCCAGCTTCATCTGCTTAGATGTCTGCAGTAATCTCACATTCCATGGAGGGTTGACAAGTGGCGAGGGTAATATGTAAGTGGTGCTTAGCTCTGTCTTGGTTGGAGGATAAATAAAACGGTTGAATGATCTTTGATCTCACTAACTTTTGAAATTTTATTTATTTTTGGCTGGGCTAGGTCTTCATTGCTCCATAAAGGCTCTTCTCTAGTGGCAGAAAGTGGGGGCTACCCTCCAGCTGTGATGGGCGGGCTGCTCAGTGTGGTGGCTTCTCTTGTTGCAGAGCACAGGCTCTAGGCACCTGGGCTTAAGTAGTTGTGGCTCACGGGCTCTAAAACACAGGCTCAGTAGTTGTGGCACATGTGCTTAGTTGCCTCACAGCATGTGGGATCTTCCCAGACCAGGGATTGAAATCATGTCCTCTGCATTGGCAGATGGATTCTGAACAACTGGATCACCAGAGAAGTCCAATCTTGCTGATTTTTAGAGAACTGAAACTGCCATTTCAATGCTCACTTTATTTTCAATTTTTTAAAAAAGGTATAATGTATATATAGGAAAATGCACAGATCTTAAGTGTGTGCAATTCAGTAAGTATTGAAGAATACATATACCCATGTATTGGTATGTAACCTTACCATCTCTGTCAAGGTATAAAGTACTTCTGTTACCCCAGAAAGTTCACCAGTGCTCTTTCCCAGCCAATCACCCTCTCTGAAAGCAACAAGTGTTTTAATTTCAGCCACTCTATGTTTGTTTCACCCATTCTAGGACTTCATATGAATGGAATTATACATTATGTACTCTTTTGTGTCTAGCTTCTTTCATTCAGCATGTTTGTGAGATTC
Organism: Budorcas taxicolor; assembly: GCF_023091745.1. Classification (NCBI taxonomy): domain Eukaryota; kingdom Metazoa; phylum Chordata; class Mammalia; order Artiodactyla; family Bovidae; genus Budorcas; species Budorcas taxicolor. Next base: position 105,313,710 of record NC_068935.1, on the reverse strand, counting down.
ATTCATGTTGTGTGTATAGTTCATTTCTTTTAATTACTGAGCAGTATTCCATTGCCATCCATGACATCCCATACTACAGTTGATGTTCCCATTTTCCTGGTGGACATCATTTATATATTTTAAGAATAAAAATGAGGTATAGCCTCCAGAAAGGAACAATGGCCCATAATCGCACAGTTCTGAAAAGATGGTGGAGAGATGGTCACAAATCTGAAGGAGAGTTAAGTGCTAGTACAGAAAATCTCATATACTTCTCTCAGTTCCTCGTTTTGCTTTCCCTGGGAATTCCCTATTAGAGAGGCTGGTGAGATTGAAAGATTTTGACTTTTCAATTGAGATGGTGCTGAGACCTCATGATTTTGTTTGCTACTTTAATACTTTTTTTTCAAAAGGCCTTTCTTTTCTCTCTTTTACTGCAGGCTTTGCACTTCTGGGAGGACACCCTTGTTTTCTTACCACGGACGATATTCATTTGGGTGTGAATGAAAGTCTCACAGATACAGCCCGGTTTGTACATCTTCTCTTGGAAGCTTATTTCACAATTTATGGATACATCTTAAAAAGAAAATATGCTTCTCTTTAACTAGTGATTTTCCCTCTCAGCACCCTTTGGACGGCTCTGTTTTCGTTCTTTACCTTTTTACCTGATGTCCTGAGTGAATTTCTCTCATCTTCTGGCCACTTTCCTTGGGTTAGTTTTCTTTCTTTTCTTAGCAATTTGAAGAGGCTTCTGATTATAGAATTTCAAACTCCAGGAAATTTAGTCATCAAGCATGACTCTTATGTTTTTCAGTTGAAGAAATGGAAGGCCAGGGAAATTGACATGTTCAATGACCCATAACCTGTTAGCATCAGAGCAGGAAGTAATATTGAGAGCTAACATTTATTGAACATTTATTATGTGTAAGGCATTGTTCTGACTCATTTAATCCTTATAAAAACCCAAACAGATTGGCATAAAGAAGTGAAACAACTTTATTAGGGACATACTAGCTACTATAAGACAAAAATCTCAAAATGTCAGTAGCTTAACATAGTGCAAATATTCCTGATTGATAAGACAGAAGGAGTGATTATTTATGTGACCATTTAGGGACTGGGGATGTAAATGGCTCTACTGTCTTCAACATGTGGCCTCCAAGGTTATCCTGGGTGTCAACATCCAGCCAGGTTTTAGGGAAGAGTGCCTGGGGACAGGATGCTCACTTCAAAGCCACCTTAGCAGGGAAGCAGCACAATCACTTCCACTCACATTCTATCAGCAAGTACTAAGTAGCTCAGCCCTACCTGGATGAAAGAAGAGTGAGAAAAGGCTCTGAATCACTATCCTATAATTAGGGACTGAAACATAGGTCCTCTGCCTCCCCATGCAGTCCTCTCACCATTGTATCATGCCTGATAGAGAGATACAGAGCAAATGTCTTTGTTTAAGTATCTCACACTTGATATCAAAGACTAATGATTATTTTCTGAAAACGATATGTCATAAAGCAACTCCCTGCAGACATTGCCTGCTTTTTATGGCCGCTACCCTAGTAAGTACTAAAGAATCCACCTCATTTGAATTGCTGAAGAGATTTGACATAACTCATCTTTAAAACTTTTAGTTATGTTATTTCAGATGAGACAGTGTTAGTATTAAGCTGTGTTGTGTTCATCTTCTGGATGCAAGGGACAAAAAGAATAAACAAACATAAAAGAGTTTTTCTTCTAAATATGCTGTCACTGCTTGGAATTCTATTTGCCTAATAATTCTGTTTCCACCAGAGTGAAATATGCTTTGTTCCAGAATAATATTATAAGCTGGTTAGGGGATGAAGCCAGGGACACAACCAGGAAAGAAGTTTCAGTGGGGATCCTCTATATAGGACCAAGTGAATGATGCTGAGTGTCACATGTGAACTAGTGGTTGGAAGAAGGTACAGTTGGAGAAACAGATGAGTGTTCAATAGAGAGTGAAGGAGTGCAGAAGTGCAGATTGGCAGCCAGAAAGAGGTCAGGGCCCAGAAATCAGGGAAGTGGGCGGGACCCCCAAAGCAAGAGACAAATAGCCAAGCATGGGTTGAAAGCTGAGGACGAGTGTAAACATGTTCTTTTCTGTGCTTGCTCACCACACAACAATTGCCACTGGAAGTCCTTCGTTAGAGGAGCTCTACACAGATCCTAGGAAAAACAATCTGTTCAAAAGAACCCATCTGCCAATGCAAGAGACATAAGAGACGTGGGTTTGATCCCTTAGTTGGGAAGATCCCTGAAAGAGGGCATGGCAACCCACTCCAGTATTCTTGCCAGGAGAATCTCCATGGATAGAGGAGCCTGGCGGGCTACAGTTCATGGGGTTGCAAAGGGTTGTACATGACTGAGCAGCTAAGCACACACGTCTCATTGTGGGAGAATTGCAGAAGGCTAAACCTCAAGGACAGGTACACTGAGGGAGGGACAGGAGTAAATTGTTAAGGTACAAGGAAAATTAGGGTAGTGCAATATCATAAGAGGCTGGAATGGGTGATGGAGATGTCAGAAATGGAGGGGGGGGTAGAGTAGATACTATGGAAATCTGACTCTTTTGTGCACCCCATCACTGCTTCATCTGCCCAAATACCTGACAAACAATATGGCTGAGACTCAGAAATTCAATAAATCCAAATTGAAGAAGACAAGGGAAATCCACCGCCTTGCACAGAAGTAATTGAACAGGAGAAGCAAGGAAGTGAATCTTAATGGCATCGACCCTGCCAATATGCACAGTACAACCCACTGCAATTGCCTCCTTACTTTTTGTAGCAGTTAAACTCTGTAAGATGCAAAGAGATTGCATGATGTTTAAATGATAGTGCTGGCCCTTTGGAATTGAGGCAAGCGTACACCTGACATTGATTGACGGTGTTGCTTCACTAATCTGCCTGTCTGGTTGCTTTGGGGGCCTGATGGAACAAAGAAATAGTGACTGCCCACTGGTGAAAAAAACCTGATGGGGAAAATACTGAATGTGGCAACAGAAAAAAAAAATAAAGCAAATTGGGCCAGTGTCCTGAAAACTGTTAAGTGCAATTTCCAAAATGTCACTTATTTAATCAAATGATTTAATTATTCATTTATTCAAAAATATTTACCAAATGCCTGATTTTTCATCCAGGTGTTGTTTTAGCACTGAGAATAAAATGCTGATCAAATCAAACAAAATACTTTTTCAAGTGGAAATTATATTCTAGAGGGAAGAGGCTTTCAGTAAACAAAAAATAAAGCATGAATACAATAGAGGGTTGAAATAAGTGCTATGATGAAGTCAAAGCAGGGGGATCTGCGGGTAGAGTGGAGGCTCCTTTAGATTGGGTGGTCAGGGAAGGCCTCTCTGAGGAGGTGACTGTTAAGGGGAGTGCTCACTGAAAAGATAGAGCGAGGTATTCAAGGCTATAGGGAAAGCATCTCAGACAGCAAGAGCTGCTGGTACAAAAGCTTAAGGCAAGAACAAGTTTGATGCACTGGAGAACAGAAGGACAGCCAGCAACGTTTTTATATCAGCAAATAAACATATTTTAAACTTACAAATTTAAAAAACAATGTACCCTTACAAGCTGGTCCTGTCTCAGCCACCAAAAGAAGGAAAAACCAGATCAAGAAGTAAAAGACCTACATACACATTCAAAATAAAATGCACTGCTCTTTTCTTGCATGCATGCTAGGTTGCTTCAGTCATGTCTGACTCTTTGTGACCCTCTGGACTGTAGCCAGCCAGGCTCCTCTGGTCATGGGATGCTGCAGGCAAGAATTCTGGAGTGGCTTGCCATGCCCTGCTCCAGAGGATCTTCCCAACCTGGGTCAAACCTGCATCTCCTGCGGCTCCTGCATTGCAGGCCGATTCTTTATCACTGAGCCACAAGGGAAGCCCCATTGCTCTTTTCTTACTTGATTACAATAATTAAACCTGTTTACTTGTCAAAATATAGTGGGTGAGGGGGACAGGAGACTTCCCTTACAGTCTAGTGGTCAAGATTCCAGAGGCATGGGTTCAATCCCTGGTTAAGGAACTAAGGTCCCTGCATGCCATGTGGTACAGCCAGTATATATACAACTGACTCATTGGAAAAGTCCCTGATGCCTGGAAAGATTGAGGGCAGGGGAAGAGGGCATCAGAGGATGAGATGGCTGTATGGCATCACTGATGCAATGGACAAGAACTTAGGCAAACTTCGGGAGATGGTGAGGGACAGAGAGGCCTGGCGTGCTGCAGTCCATGAGGTTGCAAAGAGTCGGACATGACTGGGCAACTGAACAACAACAACATAGCCAATATATGTATATATATATATCATGGGTGAATTCTCTTTAGCTAAGTCACAGTTGAGTATCATATAATCTGAGGGCACCACTGGGGAGTGAAAGGGAGTACTCAGATGGAGCTGTTGACTGATATTGTGGAGGAGCTGGTATGTCAGGGTCCCAAGACCAACCCCAGGTTCAATGATCCATTAGGAGGATTCACATGACTCAGGATATGATCATGGCTAAAATTTGTTACAAAAAAAGGAAAGAAAGCAAAGGGAAAAGGCACATGGGCAAAGGCCAGGGGAGACCAGGCACAAGGTTGTAAGGGTCTTCTCCTGGTGGGGTCACACAGTTCATGCTTAATTCCCCCAGCAATGAGCTGTGGCTGCATGTGAGAAATGCTATTTTCCGTGGAAGCCCATTAGACACAGAGTGCATAAGACTTTTATTGGGAACTGGTCACATAGGCACCATCTGCCTAGCATGAAGCCAGCTTCTAGACTCCCAAAAGGATTTTGTTCAGCGTAATCCATAGTACTTTTACAAACAATTTAGGGAGTGAGCCATCTTTATCGTTTCCGGGAATGGTGGAAACCCTCCCACCACAGTTCAAGTTCCCAGGTGCCAGCCAAGGACCAACCTAGGAAGCAAGCCTTTTAAAGACAGCCGTCTCAGGACTGCTGTGTTAACTCTTTTTTTCCCCCCCCAACAAATGGGCTATGATTTCTCTTCTGAAGTTTGCTAAACTAGTAAGGACGTGTATCCTACACCCATGGAAAGACAGCCCGAAGATTCAGTGTGGATCCTCAGTTCAGTGTGGATCCCTGTAGGGTCAGTCTCCCATTGGTGAAAATTGACCATTGCTCACTTCCCTCTTTAGAAAAATCTCTCTTAGTGATTCTTTTCCACCCCTAACATATCAGAAGCTACAAAAGATATACATATGTATTCCATTACATTTGTTTCAAATTTGGTGTTATTTTCAGATTTTGTTAATTCTCAGATGCTCTACCAGGGTCAATCAAGGGTTGGATGTTCTATTTTTCCCTTCACTCCAGGCTTGTCTTTTTAGATAGGACACCTTGTGTGTGTTAGTTGCTCAGTCGTGTCCAACTCTTTGTGACCCCATGGATTGTAGCCCACCAGGCTCCTTTGTCCATGGGATTCTCCAGGCAAGACTACTGGAGTGGGTTGCCATTTCCTTCTCCAGATCACTTATTCTTTGGAAGTTTAAAAATGAATGAAACTTAGCAACAGCAGTGGGACATTATCACTCCACTTTCAAGCCTTTCTGTTTCTTCCATAATGACAGCTGTTCATGCCTAATGCTCTGAGTCCACTATTGAAAGGTTCATAATACAATAGCTTCACAGTCATTTTCACTTTAACACAGTAATTAGTAAAACAGCTTCAGGAAACATGTGTATGAAAAGCACCATATAAAACCAAATAATATAACATTGTTCTACTCTAATTAAGTCCCCTATAGAGGTAATTTACTTATGGCAGTGATTGCCGAAGTGTTTTCTGCCAGTGTAAAACCAGTAGGAAGGAAACTCAGCATAAACCACTGTGTTAGTTTCCTAGGGCTGCCATACAAATTACCACAAACTTGGTGGCTTAGAAACAACACAGATCTATTCTCTCACAGTCCTGGAGGCTCCTGCTGCTGCTGCTGCTAAGTCACTTCAGTTGTGTCTGACTCTTAGTGACCCCATGGACTGCAGCCTACCAGGCTCCTCTATCCATGGGGTTTTCCAGGCAAGAGTACTGAAGTGGGGTGCCATTGCCTTCTCCAGTCCTGGAGGCTAGAAGCCCCACATCCACATGTCAGCAAGGCCATGTTCTCCCTGAAGGCTCTAGGGAAGAATCTTCCCTCACCTCTTGCTAGCTTCTGGAGGCTCTCAGCAAGCTTTGGCACTCCTCAGCTTGTAGCTCGGCTTGTAGCTTGTCACTCCAGTCTATGACTCCACCTTGATCTTCTCAGTATATCTCTGTGTTTCTTCTCCTCTTCTAAGGAAAACATCTGTCACTGGATTTAGGGTCCAGCCTACCCCAGCATGACTTCATCTTAACTAATAACATTTGCAAAGACCCTACTTCCAAACTCGGCCCCATTCTCAGTTTCCTGGTAGATATGAATCTGGGGGACACCATTCAACCCATTGGGCTTGGGGGTGGCTCAGCGGTAAAGAATTCACCTGCCAATGCAGGAGGCACAGTTTCGATCCCTGGGTTGGGAAGATCCTCTGGAGAAGGAAATGGCAACCCACTCCAGTATTCTTGCCTGGGAAAAATCCCATGGACAGAGGAGCCTGGCAGACTACAGTCCACGGGGCTGCAAAGAGTCAGACATGACTTAGCAACTGAACAACAACAACATTCAACCCACTACACAACCACATATCCATATGGCCCTGCAGCAACATGGAAGGGTTTCAAATCATTGTCATTCTGGTAGTTCAAATAATGGAAGTTACAAAGGAATTTGTGGATGAGACACAGTCCTTAAGAGTAGAAATGTGAAAAAAAGAGTAGGAGTTAAACTATTGTCATATTGACAGGAATGTTTTGAAAAGCTGAAATACTGTTCCTAAGATATTTATAGTAATGATTTTAGGACCAAAAAAGGTAATCTTATTTAGATTTCTTGGTAAAATGTTTTAAAATGTTGGCACATAATGGGAAATATGTACCTAACTGGATACTGATACATTTGTATCTAAATAGGAAATATGATGTCTCCATGAATATTTACAGAGGCCACCAAGCAGCATGGCAGTTTTATGTCCTTGGGTAAATAGTAACAAAAGCCAGTTGTTCACAACATGAAATATGATATAGTTCAGAGGCAGTTTGCCATAGTGTAAGAGTACGGGCTTTGAAGCAAGGTTGGACTTTAGGTCACAGCTCATACCACATTGGCCCTGTGGTTTGGACCAATTGCTTCTGAGACTTAGGTTTTTCAGTTGTAAAATGGATTTACAAATATGTATCCCAACGAGTTGTATGAGGGTAAATCACATAGTGCTTTTAAAGCACAGGCACACGGGAGAAATTCCTGTATTTTTCATTGAATCAAGTTACAGTCTAATTCAATCTCAGGAGAAGCTCTGACTCAATTCTGGCCATCTTCGTGGTCTCCTAGTCAGTTTACACTGACCCAACACTGAAATTCCTATAGCACATTTTGAGGAGGTCATTATGAATACCATTATGCCCTAACCATTTATCTCCGAGGTCTTCAAAACCAGACACTAACATATACATCAAAATAGTCTGACCATCATAGAAGCCTACGTGAAGAAATTTCATATGGCAATTTCATTCAACATCCCTGGGCTTCTATCTTTGAGGGGAGCCAATCTAGGTGTGCTGAAGGCATTATTTTGTTTCCTTGTCATTCTTATATTGATATAACTAAAATTATAACCTGGGTAGAGAATATCAGAGCATTGGAATATTCTCCATTCCAGAGGGAGACTCAGTCAGCAAGTTTATTCCTTGGCCAGTTTACACTGGGGATAAAGTCTATGGCTCCTCTAGGGCCTTAGCCTGTTTCCATAAAAAATAAAAATAGGAAATGCCCATTTTTAAATGATTACAGGGTTCTTAACGGTGTCATTATACACAGCCCAAAATTCCTCCCACTGTTGGCCAATCAGTTATTCAACTGGTTGGAGAGAGACATCATTGATAACATACTGAAAATTAGGGGTGAGAAATGGAATATTTATTGCCATATCAGTAAACAAGGAAGTCACAGTCATCAGTGACTGCAACCCTCCAACGTGAGTTGGTGAGCCCTAAGGGCACTCAGGAAGGAGAATACCTGTGATCTAGCAGCCATCAGAATGGCGGCCTCTACCTAGGTGAGCCCTGAGGAAGGAAGCTCAGGATGTGAGAACAGGATACTGGCCCCAGATACCTGAGATGATTATGAAAGGAATGATTTCAGTGAGCCCAGACTCTTGCAACTTTCCACACAAAGAAAAGTTAAGTTAGGTTAACTTTTGAATTAAGTTAACTGAATTCCTTGTTAGGTTACCTGGTTTTCTTTAATTAACAACAATCTTCAGATGTTCAGACTACCTGCCCTTTGCTAACAAAACTTCTATATAATCTGGCTCCTCACCTCCTTGGAGCAGTTCTCTCCTGGTTCCTTGAGATTCTGTCTCCCAGCCTTGAAGTCCTAAAAATTCCCACCAAATAAAACATAACTCTCAACTTTCAGGTTGTTAATATTTTTTAGGTCAATGCTAGGACACACGGTAATTCAAGGCAGGATAGGGACATAGGGAAGAATGCATGGCACGACCCTATGAGAATACAACCGCTGTCTGCCTTCAGCTTTTGCAATGCATCCACCACGTTCTGGTAGTTTAGGGACTACTCAACTCTTTCTGGGGCTTCCCTAGTGGCTCAGACGGTAAAGCGTCTGTCTGCAATGCAGGAGACCCGGGTTCGATCCCTGGGTTGGGAAGATCCCCTGGAGAAGGAACTGGCAATCCATTCCAGTATTCTTGCCTGGAAAATCCCATGGACCACGGAGCCTGGTAGGTTACTGTCCATGGGGTCGCAAAGAGTCGGACACGACTGAGTGACTTCACTTCACTTCAACTCTTTCTAAGCATATCAGGATTGTTGAGTGATTGCCCATCTCATCCATATCCATGTTTGCTCTTAAGATCTGGCCTAGCACACTATTTGGGTTTGGGGTTTTGTTTGTTTGTTTGTTTTTAGTATCTGTTTACCCACCCACATGGACTCTGCATCAGGTCTTCCTCCGGCCATAGGAGACTTTGTTTACAGTATTTATTGTTTTGGGGTTTTTTTGCTTTATTTTGGCTTTGTGGGAGTTTTAGTTAATTTCTAAACAAGTTTTGATTTCATACCAAAGGGAAAAATATTAAAGAATAATAGAAATTTGAGATTTCAAAGATCTTTATGAGCTATTTTATATCAACCATCCTTTTCATGCCTCCTCCACACCATTCCTTCGAAATCATTCTTTAGCCTGCATGAAAATATCCAGCATCAGGGTATTCTTTATATACGGAGCTATCTTGTTCCATTTTTATACAGTCTGACTTTTCTGACCAGAATTCATAGAAACTGACAGAGAGTTCTCTTTTACATTGAATTAAAATAGATCTTACTATGGCTCTTCTCAATGTTCCTCTGTTTTGTATTATCTTCATAAACTCATATATTTTAATATGTTAATACTTGAAGGTTTCGATTCATTGCAGTTAATACTCTTATTGGTGCTTAAATTGTACCCTATTTGGCCAATGTGATCTGTCTTCAAGTTGGCTACTGGGTCATTTTGACATAACGCTATTAGTCTTTGATAACTCCCTTGCACATTTCTTCACTAAGGCCAAGAATTAGCCATTACTCTAGGAAGTCCTATTTCATTTTCAATTACTTTCAAAATCATGTTTGGGAGAAATTTCCTTCTTTGAATGGTATTTTTTTTCTGGTTATTACAGTCATACTCTTTTTGGTTAAAAAAAAATACTAAAAGAGATTTTTAAAATAGTTAGAACCACCAATACTGCCATTATCCAGAAATAATCAATGTTAACATTTTATCTCCTCAACTATCTTCCCATTTAAAATCCTATGTCATGCTCTTCCTCCTTTTTCTAAACAACAGGAAAAGAGACAATGGTGGAAAATAGTTGCCATTTTAAAACATTTAGGCAAAATCAAGTTGAATAAATATTTGAGCTTGTTGACTATTCATTTTAAATCCTCATAGCTAATTAAACATCCAGAGCAAATTGATCAGTGTCAGAAACTTTAAATTTGGGTACTTTGGATTTTGCAAAAGCTGTTTTGCTACCATTGTTGACAGATTCCTAAGACTGCAAAGCTGCAGGAATCCATTGGAAGGCAAGCAAAACTATATGTTCAATGGAAATGAAGAGGGACCAAAATGAAAAGTCATTACAGAGCCAGAGAGTATTTTTAACTTTGTCAACCTTTCATTTGTAACACATAACACAGCTCTTACAATATTTAAAGCTGGGATAATAAATTTCTGGAGGGCTATATAGAAAGCCCAGTGAATCCATAGTAAAGAATTCTCCTGCCAAGCAGGAGACCCAGGTTTGATCCCTGGGTCAGGAATGTCCCCTGGAGGAGGAAATTGTAAACCACTCCAGTATTTTTGCCTGGAGAATCCCATGGCCCGAGGAACCTGGCAGGCTACAGTCCATGGGGTCACAAAAGAGTCAAACGTGATTTAGCAACTAAACAACAACACAGAAAGCCCAGATTACTGTTAGGGGGCCTGTAAGTCCAGCCCAAATTACAGGTTTGTCATTGTTTCCAGTGAAAAGTGTTTTTTTTAAAAGATTTTTAGTAGACTGGAAGGAAAATAAGAATGGTGACTTCTCTATGATTCATAGTGCTTTTAAACATAAAGCAGAAAGCAATATTATTGACAAAATAATATTGACTATTTAAAGATCTCTAATATCTTTGTTTTCCCAAGTGATTCCAATGTGAAAACAGCTTAGGAGTTGCTCCTTCCCTCATATCACTGAATCTGTTTCACCTGCAGCTTCTGTGGCTGAAGGATTGAAGTGACATTTTCTATTAAGCTTTGTCATGTTCCCCCTTGCTCATAGATTCTTTAATGTCCAAGAGACTCTTATTGTCTATAGAAATAGTCCCTATTCTTTGTACTTTGTTTTACAGTTCAATATCTTAATCTTATGAATTTAGCATTTCTATAAACATAAAAAGGGTAAACATTAGAAAAAAGAGCAAATATTTTTATTTGTTTTGTTTAGTCACTCAGTCATGTCTGACTCTTTGCAACCCCATGGACTATATAGCCTGCCAGGCTCCTCTGTCCATGAGATTCTCTAGGCAAGAATGCTGGAGTAAGTTGCCATTTCCTCCTCCAGGGGATCTTCCTGACTCAGAGGTCAAACCAGTGTCTGCACGTCTCCTGAATTGCAGGCAGATTCTTTACCGCTGAGCCACCGGGGAAGTCCAATATAATACTCTTATGAATTTAGCATTCCAATAAACATAAAAGAGCAAACATTAGAAAAATGTTATGGACTTGAAAAATATTCACAACCTAAAAGTTGAGAGTTATGTTTTATTGTGCAGGAACTTTTGTGACTTCAAGCCCAGGAGGCAGCATCTCAAGTAACCCCAAGAGACCTGCTTGGAGGAGACAGGTTATATGAAGTTTTGCAACAAAGGGCAGATAGTCTGAATGTAGAAAGCCAGATATCCCAAGTAAGGAATTTAGTGGTTTTCCATGTATGGGAAGATGTAAGAGTCTGGTTCACTGAAATCATTCCTTTGATATGCTCCTCAGTTGTCTGGGGCCAGTACCTTGTGTTTTCACATCCTGAGTTTTTTCAGGGCTCACCAGCTCACCATCCGTGGTAGCTTTAATCACTGATGACTGTGATATCCTTTGTTTATTGATACTGCAGGGAATATTCCATTTCTCATATTCCTCAACGGTTCTCAAAGTGTGGTCCCCAAACCAACAGCATAAGCAGTATGTGGCAGCTTGTTAGAAATGCAAATTTTGGGGGCCCCTAAAACAACAACCAGACCTACTGAATCAGAAACACAATTGGCTGTGTTCTAATAAGCCCTCCTGGTGATTCTGATGTTGTGTTTAAGTTTCAGAGCAATTGCTTTAAATGGTCACATACTAACTTATACAGCCACTAAATCAAATACATATTAAATGAACAAAACAAGTCTCATCAACCATTTAAACGCTGATTGCAACTTTATCAAATGCTCTAAAACATTTAACTTAATCACAACCCTAGCATTTCAAATTTTCTTGAATGCTCTAAATATTTTAAAAAGGAAAATATATACATAAAACACCGTATTCATTAGAGAGCTGATTAATTTTTTAACAATAAAACTAAGCACAATGCTATTAATATCATAGATTTAATTTTGTTTACATTCTTGCCCCTACTTTTATTCTTATCCTTACAAGATCCTGGAATTTAAATGCGTGTGTGTAATTCTAGCAGACTGGAAAGAAGAAAAATCATCTCAAGAGGCTAGGAATGCAGATTAAGCTGATTGGTGATCACTTAATTTTGGTTGGGTTCGGGAACTGCTTGCTAAGTTCAAGATGAATTAAATTCAAGCTGCCATCCACTAGTTTGAATATAGTTTTATCACCTAGTTTTCCCTTTTAACAATGGGATCTGATACTGGTTTCCTATTGCTGCTTTAACAAATTACCATACATTTAGTGACTTAACACAAGATTTATTATCTTACGCTTCTGCAAGTCAGAGGTCTAAAATGAACCCCCCAGGGCTGTGATCCTTCAGGAGGCTCCAGCTGCTACTGCTGCTGCTAAGTCGCTTCAGTCGTGTCTGACTCTGTGTGACCCCATAGACGGCAGCCCACCAGGCTCCCCCATCCCTGGGATTCTCCAGGCAAGAACACTGGAGTGGGTTGCCATTTCCTTCTTCAATGCATGAAAGTGAAAAGTGAAAGTGAAGTCGCTCAGTCATGTCCGACTCTTAGTGACCCCATGGACTGCAGCCTACCAGGCTCCTCCATCCATGGGATTTTCCAGGCAAGAGTACTGGAGTGGGGTGCCATTGCCTTCTCCATCAGGAGGCTCCAGGGGAGAATCCAATTCCTTGGTCTTTCTGGCCTCCAGTGGCTGCCTACATCCTTTGGCACATGGTCCCCTTCTTCCATATCAAAGCCAGCAACACAGCTAGCATCTTCTCTTCTGACCTCCTGCTTTGCTTTCTTTCTCTCTCTCTCTCTTTTTTTTTTTTGCCTCACTGTGCAGCTTACAGTGTCTTACTTCCTCAGCTAGGGATTGAACCCATACCCCCTGCAGTAGAAGCACAAAACCCCAACCTCTGGACCACCAGGCGTGTCTCCCTCCTGCTGCTCTCTTATAAGGAACCTCTCTCTTAGATTAGACCCAGCCCAGGATAACCTCCCCATCTCAAGATCCTTAATTGAATCACACATGGAAAATTTCCATTGTCATGTAAGGTAACACTCATAGGCTCTGGGTATTAGGACAAGAACACCCTGTGGGGGTAGGGGGGCTTATCCTGTCTTCCATAGGATCCTTGCTTCTGTTTTTCATATCAATTCTCATTTATTAAAGAAGTTAAAAGCTGGGGTATCATTCAATTTTTATTTGTTTTCAGTCTCTGGCAGGACATGACTCATTGTAATATTTTTATGCTTTATTAACCTGGCCTAGTTTCAATGTTTTAAACTATATGCCTTTCTGATGGGCATTGTTTTATAATTAGTTGGGTCACCAAGAGGTTTCACTCCCAGAGTGACAGGAGAGTGAGTTTGAAAATTTAGATTTCTTCTTCAGGACAGTAAACTAAATATTTATTTTGGAATAAATGGTTGTATCATCTTTCTAATTGGAAATTGTGTATGACAACAGGTGCTAGTTAGCTGCAGGATTCTTCTTATACATCACTTCATGTAAGACCACAAATGCTGATGGGGCTTTTCCATTCATGTTATAGCTTCTACTATTTCTAGGACAATTTAACTTCTAAGTTGTCTTAATTATTTGTGGTTTACACACACTAAAAATGGCAGATATCTATACTTTGTGAACAGAAATATACTTAACAAAAACCCACAAAATATCTATCTGTATCTACACAGTTACATATAAGCATTTTCCTACTTACTTGAGTAAATACATTTAAATGTAATGGTAATAGTCATCCTTCTTTGACACTACAATTATATTTTTGTACATTTTCTTTATATTCACTCTTTTCTTATGAGCTTCACGGCCTTTTTATAAGCACAGCTTGCTTTACTTAAAGACTTTTGCTATAAATGCTCACAACTTGACAAACGGTTAAGCTGGTCCTTTTTTCCTTTTAGCACTGCCCCTGCTATTTTAAAAATATCTTTGGCTTCCTAGCAACAACAGGGTGTTACAGACTATACTGATTTTACCCTGCTGAAGGACATGGAATTAACTAGCCTCTGGTTTGTGGCTCCTTTTTTAGGTATAGCACAGTATTAACACCAAAATTTGGGCACTAGGGATGCTTACAAATGTTGAGGGGAAAAAAGATTACAGCTATCACCACTGCCATGGCACTGCTCTTGGTAGTGACTGTGTTGTAGCCACGCGTTCTGGGAAACAAACTCACTCAGAAGGACAATGCAGATAGTGGAGTGCAGTTTATCACACCGGCGGGCCCAAGGCAGAGTCTCCTCTTAGCCAAGGACCCCCACCAGCATTTGTGAAAATCTTTTATACCCCATGTGTATGTGTCTGAACCCACCACTCCAAATTCCTTGAGACTTACATAAACCAAGGAAAATACAATCCCAATAACCCCATCATTCACGTGCTATGTGCTCATGTGCTCAAACAGTCAAACAATCAGCCAATAATCAATAAACCCGAGGTTACACTCTGAGAGATACAGAAAAATGTATGGCCTGTCTGGAGGAAGGGGTGATTAGTGTATGTTTTCTCTTAGGCAATGAGTAACCTAGATACGATCTTCAAGGTTCCCCTGTCTGGAGGGAGTCTTATCCTTGTGTTGTTTTCATAGGCACTAAACACAGAGGTCAGAGTCCACTGGAAAGGTGGCTGAGCATGATCAGCATGAACAGGCCTAAGATGGAGTCCAGGCCCTAGGAATTCCTTCTTCAACTGAACTGAAAGGAAAATACAGCAGACCCTTGAACAACACAGGAGTTAATCCACATATAACTTACAGTCTACCCTCTGTATCTGTGGTTCCTCAGCATCCATGGATTCAACCAACCATGGACTATATTCTAGTATTTACTGTTGAAAAGATGCACTTACAAGTGGACCTCTGCAGTTCAAACCCACGTTGTTCAAGGGTCAGCTGTACTTCTTTTATGTGTATGAGATCTTGTTCTTTCCAGCATAACATATTGTGTTGTTATCCCTTACTTTTCTTAAAGTCTGAGAGTTCAGCCACTACCAAGACTTTCCTCCTCTACACTGATCCATTGTTCCACCCAGAAGCAGAGTATCCCACTCTGCTGCCACCTCCTCACTATCTCTGTTTTCTAGGACAATGGTTCTCAGCCTTGTCTGTAGATTGGACTAACTTGGAGAGCTTCACAAATATGGATATGAATCCCCCACCACAGCTTCTGGTTTAAACTTCCAAAGGGCTGACTATGGCATCAGCATTTGTACACCTTCATAGGTGATACTAGTGTTCAGCCAAGATCAAGAACCCTTCTAGGAGGTGTTGGGCAACCTCAAAAAGCAGACCAGTCACTATTTTATGAGATTATACCATAAAGGTCCCAGGGATACAAAGTCCAAGTTATAAACAGGGCAAGTAAATACCTGCTTGCCTGTTGGCTTCTTTGCTTCCTGAACTCTTGGGATTGTTCAAGGCAGGGAACGATAACTGCCCTTTTTCAATATTCTTGAAAATTTCAAGTGTATAGGGCGTTGACTTCTCCAGTTGCTCTCCCAGTGTTTCCCTTGGTCAGCCTCACCTTTCTTCAATTTTTCCTAATCTTGCTGTAATTACTTCAAAGCTTTCAAAAGCCTTGGTTTTCTCAACTATGAGATTAAGATAACATTTACAAAACAGGGCATTGTAGAGTTCATGAACCAAGAGGTTGGCAGCCTACAGTACTAGTTCCCTAAAACTATCTGAGAGGCTACAACAGAAGTCAGATCAGTTTTTCTGACTGGGAGATTCCAGAAAGTCAACTGCAATCTGCTAATCCAGATTTTTTTTTAACCCCATCTCTACACACTGAGGGAAGTGATGCATATTTAAAGATGTCCTTTGGGGTCAAACACCCCTCTACTGCTCTCTGATAGGATTTTAACTATCATAAAATTAACCAATTCTTCTGAAAAAGGAAATTGATCATTGTTTATAATTATATACCTTATTGGGATATCTACCACCATCTAAATAACTTTCCCAACATAGAGTTTAAAACCTGTATTATGTAGTATGAAATGTCAGTATTCCTGTACTGTGAAGGAAATTTGTACTGTGATCTTGAAAACAGGGGAGAAGATCTAAAATTCTTTTAATATAATAGCCTATGTCTTAGGACTATGGTTCAAAAACTTTGGAGGGTTATCTGAGTTACTTGGGGAACTTGGTAAAAGTACAAAGACCCAGCCTACTCTATTTCAGGAGCTTGGACCTCTGTGGTCTATTATTCACTTAGTTCTAATATACACCCAAGTTTGGGAACCATTTCCTCAGGGCATGAGACTGATCAAGCTAGGTGGTTACTCTAAAGATGGTGGCTTTAATGGAAGAGAGTAAATGATTCATTTTTCAGGATTTGAGGTGCTTTTTTCTTTCAACTGAACTAGAAAGCATTCTCTGCCAATGAGATTGTGGACATAGTCCTCTGTCATTGTGGGCTGCCATCCCTTGATCTCTTGATTTCTGTGGAGTGGGGAGAGGCTGGTTAGGTTTCAAAGAAAAGAATGAATGGTACTTTTGAAAATATGGTGGCATCAATTTCCTCTTTATAAGGAGTCTCGAACTTTAATGTGCAAATGAATCACCTGGAAACCATGTTAAAATACAGATTTTGATTCAGGGTGGGGCCTGTGATTCTGCAGTTCTAATAAGCCCCAGGTTAGATGCTGATACTGTTGATGTGAGCAGTGAGGTTCCAGCTTTGGTTCTTAACCTTGGCTGCACACTGGAATTTCCTGGAAAGTCTTAAAAAGTGCTGATCAATAGGTTGCACCTCTAGAGATTATATTTTTCTGATGAAATTGATAGAGATTATGGCCTGGGCCTCAAGAGTATAAGAAATTCTCTAGGTGAATTTCATATGCAGCAAAAATGGAAGATCCTGACCTTAGTCAACCATCAAATATCACCTGTTTCGCAGGAGAAACTCTAAAGTGGCTCTTTTAGTCACCTCTTTCAAACTGCAATAAACAATGTGCTTAGACAGCTCAGAGCACTGGTTTCCAAGTCTTGACCCCCCTCCCCTGATGCCCTGCCATACGAATTTTTCATCAGAAGTTTTAAAATAAGAAAATAAAGACAACAGAGTCAATTTCATAAAGCTAAATTAATTCAAGCTCAAGGATATTTTTTTTTCAAGGATATTTTTGAAATTAAGTCATTCACACATTTTTTGTTGTTAAAATGTCTTCTTCTACTAAATGAAGATATTAACATATTTTATATGTTTATTTGTTTGTTTCTCATGTCCTTAGTTTTCTAAACAAAAAGTTAGAAATCTTATGTTCATTGCCATATGGTTTTAGAAATTTTGCTTCCATGAAATCTGAAAATCTGGAAGCTATGGGTATGAGAAATTAGGAAAATATGAAAAAAAAAATGAGTCCAAGGACTTACAGTGGTTAGGACTCTGCACTTCCGCTGCAGGGGTCATGGGTTCCATCTCTGATCATGGAACTAGGATTCCGCATGCCACACATCTCAGCTGAAAAAATAAATCCAAGTCTAGAAAATATTGTTGCTGGAATATGATTTTCAATCTTTGACTGTCTGATCTCTTGGAGAACGGAATTTTTTAAGTGATGCTTGAATTTTATAAGCACCAACAGTTTTCTATGGACTGAGTTCAGTCCATATCAGTTCAGTTCAATCGTTCAGTTGTGTCTAACTCTTTGTGACCCCACGGACTGCAGCACACCAGGCCTCCCTGTCCATCACCAAATCCTGGAGCTTACACAAATTCATGTCCATTGAGTTGGTGATGCCATCCAGCTATCTCATCCTCTGTCATCCCCTTCTCCTCCCACCTTCAATCTTTTCCAGCATCAGGGTCTTTTCAAATGAGTCAATTCTTCACACCAGATGGCCAAAGTATTGAAATTTCAGCTCCAGCATCAGTCCTTCCAATGAATATTCAGGACTGATTTCCTTTAGGATGGGCTGGTTGGATCTCCTTGCAGTCCAAGGGACTCTCAAGAGTCTTCTCCAACACCACAGTCAAAAGCATCAATTCTTCGGCGCTCAGCTTTCTTTATAGTCCAACTCTCACATCCATACATGACTACTAGAAAAACCATAGCTTTGACTAGAAAGACCTTTGTTGGCAAAGTAATATCTCCGCTTTTTAATATGCTGTCTAGATTAGTTATAACTTTTCTTCCAAGGATCAAGTGTCTTTTAATTTCATGGCTGCAATCACCATCTGCAGTGATTTTGAAGCCTAAGAAAAGAAAGTCTGTCACTGTTTCCATTGTTTCCCCATATATTTGCCATGAAGTGATAGGACTGGATGCTATGATGATAGTTTTTTGAATGTTGAGTTTTAAGCCAGCTTTTTCATGCTCCTTTTTCACTTTCATCAAGAGACTCTTTACTTCTTCACTTCTGCCATAAGGGTGGTGTCATCTGCATATGTGAGGTTATTGATATTTCTCCCAACAATCTTGATTCCAGCTTGTGCTTCATCCAGCCCTGCATTTTGTGTGATTCAGATAATGAAGATCATGGCATCTGGTCCCATCTCTTCATGGGAAATAGATGAGGAAACAGTGGAAACAGTATCAGACTTTATCAAAAATGGCTCCATAATCACTGCAGATGGTGACTGCAGCCATGAAATTAAAAGACGCTTACTCCTTGGAAGAAAAGTTATGACCTAGATAGCATATTGAAAAGCAGAGACATTACTTTGCCAACAAAGGTCCGTCTAGTCAAGGCTATGGTTTTTCCAGTGGTCATGTATGGATGTGAGAGTTGGACTATGAAGAAAGCTGAGTGCCAAAGAACTGATGCTTTTGAATTGTGGTGTTGGAGAAGACTCTTGAGAGTCCCTTGGACTGCAAGGAGATCCAACCAGTCTATTCTGAAGGAGATCAGCCCTGGGATTTCTTTGGAGGGAATGATGCTAAAGCTGAAACTCCAGTACTTTGGCCACCTCATGAGAAGAGTTGACTCATTGGAAAAGACCCTGATGCTGGGAGGGATTGGGGGCAGGAGGAGAAGGGGACAACAGAGGATGAGATGGCTGGGTGGCATCACTGACTCAATGGACGTAAGTCTGAGTGAACTCCGGGAGTTGGTGATGGACAGGGAGGCCTGGTGTGCTGTGATTCATGGGGTCGCAAAGAGTTGGACACGACTGAACGACTGAACTGAACTGAACTTACTCTGCATATAAGTTAAATAACCAGGGTGACAATATACAGCCTTGACATACTCCTTTCCCGATTTGGAACCAGTCTGTTGCTCAGACATATAAAAAGGATTAATTTTCCAAATATACGATGATTTAAATACAAATCCATAAAATACTTACTAAATGCATACTAGCTTTAGTTTTTATACAGTTTCTTTTGACATGGTAATATCACCAACTACTTTTTGATCTTTCATCATGAACAAGGCATCATACTATGCCTCTTATGTAGGCTATCTCATATAATCCTCACAACAACACAATGAGATAGATACCGTTCAGTTCAGTTCAGTTCAGTCACTCAATTGTGTCCGACTCTTTGCGACCGCATGAATCGCAGCACGCCAGGCCTCCCTGTCCATCACCAACTCCCGGAGTTCACTCAGACTTACATCCATTGAGTCGGTGATGCCATCCAGCCATCTCATCCTCTGTTGTCCCCTTCTCCTCCTGCCCTCAGTCCCTCCCAGCATCAGGGTCTTTTCCAATGAGTCAACTCTTCTCATGAGGTGGCCAAAGTACTGGAGTTTCAGCTTTAGCATCATTCCTTCCAAAGAACACCCAGGGCTGATCTCCTTTAGAATGGACTGCTTGGATCTCCTTGCAGGCCAATGGACTCTCAAGAGTCTTCTCCAACACCACAGTTCAAAAGCATCAGTTCTTTGGCACTCAGCTTTCTTTATAGTCCAACTCTCTCATCCATACATGACCACTGGAAAAACCATAGCCTTGACTAGACGGACCTTTGTTGGCAAAGTAATGTCTCTGCTTTTCAATATGCTATCTAGGTTAGCCATAACATTCCTTCCAAGGAGTAAGCGTCTTTTAATTTCATGGCTGCAATCACCATCTGCAGTGATTTTGGAGCCCAAAAAAATAAAGTCAGCCACTATTTCCACTGTTTCCCCATCTATTTCCCATGAAGTGATGGGACCAGATGCCATGATCTTTGTGTTCTGAATGTTGAGCTTTAAGCCAACGTTTTCACTCTCCTCTTTCACTTTCATCAAGAGGCTTTTTAGTTCCTCTTCACTTTCTGCCATAAGGGTGGTGTCATCTGCATATCTGAGGTAATTGATATTTCTTCCGGCAATCTTGATTCCAGCTTGTACTTCTTCCAGCCCAGCATTTCTCATGATGTACTCTGCATATAAGTTAAATAAGTAAGGTGACAATATACAACCTTGACATACTCCTTTTCCTATTTGGAACCAGTTTGTTGTTCCATGTCTTACAGATGCAGAAACCAAGTTATAGAGAAATTAAATAACATGTCCGAGGTCACACATCTAGTAAGTTAGAGAGTCAAAATTACAAAGTCTCACTTATAATAATAACTTATTATAAGACTAACTTATAATAACTAACTTATAAGGTATAAGGATACCCTATAATAATGACTCTGTATTTAATAAAACTAGTATCATGAGAGGTTTTCCCTTTTTTGCCATTATAAAGAGTTCCTTAAAACTGAAATGACTAGAAGCCTCTGCTGTGGGGTTTCCGTTTAATAAGAAATAAGACATAATAATGAAAAAAGCAAGATTTTAAACAAAAAGCCATTCCTGTTATTTTTGTAAGGCTAAAACTTTAGCTGAGGGACTGCCATCACTCTAACACATGGAGAGAACTTAAACTCTGGATCCCAGATTCTCATTCCAGGTTTTTATCATCTGCAGATATGAGGCAATGTATTATAATGGTAAGATCATGGACTTTTGAAATTAAACTGACTTTGGTTTGAAGATGAGTTCTTCCAACGTAATTAGTTGTGTGAGCTGGGGCAAGTTACTAAACTTCTTTGTAGTTCAGGTCCTTCAGCTATAAAATTTGAATAGTTATATCCATCTTCACTGCCCACCAGAGACAGACGTCCAATGTCAGGCAGAATGGCCCAGCTCTGGGGACCCCACTGTGCTTGGCCCTTGGTGGGAACAGGCTAGGGAGGTTGTGGCCTTGACAGAAATGCTGTGGCAGATCCCAAAGGTGCAACAGCTGGGGGCTGTCAGCTAATGGCACTCCTTCCAGAAGGTTCTCTCTTGAAAAACAATCTGTGTGTGTACCTTCATGGTTGCCACACTGCTACTTTCTATTTTGTAGTGAAACTGCATACTTGAGGGGTGATGTCCCCCCTCCCAAATGCCACAATCCAGTTTACTAATTTTTCTCTATATATCTTGTCTTTGGTCTTGTCCCTTTCAACTTTACCAATTGCCATATATCAATTATAGTTCATCATTACAATTGATAGGCCCACAGTTGGCTTCTTAGCACTGCAAAAAATACTAAAATCAAGGCTAAGACATCAGGGGAACAACATCTGGCTTCTGTAATGACTACATATTTATCATTAGCTTTTAAACCTGTCATGTTGATAGGTAGTTGTAACAGTAAAAATTTCATGTATTAGCATTTCTTATGACTCTTATAAGATCCTAAATTAAGAAGGAATTATTAAGCCTAATCAACTTGGATAATCTTTTCTTCATTTGCCACAGTGTGTTGTCTAGCATGACAGATGCCGTGCTGGCACGAGTGTACAAACAATCAGATCTGGACATCCTGGCTAAAGAAGCATCCATCCCAATTGTCAATGGGCTGTCGGATTTGTACCACCCTATCCAGATTCTGGCTGATTACCTCACGCTCCAGGTTGGGTTACTTCTTTGCCTCACACAAGAGCAAAATCAATAAATAATTCCTAAGTAGCTCTAAATGGAAGCATTTAAATTGTGGTACTGGTGTTTTGTTTTCAAATAACATCTTGGCAGAGAAGCATAGCATATGTGTACAACTTGATATTCAAGGAAGATAGGGCATTATTGAAAACAGACTAGAAGACACTTCAGTTCTCAAACCTTTGCTTTTTGGGTGCCATATTTATTTAACACAGTGGATGAACAGGGAGTGCTGGAGCACAGAAAATGAAAACATCTTTATGTCATGCATAATACGTCAGGTTCTATGATTTGGGAGTGAAGGCTGATGGAGAGTGCTTTGAATATTCAAAATGGCCAATTACTAGATCACTTTCTGAGAAGAAGGCCATTTGCTATTATTTTAATAAACTGCTTAAGACTGGAGTTAAGAGCATGTAGAATTCATAGAATGGACATGCAGATTTAGCCACATCCCTTCAAATTATGAACCTGAATAACTTTGAAAGATTCATTCTGTTGGATTGGCCACAGCCAATCTACATAGTCTTGCCACTGGGAATCCTAACAACCATGGTTTCTGCATCTATGAACTATTCTGGGAGACAGGGCAAACTGGACAGGTCCACCTTGCTCCTCATTTGAATATGCCACACACATGTAAATGTGAGGTTAAACTCAAAATGAAACTCTTTGATGATGAAGATAAGATGAATGCAGAGAGGATATACTATGTTAGACACCAAGCAGCTGTTTGTATGTATGGCTTTACATATATGCCAGATAATTTAATGCTTCTCGCTGGGGTTTCATCATTACTAGTTTATATACTCATGAGGGACAGTGAAATGTTCTGTTCATCATATTGTCCCCTGCAGGACCTGGTGCAATGCCTTCATAACAGACATGCTCAAAATAGGAGTTGAATGAATAAATAGCAACTTGTTAAGAGCATGGCATTTAAATCAGATGGACCTGGATTTACATCCTAGCTTAGCCACTTAACTAATTTGTGACCTCCAAATTAGTTAGCCTTTCTCTTTTAAAAATCTTAAAATCTTCACACTTACATTTAAATCTCTTTACATTTGTAAATATATAAATGTATACAATATATGAAACCTACAGACACTTCAAGAAAAGTAAAACACCCATGTGCCCATTATGCAGTTTTGGCAAATCTTACTTTAGACTTTTTTGTTTTTAAGTAAAATATTACAGGGACTTCCCTGGTCGTCTGGTAGTTAAGACTTCAGGGTTCCACTGCAGGGGGTGCAGGTTCAATCCCTGGTCAGGGAACTAAGATCCTGCAATCCCATGCTGTGTGGCCAAAAAATATTACAGGTAGATTTGAAGTCCGCTGTGTAACTATCTTTGATCCCATTTCCTCCAACCCCTCAAAGACATTTTATCCTGGTGTTTGTATTTATGATTTCCAAGCATATGTTCATACTTTAACTGTCCATGTCAATATCCATAAGAAATCAAGTATATTAATGGTTTTTCAGCTATATAAACAGGACCATTCTCAATACCCATGCTATATTGTTCTAGGTGCATTCTATTTCCCCTTTCTTATTCTAACAAGTATAAGCTTCATAAAAGCAGAGATTTTTGTCTCCTTTGTTCATTGTTATATCTCCAGGGCCAAGGACAGTGTCTGGACATGGATGGTTCTCAATTTGTTGAATGAAAGAACAAATGCCACAAAGATTCAGATTTGCGATATAGGAACATATGAATCTTCATAAGTTCATATGATATCCTGGCTTAGATATTAGGATATTTTTTTGGTTATTAGGACTTCTTTTTGGTGATTGTACCTTCATGTTATCAAATTGCTCTGTATAATGCAAAAAAAAAGTAGTTTCTTCATTCCAACAAAGATGTGGACTGTTTCTTTTATAGTAACTCTAATAATTGTTTCACAGAAGTGGATTTCCTCCTGGATGTAATTTCCTCCATCCCTTGCCTTTCAGGAACACTACGGCTCTCTGAAAGGCCTTACCCTCAGCTGGATTGGGGATGGGAATAACATCCTGCATTCCATCATGATGAGTGCGGCTAAATTCGGGATGCACCTTCAGGTGGCTACCCCAAAGGTAGGGAAACTTTCTGCCTTGAAACTAGCACCCGTTGGAAATCATTCCCAGATACAATCACCTAGTGAAAAACAGACCTCTCTTCCATTCAAGGAGAGCACAGTTGAGGCCACAAAATTTAGGTTATGTTGCTATCCCTACTATTATAGCTATCCAGCCTCTTGAGTGTCCAATTTCCCATCTCTACAAAAAGAGATAATCTTGGCTGATGCCTTTCATCTTGTGAGTTTCTGTGTTAAAAGCATGTCTGAATTATCCCTTTGAATGCCCTGAAACCAGCCATTATGATAACTGGCTTTCTTGTGTATTGCTACCACAAAGGCTAAAGAATATAATGAAATCCAGACAGGCTAGAAATCTCAAGGCATGGGGAAGATGCTGTCATTGTTCAAATATTACAGTTTGGTGAAAACAAATTCAATCAAATGTGAAGGACACAGTGATGGCGTCTGCATCAGCTTAGTGCTTCAAAACTCAAATCCAAGGGTCCTTCAGCCTTTTAAATCTGAATCCTGGCTGTGAAGCTGACCTACCCTACTTCCCATCCTGCTGTTAATCTCTCACAGGACGTATGGGAACGGGAACAGGCCTTCTTTTATAGGTCCAAAGTAACCCTTTTGATATACAAGAAACTAGTAATAATTGTTGTCTGTGAGAAGTGAAGCTGGGAGGTTCAAGGTTAGAGGTAGGAGGGAGACTTTATTTCTGCAATATATCCTTTTATATGGTTTAAATTTCTTAACATGTAAATGTTTTACGTACATGATTACATAAGTCCATAAATAAATACACTAAAATTAAAAAGTGCAGATCCTCCTAGGAGAAGCCCTATGTTACAAAACTCCCAGCTTCGAGTATAGGATTAATAGATGCAAACTAGTATATATAGGATGGCTACACAATAAGGTCCTACTGTACAGCACAAGGAAATATATTCGCTACCCTGTGATAAACCAGAATGGAAAAGAGTATGTATATTATATATTTACGTATATGTATGTATGTTCTTTTTATATATAATGGAGTCTTCTTGCTGTGCAGCAGAAATTAACACACTGTAAATCAACTAAACTTCAAAAAAATTTTTAAAAAGATACTCCTAGCCTCATACAGAATGAGTAGGCCTTTTAGAGGATAAAAACTAATCCTACAAGTGACCCATACACAAATCAGTTCTGAGCTATCCCCACAGAACCTTTTACATAACCCATCTCTACTAAGTTCTTTTCTTTGTTACGTTTCTATTAGTTATGATTTCTGATCAGGAGTCTTTTGGAAGGAAAATGCCCCTAAATAGAAGACATTGCAGAAACAAAGGACAGAATTGACCTTTCCGTTAAGGGACGATGATTTATAATATTGTGCACCAGTGTGTTTCTGGCTGAGCATGTGTTTGCTCTCAGTGGTCACTGCCATAGTTCACTCTGATAACCTAACACATTCAGAGGTGAGTGTGTGAGGCCTAAAACTCACTCTCTGTTTCTGCTTCTTGAGTTTAAGATTGACTAAGGGATTTCTTTGGACATGGGACTATCAGTGCTAAAACCAGGAAGGCCACAGGCAAACTAGAGTGATCTGGTCACCCAAATGTCATGTCAGGCACAGTGCTTCAGGCTGATCAAACAAGTGAGCTCTGGAGTGTTGCCCCAACCTGAGACAGGGAGGATGGGCTTTTATCCTTGGAACCAGTCATTGGTCAAGGGCAGCATGGAGAGGTGGGTGGTGAATCCTCTGGCACTTTTTTTTCTTTGTGTTTTGCTAGCTTCAGATTTTATCTTTGAATTCTTTTTTTTTTTTTTGATAATTGGAAGATAATTGCTTTACAGTATGGGCTGGCTTCTGCCATACAACAATGTGAATCAGCCACAAGTACACATATGTTCCCCTCCCTCCTGAACCTCACCCCCCACCCCATCCCACCCCTCTAGGTTGTCACAGAGCATCAGGCTGAGCTCCTTGTGCCCATACAGCAGCTTCCCACTTTAGCAGGAAGAGCAGCTGGGGAGTCAGAGGGCCATCCTAAAGAAGAGCTGAGTGTTAGGTATTAAAAGCACACTGATGGGGACTTCCCTGGTGGCCAGTGGTTAAGAATCTGCCTGCCAATACAGGGGACTCAGGTTCGATCCCTGGTCGGGGAAGATCCACGTGCCACTGAGCAACTAAGCCCATGAGCTGCAACTACTGAAGCCCATGCTCTAGAAGCCTGCACACCACAACTAGAGAGTAGCCCTCACTCATGGCAACTAGAGAAAGACCTGGTGCAGCAGTGAAGACCCAGCACAGCCAAAACTAAATAAATAAGTATATTTAAAAAGCACACTGAAAAGGGAAGAGGGGGCAAAAGATACAGATCAGGGTCCTCTGAGGGCCTCCGGGTAGAGCACCAGCATTGTCTGCTGCATCCTGCCAAAACCAAATGCAACAAACAAGGCAAAAGAAAATGTCTTCCCCTCGTGTTCTTGCTGAACCAGTTCGAGTCAATGTACCGTGCTGCCTTAGTCTCCCAGGACTGCCATAACAAATTCCCACAAACTGGGTGGCTTAAAGCAACGGAAATGTATTCTCTCACAGCTCTGGAAGCTAGCAGTCCAAAATCCAAGTGTTGGCAGGACAACACCCCGCCACCACCACACACACACACACGCACACACACACCCACACAATACCTCTAGGGGAGGATCCTTCCCTGTCTCTTTCCCACTTCCGGTAACTTCAGGCATTCCTTGCCTTGTGGCTGCATCACTCCAGTCTCTGCCTCCATCCTTCCTTTATTCCCACTTTCTCTGTCCACATGCTCCTCTTCTTATGAGGATAGCAGTTATATTAAACTTCAGCTAAGCTCAGTCGCTCAGTCGTGTCCGACTCTTTGCGACCCCATGAATCGCAGCACGCCAGACCTCCCTGTCTATCACCAACTCCCAGAGCTTACTCAAACTCATGTCCATCGAGTCAGTGATGCCATCCAATCATCTCATCCTCGGTCGTCCCCTTCTCCTCCTGCCTTCAATCTTTCCCAGCATCAGGGTCTTTACAAATGAGTCAGTTCTTTGCATCAGGTGGCCAAAGTATTGGAGTTTCAGCTTCAGCATCAGTCCTTCCAATGAATATTCAGGACTGATTTCCTTTAGGATGGATTGATTGGATCTCCTTGCAGTCGAAGGGACTCTCAAGAGATCTTCTCTAACACCACAGTTAAAAAGCATCAATTCTTCGGTGCTCAGCTTTCTTTTTGGTCCAACTCTCACATTCACTGGAAAAACCGTAGCTTTGACTAGATGGACCTTTGTTGGCAAAGTAATGTCTCTGCTTTTTAATATGCTGTCTAGGTTGGTCATAGCTTTTCTTCCAAGGAATAAGCATCTTTTAATTTCATGGCTGCAGTCACCATCTGCAGCAATTTTGGAGCCCAGTATGACCTCCTTTTAACTAAGTACATCTGCAAAGACTCTACTTCTAAAAAAAGGTCACATTCTAGGACTGGTGGTCCAATGGTTAAGAATCCACCTAGTAGTGCAGGGTATGTGGGTTCGATCCCTGGTCAGGGAACTAAGATTCCACATGCCTTGGAGCAAATAAGCCTCTACTAGTGAGCCCACATGCTCTGGAGCCCACATACCACAACTATAGAGACTCTGGCCTGCAATAAAAGATCTCACATACTGAAACTAAGATCCTGAGCATGCAACTAAGACCTGACACAGCCAAATAAACAAATATATTTTTAAAAGGTCACATTCTGAGGTTCTGGTGGGGAATAAATGTTTGGAAGACATTCTTCTACCTAATACACTTGCCATAGAAGAAATGCCAGGTAGGCAGCATAGGGTGTCACCCTATTTTATAGAGTAAACTTTGGGTACTCAGAGAGCTAACTCTTATAAGAGAGAATTCACTCTCATTCAGCAAAAACTGAGATAAAAGGTCAGATTTGACATGTGAATAAGGTAGTTCTTCATTTTATGGGAAAACTTAGCACACTCTTACTGCAAATCTAGTCTGAGGAAGGGCTCTATATTAATGCAAACAATTTTACAGATAAAATATATATTCACAATGATTGTTCCCTGCTATAAGGTTTTTTTGGAAAGGTTTTATTCTGTTGGGGAAATACATGATTTAAACATTTTATTGCATGTCCGAGATGTTTTATTAACATCAAAGGGAAAACTTCCAATGTTACAGAGTAATTTCAGTATTGTTCTTATGCAGAAACTCATTTAAATGATAACAAGCACTAAAACCTGGTTAAATCTGGGTGGGAGTAAGAGTTTTCAAAAGTCTTCTGGAAAGTCTGAAGTGTAGAAGGTGCTCCATCAATTTATAAGTAGACCCATTTCCTTTAAAGATAGAGCTAGCAGGTTTATTATAAATTTAAGAATCACTGAAAAATTTCCAAGGCCATAATTAATCTATTTCCCCATCCTTTAACCAAGAATAACTTACATGTTTGAGAAAACATAATTTTGTCCTGGATTGTAAAGTTATTCCATAAACTATTGATGGTAATGATTTTAACTTTGTTCTAAGTGAGTATTTAGACTGAACTGGGTCTGTTAATCACCTTCATCTGGTTTTAAGATTTATGTCAAAGCCAATGAGTGATTTAGTACTGAAAGCTTAGCTGTGAGTAAAGAATTCCTCTTTGTATTCTCAGTCATGGCCCAATGCATGCAAGGTTGGGTGATTTTGTAATTTCCAAACCACTCTGTTGGTTCTCTAAGTACTTATTGATTCCTTCTCTAAGAATGATTATACTTGGAAGTATAAAACCTGCTTTCCAGAGGGAAGGCTGAATTTTCAGGGCAGGAGGTACCTGGGGTAAGAGCCAAGCCTCTTCATTTATGTTTACCAGTATGAATGGTCACAACATGAGGTGCTAAATTAGCAAGCCTTTATTAATTACCTTCCCCAAATATAGATAAACAAAGCTCCAGAATTTATGGCTATTGAGGGTGATAAAGCTGCAAAAAGATCTGCAGGAATCATCACCATCTGATAGCTTCTATCCTCAAGAATTTTTTTATTGAGAGAAGGAACTATGATAGATAAACATGTGTAAATAAACACAATTTCCAATGAATAAACCTGAACATCCCTGCTGTGGGCTGAGTTTCCTGAGAAGCAGACTCTGACACAGAGTTCAGCCTGCAGGTTGTTGATGACGGCGTGCCCTTGAGAAGGGAGGGGAAGGAAACAGGAGAAGTCAAACTGTGATGCAGGCCCGAGAGCAGCCTCAGCTGACCTGATAGAGAATTCTAGATCTGAGATGGTCATTTAAGGGTTGTTGCAGGTTGGGAGGAGGGAGTCAGGTTTTCATGTCCCCCTGTCAATCAGTCTCAGAATGCAGGTGGCCTTGGAAGGGTATGCGACCTTGGGTGCGTCAGCTCTCTGCAGCTGTGCCAGTGCCCAACTAGGGCTGACAGCTGAAAGCCACCTTCCAGGGCATGCGCAGCAGCTGGAGCACAAGTCCATTATTCATGAAGGGGATCTGGGTGGCTTACCACACCCATTGCTGTGCCCTGCTGAGAGTTTATAAAAAGAGGCATAAATCAATTCTAAGAATTCAGGAAAATGAGAAAGATGGGGAAGCTGAGAATAATGATGGTGTTTTGACTGACGAGCCTTCCACTTGGAGGGTCTGGAGGTGGGGCTGGCCCAGGGTTTTGACAAAGGAGGAGCCGACATGTTCCAATAAAGACGCCCAGGAAGGGACAGAGGGGGCAGTGTTCAAGGGTGAAAGGCTGTGACGGCAGCAAAGGGCAAGACGTGTACAAGTATGACAATTAGATTGGCTTTCTGGCAGCAAGATGTTGAGAAAAATTAAAAGAGACAGAAGCAAGAGATGTCGGCGGGAAGACTTGATACCCTTAATCAGCTTCGACTTATGGGACAAGTGGTAAACATTGAAGGCTTCGGAGATTATTCATGCTGCTGTGTATGGTGCACACTGGAGGTTGAGGATGGAAGAAGACGGGCTACCTGTGGGGTCTAGAAGAGCTGGGGGGACTTCAGCTGTTTCCACAGCATCCCCTCACCTAAAGTTGAGACCAGAGTGAGCAAGCAAGGTACCTAGGGTGCAAAATTCATGCTTGCACGACTGTCAGTGAGTGCCTCACTCAAGTCCTGACCCCGTCCTCACCAAACAAACCCAAACACATATTTTTCAGCAAAAACAGTATATTTGCTATGCAAAGGCCATTTCAAAGCCAGCTCCCTGCCTACAGAACACTGGCTGGTGAGACTAAGATGTGTGCGTGGGCTCTTAATATTCAGCTGAGACGCTGAGGGAAGGTTTCTCTGAGGAGGAAACATTTGAGCTGAGAGCACTGAGACCTGAAAGCTTTATCCACATGGAGTGGGTGGGGAAAAGCATTTCAGACCAAAGGAAAACAAAACATTAAAAAAAAAAAACAGCTTGTAGAAAGACTCTGAGACAAAAATGCAGTAAGTTGTAGACTTATGTATACAATCCTCTTAAACTATTAGAGGAACAACAAAAGGTGCTACCAAGAGCTGGAAAGCACCACACCCCGTTTATCTTTAGGACTAAAGAGGTCAAAAATAATCGAAGCAAAATGGGGCAACTGATTACCTTTTTAAATTCCCAAAAGCACTCTTAAGCTTTGAAATTCTAGATGTCAACATCATATTCTACTGAACATGGGGAGTAGGCATGTTCAGTAGGTTGGGCTACGACTTAAAGCAGAAACAGGAAAGACAGCAGGAATATTGTTGAAAGTGATGCATATATAAGAAGGCATGTATAATTAAAAAAAAACACCCACACCAAATAACAGTTAATTCTTTCCCCTGCAGGGTTATGAGCCGGATCCCAGTATAACCAAGTTGGCGGAGCAGTATGCCAAGGAGGTATGCTCCTTATATGTAAAGGTGTCATTGTCTTTCCCTGTCTTATGAAGTTCTTTAACCAGCTTGCTTGTGTATGCCAGAATGGTACCAAGCTGTTGCTGACAAATGATCCATTGGAAGCAGCTTGTGGAGGCAATGTATTAATTACAGACACTTGGATAAGCATGGGACAAGAAGAGGAGAAGAAAAAGCGGCTCCAGGCTTTCCAAGGTTACCAGGTTACAATGAAGGTACAAATTGATGCCTCTCTGAAGGTTCATTAATCCCATT
Source organism: Budorcas taxicolor (assembly GCF_023091745.1). NCBI lineage: Eukaryota > Metazoa > Chordata > Mammalia > Artiodactyla > Bovidae > Budorcas > Budorcas taxicolor. The sequence goes on along the minus strand of NC_068935.1, from coordinate 105,282,365 downwards.
CATAAAGGCCAGAATCAGCTAATCACTCAATCACTTTTGGGAGAGCAGACCGTCCCTTCCTTCCTTATCAAGGACACGCTGATTGTGCCTCCCCACCCCCCACCCCCTCCACCCCCCGCTCCCCCGTGATTTCTTTCCTCCTAAATATGAGCTCTGCCCTTTGGAAAGACACTTTGTCCAGGATGAAGGAATTGAAACCCAGGCAGAAGAGAGAAGCAAGCCTTTCCCTCTCGCAACAGCAGAGGCATCAGAATGCTTGATGATCTGTTTAGATATACTAGGCAACTTCTGTTGCAAGCAGTTTCTTTTGATTTCTGCTCTAAGAAAAGCCCCATAGTTCTGTACTTCAGGCTAGCCCTTGCCTCTATTTTCCAAGGACTCAAGTCGTTTAGTTTTGCTAACTGCCTCCAGGGCACTCCCAGGGGAATTCCATCTATTCTGATGCTTTTCATTAAGCTCTGAAGCATGGCTTGTCAACCTTGAGCGTGACTGAGAATTGGCTGGAGTTGTTAATACATAGCTGGCAGGACCCCCCTTCTCCAGGGATTCTAAATCAGTAGGTCAAGGGTGGGACCCAAGAATTTGCATTTCTGCCAAGTTCCCAGGTGGTGCAATACTGCTGCCCCAGGGTCAAGCTTTGAGAACCACTGTTCTGCAGGAATATCCTAAAAGTCAGGTGTACATTGGGATTCTGTCTGCAGAGCAACTCTTTTGTTTGGTGGAGAAAGGGATTAAGCAATTGCAATAGATGTTTTATTGATAAAATATTTAAAATGTAAATACAAGCCTCTTATTTATACATGACAACAGAATGAAGTTAGAAAAATAAAGTGAAAATGTATTTGCCCTAGCCCCTTAACAGTGACTATTCCCAGAGGTAGCCACTGTTAACAATTTGATGTGTCTCTTTGCAGACCTTATCTGTGTATTTACATATTCCTATACACACCCACACCCACACCCCTACACCTCTAATGATTTATCATAAATGGTAGATTAGACACATTATTCTGACTTACTTTTTCCACTTAACAAATCTTAGATTTTCTTGTCTATTCATTTAGATATCCTTCCTTCTTTCTGACTGCATAGAATTCCAAAGTACGAGTGGGCCTTATTTTATCTGTTTCCTGTCAAAAAATCAGGCTCTTTCCAATTATCCCAATTATAAACAATGCTGCAGTGAAGATCCTCATATATATATTTCTTTGTGCAGGTATTATAGAGAATAGAATTCTTTTAGGGAGAAGAATTTCTGGGTGAAGTAGTATATACTTCACTTTAAAATATGAGAAATGCTGCTAAACTGCCCATCCAAAAAGAATTGACAGTTTATAACTTCCTTCCACACTGTCTCCATTTATTTGCTATTTACATTTGTAACTTTTAAAAATCTGTATCTCATGCTTTTTAAAATTTGTGTTTCTTTTACTACTAATGAAGTTAAACATCTTTGAATGTTTTTTGGCCATTTCCATATGTTTTTCTATAAACTGCTATCATATTCTTTAATATTATATCATATCATATTCTTTGCCCATTTTCTATAGTTTTTTTAACAAAACAAAAAAGGTTTAGCACAAAGGCAGTAATTTTGAGGGAAGAATTTATGAGGGAATATAGTTTTGAATCTGTAAGTGAACAATGAAAATGGATGGGAAAATGTAATTTTTAGGAATTAACTGTTAGAGAAAATTAAAATTGTTAGAACATTTACATGAAGAATGAATCACCTAGTGTATAGTGCCCATAATCCTGTTTAATGCACTATCTCAGAGCTCTTTTTCAACATTGTTTTAACTAGTAATTAAATTTGCTTGAAGTGCTAAAAACCATAATTTGGAGACAGGCTAAAAAATATAATACAATCATGTAAAGGCAACCTTTAATATATTGGGTTGGCCAAAAATTTCATTTTGGTTTTTCTGTACCATCTTATGGAAAAACCCAAATGAGCTTTTTGGCAAACCCAATACGTTGGGGTATAATTGATGATTTTTGCTCTCATCCGCATCTTACCCTAGTAGAATTCTTTACTGAAAGGTCCACTATCTCACTAGACAGAGTACTAGAAAACTGAATTAGTGGTTTTATTTGGAGTGGTGATCTTCCAAATTAAAAAAATGACTAGAAAGTTTCTTAAGCTGAAAGTATATACATTTCTGCTGGGTGCCTTGAGCTGAAAGCCCCAGTCTGCCCCTTTTTCTCTCCCTTTGCATGGACCTTTGAGCTTCCTGGTGGCTCAGACTATAAAAAGTCTGCCTGCAGTGCGGGAGATCTGGGTTCGATCCCTGGATCAGAAAGATCCCCTGGAGAAGGAAATGGCAACCCACTCCAGTATCCTTGCCTGGGAAATCCCATGGACAGAGGAGCCTGGCGGGCTACAGTCCATGGAGTCACAAAGAGTCGGACACAACTGAGTGACTTCACTTGACTCCAGGTCAGAGACGCTGACTCTGAAGAAGACAAATGTGATAGCTACAGATCAAAACACAGTCTTATCTCCATCTCTTCTGTAGACTGCTAAAGTTGCTGCCCCTGACTGGACATTTTTACACTGCTTGCCCAGAAAGCCAGAAGAAGTGGACGATGAAGTGTTTTATTCTCCACGATCTCTTGTATTCCCAGAGGCCGAAAACAGAAAGTGGACAATCATGGTAAGCAAGAAATGGGGATTGGAGGATGGGGAGTTCTCTGTGTGGACCCAACTTGGTCATTCACGCCTTTTGGTAAACAATAAGCAGCTGGTATTACCCATATACATTACTTGCTCATATGGTATCTATTTTTTTCCAGAAAGTTTGCAATATATCATTAGTGCTTAAAGTATGTATACTGTATTTTTAATGGAGTAAGACTGACCCCCATGTAAATATACCTATTTTAATAAAAATTCTTACCATTGTTGATCAGCCTGAACACTAGCCACCATTGCCTGTCAACCCTTATAGGTTGTATAATTCTTATACAATAATTTTATAATCTCCTTGTTAATGTTTACAGAAGTCCCTAATTCAGTGTCTGGCACAAAATGGGCATTCAAAGAAATCTTATTTCCTTCCTCCTCTCTTTCTTCCCTTCTATCATTGCCTAGGTAATTATTTGGTTCTCTACTGGCTTTAGACAGTAGAGAAACATTGTTCTTAGGTATAGAACATTATCAAAATTGCAGCAAGACTAATCTTAAAAATTATTAGTCCCTTTAACAAAATGCCACTTGTTTATCTTCACCACCACTGTTCTTGGAAACATTAACCTCACATCTCTGCTTTACAATGTCTCAAATACCATATTTTTCTCTGGAAAATGGAACACTCCAGGGCCATAATTTAGTACCACCATTTTGGTGATTTAACTGATCTCCATTACTATATCAGCTAGGGTCTTACTGGAAAACAAAAAAATCTACTTCGGGTAGAGAAATAAAAAGAAATTTGTTAAAAGACATTAGGCACTTCCCAGAATGATTCATTATTGTATATCACATATGCAGAAACACAGGCAGGAAAACTGCCCAACAACACTGTGCTTCTTTTGTAACCAAAACACCACTGACACAGCCTCCCATAGCCTGGTACCTAATGCCCTGGAAACTAAATGCCAGATAACCCATTATAGCTTCCATGGAGGAGAAAACGGCAACTGACTCCAGTATTCTCGCCTGGGAAATCGCATAGACAGAGGAGCCTGGCGGGGAGCCTGGCATGCCATGGTACAGGGGATCGCAAAGATTCAGACACGACTAAACACGCACATAAACAAAACATTTAGAATGTTATCTAATACACTGTAAATATTGTTATTATAATTATCATCACCACTGTCATCTTATAGCTGTTGATCTAATGCAGAGATTTGAGCTCCAGTATGGCTTCCCTGCTGGCTCAGCTGGTAAAGAATCCACCTACAATATGGGAGACCTGGGTTCAATCCCTGGGTTGGGAAGATCCCCTGGAGAAGGGAACGGTTACCCACTCCAGTATTCTTGCCTGGAGGATTCCATGGACAGAGGAGCCTGGCAGGCTACAGTCCATGGTTGCAAAGAGTCGGACACGACTGAGTGGCTTTCACACACACACGTGACTCCCTTTGCAATGAAAAGTGGTATATCAGGCCCAAGTTGTCATATCTAATAAGAGGAATGACTTTTTCTTTTTTTACTGTACCTTTCAGCTTACAGCCTCAGGACACTAACTTTGGCCAAAATGGCAATTATCATGTCAGTTAGACCAGTGCCTCTAAAGCTTTTGATCCATCTGAATCACCTAGGGACTTGTTAAGTGCAAATTTGGATTTGGTCTGAGATGTGACCCAAGATTCAGCATTTCTAATAAGCAACCAGGTAATGAAGATGCTGCTGTCCTGCAGACCACATTTTGAATAGCAAAGATCCAGATGCAAAAAAAAAAAAAAGTGAGCTCTCCAACCATATACCTCAGGAAGAAACATAGCAATGAATTTTCCTCAAGCTCTACTCTTTATCAGAAGATGACAACAATGACAAAGATAGATCAACCCAAATCTGTTAAAATAGATTCTTCTGTAGAAAGTCAGGGGCTGGAGGGGTAACTAAAAGTAAATTTTCTAAAATATAATTATGAAGATGCTCTGTACTTCTGAATTTTTAAGGAGCTTGTTATGCACTTGTGTGTATATATATTATACACACACACACATATATATACACGCATATTCACAGTGAAGTCTTATGCCCACCCATTTTCCACCATCTAAGTCCTACCACCCTCTCTCCATCTCCCACCTTCCTGAGGTATCCAGTTCCCCTAATGGGTTCAGTTCAGTTCAGTCGCTCAGTCGTGTCCGACTCTTTGCAACAGCATGAATCACAGCACGCCGGGCCTCCCTGTCCATCACCAACTCCCAGAGTTCACTCAGATTCACATCCATCGAGTCAGTGATGCCATCCAGCCATCTCATCCTCGGTCGTCCCCTTCTCCTCCTGCCCCCAGTCCCTCCCAGCATCAGAGTCTTTTCCAATGAGTCAACTCTTCGCATGAGGTGGCCAAAGTACTGGAGTTTCAGCTTCAGCATCATTCCTTCCAAAGAAATCCCAGGGCTGATCTCCTTCAGAATGGACTGGTTGGATCTCCTTGCAGTCCAAGGGACTCTCAAGAGTCTTTTCCAACACCACAGTTCAAAAGCATCAAATCTTCCACACTCAGCCTTCTTCACAGTCCAACTCTCACATCCATATGTGACTACCAGAAAAACCATAGCCTTGACTAGATGGACCTTTGTTGGCAAAGTAATGTCTCTGCTTTTGAATATGCTATCTAGGTTGGTCATAACTTTTCTTCCAAGGAGTAAGCATCTTTTAATTTCATGGCTGCAATCATCATCTGCTAAATATATTTAAAAAAAAATAAGATGCACAGCCATATTAAAATGAAAGTAAAGAATCTAAAATAGAAAGAATGCTTGACTGGGAGTGAAAAGACTTGAATTCTGTAACTGTCTTTGATACTAGTCAGCCGTATCATTTTGGCTGTGTGACCTCTCTGGGTCTCAGTTTCCTTCCACATAAAATAAGTAGGTTGAGCTATCTAGATGGCAAATGACTTTTAATCTTAGGTCCTCAATCTCATCAACGGGCTACATGGAGTCCTACGTTCAAAAGCTTCTAAGCCTGCCTGTGGTCTTGGAAGGAAAGAGTGACATAACTGACTAGTGATACCTGACATGGATTTTGGAAGGGGGTTGGTAACACACATGCTGTGCTCTTTATATCTCCAAACCTGATGATGTGGACGTCCCACTGAGTTAAGTTCATTTCAGCAACCATATACTGAGCATCTACTGTGTGCCAGGTTCTCTGCCAGGCACTGCAGATTAAGAAAAAGAATATTATTCAGTCTCCGCACAGTCTGTACAATTCACAGAAGCATGGCATTTTCAAGTGGGATGAGACCTTACAGATTATCTAGTCTAAATTCCTATTTTATAGGCAAAGAAATTATTAGATGGCTTATTTAGAATGGCATTTAGGCTCAGCACTGCTCTGCTAGATTCTTCTGGAATGTTCTAAAGATACAATACCTGTTTTCCTCTAGAATCTCCCTATCCAACACAGTAGCCACTAGGGGCATGTGGCTATTTAAATTTAGACTTCAGCTAACTAACTGGAGAAGGAAAGAGTACCCCACTCCAGTATTCTTGTCTGGAGAATTCCATGGACAGAGGAGCCTGGCAGGCTACAGTCCATGGGGTTGCAAAGAGTCAAACACAACTGAGCAACCAAACAACAAAAATGAACTAAAAGATAATAACATATAAGATTCAATCCTCAGACATACTAACCACATTTTAAGTGTTCAGTAGTCACAGAGGGCTGGTGGCTCTACACTATTTCTATTTGACAGCATAGACAGGGAATGTTTCCATCATGACAGAAAGTCTGACTGGGCAGCACTAGTGTCTGAAGGGTGATTTCCACACACACAGTTTCATTTACAGTCAGGATAGAAGAAGGAAGGAGAGACACCATCCAGCCTCAAGTTCTGAGGTGCCCATAATGACTAATGTAATAACTAAATAGGTGAAGGGCTTGTTCTAAAAGCACATAACGTTTTTAAAGCAAACGTGTACTCATTCAGCACTCACACTAGCTTTTTAAGGCCTTCATACTGGGAGATTTCCAGCAGTGCTTTTCAGAACATTCTGGTAATCACATCATTCTCTCCATAGTGCACAGGCCTTTGGATCTCTTTGTTTAAACAAAAAAAGAAAACAACACACACACACTCATGCGCACACCCCTTCTCCTCACCACAAAGCTTGCTTTTATATTTTTCAATAATTACTAAGGCTACAGGACTCATGAAACGTGAGGTGGGTTTCTTCCTCTGCCTACAAATTTTACTGTGGAGCTAAAGAAACCTAAAGGGACCCTGCAAAAAATCTGCCACTTCAAAGTACTACTATCAGGATGACCTTTAGATATACAACGCCATTGCAATGCAGTTCACAGTATTTTACCATCTCTTCTCTCCAAGTGAGGGGTGCCAGATAAAATGCAGGATACCCAGCTACATTGGAGTTTCAAACGTGGTGTGGTGTTCAGACAATCTATTAAGACAATAAATAATTGTTTAGCATAGACATGTCCTAAGGGCTTTCTTCACAGCTCAGTCGGTAAAGAATCTGCCTGCAATGCAGGAGACCTAGGTTCAATACCTGGGTCAGGAAGATCCCCTGGAGAAAGAAATGGCACCCCACTCCAGTATTCTTGCCTGGAGAACCCCATGGACAGAGGAGCCTGGCGGGCTACAGTCCACGGGGTCGCAAGAGTCAGACACGACTTAGCGACTAAACACCACCACCAGGAGACATGTCCTATGTAATATTTGGAACATTCTTATAGTTTAAGAAAAATTGTTGTTGACCTGAAATGCTTACTTATGTATGTATGTATATATGTATGTCTGTATCTAACTAAATCTGGCAGCAGCTCTACTCATAATTAACTTTCTAAGATTTAATATTTGAAAATAAATTTGACATATGCTATGACCATTAAAAACAAAACCAAACCTAAGAGGTGATCCCAGGAGCCCATAAAAAAGCTTAAAATATTTTACTGGAAGATGTTCTTATCCTAGTGTTTGACCTTTCTGTCTTCTTCCTGTCATTCAGATCTCTACTTAAATGTCACTCTTTAACAAGATTTTCCCTGTCCACCCTCTCTAAGTGGTTCCCCAACCTCCTTTATCCTGTTTTTTTTTTGTAATTTTTAAATGACATTTATCACTCCTTGATATTGTATTTTTCATTTGTTACCTGTCCTCTCCCTATAATGATATGTGCTCAATACATTTTTGTAGCCTGAAGGCAATACTGAATACTGTTTGGTTTTTGAACATGGGCTTTGGAAATCAAGTTAAAATTCTGGCTCTCTGTGTGGTCTTGGGAAAGTATCATAACTCCTCTAAGTCCAGTTTATTCATAGGAAAATGGTGGTCAAGGAATAGGACAGGCAGGTACAGATCCATGCCTCACTGCCATCACTCAGGAAATACCTGTGCTTCAGTCTGCTCATCTGTATTTCCTATCTCTTCCTACCTCACACAGTAGAAAAGGATATTATATAGTCTGGTCAAAAAGCAACAGCGCTCAGACATAAAAAGGAATGAATCTGAGTCATTTGTACTGATGTGGATAAACCCAGAGCCTGTTGTACAAAGTGAAGTAAGTTAGAAAGAGAAAAACAAGTATCATATATTAATGCATCTATATGGAATCTAGAAACACGGTACTGATGAACCAATTTGCATGACAGGAATAGAGATGCAGATGCAGAGAACGGACTTGTGGACGCAGGGAAGAGGGGTGGATGAACTGAGAAAGTAGCACTGACATACATACACTACCGTGTGTAAAACACATGGCCAGGGGCAAGCTGCTGTAGAGCACAGTGAGCTCAGCTTGGTGCTCTGCAAGACCTAGAGGGGTGGCATTGGCAAGGGGTGTGGGAGGGAGGCTCAAGAGGGAGGGGATATATGTATGCTTAGAGCTGATTCACTTTGTTTTACAGCAGAAGCCAATACAACATTGTAAAGCAATTATATTTCAATGAAAATAAAATAAAAGGAAGAGGGGAAAAAAAAAAAAAGCAAGAGCAAGTACCTGAAAGGCAGTAAAACTACCTCTTAAGAGTGGAGTCAGAGAAACTTAGGTCCAAACCCAGTTCTGTGTTGTTTCCAGGCTTGAGTTTCTCATCTGGAAGTGATAATAGTAGAGATTCCCTTAGAAGGTTGTTGTGTTACATGAGCTAATTTACAAACACTTCTCTCTACCTGACTGCAGTACCTAGCACAGTGATAATATCAGCAACAGTGATGACAACAAATGTTGATGGTAAGACACTTAGTCTGGTACATAGTAAGCACTCAGTCAGCATTTGTTGTCATCACTGTTTCTGATATTATTACGATTGTTGTGATTTTGGAAGTTGCGAAGAGTAAAAGTGAAAATTCCTGTTTGCTGCTGATGGCCTGATGGGAAGCTGTACTCTAGCTTATAAATATTCTTTTAGGAGAATCCAGATTCAGAAAGACATTATTCATTAACCTTAATAATTTGCATCTAATTTATTCTAAACTTTTCTAGGTTACAAGTATCCAAACCACAGTGCAAACACAAGGATGGGAGGAATTCTATTTCTCCACAACCAGCCAATAGGCAGTCAGTTCAGTTCACTCGCTCAGCTGTGTCTGACTCTTTGCAACCCCATGAATTGCAGCACGCCAGGCCTCCCTGTCCATCACCAACTCCCGGAGTTCACCCAAACTCATGTCCATCAAGTTGGTGATGCCATCCAGCCGTCTCATCCTCTATCGTCCCCTTCTCCTCCTGCCCTCAATCTTTCCCAGCATCAGGGTCTTTTCCAGTGAGTCAGCTCTTTGCATCAGATGGCCAAAGGATTGGAGTTTCAGCTTCAACATCAGTCCTTCCAATGAACACCCAGGACTGATCTCCTTTAGGATGGACTGGTTGGATCTCCTTGCAGCCCAAGGGACTCTCAAGAGTCTTCTCCAACACCACAGTTCAAAAGCATCAATTATTCTGCGCTCAGCTTTCTTTATAGTCCAACTCTCACATCCATACATGACCACTGGAAAAACTATAGCCTTGACTAGAAGGACCTTTGTTGGCAAAGTAATGTCTCTGCTTTTAAAAATTTGTTTATATTTTGTTGTTTTTTAATTAACATGATTAAAAGTGACAGCATATTTTATTATCTTAGATACTTACCTATTTGTGTGGGTATATATATATATACATATATATACACATATGCATATATACATATACATATATATGTGTGTGTATATATGTGTGTATATATATATACCATCTGAGCCACTTTTTAATATGCTGTTTAGGTTGGTCATAACTTTCCTTCCAAGGAGCTAGTGTCTTTAATTTCATGGCTGCAATCACCATCCACAGTGATTTTGGAGCCCAGAAAAATAGCCACTGTTTCCACTGTTTCCCCATCTATTTGCCATGAAGTGATGGGACTAGATGACATGATCTTAGTTTTCTAAATGTTGAGCTTTAAGCCAACTTTTACACTCTCCTCTTTCACTTTCATCAAGAGGCTCTTTAGTTCTGCTTTGCTTTCTGCCATAAGGGTGGTGTCATTTGCATATCTGAGATTATTGATATTTCTCCTGGCAATCTTGATTCCAGCTTGTGCTTCCTCCAGTCCAGCGTTTCTTGTGATGTACTCTGCATATAAGTTAAATAAGCAGGGTGACAATATACAGCCTTGACGTACTCATTTTCCTATTTGGAACCAGTCTGTTGTTCCATGTCCAGTTCTAACTGTTGCTTCGTAACCTGCATATAGGTTTCTCAAGAGGCAGGTCAAGTGGTCTGGTATCCCCATCTCTTTCAGAATTTTCCACAGTTTATGTGATCCACACAGTCAAAGGCTTTGGCACAGTCAATAAAGCAGAAGTGGATGTTTTTCTGGAACTCTCTGGCTTTTTTGATGATCCAGCAGTTGATGGTAATTTGATCTCTGGTTCCTCTGCCTTTTCTAAAACCAGCTTGAACATCTGGAAGTTCATGGTTCACGTATTGCTGAAGCCTGGCTTGGAGAATGTTGAGCATTACTTTACTAATGTGTGAGATGAGTGCAATTGTGCCGTAGTTGGAGCATTCTTTGGCATTGCCTTTCTTTGGGATTGGAATGAAAACTGACCTTTTCCAGTCCTGTGGCCACTGCTGAGTTTCCCAAATTTGCTGGCATATTGAGTGCAGCACTTTCACAGCATCATCTTTCAGGATTTGAAATAGCTCCACTGGAATTCCATCACCTCCACTAGCTTTGTTCGTAGTGATGCTTTCTAAGGCCCACTTGACTTCACATTCCAGAATGTCTGGCTCTAGATGAGTGATCATACCATTGTGATTATCTGGGTCATGAAGATCTCTTTTGTTCTTCTGTGTATTATTTTTTTTTTCTATGACTTCATATATTTTATTTTATTATTTATTTGTTTATTTATTTATTTATTTTTTTAATTTTAAAATCTTTAATTCTTACATGTGTTCCCAAACATGAACCCCCCTCCCACCTCCCTCCCCATAGCATCTCTGTGGGTCATCCCCATGCACCAGCCCCAAGCATGCTGTATCCTGCGTCAGACATAGACTAGCGATTCAATTCTTACATGATAGTATACATGATAGAATGCCATTCTCCCATATCATCCCACCCTCTCCCTCTCCCTCTGAGTCCAAAAGTCTGTTATACACAGCTGCGTCTCCTTTCCTGTCTTGCATACAGGGTCGTCATTTCCATCTTTCTAAATTCCATATATATGTGTTAGTATACTGTATTGGTGTTTTTCTTTCTGGCTTACTTCACTCTGTATAATCGGCTCCAGTTTCATCCATCTCATCAGAACTGATTCAAATGAATTTTTTTTAATGGCTGAGTAATACTCCATTGTGTATATGTACCACAGCTTTCTTATCCATTCATCTGCTGATGGACATCTAGGTTGTTTCCATGTCCTGGCTATTATAAACAGTGCTGTGATGAACATTGGGGTACATGTGTCTCTTTCAATTCTGGTTTCCTCGGTGTGTATGCCCAGCAGTGGGATTGCTGGGTCATAAGGGAGTTCTATTTGCAATTTTTTAAGGAATCTCCACACTGTTCTCCATAGTGGCTGTACTAGTTTGCATTCCCACCAACAGTGTAGGAGGGTTCCCTTTTCTCCACACCCTCTCCAGCATTTATTGCTTGCAGATTTTTGGATCGCAGCCATTCTGACTGGTGTGAAGTGGTACCTCATTGTGGTTTTGATTTGCATTTCTCTGATAATAAGTGATGTTGAGCATCTTTTCATGTGTTTGTTAGCCATCCGTATGTCTTCTTTGGAAAAATGTCTATTTAGTTCTTTGGCCCATTTTTTGATTGGGTCGTTTATTTTTCTGGAATTGAGCTGCATAAGTTGCTTGTATATTTTTGAGATTAGTTGTTTGTCAGTTGCTTCATTTGCTATTATTTTCTCCCATTCAGAAGGCTGTCTTTTCACCTTGCTGATATTTTCCTTTGTTGTGCAGAAGCTTTTAATTTTAATTAGATCCCATTTGTTTATTTTTGCTTTTATTTCCAGAATTCTGGGAGGTGGATCATAGAGGATCCTGCTGTGATTTATGTCTGAGAGTGTTTTGCCTATGTTCTCCTCTAGGAGTTTTATAGTTTCTGGTCTTACATTTAGATCTTTAATCCATTTTGAGTTTATTTTCGTGTGCGGTGTTAGAAAGTGATCTAGTTTCATTCTTTTACAAGTGGTTGACCAGTTTTCCCAGCACCACTTGTTAAAGAGATTGTCTTTACTCCATTGTATATTCTTGCCTCCTTTGTCAAAGATAAGGTGTCCATATGTGTGTGGATTTATCTCTGGGCTTTCTATTTTGTTCCATTGATCTATATGTCTGTCTTTGTGCCAGTACCATACTGTTTTGATGACTGTGGCTTTGTAGTAGAGCCTGAAGTCAGGCAAGTTGATTCCTCCAGTTCCATTCTTCTTTCTCAAGACTTCTGTGTATTCTTGCCACCTCTTCTTAATATCTTCTGCTTCTGTTAGGTCCCTACCATTTATGTCCTTTATTGAGCCCATTTTGCATGAAATGCTCCCTTGGTATCTCTAATTTTCTTGAAGTGATCTCTAGTCTTCCCCATTCTGTTATTTTCCTCTATTTCTTTGCATTGATCACTGAGGAAGGCCTTCTTATCTCTCCTTGCTATTCTTGGGAACTCTGCATTCAAATGGGTATATCTTTCCTTTTCTCCTTTGCTTTTTGCTTCCCTTCTTTTCACAGCTATTTGTAAGGCCTCCTCAGACAGCCATTTTTCTTTTTTGCATTTCTTTTTCTTGGGGATGGTCTTGATTCCTGTCTCCTGTACAATGTCACAAACCTCCATCCATAGTTCATCAGGTACTCTGTCTATCAGATCTAGTCCCTTAAATCTATTTCTCACTTCCACTGTATAGTCATAAGGGATTTGATTTAGGTCATACCTGAATGGTCTAGCGGTTTTCTCCACTTTCTTCAATTTCAGTGAGTAGGCTTCACTTAAGACTAGAAAAGCCAGTCATGGCTACCGCCCTGGTACCTCCATTCGGCTCTCACCTGCACTGGTCCTGGAATGAGGCCTAAAAAAGCATGGTGTTTGTGTATATATTTGGGTCATCACGATCCCTCATGAGCTCCCTTACTAAAAATAAGTATTAGTTTGGAAGCGACCCTTGATCATTTCCTTAGGAAAACACATGTCTGCCATAGACCTTCAAAGCTGTAACCCAGATCCTCTTCCATAGGTCCCTAAGCAGGATCTTGCTAATATTTACCCATTTCTTTCTTTCTCTTTCTCTGTGTGTCATTCCAGGCTGTCATGGTATCCCTGCTGACAGATTATTCGCCTCAGCTCCAGAAGCCAAAGTTTTGATGCACTGATGCTTCTCAAGAGAGAAACCATGTTCTTCAGGAACAGAATGGGTCAGTTTATGAGGGAAGGAGAAGAGAAGAGAACAAATCACAGAAATAAACAAATTCTAACACATGGTATAGGTGAATGGTATGATATTGCTGTGCCACTGTGAAACCTTCCTGAAGCTCCTAATTTCAGTGCTGATGCACTGTAACATGTGGCTTAACTTGGTTTAAACTTTCTAATTCACAATTTCTGAGTTACATTTGGGTACGATATTAATAAGCATACACACTTGCTTCAACTAAACATAAAATACTGTGTTCATAACACATAATGCCTATGCCATTACAAGTAATCTATGCTTATTGCTCTAATAAATTATCACCCGTGCTAATTTATAAGTAAACACTTACCAGGAAGTAGCTGCTGGCAGACCTATGGGCTGTGCTCATATCCCCTAGGACTAACAAGGAAGCCAAATGATCCATCTTGCTGATGTAACCAATTTGCAGGCAAATGGGGTAGACACACATTCAGTTAGGGAGGCAAAATGATGAAATTCTTAGAAAAACAGCTATAATTGTGTCCAAACTCTGGAGTTTTTTCTAGTCATTTGTGGAAGGAGGGTCCTTCGAGAGTACACATCTCTCTTCTGTAATGAATACTTAATGCTACAAGCCTAAAGAAGCCTTTGTGAACAAGTGGTAAAACCACGGATACCTAAGTAGGAATATAATGTCCATTAGTGACGTTTTCATAGGTTCAAATTCTCCAGCAGGAGCAATTTAATTTTTTTTCATGTTTGTGTTTGTCATGCAGCTCATCATACCATACTGGATATTTCCATAAGTCCACTACTTGCCACATTTTAGTTTATATTTTCCTCTAATTTTTCTTCAAGCTAAGAACAATTTGCACCACTGGATTATTATGTAATTAAAGCTAGATGTCTCTTGTGGGTGAACGAAATGTGTAGTATTGAATTATTATGATATAATTTAAAATCTTTAGTTCAAATGTTAAATAAGTGAAACCTTTCAAAAGTAATGTATTTTATAGAGGACAAGAAGAGTAATTAACTTGGCATTCCATTTCTACTATTGGAAGAATGTTTCCAGCCTAGTTGACTGATATTCTTCAGCGGATAGCTGAGTTAAATGAGTGAGTATGAGATGAATTACAAATTAGATCTGCAGTGAAGATACAGTAAAACATATTTAGTAGGGAGAGGGGGAAGTGCATAATATTACAGGGGAAAAATTCAATTTTTCTAGTAAATAACAAAGGTGACTTTCACATTGATGGCGATTTATTGGGAGCACTTGAGAAAGAAAGAGTGGAGTTTTGTAAGCTGTCTTCTTTCAGCAGAGAGTATAAGTACAATTTAACCAAGAGGTGCTGTGTGGGTTGTAGGGGCTTTCCCTCAAACTGCCTCCAAACAAAGGACATGATCCTGAGTAATATTCCACTTTCTAAATGGTCCCCTATAGCAGGAGCCCCTCAACCTTGGAGATCTAATGCCTGGTGATCTGAGGTGGAGCTGATGTGATAATAATAGAAATAAAGTGCATAATAAACGTAATGCACCTGAAGCATCCTACAACTACCCCCCACCCCCAGTCTATGGAAAAACTGTCTCCCACGAAACCCATCCCTGGTGCCCAAAAGGTTGGGGACTGCTGCCCTACGACAATGAACTCTCATCTCTTTATTGGTTATTCTTAGAACCAAAGAGGAGGTACAATCTTCTTTCCTCAAAGGGAAAGAACTTTTATCATTCCCTTGTCAAAATGTACTCACTACCTCAAAATGTCCCAAAGCTTTCTTTTTTCTGAACACACCATTTAACATGGTTCTCGACCCAAACCTGTAAGCCTATAGGAATTTATTTGCTTTCTTAACTTTTCCTCTTAAGAAGACACTATTTATATTGTCAATTTATAAAGAAAACCAGGGAAGGAAGACTTAGTACTATTTTTTTTCCAAAGCTATTTTATCTCCTGTTTCATTTTATCTTTTCCTCCTTCATTCCCTTTCCTGTGTAACTACTGCAATGACAGAGATTAACAAAAACTCCAGCAATGACCTTTGGGTCACTGGTGCAGTAGATCCTATCAACTTAATTAATATAACTAGTCAAAGAGTGCCTTTCTTCCAGGCTTTCTCCACTGTAACACTAGAAATAAAAAATATCATATGATTATACTGCAATGGGGGTTTCCCAGGTGGTACTAGTGGTAAAGAACCCCCAGGCCAATGCAGGAGATTTAAGAGATGCTGGTTCAATCCCTGAGTCAGGAAGATCCCCTGGAGGAGCCATGGCAACCCACTCCTGTATTTTCGCAGTGATGAGTTTCTAGGAACTTTGGAAAAATAATTCTACAACAGACATTTTGAATGAATATTGTGCTAACGATTTGACTATTATAATGTCCCCAAGCAGAAAGATCTGCCTAGATTAACATGGTAATGCCACATTTGATCTCCTACATAAATAAGTGACTCTAGAACTTCAGTTAAAATGGTGAGAGCCTCTTGATCAATGCTAAAGACCTAAGGCAAACCTTGCCACATAATAAAAAGGTATAAAGAATACATACAGACAGGGTGTCCAGAACAGTCTTTCTTTGGGCCTTTTTGTCTTGGACATTCTCATCAATGAAGATGAGCTGCAGGATGTCTTGAGACATGGCATCACTCAGCAATTTTGTAGGCTTGATGACAAACATGAAAGGTCACACCAAAGAATGGAAAACCAGTCTGGTTACAATGATTGGACACCTACAACTGGGAGCACCATATACTGACATCCAAGATGTACTCTGTGCCAACGTCTCAGGTAAAGGTGTGTCTAAAGAATCTGCCTGAAATGCAAGAGACCTGGTTTTGATCCCTGGGTTGGGAAGATCCCCTGGAGGGAATGGCAACCCACTCCAGTATTCTTGCCTGGAAAATCCCACAAAAAGAGGAGCCTGGCGGGCTACGGTTCATGGGGTTGCAGAGTCAGACATGACTGAGCAACTAACACTTTTACTTTTTCAAAGGTAAGGGCTAAAACCTGGTCTACACTTCAAATATCAAGGCTTGTGCCTCCTTAGAGCCTTACAGCCAGGAGGAAGGAATGACTTTTTTAAAGTTGCCCACCCAGAGGGTATACTTTTCAGTATTTTATAAGCCTGAATAGGTGCTTTAAGTCACAAAAAAGGCACCCAAAAGTCACACAAAAGTATCTGGTAGGGTTAACCCTACTTTCAATTATTTACATCAGAAATTTTTTTCAATATCACCTTGTACTTGTTAAAGTGAGACATATAGGGACACTTCAGTGAGGATTTAGGCATTTTGCCTGTTTCTGTCACAGTTTCAAAATTCCAGAATGGAAATGATAGCATCTGTCCATTTTTGTGTGGCAAATATATGACACATCATCGAGGCAGGAATCTGCAATCAACTCTGAAGTTCTTTAATTAAAAAAAATTAATCCCTAATAATTGTCCAGAAAATTTAGCATCAATTATTGAGAAAAGAATCTTGGTCAGAGCAAAGGGAAGTGCATTCCTTTATATGAATTAAATCTTTTCACAGACTGAGGAATGCCTGACTTGTATCAATGACACTAGACTTAGTTTCTAACTGATGTTCTTCTGGAGCTCATTCCCAGAGGCAAGGCAAGCACAACAGCTGCCTTCTGGAACAAAATCATTAGGTAAAAAAAATTTTGAACTGAAATGAGGCTTAGAAATAATCCAGATCATCCCTTCAGTTTACAAAAGAAGGAAACAGGAAACAGCAACAAAATATTCCTAGGAGAGAAAGATATTCTACAGGGAGGGATTATGCATGTGTTCAGCACCCCTCCACAAACTATCTGGGATCCTTAAAAGGCTGAGTGGGGAATAGGGAACTGGCTGGTCTGGGACTGTGACTCTGTGAGGCCAGCAGATGAGAGGAGAGCTCACACCTAAGCCGAGATAGATACAGACATTTAGAGGTGTAAACAGAGATCCAAAAAGCATTCATGGAGTCGATGCTGTTGGTATCCCATCCAGATGTCTGTTATCTGGCCTCACCCATCCCCCAGCTGCCATCAGGGCTAGATACTGATGGCTCACAGCTGCTCATTTTTCTGAAACACTATCCTCAACCAACCAGGAACCACTTAGCCCAGGACGTTAGACTCTCGCTGTCATCCGTCATCCCACTACTGGCAGTTCACAGCCAATGAGTAACTGACAGAGAGGATCTCTTCCCTCCAGGCAAGACGAACCCAGTGGTGAAATTCATGCCCCAGGCTGAAGCCAGTATCTGTTGCAGACCACATCCTTGGTCGTTGTTATTTTTGCTGTTTCGTTGCTCAGTCGTGTCCGACCCTTTTTTTCAACCCCATGGACTGTAACCTGCCAGGCTATTCTGTCCATGGGATTTCCCAGGCAAGAATACTGGAGTGGGTTGCCATTTGCTTCTCCAGAGGATCTTCCCAACCTAGGGATGGAACTTGTGTCTCCTGCTTTGGCAGGAGGCTTCTTTACCACTGAGCCACCTGGGAAGCTTCTTTACCACTGAGCCACCCGGGAAGCCCAAGCTGATGCTTAACCTTCTTCCCTCGTTTCTAAGAGTGCTCCTTCAATAAATCATTTGCACAAGAGTCCCCATCTCAGGCTCTGCTTCTCAGGAATCTGATCTGATACATGAATAAGATTTTTCAGAGGTTTGCACTGCTCTGCTGATCCTTCAGGCATCAAGGGAGGAGTAGGAAGTTAAGTGGCCATTAGACAAATGGTGAAGAGCTCAAACTTCAGCAAGCAAAAATGTTTCTGGTTACCAGGATCAGTCTTCCTTAAGAAGGAAGCAGACCATTATAAATAACAAATATTTTCCTGTCACATGTTCAAATTCATAATGAGGGATTTATTAGCTGTGTGGAATAGACCTATTTTCTTTCCCCAGAGAGGAGTACCTCTGAATTAACTGACACAATATTGCAGGTTTATTTATGTGATAGTTTAACACCTTTAGAGGTTGGTGCCTCTGGCACCTCATCTGTCCTTGGTCCTTCCTTCCCCACTTCCCTTCAAAGCTACTTATTCAGCAGGTCTGGACCAGGGCCTGAGAATCTGCATTTTTAACATGTCCCCAGGGATTTCAATGCTGCCAGTCCAGGGACCACACTTTGAGAACCATTGGTAAGAGGTACTGCTAAAGAATTATTGGAGGTGTCTTTATCTCCACATCCATAAAGCACCATCATAAAGCATTTGACATAACCCAGATCCTCTGACTATTAGTCTGTCTTTGGAGCCACTGAGGCCTGGATTTTATCCCTTCTCTGCTACACAACAGCCATCTAATCCCACTTTCCTTATCTGTAAAATGAGAATTATAATGCCCATCTCATAGTGTTGCTAAAATATTTAAATGAAGTAACACATATAAGGGTATTTGGCTTAAAGCCAGTGCTAAATAAACACCAGCCTCCTTTTATTTGATTGTTTCTAATACTTTTATATTTTTTCTTTTACCTTTATAACGAAATTATATCCCACCATCAGCAACATTGAGTTGAACAGCTGGTGTCCAAAAAAGGGCAAAGAATGAGTTTGTCCTCTGAAGTTGGCAGAACCCAGCAGTTAATGCTTCAGTAGAGCTATACCTTTCTAGAAGCTGGTTTGTGAATACATATGCTACCCAGGTGAGTGGCTTGGCTCTTTGCCCAACTGAATCATAGAAGCCAATAAGTCCCCAAATCTAATCAAACTGACAACTCTTTTGCTTAGGGAAGCATGACAGGAATGTACACTTATGTGAAATAAATTTGAGGCATTTGGCTTTGGGTCTAGCTGATAAAAGGGGAAAGGGATTAGGGAGCACTCATCAGGGTTTATTTATCTTTGTTTGAGGCTAGAAGTGCTCAGAGGAAGAAATTTTCAAACTGTTCTTAAGGCAGCAGTTCTTAAATGTTTTGTTCTTAGGACCTCTTTATGCTCTCATAAATTAGAAAGATCTCAAAGATATTCCTTTATGTGGTATATATCACATTAGAAATTAAAGCTGAGAAATTTCAGAAATATTTATATATTGATTAATTTACAGTTAACAATACTAGACCTATAATAGTTTATGAAAATAACAAAGTTCATGAATAGAGTGGATGACATTGATTTGTTTTTCGCATCTTTGCTGCCTGCCTTAATAGAAGACATCCGTATTCTCATATCTGTTTCTGCTTTCCACCCATGGTACTATGTTGGTTTGAAGTAAAGTGAGATGATCCAACCTCACAGATATAAGCAGTTAAAACAGGAAGTGGCTTTTCAAATAATCATCACTATTCTTGGATGTTACACTGAAACTCTGCAAGTGATAGCTCCTTAGAGATGAGTTGCAATGTGGGATCTGACCACATCAGTGAACTTTTCTACACTGTTAGGTGAAACTTCACTTTGAATAAATCTTTTGCACATGTGTGATTCCACATCAGTCATTTGGAAAATATTAGGTCACTGATTCATGCAGATCTTCCAAATAATGCTGTATTACATTATGCATTATAAAAAATTATAAAAAAATTGCATTTGTTCACACCACCACTGCTTTGGTCTGAATGTTTGTGTGCCCCCAAAATTCATATGTTAAAATCCTAGCCCCAAAAGATTATGGTATTAGTACGTGGGGCCTTTGGGAAATACTTAGGTCATGAGGATGGGGCCCTCATGAATGAGATAAATGCCCTTGTAAAAGGGACTATCCAGAGTTCCCTAGCTCCTTCTGCCAGTCTAGGACACAGAAGGCACTGACTATGAACCAGGTATAGGGTCCTCACCAGAGCATAATCATACTGGGTACATTTATCTTGGACTTCCCAACCTCCAGAACCATGGGAAGTAAATGTCTACAGCTGCCTGAACAGGCTAAAACAATGACCTATCTCATTAGAAAAGTATTTAAGTATTGCAAAGGGGATAAAAATTTTACACAATTCTGATTTTCTCCTGAAGGCTCAAATTTTATCTTTGGCAACAAATACCTTCAGTTACTTTGCTTGACAGGTTCACCTCGTTCATTTTCAAGATGTCTGCCAAATGACCATAGTTTGTGAGTTTTTTTTTTTTTAATTAGAACTTGTGTACCATACAAAAGGCAGCTAGTTTAACATACATCTCAAAGAACTGCACATGTTATTTTCTTCAAGACAATCATCACATTTTGTTATGCAACAGACTTAGTGCTTACTTCTCATGTCATCACACAGAATATTAAAGAAACATGTATTAAAAATTTAATATTAATAATTTTTACTGATTCATCAAGGGCATTAATAAGTGAACCTTTTAAAAAAATTCTTGGATGTGATAACAAAGAGTAAAATGACTTTTGATTCTATTGCCTTCATTTGTGCTAAGGTGTCAGCAGTCTTGCCTACCCTTCCTTCTGTACCATCTGCTGATGCTGCTGGTGCAGGGACCACCCACTGTGAAGCAAGGTCGTGTACTGCCTTCAGAGAACCATGGAAGGCCAAGTGGAAAGAGCTCTAGAACATCCATTTCTGATTAAACCAGAACAGCTGATTCAAGTCTAATTTTATCTAATTTAATATTTAGCAGCACTCCCCAAAGGGCTTCCCTAATAGCTCAGTTGGTAAAGAATCTGCCTGCAATGTAGGAGGCCCTGGTTCAATTCCTGAGTCAGGAAGATCCGCTGGAGAAGGGATAGGCTACCCACTCCAGTATTCTTGGGCTTCCCTGGTGGCTCAGCTGGTAAAAAATTTGCCTGCAGTGCAGAAGACCTGGGTTCGATCCCTGGGGTGGGAAGATCCCCTGGAGAAGGGAAAGGCTCCCCTACCCACTCCAGTATTCTGGCCTGGAGAATTCTATGGACTGTATAGTCCATGAGGTCACAAAGAGTCGGACACACCGAGTGACTTTCACTTTCACTTCAGAATTCCCCAAAAGGATTCTTGTGAAAAATAAAGTTTGTGACTCACTTTTATAAAGTGAGTCTTGGGTTCATTATGAATAAAAATCCATTTTATTCATCCTATTGAGAGTGTTAATAGCCTTGGTAGGGAGGTCCCCAAGCACCAGGAGGAAATAAAACTCCAAGTTTCAAACATTTTTTTCTTTTCTCTTTTTTTTTTCTTTTCTCTTCTAATCCTGTGTTGTCATGGCAACACCTGGTTCCACCAGAACTTAACTTTATTTCAAACCTTGAGCTAACCAATGCATTTTTCTCATGGAAATGTTTTCCTTAAGCTATGTTAATGAACCATGTATTTGCTTGGAAATCTGCCTTTCTTCAAGATTCATGTCAACTGTTTTATGGCCAGGATGACTCACCTTATGCCAATGCTATCTCAAGATGCATGTTGTGGGTGAGGGAGCTGGTGCCACTCCCTCAGTTCTGAGGCATTTCCTTTCTCTAATTAGCAGGTTTTAACTCTTTGCTAAAAACTAGCAAGGCAGCACTCATTCTGTCCCCTTCTGATGTCTATGTCAGAAGCTTTTTCTATCTCTTTTATACTTTAATAAAACTTTATTACACAAAAAGCTCTGAGCGATCAAGCCTCATCACTGGCCCTGGATCAAACTCCTCTCCTACGGAGGCCACAAACCCCGGCATTGTTCAAGGCTCATAGCAAGCTTGTCGTTCAAGCTTGTAACTTGTCACTATGCATACTGAGCCTATTGTTTACAGTCCTAGCTTTGCGCCCAGCACTTGTTATATGTTGGGAATATAGCAACTGACAAGAAAGACATGATCCTTGCCCTCATGGTGTTTATAGTCTAGTAGGGCAGACAGACAACCACATGGAAATAGATAGTGTGATAGGAGCTGGGAGAGAAACAAACAGAATGCTCTAATACAGAATAAAGGGACGGAAGAAAAAAGCACACATTTGGATCAGTAGTTCTCAAACTACAGTGAGTATCAGAATCACTTGGAGAGCTAATAAAGATTACAGAGACCTTGGCTTTTTGACATATGGAGGGCCTTGGTTTATTGAAATAGGGAGGGCCTGGGCTTCTGTAGTTTTACCAAATTTTGAGTAGTGCTGTTTTAAATACAGTACTCAGAGAAAGCCTCTCAGAGAAGGTGAGCTTAAAATGGAATCCTTAGTGCTGAGAATAATGGCAGGGCCCAGGCTTTTAACTGGATTTGGATCCAATCTGTCTGAGGTGATGCCAGATCTACAGCTATAGGTTGAGCCATAGGGCTGGTGAGTTCATTTACTGCTTAAGTGAGCCCCTTCCATTTATTATTACAAAATTATTTTATCACCAAAGTTAATAACTAAAAGTTCCTATAACAAACATGTTTTATAAGCAGAAGTGTTTTATAAGCAGTGTTTTATAAGCAGACTTGTATTTACAAGTCATATCAGAGAACATCTCATCTCATTAACAAGGAACATAGCATGTATCTTTATATTTAAAAACTTATGTTCTTATTGGCTATTTTTCCAACAGTGCCTTTTTACATGGTCACCAGAATTTAAATGTCCTCCGAGTTCTCTCAGTTATCTTCCTGAGAGTTGTACCAACCATTTGACATTTTGAATTAATTCTCAAAGTACTTATGCTAATAAGATTAGCTCCCCTCAAGACTTTTCATTAAATATAATTGTAAAAATTACATTTCTTTAACTAAGGTCAGTAAAAGAAATTAAGGTATTTAATTTCTGATCCTCACATAATTAAGTGAAGAATGGAAAAGAGTATTCCAGCTAGAGGGAATAGTGTACAGGTTGGTCCTGAGGTAAAAAGGGGCTTGACTTCTTGAAGGAACTGGAAGAAGGTGAGCAGAGCTAGAGTTTAGTGAGCAAGGGAGAGAGGAGCAAGTCCAGAAAGTTCAACAGGGATTAATTCACACAGGCCTTTGAGGTCAAAGTAAGAATTTTGGTTTTTATTCTAAGTGCAATGGGAAGCCACTGATAGGATGTATCCATTAGAAGTGTTTTATGAAGACAGCTATGAGTTGATTGTATTGTAAAATAGTGTCATTGTGCATGAAGATGGGCTTCCCGGGTGGCTCAGTGGTGAAGAATCTGCCTGCCAATGCAAGAGACACAGGAGATGTGGGTTTGATCCTTGGGTTGGGAAGATCCCCTGGAGAAGGAAATGGCAATCCACACCAGCATTCTTGCCTGGGGAATCTCATGGACAGAGGAGCCTGGTGGGTTACAGTTCATGGGGTCACTAAAAAGAGTCAGACATGACTGAGCAACTAAGTAACAACAACAACATTAATATATGCTATCTGGTTTATCCATCGATCTCAGACATTTGTTTGGTATGAGTTAGCCCTCAAAGTCTACACAACTGCTGATAAACCTGGAAGATGGCATTTGTACAGCTTTAAAGCTGAGAACCAAACAGGTGACTAAATTTGAGCCAGTTAAGAATCTACAAATTTACAGTTTTTTTTTTTTGTTTGTTTTTTGTTTTTTAATAAAAGGAGGACCCTGGAAGACAAATGTTGACAAAGCTAGAAAATCCTAAGCTCCATTGTATTGGCTTATGCTTCAGTCCATCTTTTCATTGCTCTTTTGTTAATTCTTGCCCTCCTCTGTTTCTCTGTATTCACCGTCATTTAGTCTTCCATTGTATCATATCCCTTTAATCTCCCTCTCTTCTTCCTGGAGCAACTGCAACTTGGGATCACATCTTAAGTGCACTATACCCTAAGGGATAAGAATATGGGCTATTCAGATGCCCCTCTCCTCTTACTGGTTGGATGATCTTGGCTATATCCTATAATACATCTAAGCCTCAGATTTCTAACCTGGAAACAGAGGATAATAATACTGCCTATTTATAGAAATAAATATGCAAGTCCAGGAAAACAATGCATGGACTGCTGTATAGAAAATGCTCAAAATGTTACTAACATGTATTTCACTTCCTAATTAAATTTTCCACTTCTATTGTCATCTCACATTTTGAGTTCTTTCAGTTTAAGGAGCATAAAATGTATTTTCAAATCTACCATGCCACTTTCATCCTGTTGTTACTCTGTAAGTAATCTGCTGTCTCCTTAATACAACTGAGACATGTCGCAGGAGTTCAGAGAAGGAGAAAATACCTGATAAGGTCAGTGGATGGATATGACTTCATCACTGAAGACCTGGAAACATTTGCTTAGACAAAGGAAAAGGAGAGGGAATTCAGGTTGGCAGGTCTGTGAGCAAATGTGTGAGAGAGAATTCTTATATGATGATCAGTAAGTAGTTTATATTGTTTGAAATGGAGGATTTGTATATAGCAGTGTTTGGAAAAAGTTTGTTGGTACAAGACTGAGGAGTGTCTTCATCCAAAAGCTATTAAGTGTGGAATTTTTCCTGCAGGCTTTGGGAAGCCAATGAATAGTGTGGCAGGAGAGAGGGACATAATGAAAGCATGTTTCATCAAGATTGGTATGGTGATACTGTGTAGATTTATTTGGGAAACAAGTCTTGTGGCTATTTTGTTCCCTGAACAAGAGTAGCAGCTGTGGAAATGGAGGCCTTGATCCAAGAGAAAACTGACAGGGCTTGACAACTTGAATCTAAAAGTCAAAGGAAGAGAATAAACACTTTGAACTTGAAATTATAAGGAAAAGTACAAAAGCAGGTCATTTCGCCTCTTTGCCTTAATAGTTCTATCTTTAAAGCAATGTTAATAAAATATAACATAAATATAAGATAAAATATAATCTCTTAGCTTCACAGGGTTGAGAAGAACTGAAGCAAGATACTTGGCGTGAAGTGTAAATGTGATAATAGATGCAGGAACCCCAAGCCATTTACCTAGCACAAAGAAAGTAATTAATAAACATTTGCTCACTTTTAATTATTTTGAATCAAAATAATTTAGGAATAGAGCCCCACAGACATATCAAGGCCATTTTAGAGGGTAAGAATAATTAAGGAAAACGATTAAAGGAGATGATGAATCTCTATTTCTTGTCTTCAAATCTTGGTTTACAGATTAATAGATCAAACAGACATATTTCCTGCTCAAGGATCTGAGAGCAGAATAGAATGAAGTATGGAAAGTACTTAGTTATAACTATTCACGGCTTCCTTGTCCTTCCTCTTTCATCAGTAAAAGCTCAATAACAGCAGAACCTTATCAACGTGAACATCTCTCTTTCTCTGACCTAAGAAAGTCCAAGTCCTTTGATGATTAAATTATTAATCCTTTAAATGCCACTGAGAAGAAGTTATGCACATTTAAGCAAGAATAGACAGTTGTTCTAAGTAATAAAATGCATGATCCATTCCTTCCTCTGGAGCCAACAACTTCTCTGGTCCCTGAAGTGGCCATTTCCCTCCTTGTACCACTTCAGCTTGGGGCACAGTCTCAACTTTTAGTTTTCAGGAATCATTTCCAGAAGCTTTTCCAAAGGCGTCTGAATTTATAGAACTGTTTCTTTCGTTACTTCTATAGGTCTGCTTACAAAGAACCAAGAATATTATAATAAATAGTCAATAAAATATATATATATATCACAACCTTGTGTATCCAGTGGAGTAAAACCATCCCAAGCTCTTTAAGAGGTTCTGAGAGCACTGACATGCCTTTGTCTGACTGATAATGGCTCAGTTAATCTTACTTAAAAGTGGAAAGTCTCCACCAGAATGGCCCAAGTTTAAAGGAATTACAGTATCTACCATCTGTTAGGCCAGGATAGGATAGCAAACAGCTAAAACTTTGACACCTTACTGATGGGAGTGAAAACTGGTAGTACAACCACATTATAGAGCTATTGGGTAATATCTAGCAAAGCTGAACACACATATTTCACTGACCCAGACATTTCACTTCTGGATGTGCACTTAAGAGAAATGAACACTCGTGTCCATCAAAAACCATCTTCAAGAATCCAAGCACACACCACTATAAATAAAATAGATAACCAACAAGGGCATACTGTATATCACAGGGAACTATATTCAGTATGTTATAATAACCTATAATGGAAAAGAATCTGATAAAGAATATATATATATAGATAGATATAAAACTGAATCACTTTGCTGTACTAACACAACATTATGAATGAACTATACTTCAATTTTAAAAATTTTATAAGAAAACCAAATAAACAAACCAAACAAAAAAAAGAATCCATCGCAGTTTTTTCCATAATAGTTTCAAATTGGCAACAATGCTAATATCCATCAATAGTAGAATGGGCTAGTAAATGATGACTGCAGTGGAATACTACACAACAATGAAAATAAATAAAGTACAGTCACCCACAAAAGCATGGATGGATCTCAGATATAATGTATAATGGAAAAAACCAGAAACAAAGGAGTTCATGAAGTTTAAGGACAGGAAAAATTAATCTATGTTTGCAGAAGTCAGAAAAGTGGTTACTTTTATGTGTGTGGGGGATGCTGAATGGGATGAGCATGAAGGAGCATTCTGGAAGCCCTAGAAAATGTTCTGTATCTTGACCTGATTGGTGGTTACATACATAGGTGTGTAAAAATTCACTGAACTGTTCTTTTAAAATCTGTTCATTGTGAATTATGTAAATTTCACCTAAATTAAAGTGATAAATAAATAAAAGTATTGGTAAACATTAAAACAGGTCAGTAAGTTCAGTCACTCAGTCGTGTCTGACTCTTTGTGACCCCATGAATCACAGCACACCAGGCCTCCCTGTCCATCACCAACTCCTGGAGTCCACCAAAACCCATGTCCATTGAGTTGGTGATGCCACCCAACTATCTCATCCTCTGTCATTCCCTTCTCCTCCTGCCCTCAATCTTTCCCAGCATCAGGGTCTCCTCCAATAAGTCAGCTCTTCATATCAGGTGGCCAAAGTATTGGAGTTTCAGCCTCAGCATCAGTCCTTTCAATGAACACCCAGGACTGGTCTTCTTTAGGATGGACTGGTTGGATCTCCTTGCAGTCCAAGGGACTCTCAAGAGTCTTCTCCAACACCACAGTGCAAAAGCATCGATTCTTTGGCACTCAGCTTTCTTCACAGTCTAACTATCACATCCATACATGCCCACTGGAAAAACCATAGCCTTGACTAGATGGACCTTTGTTGGCAAAGTAATGTCTCTGCTTTTGAATATGCTATCTAGGTTGGTCATAACTTTCCTTCCAAGGAGTAAGCGTCTTTTAATTTCATGACTGCAATCACCATCTGCAGTGATTTTGGAGCCCCCCAAAATAAAGTCTGACACTGCTTCCACTGTTACCCCATCTATATCCCATGAAGCGATGGGACCAGATGCCATGATCTTCGTTTTCTGAATGTTGAGCTTTAAGCCAACATTTTCACTCTTCTCTTTCACTTTCATCGAGAAGCTTTTTAGTTCCTCTTCACTTTCTGCCATAAGGGTGGTGTCATCTGCATATCTGAGGTTCTTGATATTTCTCCTGGCAATCTTGATTCCAGTTTGTGCTTCTTCCAGCCCAGCGTTTTTCATGATGTACTCTGCATAGAAGTTAAATAAGCAGGGTGACAATATACAGCCTTGACATACTCCTTTTCCTATTTGGAACCAGTCTGTTGTTCCATGTCCAGTTCTAACTGTTGCTTCCTGACCTGGATACAGGTTTCTCAAGAGACAGGTCAGGTGGCCTGGTATTCCCAACTCTTTCATAATTTTCCACAGTTTATTGTGATCCACACAGTCAAAGGCTTTGGCACAGTCAATAAAGCAGAAATAGATGTTTTTCTGGAACTCTGTTGCTTTTTTGATGATCCAGTGGATGTTGGCAATTTGATATCTGGTTCCTCTGCCTTTTCTAAAACCAGCTTGAACATCTGGAAGTTCATGGTTCATGTATTGCTGAAGCCTGGCTTGGAGAATTTTGAGCATTACTTTACTAGCGTGTGAGATGAGTGCAATTGTGCGGTAGTTTGAGCATTCTTTGGCATTGCCTTTCTTTGGAATTGGAATGAAAACTGACCTTTTCCAGTCCTGTGGCCGCGGCTGAGTTTCCCAAATTTGCTGGCATATTGAGTGCAGCACTTTCACAGCATCACCTTTCAGGATTTGAAAGAGCTCAACTGGAATTCCATCACCTCCACTAGCTTTGTTCGTAGTGATGCTTTCTAAGGCCCATTTGACTTCACATTCCAGGATGTCTGGCTCTAGGTGAGTGATCACACCATTGTGATTATCTGGGTCGTGAAGATCTTTTTTGTACAGTTCTTCTGTGTATTCCTGCCACCTCTTCTTAATATCTTCTGCTTCTGTTAGGTCCATACCATTTCTGTCCTTTATTGAGCCCATCTTTGCATGAAATGTTCCCTTGGTATCTCTAATTTTCTTGAAGAGATCTCTAGTCCTTCCTATTGTGTTGTTTTCCTCTGTTTCTTTGCATTGATCACTGAGGAAGGTTTCTTATCTCTCCTTGCTATTCTTTGCAACTCTAGGGGAACTTAATACACAGGGATCAAATGAGCTGTGCAGGGTCATTCTTTGCCAGGATTTGTAAGTGTATTCCACTACACTCTTTCAACTGCACTGCTTACCAAGAATGAGTACCATATTGAAAATATTTTATTTGATTAAAGAAATTGGGCATCTTGTTTATTAGAACAAATGTCTGGAACTGGTAGATTCACCAAACTTCTGCTCTGCTAAACTATGAGACAGGAGAGGGTTTCAAGATTGAAAAGCCTTTATGGCTTCCCAGTCCTACTGTTAAAACTCTCCCCAAAATGGGACTATTTTGGCTTGGATCCTTATATCCAGTCAAGATATTCAGATTATCCAATTATAGAGTACTGTACGTATTAAGAGGCTATAGGCATTCATTTTAATGAAGAGGATACAATACATTGTTAAGGAATCTGTGTCTTTTGAAGATATGCTGCTTATTTTTCAGATAAAAACCCACAGCAGTCTATTCTCATTAAATGACATCAGCAGTAAATTCTGAAAACAGGTGTTCTTAACCACCCATGCAATCCAATGAATGGACTTGAGATGGTCCATGAACCCCATGAAATTGTACACATTTTTACATGTGCGTATTAGTATTCTTTTCTGTGAAGGGAAACAAAGCTTTTGTGGCAGCCATGAAAATAAAACTCTCAGATCCTCTAGTGCAAGGACCATAAGTGACTGATGGTCCCAGCTGCTGCAGTGAAATGTATCATTGTATAGATGCCAAGGTCATGCTTTCCACAGCCTGTTCGAAGCTAATGATGCAAGACTTTTCTCTTGTTTCATTATATTCAGTACTTTTATTTTTTAGATTCCACATATAAGTGATAACATAACTTATTTGTCTTTCTCTGACTTATTTTACTGAGCATAATATTCTCTAGGTCCATCTATGTTGGATGCAAGACTTTTCAGATAAAATCTCTGGCTTGGGACTTTCTGACAGCCTTGCAGAACTCCTTCAGAGCTGCATTGCCATCTAAGATGCTTCCACCCAACCTTCCTCCTTTCTTCCTCCCTTCTCCCTCCCCTTCACACAGAGTTGAGTCTGCTTTGAGGTCTGCATCCAGCATCCCTTGGTTCCTTCCCCATTTTCGGTCTTAGACACTGTCTCTAAGAAATCTCTTGCATGCCTAGTTCTGTTGTGGCATCTACTTCCTATAGGACCTGGACTATATAAGTGGTACTGGAGTGGTCTCAGAATATAGGCAGTAAGATGTGGAGTTGGAACTTGGTCATTCACTTGCCTGCAGGTAAAGATGACACTGTTCTGGTTGGTAGGTGAGACATGCTGAGTCTCTGGCTCAAAGCCATAGTAACTTACTTGCCAAAGGTTTCACTGGTGGTGATCCCAGTGGAGGAGTCCAGGGTTCAGGGGTGTGCTGGAATACCCACTCTAAAGTGAAAAACAGTGCTGAATCTTATATCCCCCCACAGAGAAGAAGCATAGCATCTGGTCAGCCTCTTTCGGTCCTGGAGGCAGGACATTCTACTCTTAGCAATATTACTCTGGTAGAGAAGGCTTCCAGCTTTAAGTAGGGACCAGAGGAGGAAAGTGTTCTATAGGAGGTTCAGGTTATGGTGCAAGCAACACGGCCATGTGGGCCATACAATCCAGCAGACCTTAGGGTGCTCCAAGTGTCAGTGGTGGAAAATGATACAGTGTGGAATTTATGGCAGGCTCCAGTGGGAGAAAAAAAATGTAAGTCCTTGGAGTCTGGAGCAAGGGTATGCCATTCACAGCAGAAAAATAATCTGCCTTTTGAGAAACAGGTCCTGGTGTGTTAGTGGGCCCTGGTAGGGACACAACATTTGACTAAGGACACCAACATGCAGCTGGAACCACACATTATGAGTTGGGTTCTTTCTGAACTGTTAAGTTATAAAGTAAGACAGGCCTTGCATCAGTCTATAACAGTCTATAACAACATGGAAACAACAGGACTCAAGTTAATAGAATGAGCAGGTAGCCTAGATCTGCATGTCATCTACAAGAGTTATACCAGTGCCCCCAGCAAGGATTGAACCTTATAGACCCAGGGGGAGGGTTCTCATACACACAGCTGAAGGAAGAGCCTAAAGCTCTTGCTCAGTATGTGAAGAAAAGCTAAAAATGAATGGTGGCCACATTACATCACATTCGAGAACGGCCCTAAATGAAAACGGGAGGGATGATTTTCCAATGGGTAGAGCCAAAGTGGTACATCTAGCCATCCAGTTTGTGTAGAAGGAACAGCAGTGTGAGGTGAGAATATTTGCACTCATGGAAGTGGCCAATGGCCTGGAAGGGAAGACTAGAAGATCAGATCCAAGGGTGGGAGTGGTTATAAAATATGAAGGTCTTTGTATCACACATAAATGTCCACCAGAAGTCATCCACCACAGACAAGGCACCTGACAACTAAGTAGACAAAATGACTCAGATAGTTGACATCAGCTAGCCTTTTATCACCACTCACCCCAGAATTGGCATGATGGGCACATTCATGTAGTGGCCGTGGTTGCCAAGATGGCCACAATAACGTGGACTCCCACTGGCTAAAAATTATCTTATTGGTGCCTCCAATATCCAACTAGCTTATTGGTGCCTCCAATACCAATAGCTTATTGGTGCCTCCAAATGTCCAACATATTGGCATTAGAGACCTAAACTGAGCTCCCATATCTGGCACTATCTCTTGGTCATTTGGTATCAAGTAAACAGCATTGAGTCCCTTCCATCATTTGTCCTCACAGGTATAGATCCTTATTCTAGACTTGGGTTTACCTTTCCTGCCTGTAGAGCCTTAGCAAGTACCACTATCCAGGGGATTATGGAAGGCTTAATCGACAAATATGGAATCCCATGCAACATGGCATCTGACCAGGGGACCCATTTTACAGCAAAGGAGGGGGTAGGAGTGGGCCCATGACCATGGGATCCACTAGTTGTATCACACATGACACTATCTAGAGGCACTCAGCCTCATAGAACACTCCAAGGAATACCTAAATTGCTAGTTTGGGGGCAACACTCTGAAAGAAGGGAGTGCCCTTCAGGATACAGTGTCTATATTTAAAATCAGAGACCTCTATCTGGCTCTACATCCAAAGAATACATGGATCCAGAGATCAAGGGGTAGAAGCATGAGCGGCCCCACTTACCACTGGAGGTCTCCATGCTTCCAGTCCCATCAACTCTGGACATGACAGAGCTGGTGGTCATGGTTCTCAAAGAGGGCACACTCTTGCCAGAAGATGCAGGAAAGGGTCCCTTTGAATTACAAGCCATGACTACTACCAGGACACTATGGATTCCTTGTGCCCAGGGACCAGAAGGTAAGAAGAGGAATCAATTGTGACAAGAGCAATTGGCTCTGATCCGCAGGAGGTAGCAGGGCTGCTTTGACATAATGGTGGAATGGGGAATGTGTGTGCTACCCAGGTGATGTCCTTGCACACCTCTTGGTACTCTTTTACCCAATTATGACTGTGTTCAGTTCAGTGCAGTTGCTCAGTCGTGTCCGACTCTTTGCGAGAGTCTGTGTATGACTGTGTATGGGCAAGTATATCCACCCCAGCCTCATAAGGGTATGATTCCCAAGGGCTCAGACCTCTCAGGAATGAAGGTTTGCATCTGGAAAGATATGTCAACACTGGGAAAAAGTTTAGGCCCAAGAGTGATTTCTCTTCCCTCTGGCTAGGCAGGTCACCTTTCCAACAGAATCAGCCTTATCATACAAACTACAGGGACTTAGTGGAATGTCGCAAAAGCACTTAGGGTGGAGAAATACTTTGCCTTAAATTTACTTATTAAAGTAATACATTAAAGAGAATAAAAATCCTTCTGAATCATCCAAGTCACAATGCTATCATTCACTCCAAGAACTTGAAGTGTACCACCAACCAATACAAAGGCTTTCTCCATCCTGAAAAATGTAGTGATTAGGAAAGATGATTGCAAACCATTTCTGAAGAAAATTAAATACATACATTTCAGGTTTTAGACAGTTAGGCTTTTTTTTTGTTTGTTTATAAAATGTTCATTCCCCAGCCACCATGGAGCTTTCTCCATGACATTAATCGTGTTCTGCTGCTGGATCTGCTGCTGCTATCTGCCTAATGGATCTGTTACCCATGGGGTAGTGTTTCAGAGGCTGGTGACATCCTCCTCTCATATTGGTGACAAGACTGATTCAGAGTACTCCTTCCTGACCCATTTATTCATGGGTATGTTATCAAAAATAAGCTTTCTACTTCACAGCATAATAAAAAACACATAAACTCAAGCCAAATTCATACTCTATCCTCTTTGTGTCCCACTCTTGTCCTAGTAATATTTCCTCCCAGGCCTTTGCTCCTCCAAACTGCAAAATAAAAATCTTATTTTCTAAAATTTCAATGTCTGAAATCCCACCAGATGTCACTCCAACTTAAAGAAACTGAAGATGGAAGAGCAAAGGTGAAGGAAGGAGACACAGGTATACCTATGGCTGATTCATGTTGATGTTTGGCAGAAACCAACACAATTCTGTAAAGCAATTATCCTTCGATTAAAAAATACATAAATTTATAAAGATTTAAAAAAGTGACTGAAGGTATGACGCTCTTAGGGTGATGTACAAGGGGAGGAGCAACTGGAGGTGGGGCCCAGCATATAGGTGGCAGTGAGGCCTTTTTAAAGCACAGGAAATCCAAATGATCCTTTCTCAGGAGTGAGGTCTCATGGGGGCCACCAAGGTGTTCACATGAGATATTGTAACTGAGCAGGACCCTATGGGGCCTTCCCAGAAAAGGACTCCCCCCATGTCCTCCACCTCCTTTTGTCTGTAGAAAAACTTTAGTCAAAGAATAAATTTAATCAGAGAACTGGAAAAATGCAGAAAGAATGGAAAACAGTCAAGCGAGACAAAAGAATAATAGTTTAGCCATTAAACAAAGTCAAGGACCTTTAGTTCCTCCTTCAGGGCTATAAATAATATTCTGAGGCCAAGTCCTTTGTGCTGTTTTGCAGAGACTGAAATCCCCGCCAGGTGGAAGAAGTTATCTGTTTGCTACCCACAAGCACATAGACTCCAGACTGGTTGGAATCAGAAGGTTGATGATGTTGACGCCCTGTTACCTTACAACCGATCAGTCAGAAGGATATTCGTGAGCTGATCACGTACTGCACAACTCCCCTCCCTCACCCTGTCTTTAAAAATCCTTCTATGATAAGCCTTCAGGGAGTCAGGGTTTTTTAAGCACTTAGTGGCTTTGTACTCCTTGCTTGGCACCCTGCAATACACACTGCACTTAACTTCATCAAAACCCGATGTCAGTAGACTGGCTTTACTGTGCACAGGCAAGTAGACCCAAGTTTGTTTTGATAACAATATTAAGATGAAGAAGCTGCTGGAACATCTGTAGGTTAATGATATATTCTCCTCTTATATCCGTAGCTGATCCAGTTGCCAAAAACATCTGGGCATTTTTTCAAGCATAAAAAAATTACTGCACGTCCAGTTTAATGAATCTGGAGACCTAATTCACCAAGTGACCTTGCTGAAATTCATCCATGTGCAAAACTAAAATCATATGACTTATCTGTTCCTCATTCCATAGGTTCGGTTGCAGGGGAAAGATGACCCAATTTTAATTGAATCAGGTTATACTGGTCAAGATAAAGTGTCAAATGTGATTCATGGCAGTCTTTCAACATTATTCATGTTGGTTTTGCATTCATCAAAAGAATACTTAGTAGCTCTGACAGACTCTGAAGATACAGCTTCAAACATCTTTTGAATACCTTGACGGGAAAGGCATAAAATAAAATGTCACTAGTAAATATTACTAGTCCAAACACAATATTATGAAACCATTTCTCACATGGTATTGTTTTTGAAAGAGCGTATTTCATACAACTAAAGGTATGTCTTTTTTTTTTCAACTAAAGGTATGTCTTAAATAGGTTAATTTCTTCTTGTATTTCAGCACCTCCATGAAGGGAAACATGTAGTCCTCAGCAATAAGCCTTCAAATGCCCTCTTTCAGTCCTCTCCCATACACTCCCATCAGACACCACAGGTGCTCCCTCATTTCTCTCTTTCCAATCAACAGCTCAACATTAGCAACCCATGCTTATATGAATGTCTTGTCCACATGTAACAATTCATGATCCCATGAAAGCTTTATCCACACACTCTGCTTCACCATTTCCTCTGACTTTCCAGCACAGAAGCTCACAAACCAGCTTGTGATCAGAAGTTATTCCTTAGTGAGCAGAAAAAGGAAAGAGCAAGAAAGCAGTTCTTCTTAAAGTGCACAGGGAGGGTAATGGCCAGAAATTCTCAAGTGTCAAGAATTTTTACTCCACCACACTCTGATCTGGCTCTCATCAACCATATTCAGTTCAGTTCAGTTCAGTTGCTCAGTCATGTCCGACTCTTTGCGACCCCATGAATTGCAGCACGCCAGGCCTCCCTGTCCATCACCAACTCCCGGAGTTCACTCACACTCGCGTTCATCAAGTCAGTGATGCCATCCAGCCATCTCATCCTCTGTCGTCCCCTTCTCCTCCTGCCCCCAATCCCTCCCACCATCAGAGTCTTTTCCAATGAGTCAACTCGTCGCATGAGGTGGCCAAAGTACTGGAGTTTCAGCTTTAGCATCATTCCTTCCAAAGAAATCCCAGGGCTGCTCTCCTTCAGAATAGACTGGTTGGATATTCTTGAAGTCCAAGGGACTCTCAAGAGTCTTCTCCAACACCACACTTCAAAAGCATCAATTCTTCAGCGCTCAGCTTTCTTCACAGTCCAACTCTCACATCCATACATGACCACTGGAAAAACCATAGCCTTGACTAGACGGAACTTTGTTGGCAAAGTAATGTCTCTGCTTTTCAATATGCTATCTAGGTTATAACTTTTCTTCCAAGGAGTAAGTGTCTTTTAATTTCATGGCTGCAATCACCATCTGCAGTGATTTTGGAGCCCCCCAAAATAAAGTCTGACACTGTTTCCACTGTTTCCCCATCTATTTCACATGAAGTGATGGGACCGGATGCCATGATCTTTGTTTTCTGAATGTTGAGCTTTAAGCCAACTTTTTCACTGTCCACTTTCACTTTCATCAAGAGGCTTTTTAGTTCCTCTTCACTTTCTGCCATAAGAGTGGTGTCATCTGCATATCTGAGGTTCTTGATATTTCTCCCAGCAATCTTGATTCCAGCTTGTGCTTCTTCCAGCCCAGCATTTCTCATGATGTACTCTGCATACAAGTTAAATAAGCAGGGTGACAATATACAGCCTTGACATACTCCTTTTCCTATTTGGAACCAGTCTGTTGTTCCATGTCCAGTTCTAACTGTTGCTTTGTGACCTGCATATAGGTTTCTCAAGAGGCAGGTCAACCATATTATGTATCTGTAAATCTTAAAGTATTTCCTAAATGGTTTTCACTGCTAGCTTCTAAAAAAGCAATAGTTCTTGTTGGAGAAAGAAAGCAAACTATTTGACATGAAAATAACGATAGCCTCTGTCTCTGGGTGATCAGCCTCAGTTATAGCAGTAAATGAGGTGGATGGTTTTTAAGTCTTCATTCACCAATAATTGTTCATAATGATGTCTATGAGAGACTTTGCCTTCTAATTTGCACATGAAAGTGAAAGTGAAGTCACTCAGTCATGTCCAACTCTTTGCAACCCCATGGACTGTAGCCCACCAGGCTCCTCTGTCCATGGGATTTCCCAGGCAAGAGTACTAGAGTGGATTGCCATTTCCTTCTCCAGGGGAATCTTCCTGACCCAGGGACTGAACCCAGGTCTCCCGCATTGTAGGCAGACGGTTTACCGTCTGAACCACCAGGAAAAATTTCACATAGCAACTTTCAAAACAAAAAAAGAAAAATGCATATATATACACACATATATATATATGTATGTATGTATGTATATGTCAGAGAAGGCGATGGCACCCCACTCCAGTACTCTTGCCTGGGAAATCCCATGGATGGAGGAGCCTGGTAGGCTGCAGTCCATGGGGTCGCTAAGAGTCGGACATGACTGAGTGACTTCACTTTCACTTTTCACTTTCATGCATTGGAGAAGGAAATGGCAACCCACTCCAGTGTTCTTGCCTGGAGAATTCCAGGGACAGAGGAGCCTGGTGGGCTTCTGTCTATGGAGTCGCACAGAGTCGGACACGACTGAAGCAATTTAGCAGCAGCAGCAGCATGTATGTATATGTATAGTATAGTCAAGTAAGAAAGTAAGTGTTGGTTAGTTGTGCTCAACTGTTTGTGACCCCATTGACTGTAGCCTGCCAGGCTCCTTTGTCCATGGAATTCTCCAGGCAAGAATACTGGAGTGGCTGGCCAATTCCTTCTCCAATAGTATAATCAAAGTTATGGTTTTTCCAGTAGTCATGTACAGAAATGAGAGTTGGACCAAAAAGAAATGGCTGAGCATTGAAGAATTGATGCTTTTGAACTGTGGTGGTAGAGAAGACCCTTGAGAGTCCCTTGGACTGCAGGGAGATCAAACCAGTCAATCATAAAGGAAATCAACCCTGAATATTCACTGGAAGGACTGATGCTAAAACTGAAGCTCCAATATTTTGGTCACCTAATGCGAAGAGCCAACTCATTGGAAAAGACTCTGATTCTGGGAAAGACTGAAAGCAAAAGGAGAAGAGGGTGGCAGGGGATGAGATAGTTAGATAGCATCACCAACTCAATGGACATGAGTTCGAGCAAACTCTGGGAGATAGGGAAGGACAGGGAAGCCTGGCATGCTGCAGTCCATGGGGTTACAAACAGTTGGACATGACTTAGTGACTGAACAACAACAACATATATGTATACACACACATATATATACACATGCAAATTTGGAAATCTCAGCAGTGGCCACAGGACTGGAAAAGGTCAGTTTTCATTCCAATTCCAAAGAAAGGCAATGCCAAAGAATGCTCAAACTACCGCACAATTGCACTCATCTCACATGCTAGTAAAGTAATGCTCAAAATTCTCCAAGCCAGGCTTCAGCAATACGTGAACCATGAACTTCCAGATGTTCAAGCTGGTTTTAGAAAAGGCAGAGGAACCAGAGATCAAATCGCCAACATCCACTGGATCATCAAAAAAGCAAGAGAGTTCCAGAAAAACATCTATTTCTGCTTTATTGACTATGCCAAAGCCTTTGACTGTGTGGATCACAATAAACTGTGGAAAATTATGAAAGAGATGGGAATACCAGGCCACCTGACCTGCCTCTTGAGAAACCTGTATGCAGGTCAGGAAGCAACAGTTAGAACTGGACATGGAACAACAGACTGGTTCCAAATAGGAAAAGGAGTATGTCAAGGCTGTATATTGTCACCCTGCTTATTTAACTTCTATGCAGAGTACATCATGAGAAACGCTGGGCTGGAGAAAACACAAGCTGGAATCAAGATTGCCAGGAGAAATATCAATAACCTCAGATATGCAGATGACACCACCCTTATGGCAGAAAGTGAAGAGGAACTAAAAAGCCTCTTGATGAAAGTGAAAGTGGAGAGTGAAAAAGTTGGCTTAAAGCTCAACATTCAGAAAACAAAGATCATGGCATCCGGTCCCATCACTTCATGTGAAATAGATGGGGAAACAGTGGAAACAGTGTCAGACTTTATTTTGGGGGGCTCCAAAATCACTGCAGATGGTGATTGCAGTCATGAAATTAAAAGACGCTTACTCCTTGGAAAAAAAGTTATGACCAACCTAGATAGCATATTGAAAAGCAGAGACATTACTTTGCCAACTAAGGTCCGTCTAGTCAAGGCTTTGGTTTTTCCTGTGGTCATGTATGGATGTGAGAGTTGGACTGTGAAGAAGGCTGAGCGCCGAAGAATTGATGCTTTTGAAGTGTGGTGTTGGAGAAGACTCTTGAGAGTCCCTTGGACTGCAAGGAGATCCAACCAGTCCATTCTGAAGGAGATCAGCCCTGGGATTTCTTTGGAAGTTCAGTTCAGTTCAGTTCAGTTGCTCAGTCATGTCCGACTCTTTGCTAAAGCTGAAACTCCAGTACTTTGGCCACCTCATGCGAAGAGTTGACTCATTGGAAAAGACTCTGATGCTGGGAGGGATTGGGGGCAGGAGGAGAAGGGGATGACAGAGGATGAGATGGCTGGATGGCATCACTGACTTGATGGACGCGAGTGTGAGTGAACTCCGGGAGTTGGTGATGGACAGGGAGGCCTGGCGTGCTGCGATTCATGGGGTTGCAAACAGTCAGACACGACTGAGCGACTGAACTGAACTGAACTGATACATATATAAACAGAGTACTATAAAATACAGTGGTCTTAATAATGGTTGATATGGATTAAGTCATTTGATAAAGGATTTCTATGCCACTATGTACATCTGTATCTATACATCTGAAGCACAATTGGCCATTTCAGATAGATAGGTCAAGTATGGGAAAAATACGTTCATGTTCTATGAACTAGTTTTTGTATTAAAGCACACACTGTATTCTACCTTGTATTATATTACTTGTTAAGAGGTCTGTCTCCATTCATTCATGTACCTCTTGAATACAACAGCACTATCTTTTTTTTTTTTCACACTCTTAAGTAGTGCTACTCAAAATATGGTTGGTTCCTCATCTGTGAACTTTGTTGCCAGTCTCCAACAAGATAAGTACATAAACTGAGAGTATGCTTTCATAATTTTTCTCAAAGTATAATTAATGTTACTGTATTATTCAAGTGCATGTTCATTGTACTTATGCTGTTGAGTAAGGCATCATTCAAGTCAGATGGGCTGTTGTTGAACTCATTCGCATGAGTTGCATATGTTAGGAGCTGTATATACTTGTCCCGGGCAGGAATAAACCAGAGCAAAAAACTGGTTCTTTACCACAGACAGTTTGAGAAACTTTGCTCTAAATCAGGAGTTGGCAAACTGACAGCCTGTGAGTCGAATCCTATTCAACTAATAGCCATCCACCTGTTTTTGTATATAAAGTTTTACTGGACACAAGATTCATTTTCTTATTATCTATGCTACTTTCATCCGACAGAGGCAGAGTGGAGTACATGTAGCTGAGGACCTTTTAAATAAAGATCTGCTAGTCCTTTCTGTAAAAGCTATGTTTTTTAACTTTGACTGTAAGCAATGTATTTCACTTTGCAAGCATATATAGATATGCGTGTATCTATCTGAGATGACAGTTTTACAAGCAA
Source organism: Budorcas taxicolor (assembly GCF_023091745.1). Taxonomy (NCBI): domain Eukaryota; kingdom Metazoa; phylum Chordata; class Mammalia; order Artiodactyla; family Bovidae; genus Budorcas; species Budorcas taxicolor. The sequence continues at coordinate 105,242,299 of NC_068935.1, read as the reverse complement.
TATTTGGTCATATCACGTGTGATGTATTCTGATATTTCTATTTTGCTTTGTTCAATTTTATTAAAAATAACATTGAAGACAACATAATAAATTAATAAACAACCTATTATATGTTTTTACCCAGAGTTTTAAAACTACTGCTTGAAAACCACTAGTACAGTGAATGGCACATAGATGGCATATAGGAAATATTTATTGAATAATTTACTGATATTTGCTATATCAGAGTTGTTTTCCTTCCATGCCATAAAGGGTTTACTGATATTCAGTATCATTTCCACCTTCTAAGTTCTCTGTTGTACCACAAGGGTGAAAACCTGGATACTATATTTCCTAGATTCCTTCCAGATTCCTGGAACATTGAAGTTCCAGTTAGATTTTGCTATGAAAGAAACTGAAAGTAGACTGAAGGAAGAGGCAGTCCGCATAAGATTTTGCCACACACTTTTGGTCATACACTGAAGAATTATTCTGACAGGGCTACTGTCAGCTCAGGTAATTGGTGACAACTTCACTGTGATTCCTGTACTTCAATAAAAGGAATTCGAAGGGAAAATTACCGAAAGGGAGAGTTACAGTCAGTGGTGTGCTGGTAAATGCTTAACAACTGGCTCTTCGATAGGATTTACCAATTTCCATGGTGTAAATACTATCACAAAATGGCCAAATTCAATCCATTGATGCGGCATCAATGAATGTGGAGTTGGAAAGAGATGCACACCATCAGCTCTGGAGGGGCTGACTGCGACACACTATAGTGTTATGAGTCCCAGTTTTCACCTGTTGTCTAGGCATTCCATCTTTGTTATTATTATTATTGAGGTACAGTTGATTTACAATGTTGCATTAATTTATGCTGTAAAACAAAGTGTATATATATATATATATATATATATATATATATATATATTCTCTTTCATATTCGTTTCCATGATGGTTTATCCCCGGAGACTGAATACAGTTGCCTGTATACAGGAGGACCTTGTTGTTTATCCATTCTACACACACTAGTTTGCATCTGCTAATCCCAAGCTACCAATCCATCCCTCCCCCAGCCCCCTCTCTCTTGGCAACCACAAATGTGTTCTCTATAGGCATTCCATCTTCCACTTCCTAAAGTAGTTTCTTTTATTTAATACAGTCTATTCTTGCTATTCATAATAGGTATGTTATATGAAGTCTCTGCAAACACTGAATTACCAAATATCGAACCTGTGCTCTTAGGGAAAATACAGGGTTAGGTTCCTGCAAAATTTTATTCATAAAATTTTCTTCAATTTATCAATACATAACTTGGTTTTATCTGTGTTTCTGATTTCATATATATTGTTGGTTCATTAACATTAAATTAATGGGCCAAAGCATTATAACTCATGTCTGAATGAAGCTTATCCAGTACAGATGTTTTCTCCATGTAGCACATCATAGCCTTCTTGTGCTAAGGAATGCTAGACAGCACTCCAGTGCTACATCAGAGAAGGCAACGGCACCCCACTCCAGCACTCTTGCCTGGAAAATCCCATGGACGGAGGAACCTGGTAGGCTGCAGTCCATGAGGTTGCGAAGTTCGGACACAACTGAGTGACTTCACTTTCACTTTTCACTTTCATGCATTGGAGAAGGAAATGGCAACCCACTCCAGCGTTCTTGCCTGGAGAATCCCAGGGACGGGGGAGCCTGGTGGGCTGCCGTCTATGGGGTCGCACAGAGTCGGACACGACTGAAGCGACTTAGCAGTAGCAGCAGTGCTACATGTTGAGGGGAGGCATTTTAAAGAGAAAAAGCACCAACAAAAGGCACAAAAGTTGGGAAAATGTGGCACTAAATAGACCACAAAAAAGGACATTTGTTTACAGTCCTTTTCTTGCTGAAGCAAGAAAGCAGAGCACTGCCATGTTCAGCCTCAGCTGGGGACGTGCACACGGAGTAACTCAAGTTTTTCATCACTCTGCGTATGTCTGTGAATGACAGCAAAAGCACCACGAGTACTGACTTTTGTGTTACAAATACATTCAACTGAGTAGGCAAACTCACAAATATGATATCTGTGAACCATGAGGATCAACTCTATTTTATGGTCACCCTAGTTACTACGTGACAGAAATTGTTAGGTCTTTTCATGGATAGAAAGAATAGGAGCTCTGGAAGAATTAGCGAGAGAGGAAGGAAGATTTGGAGTTTTGACAAGGTCCTGTTGAAGCGAATTAATGTGCAAAATCAACTTAAAGGAATTGCAAGGGGCCAGAGAGACTGGATTTGTTGCAGATTTCATTTTACTCTCGAGTCCCTGAAGCCCACAATTCTAACCAAATCTTGAATCTCACTATGGATATTTCAGTCTGCCAGCTGGCAAATGGGATAAACAATTAGGGTCACTGCAGCCTCCATCCTGTGGACTCTGTTGGAATTTATTGCAACACCAGCCTGATTCTTATTGGTTTTCGTTAGGGAGAAATTGAGAAATTCTGAATGCTGAGAGCATCCTTATGAAGTCTGGTCTTTCACTCAGGTCTATTAAAGAATTGGGCTTCCCTGGTAGCTCAGCAGTAAAGAATCCGCCTGCCAATGTAGGAGATGTGGGTTTGATCCTTGGGTTGGAAAGATCCCCAGGAGAAGGAAATGGCAACCCACTCCAGTATTCTTGCCTGGAGAATCCCATGGACGGAGGAGCCTGGTGGGCTACAGTCCGTAGGGTCCCAAAAGAGTCAGACATGACTTAGTGACTAAATAACAACAACAACTAAAGAATCGGGCTGGTGCTGAAAGGATTCATCATTTGTGAGTCAGATATTCTATGTGTGTCAGATATGCTCTATTTATCTTCCCAGTCCTGTCTCCACTCTTCTCTGTTCTGCTCTCTGCTCCAGGAGCTGGCTTTTATAGACTCCATAACAGATTTCTTTGTCCTCTGGCTTCTGGTTATCCCATGGTAGATATCCATATATTATAGGGCAGGAAGAGAGTAAAGTTGAGGTATGTATCTCCCTGCTTGCTTTCCTGCTTGGTTGTCACAGGTTGGCAGTGGTTACATTTCTCTAACAGAGTCCACAGATACCACTGGGTGACCTTCTCTTGAAGTTATAATTCTCTTTTAAGGTTATGGTAATTGCACTTTCTCTTTACCTCTTCAGGCGTAGAGTCAATGGCCCCTGCTCATGAGAATCCTTGGATACTTCATCATTTCATGTGGGTTTTCCTTAACCACATCCATACTTTGCCAAATAGTTCTTTAATTAAACTGTCCTAAATTATCTTATTTGGCTTATATGACAATAAGGTCCTATTGTTTCCTTTTGTGACTTGACTGATGACATGGGGTTCAGGTGTTGCCAGACTCATCCTTCCATTATGAAGGTTCCTATTGACATTTGTCTAACGATTTTGACAGCTAATAATGATTTCCACTAGAAATGCTGTCCATCAACTATGTAGTTACCTCAAAATATAGCTTGTACAAGACACACATATTGGATTCTTTCTCTTTATTAATCAATTTTAGAATAATAAATTGATGTCCTGGTAACTGTCAAAGAAACTCATTTTTTCCCCAAATATTGTAAAATCGTAGATATGTATGTATTTGGTGTGCTTCATCTTTCCTTTTGATACTCATATCATCCCATTTTTCACTAGCACGAACATTTCGCATCATGACTCCAACAGACTCTGATACTTCCTCAATTTCTAAAATAACAATGTCTCAGATTCCTTGTATATATTCCCTACTCCACACCTGGAGATAAACATTACTCTATGGAGCTCTGATTCCTTTTTGTAGCAAATGCTACTTAGCATAATTGGGATGTTAGAGTCCTCATTCTTACTGGGTTTTCATTGATTCTACAGTTTTTTAGTGAACAGAATTAGGATATAAGGATACTTTTAGAAAGTGCAAAAGAAATCATGCATTAATTCTGATAGTCCCAAGGCAAATTTAAGTTTATAGGTCTCTTAACTTATTTAACTTTATAATTGTATCCCCTTTTCTCTTACAGTGAAACATTTTATTCTTAATTATATTAAGATAATTAGTAACTTGATTGATCCTACTTCACATACCATAGTCTCAAAAATAACAATACTGTTATGAAGAAGAAGACCATTAAGTTAGTCATTGAGTTTCAATAGCTCTGTAATGAGGGTGTCCGATTCCCCACAACCTCACCAATGGAGTATACTGTCAAACCTTGACAATTTTTGCCCCTCTGATAGGTAAGAAGCAGTGTCTCAGTGTAGTCTTAATTTTCATTTCTCTTATCATGACCAACGTAGAGCATTTGTATATACTTAAGAGCCATTTGCATGTCTATTTGTATAAACCACTGTCTTTATGAAACAGGAGGGATTTAGATGGTCCTCGAATTATGTAACATGAGGTCTTAGGTTAGGTTGCCACAGGCAGATTTTGAGATAAAGATTCATGTGAAAGTGAAGTAATAGGAGGTATTTCTAGGAAAAAGCAGTAGCCAAATGGAGAAATGGGACAAGAAAGAAGGAAGGTCAAGTCAGGGTATGATAGCAAGCAAGGTTCCAAGACAGTCCTTTGAGTCAGTCTCAAAGAGGAGTTACAGAAACAGTGTAAATACATCTAAGAACTGTCCCCATTAGGGAGCAAGGGAGCTGGACTATTTCTTTTCTTCACTGTCAGTCGCTGGTTACAGGTTGCTCTCAAGGGATACAGATTCCCAGGCACTTGCAGCTTTCCATGTTTCCAGGCAAATCAGGCTCTAGCTGCCTGAGGCTAGTCAGCCAACTAAGAGATGTAGGTGCTGGCTGTTGTGACTGAAAACCCACAGAGAGCTAAGAAGCATGGAAATGGTCAAGGGATTGGGTGGGGGGATTATGGGAAGAGCACCTGCAGCATCTGCTTCAATGAGTGACAACCATCTCACACGCGTGGGAGGGGATGAGTACTGTCCAAAGGGACATTTACCAGGCATGATTTCAAAATCAACACCAGCGTCTATGATAAATGAGACTGCATCACTGGCATTTTATTTACTTGATTTGACTTCAGTAATATTTTCTAATCACACATGGTAAAAGAAAATTACGGTGTATTTGCTATAACCAGTTTTCCCTAGTCACACTGTGTTGAGTCAGATGGCTCCTCTGAGGCTGACTCAGAACTTCCACAGATGCCTAAGCGAATCCCTCTGTGTGAAGTCAACACCTAGACTTGTGTTGGAATGAAAGCAGGATCCCCCTGACACTAGCATGAGGAATAAAGAGAGTGTTGTTTTCCCAGCTAATGAGAGCAAACAGCTCTATCCCAGGTGGCTTCCCTTAGAGGTTTTGCAACTATAAGATCATCACATGGAGGCCAGAGGTGCAGTTCAACAATCCTGAATGAGAAACTAGGAAAGGAATAGAACAAAAGGCCTTGCTTGAGACTGTGCTGTGCTGTGCTTAGTCGTTCAGCCGCGTCTGACTCTTTGTGACCCCAAGGACTGTAGCCCACCAGGCTCCTCTGTCCTTGGGATTCTCCAGACAAGTATACTGGAGTGGGTTGCCACGCCCTCCTCCAGGGGATCTTCCCAATCCAAGGACCGAACCCAGGTCTCCTGCATTGCAGGTATATTCTTTACCGTCTTAGCCACCAGGATATGTGTATTAACCCTGTGGCCAAGAAGTACAGACAAAGCAAAAAGATTTTACCTTTTAGGCCTTTCACTCTGGACTCTGTGTCTTGAGGACCTAAAGGCTGTAAGATCTCAGCATCTCAGAGAACAGAGAGCTGTTCCACATTTATTTTCTTAATGCTTAAAATTAGTGAGTGGAAACAGGCTATAAAAGAAGAGCTAACATTAGTAGACATCTGAATCTGTTTGCCAGTGCAGGAGATTCGGGTGTGATCCCTAGGCTGGGAAGATCCCCTGGAGAAGTGAATGGCAACCCACTCCAGTAGTCTTGCCTGGAGAACTCCGTGGACAGAGGAGTTTGGTGGGCTATAGTCCAGAGGGTTGCAAAAGAGTCAGACACAAGCTAGTGACTAAAAAACAACCCAGAAAAAATAAATAAATAAAAAATAAAAAACAACCCAGAGTATAATTTTCTCACCTCCATATTTTTTTCTCTTCAATTCTAAGGTTGAAGTTTGGTGAATTTTAGAGTGACCAATTCATGTTGATTTGCTTGGGACTTGCTTGGCTTAGGACCAAAAGTCCTAAATCCAGGATAATTCTGCAGTCCAGGGAAAACTGGAATGCTTGGCCACCATAGCAATATCTTGAGTAATTCTGTGCAACACCGATGGTGTAGGACAGGGCTTTTCAGGCTAAAGTGCATCTAAATTCTCTGACATTTTGTTAACATGCTGATTCTGATTCAGGAGGTCTGGGGCAGGGCCTGTGAGTCTGCATTTCTAGTTTCCAGGTGACGCTGATGTTGCTGGTACCCATGTTGCTGGTACCCATGTATACCCAAGGGCAGGTATAATATTGATGCCGTAGTTTTACTGCAAATATCTGAAACTAAATTTTAGTTCATCTCTGCTTTTAACTTAAGGAAGGAAAAGTACTTGTGTGATAATATTATTCCTTTATGAATATTCACAATGAAGAGAAAGATTAATTTACTCACCAATAGTTTGTGTTTAGGAAAAACAGTTTAAAGGAAAGGTACTCAACTTATAATGAAGCAAATTTTAATTGATATAAAAATTACAGATGATGGTTATTATTCTTTTTATATTGTACTCTTCACCTGTTGTTTAGTTTTGTCTTGGATTTTGAATAAATTTTGAACTTGATATTTTTAGATAATTTAAAAGTTATTAACATATCTGCAGTACCCATTTCTATCACAATTATATACAGGTACCATCTGTGTGTACAATAGGAGCTGTGTTTTTTTTTAGCCTGATTTCCTTAATCTTACTTTACAGGAACATATTTATTTATAAATCTTACATATCCCATATATAAGATATGAAAGTACTTGATAAAGGTTCTTTGTAGATTCATTTCATCAATTCCTTATCTAAAACTTCATATATTTACTTTTCTTTGAGCATATTCCCCAATGGCAAATCTCCTTTGAACAGCACACTTCATCTGTTCCATGAGACAGCTTTGATTTTAAGAAAGAAAAGCTGATTTTGAGTATTCTGAAATACCATAGCAAGGCTTATTTCTATTAATCTTCATTACCACCACTAACATGATAAGCTATCTTAATACACACCATATTTTTCCAATGAATCTCTCGAAATATTTCTTGCCAGCTTTCTCAACTACAAGGTGTCCACTGTTGTCATATTTGGTCAAGGTTCTATCTACTTTAGGAAAAATTTCATAGAAACAACAAATATTTCACTTATTAGTCCTAACATAACTAAGGACTATTCTCTCAAATCCACCAACTTTATTGGATTTCTAAATCTCTTAATGGTTAGCAATTTTGTGTGTATGTGCATGCGTATAAACATATAAGTATAGTGAGGTGAAAACATACATTTTTGTCTACAATAAAAGAAACCCAAATACACTTATTTGGTTTTTAAAAAGATTTTATGTTCTACCTTGTACTAGAAAGGATTTCACATAACTTGCATGAGTACATCTCAATATCAAGAAAAAATAATAGCAAGCATTAAAAATGGGGTGTAAAAATCAAATAAATCAGAGGACAAAGTAGAACTAAGACAAAAAAAAATAAAAGTAGATACAATAATATTTCCATCTAGAGTACAAGCTTCTAGAATTAGATATAATGTCCAAGAGATAAACGTAGGTCAACTAATCTATATCTTGCACAGGACTAGTTCAACGTAATATTTCATCTAGTTCCAGTATCAGTGCCAAGAACAAACTGTTTATCCTAAGAAAATGAAACTCTTTAAATAAACTAAATTGACATATTGTTTACCTACACTAAAATCAATTTAAGTGTATATTTTGATGAGCTTGGATAAATTTATAGACTTGTGTAACCATAACCACAATCAAGATACAAAACATTTCCCAAACCTCAAAAGTTCCCTTGAACCCCATCCTAGTCAATCCTCCCTATCTCCAGCCCCAGGCAACCACTAATCTGCTTCCTATTACTGTAGATTAGATTTGCTTTTCTAAAAGTCACAGAGTATATGATCTTCTGTGTTGAGCATAATGTTGAGATTCAGCCATGTTTTTGTATCAAAAATCCATTTTTTATTATTGAATAATATTCCCTTGTGTGGATATACCACAATTTGTCTATCCATATACCAACTGATGGGTTTCCCTGGTGGCTCAGTGGTAAAGAATCCACCTGCAATACAGGAGGCTTGGGTTCAATCCTTTACTTAGGAAGATCCCCTGGAGAAGGGAATGGCAACTCACTCCAGTATTCTTGCCTGGGAAATTCCATAGACAGAGGAGCCTTGCAGCAGTCCATGGGGTCTCAAAGAGTCAGACATGACTTAGCCACTAAACAACAACAGCAAGATACCAACTGATGGACAAATGGCTGTAAAAGAAGAAAATCGGAAACAAATAGAACTGTGAGTCACCTTGGCATTATGAATAACAGAAGATATAAACAGAGTGGGATTCTTGTGAAAATACTCTTTACCTCAACAACTGAATTTCTGCCTCCTTTTCTCTCTGGGCCTGTTGCTTTACAAATAATTGGTACTAATTTTATTACACAAACCTAAAATACTTTAGATTTATGTAAATTGTGAGTGGCAGAAATCAAAGCATGTCATAGTCATCACCTTTGGCTCACATATCATCCCTGAGTGGCAGGCAGATGGCAGAACCAATTAGCCTCCCTCAAAGGAAAAGGAGACTTCTGGAAGGACACTAATATTTTGAGCTATAGCAGAAATCTTGGATTGAAATTGAGAACACAATATAGATTTCCTAAGCCCAAAGTTATTCCTCTACTCTCTTCTTGCTCCCTTATTCTGAAAGGGTACAGGTGAGGGGTATGGACTAAACAGGCAAACACAGCCTCCTTCCCCTCACCCTCACCCCAATCACCTCATCTCACTTCAATCCAAGCAGCTGGTCTTCAGCTTTTACCTACTGAATTTCCATCTAAGTTTCCATTTGCTAAGATTGTTCTGAAGTTAAAAAAACAAAAAACAAAACTGAAAACCTATGGAATCAAATCATCCCAAGAAAACAGGGGCTCCCTCTATTGTAAAATGCAAACTTTCAGTGATATAATGACACCTTCCACTTATATGACACTTTTACTTCTTTATAGAGCTTTCAAAGATATTTCATCTGGCCAGAAGAACAAACTTAATCAACAAAGGCAGTTAATTAAGACTATGCATTCACAAATGTGTTAAGTTCAGTCAACATTTAATCATCATTGTTAATGGGAAATTGACCCAATATGTGTGTGCAAAATCCACACACCAACAGGAAACTTAATTTGAACAAGTCATTTCTAACTACTCTCCCATTAAACTTTGACAGTGGTCCTAAAAAGTATCCACAGTGGGGGAGAAAAATGCAGTGTATGTGGGTTTCCTTTCCTGTCTGTCTTGCACGACAGTGGTGATGCAGAAGCGATATAAGAACCTTGGGAAAGTAGATTGTTTTAAACACTCCCAAAATGACTTTCCAAAACCAACTGCCAAAATTTCACCGGATAAAAGCACATTTTGAAAAAGTGACTTACAAATCTTCTAATGGGCAAATATTAAAACATCAACAACAGTATAGTTTAACTTTGGGCCATTACTGAGACCAAGAGGAGAGGCAGGCCACAGCTATAAGCGGAGTGGCAATTGGTCCCAGTTTGCCTAGACAGTTATGGTTAACAACTGTTGTCCTGGCATGATTGTTAATAGCTCCCTTGTTTCACTTTCACAAATGTCCTGATTTGGATGATAAATTATATGGCTATCCTAGCTATAAGGAAACAGCAGTAAAGCACAAATGACCAAACGAGAAAATTCTCTCTCTTTTTTTCTATTTCTCCTTCTCCCAGAGATGCTCAAACTGACATCTTTCACAATGTAAACTGTAGGTATAATGAGATTTCCACTCTCTTCTATTCATTTCAACCAATTATTTGCAACTCTGTGGGCTCATTAGAATCACTGAAAAGCTGAAAAACATTGGTTCCTGAGAAACATTTAGGAATAATTAAATCAGAGTATCCGGAGGTGGGCCTTGTCATCAATACTGTGTCAAAGCCTCTAGGGTACTTCTAATGTGCAGTCAGGGTTGAGAACCACTGATTCTGACAGTAATCAAGTAATTATTTCTACTATAAGGCACCTGATATTCTGAGTAACATACATAACAATATCTCCTTGGGGAAGAAGGATGTCCCTGCCCGCCACCCTTAACCAAGGACCATGGCATTTTCCCTTTTGCTCCATCCTCTGGGTGGCCAAAGGTCCTGCTCATTCTTGTTATCCTCTGTTCACACAAGGATAAATCATTCTACTTTTTCCTCTGAAAATTTCAATGCCTGTAGTGATAATATAACAAAGCTTGAACTATAATAGTCCAAATGAAGAGCTCCTTTGTCCTGGGATAAAGGCATTTGAAGTGTTGAGTGATAAAGGCATATGATGGGACCTTCAAGTTGGCCACTCATTATTTGATGGCAGCTCTGACATTCTGAAAGCTTAGCAACTGAAGCTAGGTGGCAGTCCTGCTTAGGCAATTAAAGGAGACACCAGAAAGACAATTATGAAGAAGATCCACACAGAAGAAAACAAACAAACAAAAATTACCATTGATTTAATACAAGCATGAGAGCTAAGGGGAAAGCTAACTTGTTAATATCATGCCTTTAAATACAGTCCTCCTTATCAAAGTTGGGGAATTCCTGTAAAATTATGGGCATGTCTTGAATTTTTGAGTGCTTCTCAATATTTTCCATAGCTTCTTCATATTCCAGGTTTCTAGCTATTGCCCCTGTTACCACTGTTCAGGCGACTGCCTGTCAATGGACACCGGCTAATCATTTTAATTCTACAAAATGAGAGAGTGTCAAGAGGTTATGGAGAATATTCATAAGCATTGGAAATGAAAATATGTGTTACAGATACCCAAAACAGTGACAAGGTGATTCTTTCAAAAGGATAATATCTATATGTCTTGAAGGTTGTTTACCAAAATATTAATAGCATTTATCTCTAAATCAGGGGATTTGTGGAGATTGTTATCTTTTCTGTTTTATGTAACTTGTTTTATAATAGACATATGTCCCTTTATTTTAAAATTTCACTGTTTTTATGAGAGTCATAATGTCCTTCAGCTCACTAATGTCCATTAGTGACTAGACAATTAGCAGATCACGACTGTTTTCTGTCATGTTTATTCTCAGCCCAAGGCCTGCTTTACTTTAATTGATGGCTCCCCTAATTAGAGTTGTTAATGGATGATGCCAGTATGTGTGTTCAGCCCAGACAATCAATAGAGTGTGCTTGTACATACTCTAATTTGGAAAGCTAACCAGAAGTTGACGTTTTGGTTTGTTTGCTATTATTTTGGGGGAATACCCAAGATGAGGCTAGGGTGTATTGAAATGTGTAAACTTCATGTATTCTAAAATGTTTGACAAACTATTCTTTAGAGTAGAAGTAATTTTAGAAATTACAAGGTAAATTACTATACCAGAACTAAGAATGCAGAAAGATACTACAATTCTTTTAAACATATATTCATTTGGTTAGATATGAGTTAAACACAGTCAGTTAAGAAGTCTAGTTGGGAATACAACTGACAGTAACGGTTGAGTAACCTTTCTCAAAACTAATGCTTTGATATGTAATCAGATGTTGAGTGGGTTTTCCTGTTGTCCTGGAGTTATAGTTAAGGTCCAACACTGATAACAAAAGACTAATTACTCTAAATCTAAGTTCATCAAGCCATTTAGAGTTGGGGCTAGCCACCCCTCAGAACTGGAGAGAGAGAAAAAAAGACAGTACCACCACCCACCCTAGTAGTAGTGTTAGTCACTAAGTCGTGTCGGACTCTTTGCAACCCCACAGACTGTAGCCCGCTAGGCTCCTCTGTCCATGGGATTCTCCAGGCAAGAATACTGGAGTGCATTGCCATTCCCTTCTCCAGAGGATCTTCCAGACCCAGGGATTGAACATGGGTCTCCTGCATTGTAGGCAGAGTCTTTACTGTCTCAGCTATAGAGAAGTCCTTAGCACCCACCCTACTCAATCCTAGTTTTAAAGGAAGAACTAACAGAAAGCCCATGGCCCTTGTAAAGTGAGCAGTTTTAACCTGTCACCATTATCAAACATCCTTTCTCTGACTAGGTTGAAGGAGGATGCTCCCCTTTTTCAAAGCCAAGATGGAGGTTTCAAGAGAATTACTCATAAAGTCATGGATGCCTACTAGTAAGGGAGATTGGACTTTGACTTTCTCATTGGATGTCTCCTTAGCCAGAGGCTTCCTGGACTGTTCCTTTACTATTGGAGGAGAGAAACAAAAATTGAAAAGAGTTGACAGAGTGAGGGACTACTAAGCAGACAGGGTTCCAGAAACAAACCCCAATTAAGTTCACATTTCCTAAGAGGGACAGAAGATGAATCCCACATGAAGAGAGAGAAGATGCAACTGGGGGTCCCAATCCTGCTGCACCACTGCACGGTGAGAAGAAACAGGCTTAGCCATCAGGAGAATATGTTGTAGCAGCAACAGGTAGGAGAATGAAAGGAACTCCCTAGAATGTAGTCCAGAGACAGGAGATAAAAACTATGAAAGATTAAATGACCTGGAGGAAAGAAACTGTTTCAAGAGATCATGAATGAGAATTTTCCAGCATAGTTGACATACACCAAATCTCATTATGAAGTCTTAATGAATCCTAAACAGGATAACTAAAAAGAAATCCACATCTTCATAGATCCCAGTGAAATTCTGAATTAACAAAGAGAAAAAATATCAAAATTAGCCAGAGAGAAAAGACTAACAGTCACTTATAAGGAATGGTTATTTAATCAATAGCCACAATTGAAACCAGAAGGCCATGGAATAGTATCTTTAATATTCTGAGATTCAATGACTGTTGGCTTAGAATTCTGTATCATCAGAAACTACATTTCAAGAATGAAAATAAAATAAAAAAAATTTTCAGGGAATTGAAAATTAAAAGATCTTTATCAACAGATCCTTAGTAAAGTAAATTCTAAAGGATTATCATTCAAGCAGGAGAAAATAATCTCAGATGTAAGATCTGAAATCCAAGAAGGAAAGATAAAGGATAAAATCCAAATTGAGTATATAAAACAATAAAGCAAGTGAATATAAAGTCTAATATCTTAAATGAAAAATAAGATATAACTAAGATATTGGACAAACATGTAAGTATAGAGAGTGGCAATCACAAATAATATTAGGGTTCTCATATTGTTCAGGAGGAGGGTATCATCAAGATAATATAAAACTTCTAAATTTATATGTGCCAGTTCCAAAATCACCAAGGACAGTGACTGCGGCCATGAAATTAAAAGATGCTTTCTCCTTGGAAAGAAAGCTATGACAAACCTAGACAGAGAGACATGTTGATATAGGGCAGAAACCCAAGCAATATTGTAAAGCAATTACCCTTCAACTAAAAATAAATAAATTTTAAAAAGCAGAAACATCATTTTGCTAACAAAGGTCCATATAGTCAAAGCTATTGTTTTTTCCAATAGTCATGTACAGATGTGAGAGTTTGACCATAAAGAAGGGTGAGTGCTAAAGAATCAATGCTTTTCAACAGAGGTGCTGGAGAAGACTCTTGAGAGGGGCTGTAAGGAGATCAAACCAGTCAATCCTAAAGGAAATCAACCTTGACTATTCAAGAGAAGGTCTGTTGCTGAAGCTCCAATACTTTGGCCGCCTCATAGGAAGAGCCAACTCATTGGAAAAGACCCGGATGCTGGGAAAGATTGAAGGCAGGAGGAGAAGGGGATGACAGAGGATGAGATGGTTAGATAGTATCAGTGACTCAATGGACATGAATTGAAGCAAACTCTGGGAGATAGTGGAGGACAGAGGAGCCTGGTGTGCTATAGTCCATGGAGTCGCAAAGAATCGGATATGACTTACCAACTGAACAGCAACAATATATGTAAAAATATGAAACAAGGTGAAATAAAGAAATCCACTGCATCAGTGAAGAAATGTTAACACATCTTTCTCAGGAATTAATAAATTAAGCAGAAAAATTAGTAAAGATATGGAAGATTTGAATATGATAATCAGTAAGCTTGGTCCACTGGACATTTATCAAACACTACATGGCCAAACTGGAGAAAGCACATTTTTTTTCAAGCACATAGGGAACGCTTATAAAAGCTTATTATATGGTAGACCATAAGATAAGCAGAGAAAGAGGGAATACTCCTCAACTCATTGATGAGGCTAGCACAACCTTGACTTCAAACACAAATCAAAAATAGTATAAGAAAGGAAAGTTACAGTCTGCTCTCAATGAAGAATATAGATATAGGAACCACAATCACATACTAACAAACTGAATTTAGCAATATTTTAAAAGACTGTCATGTTTAGTTGACCCTGTAAACACAGGATTAATTTAATGTTAGAAAATTGATCAATGTGGTTTACCACATTGACAATTTAAAGGTGAAAAATCATACGGATACATAAAATCAATCTGATAACAAAGTCAATACATAATCATGATCATAACAGTCAGAAAATTAGAAATAAAGAGATCTTCTCTTACCTGATAAAAGATATCTATCACTACTGATAGGAATTATTGCACTTAATGGTGATAAAATGAAAGGATTTCCATTAAGATCCAAAAGGTGAAGGGGCAGAGGAGACAAAGGGTCCTTCTATCACCACTTCTATTCAATTGTACTGGACATCCTAGCTAGTACAATAAAACAAGGAAAAATTAATGTATGATAATCAAAAAAAGGAAAATCTATAATTAGAGCAGACAATGTGTTTATGTAGAAAATCTGACAAAATTTTTAATTTATGAGAGTTAAAAGTTTAGCAGGTTTCCTGAATTTTAGAAAAATATCTTCTCTACTTCTTGAGTTTTGTTAATAATTTTTTTGGCTGATTGTCATATTTTATGACATTTGCAGTCTATCATCTTACTTGAGTGTTAGGCATATATTTAAGAGAAGTGGATGGGGTTGCAAAGAGTCAGACATGACTGAGCGACTGAACTGAACTGAACTGAATGCCTATTGCCAGTTCCTATTGCCAAATGTTTCCATCTTTTGAGAAAATGTTTTATTTTAGTTTCATCAAGAATATTTCAAAGTAATATATTTCCTGAATTGTGTGTCTGAAAATATTTTTCTGTTGGCTCTATACTTGAACAACATTTTAGATAGTTATAATGTTTTAGGACTCTTTTTTTTCCCCTTAGAAGTTTATAAGCATTGGTGTATTTGCTATCTTCTAGTACTCTTGCCTGGAAAATCCCATGGGTGGAGGAGCCTGGTAGGCTGCAGTCCATGGGGTCGCTAAGAGTCAGATACGACTGAAGCGACTTAGCAGCAGTAGCAGCAGCAGGGTTGAATATTATTGTGCAGAAGTCAGAAGTCAACCTTGTTTTTTTCCTTGTAGGTAGTTTTGTCTTTATGTTTTACTGCCCACAGGACACTTTGTTTCTGAAGTCTGGGAACTTTACTAGAATATGTTTCGTTCTTGCTCCTTCTATCAGCCAGGGTGCTATCATTAAAAGACATCCTGCTAGGTATTTCAACAGAGGAGATTTAATATAGGAAACTTCACATGGCTGTCAGAGGGCTGAAAGAACAAAAGGAGAACACTGAGGGAACCCAGAGTAATACCTGTGGCAAACAACTATCACTTCTAAGACTGGAAAAAATAAAGGGAAGAGGTGATCAGAACCTAGAAGTTTAGAGAGAGGGACTTCAGTTCCCGAGGATGGGGTGCTACCTGGCTGGTGTTGCTACCTCCAGAGCTTGAAGAGACCCTGCAGAATTGAACCTCAGACCTCTGAGAAGTGTGCATTTCTGGCTGCTGCTGCTATCTCAAAGGGGCAGGACCAGTCAGTCATGGAAATACCAAAAGAAGCTGGAGACAGGAACTGATAAAGCACCTTTGCTGGTTCTGTGCTTATGGGGAGTATCATACAAAGAGAAGGAAGGATGTTCCCTCTCTCTGCCTTCCAATACTGGTAGAGCCTAACAAGAAACTGGGAAAGCTCCAGGAGCTGGTGATGGACAGAGAAGCCTGGCATGCTGCAGCCCATGTGGTTGCAAAAAGTCGGACACAAATGAGTGACTGAACTGAACTGCACAAGAAACCAGCTTGCAAGTGAAAAATGTAGTTTGCCCCAGAATCACCAAGTAGAACATAAAAGAAGGGTATGTTTGGAGATGAGAGATTAATAACTAGCATGCTCATTCAGTATCAAAATGTCCTAGGATATGTCAGGCCATTCCCTTATGCATATTCAAAGGTTTTTTAATTTCAGCAATGTTGTCTTGATTTCTGTATGTGAATTTTTTTCTTCTTGCATTGTTTCATTCTGAGGTTTTTTTTTCCTTATGGGCTTCAGATTGGTGAAAAGAAACTGTCTTGTTCACATACGATATGGCTAAATTAATTCCAAGTTTTTAACCATGATACATACAAATGTAGAAGCAGGAAAGTGCCTACAGAGTGCAGCATGGCTCTGCATGGTTTTCAGAGGTCACTAACACCACCTCTACCACTAACTCTACTACAACAACAAACGAAACAAAATGTCTTGAAGATGAAAGTCATATAGTGACTGGTTTTGAGATCCTTTCATTTGGGGTTCTATTTACAGCCTTTGACTTGTCCCCAGATCGTTATCTTCAGTCATTGGGTACATGGAGTTCAACTGAAGGCTATTTTATCTGTGTGTTGGTATAACCTTTAGTTAACACGGAAACCAAAAATGAGATGTGGAAATTGCGTTTTGTTCTAGGGTAATTGCTCTCCTCCATAATGATGAGTGTGGTGGGTGGATTTGTGAGCTTTCCCTGCTAGTCATGCATTCTGTCTTCCTCACCCTGATAGAGTCATCTTTTGCAAATTACCCTCTCAAATGGCAAGCTTCATCTGAAATTAGACACTTTACTAGAGACATGATTTGAGTAACAATTTGAAAGATTCAAAGTTTAAAGGGAATGAGATTGCGTGGGGTTGGGTAGGGGGTGAGATGACAACCACATCAACCACAGGGAGCTGTAATGAGTTATTTCTCTGAATATGTATATTCTCTTGACCTCAGTTTCTTCTGGTGATATTTTGGATCTGATTCCATCAATATATATTTTAACTGCTCTTGTTTTATTGTCTTTCCTCCTTGCTTACATTTTTAGCTTTATCTTGTATGAAAATGAATTAGAACCTACCTCCCACAAGCTACCAAACTCACAGCAATCAAACTTCTTGAATTAACTCTCATAACCTGCTCATTGCTTATCCCTTTGACATGTGGACTCCATTTGTACTGCCCCACTGAGACCACTCACTAATGTTACAGATGAACTGCTAATTGTCAACCCCACTGCTGTCTCCTCCCTCTTCCTCTCCATCTCTCTCCATTTTTTCCACGTTCTTCTCTTTGAGCCTCTCTCTTCTCCTGACTTTTATGACACTGAAGTCTCTTTGTTCTACTTCAGACTGCTCCTTCTCTGTATTCTGCACTGATTTTCTTTATCCTCTTGTTCCTAAATGCTTTCCAAGACTGCCACTGGTCATTAGTTTTATCTCACTTTTGAACCATGAGTTCATCCATGTCCATGCTTTCATCTGCCAAACCCGTATCTCTTAATTCAGTGATTTCCTCAAGTTCTATCCCTATGTTCACAGCTTCCTGAAGGACATCACTCCCTGCATAACCCAACAGCGTCTCAACAGGCCCCTAGTTAAATTCATACATTCTCCCACAAATTATCACCTTTCCCAAAGCTTGGAAGCCTTTGTTCCTCATTTTATCCAATCAATTGCTAAATCTGGAAGCTCTCTGACTCTGAGACATCTGCATCTGCCCTATTCCATTCTCACTACTCTACTCCAAATCCTTACCATCACTCATGTTGCTTTTGTAACAAGCTTCTAATTTCTCTCCCTCTACCTTCCTTTCTTGCTCTAATCCATGACATTCAGTAAAGTCAAATTAATTTCCTAAAGCAGAGTGATGATAGCTTACTTGTTTGAAAACCTTTAATGGCTCTCCACTTCCAAGTACAAATTTATTATCCCCACATTCAAGCTTCTTTGCGATCTATCCCCAACCCATTCCATGCTTGGTTCCCCCCACCCTTTATTCCTACTATACGCTATAAGACAATGGAATTCCTTGCTCCTTAAATCTGTCCCCATATTCCCAATCTCCATGCCTTTGTTCATACCACCTCCCTCATCTCTGCTTGTTAAAATTTTGACCCATATTCAATATCATTTTGGATGGATGCCTTCTACACTCTCTTGTAAAAATCTGGTTGAAAATTCTGCCAAGACCCTATCTGAAACTTCAATTATAGCAACGATTACATTAGGTATCTAATTACAGTTTTCTGTGAACTTGGTTTACCCCCCTGCTCAGACTGGAAGCTCCATTTTTCAATTGGGTGATAGGTTGGATGGTATCTGTGCTCTACCCAGATTCCTTTTGCCACTTGACTACTCTGTGGTCTCCATCCACCAATGGCAGTGTTCCTGGAATTGCCAGGCCAGCACCTGTCTTTGGGCTCTTCTTTAGCGAGCTGCCCTCAGGCTACCAGAGTCACTTTGTCCACAGGCCAGAGGGCTACCACTCTACCCTGAAGTGGGTGAGTGTTGACCAGCGGATATCAAGCATGAGCGTATGAAAGCACAGCTACCTGACCTCAAGAAGATACCACTTGGAAGGCTAACTCACACTGAGAGTTCCTCTGCAGGATCATGCTGAAGTTAACCTTTACAGGATTTTGGTTAAGGTATCACCCTGGCTTGACTGCCTCTCCTCCCCTGATCCCTAACCCATCAGCCTGCCTCTCAGGGTGCTGCTAGGAAACCCTAGCTAAGACAAGGAACATTTCAGAGTACCTACCTCATGCCAGGCACCATGTTAAACATGTATATAAGTAAGTGCATTTATAATTAAATTTATTTTTTTTCAATTGAAGGATAATTGCTTTACAGTACTGTGTTGGTTTCTGCCAAACATCAACATGAATCAGCCATAGGTATACCTAGGTCATTTCATTCAAATTTAACCCTCAAAGCCACCCTGAGAGCTAAGTACTGTTATTATTCTGAATTAACAGATTGGGAAATTGAGGCTTAGAGAGTTTAAATAACTTTTTCAAGACCATATAACTACTATATTGCAATGCTAGGAATCCAACCAAGACTTCAGAGGCATTTCAGTCAACCAGTTTTGCTTTGCTATGCTAAATGGAAGCATCTACTCTAAGATGCTCCCCCTCCCCCACTCCACAATCACTGTTTCTTAGTATTCACACCCATCTGCTCTCCTAGAGCATGAACTGAACCTAGTGATTCACCTCTAACAAACAGAATATGGTGATGGGATGAGGCTTCCATGGTAGTTCCAAGATTTTGAATTCCTTCTTGTCAGCTTGTTTTGATGAAGCTAGCTGCCATGTTGGTGAGATTGATGTGACAAGGGATTCCTAGTTAGTGGCTTCCAGTCAAGAGCCAGCAAACAGTTGAGGCCCTCAGTCCAAACACTCGCAAGAAACTGAATCCTGCCAACAATCACATGGGTGAGCTTGGAAGTGAATCCTTCCACATCTTGACTGCAGCCTATGCGAGATCCTAAGCCAGAGGGCTCAGTTAAACTGTGCCTGAATTCCTGACTCACAGAAACTGGGAGATAATAAATGTGATATTTGGGGGCTTCCCTGATGGCTCAGCAGTAAAAAATCCGCCTGTAATGAAGGAGACCCAGGAGACCTGGGTTCAATCCCTAGATCGGGAAGATCCCCTGGAGAAGGAAATGGCAACCCACTCCAGTATGCTTGCCTGGAGAATCCCACGGACAGAGGAGCCTGGAGGGCTACAGTCCATGAGGTCACAAAGAGTCAGACACGACTGAACACAGCACATTAAAAAAAAAAACCCCAAACCCAGCCAGAATTAAACCAAAACAACAACAACAACAACAAATTGCTACCTGTAAAGCAGAGGCATACTTGTTATTCTGTGTAACGCTTGCTACTTCTGGCTCAGTGACTTACCAATAAAAATTCTAACCAGTAATCTATCATCTCTGGTGATTTTACAATCCAATAAACTTAGCTAGGATGGTGGCCATAAACCACTAGAAAAGCATTAACTTTCCAGTGTGATCACTACTGGGTGCCCCTAGAACCAAGTAAACAACAAATAAATTAGGAGTGAGGATTGGGTAAGATTTTTCTTTTTATTGCATCTAAAATAAACTTTTGGTTTTGTACTTATTTCAATCAATCAATCAGCCAATCAGTAAGGGACAATGCAAATTGGGTACCAGCTGGCTTATTGCACAATGATGAGTAAAGTTATGTCGGGCGCCTCCCAGTCAACATCATGTTCTTCAGTGTGTGCCTCTCCCGGCCCTGTCTCCCCGCCCACATGTAGCACAGTTGTCATGTAAATGGACATCAGCCAAGCATGATTTCTCCAGCTCTCTATGCCTCTTGTTGCCATGGGATGACAGATTAAAACTCAGAGAGGATAGAAGTAAAATTGAAAACCATGCAGCCTTTTAACTCCTACAGCAAGAAAAGGTAATAATGGAATGAATGACACTGAACCATAGTAATCCACCCTGATGGTAGGAGTAGAAAAAGTCCAGAAGACAAAAGCAATTGCATAACGAACTGCGGGGAAAAGTGCACACCTTCTCCATCCTTTTCAAACAGCAGTTGGCAGCAACTGTCCTGAGTTGTCTGAGACTGTTCTCGTTTTAGCACTGAAAGTCCTGTGTCCAGGGAAACCGCTCAGTCCCTGGCAAACCAGAATGTTTGGTCACCCTAGCAACAACGATTAATTCCCAAAGGGCTCTGCTCCCATTGATGTTTGCTTTTTAATTGGAGGGTCAATAAAAAGCTATTTTCTTAAATTTTTCTTTTTGAAAGCTATAAATATCCTATTGGCAGAGCTTATTTTTCAAGGTAGTGCCATAAATTCTATTTCTTCCATTAAAAAGTGAAAAAGACATTGGAAAGACTTTCCTAATCTTACTCAGATTTAAGCTGAAAGGTGGGGGATGAAATAGGGGAGAAGTTTTGGAAGACACAAAGCTTTCAAAAATATGGACTAAAAGTACATTTAAATTTATCAGTATATTATTGATTGGGGGAATCATTTGGCTGAATATAAAGGTACGAGTTGGGCTTCCCTGGTGGCTCAGTGGTAAATAATCCGCCCGCCAACACAGGAGACATGAGTTTGATCCCTGGATTGGGACGATCCTCTGGAGAAGGCAATGGCTACTCACTCCAGTATTCTTGCCTGGAGAATTCCATGGACAGAGGAGCCTAGCAGGCTACAGTCCATGGGGTCTCAAAGAGTTGGACATGACTTACCGACTAAACAACAACAACAAATGTACAGTTTGTTATTTTTACCCCTAGCGATCTCGTCCTACAGTTTGCAAATCTTACAACCAAAAGATCACCTTGGAGGTAATCTAATTCAAGCTCCTGCTGTTTAGATAGCATTCAAGGAAGCCTGAGCTTGTGTTCTGCTGCCTACTACAGACCCCTGGTTCTGGGAGATCTTAATAAGTGTTATATAATAAAAGAATTCCTTAGTCACATGTTTTGGAAATATAAAGGTAAGTTTCTTGACTGAAGACATTTCCTAGGCATTTGATATGTTCACAGTGACTCACACTCAAAAAGTACATTAGAATCACCTGGGGAACTTTTAGAAATTACAGATGACTGGGCCCCACCCAGATCTAGGGAATAAGAGAAAAAATATCACTCTCTGGATAGTTCAGATATTCACTTGGTTAAGATCACTGGCTAATGTACGCTGTGAATCTATAAGAGTAAGAAAAATCTGAAATATATTCCAACCTGACTTATCATATAAATGTTTTTCCTTCCCTCTCTCCCTCCCTCCTTGTCCTCATCCTTCCTTTCCTTCCCTTTTTACTCCTTCCTTCCTTTTCTTCCCTTTCTTTCCCTTTTGTTTCCTTTCCTTTTGGTTTTGGGAAATACTGATCGTATTTTTGAGGTACAGTTTGTCTGATCAACTATTATTATAAGGAGGAAAAATAAAAAATTATAGTGATATCTGTAAATACAACTTGATTTATTTAAAAACAGGCTATTTTACACTTTCTTTATCTAACTATTTGACATGAAAATTTAGAAACATCTAGGAAAGTAAGGAGAGGATGTAGTATCGTGAATCTCCTTACACCATCACCCAGTTCAACATTTATCAACACATGGTCATCTTATTTCATCTATATCTTCAACCACTTCTCCCCTCTTTCCACCACTGGAGTTTTATGAAGCTAAAACCAGATAACCATATTATTTTATTCAAAAATATTTCAAAATATATCAGTAAAAGATACTAATTCTTTTTAATATAATTGCAATACCATTATCACATCCAATAATAATAATAATTCTTTGATATTATTCAATATTCAGTTAGAATGCAAACTAAGAAATTAAGGTGAATTGACATCTTACTAATAATACATTTTCCTAAACAGAATATGGTATCTTTTTATCCATTCATGTATATTTTTGTGTATCTCAGAAGTGTGTTATAGTTTCTCTCATATAGGTTTTGGAGTTTTTAAAAATAAGTTTCCTACTAGGTATTATATTTTACTTATTTTGTTTTATTATTTGTTATTTTAAGTGGGGTCTTCCATTATATTTTCCAACTTGCTATTGCTTCTATATATAAAGTTTATTAATTTTAATCAATACTATGAAGGTATAATTTACATGCAGCAACATGTACTTTTTAATAAATGTATATATCCACTTAACCACCATCCCAATTATTGACTTTTATATGTATACACTGATTTTATAACCTACTAATTTATTAAATTTCATTTTAATACATACTTCCATAATTCTTACCAGCTTTTGGATATTCATTTGAAAATGTGTCACATTCCAGTTTTTTTTTTGTTTGTTTTAGTTCTCTATCCCATCATGTCAAAAAGATTTTCCAGTCAATGCTATTATAGAAATAGATTCAATGTCAAAGACTGACTGCTCCTAGAGATTTAAATTGTTGTTACAGGAATAAAGAAAAGTGATCCTCTTTGCAACAGGTGTCATGCTAAATTCAAGTTTACTGATGCAAGCAGTTAATAATAATTGGAATGTGAGCTGACTCAAGAATAGACATCCAGCTCATTAATATTTGCTTCAGAGAAATAGGCTCAAATGTTCTTCTTGAGTCTCGGTGGGTCCATGACCTTGATGTTTAGATGAATACATTTATAGCTGATCCCAGTACTAAGGCTGTCATTACTGAGAGAATTCCAAATGACCGCTCTCTGGAAAAATGTGTTTACTAAGCTCCAGCTGTTATCCTTATGAATATTTAGGAAGCTACAGTGACTGGCAATGATCTCAGTGCCCCCAAAATGTGATGGCTTTATCTGAAAGTTGAAAGGCAGCAAATCACCTCCCTAGCAGATACCAGAATAAAAGCAGCTTTGCATGGGAGTGGGAGCTTTACAGACTGAATTTCCTGGGGAGCATCAACGCTATGAAGATAGATTGCTAGGTATCTAGGGGCAAAGTAATGAGTGACATACGGAGCAAGGTTGTGGGGACAGAAGGGTAAGCCACACTGTTTGGAGGATACAGGGAGGACAGAATGGGTTCCTCTGGCAGTCCCAAGGGCCAATAGAGGCTGTAACACATCATTTAGTACTTCATCTTTATCTTAGTTTGGGGTTCTGAAAAAAGGCGGGATCCTTAGAAGGATCCTAGGAAGGAAGGAAAATGGATAAAATATGTATAAATGAAAGAGTTACTGTTGCAAGAAACCAGGGCTCAATCTCACTGGGCACTTTCTGAGACATTGTGTAAAATATGTTTCAGAATTGGCCTACTAAGAGCTGACAACACTAAGATGTTTATAGACTGATTTCCATTCCTTATCAGTTAAAGGTCACTGCAAGGGAAGTGGCAAAAGTTAACACTCAGCACTTCTGAACTCTCCCACATGTAGAATGAGCATGCTTCCCTGGCCAGAGAGCCCTCTGGCAAAGACTTGAATGGGAACTATTAACAAGCAACTTCCAGGGGGGAGGAAGAGGATGTGCGTGCTATTAATTCTATATTGTGTGTGTTACTCTCTGGTTGTCTCATGGGTGAGTTTCATTTCACCTACAGGAATGTAAACTTGTTGAATGCATAGGTCATAGCTTATAGTTTTTGTATTGTTTTCTCCATAAATTGTGGTGATCTCCTTGCTACTGGGAGATTAAATCCACTAAGCCCACCATGAACTGGGCCTTCCTGAGACTCACTTTCCAGAATTCTCTTTGCAGTCCACTCTCTCATTCCAAGCACTCTAGTCATTTGATTTAGAATGTCTAGAATACCTCTATTCCCTTTGTCCAACTGGTCAATACTGATCAACTTTAGAGAATGGCTAAGTAATTTTTCTTTCATAAAAATGTTTCACGTCCCATCCAAGAAGAGTAATCCTGCCCTTCTGTGCAAGCTACTACCTGGCTCTTACTTCCACCACATAATTTACCTACTGTACTGAAGTGTATGTTTTTCTGTGTTAGTCTTGCCTACCAGAGTGTGCGCTTATTGAGAAAGCAAAATGTGTCATAAATATTTCTTCATCTGTTAGCACTTCGCTCAGTGCCTGGTATAGGGTATTTTTTGAATGAATAAATGAACATGACCAATCAATACTTCCTGATTAGATGAAACAAGGGGCTGAACATACCTATTCTGGGCATTTCTAATAAAACTATCAAGTATTTTTACATTGAATGGAGAATATTCCCCAGAATAGCATGCCCTTGCCTTTCAGTCAAAGACAACCTAGAACATACCTGTAGCTAAAACAAGTTAGAATTTTACTCACTGCAGACAAAGAACACACATCATGAGGACTATGGGGTGTCTCAGTGAGAGAATGTAGGAAGAAACTATTATAGGATTGGGGCTTTGGATAGATGATTAGGGGGAGGGACCAAGAGGCAGAGATTTGCTCTAGATTAGATGCTGTCAGGGACAATCCTATGATTGGATATTCTGTGAAAGGCACAGTGACTTTGATTTTGTCTGTGCTTAGAAAAAATTATGAACTGCCCTTGTTTTGCTTCATTTTATCATGGTCTCAGAGTAACTTTATTTGAGTTTGGTATTCTGTGAGATTGTTTAGGTCCAACAGAACAAGATGGCCCGGCTGTGAAAGTCTGACCAGCTTGTAATAATACTGAGGTCTAGTTGTGAACATCAGGTAAGTTTTGAACACCAGAGAATGTATTTTTTGAGATGATGAGCCCAAAAGAAAGGTTATAGTATGTATATGTGCTGATAATGTTCACAGGTATGGAGAGCTGAAAAGAATGGAATGAAAGTGAAAATCCTGCTCTATGACCTTTGCAGGTTGACAGGAATTTAAATTCTGAAGCTCTGCATAGTATTAAAGGCATATTATGGCTGAGAGAATTTTTTTCACCAGAAAAGCAAGTATTACAGATTATTCTTTGAAGATATCAACCATAAAGTCTGGAAAATTAAAATACTTAATCCAGCAGCAATATCACTTGTGTAGTGATCAAGTAATAGGATTTCCTTTTCCTTGCCTCCATGTTCTGGCTACTCTCTTTAAAAAAAAAAAAATTTACATCCTTTTGGGGGATGAAAGCTAGATAAGAAACCTGAAAGTGTAGAATTTATGTTCAAGAAGGAAAAAAGAATTTGGAGTTTTCTGGTAGTTAAATTGGTTATGAAGTCCTGTGACTAGAAATCTAAGTCCACAGGGCCATTGAAAGACATTACAATATTCATCCAATAAATTATTTCTGAACACTTAGTATAACTTAGTTGAAAGTCACTCAGTCATGTCCAACTCTTTGGGGCTCCATGGACTGTAGCCTACCAGGCTCCTCTGTTCATGGAATTCTCAGGCAAGAATACTGGAGTGGGTTGCCATGCCCTTCTCTGGTACAACTATGCTAAATGCAGTGATTACAGGTCTAAACAATCTGGATTGACTTTGTGGGAAAATTTCTCATTTAAGATATAAATTCAAACTTACAGGAACGTTGCATCAATAGTTTACCCTGCTTTCAGATTCACCAGCTGGTTTTCCTAACCATTTTTGAGTAAGTTAGAGAAACTGTGCTCAGCTATACCCCTAAATGGGCTTCCCAGTGGCTCAGGGGCAAAGAATCTGCCTGCAATGCAGGAGACACAAGTTCAGTCTTTGGGTGGGGAAGATCCCCTGGAGAAGGAAAGGCTACCCACTCAGTATTCTTGCCTGGGCAATCCCTTGGACAGAGGAGCCTGGTGGGTCCATGGGATCACGAAAGAGTCGGACACTATTTAGTGACTAAACACAACACATACCCTTAAGTACTCTGGTATATGTTTTCTAAAACCAAGGACGTTCTCCTACATATCATGAAATTATCCATATCAGGAAATTGAACATTGATACAATACTATTATCTAATCTATCATCCATATTTAAACTTTAGAAATCGTCTCAATGTCCTTTATAGACTTTTTTCCCCTACACAGGTCCAATCTAAGATCATTTAGTTGTCTTGTTTTTTAGTCTTCTTTAACCTGGCATAACTCCTTAGTGTTTCTCTGCTTTTTTCTTTTTTTTATTGATGTATAGTTGATTTATAATGTTGTGTTTCTTTCAGGTGTACAGCAAAGTAAAATATATATATATATTCATTTATATATCCTTTTTCTAAATCTTTATTATTATAGATATTGAATATAGTTCCCTGTGCTATACAGTTGGTATCTGTGTTATGTGTACCTGTTAATCCCAAACTCCTAATTTCTTGACCTTCACACTTTTGAGAATTATAGGCTAGATATTTTGTAGAAAGTGAAACTGAAGTTGCTCAGTCGTGTCAGACTCTTTTTGACCCCATGGACTGTAGCCTACCAGGCTCTTCTGTCTGTCCATGGGATTTTCCAGGCATGAGTACTAGAGTGGGTTGCCATTTCCTTCTCCAGAGGATCTTCCCAACCCAGGGACTGGACCTGGGTCTCCTGCATTGTAGGTAGACGCTTTACCGTCTGAGCCACCAGGGAAGTCCCTGATATTTTGTAGAATGCCATTCAATTTGGATCCATCTGATGTTTTCTCATTATTAGATTCAGGGTATGAATTTTTAGCGGAATACGTACTTGATTTTAAATCCTAGAATGGCTGCCTCTACCCACATCTCCCACACTTTGACCTAACACACCTCATGCAGGTGAGGGCCCTTTGAGGTCTCCCAATGAAATCCAGGCTTTTCTCTGCTTTCTCTTATGATCCCTAATTTAGCCATCAGAATTGCTAAAATCTGAAGAGGATGTTTGCTTCCTGGGGTGTTTATATTCAGCTGAAACCTTATATTAATACAAAATTCTTTCCTAATGTGTGTCCTCTCCCACCTTCATGAATTAGTACCAGCTTCATTATTATCATGAAGAATAAATTATCCATCAAGGTGAATAAATTGCTTATCGAGATAAATAACATGACATAAATGTAGTAAAAATGTGGTCCTTTTCTAAATAAGTAGCATTTTAAACCTAATCCTCTAAGACTGTACATCTTTCTGGAGAGAGTCAGCTACATAGTACTCCAAAAGTACTGTTGGCTCTCCCAAAAGAAAAGAAGTTCAAGGCTTCAGTGACGCCTGGAATTTTGACTGTGCCTATTCAGCACCTGCTCCCTCAAGCTGACACATCCTAGGCTACCAGAAAGTATAAGGAGGAGAATGTGTGGGTGGGAAGAGTGGGCAGAGAAGACTCCCAAGAATTGGGAACTATGTAGAGAGTAGCAGCTGGCAGCTAATTAGTTTCTGAAATGAACCCTTTGTGTGGCTTGTCCTTCCTGAGAGAGAGGTTAAGATGCTGTTAGGCCTCCTTTTAGCAGTAATGGTAATGAAAACAAATAATCCCAGGTCCTAATTAAGGTGGCTCCATTCCTTTGGCTAAAGAGAGCGGTCCTTCTTCATTTTCTTTTTTCCCCTCCTGCATACTGAATGTCACATCTAAGAAATAAGCAAATTTCTACATTTCACTTCTATACATAGGGCCTGTTTAGAGGGAGGAGTGATCATTAAGGGCTTCCCTGGCGGCTTAGATGGTAAAGAATCTGCCGGTAATGCAGGAGACCTGGGTTCAATCCCTGGGTCAGGAAGACACCCTGGCGAAGGCAATGGCAATCCACTGCAGTAGTCTTGCCTGGAGAATCCCATGGGCAGAGGAGCCAGACGGGCTATAGTCCATGGAGTCACAGAGTCAGACACGACTGAGTGACTTCCACTCTTTTCAATGATCATTAAGGAGGATTCTAGAATTGAAAGGTATCTAATTGCCTAAAACTTAGGAGCAAGCTTATTTTGAGATGTTACTATCATAGCTCTTTACTAAGCTCTACTGGGATAGACAATCAGGTGATGGAAACAGCTAACAATTATTGTGCATTTAGTATGTGCTGGGCCTTAGGGATCTTACATGGCTTATCTCATTTAGAAAGTGAAGTCACTCAGTCCTGTCCGACTCTTTTGGGACCCCATGGACTGTAGCCTACCAGGTTCCTCTGTCCATGGGATTTTCCAGGCAAGAATACTGGAGTGGGTTGCCATTTCCTTCTCTAGGAGATCTTCCCGACCTAGGGATTGAACCCAGGTCTCTCGCACTGTAGGCAGATGCTTTACCATCTGAGCCACAACCCCCCCCCCCACACACACAAAAAGATTTGAGTTGGATAGTATCATCTT
This sequence comes from Budorcas taxicolor, assembly GCF_023091745.1. Taxonomy (NCBI): domain Eukaryota; kingdom Metazoa; phylum Chordata; class Mammalia; order Artiodactyla; family Bovidae; genus Budorcas; species Budorcas taxicolor. Next base: position 105,213,421 of record NC_068935.1, on the reverse strand, counting down.
TATTTTGATCATATCCAGATTTTCAGAGGAGAAGATGGGACCAACAAAGGTGAACAGACTAGACCAAGATGAGTTAGAGGCAGGATCTGAATACAGGTAGTCTGGTCCAGAGCTCATTGCTCAACCATTATGCTTTCTGCCTTTCAGACTCCAACTTGCCCATAGTCTAGTGGATACAATCAAGAGACAACTAAGAGAAGGAGCGGAATCCATGTCAGATGACTGGTTTGGGTTGGTCAGGGAAATTTCACAGGAGGCAGGCTGGAACTAGGCTGAAAAACAGACTGAGTTTGATTCAGTGAAGATGAGTATGAGGAGCTTTCCAGGCGAAGGGAACCACATGAAAATTGCTGGCATTGGGATGGCAAACTGAGAGCTTCAGCTATGGCAGAGAGCTCCTGCAGTCATTTGCAGGATTCCTCAGCCTCACACTCTATAAAGAGAGGAAACTTCCACTTCAGTTTCTAACAGGGGGTTACTAGAATGAAGGTGGAGAACTTGGAGAGCCTGGTGTTTTTTTGGTGCATACTAGCCATAGTACAGGTCACCGTAATAACAAAGCAATGGGGCCTACCACGTCCTCCCCACTTCCCTTGGGCCACCAATACTGTCCTAGATTCCAGTCTCCATGGAGTTAGCAGAAAAGGCTGAGCCTGCCTCCAGCCAGTCCAGCCTGGTTTCTTTTCTGTTTCCGCTTCTGTTCCCAGAACTGGGTGGTTTGAGTTTAATTCAGGATGTGGCAGTAGGAAGCCCTAACACAACTCCAATTTGGTTTTACCACCAATAAAGCCATCTTGATTTCCATCTGGCTTCCTGTGTCCTAATTAATTTGAACTTGGACAAAAGGAAAGCAACTGGGACTCCCCAAACTTCCAATAATAGGGAAGTAGTGGAAAATTACATTTAAAAAATAGATTAGACATGGTAGACCAAGCCTTGAAGGCTGGTATAAGGAATTTAGCCATAGCCTGAAGGAATCAGTTGTTATAATTCTATGCAAGTGCACTAACACACACACACTCACATATACCTACAGTGGTTAGCAACAGAGAAAATCACTATGGGATTTGTTTCCAAGTTAATCTCCATAAGTTTAATGTCATCAAATCCTCATTTTCTATAAATGTATTTTCTAAGAAGCCTAAAGTCATTTTTAAAAGCTAAACTAATATTTCATCCATATGTCTTTGAATCATTTGTTGTCTGACCAGCCACTTGTTTTTCAGTAATTGTTTGTCAAAGAATAATTCAGCCTATTTGGGAGACTCTAATAAAGCTTTCTCCTATAGCCCCATTCTTGATGTTAAAAGACACCCATATAAGTAAAGGTGTGACAAATATGCCATTATTTGGAAACAAAATTTTATATCTTTATTCCCAAATAATCTACCAAATATAGTCTTTCAATCAGTCTAATAGTTATGTGTTTTTTTCTCATTCAGATTTATGAGTGAGAAATGATTCAGATTTATAAATGAGAACGATGTTTCTCATTCAGTGGTTACATGAGTGCTAATTTTAAAATAATTTTAAGTATATACTTTAAGTATGGAGATCCGAGTCTTAATCCAAAGTTGAAAATTATTAGCTGCTTCCTTATGCCTCTTACAACTAACTAATCATCAGCAAATGGGCAAAACTCTTTTCTGTAGGAATGACTTTTCCAGCACATTCTTTTTTATCAAAAGATTTTGCACAAAAATAGGAAGATAAGGTTTTCTCCTTAACTGAGCAAAATAGCTGTCCCAATCTCTGTAAAATATTCTTCCTATGCCTCTGACCCTTCTAAGATAAAAGAAATGATAATATGCCTTTGGTCTTCCTGCTCTGGGAAGGAAAGTTACTGTAGGAAAAGAACTGATTTTTTTTCCACTTCTGTGGTTTGAGAACAAGTTATAACTCCAGCATTTCAAAGTGCAAGGAAAATAATACACAATTATTAGATTGCTATTTGCGGGACACAAACATAATGGTTTAGTAGAAAACAACTCACCAGAAAAATGAAACACATTTTTAAAAGAACGCTACATTTTACTGTTTCTCCTTCTCTTGGCTTCTGGAATGTAACCTCCATCTGACCCATCTCCATTCTAAACATTTTGGCTCTCTTAGTGCTTCCTTAAAGTTATCTTCTCTTTTCACTAAAAACAAACACAGAGCCATTTTAAAATCTGCATTTTAAAGTTTATTTACCTGTTTATACATAACCTTGTTCCAAAAGGGTTTAAGGTGGCTTGAAAGAAACCATAAAGTACACTAAGTAATTATAACATAAGAATCAGAAATGAAACTATGCAAATTGCTTATACAATCCTATTCGTTTGCTCTGGATGGACCACAAATATCGGTCTAACCTTTTTAGCAGGCAGTCAGAAAAGGAAACTTAATTAGTTACATCATTTAGTGTCCATAAAACAAAACAAAACCAATTACCCAAGCAAAGCACTGTTATTCCTACTATTAAGACCAGAAAGAAATTTCTCTTAAGAGGCTTCATGAAGAGGTCAGTGTATGATGTAATAATCAGTGTTCTCAGTAACAACCTAATGGGAGACACAAAGATGAATTTCACAGGGCTCCCTCTTCGACACAGGCAGATGGCATCACAGCAACTTGAAAATCAGGAAAAACGATTTTATCACGAGTCTGGGGGTTGAGAGGGGAACACAATATAATACGGTCCAGGTACTCCATTCTCTGCTCGGTGAAGCCAGATACGTTTTAGAACAAGAGAGTTGAAGCCAGTACCCAGAGTGACTCCAGAGAAGTCCTGAAACCCCTAAAATTCTCTGTAACATATTCAGAATAGCTGTTTCAACAATTTCTGAATCTTCTTGACAGAGAAAAACACAGGTTTATTTTTATCAGATACTCAATGTACCCAGGTGATACACACAAGTTAGGAACCATTTCTTTAGATAATCTAGAGAATTAAGCAGACTACAAATTATACCCGCTATTCAATACTTTTCTTACAATCTATTTCCCCGCCTCTGCAAAAAGAACCTTTTTTGTTGCCATTTGGTGCCTTGTCTCAGGTTGCGTCCCCGGCTGGAGGAAGGGCTGGAGCGGAGATCTCGAAGCCAGGGGAGGCAGAGGGGTCCCGCCGACGCAGGCGGGCTTCGGAGGCTCCTAGTCGCACTGGAAGGAGAGCTTTTCAAAGAGATACTCGGCCACCCCGGCCTGCAGCCCAGCCTGAGGGCTGGTTATCTTGCGTAGGTTGGCCAGGTGGTCACCCATCTTCTTGAGGAGCATTATCTCCTCCTCCAGGAAGTGGCGCTCCAGGAACTCGCAGAGCTGGACATCATCCCTCGCACGACCCAGGGAATGCAGATCCAAAAGCGCCTGGTTCAGGCTCTTCTCCAGGGCCACGGCGTCCTCCATGGCGTCCACGCTGGTATTCCACTTCTCTGGGGACAGCGTCTGTCCACTCTGGACCAGGGCGCCATCACCCCAGGACTTTCGCATCTTCAAGAGAAGCTGGGCGCCCTCCTGCTTCTCCTTAGCCAACACCCTGAAGAACCGGCCCACACCATTCATAGCCGTTCCACTGCCTTCAAAGTTAACGCTCATGGAGAGGTAGGTGGATGAGACCTCTAGGTGCAGTTTGATCAGGCGGCTGGCCGCTGCTTCCATCTCAGGAGAACCCTGTTGGATCTGGGTGCTCATGGTTAGCAGGCAGGAGGACTTCTCCACAAACTGTGCTGCGAGGCTGGTCTCAGAAGTGGGGGATAAGTCCAGAAGATTGTGCCGGAAGTTGTGGTTGAAGGGGTGGGGCTAGAGGGTGGTGGGAGGCAGGAGGAGTGGGGAGGCAAGACCCGGATGGGAGCATGCAGATTGTTCTATCCAAACGAGGAAGAGACTGATCCAGGAGGCATCCAGGTACATTGTCTCTCACTCTAGCTTTTGGGAAGATGATCTATCTTTCCTAGTTATTGGAAAGGAGTCTTTATCATTTTGACCCATTTCTTTCCATAATTCCAAGATGAGAGAAGAACGTCCAAGGTAACAACCTCAAAAGAATTGATAGTGAACCTCTTCCAATCTTCATTTGTGACTTAACACTCGTTTGTTGCTTATTTTAGAGCCTGTTTGAATAGATTTCCCCCTGCTCCTGATCCCTGATGGAGAGGTTGACTTTGCCCAGAGCAGTCTTGCTGTCCTGATATTCATAGTGCCCCCTAAATTAATTAATTATTTAATTAAAAAATAGCATCCCCCCCTTTCACACTCAAAAGGGCCCTTGTTTGGAATATACATTACATAGTCAACTTAGTGATTGAAAAGGACAAAATCCACACTATGGAATGTGAAATGGTAGCGTTTACAAGACACAGTACGAATTAATCAGAACAGTAAGAATCCCATTTCTACTATTCAGCCTTCATTTTCTTCATTTGTTGATCCTTTTATTCCTTCTACTAAAAGTTCTAAATACTGATTATGTGCCAAATGTTTTTATAGGGTAAGGAACAGATCACCTTTAATGAGGCGAGAAGGGGCAGCAGTCAGATTAGTGAGCTGCTGCCCTAACCCAAGAAAATAAGTATATATAGGCATATATGTGGGAATCTACTCTTAAGGGGGCCTGTTCTTCTCCAAGGTTGTTCGGAGTAGTTATCTCTTAAGGGGCTGGGGCAAAGAATACTGGAGATCGGCCAGAGGCTGGACCAGCTGGGAGCTGGGTGTAATCAACTTTAATGTCCTTTTTTTTTTCCTTTGGGTGAGAGAGTTCTTTGTTTTGCACAGAATGGTGGGGAGGATCTGGAGGGGTGTTTTAACTCCAGGCTATTCTGAGCCCTGTAAATTTTCCTCAGTTTTCTTAGGTACTGGTGGCTTCCTGTGATTACCCAGATATTCAACCATTAACTGACACATATGTAAATGGGCATTAAAGATGAAAATGTAGACGTATAAATTCTACCAAAATAGAAAAAAAAATCCCTTACAGGATGAGTTAGTCATTCTCAGAAGATGAGGGCAAAACTAGATGTTTTCATAAGGGTTTTTCCAGCTTTGTGATTCCATGCTTAACATTTTATTTTCCGAAATACCACCTGCCTGGGGCTGTTGCACAATTAGAATGCTTTCATGTGTTTTCTGTCAAACAGGAAGGCATATTCTACTCAGGGTAAACAATATTTGAACCCCAGAGAAGTGAATTTTGCTCTAAACTTTGAATCTAGGTCTAAATGAAAATAAAAATCCACTGTTTTGCAGCTACTTTCCAATTTTACTATCTCTGTTGTTGAAAACTGACATCTTAAAATTTCAAAAAGATATCTGCAGTCTCCTTTTACTGCTTAAGCTAAAATATGAATACATATTCTGTATCTAAATAGAGGATATATCGTCCACTTTTTTTTCATGAAATGCTGTCATCCCAAAGTGGTCTCATATTGCATTTGAAATTTGCAAAAACAGTTAGAATTCAAGAATAGCACATTTTTCAAACCTGGAGGGAATTTACTGGGTAAAACAGGAGTAGTTCTGCAGCCTTTCTGGCCTTGGTTCTCCGGCCAAAAAGAGGCTGGGGGTGGAGAGGAGGGGAAAAAACAGAAATTCAAATCCAAGAACAATCCTAGCACATTCCCAAATAGAAGAGAAATTATACTAGATGCCATACCTTCCAAATAACTGCAAAGAAAATGATCATTTCCTACCGTGTGCATAAACCATTAATCATTGTATTGACCTTGTAACAAGAAAATGCAAAGCCTGGAGAAAACCTCACCATATAACATACTTTATATATTGCAGGATGTCAGGCTCATTTAATATATTTCAGTTTCCCATACGTTTACTTGGAAAAGAAAAATGTCTATATAAACCTTCTCAGATGGGATCATTTTCTGCCTTGTGCAAATGTTTATAAATCTTCCCCTCATCACTTCAGAGAAAGGAGAGCCAGTGTGGAAACTACTCTGCTGGATGGTTAAGCACATAGTTGTCAGAATCAGAGTAATGTGGGCTCCAATCCCAGCTTTGCCACTTGTTACAAGTGTAACCCTAGGCAGGTAGCATAACCTCTCTGGGTGGACCTCAGTTTTCTCGCCTATAAAATGTCAGTGTTAACATTTCACAAGCATACCTCAAGGGATCAATGACATAATAGATGAGGAAAAAAAAAAAAAACGACCAAACAAGTAGAAAGCACCCCCCAAAATAGTGCTGTGTCATCAATCAGATTTTGTAATAAGATTATAGAGGCCCTGTCAAGCCCTATTGTATCAAAAGCATATCCCAATATGTTTTTGATCCACATTTCCTCACTATCTTCCTCTGGTAGCTCAGTTGGTAAAGAATCTGCCTGCAGTGAAGGAGACCTGGGTTCGATCCCTGGATCAGGAAATAGCAGTGTCCTTGCCTGGAAAATCCCATGGACAGAGGAGCCCAATGGGCTGCAGTCCATGGGGTCGCAAAGAATCAGGCACAACTGAGCAACTAACACACAACACGCTTTCCTCACTACAGACCTGTTCTGCTGAATCACTTGTCTTTCTGTGGCGATGTCCTTTCAATTATGAAAGCATAGAGGCACAGCTTTGGGTGTCAAGATCAAATTCATTTAAAGCATGAGCAAAGCCAGGTTCTCTGACTTCCCTGGGCTAAGTGAGATTCAGCAACACCTCCTGAGGTCCTTTGTGGCCCTGCCAGCTGTGGAGGGAGGGGAGCAGTGCATAGATGGTAGAGGTCTATTTCTGTTCTCAGCTCTCCAACTCAAGATGGTCACTACAGCAAGAAACATTTAAGGAATGCCTACTTTACAGTGTTGTAGCCATGCGTTCCGGGAAACAAACTCACTCAGAAGGACAATGCAGATAGTGGAGTGCAGTTTATTACACCGGCGGGCCCAAGGCAGAGTCTCCTCTTAGCCAAGGACCCCCACCAGCATTTGTGAAAATCTTTTATACCCCATGTGTATGTGTCCGAACCCACCACTCCAAATTCCTTGAGACTTACATAAAACAAGGAAAATACAATCCCAATAACCCCATCATTCACATGCTATGTGCTCATGTGCTCAAACAGTCAAACAATCAGCCAATAATCAATAAATCTGAGGTTACACTCTGATAGATATAGAAAAAATTTATGGCCTGTCTGGAGGAAGGGGTGATTAGTGTATGTTTTCTCTTAGGCGATGAGTAACCTAGATATGATCTTCAAGGTTCCCCTGTCTGGAGGGGGTCTTATCCTTCTGTTGTTTTCATAGGCACTAAACAGAGTTCAGAGTACACTGGAAAGGTGGCTGAGCATGATCAGGATGAACAGGCCTAAGATGGAGTCCAGGCCCTAGGAATTCCTTCTTCAACAGGAGAGGATAAGATTACAGAACGTCCCATGCAAATGGTAGAATTCCCCTTCTACCACTCAAATGTAGACTGTGGAATGTTTATGTCTTGGGTCAGATTCTCCAGATGCAGACCTTGAGATGAGAATTCCTATCCAAGATATTTATTGGGAAAGTGCTCCCAGAGAGACCAAAAGACAGTGGTGAAGCAGGAAAGAGAAAGGAATCCAAGAAGCAAAGTTACAATTTTAGGCAGTGCTCAGCTTCAGAATCATCCCACAGTGTAGCTTTGGAGCATAAATTATACCTAAAGTTTATTTCAACATGAGGCAAGGGAACTGGACTTTTATATTCCCATCTATTGGCTATGGGTATCTTTAGGTGGATATAGATTCCAGGGTCTGTGTACAGGTTAGGCAACTTCAGTAGCCCAAAGGAACAGTGAAGAAGGTCACGGGTGCTAGTCGTTAAGAGAAAAGCACACTGGGCTAGGTGCGGAGCACATCTGAGGATTTGGGCAGGGATCAGACAGTATCCACCACCAAATTGTTTCCCCACTTGACCTTGGAAGGTATTGGAGTACAGCAGAAATGAGAAACCCCAATTAGTACCTTTAGCCAGGAATCCAGTGGATAAAATGAAGACTTCATCATAGTTTCTAACCCAAATATATACCTCTTTGCTACTTCTGTTTACAGGGAATACAGGGCTTTGGGCACCTATCCTTCAATCTCCTTTTCGTTGTTTGGTGTTTAATTGCTAAGTCATGTCCAACTCTTTTGCAACCTCACAGACTATAGCCCGCCAGGCTCCTCTGTCCATGGGATTTTCCTGACAAGAATACTGGATCGCCATTTCCTTCTCCAGGGGATCTTTGCAACACAGGGATTGAACTTGTGTCTCCTGTATTGCACACAGATTCTTTACCACTGAGCCACCAGGCAAGCCCAGATCTGAACATCTGTAACACTCTTCAGGGGTCTCATTTGCATGTTTATATATCTGGCCAAATCAGACCCAAAGCTCCAACTAAGAAAGCATTTGCATCTTTTATTGAACCCTCTACTCTCATGGACATCATTCCCCATATTGAAACTGCATATTGATTTTTTAAATAGCTGCACAAAACTACTTAAAAGTCAAAACAGCACGAGCAGTCCAGACACTGAGAGGCTGTGAAATGACTGCTTAAGGACCTGTCATCCAAACTGAAGTCACCTGAAAACAGATGGTACACAAACAGCAAAACTGTCTTTGTGTGCTTGTCATTTTTAAAAAAGGAATTGTAAACAAGTACAACTTAGTTCTGAGCTGTTCCTCTACTTTGGACAAGGGACACCTGCCACCAGGCACAGAAGGACTGGGTTCATCATTTTTCTCTCCCCAAACACACACACATACAGCCTCCTCTTCATCCCACTTGTGCCATCTATTAAACTCTAGAGCTCACTGAGAAGCTTGGCAACAGCCTACCCTAACAGGTCTGCCTCGTAAGGCCTCTTCTCTCTGTGCTTCCCATGGACACTTCAGACAAGCAGGGGTTCTCAAGTGGATCTGAGTTTGTCTCCTAGATGACATTTGGCGATGCCTGGTGACATTTGTGGTTGTCATAACTAGGGGGAGGGTACTACTGGCATCTAGTGGGCCAGAGATGCTGCTGAACATGCCACAGTGCACAGGAAGCACTGCTTCTCCCCCTAACAAAGAATTTTCTAGCCCCAAATGTCAGTAGTGCTGAAGTTGTGAAAGCCCATGCTAATGGGTAAATAATGTTGGTATCTTGGTTTGGATTCCTGCAAAAGCAGACCAGGAGATAAGGATTTGAGTATAACTGGCCTGAGTGATGGTCCCTGAAAGCACCAGTAAGTGAGAGGGTAAATGAGACAAAGAAAGGGAATAAAATCAATAGAGCATGTTAAAGAGCAAGTTACTCCTATGGGCAACTAGGACTCAGGCCTCCTGGGGAACTCTAGGAGACTCAAGGAGGCATACCTCAGAGGTGTTTCAAACAAGTACAAGGAAGCCAAAATATTTCTCTTGCAAATCTCACCTGTTATTAGCTGTAGACTGCTCCCAAGCATGCTAAGTTTCTGACACTTTAAGCCTACCTTTCAAGAACCAAAAGAAAGCCCCCTCAGGGGGAGAATTTGGTGCTTGTCGCAGAATCCCGTGGCATGCATGGGAATGGTGAGTGCTGAGCATTGGGTAGAGTGCCAGCAATACATGCTAGAGTTAGTCTTCCAAGCAAACACTCACAGGGATATATCTTAAGTGGCTTTCTCTGAGGAAGATGCCCTAGTCAAAAAAGTAATTCTAATCATGGCTATAGTAGTTGTCCTAGAAGATAAGCAGTCATGATATATTTTAGTTCGAGAGGCCTCATTAGGAGAGGCAACTGGAAAGATTCTTAGAAATTGTGTGTTCCAGTTCTGTACCAATACATGGATCTCCTCTTAAGAAGGTCTCTGACAAATGATCACCTAGTCTTTGCTTAAATCCACCCAGGTTACCAGGACCACACTAGCTCATAAGGGATACGCATTCCATTTTCAGAGTATGATGTGGAAAAACAGAGCTGCTTGAGAACCAAACAGGTCGGAGTTTGAACCTGACTCACTTTGTGAGTGAGTGAAGTCGCTCAGTTGTGTCTGACTCTTTGCGACCCCGTGGACTGGAGCCTACCAGGCCCCTCCGTCCATGGGATTCTCCAGGCAAGAGTACTGGAGTGGGTTGTCATTTCCTTCTCCAGGGGATCTTCCGGGCCCAGGGATCAAACCCAGGTCTCCCACATTTCAGGCAGATGCTTTAACCTCTGAGCCACCAGGGCAGAAGTATTACTTAACCTCTCTGAATCTTACTCTCTTTAACTATAAAATACCACTAGTCATATTATCCTTAAGAATATTACTCTTAAGGATACTGTAAAGATTAAATGGGATAATACAAGGAATTGAGCACAACTTCTGACATATAGTAGGTGCTAAATTAACATGAGCTGCCTTCACTGCTTTCTCTTCTCCATCTTCTCTAGTCTCCTATGTCAGCTGCCTGCCTCACAATAGGCTTGATCCTTTCATTCTGGTTCTAGCTTCCAGAAGAATAGAAAGTAAGTCCAGCCCACCTTCCCACTGATATAAGATTCCCCTTCTCCATCAAAACAGGCCTGGCTGGCTTCCTTTACCACTGCTCTTACAGTCTGACTCTGTGGGCCTGTGTTCTCTAGTCACTCTCCAGAAGGGAGTCGAGTTCCCCCAAGGAGACAGTTTCAACTACCTCCTTACCTGGGACAACACATATCCTTTTAATTTTGATTCAAAATGGGATCTGTATGGAATAGTGTTCTCTTTTAACCAAAAGAAAAAAGTCTGCCTATATGGGAAAAAAATTTTACAAAGAGTGGATGTATGTATAACTGACTCACTTTGCTGTACACCCAAAACTAATGTACATTGTAAATCAACCATACTGTAATAAAGAAAATCTGTGTAGTCAAGAAAGGAAGGCATAAAATGATGTTTTCTTTCCTTACCATGCTCCATTTTAACTCTTGCAAATGTTTCTTCTAGCCTGCACTTGCCCCGTAGCCTTCCATGATGAGAAGTGCTTTCTGTTCATTTTCAAGGGGAAAAATGTAATGTTTCATAGAAAGAAACAAGATTCACATTCTGAATAGAGGTGGCCTTCTATTTCAGAAGTGCTGGCAAGCCGGCCCTTGGTGGTTGCCAAGAGTTGGGTTGGACTGACAGAGCTTGTGCTGGAAAGAACATCCAGCCTTGAAATCTGAAGTGGCAGCTTTTGCAATGCCACTCTCCCTTTTCCTGCTTGAAGCCCCTGGATGTTTCTTCTGGTCATGCTACCATCTGGCTGGCAAAGAGAATTACCCAGCAAGGGGTGTTGGTTTTCATTATCTGTAACATGATCTCATTTGTGAGTGTGTGCATGTGTGCATGTGTGTGTAGATGTAAAGACATATACCAAAATGTTAATGGTGGTCTGTATCTGCCTGTGACCAATTTGTTACTTTCTACCTTCCTATATTATCCAAATTATTTTGGCAATGAGCATGTATTTAAAATTACTGCCGAAATGAAAAGATGTTCAACATTGCTAATTATTAGAGAAATACAAATCAGAACTACACTGAGGTACCACCTCACACCAGTCAGAATGCCCATCATTTGAAAGTCTACAAATAACAAATGCTTGGAGAGGCTGTGGAGAAAAGGGAACCCTCTTATACTGTTGGTGGGAATGTAAGTTGGTACGGCCACTATAGAGGTTCCTTAAAAAGCTAAAGCTAGAATTACCTCCTGATCCAGCAATCCCACTTCTGGGAATATACCAGACAAAACTAGAATTCAAAAAGACACATGCACCGGAATGTTCATAGGAGCACTGTTCACAATAGCCAAAACATGGAAACAACCTACATGTCCATCAACAGAGGAATGGATAAAGAAGATGTAGTGTATATATACAGTGGAATACTGCTGCTGCTGCTGCTGCTGCTGCTGCTAAGTCACTTCAGTCGTGTCTGACTCTGTGCGGCCCCATAGATGACAGCCCACCAGGCTCCCCCGTCCCTGGGATTCTCCAGGCAAGAACACTGGAGTGGGTTGCCATTTCCTTTTCCAATGCATGAAAGTGAAAAGTGAAAGGGAAGTCACTGAGTCGTGTCCGACTCCTAGCGACCCCATGGACTGCAGCCTACCAGGCTCCTCCGTCCATGGGATTTTCCAGGCAAGAGCACTGGAGTGGGGTGCCATTACTACTCAGTCATAAAAAAGGATGAAATAATGCCATTTGCAGCAACGTGGATGCAACTAGAGATTATTATACTAAGTGAAATAAGTCAGAAACAGAAAGACAAATACCATATGAAATCATTTATAGGTGGAATCTGAAATATGGCACAAATGAACCTGTCTACAAAAACAGAAGGAGACTCAAAGACATAGAGCAGAGACTTGTGGTTGCTGATGGGGGGAGTGGGAGAAGGTAGACTGAGAGTTTGGGATTGGTAGATATAAACTATTATATTTGAAATGGATAAACAAGGTCCTAATCCATAGCACAGGGAACTATATCGAGTATCCCATGATAAACCATAATGGAAAAAATATATAAAAAATGCATATATGTGTATAACTGAGTTACTTTGCTATATAGCAGAAATTAACACAACACTGTAAATCAACCACACTTCAGTTAAAAACATTTTTTTAAAGGTCTACAAATAACCAGCTCTGGAGAGGGTATGGAGAAAATGGAACCTTCTTATACTGTTGGTGGAAATGTAAATTGGTGCAGCACTCTGAAAAACAGTATGGAGGTTCCTCAAAAAACTAAAAATAGAGTTGCCATATGATCCAGCAACCCCACTCCTGGGCATATACCCAGACAAAATCCTAATTCAAAAACATAAATGCACCCCTATGTTCATTGCAGCACTATTTACAATAGCCAAGACCTGGAAACAATCTAAATGTCCATTGACAGATGAATAGATAAAGAAGATGTGGTATAAGCACGAACAATGGAATATTACTCAGCCATCAAAAGAGTAACATCATGCCATTTGCAGCGACATGGATGGACTTAGAGATTATTATACTAAGTGAAGTAAGTCAGAAAGAGAAAGACAAACACCATATAATTTCACTTATACATGGAATCTAAAATGTAAACAAATTAATATATCTATGAAACAAAAAACAGACTCACAGATAGAGAGAGGACAGACTTGTGGTTGCCAAGGGGAAGGAGGGGTGAGTGAGGGAAGGATTGGGAGTTTGGGATTAGCAGAGGCAAACTACTATATACAAGATGAAAAACAACAAGGTCATACTGTATAGCACAGGGAACTATATTCAATATTCTGTGACAAAACATAATGGAAAAAAATATGAAAAAGAACATAAACGTATAACTGAGTCACTTTGTTGTACATAAAAAATCTACACAACATTGTAAATCAACTATACTTGAATAAAATTTTGTAAAAATTAAAAAAAATTACTTCCCAAAACTCAGGAATTAAAGACATGTTTCTATTTTCAAAGGAAAAAGGAAAATTTGTTCCCCCTCTTTCAAGTAGGTTATGTGCTCTTGGTCCACAAAGCAATGAACAGGACTCACTGTCTCCTGAAGCCAGAGCTGGCTTGATGAATGGCACCCTCCTGCCTTGTAAGTATCAAGGTATTGTACGTTGCATTTGAGAAATTAAAATTCAAGAAAAATGAACGATGTCTCTTTCTATGTCACTTCTCCTACTCCCTTGGAACTTCACTGGCAGTCCTTTTACCCCTTACTAGCCATCTGTAATCTGCGGTTCAGTCTAGGGACTGAGAAGAAAAGAGAATCCCCTCTGGGACTGAGGTGACTTGTAGGGCAGGGTTGCTGCCTTATACTTCTTCCTTATTTCCTGTTGGGCCTGGCACTGTGATTGACACCAAGAGTCACAAATTCTCACAGGTGATGAAAACTCAAAGGTCACTTGATCCCAGTGTTTATCCCCATTGTCAATGCTTAGTCATTACTTCATGAACAGATTAAATGTGACTATTGGTCCCATTGGCTGCTCAAGAAGTTTGAGCCACAGTCAGATGTCCCAGTTCACCTAGACACCATCCTCGGCCAGTCCCTTTTGCCAATGTCCAGATGAAAAGCTGTTGCTGAATGAAAAGATGGCCAGGATTCTTGGCCTCTGGAGGAGAAGAATTCAATCCGGGGCCAGAGACGAGGCTTGATTGCTCAGAGCTTTTGTGTAATAAAGTTTTATTAAAGTATAAAGGAGATAGAGAAAGCTTCTGAATAGGCATCAGAAGGAGGCAGAAAGAGTACCCCCCTGCTAGTCTTCAGCTGGATGTTATATAGTCACTCAGTTCAGTTCAGTTCAGTTGCTCAGTCATGTCCGACTCTTTGTGACCCCGTGAATTGCAGCACGCCAGGCCTCCCTGTCCATCCTAGCTGTCTGTTAATGAAAGAAAGGAATGTCTTAAAACTCAGAATGGCACCAGGCCCCTCACCCATAAGATGCATTTTGGGATAATCTTGGCACCAAATGATTCATCCTGGGCCATAAAATGATTAACTTGAACTTGTAGAAGGACAGATTACCATACAAATAGTTTTGTTTACAAAGATTAGGGGAACAATATCTGAGTATAACACGCTGGTTTGTCAAGTAGGTTCTGAGCCATTAGGCTGAACCGACTTAAATACAGAGTTTGGGGTAAATGCATAGTTCATTAACATAGCTTAAGACAAACATTTCCAAAAGAAAAATGCATTGGTTAACTCAAGGTTTGAGAATAGTTAACTTCAGGCAAAACCAGGTGTCATTATGGCAACACAGTATTTTAAGAGAAACCTCCTTTTAAATTTGTATAGAGAAGGAAAAAAAATCACTAGTTTGTTTCCTCCTGCTGGCTTAAGAGAGATAAAAATGTCTGACACTTGCAGCCTATTTCCTCCGTTTGGAGACCCCCGGCCTTCCTGTCCGTTACCCTCTCACAGGTATTCAAAGACATGATTCAGCATTTTATATCTCTATGACTGGAGGGGCAGAAGAAGAGGCCACCAACCCACGATGGAACCAGCACCAACAACAGGTCCCATTTACAACAGCTTCGGGGGCTGGGCATGATTGCCTGTCTGGCATCGGTACAAACCTCCCCTCCCACGTTCCTCCTGCCTCCCTCCTTGGGGTGCCTGGACATGGCTTCAGGCCAAGACACAGCACTATTCCCCAGTTCAAGAAAAGGAAATATCTATCTGGGCCTGATGCTCTATATAAGCACCAGATGGCAATGATTAAAATTAAATTAAATTAATGTTTGACAGTCCGTGAAGGGCATAAATTGCATGATGTGCTGCTTGTCCAATCTGTCATCTCGTTTCCCTTGGCTCAGGTCAACAAACAACAGCCGAAAGCTCACTCTCTGGGTCAAACAGTAGCTTATTTCTCTGCTATGGAGATGGCTGCTCAGTTTATCAGGTTGAAGGCTCCTGTGCTGCTCAAATCATAATTAAGATGCTTTCAAAGGGAGAGAATTGAATTCTATCTTCTTGCCACAATCTCCAGCAGCCATCACCCCAACACAGTATAACAGCAATTACTGGTTAGAATTCAGAAACTGGGAAATCGGAACCTGGCCTAAAGAGCAAACCATTGCTAAAATCACAAAGTAATTTCCAGCTCTAATGACAGCCTTCTTTATTCACATGGTTTCTAGAGCATGTGGGCAGTGCTGATGTGTTATCAAGTTGCAAAAGGGTCCATGGTGCCGCATTTTTAAATCATCCATATGCCAAGTACTCCTTTCCAGAGAACTGGCAGATTTAGGCTTTCACTCTTTCCCTCTGTGTTATTCGGGAATCAGCATTCCAATATTTACATTGTCTTTGGAGCTACTTATATCCGAAGTAACATTTCAACCTTGGTGCTTTTGCACAGCAACTTTGATGAAATGTGCAAAATGTTTTGCATATATTCTTTGGTGATAAAGATCCATTTTTCCAAGAGTTAAGCCAAATGGTAGGACAAGGAACTGAAGCGCAAACAGGGTGATGTAAGCTGGGATGTGCCACCCAGATGGCGTGTGTATGTGTGTGCACGCGTGTGCTAGTCGTTTCCGACTCTTTGCGATCCCATGGACTGGGATTTGTAGCCCTGCCAGGCTCCTCCATCCATGGGATTCTCCAGGCAATAATACTGTAGTGGGTTGCCATTTCCTCCTCCAGGAGATCTTCCTGACCCAGGGATTGAACCCGCATCTCCTGCATTGCAAATGGATTCTTTACCACTGTGACACCTGGGAAGCCGTTAAGGAATGAAACACTTATTCCCTGGGCTGCTGGGAATGCAGCCAGGAGGCGGCCTTCAACTGTCAGCCCACTTTGGGGATCGCCTCTGCTGAAGACCACTGCCCTGCCCCAGATCTCCTCTCCCTCTGAAGATAGCCCACATCTCCCAACTCAGCACAGCTCTAAGGAGCGGGCTTTTCTCACTATTTTCTCTGCCTGGGCTTGTCTTCCAGATTACTACCTGACTCCTTCCCTGACACATCCAGGCCTCTGCTCAAATGTCACCTCATCAGAAAGGCTTTTCCTGAGTTCTTTTTCTAAAGTAGCACACACTTGCCCTTTCCCCACAGCCTACCTCCACAGCTTCCTGTGCCCTGATCCCGCTTTCATTATTTTCATAATTCTTATCACTACCTGACATGATTTAGATATTTGTCTATCACTTAGTTGATTATCTCCCCACTAGAATATGAGCTCTGGGATAGCTGGAACATTAGCTGTCTTGTTCATAGCTTTTATCTCCACTACCTAGGAAAATGCCTAGCACACATATATAGAGGTACTCAGTAAATATCTGTGAATAAGTGAATGAATGGATGATTATTTGCCTAATATCTTAGCTACTTCCTAGTACTTAGGCTGGTTAGGTCTCTCTCTCTCCATGTCCTGAGAATCTGCATCCTGCCAGGATAGCATAATAGTCAAGAACATGGGCTTTGGAGTTAGGCTGACTTATTCATTTAGTTCACACACAACCACATAGCTCTTAAGCAATGCAATTGCTTGGTATTTTATTGATATTAATGCATGTAATGCTTACAACAGCTGTAAGAGATAAGTGTTATTATTGTTCCCATTTTTAAAGATGATACTGAGCAACAGAGAGGTTAAGCAACTTGCCCCAGGTCACATGTCTAGTAGGAGCCAAAATTCGAACCCAGTCAGTCTGTCTCCAGAATTTCTCCCACTTACTAGCCATGTGATTTTCAGTAAGTTCCTCTCTGAATTTGTTTGTCTATAAAAATGGAAATGGAGATGATAATGCCTGCCATACAGAGTTGCAAGCTGGAAATGAGATGATGTGTATGTATCAAGTGCTTAGCAGGGTCCTTGATCCACATAGTTCCGGTCAGTTGCTCAGTTGTGTCCGATTCTTTGTAACCCCATGGACTACAGCACACCAGGCCTCCCTGTCTATTGCCAACTCCCGGAGTTTATTCAAACTCATGTCCATTGAGTCAGTGATGCCATCCAGCCATCTCATCCTCTGTCATCCCCTTCTCCTCCTGCCTTCAATTTTCCCCAGCATCAGGGTCTTTTCAAATAGAGTCAGTTATTCGCATCAGGTGGCCAAAGTATTGGAATTTCAGCTTCAGCATCAGTGAGTATTCAGGACTGATTTCCTTTAGGATGGACTGGTTGGATCTCCTTGCAGTCCAAGGGACTCTCAAGAGTCTTCTCAGTTCAAAAGCATCAATTCTTCGGTTTTATAAAGCCATTGTTACCATTTTTGTCCCAGTGCATAACCTTCCAAGTATTACCCCCACCTGACTTTTGTTTTCTTCTTTCCTTCTTTTTTAAAAAAATCTTTTGACTGCACCGTGTGGCACGTGGGATCTTAGTTCCCTGACCAGGGACTGAACCCAAGTCCCCTCCATGGGAAGTACAGAGTCATAACCACTGGACCACTGGGGAAGTCCCTGTTTCATTTTAGATGTCCTATATTGATGGCTTGACTCTATTCTACCCTGTGACAGATATTGGGCCAGATCCACAACTAATCACTTCTGCTCTTCCCTGTCAAATCTCAAGAGAAAACCATTCTTACAGGCAGAAGGAACCAAATTCAGGCTGCATGACTTGTCTTTGGCAACTAGCCTTGCAGTCCTTCTGGGTTGCCATTAACTTGGCAGATCACTCAGATAAGCCACAAGCCCAAATATGACCAGGTGTGGTGGCCACTTTCATGCACTACCCAGTTCTTCCTTCAATGAAGTCCTTGTTGTCCCAGCTGCCAGGAGTCTTGGGGTGACAACCCTGAGCTCTCTGCCTCTTCAGGGACTGCCTCAGGTGCAGAGAGCCACAAGACTCAAAGGCAGTGTCCCTGATGAGGTGGTTACTATCCAGTGTTCAGTGCAGAAATATCCACTCCCAGCCATTTGAGCCTAGCTGAGGACAACTCTGAAGGACCATTCCAGCTCCCAAGTTGCTTGTGGGTCAGCCGAAGCTGTTGCTGGGCCCACATCACAGCTCGGCTTCTTCTTCTGCCCATTCTTTCCTCCTTCCCCTCCTTTCCCCAGGAGTTGATCTCAAGAGCACAGCGCAAGAAGTATCCTGCCTCCATGCTCTGTCTCAGAGTCAGCTTTCCTGAAAGCTCAGCCTGCAGTACACCAGGTCTAGGCAGAGTCACTCACACTCTGTGTCATGATCTCTGGAATCCTCCAGAAACTACTAAACCCAAGACACAGAATGGCCTCCCAGAATTACAGCTCCCTGGATAACTTCCCAACTCACCCCCCATCAGGTTTTACTTTTGCTCAGAGGCATGGCTAGAGAAGCTTGCCTGCTTACACAAGCATATAAATGAAGTCAGAAAAATGATCTTTCTTCCTGATGCCTACTAATCAATGTTCTGCCTACTGTACATTGCCTCAGCTCGGAGCTTTTGGTTCCTCAAGGAAGTGAGACAGATGATCACAGGATGCATTCAACACTGGTCCTTTCCTTTGACCTATTGAGTCCTAGGAGGATTTGTCAGCAAACAACAAGCTTGTGTGACTATACATCAGAAGCAGACAAAGAGTCAGTCATTAAGGGAATATAAACAACGAGGTGCTTCATCCGTTTTGTAAAGCTGATTTATTTATAAGCATGCCCTAGGGCAAGGGTCAGCCTCAATGATACCTCCTTTGGGAATAACAGATCCCAAAATACGTATTTGTCATGACCATAAATGACAGTTTGATCTGAGTTATCATTAAAATAGTTATACCTTTAATGGTCCATAAAATCATAACATGCTTCCTTACATGTCAGATTTCCTAAACTACAATTGGATAAACCTTCCATCTGGTCTTGCAGAATAGAAAAAAATAACTTCCCTATTTAAGTGTGCGGTACTATGTGTCTGATAAGATAATGAAATCATAAATGGTGAAAATGCAGTAGAGTATAACTGCTTATTTTCTTCAGATTTTCTGTGGAAAGATGCTTTATCTTATTAAGCAGATCTTCCTAATAAATCCTTTCCTCTTCCAGCATGCAGCCTAGTTCTTACAAAGGAATTAAAGAAACACTTGCTAGTCTATTGGTTTCTCATATTAGTTTTTGTTGTATTATGGCCCTTTGGAAATATCGTTTCATTTTTGATATAAGAGTCTGTCGAGATATCCAAAATGAAGCTGGTATTGTTAGGCAGGCTTAGGTACTGATCAGTATTCTGTCCTTTCTGTGAAAAATGCTCTAATTGATGCTGACCTGAATCTGTATGGACAATTACAACTGTAAAAACAGATGCTTCTCTCCCAGGCCCACCCCAGCCATATGTTTTGATTCCTGGTGCTGGGCACTTGGCAGAGATGGGCATTTTGTGTCAGTCAGCCTCTGAGACTCCTGGACTGCCTGAAGATTATTTTTAAAATGTTATGATTCACTGCCAATGATGCTAGCTGTTTCTGTTGCCTTCTAGGATTCCGTGATTCCTATGGTTCATGCTCTGAGATTGTTTTTGCGCCCTAGATAGGTATAACCACTTCATTTCAGGTTCTCATAAAGCGGTTTCTGGGATCACTGGAACAGTGAATTGAAAGGGCATTTTAAAAACATCCAGTATAAAAAATATCTATGGTTGTGAACATCGCTATAGGAAAAACTACTGAAGTTTAACATCTGCCCTTAGAAGCTTCAGATGTATTGAGGGAGACAAAATTAAGACAGAGTGATGTTTGCCATCACTGAAACAGGTTGGGTTGTATGACCGCTCAGAATCTCAGAGTGCATCACGGAGTTCCTTGTTAAGATGCAGTTCTCGCAGATCTACTGAATACAAATATAGGCATTGGTGCTGGAATCTGCATCTTTAACAAGCTCTCTAAGTGATTCTCATGAACACTAAATGTTGATAACCGTGGCCCTAGAGGCTGATTATTTCAGCCTGGGCATGGTTCCTGCAACACCACCGATAGTTAGTGGTCCTCTATGTTTTGGAAAGAAATCGGGCATTCAGCGATGATCACCACTGAAATGTATGATTAATCCTTATAATAATGATGCTGACGCCCCACCCAGAGCTCCTTTACCACTCTATCCCGTCCCCCAGCTCCTGACTCCATCTTCCCCAGAACCAAGATCGGCTCTATTTATTTTATATTTAGCAGCTGTGAGTGTTGGCTGCTAATGGCTTACAGCTGCACTCTTCTCTGGAGACGTGTTCTCTGCTGACAGAACCCACCACACTCAGAGATGCCTTGTTGTTGTTCAGTCATTCAGTCGTGTCTGACTCTTTGTGACCCTATGGACCATAGCTCGCCAGGCTCTCCGTCCATGGGACTCTCCAGGCAAGAATACTGGAGTGGGTTGCCATGCCCTCCTCCAGGAGATCTTCCCGACCCAGGGATTGAACCAGAATCTCTTGAGTCTCCTGCATTGGCAGGTGGATTCTTTACCACTGAGTCATCAGTGAAGCCTCAGAGATGCCTAAAAGGTCATATACCCACCAACACAGCCAGTGAGTGACTGGTATTAAGGAGCACAGGGCCAACCCCTTTGCCTCAAGGGAGACAACTCTGGTGCCATCTTGCTCTTTAGCTGTCTATGGAATCAAGGCTGATGGTAGACCTCTGCTGAAACCACTTCTTTGCTTAGCTTCTTCTCCAGCTTTTCCTGCTTCTTCCCCTTCCTTCCTTAAAGGTTTCTCCTGAGAACACTCCTTCAGTAAGAATCCTAGTCTCCTTATCTGCTTCTCCATTACCTAAGGCAATATTGCTATTCAGGAGTTGAGAGGATTTTCCAAAAAGAAAAAGTTGTAAAAATTACAAGAGAGATTCTATGAATAAATAGAGAGACATATTTGTGGCAAGGTATAAAAGAAATAGGAGGTTCTGGTTTCAAGTAAAATGGGGTAACTTTGCCCTGTCTATCTCACTCAATACAGCTGTAAAACCTGGACAGAATGCATAGGGCAGCTATTCGAGGACTCTGAAAAGTAAACTGCTTGCAGATTTGGAAAGAAGACATATCCGAATCCAAAGCACTACCAAACTGGTCCTGAGTTTATCATTTCTTTTTTCTCTGCTATCCCTGGCCTAAAATCAAGGCAAGCCCAAAGCTAGGAATGGATACTAGGCAGGGACAGAGAAAAGCCCTGTAGTTCTGTCTGGAAGGTCAGGAAAGAGATCTCCTGAGGCTCAGAGAGAAACAGAGAAAATCTCCCGAAGGAAACCATAATTCAAAAAGATACATGCACCTCAATGTTCATTGCAGCACTGTTTACAATAGCCAGGACATGGAAACAATCTAGATGTCCACTGACAGAGGAATTGATAATGAACGTGGTACATGTATACAATGGAATATTACTCAGCCATAAGAAAAAGAACAAAATAATGCCATTTGTAGCAACATGGATGGACTTATAGTTGATTATACTAAGTCAGAGAAAGACAAATATCATATGATATCACTTGTATGTGGAATCTAAAATATGGCAGAGATGAACTTATTTACAAAACAGAAACAGACTCACATTTCGAAAACAAACTATGCTTACCAAATGTGAAAGGCAGGGATAAATTAGGAATTTGGGACTAACATATACACACTACTATAAGGAAATGGCAACCCACTCCAGTATTCTTGCCTGGAGAATTCCATGGACAGAGGAGCCTGGTAGGCTCCAGTCCATGGGGTCACAAAGAGTCGGACACGACTGAGTGACTTGACTTCACTTCATATATAAAATAGATAATCAATAAGGACCTCCTGTGTAGCACAGGGAACTCTAAATACTCTGTAATAACCTATATGAAAAAAGAATCTGAGAAAGAATAGGTGTACGTATATGTGTAACTGACTCACACCAGAAATGAACACAACACTGTAATCAACTATACTCTGGCATAGAATGAAAAGCAAGAATAGTTCTTTAGAAGAATAATTTTCTACCTTTTATATATCACAGCACACATAGAAAGTGATCATATTTGTAAGACATTCTGGGACACGAACAGGAGAGTGCTCCTGGCCAGAGGGGTTTTAGTTCCTCTGTGTTGCACTGAGCTAACCTGAAGGCCATGGGGATCCAATATATTTCCATACCTGTAACTCACTGGTGGAAAGCTGCAATCAGAAGGATGGGAACAATTTTACCACAAAATGTAAGTTCTTGTTATAGCAGTCACTGTGAGTTTCCCTTTGAGTTTCTATAATTTTATGCTTAATTGTACTTAATCCCTTTCACTTTTTAAGACTTCAAGAATGTAAAGTAAAAGCAAATATTATGTACAGGGATTTATTCACAAATAAATATCAGTACAGAGCTATGTATTTTAACTTCCCATAGGAATGATAGAGAAATGATATGGATTTGGGACCCAGTTTCCAAAATTTTGGAAAGTTCAGCCCCTTTATGACTTCAGTTTTCCCTTATATAATGGAGATAATATCACCTATGTGATATGGCTGTTGTAAATATTAAGATACCTTATGAAGATGCAAACTAGTACATATAGGATGGATAAACAACAAGGTCCTACTGTATAGCAGAGGGAACTATATTCCATATCCAGTGATAAACTATAATGGAAAAGAATATGTATGCATATAACTGAGTCACTTTGCTATACAGCAGAAATTAACATTATAAATCAACTATACTTCAATTAAATTTTTAAAAAAGATACCTTATGAGATGTGCTTAGCATAGTGCCTGGCCCATAGTGAGTACTCAATGAACATAGGTTGCTTCATCTTCATTTTTATTTCCTAGAGTTATTTTTGCTAAAGAAATTGAGAGTAAGGAGATATCATGTCAGCTTTGAAGTTCCAAGGAAGGCTTTATGGTGGGTATGTAATGATCTTGGCTTTGAGGGGAAGCCGAGATTTGACAGACAGTGAAAAAGAAGAAAGGCCTCCCAGGGCCTGGTAATAAGATGGGATGAAGATAATCTTTGAAGTCTCAGGCAGCCAAAGGTAGGATTAATGAATAAAGAACACTGGATAAGGAGGAGAGATACTGATTTGAAACCTAGCCTTAAGGAAACACAATGAAAACATCTTACTTGTGTTGGTGTGAGAGCTGACTTCAGGTTAGCCCACAACTATGTGGTAAAGCAGGCAGAATTTTCCTTTGGTGATTTTCCAACATGGCATTTCTGCCTCTCCTTCCCTTTCAGCATCACACCTTCCAAAGACTCCATTATACTACTTATGCTCACCTATTTGGGAAGAAAGTGGGTTACACAAGACCCAATTCATACTCAAAGGTTTTTGACCTAATGGGTTAATCCTCCTAGGTCATCATTAAAACAGAGTCTTGGATTGCCTTAGGATTAATCAAGAGAAAAGCTCTCCAGTGATTGAATTTCCAGCACTTCTCCTGAGTAGGGAAGATAGCTTTGATTACTGAGGCTACTCACTCAAATCATACCACAAAGATAACATCCCACTCCATCTATGGGTGATAAGGACCCTAATTAATAGACCTGGGCATGCACAGTCTAGACATAATCATGCTTTAATGTCAACATTCTAAATGAAGCTCTGGAAGAATTTCTCTGAATCACCCCCTATGTGAGTATCAGGGTTGAATAACAGGGAGAAGCACTGCAGGGATTCTGGGCCAAAGTAGCTGTTGGGTACAAAGAAATGAAGGCAAAAGTAAGGGGAAAAAGGCCAAGACTCCGAGTAACAGTATTAAATCCAAGCTATGGCTCAGATGATAAAGCGTCTGTCTGCAATGCAGGAGACCCGGGTTCGATCCCTGGGTTGGGAAGATCCCCTGGAGAAGGAAATGGTAGCCCACTCCAGTACTCTTGCCTGGAAAATCCCATGGATGGAGGAGCCTGATAGTCTACAGTCCATGGGGTCACAAAGAGTTGGACATGACTGAGAGACTTCACTTCTGTAAGGGTGTGAGAGTCAGACCATCAAGAAAGCTGAGTGCCAAAGAATTGATGCTTTCAAACTGTGGTGCTGGAGAAGACTCTTGAGAGTCCCTTGGACTGCAGGGAGATTAAGTCAGTCAATCCTAAAGGAAATCAACCCTGAATATTCATTGGAAGGACTGATGCTGAAGCTGAAGCTCCAATACTTTGGCCACATGATGTGAAGAACTGACTCATTGGAAAGACCCTGATGCTGGGAAAGATTGAGGGCAGGAGGAGAAGGGGATGGCAGAGGATGAGATGGTTAGATAGCATCACTGACTCAATGGACGTAAGTTTGAGCAAGCTCTGGGAAATAGTGGAGGACAGAGGAGGCTGGCGTGCTGCAGTCCATGGGGTTGCAATAAGTCAAACTCGATTTAGCGACTGAACAACAATTGAATCCAAAGGGCTGGATGCATGATTGCCAATTATCCTCCAAGTTTGGGAGTTAGGGGAGGTGGGGTGCAAAAATGGGAACTGGTCAGGAACAAATGTTAAGTCCAAGGGGATTGTGGTGACCAGTCCATCCATAACATCTATGGCTCATGTTTCTTATTCAATAGCTGCTAGCTGTGATTGGCCACTGGATGAGCTTAAAAGTCTAATGAGCATAGAGGATGCAGCAATGGACTTGTGATGCTATGGGACAATTTTTAAATAAATATTAGAGAAGAATTAGTAGCTATTAAAATACAGAAGCTAGGAAGCTATTAGAATACAGAAGTTATGGCACATGCATCCAGAGAAGGTAGTAAAATCACTACTTAAAGACTCATTAGATGCCCATTTATTTTTAAGACAGGATTTAAGAAAAATAATGAGATCTATCTTCTGGTTGTGCTGAGATATGAGCTAAATGACCCATGAGAGGTTTCTTCAAACCCAAGAGATTCTGTTTAAACGTTAGAATCCATCTGCCGGAATGGAAATTAAATCCGATAAGCATTCTCCTCGGAAAAACATTGCTTTATATGAGCAGTGCTCTATTTGCTCTTCTCTTTCTTTCTTTTCATCCCCTCCAAATTAAAAACTGGCTCAAACCTATCTCAAAAGTAATTTTCTTGACATTAACCCCAAAGAACAGGATTCATAGCTTAATATACCACGAATGGCAAGTAGACTTCATCTTGATAGAGGTTTCCTGAACTTTGTGTTGGGAAATATTCTGAAGCTGCATTCAGAGGGCTACATCTGATTAGCCATGCCTGCCCCATGCAGGAAGCAGGGATTAGACCATGCTTTCCAAGTGTTTGCTACTCCTGCTTTATAACAACCCAAGCAATATTTATAATTAAAAGCAATAAAAAGGCAATATTTTAATATTCAAGGCATATACAATCTCACAGGTATCAGTGAGATTTAGTGCATGATATTAATATAATGGACCCCTTCCAAGAATATGGAAATAAGGGGCTAGATATTGTTCAAAACAAAAAGACCTGGCAGAAGAGGGAAAGACCTAATACTGGTGCATTAAGAATAGGTAGGTAGTTTGCTTTTTTCAAATCCATTGGCCTAAGGTTCGAACCCTAAGGAAAATATTTAGGTGTGATTTAAAGGAGAGAGGAAACAGAATTGATATTGTTATGACCATAATGAACACATAGGTAATATTCTTCTAGTATTGATTACAAAACTGATTTTATAAGCAAAGAGATGAACTGCAAGTATCATTCACTTCCAGAGCCATCTTGTTAACCAGAACTATACTACCTAAATTGTTGCTGCAACTCTGATCCTCTCGCCATGCTTAATAACTATTATTTCTTTTGATAGACAACCCTACTCAGCTGCCTAATAGCCTTTAGGGTCCAGCAGGTAAATCTTTCTGGTAAAATCACTTTTGGTTTCCTGAAGAGTTCTTTCAAGGGATTCAACCCAGAATTTCACAACCCTGGAGCCAGTCCCCACTGTACCATCTTAAGTTATGGCAATCTGTCATGTGGTCTGGTAGCTGGGGTAACATGGAAGATCCCAGCATAGTACATACATTCCTCCAGCCTTCTATCAGCTTTACCTGAAGTGAGTCAAAGGGATACATGTGTGGTAGTTGGGGGTGTTGGGACAGGGGGACTTGAGGGGATATTGCCTGATATATTGTTGGAACTCAAAGATTTATCAAATTAATAAACACTTGAATGAATGAGTGGAATTTTGGGGAAAAGTATCTTCTGGCTTTGGAAAAACAAATATAGCAAGCCAGAAAAATAGAAGCAGGCCACTGTATTTAAGACCAGTGTTTTCTTATCCTGCTATCACCAAACATTCTCTTCCTAATAAAGGAAAACTAGGAGAGCTTTGCACTGAAGGCTTGTCTGTCAGTGGGAGAATCCCAAGACAGGAGGTTAACCTTCCAATGAGCAGGGGGAGGTTTATGCGGGCATGATGAAATCTGGCAGCACTTAATCTTTGAGTTCTCTAGAAATAAAAGGGTCACACACAGGATCATTAAAGTGTACAGTTTGTTCTAATTTCAAATCTGGGCATGGATAAATAGACTTTTCCCTCTTTAACAATACACTGGCATGCTGGGAGATAAACAACATCTAAAATTCTGTACCCTTTAACAACTCTATTGGACGAAACAAGTGTGCTTAGTTTTAGTAAGCAGAGATGAACTTGAAATAGTTTCTCAATAAAAACTTGATTTTTTTTCAATTTCAATCTTTTCTGAATGGTTTATTTTGGATTTTAAGCCATGCTGCTATTGTCACTTTTAAAGAGAGAGAGTTTGGTGATGTTTGACCATCTAAGAAAATTAGTGCATAAGGCTATAAGTTAGTGCATAAAGTTGTATGAAATTGGTATGTTTAGGCTTCATTTTATATATAAATATACATATTTATATAATATATTTATTAAATAATTAAGTGAAAGTCAGTCATGTCCAACTCTTTGTGACCCCATAGACTGTATAGTCCATGGAATTCTCCAGGCCAGAATACTGGAGTGGGTAGCCTTTCCCTTCTCCAGGGGATCTTCCCAACCCAGGAATCGAACCCAGGTCTCCCACATTGCAAGTGGATTCTTTACCAGCTGAGCCACAAGGGAAGCCCATAATATTTATTACATTATATATATCTATAGCACCTTTGCAGAGGATATACAGGACAATCTTGGTAAAATTGGTGCCTAGAATCCAAGTTTTACCTTGGCAAGAGCGAGTTTTGCTTTACAACAACTTGGACAATGCTTCTGCCTTTTACGTTTCATCAGTTTCAGTTATTTACAAGCAAAATATTAATTATGGAGTTAAATATATAATCTCCATTTAGGTTTTCATACCATTCTAACTGAAATAACTAGCTACTTGGTGGGGGTGTATAGAAGAAAAATGCCTTCTCAGCTCCAACTTACCCATTAGCATGAATTTTTGTCAATTGAGAAAACCACTTCATGCCCCCAGCTCTGTTCCACAAAGGCAACGTATTTTGAGCCTAATGCTCTCCTATATAACTTAGATTATATAGACTGCTTAATTCAATCCATTGGAACATAGGTAGAAACATTTAATTTATTTTGCACTCTTGGGCTCAAAATGGAACTGAGTTTTCTCATAAATATAGAAAACTAGGAGCTGGTAAAATTAGGAAACTATGTATTTATGTCATTTGGAGTTGAGAATGAACTAGCACAGGATTCAGAATACTTGAATGTTCTGCAGGGCAGGCTATAGGTGCTGCGAAATGAAAGTCCTCCAGGATCAGCCCCCATGCACTGGCCATGGGACTTGGTGGATAAGGATGCCAGCTCTCAAGCCTCTGAGGTGAGATACCTCAGAGGTGTTTCCTACATCATGGGTAGCAAACCACTTTTGTAAAGGGCCAGAGAGTAAACATTCTAGACTTTGCCACCACATGATTTCTACTACAACTATTTTTAAACATTTTTATTTATGTATTTCTGATTATTTTTGGCTGTGCTGCATCTTCGTGGCTGCGTGGGCTTTCCTCTAGTTGCAGAGAGTGGGGGGCTACTCTCTAGTTGTGGCGTGCAGGCTTCTTATTGCAGCAGCTTCTCTTGCTGTGGGCCCTAGAGTGTGCAGGCTTCAGCAGTGTGGCTCCTGGGCTCTAGAGCACAGGCTCCATAGTTGGGGTGCATGGGCTTAGTTGTTCCATGGCATGTGGGACCTTCCGGATCAGGGATCGAACCCGTGTGTCCTGCTTTGGCAGGCAGATTCTTTACCACTGAGCCACCAGGGAGGACCCCTCTATGGCAGCTATTCAGCTCTGCTCTTGTAGAGTGAAAACAGTCATAAATAATTCGTAAATGAATGAGCATGGCTATGTTCCACTAAAACTTTATTTATGGACACAGAAATCTGAATTTCACATTATTTTATGTGTCTTCTTTTGATGCTTGTGACCATTAAAATATGTAAAAAGCCATTCGGAGCTCATGGGCTATATAAAACCAGGCTGGATTTGGCTTATGGGTTATAGAGTGCTAATCCCTGGTTCTGTAGTTGTTGCAGTTTCCGTTGGGGATTCCATAGTGACATCTTTCTGGGAAATTCACCCTTTATTGCTTTCCTTATCTTCCCTGTCTCACTCCCCCATTCACTTAACAGTCTTCCCAAGAATCATCTCCAAATGAGCTACTTGCATTTGGATACTTGTCTTCAGGTTTGCTTCTGGGGGAAGCAAAATTAAGACAACCAGCTTGGCCAATTAATCACCGACTTGAACACTCATTGCTTTGACATCATGAAGATCCTGCAGAAAGACTCCTGGGGTCCTAAGAGTAGAGTCAACAAAAGGCTCATTTCATTATATTCTCAGACTGACAGTGCAGTGGGTTAAATGTGTAAACTTTACCATTCCAGTCTTCAGACTTGCACCCGAGGTAAAACCAAGAGTGGTAACACCTGCAGTGAGCCCAAGGCAGCCATTCTGTCTCAGATCCATCACTCTCAAACCCTCATGTATCTACAACAAGGACATCAAGATGCTTTACAGCAGCGTGTGCTGGTGAATCAGAGTCAACTGAGCCTTGTAACAGTGCACAGGAAACCAGAGGCACAGAGGGTGGGGGGTGATGATAACCACTGAGCAATCTCTGTAGCCATGGGGATTTGTGAAATGGGTTTTCTTCCCAATGCTCCTTGACAATAACGAAAGGACTGCATGATTTCTAGATCAAGAACAGTAGGTGGGTAGACGGGGTGTTTG
This sequence comes from Budorcas taxicolor, assembly GCF_023091745.1. Taxonomy (NCBI): domain Eukaryota; kingdom Metazoa; phylum Chordata; class Mammalia; order Artiodactyla; family Bovidae; genus Budorcas; species Budorcas taxicolor. Next base: position 105,184,004 of record NC_068935.1, on the reverse strand, counting down.
TTTTTTGGTCCCATCTTGCTCATTTTATGTAGTAATTTCTTTCTTGGCAAATTGAAAAAGCTTTCCTCACTCTGTTCCAAGCTGTCCCAGGTGGCTGTACCCTCTCAACCTGGCAGGTGCCTGTATACTGGCAGTGAGGCTGTGAATTAAGTACAGCAATTTCTGATCTTCAGACACAAATGATGCAAAGTAGATTCTTTATTAATGACCAGCTAATAGAAGGCTAGGCCCTGACATGTGGGCTACAAAGAAGTTGTGTTTCCCTGTCTGGCTCCGATGTGCTAGAGTCTTATGTACTGTCTCAAAATTGATTAATAGACAGAGGGTTCTCCTAGCCCTACTTGGTATGCAACATGCAATAACAACATAATTGTAAACTTAAAAGGGAAAAAAAAAAAGCTGACATTCTAGAACTAGCTCTGGGATGTTTATAAGTTCTAACAAAATCCTTCAAAAATGTGTTTTAATTGGGTTTCTATTAGCAAGACTGATCCACTGGGACTCCTTAATTACTAAGGTAAGTCTTAACTTGCTTTTATCATTATTTTCTCTCTTTCAGTCCAAAATAGAAAGGAAGACATTTTCTTTATTAACATGTGAATTTTAAATTGAACTTGAGTCCAGCAAAGTAAGCTATCACTGTTTTTTTCTGACCTAACCCTCTGGAGGGCTTCATTTTAAAATTCAAATACAGGGAGATTATTTATCACTGTGGTTTTTGCACTAACATAATTGCCCCTTGAAGAACACAAATTGGCAGACTTGCAAAAGAGGAAGTGATTTTTATTTATTTATTTATTTTGTACAGGAATTAAGTTCTGCAAACAAATACCTCTGGCTACTGGGGCTTAAAACATGCTGTATGGTGTTAAAATTAAAAAGCAACATGAAGCCAGTAAATGGCTATGGTCACAGGGTGTGGGAGGTGTTACCATACTAATAATAACCAGGTGTCAGGGAGTAGCAAACCAATGCCCAGATCTATAAGGCAGCTGAAATTTCTACCCTAGGCTCCACATTCCTGCTTGAAAAAAAACATCATTTAAAAAAAATTGTATCTCACATTTTATTTGTGTATTGAGATATACTAAAATTAAATTAAAAGGACTCAAGTAATTATTCAGATATTTGACTATATCCAGACTTAGAAATATCCAAGGAGAATTAGCAACATTTTTCTGATATTCCTTACCTTGTAAACATGTCCCTGCTGCTGCTGCTAAATCGCTTCAGTCATGTCCGACTCTGTGCGACCCCATAGACGGCAGCCCACCAGGCTCCTCTGTCCCTGGAATTCTCCAGGCAAGAACACTGGAGTGGGTTGCCATTTCCTTCTCCAATGCATGAAAGTGAAAAGTGAAAGTGAAGTCGCTCAGTCGTGTCTGACTCTTAGAGACCCCATGGACCGCAGCCTACCAGGCTCCTCCATCCATGGGATTTTCCAGGCAAGAGTACTGGAGTGGGGTGCCATTGCCTTCTCCAAATATGTCCCTAGAGGCTGCCTTTACAGTAAATTAATGAAACAAATTAAAGCACAGATATTCAAGGCATTATAATTTTAAATGGTTGTAGTAGCTGGATTTTAATAATTAAAGATTTCCCATCAGAAACCTTTCCTAAAAGATTTCAACAAAAGTGAATCAATGTATCTAAAAACACTGAGCATCACACGTTCCTGAAGGGACACAGGAAGGTCTGTGTTTCTGTGATGTAAGATGCAGCTAAGGGAGAGTAAAGGGAGAAATGGCTTCTTTCTGTCCATCACAGCCTCTCCATCCATATGCTGCAGGCTAAGCGGGAGGAGAGAGAGGAGCTATTTCGTACCATCCACCAGCTTCCCACCTCTGGCCTTTTTTCATCAATTTGCATAACTGGGAACAGCAGGTATATTTCAGAAGCATATGGACCACTGCCCTACTTCCGCATTGCACACATACTTTCACCTAGGTCTCCCTCCAGGCACACTCTATCATGTACACTCCCATCCGCTTTTTAATGCTGAAAAATTCACAACTAGGTATGGATGTAAGGCCGTGTTTCTTAGCAATATGCATATAATCCTGGGATGTAGCACGCCTTAACCTCTTAGTTTTGGAATTTAAACAAACCTATGATGTTCCTTGAAATAACCACAAAATTAAAATGACTAAGGTCTATTAATTGCTTACATGTTACTGAATATACACACGGGGAGGATTAGGCAAAGAAGGAGACAAAAAGGGGAGATTGTGTGATCTCCATCATGATCAGGTAAATGGAAATGAAAACTGCCATTGATCTATTCAACCCAACCTCTCACTGACATAAGAAAGAAGATTCTACATAGGTGTTCACTTTTTATACTTTCTAAGGTGTACTCTCTTCTGTGGATGAAATACATAATAAATATACATTAAAAAATAAAATTCTGCTCAAATCCCCTGCTTGGAAGCTAGAAATGAAATTCATTGGAAAAACTGTTCATGATTTGATTTTATCCGTTTGGCCAATAGAGATATTGTTATATGGCATTTCTCCAACTCCCCAAGCTTATTTATATCACTGAGCTATCCTCATAACATCTGTGCTCTTAGGAGAGTAGGAATATACTTCCCTAAATACATTTCTGTATAGCTGGGAGAAGCAGCAGTAAAAATGTGGAAACCTCATAAACAGTTGGTGAGAGCATAAGTTGGAGGAGAAATTTGACCATTTCATCAAACCGTCATGTGATATAATTTAATGTAGTGGTATATTTTCCAGAAAGTTATTGTATAGAAACACCCTAACAAACAAGTGAACCAAGGTGTAAAATATATGTGAGAATAAGAAGTATTCATTGTAACATTGTAAATGGGGCAAAGGCTGGAAACATCCTAACTGTTTGCTAGTTGGTTAAATAAACTATGGTTTATTCACACAGTGGAATATTATGCAGCCAATAAAAAGTTAAGTTTATATGTACTGATATAGAAAGGTACCCAAAATATTTTAAGAGTAAACTGTACATACACACACACACTCTTTGGCTACATGATGTGAAGAGCCTACTCATTGGAAAAGACCATGATGCTGGGAAAGCTTGAAGGCACAGAAGAAGGGAGTGGCAAAGGATAAGACTGTTAGATAGCATCACTGACTCAATGGACATGAATTTGAGCAAACTCTGGGAGATAGTGGAGCAAAGAGTAGCTTGGTGTGCTGCAGTCCTTGGGGTCACAAAAAGACACGACTTAGCAATTGAACAACAATGCATATATATATACACACACACAGACACACAATCATTATACATATGTATATATGTATACACATATATGAATATGTATACACATATATATGTATATGTATATATGTATTATATATGTTCAGTTCAGTTCAGTCACTCAGTTGTGTCCGACTCTTTGTGACCCCATGAATCGCAGCACGCCAGGCCTCCCTGTCCATCACCAACTCCTGGAGTTCACTCAGACTCACGTCCATCGAGTCAGTGATGCCATCCAGCCATCTCATCCTCTATCGTCCCCTTCTCCTCCTGCCCCGAATCCCTCCCAGCATCAGAGTCTTTTCCAATGAGTCAACTCTTCACATGAGGTGGCCAAAGTACTGGAGTTTCAGCTTTAGCATCATTCCTTCCAAAGAAATCCCAGGGTTGATCTCCTTCAGAATGGACTGGTTGGATCTCCTTGCAGTCCAAGGGACTCTCAAGAGTCTTCTCCAACACCACAGTTCAAAAGCATCAATTCTTCGGTGCTCAGCCTTCTTCACAGTCCAACTCTCACATCCATACATGACCACTGGAAAAACCATAGCCTTGACTAGACGGACCTTAGTCGGCAAAGTAATGTCTCTCCTTTTGAATATGCCATCTACGTTGGTCATAACTTTCCTTCCAAGGAGTAAGCATCTTTTAATTTCTTGGCTGCAGTCACCATCTGCAGTGATTTTGGAGCCCCCAAAAATAAAGTCTGACACTGTTTCCACTGTTTCCCCATCTATTTCCCATGAAGTGATGGGACCAGATGCCATGATCCTCGTTTTCTGAATGTTGAGCTTTAAGCCAACTTTTTCACTCTCCTCTTTCACTTTCATCAAGGGGCTCTTTAGTTCCTCTTCACTTTCTGCCATAAGGGTGGTGTCATCTGCATATCTAAGGTTATTGATATTTCTCCCAGAACAAGGAGAAATGGACAGACAGCTATTCATGTGATTACTTGTGAGGAGAAGGATGTGGGCAGGAGAAAATTTTACTTTACTTGTCATAGTCTTCTGAACTGTTTGAATTTCTTTTTTTAAAGTGCCCATTCATTACTTCTCTAAAACAATTACAACAAAATAGTGAAAATTTAAAAGGGGGGAAAAGATGAAGTGGATTGTCCTCTGGAAGCCTGTCTCGGTGTCATCTGAGCCTACATTCTCTGTGTGACAGTGGCCATACTGGGTTAGAAGAGGTCGGAATTTCCTTGCCATATGTAGCCTGAGTATCAGTGTTTCTACAGAGGTTATAGATTTGTTACCATGAAAGAATACCTATCCTGTTTGAATTAATATAAATTGCTCAAAGCACTGCTTGGGAATGACACGTTTCATAAACTCATCACTCCCACTTTACATTCCTATCATGGGTACAGAGGGGAGAGGCCTCTAAATTTAGTCCTTTGAATCTTCAAGAGCTGCTTAGAATAGGTTTGATGAATAAGTTGGTGTTCATCACTCCATGTCTCAGAAATGTATAGTTTTTGACTCTATCTCCCACTCCAGCTTGCCTTTCCAGGCAGAGAGTAAGAAATCTTTTCATTTGCCTTCAAATAGACCTTCTGTTTTTCTGGTCATTTTAGCTGTTGTTTTCCGGGCACTTTCTAGCTCCAGTATGAATTTTTTTGAGAGGTTTCAGAATCAGAATCACAAATGGTTTACTCAGCAGGGTTGTTCAGGGATCTTTTCCAGTGTTCAATGTGTCGTTCCCACTGCTAAGCCAGCCTTCTGGAACAAGCTATCCAACTCCTTTTAGCCATTCTTCTCCCCCTGCAAGACCCCAGACCTCTAAGATGAAAATGGAAAACATTCAGATGTTTCTAAATCATAGAATCCCAGAATAGAACTCAAAGGGTCATTAGCTATAGTCTTGGCCACACTGCTCATTTCATAAATGGGGGAAACTGAGGGTCAGAGAGGTTAAGCAAGGACCCTACCTGAAATCTCCCAGTGTTGATGTCAGCCCCCTCTCCATTTCATCTGTGTGCATGAGAGATATTAAAAAGATTTCATAGCTGTACATACTTCAGGCGCCAGACTGAAAGCCCACCCAAGTGTTGGCATCGAGTCCTGAAATATCCTACTGTGGTGAGTGATAACCTTTTATTTGCTACATCAACGAATGGTGTTTAGAGTTCTGGAAGGGGCAGACAGAGGTGACTGGGGTGGCAGGTAGGGGGAGCTTGTGGAGCTCAGAACAGCATCTCTTCACTAACGAATATGGAAGTTTTTAAATATGTTAACAACTGGGCCAGTCATCCAAGCGTGTCCCACTTGTGTAGCACTTGCATTCACACAGTTCTTTGGTCTAATTTAGATAAAACGAAGGTATAGTTCTTTTCTTTATTGGAATCCTCTGATGTGTGAAGACTCACGAGTCTCTGGCAAAGTGATATGCTTTAAATCTTTTAAAGTTTAGGCATCACGAAATGACTTCCAGGTATACTCATAATTAACCAAATTCTAGGGGTCACACAACTCCAGTGGCATTACAGTACTTTTAATATCAGTCATAAAAATGAAATATTTAAATTGCAAAATAGATTTATCAACACAGAAATGTGAGCTCTCTAAAAATGCACCTATCGACACAGAAATGTGAGCTCTGTAAAAATGCATGAGCTGATGCTTATCCGTCTTCAAGGAAAAATGAGTCACTGTAATGTTTCCCTCTGTGCAACAGATTTTAAATTGTGATTTATGCAGTTGAAAAGCAGCTAAGTATACCTTGTCAGGAAGACTCTCACGAGGTTGTTTGATGGAGACCACTTTGTACAAATTACCTAATCAACTCAATTCCCCTTCCTCAGAGCAGAAGAGTAAAGAATATCCAGCCGCAGGAATGGGTGAGGGGGGCTGTGTGTATGAAGAGGCTCTTTGTTCTCTTACTGTTTTTCTCCCTTGAGCTCCTCAGGAGGTAGTGCCTGAGACATAGCATACGTGAAAGCTACACAATACAATGTACAGAAGTGTTCCTCCCCTGATCCCTAAGACCAAAACATCTCTCCTACAGCTTGAAATCCCAACATTCCTTTTTGTCTTTAAGAGTCTCCAAATAAACAACATCATTGCTGATGAGCCATAAATACTTCTTTCTCTGGTAACCTTTTCCCCTACCAAAAAAAAAAAAAAATGGAGATCTGGGTTCTCACAAGAATTTATTTTTTCATCTATTTATTTAACAGGTATTTCCAGAATGTCAAAAATTTAATTATACTTAGTCATACTTTTTAAAAAATAGTCTTCACTGAAAATAAAAAGATTAGATGAATAGAGGTATAGAAGAGGCTCAACAGAATATCTGTTGAATGCTGGATGAGTGAAAAACTAATATGTTTGTTAATTACACCTCAATATACCATTTAAAGCTTCCCTGGTGGCCCAGACAGTAAAGAACCCACCTGCAATGCAGGAGACCTGGGTTTGATCCCTGGGTTGGGAAAATCCCCTGCAGGAGGGCATGGCAAGCCATTCCAGTATTCTTGTCTGGAGAATTCCATGGACAGAGGAGCCTGGTGGGCTACAGTCCATGCAGTCACAAAGTCAGACATGACTGAGTGACTAAGCACATACATACTGTTTAAAAGATCAATTCATAGGAACCCGCATGTTTGAACTGGAAACTTCTGATTTCAAATTCTGTATCATACAGGGTTCAATCAGAGAAGCAAAACCACTACACACACAAAAGGGATTTGTTACAGGGATCTGACCTTACACAATTGTGGAAGCTAGTTTAGCAGTCTCTGTAAGGATGTTGTCTTTGCTTCTGATGCTGGAGCTTAAAGCCCATAGAGCAGGCAGTGGGGGTAGGGAAAGCGAAGATGGATATGAACTGAGGAAAAGCAAGAATGAGCTGGAACCCACAAGTACCAGCTGATCACAAGTATGGGTTGAAACCCATTGCCTCTGACCTTGGTAGAGTGGTTGTCTTGTAGAAGCCTGGGACCCTTCATCACAGAGCTAAATCCCACACACCTAGCCAAGGAGTGGAAGCAGCTGGAGGAGGAGCTGGGGGAAAGTAGAGCAGTGGAAAACCCAGCTGCCGTCTCACTCCCATGAGGTAAGAGAGCAAATGGGTGACAATATGTGTGAGCTACAAAATGGCTGCTGTTTTCTTCTCCCTCCAAGTCTCATATCAGAATCTCTCTTGTGGTCCACCATAATCAGACACATAAAGGAAAGGAATCTGTAGCTCAGCCTAGGCAAGTTGACACATTGCAAGGCCATCGTTGTTGTTTAGTTGCTCAGTCATGTCCAACTCTTTGTGACTCTGTGGGCTGTAGTCTGCCAGGTTCCACTGTCCATGAAGTTCTCCAGTCAAGAATGCTGCAGTGGGTTGCTACATGGAGAGGTCACCTGTAAGTGTCCAGGCCAACAATCCCTGCTGGAGATAGTTTGCTAAGAGGCTACAGGAAACTAATGACCTTAGTATGATCAACACTTGCAATCTCCATTCCTTCCATCCTTTTTATCCTAGTGATTAGAAAAACAGACTAACTTAAGCTTTATCGCCATTACTTTTACTTACCTATTTTTTTGGCAAGCAGCTAACGAAAGTGTTTTTTTGAAAAGTCAGCAAATTGCTTCAATCCCCAAAGGAGCCTCTCAAACCCAGGAAAGGGAATTAAGTGTACTCTTCACAGCAAAAACAGGTTAGAAAATCTTTGAGAACCTAAGAATTTGTATTTACTTGTTTATAAAGCTAATTATTATTATTAGCATTACTTTAGAGATGCCAGAATACAATTTAATAAAATAGTTTGTCTTGGGCAAATTCTGTTTTTACTTGACTAATGTTCCTGAGTCTGTTGTTTTTGTTTAGTCACTAATTCATGTCCAACTCTTTGCAACTCCATGGAGTGTTAGCCCTCCAGGCTCCTCTGTCCATGGCATTTCCCAGGCAAGAATGCTGGAGCAGGTTGCTCTTTCCTACTCCAGGGGATCTTCCCGACCCAGGGATCAAACCCACATCTCCTGCATTGCAGGTGGATTCTTTACCACTGAGCCACCTGGGAAGCCCTTAGTCTTCAAGTATGATCCCCTAAATTGATGCCAAAATGGAGCAGAGAGATGAATCTCACTCAAATTACAGATTTGAGGCAAAATAAATGTCATTATTTCAAGCCACCCATGATTGGGAGTAATTTGTTATACAGCCTTAGTAACTGAAATAGGCTCTGTGCCAGACCAATAGGGGATATGATTACATTATTATATCCTAAATCCTTTTGCTAGAATATCAGATCCATCAGCTTGAAGCTAAGTTTTTAATCAGTGAAAAGTGGAAGTGTTAGTAGCTCAGTCGTGTCCGACTCTTTGCAACCCCATGTATTGTAGCACACCAGACTCCTCTATGCATGGAATTCTTTGGGCAAGAATACTGGAGCGGGTAGCCATTCCCTTTCTCCAGGGGATCTTTGTGACCCAGGGATCAAACCCAGGTCTCCCGCATTGCAGGCAGACTCTTTACTATCTGAGGCACCAGAAAAGCCCCTTTTAATCAGTACTTTTGTATAAATAATGGTATGTTTTAAACTTTATCCTGAAGTAATTATAGATTTGCCTGCAATTTTAAGAAATAATACAGAGGGATCACAGATACTGTTCATCTAGTTTACCCCAATGGTGGAAACATTTTCCCTAACTAGAGTACAGTATCACAACTGGGAAACTGAGATTGATGCAACTGAGTGATTTTCTTCAGGTTTCACCAGTTTTATTCATAATGTGTGTGTGTGTGTGTGTGTATTTAGTTCCATGCAATTTTATCACACGTGTAGTTGTATGTGAGACTCATTAGAGTCAAGATACAGAACAATTCCATCACAGAGGATCTCTTCTCCACCCTTCATAGCAACAACCACCTCCTTTCTACCCCACCACCCTACTCAATCCCTGGCAACCATTAATGTGTTCTCTAGTTCTATTATTTTTGTCATTTCAAGAATGTTACATAAATGAAATCATATAGTATGTAAACTTTTGAGATTATCTTTTTTTCACTCAGCACAATTCCCTAGAAATCCATCCAGCTTGTTATGCATATCATTAGCTTGTTTCTTTTTGTAGCCAAGTTGTGTTTCATGGTATGGATGTCACTTTAAGTTCTTTAAGCACTCACTCACTAAAGAACAATTGGGGAGATTATGTTTGGGGAGATTATAGTTCTTGAACATCCACATACATTTTTTTTTTATGTGAACATACATTTTCATTGCTCTGGGATGAACGTACAAGAATGAAACTGGTGGGTTGGATGGTAAGCAAATGTTTAGTTTTGTGAGAGACTGTCAGATTCTTTTCTAGAGTGGCTCTATCATACATTTCCATCAGCAGTCTTTGAGTGATCCAGTTCCTTTGCATCCTCACTAGAACTTGGTGTTATCACGATTTTGAATTTTAGCTATTCGATAGATGTGATATAGTGATATAATAACATATTTTATGATATGATTTGGCCAGATGTACACGAACTCTTGTCCCCTCCTGTTTATACCCATGTTATATGGTGGGAGAAAACTTTTTTTCACTACCACTTCTTCCCTCTTGATCATCCTCTCTGAAATGGACAGAACAATGAGTTACTTGGGGTCTGTAGCTAATGGCTGGTTTTATTTTCTTAGAAGTCATCCCTAATACCAATGCAGAGGAAGAATTCATCACTTAAAAAAAACATTTAAATAAACTTTCTACGACAAGATATTTTAAGTAGCTGAGGAAAGTGAAAGTGAAGTCACTAAGTCGAGTCTGACTCTTTGCGACCCCATGGACTGTAGCCTACCGTGCTCCTCCATCCAGGGATTTTCCAGGCAAGAATATTGGAGTGGGTTGCCATTTCCTTCTCCAGGAGATCTTCCCAACCCAGAGATTGAACCCGGGTCTCTGGCATTGTAGGCAGAAGCTTTACCATCTGAGCCACCAGGGAAGTTAAAGAAAGATAAGCTTGGGCAAAGATTAAATCTGGAATAAGGTTAAATATACAAAGCACATAAGGTCTCTTGAAACCGAGTCACAGGTTTGTCTGTGCATTTACAGAGTTTAGAGGGAGATGCAGGAAGTGATCTAGTTCACAACACTCCTAAGGAATTAATAAACTGGCAGCTCAGAAGAGGTAAGCCTGGTTCTGAGACCAGGATCAAAATTCACCCATGCTCACAGAGGCTACATAGGTACTGTAAGTGAGTGAAACAACTTGGGACTAAGATGAAAAGGGAGGATGGTGCTGAGGCTGTGCTAAACTGGAAACCATGTTCTTCGTCTAAGAGGGCAGCTACTGCTCAGTTTTAGCTGATATTTGCCAAGACAGTAAAATCCCAATGTATTCAGATTTTCCAATTTCTTAAGTGAGGCAATAAAGTCAGATTTTTCAGAGTTATCGCCTCATAAAAAATTAGCAACTATATCAGTTAAAATACTGGCTTAGCAAGCAGTTTTGCTTGTTAAAGTTGGCCTACCACTGTCAGTTGAAAACCTGTGGCCTTGATATGTAGGCAGGAACATGTAATGTGAGACCATCTTTATAAATATGACTTTTCTTTATATCAAAGCTCAGCTTTGTCACTTTTGGGTAAACAGAGAATGTCACTGAGTTGGTGGTTATGCTCTCTGATGTGGATATAGAATCACAGATTTTCTGTGTAGTCGGTCAAGTATGGTGTCACAGATTTTCATAGTCAGCCAATAACAATAAAGTAAACAAAAGACTTGAATAGTCACTTCACAAAAGGTATCCAAATTGCCAGCAAGCATTTGAAAATGTTCTCAACATTATTAATCATTGGGGAAAGAGATAAAACTATATACCCACTAGAATAGAAAAGATCAAAAATACCAAGTGTGGGTGAATATGTGGAACTGAAACTCTCAGACATTACTGATAGAATGTAAAATTGTACGTCCTAGTTTCTAATAAAATTTAATATATTCTTCTGCTTCAGCATTACTGGTCAGGGCATAGACTTGGATTACTGTGATATTGAATGGTTTGCCTTGGAAATGAACAGAGATCATTCTGTCATTTTTGAGACTGCATCCAAGTACTGCTTTTTGGACTCTTGTTGACTGTGATGGCTACTCCATTTCTTCTAAGGGATTCTTGCCCACAGTAATGGTCATCTGAGTTAAATTCACCCATTCCAGTCCATTTAGTTCACTGGTTCCTAGAATGTCGATGTTCACTCTTACCATCTCTTGTTTGACCACTTCCAGTTTGCCTTGATTCATGGACCTAACATTCCAGGTTCCTATGCAATATTGCTCTTTACAGCATCAGACTTTACCTCCATCACTACTCACAGCCACAACTGGGTGTTGTTGTTGCTTTGGCTCCATCTCTTCATTCTTTCTCGAGTTATTTCTCCACTGATCTCCAGTAGCATATTGGGCACCTACCGACCTGGGGAGTTCATCTTTCAGTGTTCCATCTTTTTGCATTTTTATACTGTTCATGGGGTTCTCAAGGCAAGAATACTGAAGTGGTTTGCCATTCCCTTCTCCAGTGGACCACATTTTGTCAGCTCTCCACCATGATCCGTCCATCTTGGGTGGCCCCACAGGGCATGGCTCATAGTGTCATTGAGTTAGACAAGGCTGTGGTCCATGTGCTTAGATTGTTTAGTTTTCTGTGATTGTTGTTTTCAGTCTGTCTACCCGCTTCTCTGGTGGCTCAAAGGGTAAAGCATCTGCCTGTGATGCAGAAGACCCAGGTTCGACCCCTGGGTTTGGAAGATCCCCTGGAAAAGGAAATGGCAACCCACTCCAGTATTCTTGCCTGGAGAATCCCATGGACAGAGGAGCCTGGTGGCCTACAGTCCATGGGGTTGCAAAGAGTCAGATACGACTGAGCGACTACACTTACACTTACACTTACTTACCCTCTGATGGAGAAGGATAAGGGCTTATGGAAGCTTCCTGATGGGAGATACTGACTGAGGGGGAAACTGGGTCTTGTTCTGATGGGCAGGGCCATGCTCAGTAAGTCTTTAATCCAATTTTCTGTTGATGGGCAGGGCTGTGTTCCCTCCCTGTTATCTACCTGGGGTCAAACTATGGTGGAGGTAATGAAGATAATGGCGACCTCCTTCAAAAGGTCCCATGCACACACTGCTACACACTCAGTGCCCCTAACCCTGCAGCAGGCTACCGCCAACCCATGCCTCCACTGGAGCAATGGAAACAGTGACAGACTTTATTTTGGGGGGGCTCCAAAATCAATGCAGATGGTGACTGCAGCCATGACATTAAAAGACACTTGCTCCTTGGAAGAAAAGTTATGACCAACCTAGATAGCATATTAAAAAGCAGAGACATTACTTTGCCAACAAAGGTCCATCTAGTCAAAGCTATGGTTTTTCCAGTAGTCATGTATGGATGTGAGAGTTGGACTATAAAGAAAGCTGAACTCCGAAGAATTGATGCTTTTGAACTGTGATGTTGGAGAAGACTCTTGAGAGTCCCTTGGACTGCAAGGAGATCCAACCAGTCCATCCTAAAGGAGATCAGTCCTGAATATTCATTGGAAGGACTGATGCTGAAGCTGAAACTCCAATATTTTGGCCACCTGATGTGAAGAACTGACTCATTTGAAAAGACCCTGATGCTGAGAAAGATTGAAGGTGGGAAGAGAAGGGGATGACAGAGGATGATATGGTTGGATGGCATCACCGACTCAATGGACATGAGTTTGAGCAAGCTCCAGGAGTTGGTGATGGACAAGGAGACCTGGCATGCTGTAGTCCATGGGGTCACAAAGAGCTAGACACGACTGAGTGAATGAACTGAACTGTTGCCCACTACAGCCTTCTAAGGAAAAAGGCCAAAATATCAGTTTGAAAATTGCAATATATCCAAAGTTTATTTTAATTCAAAAAATTTTACCAGTTTTTCCTATATGAAATTTCCTCAGCTTGAGAAAAACCATGTACAGCCATGCTAGAATATTTTTATATTCAGTATGAACTTAATTGCAATAGTTTTTTAGTTCAGTTAATGTGTGCATGTATAAAGTCATTGTGAATTTTGACAACTGCCTTTTAAATTTTGAAGATTATAATATCATAGCTTTTTAGACTCAGCTGTGTGTCATTTGTGCATGTCAACCAATTCCAAGTACACTTTTGCTCCATCTTCACTTTGTAAAAATCTTTTTGCCATGACACTGAGCTTCACAAAGTGTTTTTTTCATTCTGTATCATAAAAGAGAACTGTATCATCAATGCTGAACTTTCTAACTGAATTTTCAATTGAATCAATAATAATGCCATATTTTCCCCTTTGGCAGAATGAACTTCTAAAAACTTCACTTTGATTCCATGAACTGAGTAAAAATAAAATTAAACCATCAAGATTACCAGATTTTCCATTTGAAATTTCCAATATTACTTATATAAAACTGACCTCATTTAACTCTTTTTTGCAGTTCTTCTTTCTGCTAATGGTGTTAACACAGTAGCATCTATCATTTCACTTTTAATATGTGCACATGAAAACTTGGAGTAGAAATGAATGGCATTAATTTAGTAAACGACTGATCTAAATTAAAAGTCATGCTTCACCGTGTGTATATAAATACACCTTCTGACATGATGTACATGGTAAACTGCTGACCTCAGGCTCAGGCTTCCTAAATAAATTACTAAGTTTCAAAACAGATATCTGTGTATTCCTCACAGATTTATATCTCAGGATTTTATATAATCAATTATATTATTTTGGCTCCCAGGGTGGATGGTAAATGTCGCCAAATATTTTGTGCGATTTACATGTCCATGATCAACTTTCTTGAGAAGTGGAAGTTCAATAGCTCATTTGCCATTAATAATCACTTACTTTATTTTTTAAAGCTTATTATAACTGAAAGGATTTATTACAAAATAAAAAACATCTCTAAACAAAAGAGCTGTTGATAGCATCATAAAATAAAGGACAAAACAACTGTAGCAGTAACGTTCAGGCTATTCCTCTGTATCTGTGGACCAAATCCAGCTTACAACCTGTTTGTGAAATAAAGCTGTATTGGAACATAGACTTTCTCTTTCATTTATGAGTATTGCCTATGGTTGAAACAGAGACTATGTGATCCACAAAGCCTAAAACATTTACTACCTGGCCCGCTAAAGAAAATGTTTGCCAATCTCTATACACAACACAGCAGAGTCAGTCAGTTTCTATTTCCTGTACATATTTTAAGTATTTGATGTTGTTCAGTATTTGATGTTGTCAGTCACTCAGTGGTGTCCAACTCTTTGTGACTCCTATGGACTGCAGCCCACCAGGCTTCCTTGCCCTTCACCATCTCCTGGAGCTTGCTCAAACTAATGTCAATTGACTCAGTGATGCCATCCAACCATCTCGTCCTCTGTCCCCTTCTCCTCCTGCCTTCAATCTTTCCCAGCATCAGGGTATTTTCCAATGAGTCAGCTCTTCGCATCAAGTGGCCAAAGTATTGACGGATTGATGTATTGGATTGAGTATTGACGTATTGATGTATTGACGGATTGAGTATTAGAAGGATTGATGCTTCAGCACCAATCCTTCCAATGAATATTTAGGATTGACTTCCTTTAGGACTGACTGGTTTGATCTCTTTGCGGTCCAAGGGACTCTCAAGAGTCTTCTCCAACACCATAGTTCGAAAGCATTGGCGCTTTGGCACTTAGCCTTCTTTATGGTTCAACTCTCACATACATACATGACTACTGGAAAAACCAAAGCTTTGACTTTATGGACTTTTTGTTGGCAAAGTAATGTCTTTGCTTTATATATATTCTAAGTATACCTAACCCCAAGTTTCTCAGCCTTGAGACTATTGCTGTTTGTGGCTGGATAATACTTTGTTGGGGGAGTGGGGGTTGTCTTGCATGCTATGGGATGTTTAGCTGCATCCTTGGGCTGCCTGGATGCCAGTAGTACCCTCCCATTTGCATCAACCCAAAATATCTATAGACATTGCCGAATATCCTCTGCTGCTAAGTCACTTCAGTCGTGTCCGACTCTGTGTGACCCCACAGACGGCAGCCCACCAGGCTCCCCCGTCTCTGGGATTCTCCAGGCAAGAACACTGGAGTGGGTTGACATTTCCTTCTCCAATGCATGAAAGTGGAAAGTGAAAGGGAAGTCGCTCAGTCGTATCCAACTCTTAGCGACCCCATGGACTGCAGCCTACCAGGCTCCTTCATTCATAGGATTTTCCAGGCAAGAGTACTGGAGTGGGGTGCCATTGCCTTCTCCGGAATATCCTCTAGTGGGCAAAAATCACTGACCTAACCTATAATTTCCCACTGATTGGGACCTGCCAGTTTCCTGCACCTTGCAAGGTATGGCTTAACACATACCACAACTGACTGGTACTCCTAGTGGCCACCAGGGGCAAAGCAGTGTCAGATACCTTTCCCACCACCTTCCAAGGCATTAGCTGTCTACTCACTGATGAAGCACACTTCTTCAGTGTGTGAATTCTCTTCTTGGAAAGGATGTGTTAGTTACTTTGTGTCTGAAAGGGTCAGAAAAATGAGTCCTGGGTTATTGCTAATCATTTTTTAAATTTAACATTGAATGTTAAACCGAGAATATGGTACACTTCTTATGTTTGTATGGTTCAGTTCACTTCGCACACTCCTGGAAGAAAATATGGCAGGAGTTCTAAGTGTAAAGTACCAAGAATGAGTGAATAGGTAATGTATAACCAATCCACTACAAAATTTCTACCTTTCTATCTTTGGATTCCTTCATCTATATCATACTAAGAAACTTTTAGCATCTCAGCTTCCTTTACTTGTGCGTGTGTGCTAAGTCACTTCAGTCATGTCTGACTCTCTGCGACCCTATGGACTGCAGCCTGCCTGGCTCCTCTGTTCATGGGATTCTCCAGGCAAGTACTCCAGGCACCTTAATTGAGTCCAGCTGAACAAACCATTGAATTCCCTTCCAGCATCTTAAGCTGGCACAATGAAATCAGAATCTCCTCATAAGTGCTTCTTAAATAATGAATTCAGCCTGATCTAGTGTTTTGTTCTGCTTTCCTTAGTATAGCACTCAGTGAACCTAGTCTGATTTTTGCCAATATACATTAGTTAATTCACAATTTGCCAACTGGAGCCTGTCACAACTTGATTCTAGTTTAGGTGTGGCAACAGTCAGAAGGAGTGGGCTAAGACGTCAATCAGAAGGAATTTTCTCTCCTTTTCAAACACTCTCCCAAGGCTGTTACAGACTTTTCAAGGAATGAACAGCCTCATCAACCAGGAGAGGAAAGAAAACTCTATGGGGTTTCAAGTACTGAGTTACCTGAGTCCCACCTGTTTCCATTCTAATTCTTTTTTAGAGTTGTTTTTTTTTTTTTTTAATGTGGACCATTTTTAAAGTCTTTATTGAATTTGTTACAATATTGCTTCTGTTTTATATTCTGGTTTTTTTGGCTGTGAGGCATATAGGATCTTAGCTCCCCGACCAGGTATCGAAACTTCATCTTCTGCATTGGAAGGCAAAATCCTAACCACGGAACTGCCAGGGAAGTCCCTCCATTCCCATTCTTGGGATCCCTTTCTCTCTCAATGAATCTACCTTTTATGTAAAATATCTGGTAAATCAATGTTTTTATACAACAGCCTGAGAATCAAAATTTGAGTGTTGGTTTAGCTATCTCAGCCCAGTGGCTACAAGTGATAAGAGATTCTTTGAATAAAATCATAGAAATTCTACAAATTTCTGCTTTTTCTTTGATATGAGCTCTCATCTTGTTTTCAACTGTGACGTTCAGGTAGAAGCAAATACCTTCCACCACAAATTTTGCATTTCTTAAGCTTTGCATATTATTCTATGACAACTGCCTCTGCATACTTTAGAACCTTACCCCAAATGAGCATGTTATCCCTAGTGAGAACAGGTAATAATTTAATTAGCTATTTGATTGATGCATGCCTTGGACTGACTCAGTACCAGTCAGGTTTACAGAGACATCAGCAACAACGAAAAGAGATAATCAACCTGAGATTTCCCTCTACTTTCCTGAGGTTCCTTTGCCTGTGACCATTTCTTGTACCATTTTCTTGATCAAGTTGATTATTAAGCAGAAAAGTCACTCATCCACAGTTCTCCCAGTTGCTTGGAGGGCTGCAGAATTGTCTAGGAAAATAACTTGCAACTATACCTCAAAGCAGACTTGGTAAACTACTGTCACTGATCCCGAGAGGAAGCCCTCATTGCTGCTATCCTGATGCCAGATCTGTGGCAGGAATTCAGTTTTGCAACTACCAAGAAACTACTGTCGTTGCCACTGCTAGAGGCTAGACACAGTCCAGAAGAAATGGAAGCATCAGATTGCTCACTTCTAAACAGATGTCTCCCACGGGTGCCTCTGATTGAGGGAGTCTAGGTCCCGTCTCTATATCCTAGATGCAAATAGGGCTGTAAATTTGAGTGTTTACTCCTATGTTGGAAAAGTTGGACTGAGATATGGTAATTTCTTCATTCTGGTTATGCATGGGTATGTGTAAACCATCCAAAAATTCAGTGGTTTAAAGCAACAACATTTATTTTGCTCACAAATCTGCAATGTGGATAAGGTCTGTTTGACTCAGTGTAACTGCAGGCTAGAATCATCTGATGGCTCACTCACTTACAAGTCTCTTGACTGATGATGGCTTTCAGGCTGTGACTTTACCTGGGGCACTGGCCAGACAGCTACACATCTCCTCTCCATAAAGAACTTACTTTCTACATTCAACTGACTTTGCTGCTGCTGCTGCTGCTAAGTCACTTCAGTCGTGTCCGACTCTGTGCAACCCCATAGATGGCAGTCCACCAGGCTCCACCATCCCTGGGATTCTCCAGGCAAGAACACCGGAGTGGGTTGCCATTTCCTTCTCCAAGGCATGAAAGGGAAAAGTGAAAGTGAAGTCGCTCAGTCATGTCTGGCCCTCAGCGACCCCATGGACTGCAGCCTTCCAGGCTCCTCTGTCCATGGGATTTTCCAGGCAAGAGTACTGGAGTGGGGTGCCATTGCTTTCTCCATAAACTGACTTTGCTATTCCATTGTAATTGTTAGCCCAGCTTCCTGTTACCCAGGAAGATAAAAGTTGCAGACAAAATCACTGTTCTCAAAATCACTGAACTTCCTGAAAGACTTACCTTTCTTCGGTGGAAGAGTTTACATGCCAAAAGTTTTTGAGCCTCTAACCTCAAAATACTCAGCTTGTGGCCACCAATCGTAAGATCCTTACCCAAACAGAATCAAGCCCGTATATGGAAAGCTCCCGTTTAAAGCCAACCTGCCAACTCTCAAGATAGCACCAGATGTATTGTCTTCTTTCTTTGAGACTCTCTCAGACTCCATGAGGTAGTGTTCTAAGCAATGGAAGAGAGGAATCAAAAACTTTCAGGTAGGTTTCAAAATCATCATATTCTCCAGCTATAGAAAGACTATCCAGCCTGCATCCCTGTGTTCACAGCAGCACTATTCGCAATAGCCAAGACATGGAAACAACCTAAATGTCCATCAACAGATGAATGGATAAAGAAGCTGTGGTACATACAATATATACAATAGAATGCTACTCAGCCATGAAAAAGAATGAAATAATGCCATTTGCGGCAACATGGTTGGATCTAGAGATAGTCATACTAAGTGAAATAAGTTGACAGAGAAAGGCAAATATCATTTGGAAGTTGTACTTTGGTAGAGCTCTTTTTCCGAGAAGGCAATGGCATCCCACTCCAGTACTCTTGCCTGGAAAATCCCATGGACGGAGGAGCCTGGTGGGCTGCAGTCCATGGGGTCACTAAGGGTCGGACACGACTGAGGGACTTCACTTTGACTTTTCACTTTCATGCCTTGGAGAAGGAAATGGCAACCCACTCTGGTGTTCTTGCCTGGAGAATCTCAAAGATGGGGGAGCCTGGTGGGCTGCCGTCTATGGGGTTGCACAGAGTCGGACACAACTGAAGTGACTTAGCAGCAGAGCTCTTTTTCTAAGGTTTGAAATTGAAAAGGCAGTTGTCCAATAGCTGGCAAAAATTTAGTTACTTTAGAAACCTTGTAAATTACATCCTGCCCACCAAATTGGATCAGAAGAAACAACATACAAGAGGACTAAATATATGCTGGGAAAAAAAAAACAAATCAATACATTTAATACATGTCTTTACCACTGGTTCAAATTCTGGTAGCATTGAATACTGTCTTGCCTCAATTATCTAGGGACTGGGAATCAAAATACAAGAGCATATTTTCCAAAATGATAGACAAAGGGTTTTATGAGATAAGCAATTTGTATTTCAAAGGAAGGTCATAGTTCTGGATTTTAATTTCACAACCAAAATGCAAGTCATTTTAACATTTTATCTGCATGTGGGTGATTTTATCAATGTAAAATAAAACAGGTAGCTTAATTCAGCAAACATTTACTGAGCATCTGCTAAATGAGGCCCTGTGCTAGGTGAGGCAGGGAATATAAGGACAAGAATAATTGTTCAATTGTGGCTTATTAAATAAGATAACAGATAACCCAAGTGTTGAGACATGCAGGAAAATTTTAGGAGTTAGTACTAATAAGTTCGATTCTGTATTCTGCTAGTGAATGGTAAAATTGTATAAGAAGATATAAAAATGAAACTGTTTCTCCCTTTGTTTCGGCTGAGTCCCCAAAGGAGGAGAAAAACCAGTATATTCCAAATACATTCCTGTGCCCGAGGACTTGCAAAGAGGATGGAACAAAAACAATATTTTTTGATCCTTAGCATATCATCTTTTTTGAAGACATATAAATGCTTTAAGGGGCCCACTTGGCTTCACACTTGCCCCTGGTTTTGGGAGACTGATGTCTGACCCTCTCAGAGACAAGTTCAAATGCTGAGAAACCATTTTTTCAATTATTGGTACATTTTCTTATGCAAAGGGGAGGACTGAACATATGTATTTTATCTCTACTTTTGAGAAAGTGGGTATTCTGTTTGCTTGTTTATCCTACCAGTGTTTGAACAGAAATATTAATATTTCTTCCCTTTTTGCATAAAAGTTAACAGATGTACTGCATTGCATCTTGACATTTGTACTGAATGATATATTTTAGAATTTGTAGTACATCAGCACATAAAAAGCAACCTCAGTCGTTTCATAATGGCATAGCATTTTACCGTGTGGGTGTATCATAATTTCTTAAACCAATCCTAAATTGACAGACACTGGATGGCTTTCAAACTTTCATCTATTACCAAAATTAAAAAAAATAAACACTGTAATGAACAACCTCGCATATAAATTTTCTTATATATGTGTGTGCACACATACGGTAAGTAAATGTTCACTTTGATGCCTGTAAAAATTTTCTAAGTCTCCCTAAGTCTGCTTAGGGATCCTGTATTATCTATATAATCTATTCAACTACAAAAGAAACATTTGACAGAATAAGTGACACTTATGTTCACACATGTACATGCCCAGAAGAATTCCTGGGTCCAAACTGCATATGGAATTTTGATGAATACTGCCAAATTGCCTTTCATAAAAGATATACTATTTTCCACAAGAAAGTACATGAGTGCTTATTTCTTTACAGACAAGGCCATAGTTTTCAATGAACTCAGTTGTTGTTTTTTTAACTAAAAAAAATTAAAATAAAAACTAGTTTTACAATTCCTCGGCCAGAATCAGGCTTTATTCTTTCCATATGTAGGCAAATTCATTCTTTTAATCTATAGAGAGGCTAACCCAAGTGAAAATAGGTTCTTTTCTTAATATAGGCTTCAAGTTATTATATTTTAAAACATCCTTTCTTTTGGTTTCTGCTAAAATTTCTGTTTACATGATCCATTTAATTGTTTCTCCTTAAAATTTTGAAATATTTGATCCATCAAGACAGTGGTAGCAGCTCCAAATGGAGATACAGACCTCGTGTTAATACAGACTATAAAGTCACTACACTTCTCTCCTCAAAGAAAAAAATGTCCCTGGAGGCTAAATATCATCAAATTCTCCCTTACAGTCAGAATATTACCAGATTGTGACATACAAAGAACTAAAACCCCTCACTTATTTATAATTTTATCTTTTATGTTTTTCCACATACCTAAAAATTATTTAAAATATTAAATCACTCATTTAGAAAAAGATCTTTTGATAATTTTCCCATAAGGAAAAATCAATTTTTTTCAGAGGAAAAAAAATAAAAACAAGCTTGGTGATACTATTAATTATAAAATAATGATATGAGGTTGATCAAAAATTCATAATGCTTTGATATATAACCCTATATGAATAAGCAGGTCCTAATAATAATAAGGTCCTATTAATGTGTAGTGCCACCTTTTCTTAATATCTTCTGCTTCTGTTAGTCAAGGCTATGGTTTTTCCTGTGGTCGTGTATGGATGTGAGAGTTGGACTGTGAAGAAAGCTGAGCACCGAAGAATTGATGCTTTTGAACTGTGGTGTTGGAGAAGACTCTTGAGAGTCCCTTGGACTGCAAGGAGATCCAACCAGTCCATTCTGAAGGAGATCAGCCCTGGGATTTCTTTGGAAGTTCAGTTCAGTTCAGTTCAGTTGCTCAGTCATGTCTGACTCTTTGCTACAGCTGAAACTCCAGTACTTTGGCCACCTCATGTGAAGAGTTGACTCATTGGAAAAGACTCTGATGCTGGGAGGGATTGGGGGCAGGAGGAGAAGGGGACGACAGAGGATGAGATGGCTGGATGGCATCACTGACTCGATGGACGTGAGTCTGAGTGAACTCCGGGAGATGGTGATGGACAGGGAGGCCTGGTGTGCTGCGATTCATGGGGTCGCGAAGAGTCGGACACGACTGAGCAACTGAACTGAACTGAATGTGTAGTGCTAAAATAATAACCACAATGGCTCACATTTTTATGGTGCTTTATAGATTACAAAGCACTTCTGTGTACATGACACTAATTCCAGCTGCTGTTGATTATATGTGTGCTTAGTTGCTCAGTCATGTCTGACTCTTTGTGACCCCATGGACTGTAGCTCGCCAGGCTCATCTGTTCATGGGATTCTGCAAGCAAGAATACTGGAGTGGGTTGCCTTACCCTCCTTCAGGGGATCTTCCCAACCCAGGGATCGAAACCAGGTCTCCCGAATTGCAGGTGGATTCTTTCCCATCTGAGCCACCAGCAAAGCCCACTGTTGATTATATAAACCAGGTATTTTGATAAACTGTACCCTAGAATGGGACTTCCCTAGCTTCCCAGGTGGTTTTAGGGGTAAAGAACCTGCGTGTCAATGCAGGATATGTAAGAGACATGAGTTCGATCCCTGGGTTGGGAAGATCCCCTGGAGAAGGGCATGGCAACCTACTCTAGTATTCTTGTATGAAGA
The DNA here is from genome assembly GCF_023091745.1 of Budorcas taxicolor. Taxonomy (NCBI): domain Eukaryota; kingdom Metazoa; phylum Chordata; class Mammalia; order Artiodactyla; family Bovidae; genus Budorcas; species Budorcas taxicolor. The sequence goes on along the minus strand of NC_068935.1, from coordinate 105,161,439 downwards.
ATCCCATGGACAGAGGAGCCTGGCTGGCTACAGTCCATAGCATCGCAAAGAATCAGACATGACTGAAGCGACTTATCACACACGTACACTAGAAAGTATTAGTTTCTTTTCATTCAAGATGAGGGGAATGAAAACACATTGTTTTCTCAAGGTCAAAAAGCCAACGAGTGGTAAATCTTAGAGAAGGGAAGTAGAATGATGATTCCGAGGGGCTAGGTAGGGAGGGAGATGGGGAACTATTGTTTAATAGGCATAGAGTTTTATTTTTGCAAAGCTGTAGAGTTCTTTAGATGGATGGTGGTGATGGTTGCACAACAATATGAATGTGCCTCATACCACTGAGGGCTTCCCGTGTGGCTCAGCAGTAAAGAATCCACCTGCCAATGCAGGAGGATGTGAGTTCGATCCCTGGGTTTGGAAGATCCCCTGGGAAAGGAAATGGCAACCCACTCTAGTATTCTCGCCTGGAAAATCCCATGGGCAGAGGAGCCTGGCGGCCTCCAGTCCATGGGGTTGTAAAGAGTTGAGCATGCCCACATGCTCATGAACTATACTTAAAATGGTTAAGGTGGTACATTGTTATGTATATTTCATCACACACACACACCAAAAAAAAAAAAACTGCAGGGAAAAAGCCAGTGAATTGGGCTTCCCTGCTGGCTCAGAGGTTAAAGCATCTGCCTGGAATGAGGGAGACCCAGGTTCAATCCCTGGGTTGGGAAGACCCCCTGGAGAAGGAAATGGCAACCCACTCCAGTACTCTTGCCTGGAGAATCCCATGGATGGAGGAACCTGGTAGGCTACTGTCCATGGGGTCGCAAAGAGTCAGACATGACTGAACGACTTCACTTCACTTCACTTTTGTGAAGCCTGAATTTGATTTCATTTTGATCCAACCCTTTTTACAACTCAGAGCTGTTATTACTCTCATGTTGCAGATCAGGGGGCTAAAGCCCAGAAGGACTGAACTGTCTTATGTCACACAATTATCAAGTGGCAGAGTTGAAGTTCAAGGCAATGGAAGTGATTTTATAGCCAGAGGGCTAAGCACAGGAAGAAATAAAACTAAGGACTCATCTAACTGCTAAGGGTTAGGTAATACTGGGTTAATGACTTTACCTTCTTGGGCTATAGTTTACTCAGTTGTAAAATGAAGGAATAGATATAGATCAAACTGAAAAAATTTCAACATTTTTGACCATGACTTACAGTAAGAAATGTTTTATATTGACCCATTCTGCAAACACACATACACACGCACATACACCATGGTTTCCCAGAATCACACCTTGAGATAAGGATTTGAGTGTGAGTGGGATTTTCTAGGCAAGAGTACTGGAGTGGGGTGCCATTGCCTTCTCCGGATTAATCAAAGATGCTTTCGGGAGGAAGTGGTATGGGAATAGACAAGGCAGAGCAAGAAAGGTGCAGAAATCAACCAAGGGTCAGATTTCAGGTGAAGCCTCAGCCCCAGCCTAATCTCATGCACAGCTCTGAAGCATAAAATATACCCAAGGCTGACTCGCCCTGAGGCAAGAGAGCTGGTTACAGGCCACCCCAGCAGGATGTAACCTCCCAGGAACTGAAGCTCATGCTACCTATGATAGCCAGTCCTCAAAGATGGCCTCCAATAATCCCTGCCTTGTACAATTCACATCTTTGTGTAGTTTCCACCTATGCTGTCCCATGGTTGGTCACTGCAACCAATGAAATACAGCAGAAGTAATGGTATGTCACTTCTCAGATTAAAATATGAAAGACTGTGGCCTCCATCTTGGACTCTCTCTTCCCTGTCTCTGGGGGAAGCAAGGTCTCATTTTATGAGCAATCCTATAAAGAGGCCCATGAGATGGACTCTTAATAACAAGGACCCAAGGCCTTCAGCTGACAGCCAGCAAGGAACTGAGGCCTGCCAACAGGCACAGAAGTGAATCTGAAGGCATTTCCTGCAGCCCTAGTTATCAACTTTACTTAAATCTTATGAAACTCCCTGAGCCAGAATCACCCAGATAAGTTACTTCCAGATTCCTGACCCTCAGAAATCGTGTAACATAACAAATGCTGTCATTTTAAGTCACTAGGTTTTTGAAAAATTTGCTATGTGGCAACAGATAGACAATACAAATACATTAGGCTATGGTGTTTCCAGTAGCTGAAGGGAAGTTTTATGAAAAACTACAGGGAAGATTCTTTAGGAGAGAGGCACAAAGACACTGGAGGATGGGCAGAACCAGCGAGAGACTGGAGGTGATGTGAGCTCTGCTCTCTCTCCAAAACAAATGTTTCACGAAACAACACTTACTCTTACTGCAGGCAATGCACTTTGATAATTTCTATTTGATTATACTCATATTTGGTTTATGAAGTGCTGGAAGTGAGCCCTTAAATTGATTTCACAATTCATTAACAAGTTGTGACCTGCAGTTGAAAAATAGTGAACTTAATCATCTTTGAGATCCCTTTTAGATCAAAACTTCTGTAACTAGGAGACTTCACAGTGTTATTACAATGACAGCTAACAACACCCACTATGCCATAACTATTCCAAATAAGTTAGTAACTATTGATAGTCCCATTTTACAGATGTTAAGACTGGTAAGTGGCAGAGGACAGGAGGAAACCCAGGAAGTCTGACTTCAAAACAAGTTGTCAAGAGTGCAGGCTCCTAAGTGAGACTGGGTTCAAATCCTGATGCCAGTGCTTGATCAATAATTACTTGTAATGATGATCACAATATACTGCAATCATTGGCAGCCATCAGCTCAGTGATGGGGAAAGTTCTAACAAAAGGAATTTAGGATCAAGGTCATGTATATTTACTGAATTTAGAAGTTAGTCATTGATAATCAGCTCAATATTCTGCTCTGTTTTAGCCATGTTGGCCCAGTCTTCATCTTGAATTTAGCCACTTATACCAGGTGGGGCTCTGGCCTGGGTTATATAACATCTGCATGCTTGAATGTCTAGAGTTTATTTCCCTGTAACTAGATAGAAGGAATTTCAACATACTCATTTTTATGTATTGTTTTATTAAAGTACTCCTCTAATAAATGAATGTAACTAAAACACATTAGTCACCATTAGGTAGAGGATACTCTTACTGATGTCAGTGAACAGTAATCACTCTCTGGATGTTAAAAATAGGGTCAATAAATGTTATGATATAAATGACTAAAATGGTAAACAACAACAACAACACTGCACAGAATCTGGATACCTGGAACTATTATCTTTTTGGCTGAATTCCTCTGAGCCATGTCTCCATCAATCATATCTTTCATGTCACAGGATAAATACAGCATTTATCACAGGTAGCGAAGTCAGTATAGAAGCATAGCATCCTTTTAATAAAAGATTATCAGTGATCAAAGATTTATACACCTGCTGAGTGAATTATCTAGAGCTGGACACATGTAGAGGATACATGTCAGGAAAGATACTTCAGCAGCTGCTTTGTTGTCAGATGACTTGAAGGATTTAAAAAGAAAGAAGAAAGAAAAATTGGTTTATGCTCCAATTCATATGCTACTGTGTGATGAGAAATTACAGGGCAATAACAGTGACTGCAACCTAGCTTGGGATACTGTTAGCAGATATAAAACACTGTTCTCCTGCCACCTATTTTTTTAAAAGTCATTTTGTATATATTGCTAAAGAGAGAGTTACATAAAACACCATGGTTCCCCCAAACATCAATCCAGATGTCCTTTAAAATTAACAATTTAAGATTATTTCTGGACAGAAGACCTAAATAGATGTTTCTTCAAAGAAAACATACAGATAGCCAACAGGCACATGAAAGGATGCTCAACATTGCTAATTACTAGAGAAATGCAAATCAAGTGCCATGAGGTACGACCTCACACCAGTCAGAATGGTCATCATTAAAAAATCTACAAATAAAAAATGCTGGAGAGGGTGTAGAGAAAAAAGAACCCTCCTACACTGTTGGTGGGGTCACTGTGGAAAACAGTATGGAGGTATCTCAAAAAACTGAAAATACAGTTGCCATATGACCCAGCAATCCCAATCATGGGAATCTACCCAGACAAAACTACAATTTGAAAAGGTAAATGCACCCCGATGTTCATAGCAGCACTATTTACAATAGCCAAGACAAGGAAACAACCTAAATGTCCACTGACAGAGGAATGGATAAAGAAGATGTGGTACATATATATAATGGAATATTACTGAACCATCAAAAGAATGAAATAATGCCATTTGCAGCAACGTGGATGCAACTAGAGATTATCATATTAAGTGAAGTAAGTCAGAAAGAGAAAGACAGATATCATATGATATCATTTCTATGTGGAATCTAAAATATGGCACAAATGAACCTGTCTACAAAAACAGAAGGAGACTCACAGACATAGAGCGGAGACTTGTGGTTGCTGGTGCAGGGGGAGTGGGAGAGGGAGGGACTGAGAGTTTGGGATTGGTAGATGCAAACTATTACATTTAGAATGGATAGACAACAAGGTCCTAATCCATAGCACAGGGAACTATATGGAGTATCCTGTGATCAATCATAATGGAAAAAAGATAAAAAAGAATATATATATGTGCATAACTGAGTTACTTTGCTGTACAGCAAATTAACACAACATTGTATATCGAGTATACTTCAATTAACATCTTTTTAAAAGATCTACAAATCACCAACACTGGAGAGACTATGGAGAAAAGGGAACCCTCTCACACTTTTGGTAGGACTGTAAATTGGTGCAGCCACTGTGAAAAACAGTATGGAGATTCCTCAAAAAACTAAAACTAGAGTTGCTTTTTATACTAAGCAAAGCAAGTCAGAAAGAGAAAGACAAATATCATATGATGTCACTTATATGTGGACTCTAAAATAGGACACAAAGGAATCTATTTATGAAACAGAAACAGTCTTACATACATGGAGAACAGACTTGTGGTTGTCAAGGGGTAGGGATGCAGTGGAGGTTTGGGATTAGCGGATGCAGACTAGTAGATTTAGATGCATAAACAGCAAGGTCCTATTGTATAGCACAGGGAACTATATTCAATATCCTGTGATAAACCATAATGGAAAAGAATAGGAAAAAGAACACAAACATATATATAACTGAATCACTTTGCTATACAGCAGAAATTAACACAACATTGTAAATCAACTATATTTCAATAATGGAAATTAAAATGAAATTTTTTCTAATTATAAGGGAAGCACACACTTTTATAAAACATTTAATAAATGCAGAAAATGTAAGAGTAAAGGGAAAAAAATCACAAAGTGATCAGATATCAGATCACATGAGGTAATAATTATCACTATTAAAATGTGATATGTTATCTTTAAATTAGCATCATACTATATGTACTTTTTATAATTTCATATTTTCACTTTTCAGAGAAGGCAATGGCACCCCACTCCAGTACTCTTGCCTGGAAAATCCCATGGACAGAGGAGCCTGGTAGGCTGTAGTCCATGGGGTCGCTAGAGTCGGACACAACTGAGCGACTTCACTTTCACTTTTCACTTTCATGCATTGGAGAAGGAAATGGCAACCCACTCCAATGTTCTTGCCTAGAGAATCCCAGGGATGGGGAAGCCTGGTGGGCTGCCATCTATGGGGTCGCACAGAGTTGGACATGACTGAAGCGACTTAGCAGCAGCAGCAGCATTTTCACTTAAAAACATACTACAGGAATTTTCCTGTGTCAACATATTCTACTTGAACATTACTCTGATGACTGCACAGAATTCCATTCTATGGACATAGCATTTTAACAGTCAGTACCCAGCAGGCAAACAGAAACCACTCTAAACATTTAATACAGAAACAGACTTAATGCTAATATTTTGCTATAAAGTTATAAAAAGTGCTGAAGAAGAAAAAAGGAGAAAGGCGTGTCTTAGTGAGCTATCACTGTGTGACAAACCACTTCAAACTTACTTGTGTAAAACCAGAATTTAAGAAAAATTCTTTGGCTAACAATTTAGGCTGGGTTCATCTCAGCACTTCTGTGGTCTCAGTTGAGGGCTCTCCTGTATCTATGGTTGGCTGTGGGCTGGCTTTGCTGATCTTGGCTGGGCTCCTTTACATGTTTGGGGATTTTAGCTGGCACAAGGTGACTGGCTAGGCTCAGACCCACATGGTTTGTCATTCTCTGGCAGGCCAGCGTGGGCTTATTCCATGGTAGTCAAGGGGCTCCAAGAGAAAGAGCAGAAGCCAGAGGGTCCTTTTGGGGCCTAGGCTTGGGACTACCACAGTGCCTTTTTCTCTGCCTTCTACTATTCTAAGGAACAAGGCCAACTCAGATTCGAAGAGCAGTGAAATAGATTCCGCTTTTTATGTGGAAAGTTGTAAAGTCGCATTGCACAAGGGCATGGAAACGGGGAGAGAAAGAGTTCTGGCTAGTTTTGCAAATGACTGATGACAGTGTGTCTTACCTAGGAAACCTGAAGGCTGCCACCTGAAACCTGAAATGCAGCCTGGGGCTGGAGCCCATAGTGGGTGATGGCACTTGTGGCACTTAATATTGATCTGCGAGAGGTACTGCTGCTGCCTTATTTGGAGGTACTGCTATCACTGAGTAGAAACCTAGGAGTCTAAACCTTATGAATCTGTTAAAATGCCACAGATGTTTTGGGAACAAATAGTTGCCTGTAATCATTGTTGCTGCCTCTAGAGGACCCCTTGAGACAGACTAAAAGGCTATTGTCTTTTCCACCTTATAGTTTCCCCACCAGTGCCTCCCAGTAGCAAGCCTAACGGGATGCAAGCTGAAAGGGACCCTGCAAAAGGGAGTCTACTGCTTTCTAACCACCTGTGACACAGAGAAGAGCATCAAAAGTACAGCTGAGACTCAAGTGAAAAGTGACTGTACAATAATATCATTCATTTAATGGATCCCCCATTGCTGGATATTTAGATTATTTCTTTGGAAATACAACATAAATGTGGAAAGCAAATCCATCAATGGGATAGTTTCTGAACCCCATGGACAATGATATTTAATTTCTAAGAAAGGCATTTAAGAAGGGATGTATCCTCCTTGAGCTCAGCAATAAACAAATGATACATAAAACAGAATGGCTCAACGTAGCTCTGCTCTGTCCCTCCAAGGGTAGATTTATGTCTTCGAGACAGGATGAACACCAGAGTTCTGTCCATGTGGAGCTATCATCACATAGTTTACCTCCAAAATTATTTCCTTCACATTGCATTCCCATTTGGTTGAGGTGTAAAGGAAATATTCTGAAATTATTATTATAATTTTTGTATCCAAAAAACACCATTGTATGCAAAAGCTTTAGCTGCATTTCCCTATGTCCAACAGTCACAGGGTAAACATAAAATCCCAATGGCAATGTTACAAATAGCATTTCAGCCATGAAATTAAAAGACGCTTACTCCTTGGAAGAAAAGTTATGACCAACCTAGATAGCATATTCAAAAGGAGAGACATTACTTTGCCGACTAAGGTCCATCTAGTCAAGGCTATGGTTTTTCCAGTAGTCATGTATGGATGTGAGAGTTGGACTGTGAAGAAGGCTGAGCGCCGAAGAATTGATGCTTTTGAACTGTGGTGTTGGAGAAGACTCTTGAGAGTCCCTTGGACTGCAAGAAGATCCAACCAGTCCATTCTGAAGGAGATCAACCCTGGGATTTCTTTGGAAGGAATGATGCTAAAGCTGAAACTCCAGTACCTAGGCCACCTCATGCGAAGGGTCCTCTCATTGGAGAAGACTCTGATGCTGGGAGGGATTGGGGGCAGGAGGAGAAGGGGATGACCGAGGATGAGATGGCTGGATGGCATCACTGACTCGATGGATGCAACTCTGAGTGAACTCCGGAAATTGGTGATGGACAAGGAGGGCTGGCGTGCTGCGATTCATGGGGTCGCAAAGAGTTGGACACGACTGAGCGACTGAACTGAACTGATCTGAAGGTTTAGCCTCTGTACACAGTGTTTCATTTTACTAACTTATTTTTTTATTATAAATGTAATGCTGCTTGTAAAAAAATCAAACAAGCGTTTTCAGGGGTGAAATTCCATCCTAAATAGCATTCAAAGATTTATCATGTATATTTCATCTTGACTTTTTCCTATGAACACTCTAATACATTTTATTATTATAGTCACAGGTTACAATTCTCTTCTATAAATTGCCTTTGTAAGTAAAAGATTAGATATTATGTATTATATTTTGACGAACCTTTTGTTTTAATACAGTTAAATATACATAATATATAAAAACCATATCATAGCATTCTATAGGATGGATATGCTAAAATTCATGTTACTGTTCATTTTCCTCAGTAGAGTACAAGCTCCCTGAGGACAGGAGCCTGGTTTGGTTTGGTCACTGAATCTCTAATGCAGATGTTTCAAAACTGTGTAGAATGAGTGACTAAATGACAAAACACTATAGATGAATATTCATATTATGCTCCATCTTTCACTATTCCAATAATGAATTTGGCAATTAGCAATCTTAAAAATATATGTTGAATGCATTGCCAAGACAAAAACAAACAAACACAAAAACTGAAGCACTTCAACCCCTCTCAAATTCATCCCAATATTTTCAGGAAGTCCCCAGTGAAAAGGGAGATGCCACTTGTATTTACAAATCTGGTCTTCCTAGCTATTACTTAGACCTGCCAGTACTGTTTCACAAATGTAGTCCTGTTACAAAGTAGCATGGGCCTTTTCCTTTTTTTTAGCTTGTGTTGCTTGGTTAAGTCGTCTGAGTCTCTTATGTTTCTACCCCATGTTTTGAGACATCCAGCTGTCATTCTGTGGAAATGAGAACAGTACCCTTTGTTCTTGCAATTTTTTGTTAAGCAGGCTATACTGGCTGTAAAACTTTGTGCTCTCGATATCTCTATGAAAATTTTTTCTTATCTAGTTTTTATTTTTTTATTTTTGGAACATCTGCTTTCCCCCAAGGCTCAGGGTTAAATTCCCAATGAGGAAATACAAGGGCCTGCCTCATTCATCGGAGAAGGCAATGGCACCCCACTCCAGTACTCTTGCCTGGAAAAATCCCATGGACGGAGGAGCCTGGTAGGCTGCAGTCCATGGAGTCGCTGAGGGTCAGACATGACTGAGTGACTTCACTTTCACTTTTCACTTTCATGCACTGGAGAAGGAAATGGCAACCCACTCCAGTGTTCTTGCCTGGAGAATCCCAGGGACGGGGGAGCCTGGTGGGCTGCTGTCTATGGGGTCACACAGAGGCGGACACGACTGAAGTGACTTAGCAGCAGCAGCAGCCTCATTCATTCCATGTATAATATATATTGAGCTGTCCTCAGAACAACCCTCTGATGCTCACGTTAAAGCTCCTTAAACTAAATTTACAAACCTTAGTTCTCTCCTCTCTTTGGTTGAGTGCTTTCCTGAGTGACTTTCACAGATATACATTTAGCAGGTCCAATCTATGTCCTGTAGACATTTCTGAATCCCAGGGTAAAAGTCATTTGTGGTGTTCAGGTGGGAACTCCTGGAAACACATAGATATATTAATAAATACAGAAATTTAGATGAATGGACAAATGCTCAAAATTCACTTCAGCAAATTCTCAAAACAGTTAAGGTTTCCCCCTTTAAGCCCTAAAATTTTTAATACTTTAACCTTTTATGTAGAGGGCTTCCTTTATAAAAATATCCTTTTTATGATAATTGTTATATATGATCATTTAGAAATTTGAGGAAAGGAAGTAAATACAAAACATAGGAAGTAAAATCACCTATAACCCCCACCCCCAGAGCTACCAGTGTGAAAATTTTATACATATTTTCTTCCAATTTCTTTTCTATATGTTCTTACCTGGTTCAGATCATAGTACATATATATTTTTCTACTTTTATATTTTTCCTTAATATTATAACAAAAATGTCCCTTTGCGACTAAAAAAGTTCTTCATCTACATACCTGCTAACAACCATAAACAAATCCCTTGTTTGGATGTACCATTTATTGAGATCATATGGTATTTTAAAAGCCGTCCTCCAAGTTTACTCACACTAGAAGTCAGTCATATTCAATTCCTCCTTTTCCTTCATTACCCAAAGCCACTTAGTCTTGACGGCTATCTATTCTATTTCTGAACAATTTCTTTTACCTGTCCCAGTGGTTTCAATCCCAGCTAGAACATATAGGGAGCTTTAAAAAATAATGATTGCTGGGGCCTCACCAAAGACTGAGCTAATCAGAATCTCTGGGGGATGGAGACCAGGTATCCACAAGTCTAAAAGCTTCCCAGTGAATTTTTAGAGAAGGACAACACATTTAGGTTTATTTCAATCAAATCACACTTTCTTTTCCAACTGTTGCAAAGTGTATCTACAATTTTCTATTACAGATTCACTTTTAAAAAGTTTTCTGTGACATTACAGCAAGCTTTTCTTTTTCAGACAGAGGAATATTCCCAAATTCTTCCTCAAGTGAAAATAAAAACTCCACTCTAGTAAATGGCAATACCTGAAATTACAGTAAACCAGGCACTTGAAAGGATAGCCAGGAAGTCTTCCAACAGTTTATTAGAAAGAATGTAGACATTTAAAAAAAATTCCCCATTGCCATGAACATATATTGAGGTTTTCAGCCCAGGTACAAGCTGAATCAAAAAAAAGGAAGAAAGAAAGGAATGAAAAAAATCCAATAGTGCATTAATATTTTTTCCCACTCATTTGTCATAATGACAGTGCAAAGACAAATTTGGTCTAAATGTACAGACTCTCAAGCAACAATGTACAGCCTTTCTTCATCCTCTGTGCTAAGAAATGTAGAAGTTTAAGTATCAAGCAATACCAAATGTATAGGCTTCAAAACCATCAAGTTACAGCATTCACTAGTTTTAGCCAAGATACATCTGGAACACTGACAAATGATCACTTGTGCACAATAATGTGAAGCAAATTTTTTGAAAAATAAAACTTTAGTGAAATAATTCTGAAAGATATACCAGAGAAACAACATGTTACTAAAGTATCACCCAATTGTTTCAGCCACTTTTGAGTCCATGTTCTAAAATCTAAAATTTAGTTCCTTTCCCTAAGCTAAGTGCTTCCTATCATGTCAGTATCTAGGCTGTGAAGTAAAGGAGACTTTGGTGAACTGTTTTTATTTATCACAACTGCTTTATCAATTGCCTAGGACCTCAACAGCATCATGGAAAAAATGGTGGTGGTGTAGTCACTCAGTTGTGTCCTGACTCTTGCGACCTCACGGACTGTGGCCAGGATCCTTTGTCCATGGGATTCTCAGGCAAGACTACTGGAGTGGGTTCCCACACCCTCCTCCAGGGGATCTTCCTGATCCAGGGATTGAACCCAGGTGTCCTGCATTGCAGGCATATGCTTCACCAACTGAGTCACCAGGGATGCCCCCCAAATTGCCCAGTACAATGTTACATATCAACCCTTAGTGAAGCCTTTAAAAAAGCAAACAGGTTGGAAAATGGGTTATAGGAGGCAAATATAGTATCTGCCTTTAGAGCTATCAACTCAGGAATTCTCTCAATTACAGAATCTTGCAGAGAAGTTATTTTTCTTTCTCAAAATCCAGTGATGACAACATTCCTTACTCCAGATCTGGCAATTTTTTTCATCACTTTCTTGTGAATCATCACCTGCTCCATCTACTTCTGGTTAATCTACATTCTCATCACCACCCATGTTGTTCATCATCTCAGAGAAATGATCAAAATTAGACATGTCTGCAACTGAATCACCTGCACAGTCTTTCCAATTATTGAAGTTCACACTAAGCCAATTAAGCTTTGCCCTCTCTTTTGTTAACCTTGGCCATGACTGGCCAGATTCTCCTTTTCACAATATAAAATTGATCTGTCCGTTCTTTTATGCTTGGAATCATTTGGATCAATACAGTGAAGAATATCAATTTCATTTAAATATCTAAAATGATCAATTCCTCCAAGACAACTGAATGTAAGTTTGGAGTTCTCAAAATTTACATTAACATCTTGACTGTCTTCAACACAAAATTCAGTGAAGACATAGTTCCTTTGATTGTACCACTTTGGAGAAGCAGGCTGTATCATGAACAGGGCAGGGGCACTGACTAACGGGTGGGTGAGCCTCTCCAGTGGCCTGGAAATGGAGGTTTTCTCCTCAGCGAATTTTAATACAGCCGGAGTTGAGATGCACTGTTCCAGCCCCTCCTCTAGCCCCATGCCACTTCCCAAGGCCCAGCCCTTATCAACTCCCAATCAGGTTATTGCAGTTACCCCCTAACTCTTTTCTTGTTTCCGTTTTGTACATAATTTTCTTTATTTATCTAGGCTGTGCTGGGTCTTCATTGCTGTGCAGGCTTTTCTCTAGTTGTAGTGCTGGGCCTCTTGTTGCAGTGCCTTCTCTTGTTGAGGATCACAGGCCCTAGGGTGTGTGGACTCAGTAGTTGCGGCACATGGGGTTGATAGTTGAGGTTCCTGGGCTCTGTAGCATGGGCTCAGTTGTTCCATGGCATGTAAGAGATTCTTCCTGGACCAGGGATCAAACCCTTATCTCCTGCATTGGCAGACAGATTCTTTACCACCAAGCCACCAGGGAAGCCCCTCTCTTCCTGTTTCTAGTCTTTCTCTTCTGCAACCTCCACTCCTGCATACTGCTTCCCAAATTTCTTTGGGAAGTAACTGCTAAAACATGGGTCAGATCACATCACTCCCATACTGCCTAAACAAGAGAGTCAAACTTGGCCTGAGCAAGATCCTCCTCCAACCAACATTTCTGCATCCTTTCCTCCTCTGGGTCTTCCACTGCTCAAAGACTACCACTATCCTCTTCTTACTTTGACTTCTATTTCAATTACTGTGGGGCCCTAAATGGGAAACCTTAAAAAGATAGGTTAGCTTTGCGGTTGGAAACTAAGATGGCGCGCCTGGTGGAAGAGATAGGGGCGTGGTCTATGTTAAAGTTTTTGATTGGCTCTCTTGATTTCCATGCACGCGGACAGCGTGTGATCACCATAGACTCCTGTTATAATGAAGGCACATGACGATTTGACCTTTAACGTGATTGGTGCAACTATGGCACATGATGATTTGACCTTTAACGTGATTGGTGCAACTATAGAAAGTCCCTCGCAAAACCCCCCTGCTTGCCTATATAAACCAAGAGTTAGCGGCAATAAAGCGTAACTGCTTAGAAGGAACCCCTGCCGTGGCTGATTGTCTCTGGCTCGCAGAGGGGCTGGGTTGGCGGACAGCAGGCTCACTTTTCCTTGGGACCCCTCAGCTCTGCTGAGGGAAATTTCACTGCCTCTCTTTTTCTGTGGAGCGCCCCCCGCAGAAACCACATCCTCCTTCTATCAGTCAACAATTGTCTATTGAGTGGCTACTATATACCACCCATCTACTCAGTACATTTTTTGAATTGCTACTGTATCTAGGTATTGGGGATATGGCAGTGAATAAGCTTATTTAACTTATATGCAGAGTGCATCATGAGAAAAGCTGGGCTGGAAGAAGCACAAGCTGGAATCAAGATTTCCGGGAGAAATATCAATAACCTCAGATATGCAGATAACACCACCCTTATGGCAGAAAGTGAAGAAGAACTAAAGAGCATCTTGATGAAAGTGAAAGAGGAGAGTGAGAAAGTTGGCTTAAAGCTCAACATTCAGAAAACTAAGATCATGGCATCTGGTCCCATCACTTCATGGGAAATAGATGGGGAAACAGTGTCAGACTTTATTTTATTGGGCTCCAAAATCACTGCAGATGGTGACTGCAGCCACAAAACTAAAAGACACTCCTTGGAAGGAAAGTTATGACCAACCTAGACAGCATATTAAAAAGCAGAGATATTGCTTTGCCAACAAAGGTCCGTCTAGTCAAGGCTATGGTTTTTCCAGTAGTCATGTATGGATGTGAGAGTTGGACTGTGAAGAAAGCTGAGTGCCGAAGAATTGATGCTTTTGAACTGTGGTGTTGGAGAAGACTCTTGAGAGTCCCTTGGACTGCAAGGAGATCCAACCAGTCCATCCTAAAGAAGATCAGTCCTGGGTGTTCTTTGGAAGGACTGATGCTGAAGCTGAAACTCCAATACTTTGGGCACCTCATGCGAAGAGTTGACTCATTGGAAAAGACTCTGATGCTGGGAGGGATTGTGGGCAGGAGGAGAGGGGGATGACAGAGGATGAGATGGCTGGATGGCATCACCGACTCGATGCACATGAGTTTGGGTGAACTCCGGGAGTTGGTGATGGACAGGGAGGCCTGGCGTGCTGCGATTCATGGGGTCGCAAAGAGTCAGACACGACTGAGTGACTGAACTGAAGACAAAATTACCTGCTTGGTGGAGATTAGTGGGAGAGGCAGACAACAAAACAAGTGCACAAATAAGAAAATGTTAGGTAAGTGTGATGCAGAGAATTGGAACATATAGCAACTAGGTGGCTATTTTTGACTGGGTGGCTATTTCCATCTGAAATGGCCTTTCCAAGGAGGTGACATCTATACTGAGATCTAAATGACAGGAAGGGAGGGGCCGGCTATTCAGAGTTTAAGGGGCAAAGCATTCTAAACATAGGACCAGCCACTGTGAAGGTTTTCAGGCAAAATGAAGTCTGATTGAAGGGCCAGAAGAAGGCAGAGCAGCTGAAGCACAGGGATAAAGGGTGAGCCGTGGGAGATGAAGTTGGAGTCAGCTCGCATATGCTTTCTAAGTCAGGGTAAAGAGTTGTAATTTGATTCTTTGGGCAATGATGGGAAGCCGCTGGAGGGCTTTAAATGAGAAAGTGACATGATGTGCTTTGTGTTTGAACAAGATCACTCTGGTTGCTGTGGGAACAATACATTGGGGGAGACAGTAGGAGCAGGGAACAGGTAGGTGCTTTGGTGGCAGTCTGGTTTTCCTTGAAGTACTTGCTCCATTTAAGACAAAGAACAAATGAAAAGCTCCTCTTGTTTTTAAGCAAAATATTAAAATTCTTATTATCATCTAACAGGACCCGAATGGGCTGACCTCTCTCCAGCCTCCTGTACACCATCTTTGCCCCTGCTATTGAGCCTTGTGGACCTTCTGCCAGTTCTTCAAATGTAGTAGGCCACAGGACCTTTGGACTTGCTGTGGTTATGTTATTTGCATGTGTGACAAAATATACATACCATAAAATTTACCATGTTAACCATTTAAAAGTATACAACTCAGTGGCATTAACGATATTCACAATGTTGTCATCATCACTCTCTAGCTCCAGAACTTTTTCATCATCTCAGGAGGAAACACTGGACTATTAAGTAATCACTTCCCATTCCCTCCTGCCCCAGCCCCTGGGAGATCATTAATCTGCTTTCTGTCTTTAAGGATTTGCCTATTCTGGACAGTTCACAAAAATGAGTACAATATGTGTTATTTGTGTGGCTTCTTTCACTCAGTAAAAAGTTTCCAAGATTCATTCATATGATAGCATGTGTCAGTACTGCATTCCTTTTTATGACTGAATAATATTCCATTGGATGGATTTATCACATTTTGTTTATCCATTCCTTCGTTGATGGACAGTTGTTTATCTTCACCCTTCAATTAATGTGACTAGTGCTGCTGTGAACACTCATGTACACATTTTTGTTCGAATCCCTGCTTTCAATTCTTGGGGGTGTATACCTAACAGTGAACTGCTGCGTGATATGACAGCTGTGGTCATATTTTGAGGAATGAGATCAGTGAACCTTTGACATGGATTAGTTTCCTGTGGCAACAAAGTACAATTAAAATAATTGCAGAAAATTTATTTTCTCCCAGTTCTGAAGGCTAGAAGTCTGAAATCAAAGTGTCAGGAGGGCCAAGCTTCCTCTGAGACCAGGTAGAATCCTTGTTTGCCTCTTCCTAGCTTCAAGTGGTGACAATCAATCCTTGGCACTTTTGGCTTGCAGCTACATCATTTCAATCAGTCTCATGGCCTTTACCCTGTGTGTGTCTGTGTCTTCACGTGGCCCTCTTCCTGGGTCTTTTCTTCTTTTAAGGACACCAGTCATACTGGACTAAGGGCCACCCTACTCCAGTATGACCTCCTCTTAAATAATTACATCTGCAATAACACTATTTCCAAATAAAGTCACATTCTGAGGTAAAGGGGAGAGGACTTTAACATATCGTTTTGGAGGACACAATTCAATCCATGACAAACTGACAGACATTACTGTGCTTCTGAATCCCCTGGGGATCCTGTTAACACGGGCTTGGTGTGAGGCCTGAGGTTATGCATTTTCAATCAGCTCTCCCAGCTGGTAGCCGTGCTGCTGGTTCATCGATATGGTGGCCAACTAGTCTTGGTTTTACCAATAAAAATCCAGAGTTAAAGGAAAGCCTTCAGTCCTGGGAAAACTGGAATGTTTGTCACCCTATTATATCACAGACCACATTTTGAGTAGCAAGGCTCTAATTATGAACTATGGTGATTTACCCATTAATTACATTACTGAATACTCTTATCTTTAAATTTAAATAAATTATTTTTTGCTAGAATAGCCCAAGATTTCAAGAATCTTGACCCCCAAAAAGCTTCAGACAAACTGTGAAATGGTGACTTCGTTGAGTTCATGGGTGCCATATGTGAATATTGTATATTAACTCATGAAATTATCTATGATGCTCAGCGTTGTCCCAGTGGGGTTGAAAACTGAGGTTTTTGACCCCTTTGCAGAGTAATTATGCATGGGAAAGATCTTTTTGGATAAGACTACTTACTGCGTTTGACGTCTTCAGTATCCTTTTCTTGTGCCACCCAGGGACCGTGAAAGTGGAAGTGAAAGTGCTTTTCTGAGGGTGGGTTTGAGCATGTTGTGGTTTGAGCTCTTGATTTCCATTAAGACCACCTGAAAAACTTTGAAAACTGCCACGCCCTCACTCCAAACCAAATGATTCAGGCTACCTGGGATTGGGCACAGGCAGTCAAGGCTTTGTTGTTAGTGTTTAAGCTCTCCAGGTGATGCAAATAAGCAACCAGCGTAGAAAATCCCTCTGCAAGATCTTCGTTTATAAGAGAAACATTGCCAATCTGTCCCTAATCTTTTTTTCCACCTGCACCCACATTCCTCTCCACTCCCCTCTATGCCCACTTACCTCTCTGTCATGGTTGGTCATTACCTTAAGCAAGTTCTCCTCTTCCTCATATTTGTGTCCTATTTATACAATGACCTCACTGACCTGGGACCATGTACAACCCACTGGCGGTAATAATTACTCCTGCAACTGACCTTGGCAGGCTTTCTTCGAGCTTTATTGACTTTGTTTTTCCTTCTTTCACAAAAGGCATCCTTAGCATCATCCACAATAAAGTTGCGACATTAGCCTGTGATAATGTCGCTGTTTTGACTGCAGAGCCTCTTAGGAATCCAGCGAAATCTCCCACAGAATCTGTACTGTGTGTTCCTCTGCAAACCAGCCACAGGAAATCTGGGTGGAGTGTACATTGCTTTTTTATTGGGATATAATTCATGTGCTATAAAATTCACCCTTTTAAAGTGTCCAATTCAGTGGTTTTTAGTATATTCATGAAATTATGCAGCCATCACCACAATCTAATTCCAGAGCGTTTTTGTCACTCCGCAAAGAAACCCCCTACTCATCAACAGTCGCTCCTCAATTCCTGTTGCCCCCTGCAAACTAATCTATTTCTGTCTCTATGGATCTGTCTATTCTGGACATTGCCTATAAATGAAACATTCAGTATGTGGTCTTTTGTGTCTGGCTTCTTAGCATATTTTCAAGGCTCAAACATATTACAGCAAATATCAGTGCTTCGTTGTTTGTGTGTGTGACCAAATAATGTTCCATTGTATGGATGTGCTACCTTATGTTTATCTATTCACAAGTGATGGACATTGGGGTGCTGTGAACATTCATGGGCAGGCTTTTGTGTGGACATGTTTTCATTTCTCTTGGGAGTGGAACCACTGGGTCATATGGTTAACTCTGTATTTAACGTTTTGAGGAACTTCTGAATTGTTTTCCAACCTTATTTTTTGACCTTAAAACAGCTCTTTCCTGAGTGTGAGCTGGTCTGTACTTGTTAGGGTGGGGAATAGGAGTCTCAGGGACTTTAAACACTTTTTTTTTTTTCTGTTATACATTTTATGTGAAGAATGAATGGTACTTTCACATAGAACCTTGTCATTTGGCTTCCAAAATGTCAAGAAAGCATGAAGCGCCTGTGGTGGCAACGATTGGGGGTGTCTGTCTGAGCTCCCGTGTTCCTAACCATCCCTCCAGCTGTATCTCCGGCCACCTGTCACAGTCTGTTACTGGCACAGACAAGGCCAGCTTGTTCCAAGGACACGACTACTGGGCCACTTCCATCTCAGATGGCCTGGTGGGCCGTCCAAATGTAGAAATCCGATTGCTTTCCGGGGATGGCAATAAACCAGGTGCAGACAATCCTGCAAATGGAAAGCCCTACTGCGTACAAAGCAAAAACTCTTCTACTCACTCCCGGAGGCCCTGCCCCACTCCTCGGCTGGCTGGCTTAGCCTGTGCGGACTCGCGCGGGTGAACGGCCTCCTCCGCATGCGCAGTTTCCGCCGGTCGGTTCCTTAAGTGGGCGCTCTGCCGGGTGCGCGCTCAAGCACGCGCGCCGTCTCGCGTGCACGCGCGCACGGGGCCTCTAGCCGCACGCGCCCCTGCCCCGCCCCGCCCCGCCCCGCCCCCTCCCCCCTCCCGCGCGCCCGCCCGCCTCCAGCCGCCGCCGCCGCCGCCGGAGCTCTGTAGTATGGCATCGAGGAGAATGGAGACCAAACCTGTGATAACCTGTCTCAAAACCCTCCTCATCATCTACTCCTTCGTCTTCTGGGTGAGTGGCCACGCCGGACCGGCGGCTGCGCTGCCGTCCATCGGTCAGTGTAGTGATGCTCCGAGAAGGGATGGGGGAGGAAAAAAACTAAAGCAAAAATCAAATCTCGGTCTCCTTACGGAGATAGGTGCAGGGCTGGGGCTGCAGGATGGCAGGGTGCAGCCGTGGGGCTGCTCGGACCCTGCACCCCGCCCGGTGTAGGTTGCAAGGGGCTGCGTGGTGGCGATGACTGCAGGTTGTCGACCTTTCCAAAATATTTTAATGCATTGACTTATTCTTTTAAGCTCGCGGGTTAGGGTCAGCCTCTGGGGAAAGTTGCGGTTTTATTCGGCTGTTTTCCTCGCTGGATCCCCCTCCTCATCCTCCCTTACCAGCCCGTTCGCGGCGCCTCTTGGAGCTAACCTGTGGTCGGCTGGGAGCAGGAGCGAGAGCGCAGGGTTTGATCCCAGATTCCCGGTTATTCCCGACCCCGCGGGGCTGCGAGAGGCAGGCGCCGGGAGCCGCGTGCTGCTTGGCTGGGCAAGGGAGATCAAAGGCCCCCCAAGCGCACTGATATGGGGTGGGCGCCGCCGCCGCGCGGAAACGCACGAAGGGAAGAGGGTCTTACATAAACCAGGGGCATCTTTGCGCTTTCTCGGAGACTCAGGTCTTAGGACCTTTTGCCCACTCGCCTGCACCCTTACACTCATCTTTCTGTCGTTGCGTGAACCCATTCTGCAGAGCCCCAGGGAAGGACCCCCACCACCTGATGACAGCAATAGCGCCCCAACTCTACTCCCCATCTTAATTGGTGCTGCTATCGGTCCTTGAACCTCAATGCAGAAGGGTGACGTCAGCCCCTCAGCAGAAGCCTCTGCGAGCTGGAGGAGGAGTGGGGGGGCGGACTCCAGGCTTGTGCCTTACCTCATCCTGTTTGGCAATTCGTGGAATCAGTGCAGGGCTGACACTGCAGTGATTCATTTGAAGTAGGTGGTACCTAAAGACCATTACCCGTTATTTCTCTTTTGGTGTAGATGACTCCCTTCTCCCCAAGTTTTCCTTCCCTGAACCAAGCCACAGCCACCCTACAGAAGAATGAATGTCACTACCCACCCCCCAATAATCTGGGTCACTTCAGCTTTCAAGGCAGTCATTTTGAAACCTGAGGCTCTGCAGAAAAAGCCAATCCCAATTTTTGGTGGTTTTTCCTCTTTGCCTTTGCCCCCGCCCCCCAATTAGCCCTAATTTTGGTTTGAAAGTGGGGCACAGTGCTTTATGAGGTACTTAGACTTGGCCTGATGGTGAAACAGGCTGTTTGTAATGACCAAGGCAGGAACTGAGATTTATTAAGGATAAAAAAAATTCCTAATGCGCTCCCCGCCCCCTGCCCCCCGCGGACATTCCTTGTCATTGGCAATTCTTCAGGTCGGGAATCTGTGGACTCTGGGGATCAGGCATACCAAGAACTCTGCAATGAGGTAAGATAGATTAACTGGTATATCACACAGGCAAGCACAGAAATGGAATTTATTTGGGCTGAAATTTCAGTAGTGTAATTGTGAGCTCTGCCCAGATCCTATATTATGTTCTTGGTAAAAGCAAGAATGCATGCTGGTTGCTGAAACTTCCCAGTAAGCTTTCCTGGGAACTGGTTTAGCTTTTTTGTTTGTTTGCTTCATTATATCTCTTTGTGTTTGGCCCTTCCTATTTACTTGACTTCCTATTTGTTCCTGGAGTAAATCATATGGGTAATTATTTTTAGCTTCCTGAAAAATATTTCAGCATCTCTGCTTGCTGGTAAAGAAGGGAGCCTTCTAGAGGAAGGCTTTCCATGGGAGCTTTTAAACTCTTCTTGTTTACTCCCTCCCCTCCCCAACCTCCTGAATCCAATTACTTAATGCACCCTAATACATCTTAAGTACAACAGTTTATGCCCTCTGAAGTTCCTTGTTGCCTGCATTTTCATTTTTTTCCCCACTTTCAAGATTTCTGTAGTCTCTTAAATGTTTACCTGACGAATTTAATAGTTTAAATAGCATTCAATAATCACTTCATACTTCACAACCAAAAATGAGATCTCTCTAGATGCAAGGGTATTTTTAAATAAGACTTTTTCGTGAATAAACCATGGTACAAATGCTGTGTTTTCTATTATACCTTAAATGGCAAGAAAAAAAACAGCTTTATTGAGATCTAATTCACATACTTCACCCCTTTTAAAGTGTACAAATTAGTGGTTTTTAGTATATTCACAGATATGTGTAACCATCACCCCAGTCAATTTTAGAACATTTTCATTACCTGAAAAAGAAACCCCATACCTTTTAGCTATCATTCTCTTCTCTGCCCTCAATAACCCTCACCACCCTGCTGCTGCTGCTAAGTCGCTTCAGTCGTGCCCGACTCTGTGCGACCCCATAGATGGCAGCCCACCAGGCTCCCCTGTCCCTGGGATTCTCCAGGCAAGAACACTGGAGCGGATTGTCATTTCCTTCTCCAATGCATGCAAGTGAAAAGTGAAAGTGAAGTCGCTCAGTCGTGTCCAACTCCTAACGACCCCATGGACTGCAGCCCACCAGGCTCCTCTGTCCATGGGATTTTCCAGGCAAGAGTACTGGAGTGGGGTGCCGTTGCCTTCTCTGCTCACCACCCTAAGCAGTCACTAATCTACTTTTTGTATAGATTTCCCTTTTCTGGACATTTCATCTAAATGAAATCATACAGTATGTGGTCTTTTGTGAATGGTTTCTTTTGCTTAGCAGAATGTTCTCATTCATGTGTATTCCTTTTAATGGCCAAATAATACTCCACTGCATGCTTATATACTGTATCCCATTTTGTTCGTTCATCTGTCCACTGATAGACATTTGGGTTATTTCTATCTTGTGGCTATTATGAGTGTCAGTGCTATAAACATTTATGTGCAAGTTTTTGTGTGAACATATGTCTTCATTTCTCTTGGGTATATACCTAGGAGTGGATTTGCTGGGTCATATGGTAACTCTGATTAATCATTTGAAGACCTGCCAGACCGTTTACCAAAGTGACCGCACCATTTTACATTACTTCCAGCAGTGTATGAATACTGTGATTTAAAGTATTTCTCCACTTTCTTGCCAACATTTGTTATTATCTGACTTTTGAAATTCTAGCCATGCTAGCAGATATCTCATTGTGGTTTTGATTTGAATTTCCTTAATGAGCAGTGATACTCAGCATCTTTTTATGTGCTTATTGGTCATTTGTATTCTTCCTTTAAGAAATGTCTGTTCATGTCTTTTGCCCAATTTTTATTTGTTATTTTTTAAACATTGTTGTAGGTGTTGTATGTGTATATGTCCTTTATATATTCTTGATTCAAGTCTCTTATCAGATACATCATTTGCAAATATTTTCTCCTGTTGTTCAGTTGCCCAGTCATGACTGATTCTTTGTGACCCCGTGGACTGCAGCACGCCAGGTCTCCCTGATTCTATGGGTTGTTTATTTACTTTCTTGGTGGTGTCCCTTGACGTACAAAGGGTTTTTTTATTTTGATAAAGTCCAATCTACCTATTTTTTGTCGCTGTGGTTTTAGTATCATATTTAAGACTTTTTCACCAAATGAGAGTTTATGAAGAAAATACTGTCTATAAGAGTGATTTGTCTATTCAGTAAATGCAGTTGATAAATGTATCTTTCTCTGGCATGTAGTAGGTACTCAAATATTTGTCAAAACTTCTGGGATTATGTTAGGTAATTTACAAGGATGATCTTGGTGTTCTTTTAAGTGGAAGATGGACAAAAGATTAGGCAGAATTTTTTCCTTCCTTTTTTCTTTGAATCATTTTAATGCAACTACTTCTCTTCCCATACCTCGGATTTAGGACTAGAAGACATTTGAGCTTAAAATGGTGGTAAACCAGCAGCATCAAGAGATTGATGTACCTACAGTTATGAGAGATCTTACATATGCGAGAACATACTGTATTGGTGTTTTTCTTTCTGACTTACTTTAGAAAGTTGGTAACGATGACTCTGTATGCAAGACAGCAAGAGACACAGATGTGAAGAATAGACTTTTGGACTCTGTGGGAGAAGACAAGGGTGGGATGATTTGAGAGAATAGCATTGAAACATGTATATTATCATTTGTGAAATAGATCACCAGTCTAGGTTCAATGCATGAGACAGAGCGCTCAGGGCCAGTGCGCTGGGATAACCCAGAGGGATGGGATGGGGAGGGAGGTGAGAGGGGGGTTCAGGATGGGGAACACATGTACACCCATGGCTGATTCATGTCAATGTATGGCAAAAACCACCACAATATTGTAAAGTAATTAGCCTCCAATTAAAATAAATTAAAAAAAGAAAAAGAGATCTTGTTTTATCTGGCCTCTTCTATTTATAATTACTCTCCCTCTCTGAGATGTTCCTCTAAAGCAGTGGTTCTCAGCAGCAAACAATTTTGCCTCTCCCCTCCCCCAGTATTTGGCCATGTCTGCAGACATATTTTGGTCACAGCTGGGAGTGGGGTGCTACTGGCATCTCATTGGTAGAGGCCACAGGTGCTGCTAAGCATACTACAAGGCACAGGACAGCCCTTCACAAGAAAGAATTATCTGGCTCAAAATGTCAACAGTGCCCACAACCTCTGCACTAGTGGACTTTACATAGTAATAAGTTAATATGTAGAAAAAGAGAATCTTCTGCAAAACTCCCTATATTTACTATTGTTTGGAACCCCCATACCCAAGCACTCGCAGCACAATTGCAAGTAAGAAGAGAAACATTCTCCTTTTTATTTGGAGATAAAGGTAGGTGGTTCTTTATGTAATAGTATTGAAATAGATAGGATGATCCTCCAGTTAAATAGTATCACCTGAATGTTAGGTAAGTGGCTCCATTATGGTCCTTGATTTGTATGTTTCATTTTCAGAGGAGGAAAAAACACACCTAGTAGTAAGTTATCCTGAGTTTTAAGACTAGCAAACAGTGCCTGACGCATGGAAGGTTTACTCTGGAAGTATTTAACAAATGAATGAATAAATGAAATTTTATTAACTACTCTTAGGCTTATGTATTTATTTCAACTCACCTCAATTGGGAGGGTTTTTAAAAGTGATATTTTCTGTCTACCTGTGGTGGTTTAAACGTGTTCCTGACAGTGATGTGTGGAAAGGTGGAGTAGAGAACTTTGAGACTTGATCTTCTAATGATAGTTCAGTTATTATATTTTTATGATCAGCTAGTTTGCCAGCCACTTTAATTATCTAAAATTTTAATTGGAATTTTATTTGTTAAGCTTGAATAAAAAAAGATATCTATCTTACTCTAATACAAAAAAACCCTCCATGACAAATACAGTTTTTTCAACAACAAACAGGAAAACTATAAATGTGATGCTTACAAGGTAAATTTTGTTTTGATTTAGAAAATTTTTTAATGTATTTTAAACAGTCATCTGAGTTCTAAGCTAAGATTGAAATCCACTCTAGTTACATCCACTAAATAATATGGTAGAGAGAAATATCCTTGCTTCATTCCAGTGTATATTGGATTTGGTTTCTTCTTTGATGATCCAAAGAGGAAATTATGATACCAAATTCTCTTATGGTGAAATGTCAGTGGTTTTTTTTTTTTTTTTTTTAAATTTTGGAAGCATCTCTAATCTTTTTAGGGAGAAGATTAAAGGAAATAATGGTCAGAATATTTCTTTTGTCATCCAGAAAGTTTAGGTACTTGGATTAAATAGAGGGGAAAAGTCTTAAAGAACAGCCCCTAACATTTTACAAAGTGTTTGAATTTGGGCGCACACTAAAGGCTACACTTACCCTTTTGCATATCTTTGGAATTCATTCTTTGAATGTCTTGTATGCCAGGTATTTCAAATGAATGTTTACCAACTTTTACTAGCTGCTGCTTTTACCATCTTACCTTCGTTTCTAAATAAAGCAGTTAATCTATTACTTTTTAGTATTAGGTGTTATATATTGTCTTCCTACTATGGAAGATCATGATCTAGTTCTCTTACCCCTTTCTCCCTCCCTCACATTTTTCCTAAATTGGGTAGACCCCCCAATATATCTTCTATCAGTATATCAACTTGGTTAGAGCAGTAGTCAGTGATCATATTAATTAGGTAAGCTGAGTCACAGCTGAACCTTGTAGTGTTTCTATTACGATTGCTTGCACAGCTTTTCCCCTTCAGTTAAAAGTTGCCTTGTTTTATCCTTCACTTGCTAATTTTCTTCATTCACCACTAAATTATCCTCATATTCTCCCCCAAGAACTGCATATCTTCACTTAGTGTATTGAAGCACGTTGTGTATCCTGTCAGTTTCTTATTCTTAAAAACCAATCATTAATATTGTTAGAGATGTTTCTCCCAGAGTAGGCTAGTGTTCGCTGCGCCTTTGAAAGAGCTGACATCATTATAATCTCGCTTTACCATTATCCTGGGGAATCTTGTCTCCTTTTATGTTGAGTCTTCAGTTTCCTAGATGTCCTGTCGTCCTCTTTTTTGCTCATCCATTTTGGTGGAGCAAAGCTTCTAGTAACTGTTTGGAAAAGAGTTCATGAGAGGTTAATTTGTTGAGGCTTTGCAGGTATGAACATCTTATTATGCTCTTGCACATAATTTGATAGTTTGGCTGAGTATAGAATTCTTGTTCATACATCATCTACCCTCAGAATTTTTCTGTCACTTCCTCTTCTCCCCCAGGTCTCGCTCTTGTTGCTCTTGAGAAATCCAAATGAGTTTTTATTATTATTATTATTCTTAAGTTCTGCTTTTCTTTGAAAGCATCTAGAATCTTTCTAGTTCCTAGTGCTCTGAAATTTCACTATATTACCTCTTGCCATATGTTTATTTCTATCTTTCCTCTGTACCCTTTCAATGTGCAAACTCAGGTCCTTCCCTTTGGGAAAATTTTCTTGAATTGTTTTGTTTTGCTTTATTTTAAATTTCCTTTCATTTTCTCTGTTGTGTCTGTTTCAGTGTTGGACCTCTTAGATCCTCTAATTTTCTTTCCTTCTGTTTTCTAATTCTTTGTCTTTTTGTTCTGCCTTCTGGAAGATCTCTCCCAGTTTACCTTGTCTGCTATTGGATTTTTCATGTGTTTTATATGTTGATTTTTAGGAGCTCCCTGTTGAGGTCTGAGCATTTCTTCTTCTAGCATCCCACTCTTGTTTCATAAATGTAATATTTTAAGATCTTCTGACAATATTAATGATTTTTTTTTAAGTTTGCTTCTTTCTGCAGTTTCCTCCCAGTTACCTTGTTATCTGGCATACTACAGACTGACCTCAAATTTCTGGTAACCATTTGCTCTCTGTTCTGTGTATGTTTAAGAGTGGAGCTCTAGAAACGTTGACTGGAACCTCTTAGCATGAAGTGAGAGTTTGTAAGTTGGGTGATTTAGCTGGGTCGTTGAGTTTTGGAACTGAGTCTTTTCCTTTGGTCTAATCAGATTTCCTGTAGAAGAATCTTCCAGTCTTCTCTCTGGATGAACAAGGTTAGGGATATAGATGTCTCCACGTGCAGTATAAATACACCTTTGTTTAAGCTCCTGTTTCAAGTGTAGAATCCAGCGTCCACTGTGCTTTTGTTTTCTAGTTCATTCTCCCTAGATAGTAAATCTCTGAACCCATGATAGAATGGGGGAGAAGACAGAGACTGGAAGTTGGAGGGGATCTAATTGCTTTTCAAAAAGCTTTTCCCAGATTCTCCATATTTTAGCTCCTTTTTGTTCCTGGTCCCTAGAGTGCATGGAGTTGCCTTCTGGGGGTGCTTGTGTGCAAATATTTTATTCTTGGATTTGCTCACAGCTGCCATAAGATTTGGCTTTTTCTCAGCTTCCAAAATGTCATTGTGGTTGTCTCCTCTTCCATTCTCTTTGTTATTGTGGGTTTTTTAAAAAAAAAAAATCCAGTCATTTCAGTGGACTTTTGGGAGCTAGCCAAGGTAAATGGATGTGTTCAATCCATCATCTTTAACTGGAAGTCCTTTATATCTGTATCTCTATCTTGCAGGTAACTAATTAAATACGGAGTTGATTGTGAGTGATTGAATAGAGCATCTGAGATGGCAACAGTTGGGATGTTCTAATAGATATTGGTACCTACTTTTCAACTTTTAAAGAGCTTTTGGATGTTAAGGGGGGTGTTCTAGGTTGGAACAGGCTTACTAAACCACATCCTCTTCAAGGTTATCTGGTCATCAGGGAATGGAGTTGGATAAATGGGAACGAAATTCTGAAGGTTGCTGCTGTTTTTTTCTGCTCATTGAATTTCTTCCCATCAAGTGGAGGCCCATGTGTCTTCTAATCTAATTCAGACCTTGCTGGATTAATTTAATGTGGAAGCAGCAGAATTTCAAAGTATGGTGGGGAACTTGATGTTACATGGGTCAGGGCTCTGTTTTTCTGTTACCACAATGATAACCCTCTGTGTTTATTATACAACTTGTGCATTATAATCTGAAGACTTTTTTTTCTTATTTAATACACTTTACTTCCTGTATGCAGCATGCAGTTAGGCCACTTGCACTACCTTTTAGAGCATTTGTGGAACATTAAGTTTTTTCCACTTCGTAGTTGCTTAGAAACAAGCTGACTTTTTATCCAGATAGATTGAAATACTCTGCTAAATTTTAATTACAGCTAGAGTTCTTGATTTGACCCTACCGTGGGCTCCATTCCTGATGATTCATTGACTGTTCAGCATTATGTACTGTTTTAAGGAAGCACTTAAGAAGGTGCTTTGAATGGAAAGTCATCTGTGACTGTTTCTCTGTTTAAACATGTTAAACCTTTGACATAGGTGACTAATGCACCGCTAAAGCAATTTGAAGTGCACTGTAAAAAAAATATTCTTATGTCTTTTTCTCCTTTGGACCCATTACAGCAGCTTCCAATTTGGCTTATCTCCACATGACAGGCAGATCGTTGGATTACTGCTCTTAAATTTCCTTTTTTGGCTGTTATCCTACTTGCCTTGACAGAATGCTTTTCATTCTTGGCTGAACATTTTTATACCTTTTTATAGAGTCCCAATATTCATCAAGAAAATGACATAAAGGGGGAAGATAGGAAAGAGATTTTCTTTGTCTTGATTTCCCTTTGGTTATTTGATCACTTGAACTTGTAAGCCTGTGAAAGAGTTTGGTGATAGAATTAAGGATCCCAGTTCTACTGTGGAAGGTTTTCTTTGTGCTTTTTATAAGGTATGATAGGCTTTTTCATCATCATTTGTTGTAGGAGAAATTGCAGTTGCCTTGTACTGAAATAAAAGATGGGTTGGGTCAGGTGAGCAATCTACATTTATGGTTATCAATCCTATTTGCCCATCAGGGTTGCCTAAGGAGCCCTAAAATACTATATGCTTAGACTTCATGGTAGGAGGTTCTGATTCATTTTGCCTGGAGGAGGGTGCCAGCTTTCATAGTTTTAAAATAATCTTCCAGGTGATTCAGCTGTGCAAATAGGATTGAGAGCCACTGATTCAGAGAGAACTGTGTAATAGCAGGCCTGGTTCCTCTTGGATCTGGAGATAGCTAGGGAATATCTAGCTATTGAGTAGCTTGTTATTGTTTAGTTGGTAAGTCGTGTCCAACTCTTTTGCAACCCCATGGACTGTAGCCTGCCAGGCTCCTTCTGCCCATGGGATTTCCCAGGCAAAAATACTGGAGTGAGTTGTCATTTCCTTCTCCATGGGATCTTCCCGACTCAGGCAAGCGGATTCTTTACCACTGAACCACCAGGGAAGCCCTATTGAGTATCTAGCATGGGACTATTGATTTGGTCTGCTTTGCCCAAAAGTCTGAGGCTAGGTGTCTAGCATCTCTTAGTAAACCAAAATGGCCTTGTCACTCTTAGGAGACCTTGCTAATCATTTCTAACTAGAGAGTGCTCATCAGAATAACTAAGGGGCTTTGAAAACACAGTTGTTTGCTCCTATCTCATAAAGTTTCCATTTTAATTGATCTGCAGAGGGACCTGGGTATGTTTTTTTTTTAACCATTCCTAAGGTGATTCTGATTTCTGGGATATGACTCTGGCCTGTGATAGTTTGTTATAAATCTTAACATATGCTTTCCTGCGATCTGTAGTACCATGAGGCTAGTTTGAGAAGGTTCCATAAGCAAGATGCAGCCAATCTCGTATTTTCTCACCCACTGAATTGGTGTCTGCCACGTGTCTGCAATTGAATGCTTGGAGTTTGGAGTAGTTTCCATTCCTTTAGGGGGAATGTATTCGTTTATAGTTGCACTGAGAAGTTAGGAAGTCTTAGTTTTCCCTTTATCAAAAGATTGTTATTCAATATGTAAAACAAAACCCTGAATTTATTACTTAACAAAGTAAGAGAGCAGTACTAGTGAAGCAGAGTTTGAGTGAAACAGATTGCTGTTCTTTTGGGGAAGCGTGGTGGTGTTTGATGGTTGCTTTGGTTACAGAAGGAGTGGTTGCCCTTGGCCTTAGAATCATGGCTATTTGGGTGAGACTGTTGTTGATTGCTTCTGGGAAGCATAGTCACTGCTGTGCTGCCGGTTGGTTGACCTTGAGTTGTGTGAGGCTGTCACTGTAATTAGCTTCTAGAAGTATGTTCCCTGAAACAAGGTGAGTTGTCATTGATGATTAGACTAAGCTGAATTGCCACTGATCGAATTGGTTTAGGAGTGGATGTTGGTAGTTACCATGCCTACTGAATAATCAATCTTCTTCCCCCCATGAGTATAGAGACTTTTATTCTTGCCTCAGATTACCAATGCTTATTTCTCCATGAGATGAGTTTATCTCTTCACAGATGCAATTGTTGTATCAGAAGAAACCTAATAGAGTCTAAAGATAAACTAATATGAGAATTTGGTAAAGTGGTTAGATGCAAGATAAAAATACAAAAATTAATTGCTTTTCATTATTTTACATAAGCCTTAGAAAAGAAAAGGGAGGAAAAATTTCAGTCTCAGTAGCAACAGAAATCATAACCACTTCAGAATAGTTAAAAAAAAGTAAGGCTCTTATATGAAGAAAACTAAAAGCTTATTGAAGATTATAAGATCTGAACAGATTGTGTTCTTCAGTGGGGAGATTTAGTACTATAAAATTATCAGTTTAAAATGTGTTTACTGTAATTCCAAATAGAGTCCCAATGGAATTTTTTGGGGGGATGGAGTGGCACTTGATAAAAACAGTGTTTATGTAGGAGAATAAATGCCTGAGAAGGCAAGAGACATATGGGACAGGGGGAAGGAAGTATATGCCTTACCACTGTTATCAAAATATACTATTGTATATAAGATGGCTGCCGTCATCATCCTCGTTTCTGTATTCATGTTCTTGTGTAATCTCCTTCATTTGGGTTTGGGCAGGACCTGTGACTAGTTTCTACCTAGGAGAATACAACAAAGGTATTTCAATGTGTGTGAATACATGTACATGATTATGTTAGATAAGATTGTAATGTCTTCCTGAGAGACTTTGTCCCTGGCTGGCTTTAGAAGACTCTTGAGAGTCCCTTGGACTGCAAGGAGATCCAACCAGTCCATTCTAAAGGAGATCAGCCTTGGGTGTTCTTTGGAAGGAATGATGCTAAAGCTGAAACTCCAGTACTTTGGCCACGTGATGTGAAGAGTTGACTCATCGGAAAAGACTCTGATGCTGGGAGGGATTGGGGGCAGGAGGAGAAGAGGACGACTGAGGATGAGATGGCTGGATGACATCACTGACTCGATGGACGTGAATCTGAGTCAACTCCGGGAGTTGATGATGGACAGGGAGGCCTGGAGTGCTGCAGTTCATGGGGTCGCAAAGAGTCGGACACGACTGAGAGACTGAACTGAACTTAACCCTATGGAGAAGACCGCATGGCTGGAACTGAAGGCAGTCTTCTACTGACAGTCAGAAAGAAACTGAGGCCCTCATTTTGGCAGTGCACAAGTAACAAAATGATTCCACCAGTCAAGTGATCTTGGAAGCACATCCTTCCCCATTTTGGCTTCAAATGAGACTGCAACCACCCAACAACTTGATTGAAGGATAATGAGATCTTGAAACAGAAGACAGAGTAAAGTTGTGCTCAGACTCCTGACCCCAGCGAAACTCTGAGGTAGTAACTGTGTTCTGTTTTAAGTCTCTACATTTATTATAATATTGTTACATAGCAATGCATAATTAATAAAACTATAAAGTCCCTAGTTAATTCAGTATGATACTGACTTATAAAGAGACAAATGGGTCAGTGGAATAATAGAGAATCCAGTAATAAATTCTAGTGTATATAATTTAATATATGAAAAGGGACATTCATTTTAGAGAAGGCTAGATTTAAATGATTCTAATACTACTGTATATTTAGAAAAAATAAAATTGGAGCCCTTACTTGAATTTTATTAAAAAGTCTAGTTAGCTTAAATGCTCAGATAGGAACACAAAACAAAATTCTGTAAGAAAGTATAGAGATCATATATAAATACAGGAATCAGAGAAATTTCTTTATCCAAGTTGGAGCCTCAGAAGCAATGAAGTTAAAAAATTGAACTTCCTGGTAGTCCAGTGACTAAGATTCTGCCTACCAGTGCAGGTGACACAGGTTTGATCCTTAGTCTGGGAAGATCTCATATGCCATGGAGCAACTAAGCTTGTGTGCCACAACCTCGCCAGTGCTCTGGAACCCGTGAGCTGCTACTACTGATGTCTGTGCACCACAGCTAGAGGGTATCCCCTGCTCATTGCAACTAGAGAAAAGCCCAGGCACAGCAATGAAGACCCAGTGCAGCCCTAAATAAATAAACGTATTATTTAAAAAATCATTGTATTTGCCTATACAATTTTTTAAATTATGTGACATAAGTACAATAAAATCAATTAAACAGTTATGGTGAGACTCAGACCCAGTGCCAGACTATTAGCTAATATACTGCTTTCTTCATTAAAAAAATCTTCTTACAGGAAAAAAAAAATTCTACGTTCTGATGGAACCTCCTTCTCATTTGAGACTGATAATGGCTTGCTGACCAGCTTTGGCCTACTGACCACAGTTTGTGAATTACTGCTCTGTGGAAGGAATCGGCAAACTGTTTCTGTAAAGGGCCTGATAGTGAATATTTTAGGCTTTATGGGCCATATGGTCTCTGTTGTGTCTACTCAACTCTGCCATTATCCTGTGAAAGCAACATCAGTTCAATTCAGTTGTTCAGTTGTGTCCGACTTTTTGTGACCCCATGAATTGCAGCATGCCAGGCCTCCCTGTCGATCACCAACTCCCGGAGTTCACTCAGACTCACGTCCATCAAGTCAGTGATACCATCCAGCCATCTCATCCTCTGTCGTCCCCTTCTCCTCCTGCCCCCAATCCCTCCCAGCATCAGAGTCTTTTCCAATGAGTCAACTCTTTGCATAAGGTGGCCAGAGTACTGGAGTTTCAGCTTTAGCATCATTCCTTCCAAAGAACACCCAGGACTGATCTCGTTTAGAATGGACTGGTTGATCTCCTTGCAGTCCAGGGGACTCTCAAGAGTCTTCTCCAACACCACAGTTCAAAAGCATCAATTCTTTGGCGCTCAGCTTTCTTCACAGCCCAACTCTCACATCCATACATGACCACTGGAAAAACCATAGCCTTGACTAGAGGGACCTTAGTCGGCAAAGTAATGTCTCTGCTTTTGAATATGCCATCTAGGTTGGTCATAACTTTCCTTCCAAGGAGTAAGCGTCTTTTAATTTCATGGCTGCAGTCACCATCTGCAGTGATTTTGGAGCCCAATAAAATAAAGTCTGACACTGTTTCCACTGTTACCCCATCTATATCCCATGAAGTGATGGGACCAGATGCCATGATCTTAGTTTTCTGAATGTTGAGCTTTAAGCCAACTTTTTCACTCTCCTCTTTCACTTTCATCAAGAGGCTTTTTAGTTCCTCTTCACTTTCTGCCATAAGGGTGGTGTCATCTGCATATCTGAGGTTATTGATATTTCTC
The DNA here is from genome assembly GCF_023091745.1 of Budorcas taxicolor. Taxonomy (NCBI): domain Eukaryota; kingdom Metazoa; phylum Chordata; class Mammalia; order Artiodactyla; family Bovidae; genus Budorcas; species Budorcas taxicolor. Next base: position 105,128,701 of record NC_068935.1, on the reverse strand, counting down.
CGGGAAATCTTGATTCCAGCTTGTGCTTCTTCCAGCCCAGCGTTTCTCATGATGTTCTCTGCAAAGAAGTTAAATAAGCAGGGTGACAATATACAGCCTTGACGTACTCCTTTTCCTATTTGGAACCAGTCTGTTGTTCCATGTCCAGTTCTAACTGTTGCTTCCTGACCTGCATATAGGTTTCTCAAGAGGCAAGTCAGGTGGTCTGGTATTCCCATCTCTTTCAGAATTTTCCACAGTTTATTGTGATCCACACAGTCAAAGGCTTTGGCATAGTCAATAAAGCAGAAATAGATATTTTTCTGGAACTTGCTTGCAACATAGACAAATGTAAATGAATAAGCAAAGATATTAAAATAAAACTTTTATTTACAAAAAGAGGTGGCCAGCTAGATTTGACTCTTAGGCCTTAATTTGCTGACTTCTGCTCTAGATGATACCAGTATAAGGAAGGTATAATAGCCTGAGAAACTAAAGTTTAGAAGACATCCACATGGCCAACAGGCACATGAAAAGATGCTCAACATTGCTAATTATTAGAGAAATGCAAATCAAAGCTACATTGAAGTAGCATCTCACACCAGTCAGAATGGCCACCATCAGAAACTTTACAAATGACAAATACTGGAGAGGGTATAGAGAAAAGGGAAACCTCCTGCACTGTTGATGGGAATGTAAATTGGTGCAGCCACTGTGGAGAACAACATGGAGGTTCCTTAAAAGACTACAAATAGAGCTATCATATGATCCAACAATCCCACTCCTGGGCATATACCCAGAAAAGATGAAAACTTTAATTTGGAAAGGTCCATGTGCCCCAGAATTCATAACCACACTGTTTACAGTAGCAAAGATATGGAAGCAACCTAAATATCTATCAACAGATGAAAAGGTAAAGACGTGGTTTGTGTATATTTATATACATATATATATACACACACACACACACACACACACACACACACATATACACACACAGTGGGATATTACTCAGCCATAAAAAGAACGGAATAATGCCATTTGCAGTGACACAGATGAACCTAGAGATTATCATACTAAATGAAGTAAATTAAAGACAAATATCATATGATACCACATATGTGGAATCTAAAAAAAAAATGATACGAACGAACTTATTTACAAAACAGAAACAGACTGACAGACATAGAAAACAAATTTTATGGTTACCAAAGGGGAAAGAGGAGGAGTGATAAATTAGAAGCTTGGGACTAAAAAAAAAATTAAAGTTTAAAGTCTTAACATGGGCTTATGGAGTGGGAATGAAGGAAGCAATGCCATCTTTAGCTCAAAAGAGCTGGTCATGCCTTATCCAAAAAGGCAGCCACTTGAGCACTTCCAATATGGCTAGTTCACAATGGAGATATGCTCTAAGTGTAAAATACGTATCAGATTTTGAAGATGTAGTATGGAAACATATAAAGTATCTCACTTTTTATATTGATTACATGTTGACATGGTAGTGTTTTTGACATTGAGTTCAATATTATTAAGTTTCATCTTTTCAATTTGAATGTAGCTACTAGAAAATTTAGACACATCTCTACTGGACAGCACTGGACTAGAAGTAATAGAAGTTTTAATTAAGTGCTATGGGACCAAGGGAGAGAGCTCATTGTGCTGGGGAGTTTGGAAAGGCCATGTGCACAGAATTGACCTTGGAGAATGACAGGATTTTGGCAAGTGGTGCCCTAGAAGGACAATAAATGCTATCAGATGGAGGAAGTGTTATAAAGAGAGGTCTGGAGATCACAGAATGGTTTGTGTGTTGGGACAGAAGCGAGTTTAGCTGTAATAAGGGACAAAGCATGTGATGAGTCTGGGAAGTAGGCATAAGCCTTATTGTGGGTCGTCTGCATGGGTTAGCGTTTGGACCTATTTTGGCTGCCAGCAGGGGAAGGAAGGGGGATGAGATGACTAGACCGTAGCTTTGAGCAGGGAGTGGTAACTTTAAAAGTTGTTTATAGATCTAATCTAGGAAAAAATAAACTGATTGGGTTGGAATAAGAACGGCAATAAACGGTGAAACCAAGTTAACTAAGAAAAACCAAAGGTCTAATACAGGGTGAAATGGGAATGGAGAATAGAGGACAGTGGAAAGCCACTTTCTATTGTGGCAAGGATGTCTGTGAATGAGTGAGAACCCCAGTGTTATTGTGCTTGATGAACTGGATATTAGTAATGCCTTCATGAAAATGCAGACCTTAGAAGTTGGTTTGAGACTAATATATGTTTAGCATGAGTTACCAGTAGCTTTAAAAGACCAGCCAGCTCTCAGAAGCTTGCTCATTTTAGTCTTCTGCTGGCAAAAGTGGCCTGGGCAGTTCTTTAGATTTGGCTCTCTCTGTACTTCTGACCCTTCCCACCATCCACCACGGTTGCAGTTAATTGATCAAGAAAAAGGATCTGAACTTGGCTATTTGCTTGTTGTCTGGTCCGTGGAACTTGAGATGATTAGACTTGTAAGAGCCAAATGGAGCAGTTCTTTTTTAGGCATTTGAACTTGAGATACAAGAGGGACAGCTGGTGTAGGGACAAGAGAAAGAAACAGGGAGAAGTCACGGGGAAAAAGTTTAAAGTGTGTCAGTGGGAATGATGGAGAGGTAAGTGGGATCAGTGAACTCCTGGCCCACTAGGCTACATAGATTCCTGGACATATCTGCCGCATCCCATGCTTTTCCTTTCCAGCCTGGAAGAGTGCCCTTTCTAGGTTCTGCTGAGGCATGGCCAAGTGGGCATGATTCCTTTCCTCCTTATCCCCCTCTCCTTTTTCTTTTTCCTAATAGTAATGAGGGGCAGGAGGAGAAGGGGACGACAGAGGATGAGATGGCTGGATGGCATCACTGACTCAATGCACATCGAGTTTGGGTGAATTCTGGGAGTTGGGGATGGACAGGGAGGCCTGGCGTGCTGCAATTCATGTCGCAAAGAGTCGGATATGACTGAGCAACTGAACTGAACTGTAATGTTCCATGGCCAAGCAAGAAGGGTGATTAGGCGGATGTTTGGAGTTGTTAGAAAGGCAGGTTTGGAATGAAAAGAGGAGGTTTTTGTGGAGATACAAAGTTGAGAAAAGCTCAATTTGTTCATGTAAGAGGCATGAGATTATAAACAATATTCTTTCCAGCTTCCCAGGAGGCTCAGTGCAGTTGATGCTAAATTACTTGCTGATAAGAAGTGTAGTAGATGTAGCTCAGCATTCAGCCAGCAGCCAGTAACTCTGGCTTAATGGAACCCTGAGTTTCCAGTAAATCTTGTTCAAGGGATGAAGGTTCTGCTATAGGGTAGGTGCAAGTTATTGGAGCAAGTTACTTATTAATCTCCTTAACAGCAGCTGCTCTGTTTGCAAAGTAAGGTTGGCAGTTGTTTTAGTTTTTATCCTTCAGAGATGTTGTCATGATCAACAAACAATAGTTTTGTAGGTTGTATTTTTCATTAGATAGTCCTGGTCTACAGCAGTGGTAGCTAACCTGACACGTTTTATAAACAGCTTAGAATAAGCAACTCTGAGTGGTGACTCAGTGAGGCTTTGAGGAAGCTTCGATTTGGTCTAGATGACAAATGGAGGTGAAATGCACTTCTCCACTTGGCTGACAAGTCTGATCAAAGTCTTTTAAGCTGTCAGGACTGAAGTCTGTGTATATGGCCTGTGTAATACTTTGAGATAAAAATCCAGGAAAAGAGAGGTGCATCCATGAATATTCTAATAAAAAAGCTGTTCAAATAAGCTGTCTACAAAACAGAATGTATATATGGTATACCATTTTTGTAAGTAAAAGAATGCACATAACAAATCCTAGACAGCTACTCCCATCAGAATATTAATAGTTATGGTTGGGTGATAGGGTAATTCACGGGTAACATTTTTCTTTGTTTTTTTTTTTTTTTTTCCCCAAAGTTTTTTTTCTCCTCTTATGCATAGCATGAATTCTTTTATAATTAAGAAAACAGTGAATGCTGTTTTAAAAACAACTTTTTTCTAGGTGTTTTATAGTACGTAGCTTTCTTTCTCAGAGTGTTTGTTTTTACACCTGGACTCCTTTATAATGTAGCAGTTCTTTAGACCTCCGTCTGTTTTAGCGATTGGATTAGATTAATGCAGAGCAAAAACACATTTAACTTGATTCTTAAGCCTTGTCTCCTCAAAATAAAGGTAAATGCCTGTTCTTACTAAACATTTAAAAATAAAGTTTTGAGATGTATTTCAAATATAATCCTAAGACAGGGAATAATGTCATAATTAGCTGTCTCTCCCACCCAGCTTTATCAGGTCTTGGCATTATGCCTTATTTGCTTTGGAGTTGGATATTTGGATTTTAAAGAAATAAAAAAAAAATTGCAGTTGATTCTCCTACATCTCTCTGTCATGAACTCAAGAGTTTATCAGTTGAGCCTGTTTTACTAATATGTACATTTACTATTATGTACATATACACAAATATTAGGAAGTAGTGCCTTCAGATATTTAAACATTGTGTTAATGAATCATACCATGCATATTGTTTTGAAACTTGCATATTTGGCTCTACATTGCTTGACGTGTGTCCGTTTTGATGGATGTGGATCAAGTTCAGGGGTTAACAAACTGTGGCCTCTGGGCCAAATCTAGCCAGCCACCTCTTTTTGTAAATAAACTTCATGTATTATCTACAACCGTTTCACACCAAGCAGCAGAGTTTGTGACAGAGGCTGTGCTGCCTGGAAAGCCTAAAATATTTACTATCTGGCCCTTTGCAGAAAAAGTTTGCTGACCTCTTATCTAGTCCATTCTTTGTATGGATATATCATTATTTATCCATTTTCCTGCCTGTGGACACTATTTCCTGTTTACTTGTAAGAAATGGTGTTTTGGTGAACAGTAGTATATATATTTATCTTCTTACCATGTGACTTGAGAGAGTTTCTAGTGTGGCATATGGATCATGAAGCAACTGAGCTTTTACTATATTTTGATATGTTTTTCATACTTAGCAAAACAAACAAACAATAATCCAAGGCAGATTGGATTACCAGCCCTGTAGCTGATAAGTATGTTATGTAGTGGTTTGAGATGGAAAAGATATTTTAATTCTTGATTTAAATGGTTTTTCTACAAGTGAATTTTTATTGCTGGAAGAGAGAAAGGTGCTGAGTGGTCCAGATGGAGCAAAGCAAGATTTACAAAATGGTCCTGGTAGCAACACGGGACTACCGACTGTATGCAGTTAAGTGTATTCAGGTTTTGGTGATGTTGTTGTTATTGTTGGTACTATTAATAGTTGCTACACGATTATTGAGCATTTCTTAAAGGACAAGGGTAAACACTTCACATGCATTATCTTATCTAATCCTCTTAACAGCCTGTTGAGGTAGTAATTGCCATGCCTCATTTTGAGAAGAGGCAGCTGAGATTCAGAGTTTAGCCCAAGGTCGTGTTCACATGAGGCTTTGGTTTGGACCTCTCCACCTGCCCTGGCCTGATGCTCAATGTCCAGGGGCACAGTTCTCCGAGGTTGACCTTGGTAGATGGGTTAGAGGGTATATTTTGAGAACCCACACTGCTGTGAAGTAAACTCCTCGTTGGTTTCAGCCTTGGCTCCCACAGGCTGGTCAAGGCTTCATACACAAAGGAGAAGTCTAGGTTTTCCAGAAAGGTCAAAGTTTACAACTTCAGTGGGAGTAGTTCTCCCACATGATTCCTTTGTAGAAAATGGAAGCCAGGGCCATCTTGTCACATTTTTTCCTATCCTGCCACCTCAAAACTTGTTTCCCAAGTGAGATTTACACTGTTTTGCAGATAGTGGATGCTCAAGACTGTCTAAGGGATGCTAATGTTAGGCTCAGGGTTCCTCCTGAACAGCTGGGCAACTGCCCATTCACTTCCAAAGGTTTGAACCTGTAAATGTCTTTTCCCCTTTATAGTTTGTGGCCTGTGTGGTCAAGACATAAGAAACCCTGAGAGTCTTTCCACTCTCATTTAAAAAAAAAAATCATATGCCTGAAAGGCTCCAAATTACTGGCCCAAACTGCATGGGTATAATTTCTCCTGCTGCTGGTAAGAATGGTAAGGGTATGAACTTGTCTTTTATGATCCCAACCACTTTGAACAAGATGGAAGCCAAGGCATTAAAAACTGATGGAGATGCAGTTTCTCTTTGCTTTAAGAAAACAAAGCTGAAAGCAGTGGGCATCATCAGGCATTTTCCTGTGGAGCTGACACCAGCATAAATACAGTTATCTAATCCACAAATAGACACAGATAAAGCTCACAGGCACCATTACCAAGTAAAAGTTTGTTAGCTAGAGTGATCTTGCTTCCTCCCTTGAACTTGCTTTTAGGCAGCAATCTGACCAGTCATTTTTACTCACTATGGGTGGCAAAAGGAATTCTTGTCTATATGAGGGTAATTAGCTATCTTCGCTCCAATGAAAAGAATTTAAGACATTGGAGTGCGCTGGAGAAGATCTAGTTTTAAAAAGGAAGTCCTTTCCAGGCTGCTAAAATCACATCCAGTAGATGGGCCTCCTTTTCTGCTTGTAAGATAAGTCAGTCAGTTCAGTCGCTCAGTTGTGTCTGGCTCTTTGTGACCCCATGAATCGCAGCACGCCAGGCCTCCCTGTCCGTCACCAACTCCTGGAGTTCACCGAAACCCATGTCCATTGAGTCGGTGATGCCATCCAGCCATCTCATCCTCTGTCGTCCCCTTCTCCTCCTGCCCTCAATCATTCCCAGCATCAGTGTCTTTTCCAATGAGTCAGCTCTTCGCATCAGGTGGCCAAAGTACTGGAGTTTCAGCTTTAGCATCATTCCTTCCAATGAACACTCAGGACTGATCTCCTCTAGAATGGACTGGTTGGATCTCCTTGTAGTCCAAGGGACTCTCAAGAGTCTTCTCCAACACCACAGTCAAAAGCATCAATTCTTCGGCACTCAGCTTCTTCACAGTCCAACTCTCACATCCATACATGACCACTGGAAAAACCATAGCCTTGACTGGATGGACCTTTGTTGGCAAAGTAATGTCTCTGCTTTTCAATATGCCGTCTAGGTTGGTCATAACTTTCCTTCCAAGGAGTAATTGTCTTTTAATTCATGGCTACAATTGCCATCTGCAGTGATTTTGGAGCCCCCCAAAATAAAGTCAGCCACTGCTTCCCCATCTATTTGCCATGAAGTGATGGGACCAGATGCCATGATATTAGTTTTCTGAATGTTGAGCTTTAATCCAATTCTTTCACTCTCCTCTTTCACTTTCATCAAGAGGCTCTTTATTTCTTCTTCACTTTCTGCCATAAGGGTGGTATCATCTGCATATCTGAGGTTATTGATATTTCTCCTGGCAATCTTTGTTCCAGCTTGTGCTTCCTCCAGCCCAGCATTTCTTGTGATGTACTCTGCATATAAGTTAAATAAGTAGGGTGATAATATATAGCCTTGATGTACTCCTTTTCCTATTTGGAACCAGTCTGTTGTTCCATGTCCAGTTCTAACTGTTGCTTCCTGACTTGCATACAGATTTCTCAAGAGGCAGGTCAGGTGGTTTGGTATTCCCCTCTCTTTCAGAATTTTCCACAGTTTATTGTGATCCACACAGTCAAAGGCTTTGGCATAGTTAATAAAGCAGAAATAGATGTTTTTCTGGAACTCTCTTGCTTTTTCGATGATCCAGCGGATGTTAGCAATTTGATCTCTGATTCCTCTGCCTTTTCTAAAACCATAAGATCAACCATACACAGACACCAGTGATAATAACCTGTCATACATTACAAGGATAATTAACAGAAATTAGCTCTTGAACTCTATTAGTTAACGTGCATGTGTTCTACTTCTACCATCATCCAAACTGGGATACTGTTCTCCTGTCCCGGATTACCGTCCCAGATCAATCAGGTGGCAGAAGAAGTGATCTGAACCTTGGGGCCTGTTGACTTGGGGCCCAGCTTCAAGGGACCTGTCTTCAGTCTAGTGTTCCTGTGTAACCATGGCAACATTTTCTGACCCTGCTCTGGGGCCCTCTCACGTTCCCTCTGCATCAGGTCCCTACAATTGTAAAGTTTAATAAAGATTCTGGAGGACGTTAAAAAAAAAAAATCTGTTTGTAGATGGGGCCATTGATCAGAGAGACAGAAAAAGCTGCGTTCAGGTTAAGTCCAGGTTGAGCAGCTTATGCCAAGTTATGTTGTCTTGTTTGTGAGCCTCCTAACAACCCCCTCCAGCAATTAATGAATGGAGTTAGTCTTGTTTCCCCCCCTTTCATTCCTACCTCTCCCAAATCTTCTTTGCTTATGTATGTATTTGTTATTTCCAGTTGGCTAAGTTATAAATGCTGGATTTTTGCTTGGCCTCACTTTCACTCTTATCCTGTGAATCACTACGCCCTGATTCTCTAATAGCTTGCATATCACTTTCCTTTTCTCCATCTTACTACCACTCGTCTCTCACCTTTACAGCATTTTCCTGTTTTCCCTGTCTCCTCATTACATCCCATCTCTTACTCTGAGGCGATTCTGAAATAAAACAATCTGCTGAAAACTGGTAGTTCTTTCATGTTACCTGCCTAAGTTAGATTTATCTGTCTCTCTGTGTGTGTTTGCTGATAGTACTTGTATGATAATTATTTACCTGCTTACCTGCCAGCTTTCCCTATTTATTCATTGCATTTGCTCAAGGAATCTTCTGGGAATATTGGGTGCCTGTTCTATGTCAGTTTCTGGGATTTAACAGAATGAACAAGATACTCTGTTAGGAAGGGAGGAAAATGGACAATAAAAGGAAAGCAGAGATGACATTTTCAGTGATATGTTCTCTGAACGGCAGAGTTCATGGGACAGTGGCATGGGGGCTTACTTGATACTGTGATCACAGGAAGCCTCCCTACGCAGGTGACATTTGAACTGAGTCCCAAAGAAAAAGGAGGACCCAGAATCTTGCATTTGGATGATGCAGAATTCAGTGTGTTATTTGCAGTTTGCTGACCATTGTTAATCTGATCAGTCCAGTTATCTGTGCTGAAGTAGGTAATTTAGCAAATTCTTTTGGGTGGCTGACACTGCCCCCCACCCGCAATTGACAGCAGCACCAGATTTGTATTCCTAATTATTCTTTTAGCATGAGAAAACACAAACCTGATTTTTAAATTTATTTTAAAGAGAGGTATATAAACCATGGAGTAGAAATGGAAAAGGACTGTCTTCGTTAATTTACACCTGGGGAATTAAGAGATGGTAATCCCATGGACAGAGGAGCCTGGAGGCTACAGTCCATGGGGTCACAAAAGAGTCAGATACCACTTAGCAACTAAACAACAACAAGCAACATGGTATAAAGCACTCTGGTGTTAAATATAATTGTGATTGGAATGAGCAAATAAAATTAGGGTGAGCCTGCCTGCCATTTCCTGAAACTTCTGTTTTGGTTTTCATTCAATGTGTAGGGTGAAAAAAACACACCAAACCAAACCAAACCAAATAAACTCTTAAAAAGTGATTGTAAGTTGGTGGGAATTCTAATTATTTCACATCTTCTCCAGCACTTGATCTTGTTAAACTCTTCAACATTTTTCCAATCTGCTGGAGCATCACTGTGCTTTTAATTTGTGTTCCCTTGGTTAATAATGAGCAAGTCTATATTCTCATATGTTTCTTGTTGATTCTTATATCAATTCTGGGGCCATATTTCATTTCCCTATAAAAAGGCATCTCATTTTTTCCCTAACTCTGTAATGTGATTTTTTTTAACAAATCATACTTTGTTTTTATAGATCTGATTGTTCATGTTTATATACAATATATTATGTAGTATTTGCGTACAAATAATAATTTGTATGCAGTACAAAAATATGTAATGGCTAACCAGGTCATTTATCCATTTGACTGTGCTTGTTTGTTTTTCTGAATCTTGCAGCTTAGCACCACTACCTGGATGGTACCACTTGAAAAAAAAAAAAAAGTTATGCAAATGGCCAGTAAGCCCTCTTTCGTACCTTCAGGTCCCCTCAGTGGTTTAGAGACCAGGCACTGGACTAGAAACTCAGGCTTCTTTCAGCCTGCATCTCTGTGTCTGATACAGTATTATGTCTGTTGCTTTGCCCTAGTTTGTAGCACTGGGAGTTGTGCAATAATTGCTATCAGTAATGCTTTGAATGTTTGTAATCTAACTTCTTTTGGGAGTTATTTCCTTGGAATATATTTCCAAACATGGAATTATTAAATAGTTTATTTCTTTTAACCTTGTTTTCTCTTGTGTTAGGAGGCGAACAGTTCAAACTAGTTATTTACTGTGTGTCTCATATATGGCCTTACTTAATAGGGATTTTGTTAGTTTAATTTGTGGGCAGAGGTGGTGTCCATTTTTTTTCTTTTTTAGAATGCATTTATGTTTAGTTGGAGGATAGTTGCTTTACAGTACTGTGCTGGTTTCTGCCATCCAGCAACATGAATCAGCCATAGGTATACATATGTCCCCTCCCTCTTGAACCTCCCTCCCACCCCTCTAGGCTGTCATATATCACTGGTTTGAGCTCCCTGCATCATACAACAAATTTCTACTGGCTATCTAATTTTACATATGGTAATGTATATGTTTTAATGCTACTCTCTTAATCTGTTCCACCTTCTCTTTCCCCCACTGTGTCCACAAGTCTCTTCTCTATGTCTGCGTCTCCTTTGCTGCCCTATAGATAGGTTCATCAGTACCATCTTTCTAGATTCAATATATATGCATTAATATACCTTGTCTTTCCTTTTCTGACTTACTTCACTCTGTATAGCAAGCTCTGGGGTCATCCACTTCATTAGAACTGAGTCAAATGTGTTCAATTTTTATGGCTGAGTTATGCACCATAACTTCTTTGTCCATTCATCTGTCAACGGACATCTAGGGCTTTGAATGTCACCAAATGTTGAAGTTAAGGACTTGAGTTTTAAAATGTCATTTTCATTGGAAGTCTGGGGCTTATTTCATTCTGTCCCCAGAGTGTGTAATCAGTTCTTTAATTCCTTTATGTTCCACTAGAACAAATGACCACTTTACAAAGTTATTGAGAGAGTTGGTCCATGGTGATGATGTATAGCTATGAACCTTAACAACAAAAGGTGGAAAAATGGACTTGAAGTGTTTTCAGATTTCCTGTCTTCTTTAGCTATGGAGGAGGGCATTGATTGTATTCATTTCCTATATTTGAAAGTGTCCTGTATAACTCCTAAGTCATCATCATTCACCATTTTTTTTCTTTTTCTGTGATTGTTACCTTTCACCTCTAACTTTAGCTGAATTTACATAATAGATCTTGTAAAAAGGAACTATGCAGAGTTCTCAACTAGGCGGTGGTTTTCCTCCCAGGGGGCATTTGGCAATGTCTGGAAACATTTTCAGTTGTCACAATCAAAGGGGGAAAGATGCAACTGGTATCTAGTGGGTGGAGGCCCCTGATGCGGTTAAACATCCTGCAAGATTACTCCCCCGCAACAAAAGAGCATCTGGCCCCAAATGTCAGTAATACTGGGGCTGAGAAGGCCTGCTGTAGTATAAGTTAGTTTTTCTCTTTCCCTCTCAGTCACTGTTATATCCATATTTCACATTCATGTTCCATGGAGCTCTAATATGATTCATATTGTTGGAGAGATTTTATACACACACACACACTTATACAATAAAATTTGCCAATTTTAAGTGTAAGGTTTGGTGAATTTTGACAAATGTATACGTTGTGCAACCACCGCTGCAATCATGGTTAATGTGTTTAAATTTTAATTCTGTAGCTTCAAATATACGTTTATTAAATGATACTATCTTCCAGGGCAGAAGGAAACTTAAAGTAATTCAAGTATTAATGAGTAGCTCATGGCTAATGGGTGGAATGTATATGGTAGTTTGTGAAGGATAATGCCCTTGAGCTGAGTTCTGAATTTCACTTTATTTTAATATGAATCTAGTAGGTGCTTTATTTTTACTGGGGGAGGAGTCACTTTCAGACCTCTGAAAGACTGGCTTAGATAATAGTTCTTTCACTGTAAAACGGAAAACCTATATTAGCTTCTATCTTTAGTACTGAGTTTTATGGTCTTCAACTTTCTGGATTCCCTTTGCACTTTGTAGTGTTTTTTTGGTTCATGCAGGTTAAACTAAAATTGGTATTTGAAAGCAAATACAGAATATGCATTTTTCTCCTAGAGGCTAATTTCCAGGATGTTGGCTGTTTTGGTGGTTGGCTTTAACCTCGGTAAGTAGTAGCAGTTGTCTGCGGTAAAGCGAATGGAAACCCTTGCTTATTTTGCTGAACCACATTCTTAGAGGGGGAGCTTTGCCTTGACCACTAATTGCTGTAATTGGAGTTTGGGAGATGGTTTGAGATGAGACTTGGAGTGATAAGTGAGTCTGAGTGCTTGGCTAGTGTTTTCACTTCTTCCCTTTAGTTCGCTTTCTAGTAAAGGTGGTATTCATATTTCAGGATTCATGGAGAGTTTGTCCACATGTCTCAAAGAGAAAAACGGAAAAGTTAGCTAGAAAGGTGGTGTAAGCAGTTACTCTTCATTTATGGTCATATTGTACTCTAATGAGAATATAACAATTGTTGTATAATAAAAAATGAGGTAAGGATTGGAGCATCGCAGCATTTAGGAGGTATTTAAACTTTGTTTTAACACTATAGGTTATGGCTTGGAACAACCATAAGAATCTTGCTGGTTTTATTTGTGGTTTGTTTTAGGCAAACTATCAACAGCATTGAAATCATACTCTGTGAAAAGGAAAAAAAATGTATACCCAAATTGAAAATGCTGTGTTTGCTGATTTTCCTTTCTTGGTCTTATGTGCCCATCAAGAGTGGTTGGATAAAGTCATATTGAATAATTCTGCCAATTCCACCATGTAATCTTGGGATCATTTCTGTCATCCCTTATGGTAATCTTAGTATTTCAGAATACTCAGGATGAAAAGGCTTCCGACTTGAGAAAATCAGGCCTCTTTGGAACAACATTTCAAATGCTAAGAAAAGATTTTTCTGTGGGAATGTTTGTCCTTAGTCCTTTATTGCTTGACCTCTCAGCCCAAGGTGGTGCCATCTTGGCAATTGAGTTCCAAGAGTGAATGTTTTATCACTCTTGGAAATGTGTGATATTCGCTTGGAAGAAGTGATATTATATTTTGGAATGACCTTATCTTTGTTTGAAAGAGGGTATTAATATTACGGAATGATCCCAGATGATTCTTGATAGTGGACTGGAGTCTGGGCAAAAATCTCAGGCATTTGAATTTCCCATTTGCACCTATTTTTCTTCACTGCTTATTTCCTGTCCCTCTTGACATGGAGGGTGTTTTGTTAATGGACCTGTGGTTATTTAACCCCCAGACTGATGCCAGGTTAGCATTAGAAGGATGGATTGGATTTTCTGAGTTCAGGATTGTTTGATGATGCTCAGGCCTTTAGTTGGTTAGCCATATGGTTGGCACTAAGCCACTAAAAGATCATAATTTGATGAAAGTACTTGAGGAGCAGGGCAAAACTTTCAAAATCTGGAGGAGTGAGAGATTTGGAATCATGCTGTTCTAAACAGATTTGTGTCCAGATATTTCTCATTCAATCAGAATTTTCCCATGTTTTTAAAAAAAATTCTTTAAAAATAGCTTTAAATGGCCATGTATTTTTCCATCCTGAGGTTCATTTATTTAGAAGTTTCCCTGCTATTGCATTTATAGGTTGTTTCTAGTTTTTTGCTAATAGAAAATTTTGATTAGTAACTTTGCATTTAAATCTTTTGGTTTACATTTCATTACTTGCTTAAGCTAATTTATTTATGGTAGAATTAAATATAAATGTTTTTAAATGTTAAAAATTTTGGCTTGAAGAGCTTTCAGGAAAGATGTTTGCCAATATCCCTCTGCTAAATGTGTAAGAAAATGTCAATTACAGTACTCTTTTGCCACTGATAAATATCTCTAAAAATTTAGACTTCATAGATTAAAAATGGTAAATTATATATAAATATATTTAATTATAAAGTGGTACTTTATACTTTGTTTTTCATTAATTGTTCTTTTATCTGACTGTGTTTCTGTTAGTATATTATTGTTTTATAAGAGTGTTTATAGAGTAATTTTTGTTATTGTTGTTGCAAATTACCTAATTTGTCATTCCTTTCTAATTTATGAGGTAGGAGCCATATAAATTATGAATTTGATAAAATAAAAAGTAAACTCATATATAGCTATAATGCTGTATTGTATATTGGCGTAAATGTCCATTTGCTTCTCTGTGATCCAACTGGTCATAGTCCTAAGTCGTTATAACTGAGCACTTCTGGTCTGGTCTGGATTCTCCTTTTCTCAAGCAATTTTATGCCCCTCACACCCATTGTTTCCTAATTGTCTCATACCTCATGAGCTGGATTAAAATTGTACTCTATTGTATTAAAGTCATTACTTTTTTTTTAATTTTTATTTTTACTTTATTTTACTTTACAATAGTGTATTGGTTTTGCCATACATTGACATGGATCCACCACGGGTGTACATGCGATCCCAAACATGAACCCCCCTCCCACCTCCCTCCCCACAACATCCCTCTGGGTCATCCCCGTGCACCAGCCCCAAGCATGCTGTATCCTGCATTGGACATAGACTGGTGATTCCATTCTTACATGATAGTATACATGTTTCAATGCCATTCTGCCAAATCATCCCACCCTCTCCCTCTCCCTCTGAGTCCAAAAGCCCGTTATACACATCTGTGTCTTTTTTGCTGTCTTGCATACAGGGTCATCATTGCCATCTTTCTAAATTCCATATATATGTGTTAGTATACTGTATTGGTGTTTTTCTTTCTGGCTTACTTCACTCTGTATAATCGGCTCCAGTTTCATCCGTCTCATCAGAACTGATTCAAATGTATTCTTTTTAATGGCTTAGTAATACTCCGTTGTGTATATGTACCACAGCTTTCTTATCCATTCATCTGCTGATGGACATCTAGGTTGTTTCCATGTCCTGGCTATTATAAACAGTGCTGCGATGAACATTGGGGTACATGTGTCTCTTTCAATTCTGGTTTCCTCAGTGTGTATGCCCAGCAGTGGGATTGCTGGGTCATATGGCAGTTCTATTTGCAGTTTTTTAGGGAATCTCCACACTGTTCTCCATAGTGGCTGTACTAGTTTGCATTCCCACCAACAGTGTAAGAGGGTTCCCTTTTCTCCACACCCTCTCCAGCATTTATTGCTTGCAGATTTTTGGATCACAGCCATTCTGACTGGTGTGAAGTGATACCTCATTGTGGTTTTGATTTCCATTTCTCTGATAATGAGTGATGTTGAGCATCTTTTCATGTGTTTGTTAGCCATCCATATGTCTTCTTTGGAGAAATGTCTATTTAGTTCTTTGGCCCATTTTTTGATTGGGTCGTTTATTTTTCTGGAATTGAGCTGCATAAGTTGCTTGTATATTTTTGAGATTAGTTGTTTGTCAGTTGTTTCATTTGCTATTGTTTTCTCCCATTCAGAAGGCTGTCTTTTCACCTTGCTTATATTTTCCTTTGTTGTGCAGAAGCTTTTAATTTTAATTAGATCCCATTTGTTTTGCCTATGTTCTCCTCTAGGAGTTTTATAGTTTCTGGTCTTACATTTAGATCTTTAATCCATTTTGAGTTTATTTTCGTGTGCGGTGTTAGAAAGTGATCTAGTTTCATTCTTTTACAAGTGGTTGACCAGTTTTCCCAGCACCACTTGTTAAAGAGATTGTCTTTACTCCATCGTATATTCTTGCCTCCTTTGTCAAAGATAAGGTGTCCATATGTGTGTGGATTTATCTCTGGGCTTTCTGTTTTGTTCCATTGATCTATATTTCTGTCTTTGTGCCAGTACCATACTGTCTTGATGACTGTAGCTTTGTAGTAGAACCTGAAGTCAGGCAAGTTGATTCCTCCAGTTCCATTCTTCTTTCTCAAGATTGCTTTGGCTATTTGAGGTTTTTTGTATTTCCATACAAATCTTGAAATTATTTGTTCTAGTTCTGTGAAAAATATGGCTGGTAGCTTGATAGGGATTGCATTGAATTTGTAAATTGCTTTGGGTAGTATACTCATTTTAATTGCATTAAGTTATTAATCTTTGCTACTTGAGTCATTGATTGAAGTTACCTAATAAATGCTGTCTTTTAATTTCAAAGAAAATTTCCCTTTAGCTTTACAGTGTCATGGGCTTTGGAAATGGTTCATGTCTTTTAGCCTGGACATGAATGTCTAACATACGCATTGCTCTTAAAGGAGTTTATATTCCAATGGTGGGTGGCATGAAATAAACATGGAAATGAAACATAGGATTTTGTTTGTTTGATTGTTTTTAATGATATTATTAAGACATCATTGGCATACAGTTAACTAAACATATTTAAAGAGTACAATTTAAATTCTGGGGTGTGTGTGTGTGTGTACACACACATACATACATACATACCTGGGAATCACCACAGTTAAGAAAGTGAGCATATTTATCATGCCACTCCCCATTCCCAGGCAACTACTGACCTGTTTTCCATTACTATAATTTACATTTTCCAGAATTTTATATACTTGGAACATGCAGTATGTATTTTTTAATCTGGCTTTTTTCACTCGCAAAATTATTTTGAGATTCATCTTGAGGCAATGTGTATTTATTTCTTTTTAAATTTAATTTCAAGTTTATTCATTTTTATTCCTGAGTAGTTTTTCATTAAAAGGTTGTATCTCAGTTTGCTTACTCATTCGTTTGTTGATGGACAGACATTTGTTTTATGAGTGTTTATAGAGTAAAGCTGTTTTTTCAATTTTTGGCAGTCAGCAATAAAGCTGCTATGTATATTTATGTACAAGTGTTTCTCTGGACATAAGCTTTCATTTCTCTTGGGTAAATACCAGGAGTGGAATCGCTGGATCATATGGTAGGTATCTGTATAACTTTTCTAGAAATTGCCAAACTGGTCTCCAAAATGATTATAATGTTTTATATTCACACCTAAAGTTCCAGTGTCTCCATATCCTCAGCAACGCTTGGCATGGTAAGTTTTAAAATTTTTATATATTTTAAAGATGTGTAGTGATATCTCATTGTAGTTTTCCTTTGTATTTCCCTAATGGTTAATGATATTGAGCATTTTTCCATGTGCTTATTTGCATCTACGTATATTCTTTGGTGAGATGTCTATTCAAATATTTTTCCCATTAGTTTTTGAAGGGTTAGTTTCTTAAAGTTGAGTGTTGAGAGTTTTTTATATTTTTTCCATACAAGTCCTTTATTCGATATGTGAATTACAAATATTTTTCCCCAGTCTGTGGCTTATTTTTCATTCTCTTAACAGTGTCTTTGAAAGAGCTTGTGTTTTGGATCTTTATCAGTTTATCCCTCTAAGGATCATGTGTTTGGTTTCATATATAAGAAATCTTTGCCTAACCCAAGGTCACTAAAGTTTTCTCCTGTGTTCTCTTCTAGCTGTTCTATACTTTATGTTCCGTATTCAGTCAGGTCTATAATCAATTTTGGTTTGATTTTTTTTGTATAGTACAAAGTGTGGATCCAAGTTCATTTATATATTTTTTGCATATGGGTATCCAGCTGTTTGAACATCGTTTGTTGAAAAGACTGGGTTTTTTTTTCCCCCTGCCAAATGGACTTTGCACCCTTGTTGATAATCGGTTCTCTATTTGTATAGAGGTCCATGTCTATACTCTATTGTGCTCCATCCATTTTTCTATACTTAGTCTACCCCCATACTGCCTTGATTACTGAAGCCTTATAATAATGCCTAAAATCAAGTGGTGTCATAGTCAACCTCCTGATTGCTCTTCCTTTTTATTCTGTTTTCTGAAAGTGATCATACAAAATTGGTATTAATTCCTCCTTAAATATTTGATAGAATTCACCAGTGAAGCCATCTGGGCCTGTATTTTTCTTTATGGGAAGGTATTAAACTATAAATTCAGTCTCTTTAAAAGGCATAAATTTTTTCAGTTTATCTAATTTTTTTTGAGTGAGCTGTGGTGGTTTGTATCTTTCAAAGAATTAGTCGATTTTATGTAGGTTATCAAATTTATCAGCATAAAGCTTTTTAATAATAGTCTCTGATTATGCTTTCAATATTTGTAGAATCTATAGTGATGTTTCCTTTTCTCATCTTCATGTTGTAATTTGTATCTTCTTTCTCTTTTTCTAGATCAATATGCTAGAGGTTTATCAACTTTATTGCTCATCTGAAAGAGCAAGTTTTTATTTTATTGATTTTTTCTATTGTTTTTTAACTTTTTCAAATTTTATTGGTTTGGCTCTGATCTTATTTCTTGTCTTCTACTGACTTTGGGTTCAATGTTTTTTCCCCAAGTTTCTTAAGGTAGAAGATGAAATCATGGATTTGAGATCTAAGATCTTTTTTCCTTCCTGATATGGGCATTGAATGCTGTAACTTTCCCCCTAAATACTGTTTTAGCCGCATTCCCAAATTTGTAATATCTCGTATTTTCATTCAGTTCAAAATTTTTTCTAACGTCTCTGATTTTTTTAACTCATGGATTATTTAGAATTGTGTTACTTTGTTTCCAAATAGATGGAATGTGTTTTATTGATTTCTAAATTAATTTCTTTGTGGGAAAGACATACTTGGTATGACTTGAAACCATTTTAAATTTATTGAAAGTCGTTAAAACGCCCAGAATAAGGTCTTGGCAAATGTTTCATGTGTGCTAGAGAATAATATGTATTTTTCTCTTGTGTGGAATGTTCTATGTATGTCAACATTGATAATGGTCAAATTTATCCTTAACTAGTTTTCTCAATACTTGTTTTCTCAATTGAAGTACTCTTTTGAAATCTCCAACTATAATTCTGGATTTGTCTAATTCTCCTTCAAGTTC
The DNA here is from genome assembly GCF_023091745.1 of Budorcas taxicolor. NCBI lineage: Eukaryota > Metazoa > Chordata > Mammalia > Artiodactyla > Bovidae > Budorcas > Budorcas taxicolor. Next base: position 105,109,829 of record NC_068935.1, on the reverse strand, counting down.
TATCAGTTTTGCTTCATGTATTTTGAAGCTCTGTTCTTAAGTGTCCTTGTGATAAATTGAGCACTTTTTCCATTATGAAATGGACATTTTTTTATCCCTAGTAATATTCTTTACTTTGAAATGTACTTTGATATTAATATAGCTATTCCAGTTCTCTTTTGACTGTGTTTGTATAATACATATTTTCTATTCTTTTAACCTATTTGTGACTTTATATGTAAAGTATGTATCTTGTACTCAGCATATAGTTGGATACAAGATACACACTTTGCTTTTTTATCCAAATTGACAATCTCTCCCTTTTTATTGGGGTGTTTAAACTACTTGCATTTAATGATTATTCACATGATTAGGTTTAAATCTAAATGTTATATTGCAGTGTTTCTTATTTGTCCCACCTTTTCTTTTTTCCTTGATTCTGCCTTACTTTTGATTATTTCTTAATGATTCTGTTTTATCTCATCTGTTGGCTTATTAGCCAATATTTCTAGAAATCTGTTTTCTGTCCCTACCCTTTCTTGCTGCCTTTTATTGCAGAATGGTATTTAGAAGTTAGGGCCAGGGTTCTAGTGTCCATTTGTGGTACTGGAATGCTATTGCTTCTAGGCCCTCCTAAGGGTTAAGACATAACCAACCATGCAAACACATGTGTCTATATCTGTCTTCTTTCATTCTTTTGTGTGTCTGTTCTATCTATCTATTATCCAGTCATGAGCTCATATTGATACCTTTGATTCTAATCCATGGCTAATTCTAGCCTTCTTTCTCTGATGTGAGAAATAAGACTCTCATTATCTATAATATATGTAAATATATTTGCTAACTTCCTTAATCCTAGTATACAAAAGTGGTTTGAGAATTTCTAACCCAAACTCTTGTGGGAAACACATTTACTAGTTAGAGGACAATTCTAGGCACAGTTTCTTTTTGGTGTTAACAGATTCAAGTTAAGATACTATTTCCAGTTGCTAAGACTAATTCTTTTTTTTTTTTTTCCCTCATCCTCTTCAGTGTGGTTACATTATTCACTTGTGATACAGTTGAATTCTTAGTGTTTGCATTCCATTTTGCTCTCTTCCCCTAAAGCACACACATGCTGGTTGATTTTCATTATCTATATTTTTGGTATGTCAACATCACCATGGTTCTCAAAGTCAGAGTTACACAAAAGGGTGAACTCACAAGTGTCAGTCCCTCCTCATTCCTACTGTTTCTTCCCATTGCTCCCCTTTCCATCCCTTCCTGTCCATCTCACTAGATAACCAATTTCATTAGTTTCTGGTTTAGGCTTACTGTATTTTTTTTTGCACAATGAGCAGCTACACGAATGTTTTCTTATAGCCTCTTTTTTCTTACATGAAGTGTAGTATAACCATAGATACATTTTTTTTTTGCATTTTGCCTTTTCACTTAATAGTCTATCCTGCAAACTATTCCATATCAATTTATGGAGATCTTCCTTGTTCTTTTTTATGGTAGCAAAATACTGCTGTGTGGCTGTATATTTCATAGTCTAAGCACTCAACTGTGTATTGATGTTTAGGTTGTTTCTGATATTTTATAATTACAATGATTTTACAATGAGTAATCTTTGCCTAAATATTTTTGTATTGGAGATGTCTCCTTAGTATAGATTCCTAGAAGTGGGATTCATAGAACACAATATCCCTTTTTGTCCTTCTGTCTGCTTGAAGAATTTCTCATTAATATCAGAAAATAGTAGCCTGTCTTTGTGTTTCCTTCCTCTCGTGGTTTTGAGGGAAGCAAAAATAAATTCATATAGGAGTGTAGTTGAGGACTTCTCTAATGTGTCTGGTATTTCAAATAGGGCTTCCCTGGTGGTTCAGTCAGTAAATAGTCTGCCTGCAATGTGGGAGAGCCAGGTTACATCCCTGGATCAGGAAGATCCCCTGGAGAAGGAAATGGCAACCCACTCCAGTATTCTTGCCTGGGAAATCCCAGGGACAGAGGAGCCTGGTGGGCTACATGCAGTCCATGGGGTCACAAAGAGTCGGTATTTCAAATACACCCCTTGTAATATCTAATCTTCATCCCTTGAGCATTAGATTCCTGTAGTCATTCCTCCCTCTTTCTTTAAATATCTGTTTTCCTAGAACTCTCTTATGTATGTTCTGAAATGTCCTTAATTCGTAGCCAAAGCTGGGATTGGCTCCTAGAAGTATAATTATCTGCATTTTGTCAAGTTTAAAAATACAACAAAACTGGGGTTACTGTCATGATAGTCAATTGAAGGTAGTAATTTTTTCTTCTTAGTTTCATCTGGTGCCATGTGTGCTGAAAGAAACTTGGTTTAAAGGGAAAAGACCACTATGGATAGTTTTCAAGTGGCATGGAAAATCAGACTTGCTTGCCTGATGGAGAACCCTAAGCTTGGTCTCAAATGGAACTTGGAATTTTAAAAATTGCAACTTGATACTTTGTATTTACAGTCAGTAGCCTGGAAGGATCAGTCTTGAATAGCCCCAAAGGCAGTTCTTACTCTCTGCCTTCCATTAATGTCTGCCCATCTGAAGCAGGCTTCCCTGATAGCTCAGCTGTCAAAGAATCTGCCTGCAATGAAAGAGACCCTGGTTTGATTCCTGGGTTGGGAAGATCCCCTGGAGAAGGGAAAGGTTACCCATTCCAGTATTCTAGCCTGGAGAATTCCATGGACTGTATAGTCCATGGGGTTGCAAAGAGTCGGACATGACTGAGCAATTTTCACTCATTGAAGCACCAGTGAACCCACTCTTCTTTTTATCTGCTGTGCTGTTATTTTTGCAGCTTTGCAAATCTTTGTGGGAGACTAATGTTCCTCTGAACTCTATCTTGGGAGCCACATTTCCACTGGGGCTTTTGCATCACACTGTTCTTGCATCACAGGCTCCTTGGTGCCAGATTTCCTTCTACAATGACAGGTCACCAGATATGCACTTCTGCTGTCCTTTATTTCACAAAGTCATCTTTGATTGATAGTGTGTATCTGGGGGTAAGAGCTCAAAGGCAAGGAGAAGCAAATGCCTTTATCTGCAGATAACAGCTTCCTAATAATCCTAGCCCTTATCTGCATGTTAAAATGGTCAAGTGGTACTTTGCCCACTTATGTCAGCTGCTAGGAGATGAAGCATTCTGTACCTTTCAGATGACTATTCCTTTACTTCCTTAATGCTGCTAATGGTCCGTTGGAAGAAGAGAAAAATACCCCCAAATCTGAGGTCTTATTTGGAAAGCAATACTGAGATTCTAATATGTTTGCTCAGTTGAGTCTGACTCTGCAACCCTATGGACCATAGCCCGCCAGGCTCCTCTGTTCATGGGATTCTCCAGGAAAGAATACTCGAGTGGGAGATTCTCCAGGAGAGTTTCCTGAGCTAGGGATCAAACCCATGTCTCTTAGGTTTCCCAAATGAGCAGGTGGGTTCTTTACCATTAGCGCCACCTCAGAAGCCCTTCAGAGATTCTAATACTCTGTTTTAATTTCCCTACAACACTGACAGACTTTGGTAGGAAATTGAATGCCATTGTTTAGACTATTTTCCATATAGCACTGTTGATATTCTGAAAGCTTAGTTACATTTTACTATGTAATCATAATCTTAAACTTAAGTGCTTGTTTTCATTTTTTTTAAATCTAAGGCATGATTGTTGAATATAGGTCCATGGTGGGGCTGATGAATTTCTTGAGTAGAAAGAAATTTTGCTGCTCAAAATACGTGCAACCTTGGCATCATCTGGGAGTTCTTAGAAATAAAGAATACAGACTTCCTGAATCAAAATTTACATTATTTACAAGATTCCCAGGGAATTCATAAGCGCAGTAAAGTTCAAGAAGCACTAACTTAGAAAATGAACAATTTGTTGAGGAATCAGGGCATCAAAAATTTCTTTTTGGTTCTTTTCATTTTTCTTTTTCTGAAACAAGAACATCTTTCTTAATTCTCCAAAGTTTTGCTTTTTCTAATGTTTAAAAAGTGATTTATAGGGACTTCCCTGGCTGTTCAGTGGTTATAACTCTTCACTCCCAATGCAGAGGGCATGGATTCTATCCCTGGTTGGGGAAATAAGATCCCACATGCCAAGCAATGTGACCAAAAAAAAAAAAAAAAAAAAACTGATTTATAACTGGGTTTTTCCTGGCTCACAGAAGATGAACAAAAGGGTCCTTTTGATATAATGTCTAAAGAGACACATTTGAACTCATTGGGGGGAAGTACATAGCTAAAATTTGGCATTGTGAAGGAAATCCCCCCCACCAAAAAAAATCCGAAAAACAAGGGATTATATATATATGGTTGATTCACTTTGCTGTACAGTAGAAACAAACACAACATTGTAAAGCAACTACATATAGCCCAATAAAAATTAAAAGAAATGAAATAAAATTACTTGGGAAATGGTGAAAAAATAAAGATTTCACATTGTTACTGAATCCCTGTTGATACCTTAAGGTTGAGAATGATCCCTTGGAGATGTAGTCAGCCCTCATTTTTCATGGATTCTGTATTTTTGAATTTTTGCTAAAATCCATTTGTAATCCCCAAATCAATACTCACCGTGCTTTTATAGTCATTCATGGACATGCAGAGTTGCAAAAAGTTTGAGTCACCTGACATACACTCCCATTGGAGGCTGAAGGAAGCAGCGCTTGGCCTTCTTTCAGCTCTCATATTTTAAGTAAATGTCCTCTTCGCAGTCTGCTAAGTACCACTTTGTTCCCATTTTTGTGCTTTTTGTTGGTGATTTTACTTCTTAAAAATGGCCCCCAAGTATAGTGCTAAAGTGCTGAGTAGTGTTCCCTCAGCATAAGAAGGCTGTGATGTGCCTTGCAGAGAAAATGTGTGTGTTAGATAAGCTTCCTTCAGGCATGGGCCCTAGTGATTTTGGCCATGAGTTAATGTTAGTGAACCAACAGTCTATTTTAAAATAAGTGTCTTTAAACAGAAACACAGAGTTTGAGACGGACAGGTACACAGTACTATATTTAAAAGGGATAACCAACAAGGTTCTACTGTATAGCACAGGGAACTCTGCTCAATGTTATGTGGCAGTCTGGATGGGAGGGGAGTTTGGGGGAGAATGATTACATATATGTGTATGGCCGAGTCCCTTTGCTGTTCACCTAAAACTATCCTAACATTGTTAATTGGCTATATACTCCAATACAAAATAAGATGTTAAAACCCAGGAACACACATAAATACAGGTTATATGTTGATTGGTTATTCAAATTGTGACCCAAAGTTCTTAGGAAGCAAACTGTATTTCCATTAGAAGCAACAGGTCAGTATTTGTTAAATTCAGTGTTTATGATGACTTGATAGAACATAACTGCTGCAAATAATGGGCATCTAGTGTATGTTGAAAAATCAATTAGGCTAGGCTTCCAGCTGAGCATCATTTTCTCTTTTATGGATGGTGACAAGACTAACTTGTTATAATAAGAAATTTTTAATTGTATTCTGGGAGTGCAATTTCAAGTAAAGACACATGGTAGTTTACAGTAACCCACCTCATCAGTATTTGGAGGGTTTCTTGGGACAGAGGCAATGTGATAAGGAGGCTTCAGTCTTCCTGTGTGGTTGCCTTCTTTGAGGCGTGGCATGTGAAGGCAATTGTCCTACAGCTACTTTCAGACCACCAATTTGTGTGTTAAGCTCATTTTCTTTTGGGTCTGTGTTGTCTTTTTCAAAATCCACATCTTTCTTCCTGCATCCATGATCTATGTGGCTGCCTCAGTCCAGATCCACATCTTTTATTGCCTGGACCCTAGACTCATTTCCAAATGCACTTACTTACAGTCCAGTTTCCAGTGCAGCCCACGTGCTACTATAGTCAGTTGGATCCTTTCCCTTCTCCCTGTGAAATCTCTCAGTGACTCTCAGTTACCTTGGGATAACGCTCAAGATTCTCTGAGAGATGACCTCTGTCTCTCTGCTTCCCTTTCTTCTTCATCTACCAGGAAGTTGCCTCTGAGTCTAAGATGCTGAAGAGTACCTCTTGTGTTGGGACTGTAGAAATTAAAAAAAAAAAAAATTTCACTGTTAGACCCTTGATGGAAAGGAACGTTCAGCTAGGTGTCACTTTCCCTTTCATAAGAGTATCCAGCCATGAGGTCACTCTCAGTATTGAATAAATGAGAATTTAGGAGTGAGTCTGATCTGATTAGTATCGTAACAAACTAGTTTTGTATCAGCAGCCCATTTCTCATATCGCTTATCTTCAAGGAAACCCAGCACAGAATAAATCCACAATGAGCATTCAATCCTAGAAAATAAAAAGAGGGTGAAGAGATTAGCTATGAAGTACAATTAAAACAGTAGCAACTTGTTTTATGTGGTCAGTTGTTTTAAAACATGTGATGTTTAGTGTAGCAACTGTTCAAGAAGAACATAGAGTGAATTAATGTAACAGAGAATTGATATACTCTAGATTTTAATTCCTCCTTTCTCTGCTTCACATAGTGAGTAATATATGGCAGTCAAAAATGAATGAACTATTGCTGTATAGAACACTATGGATGAATCTTATTAATGTAGTAAATGAAAATAAGTCCCTCAAGATTACATGATATGTGTGTGTGTGTGTGTGTGTGTGTGTGTCAATGTTCAATATAAGATTGCAGATAGTGGTTACCTTGGGAGGAGGGAGGTGTGGGGAGGAAGGGGGATGACTATGTAGAAAGAGATAAGTTAATGTCCATGTTCTCGTTTCTGTGTTAAGTAGTAGATTTGTGTGTGTGTGTGTGTGTTTATGTTAATATAATAAACACTAATAAACAAGGCCATGATGAGTGGTCAGGAACTAAAGACTTTGATTAATATGACTTATCCAATTCTCTTTACCTGAGTTCTACAGTGAAAAAAATCCCTGTTTGGAAATGTTAGGGACGCTTCCACCATTTTACCCTATCTAGAAGGTGAATCAAGCACATATGTAAGAATTTTAACTATTGCATATAGGGAAGAAGGTAAATAAAATGATGATATAAAACGGAATATTAACAGTGAATTCCAAGACAATAAGTATTATGAAAATGAGTCAATAAAGGGAACAGGGCACAAAGACCCTGTCTTATTTGAGTCAATCAAGTCCTGGAAACGTGGCGATGAATTGCAATCAGCTTTAATGCTGTCCCTCATTTTGTGGTGCTCGTATTAGCTTGTCCTACATTTTCTTGGCAGGAGGAAGCAAGCAAAGGGCACTATTCAAAGAAGAGCAACGGCGTGCGGCTTGTAACAAAAACACGCATCCTATCTTTTGCCCATTGCAGACCACAGAAAAAGAGCCTTGTCTTCCAATTTTCTGAGAAATGTCCTTCCTTTGAAAATGACTAGGTTTTACATTTCTCCCACCAGTACTTGCTCTCATGCTCAGTTTCTTGTCACTGTTACATTCCCTTTTCTGCTACAATCCTTGAAATCTCTTTCTAGTAGCAGTTGGTACAAGACAATGCGCATTTATTTTGGTGGCAGCCTTTTCGAGTTTTCATGCCAGAATGTCTGCCTTCACAATGAGCTCATTTTAAGGCCCTTTCGATTTCAGCTGGTTCCCAGGAGCTGATGCGAACAGACAAAATTCTATCTGAATTCTCTCTCTCTCTTTCAGCAGGAGCTTTCGTTAGTCCTCTTGGCGGAATCCAGAGAGAGGAACTGAGCGGTGCTTGGATTCCAAAGTCATTTTTAAAACTATATCATGAGGGTCTTCCTGTCTCCTTGGTGACTTGTGACCATTTTCCTCCTGGAATAGCTCGTCCATGTATTTTTAGTAACAGCAGGAGAGGATAGATATTTGGGTGAGCTGTGTACCCAGCTGGGAAACCTAAGCAGACAAAGGGTCTTAAGTTTCCCTTGATCTTGCTTTTCTCCCCAACCCCCTACCTTCTTCTTCTTCTTTTTTTTGTAAAGCACAGAAATGGAAGGCCCTCTTGTGAAAAGCACCTCAGCTTACTGGCTGCTGATCTCTTCTTTCGCCCTTTGTTCTGTTTCTTCTCTCTTGTAAGGGAAGCTCTTAAGCTCTGCCAGCTGTTTGTCACCTCCAGAGATATTATGCTGTTTCTGTCGTGCCTGTCCAGCCCAGCTAAAAGGGGAATCTTAACTGTTTGCCTCTGTATAAATAGGAGGCCCGAGAGAGTATAATTTAGCAATGGTTTTGTGTTTTCCAGGCCTCATTGCTCTTGTCTGGGCAGCCAGCAAGTGTCATAGACTTATTGCCTGATTGAATTTGGGTAATTTCTAATTTAAAGGGATTTTTTCGCCCCTAATTAGCAGGAAAGCTGCTCTATGTTCTTTCTAATAACAATAGGCATTATCTCCTCATTCTCTCCTGTCCTCCAGGGGACCAGCTTGAGCTTTTTCACATCTTAGCAGGAGAGTTCCCGGCAGTAACACACTAGCACTCTTCACGCCTCGATCTACCTTATATTTACCAGAGTCCCACTCACCACAGCAAGTCCCATCACCACGTCCAGAGGCCTGGTGGGAGGGAACCTTACACAGGGGCTTGGATAGGGGAGGTGTAACTTGTTGGGGGTGTGAATGTCATTATCTCCCACAGTGGACTTTGGGAAGGATTTTGAGCCAAATGCTTTCGGTGAAGTGGAAGCAGATCTTCTCATTGCTGTGATAAAGGATGAGAGCTGAGGAGAGAGGAAGAGGAAGTTTCTTGGGTGATGTGACACTCTGGCAAATGGATTTATTTGGAAAGCCTCTGAAATAGAAAACCGAATCTTTTGGCTTGTTCTTGAAAATAAGGCCCCCAAAGCAGTGAATGAATGTAAAGACTCATAGATTCTCTGCATAAAAATGAAGAACTCTTATATGGCAAGGGCTGTGAATGAATAAGGAAAATACAGCTGGGAAAATTATAGACAATAGACAAAGGGATAATAATCCTAAAAATTAACAAGAAAGACAAATCTGTCCACAGAAAAAATCAGCAAAGGTCATGAAGAGGATGTTTACAAAAGAAGAAATATAAATATACACATGGCTGGCAGTATACACATAAGAAAACATTCATGTCAACCAGTAATCAAAGAAAAAACAAATTTAAGGTTCTGACAAACAAATATCAATTCCTGAAGTCTTTTCAGAGCACTTATATAAAGGAGGGGTTCGATCCCTGGGTTGAAAAGATCCCCTGGAGAAGGAATTGGCAACCCACTCCAGTATTCTGGCCTGGGAAATCCCACGGACAGAGGAACCTGGCAGACTACAGTCTATAGGGTTGCAAAGAGTCAGACATGACTGAGCAACTAAACAACAACATGTAAAGGAGGGGCAAGGGAATGGACAGGTTGGGGTTCAGTTCAGTCGCTCAGTCGTGTCCGACTCTTTGCGACCCCATGAATCGCAGCACGCCAGGCCTCCCTGTCCATCACCAACTCCCGGAGTTCACTCAAACTTGCGTCCATTGAGTCAGTGATGCCATCCAGCCATCTCATCCTCTGTTGTCCCCTTCTCCTCCTGCCCCCAATCCCTCCCAGCATCAGAGTCTTTTCCAATGAGTCAACTCTTCTTCACATCACGTGGCCAAAGTACTGGAGTTTCAGCTTTAGCATCATTCCTTCCAAAGAAATCCCAGGACCGATCTCATTTAGAATGGACTGGTTGGATCTCCTTGCAGTCCAAGGGACTCTCAAGAGTCTTCTCCAGCACCACAGTTGAGAACCATCAATTCTTCAGCGCTCAGCTTTCTTCACAGTCCAACTCTCACATCCATACATGACCACTGGAAAAACCATACCCTTGACTAGATGGACCTTTGTTGGCAAAGTAATGTCTCTGCTTTTGAGGTTGGGGTGGGGAGTTGCAATTCTAGGGCAGGCCTCTCTGAGCTGGTGCCATTGGAGCAGAGGCCTGAATGAGGGCACAGCCCATGTGCTCTAGAAGCATTTCAAGCTGAGGTCAGAGCCCAAAAAGGTCCTGAGCTAACACCAAGCAATGGGAAAGCCAGCTATACGACTTGAGCTGGAAAGCAATAGAAGATATTTTGATACTGGCTTGGCCAAAAAGTTCATTCAGTTTTAAATAAAAAGACATTTTCAACAAGAACTTTATTTATTTAAATAATAGCAGCTTTATTGTAAATCTATTGTGATTAGATAGCTAAGTCCATGCATATCATTGTATGAGGAAACATGTCCAAGTTTCAAATAACTGATTTAGAAACTATCTTTTGGGAACCTGGCTTTTTTGTGAGATAGAACCTCCTACCGCACCAGCTCCTCTCTGAGGCATGGTGTGGATCCAGAGGAGGACAGCCTGAGAAAATAAGATAAGGAGCTGCTGTTCTTCTGGTAGATTCGTGCATCATCAAATTCCTGATCTAGTGTTTGCTGGTCTGACGTTCTGGGAGCTAATGTAGAAGTCGGCTCTTGAGCTTGTTAAATGTGATTTCCTTGCAGTCACCATCCACCAGCAATTTGTAAAGAGTTTGAATTAAATGCTTCTTCACACTCCAAAGACTGCATTGGCCTGTTCTGTCTTGGTTACCTCAGTTTCTCTAAGTGTAGTGATGGAAAAGGGAAAAGATCACTAGGATGGAAAGATAATCTAGAGACCTGTAGGTACAAGATTTGTGGATCTTGAAATGGGATAATAGCTTTATTTGGATGTCTCACTTAGCACAACTGCTTTTTCTCTCTCTTAGTTTTGTGAAGACAATTATACCCTCACTGTGCTTCTGTTTCTTTCCCCTGTGCATGCTCAGTCATGTCTGACTCTTTGTGACCCCCTGGACTGTAGCCCACCAGGCTCCTCTGTCCATGGGATTTCCCAGGCAAGAATATAGGAGTGGGTTGCCATGGCCTCCTCCAGGGGATCTTCCTGACCCAGGGATTGAACCTGCATCTCCTGTACTGCAGATTCTTAACCTACTGAGCCAACTGGGAAGCCCCTTGCCCTTTGTTTTCCCCTAGATGATCCTTAAGCACATGGAGAGCTTGCAGACACCTGGACCCCCCACCTCAAAGTTTCTGGTTCAAAAGACCCGTGCTGAAGCCTGCAAATTCATACCCAAGCAATGCTGCTGAACTCCCATGCTTTCGGTCACATTCACCTGTAAAATTGAGAAGGCCCAGTTCAGCTCTATAGTTCTGTAAGTTGATGTTTCAACACAGGAGGCGTGAGCACTGCCTGATCATTGAATTGCTCAACCATCTTTAGGACTCACTTGCTGACCCTGCGGAAACCAAATCATGCCATGTTTAGGGTCTACAGACAGACTGGTTTCCGGTCTTATTTTAGCCTTGAGAGAAAAAGAGCACAAGCCAACTCTGACTTGGAATTAAGATTACCATGTGAGTCTTGAATGGCTTCAATGTTCTATCTTTTTGCCTCCCAGGCATCCCCAAATTCTGGCATTACCCAATCCTCCCTGACTTAAGCTCCTGGTCCTTGGTATGAAAGGATCCCGCCTATGGGAAAATATGTGAGAATTGGAGAAATAAAAGGGAAGATGAAGAGGGCAAGGAGTTTAATAAGTCAAAGTAAGTGGAGGACACTAAGCTTTTAGTTCCTTTAAATATTTGTTTCTTATAGACAGTTCACACCCCCCGGGAGAGTTCTTGAGATACCATTTAAAGAAAAGAAAGCAAGGGTAACTGAACTGTTAGCATTTGTCACAGCCAGGGTCTTGAGAACTTGACATTCCAGGAAAACTTGGCTGCTAACCACCCCAGCAGCAAAATCCAGTGTGGAAAGTGCTCACTTTAGAAGATACTGTTTGGTTTGAAATGTTCATTCCATCTGTCTGTATTTTTGGCCATTTCTTGTGAATAAAAGTCATGTGATACTTCCCTTTCCTAGGTGTTATTCCTGAGGCTTATCATATGGAGCACTTGTGAAATGGGAGAAAAGTTAAAAAGTAGTCTACTCTCTTATTATTTTATTCACTGTCTATTGTTTAAAATGTTTCATATTCTATTCATTTATTTCATTGAAAAACCATACATAATAAAATAGTCAGAAATTACTCCTCAAAAGAAAAATTCCCACAGTCCTATTTATCAGAGAGAATTTACTGTAACATTTTGGTGTAAAGCCTTTCATACTTTTTTGAAGTTTCTTTTTTTTAAGGTTTTATTCAAATATGGTTGATTTACAGTGTTGTGTTAATTTCTGCTGTACAGCAAAGTGACTTTTCACATTCTTTTCCATTATGGTTTATCACAGGATATTGAGTATAGTTCTCTGTGCTATACCGTAGGACCTTGTTATTCATGCTATATACAGCAGTTTGTATCTGCTAACCCCAAACTCCCGATCCTCTCCCTTATTCCCCTCCCCCTTGGCAACCACAAGTCGGTTCTCTGTTTCATGTATAGGTTCATTTATGTTCTATTTTATATTCCACATTTAAGTGATATATGATATTTGTCTTCCTCTTTCTGACTCACTTCACTTAGTATGATAATATCTAGGTTCACCATGTTTTTTTTCTATGACTTGTTGCCATATTTTCTACAGAAATGGAGTTTGACTACTCAGATAATTTAACCATCTCTTTTTGCTAAGTTTATTGCAGATATTTTTCTGTCTAGCTCAATACATGTCTGTGCCCCATGACTCTATTGTGAATATATCATTCTCTAGGTAACCAGTGCTCTATGATACTTTTGCACCCTTTTTTGCTATTAAGCATTGTGATAACCTTCCTGGAATGTGAATTTTACATGTGTGTCCAGTTAGTTCTCAAGGATAAATGCTTAGAAGCTGAATCCTGGTTCATAGGATATACAGTCTTTCCATGCTTTTGATTCCCAGTGCCTAACTGCACTGTAGAGATGTTGCCTCCCTCTACACATACTCTCAGCAGTGTCTGGTTAGTAATCTGTGTGTTTCAAAATGAGTTTTTAAATTATTTTTAAGACGCTACTTCATGGCATTAGAGGATTTAAGTGATGGTTCTTGAATAAAGCTTTAGCGAGCCGAATGCGTTTGAAGGATTGCTGGTGAATAACATTTGGAGCTTTCTGTTCACACAATCTTTCTGCAGCATTTTTGCACTGCCTTGATGAAGCAGTCTTGATTAATTAGTAGAAGCCAGTGGGCAAGACTCTGAGATGTTTACTCATCAGTGTTCCTCTGTATTTAGGAGCCGCGTGTATAAAAATATCTTTCCTCAAATACTATTTTATATTTATTTGTGAAGTTAGAAAGCTTGTGCAGCCCAATATCTGTTCACACATACATTTGAAGGCTATATTCAGTCTTGATCTCCTGTTTTAAATATATTTTTAGAATGAATGGTTTCCTGTGTGTGGTGCTTGGCATACAGCTTAAAAAAATTGAAGATAGAAAAAATTCAGGGACCGGTTTTCCTACAGCAGTGCAGAGAACCCTTTGGAAAAAATACTGCTTTATCTTTTGAGTGAGGCAGGGATGTATTCCTTTTGAAAAGACAAACTTGGAATTCTAAAGCCACTCTTGCCAAGCGCTGCAAATACATACCTCAGATTTCACACCAGCTTATTAACAAAGACATGGAGAGAATCTTGCCATGTTATGTTAAAGTTCCCTTTTGACCTCAGAAATGCCTCTTTCACCAGAGCTGAATAAAGTTCTTTATAAAAGTAAGAGGTAGTGGAGACAACTTTAGGAATTTTTGTTCTCTGGATGTGCAGTTGGCATCCCAAAGAAAGTTTTATCTGATTCTGAATTATTTCAGTTAACACAATTGCCAATTTCTTTTTTAGTTTCTCTTGAGGAGGCCTTGACAGAAACCTGGCTTGATGTTTTATTAAACAAACATTTCTTTGTTATGGAAGGATCATTTTACTTTATTATTAGAGTATAGTTGGTTTACAATGTTGTGTTAATTTCTGCTGTACAGCAAAGTGAATCAGATATATATATACATATATACCTTCCCTCTTGAGCCTCCCTCGCACACCTCATCCCACCCTTCTAGGCCACCATAGGGCACTGAGTTGAGCTCTCTGTGCTCTACCCCAGCCTTTTCTGTGTCATAACTAGCATTGTAAATATTCTGTAAAAAATATCATCTAATTTATTAGGCTGGCCAAAAAGTTCAGTTGGATTCATCCGTAAGATGGTATGGAAAATCCGAACGAACTTTTTGGCCAACCCAATACTACCCATCATCCTATGAGATCTGGGTACTAACATTAGTTCATTTCACAAGCGAGGAAACTGAGGCACAGAGCAGCCTAATAAATGGCCCAAGAATACTGAGTGATACAGCCAGTAGGCAAATCCAGGCAGCCTGACTCCTGATCCCTTAGCTGTGCTGCTTGGCGGGTAAACAACAGTGATGGGTTTTAGGAAATGTTAGCCTATGTTTTTAATGGAAAGAAACTGGTCACCATTATTCTCTAATAGACTAGTAGTTCTCACTTTTGGCTGCACACTTCAATCAGCTGGGGAGCTTTTCAAATTCAAGGAGCCCCCAGCCACACCTCTGACCCAGGAAATCAGTGGGACCCAGGCCTGGTAGTTTTTAAAGCTCGCCAGGTGATTCCAATGTGCAGCCAAAGTTGAGAAGTCCAGGTCTAGGAGAAGATACATTACTGATGGCCATGACGTTTGCAAAACATCTCATGAAAGAAGCACGGCGGCCACATCTTGATTTGCTCCAGAGGTGAGCTTATTCACAAAAGAGCAGTCTTGTTTCAAGTAAAGGCAGTTTGAGCGTGGGAAAGAATGATTCCTTCTGAAGATTCTGGTTCTGACACTATTTGAGACAAGTTTGGGGAGGGGGCTGTGAATCCATCTGTGGTCATATAATTCAGCCAGCTGTTTCACTTTGTTACCTGGGTGAGTGGGATCGATGCCCTTACTTGAATCTGAGCCCAGTTGGTTTTGATCTCCTCCAGCTGAATCTCACAAGAAGGAACAAAATCAATGGCAGTCGGGAAGGAGGGCCAGGTCTCAGGCAGATGGCAGAACAGCAAGAGGCTCAGGCTGTGGCCTCTTCTGCTCTCTGTGAAAAGCTGGAGTACTCTCTTTAACCGGCCAGAAAAGGGAAGGTGAGAATTCGGAAAGAGGTTTTCTGTTGGAGTGACATTGTGAAATCGAATAGCCTTTCAAGAAAAATGCCTTCCAGCCATGGCGGGGTGAGCAGAGCAGCCATAGCAGTTAAGGAAATCTACCAATGCTGGGTCAGTAGTTAATGGTCAACATGGCTGCTGTTCCATCTGAATCATGCTGGGAAAGTGAACCTGTGGGTCGGGGCGTTTATTTTAGAATTGGCAGCCTGTTCAAACATGACTAAAATCTGTCGAGGAAATGGTGAGCACAGTCATTTCTCCTGGACACTCGAGTTTGTCTCAGAAGTCCATCAGGCACGCAGGGAATCCCACTGGCAGAGGCGCGCTAGGGCATTTCTCGTTATGGCTGTACACAAAAGCTAATTACACAGGGTCCTTTTTCTCTTTGTTCCTGTTGTCAAAGTGTCTTCGAGAATTGCATTTGTGTGACGGCTGTCTTAGGGCATAAAAAAGGGATGCTGGTGATGGGAATAGATGCTGTCTACCACTGTTTAGCAGAGACAAACAGTACAGATTCTGTGGGATTTGTAATATAATCTGTGACCTTAATCATTTCCCACATGTCAAAGATTGGTGCATGTGAGCTCAGTTGTGTCTGACTCTTTGCAACCCCATGGACTGTAGCCCACCAGGCTCCTCTGTCCATGGGATTTCCCAGGCAAGAGTACTGGAGTGGGTTGCCATTTCCTCCTGCAGAGGATCTTCCCAACCTGGGAATCAAATCCGTATCTCCTGCATTAAAGGCAGATTCTTTACCACTGAGCCACTGGGGAATTCCCTAAATGGCAACATATATGCTAAATACAGAAGACAATTTCGTAGCTGGAACTGGAGTATAGAGAATAATAATCTGTGACGTGCCCACCCCCCAGTTTAAGAAATGGGACCCTAGTAGCTCCCTAGAGACCTCTCCCCTCTGTCCTGCCACAGCTGCATGGTACCCCCTTCCCTCCAGAGATAACCATTGTCCTCCCTTGTGTTGCTCATTTTCTTATTTTTTAGTATCTCTGGGTGTGTGTGTCTCCCTACACACTGTATTGCTTTGAAAACCAAGTAGTGTGCACACACCTAGCTGTGGAAGGAAAGGGAGACCGTACTTCTTGTCGCTGAAGGTCCCAAGGCGGGGGTGGGGGTGGGGGTCAGTTGAGCCAGGCCTCTGGGAGAAGATGGGTTTTAGATTCCCTGAAGTTATTCTGGGGATGTTGATGGGCAAGGCCACGAATGAATCTGAGGAATAATGGGGGGTTCTCCGTGTCAGGACCTCTGACGGTGCTGTGGTGTAGGGCCAGGTACTAGGTGCCCAGTAGGAAACTGGGGGGAGATGGGCACCTCAGCATTTTTCTTCTTTTTAGCTCACTGGGGCCTGTTCCCAGTGCATAGTAATAGGTCAAAGCAGAATGCTGCTGGGGAGTGCCTGATGGGAAGAGTGGGGCTGACATCAGCCAGTGGTCAGGAAGAGCAACACAGGATCTGAGGATCTGAGCCCTGCTGGGTCACTCTGTCCTCAGCTTTATCGGCAGCAAGGGTCTAGTCAGGACAGCCCTCACTGTGCCCATCTCTACAGTCTCCTTGCTCCCGTCTGGACTTCTTTCGATGTCTGGCTGGCATCCTGGGCGCCTCCTTCTTTCTCATCCTGGGTTCCCTTGACCTTTCCTGGGTTAGAGGTGCTTTCTTAAAAAAACCTGTTTATTTTTGTATTTTGGCCATGCTGCGCGGCATGCAGGATGATTCAGTCCTACGAGGGACTGAACCCGGGCCTCCATACTAAAAACGCCAAATCCTAACCACGAGGCCATTAGGAAGTCCCCTAGAGGTGCTTTTCCTTCGATCTTGTCTTCCTCTTATTCTGGTAATGCACATCCTCCAGTAACTTTGCGAGGAAAGGTTCGTGGGAAGTAAATGTTTTGAAGCTCAACTGGCCTAAAAATGTCTGTTCTACCATCACACTTGATTGGCAGTTTGGAAATAGAATTGCTGAAATCCAAGTCCTGAAGGGAAATTAACACATTGCTGTTTGTTCTCTCTTTCCACTGTTTCTGTTGCAAAGTACGAAGTTCTTCTGATTTCTGATAGGTTACTTGTGACCTGATTTTTTTTTTTTTCTCTCTGGAAACTTGTAATGTCTTTTTTGTCCCCGAGGATCTGAAATGTCACACTCATGGGCCAAGACATGGGTTCCTTTTCATTCACTGTGCTACATGGTCTCTGACATACTATGTGCCATTTCCCTCTGGCACCTCACTTCCTTCAGTTTTGGGAATCTTTCTTGAATGTTCTTTTTGTTCTGCATGTTCTCGTCTCATCCTGCCGGTAGCATTCAGGAGCTGGACTCTCCATAGCAATTATTTGATTTTTCATTTTGTCCTCTTTTCAATCTCTTTATACTTGAATTTTTAGAAGATACCATCTAACACTTCTAGTTTTTAATTTCTCATAATATTCTTTAAATTCTGCGAATTCTTTGGTTTTTAATTTTCTGGATTTTGTGATTTATCACTTTTTTATTTTCATGGATACTCAATCTTCTTTAACAATATCATTAATACACATTTGCTTGAAGCTTGGGCTTTCTCCAGCTTGCTCCCTTCTTTTTGCTTGTTTTGATCTTTATCATCTTTGTAGAGGCTTTTGCCTGCAATGCGGGAGACCTGGGTTTGATCCCTGGGATGGTAAGATAACCTGGAGAAGGGAAAGGCTACCCACTCTAGTATTCTGACTTGGAGAATTCCATGGACTGTGTAGTCCAGGGGGTTGCAAAGAGTCTGACATGACTGAGTGGCTTTCACTTTCAGAGGGTTTTCACAGGTGTTTGATAATCCTTGGGTGCTTGGGGTCTAGAAAGCTATCTAGAAAGCTGTTCTGAGCAGGTGGGTGGACCTTGTCAAATTTATTTCCCCGTAGAGTGATCCAGGTTGGGTATTTGGTGGAAAACCCCAATGTTGGTCGCTTTAGGCCTTCCCTCTTGGTCTGCTTAAATGTCCTCGAGAAGCTTTCAGTCTCCTCCCGGGAGGGGTGGCTCTGGAGTTCGGCCTGGCGGCTCCTGGGGGGAAGAGATCTGGGGTGGGTGCTGTCTGTGTTCAGGGTTCAGTGTGCATGTCTGCTCATGTGACACCCCATTTTCACCAGACTACCCATGGCCTCGTGATGCCTCCCAGGCCAGATGGCCCTGTATTTTACCCTCTTTAGGAAATACATCTTTCTGGATGTTTGCCTTGGTGGGGAAGGGGCAGTCACTCCATGGAATGGGATGAGAAGCTGGAAGTTAACAGTTTCTAAAACAGCTTTCTTTCCAGCCTTTTGCACTTTTCCTGTCCTCTGTTTCCCCAGCTCTGGAGGAGTGGCGTGCCCATTTTCCGCTTTCCTCCCTAATGGCTTGAGATCATTTTTTTCCCCTCACCTCCTGAATCGCTTAGCTCTCCTCTCTCTGCTTTGCAGATTCTGAAAATTTGTTGCTCCTTACTCCTCTTTTCTCCTAAACTTGTATTTTTAAAACAGCAGTTCCTTTATGTGGTCTTGATGGGGTTATAGGAGAGTGAAATTAGATGCATGTGTTTACCAATTTATCAACTTAAGTTGGAACTTCATGTCATTTTTTTTTTTTAACATCATTGGATCCAGTACACATCTTACTGTCAGAATCCAAAGGTGAAGTCCATTAACAAGGTTTCTGACCATTCAGCCAACACCTTTGTGCCAGGTGCCATCCAGCCCTTGCGGTGTGTAGGCATCCAAGTAGGAATGGCTGTCATCCTTAGTTTACAAAAGACGAAAATGACATCCACTTCAGCCCGTGCACCCAAGGTCATTGCTAAAAGAGTGGCAGTGCTGGGATCTGAATGCAGTCCAAGATTTGCTTTTTGAAACCCTGTGAAGGTTTTTAACAAGCCCAGGAATTTCCTTATCCTAGGAGCTGATATGAACGAATGCCTGTGAATTCTATGAGGAGCTCTGAGTTCACTGGACTTTGAAGGAGCAAAAGATTTTGACATGTATGGGGCTGAGTAACCTAGCCTGGGCTTTTGAAAAGTGAATGGGGGGCACCCACAAAGCCTGAGAAGCATCTGCTTTCCCCAGCCGTAGCACCTCGTGCCTCCTGGCTAGCTGGGTGTGCAGCTGAAGGTCTTTCATGGGCACTGTTGTACCGTCTGTCTGAGAACAAAGTGTACATGATTTTCTGGACCACCCAGGAGAAGGTGTGTCCTCTGGTGAGACTGTGTGGTGACCAAGGGCTTCTTCTCTGTCTAGCCACAAGTCTGGGTAACTCTGTTGTCCACTCAGCATCCTGAGCACCAGTATCTCATTTTCCTATTGACAGTTTTGCTTCTGCTCTGCAGCATTATGAAGGCATTGATTTGGAAAAGACATACAACCAGAAATAGAAGCTTTAAAGTCTGTACAGATTTAATTATTTATTGGTTTTTTTGCAACGCCTATTCCAACCAGAATTTTCAGACCAAATTATGGGTCCCAAAGAAGTGTACTTCAGAGCTTAAGTGTTGCCTAAAGCTTTAAGGTGGGACTTGATAGGTTTGCATATTCGAGTATTAGAAATATTGGTAAACAATGAGACTTTTTTCCCAAATGTGGAGAGTGTTGTCATTCTTGTAGCAGGTTTCAGCTTCACTGAGCTTTCTAAACATGGCTGCTTGGCTGTTAAGAATACGGTTCTGTTTGTATTCTTTCCCATAACTAAAGGTAGTCCTTTGCCTAGAAGAATGTAATATAAAACACAAATGGTCGGAAATAGGTTTTTTTTTAAAAAATACAAAGCACTATTAACCTGCCTCTGCCTATGAACCCTTGAAATTAGCTGGGGTTACATTTTAATACAGCATTTTGAGCCAAATTATTTTTGGTCTCTGTGGAGAGAACCCTTTTCATTTAAAGGGATTAAAAGAGTGCTGGACCAATTTCAGCTGCTTTAAAATGCACATTTGGGGCCTTTTTTATGTTCTCTCAAGTTCTAAAGAAAAGAACATTTTAAGGGCACTCTGTAAACTGCTTTACAGTATTGGCTTTCAAATGTAAGTACAGCTTTATCTAGGAGAGAAAATGATGGATAACATACACCTTGAATATTTTCTTTGGGAGTAATAGAGTTATACCTTTATATTTTAATTTCTTTTTTTAAACATTTTTCATCATGGAAATATCATCTCCTCTGTTCTTATTACCCAAAGGAAAATATTTAGATGCCTCATATCAGAAACATAAGCTATACCATAGCCAAACTTTGAATCAGAAGAGAAATTTAGAACATCTTGTCAGCATAGACCTGCAATCCCGAGGTCACCATCTCTTTAGACCTTGCAGGAGGGAGCTTCTACTGAAAAAAGCCTAGAGTTCGGGATTGTAGGTTTCAATTCTGCCCATACCTTGCATTCTGGGAAATGTCATTTGACCTCTCTGGGCTTGTTTCTGCAGCAGTAAAATGGAAATAAATCTCAACTTGCATGGTAACTGTACAGTTTAGAGAGAATGCACATGGGGAGTCTACTGTAACAACTGGTGTATAACTGGGAGCTCTAGTCATAGTATAGCAGTAGTTGACAGTGTTTACTGCCTACTAGCCTTTGTTCTAAGGGTTTTATGTGTAACTCATTAAAGCCTCATGAAAACCTTCTAAGATAGATACTATGTTAATATCCCCATTTTATGAGAAAACTGAGGTATACACAGTAACATCCGCATTTTACAGATGAGAAAACTGAGGCCCGGAGAGTTTTGTGTGCTCTGGGTTATACGGCTAGTAAATGCATGCTGTATGCAACAACAGTAGGTGCCCCATACATGCTTGTTGAATGAGTATGTGAAGGAATTTCCATAACTTCCTAAGATGGGAACTTTTTCTGGAGGTCCATGATTCCTCCACAAAATGAGTTCTCTTCAGAGCCCCGTACTCAATTTTCCTGTGCACCTCCTTTCACCGTAGAGAGCTGGTGCCAAACCCTGCATCAGCATTTCTACTGAGTTTTCTGCAGCACAGCTGATCCGCATAGCTGACCTGAATCTTATTGCCTTGAAGGGACTGTGAAAGATTCACTTGGTAAATACAGATCTTTGAAAGCAACACCCCTAGAGCAAGAGCTGCCACCGTGTTTCTATAAAGGACCAGACAGTAAAGATTTTCAATTTTGCAGACCATAGCATCTCTGTCACAACTTCCCTGTTGTAGGTTGAAAACAGCCACAGATAATAAATAAATGGATGGGCGCAGCCGTGTTCCAAGAAGACTTTATTTACAGAAAGAAGCTGGCTGGTCACATTTGACAGGAGAGCTGTTTTTTGTCAACCCTGTTACACAGCAGCGCTTTTCCCTACTTTGCAGTGCTTAGGCATACCTTCTTAGATAGAGATGCCTGGGTGCTACCCCAATAAAAGGCTGATACTCAGAAAAAAGTAAAATGATTTCTCTCACGCAGTTGTGAAAATGAACACAGGTTAACGATTCTGTTTTACTTGGGTTAAGGAACTTGGCAGACACTGTAAGCAATTCAAAGGGAAAAAGTCAAAAAGCATACGCTTATATTGAATGAAGGGATTGAATTGCATATGGCGGCAAATCTGATTTTTTCCTGCAGGGTGGGGAGGGAAGTCACTCAAAACTGGACAGTGACCATTGTAATGTCTACCAGTCACCTATCATTTAAAGAGTTGCGTGTGTGGCTTAGTGATAAACAATCTGCGTGCAATGCAGGAGACGCAGGAGATTTGAGTTTGATTCCTGGGTCAGGAAGATCCACTGGAGGAGGAAATGGCAACCCACTCCAGTATTTTTGCCTGGGAAATCCCATGGACAGAGGAGCCTGGTGGGCTACAGTCCGTGGGGTTGCAAAAGAGTCAGACATGGCTGAGTGACAGAGCGGCTGAGCAGCCACACACAGCTGAAAGCTCAAGGGCAGTGAGAGCTTGGAGCATGATGGTCTGGAGGGGTGTGCCGTGTGTAGACAATGCAGAGCTCTCCTTTGAAACACGTATTTCATACACCTCCAAGACACTGGTCCTGTAGGTTCTATGTTATGCTTAGAAACCTGCATACTCCAAGCAATGGTCCAGCAGGAAGGCTTCGTACCAACTTTGAGTAACATCATATGAAGGTTCGTTGTTTGCCTGCTCTTTTTCCTTCTTTCTGCTCCATGCTCCTCTCCTCTGATTTCGGGAAACCTACCTCATCTTGTGAGGTTCTCCCATACAGTTGACCAGACAGGTGACAAATACATTTTGTTGTTGTTGTCGGATGCAGTGGGGACAGGGGAAGTTTGGATATTGAGCAACATTCATTCTCATCTTCTGTCTTTACTGTTTGCTCACGTCAGGGAGAGGGACTGAAAGGATGGAGGGGGAGACTTAACCTGAATTGATAATAAAAATAGTTTAGAGGAACTAAGGAAAGGATGCTTGCCACAGAGGATGAGTGAACCTTGAATGCTCTTGGTACAGTTGGAGGAAGGTAGAGAGAGACTGGGAGAATTAGGCCAGTGCTGGAAAGGGCTGTAGGGTGGACACAGACTGGGAAAGCAGGAAGCATGAGTTTTAAACAATCAGGAGTGCAGAGACTTCAATAAACACATTAGGGAACTCAGAACTCATTAAGTTGGCCCTCATTTATACGTTTGCTTTCTCTCACATCTTTAACCACCAGCCCTGTCTTGGTCCATCAGATGCTGTTCCTCTTTGGCCAGACCAGCGAACCTGTCTTGTGAGTTTCCGGAGCATGGGGAAGTCCAGAAAAATCTGACTGTCAGCAAGCTGACTTCCTTTTGGCTAAGTTTTCTCTCTGTCTGAAAAAGCATAGGGGCGGATGGGTGGGTGTCCATGATACAGAGTATCTGGAAATTATCGGCAAGTCAGGATGGTTGAGATGGAATTTCCCTCTGACTTGCTTTCCAGTGAGAGCAGTCCTTTGTATCAGAGTGAAGGTGGGAGAGAGAAGAGTTCAGTGTCCCCTGCCCCTTCAGAGTCTTTCATTCAAGCAGTTCAAGCTTCTCAGATTGGAACCCTAGTCCCAGAGCGACCTTGGAAATGGTATCATTTCATGCTAGTGGGAGAGCCTTCATGTGAATTCCTTAGCTTGGTGAGTTCAGCATTTAAAGGGCAGACATTTTTCCATCCCCTCATTCTCTGAAAGATGCTGTGCAGGGGCTTTCAGGGAAAAGGGGGCACAGAGACACAAGGGAACACAAGGGAAAATGGCTGTGTGGAGTTGGGAGTTGGTGGTGGTAGGTGGGAGGCATTCCTGGTGGCAGACACTGTGGACAAGGGGCTGGTGATACTGCAAGCTGAATGGCTTTACTTCCTGGTGTCTAAATGCTGGCTTTGAACACAGTATGCTCCTTCAACACCTGCATCTTACTGAGGGTTTCATCCCTATCTTGTCTTCTCCTTGAGAGTAAATCTCAGAACTTGCCTGTGTTGCTGGCAATGTCGAGTTATATTTACTCTGAAGTCTAAGTCAAAGATATGAGTGTCAAGAACTTAAGTGATAAGAATGCCCTGGCAGTAGGCACTGCTGCCCCTGGCCTATCCCAGGTCTCCTGCTTGAGCAGAAGGCAGAGGTGGCAGCAGCCATGGCAGCTGTCTGGGCCCTACTTCCGCCAGGAATGTCTCACCAGGGCCTGCCCTGCCTGGGTCAGGGATGCCCATGTGTGCCCCGCAGGCTGCCACCCAGCATCTGCTGTGTTCGCTCTGCTCACAGTGCTTGGTGCCTCCTGAAAGAACCCGGCGAGTGTGCTGTTCCCTTTTCACAGGACTTATTCTGCCTGCCTTCGCCTTGTTTCTACTCCAGGGCACCTGGGATGGGGAGGGTGATCAGTGTTCTTCAGCTAAGTAAGGCATGCGCTCCACCTTGGGTCCCTCTCAGGAAGTGACTCAAAAGGTCTTTGGGTTGTTTCTTAAATGATCCTTGGCCACTTAGTTTTAGAGTTAACCACAGAAGCTGAGAAGGAGCTGATAGCTGCGTGAAAGGCAGGAGCCTGTTTCCAGGCAGGACAGATCGTCCTCTGAGATTCGGAACCCTTACTTCCTAGTTTGGACTGGAAATCCAAGGAGCTCTGTGACTTCCACGTTCTGTGTTGTTATTCTCTGTTCTGTATTCATGGACTGCTGGCTCAGCATACTGAGACTCAACTGCAAACTTGTATACAGTTGAAGAATGGAATTTTAGGATTGTTTGGGGCTGTCCTGCATTGTATACATCATCTTTTTATTGGGAGGTTGTAGATACCAATGGGCTTCCCTGGTGGCTCAGATGGTAAAGAATCTGCCTGCAGTGCAGGAGACCTGGGTTCAATCCCTGGGTCAGGAAGATCCTCTGGAGAAGGGAATGGCAACCCACTCCAGTATTCTTCCCTGGAGAGTCCCATGGACAGAGGAGCCCGGTGGCCTACAGTCCATGGGGTCGCAAAGCTTCGGACGTGCTCAATTTAATGACTAAACAACAAACAGATGTAGTCCTCTGCTTCTAGAGCTCTGAAGTGAGTCCTAAAATTTTCAGGCTGCCAGGCCTTGGCCAGTGTATTGATTATCAGTCTTGAAATTAGTTTTTTAAAAAAAAATTTGAAGTTTTTCCTGCTTACTTCTAGGATCTAAACTTTCTTTAATTTGCCTGGGACTGAAAGGCTACAAGTAACGGAATTTCCTTGACACTAAATAAAAAGCTGTAACTTTGGTTAAGACTCTGCTAGTACATGATATCTTGCTTTAGATCAGGATTGAGTCCTACTTGGAAAGGTAGAAGTGAGGTGTTAGTTGCTCAGTCATATCTGATTCTTTGCGACCCCATGGACTGGGGCTCACCAGGCTTTTCTGTCCATGGAATTCTCCAGGCCAGAATACTGGAGTGGGTAGCCATGTCCTCCTCCAGGAGATCTTCCTGACCCAGGGATCGACCCCACGTCTCCTGCACTGCAGGCCGAGTCTTTACCATGTGAGGCACCAGGGAAGCTCTGGAAAAGTAGAGGAAATGATGATCCTGTTGGCAATTCAGCTTCAGTAGAGTGTAATGTAAGATGATGGTAGGCAAAGAAAAACAGCTATATTTCTTGCATCTGTTTAATTTTGCTTTCAATAACTCATTCAGTTGAGGCTTGGTTCTTTTCTTTCTTTCTTTGGTAATGAGCACATGATAGCATGATCCACTAAGCAGTGTGCAAATATTAGTTGTGTACTTCTCTGTTTCTGGGAGAAACTTGCCTACTGAGGTTTAGAAGAAGCTGTTTTTTTCCTCATTTACACAGCAAGCAATATGATTTGGGAGATGGAATCCAGGGATCTGAGGTCAGAGGAGTCAAATTCTCATCAAGCTTTTCTACAGTCTGAAATGGCTGACTTTGAATAAATTGCAATGGAATTAGGTTTTTTAAAAAAATTTCAATCTGCACATTTGCGGACAACCCCTTCTTATGTCACAGGGAGGTTGTAGGGTTCTACGGGGAGCCTGTGTGAGAGAGCACTTTGTAAATATCGAAGTGTGATCTTGGTCATTCAAAAAAAATTTTTTTAATTTTATTTAATTCATTCATTTTTCAATTGAAGTATACTTGATGAAAGTGAAAGAGGAGAATGAAAAAGTTGGCTTAAAACTCAACATTCAAAAACTAAGATCATAGCATCTGGTCCCATCACTTCATGGCAAATAGATGGGGAAAGAGTGGACACAGTGGCAGATTTTATTTCCTTGGGCTCCAAAATCACTGCAGATGGTGACTGTAGCCATGAAATTAAAAGAAGCTTACTCATTGGAAGAAAAGCAATGACCAACCTAGACAGCATATTAAAAAGCAGAGACATAACTGACAAAGGTCCATCTATTCAAAGCTGTGTTTTTCCAGTGGTCATGTATGGATGTGAGAGTTGGACCATAAAGAAAGATGAGCACTGAAGAATTAACGCTTTTGAACTGTGGTGTTGGAGAAGACTCTTGAGAGTCCCTTGCACAGCAAGGAGATGAAATCAGTCAATCCTAAAGGAAATCAGTCCTTAATATTCATTGGAAGGACTGGTGCTGAAGCTGCAATACTTTGGCACCTGATGCAAAGAGCCGACTTATTGGGAAAGCCCCTGATGCTGGGAAAGACTGAAGGCAGGAGGAGAAGGGGGTGACAGAGGATTTGATGGTTGGATGGCATCACTGACTTGGATGGACATGAGTTTGAGTAAGCTCCGGGAGCTGGTGATGAACAGGGAAGCCTGGAGTGCTGCAGTCCTTGGGGTTTCAAAGAGTTGGACACGACTGAGCAACTGAACTGATAGTTGATGTACAATACTGTATAAGTTTCAGATGTACAAGACAGTGATTCACAGTTTTTAAAGGTTATATTCCACATATATTCATTATAGAATATTGGCTGAATTCCCTGTGTTGTACAAGATCATGGTCCATTTTATTTATTCCCCTTCGTAAGTGTGACTGGCAGACCTGATGATTTCTGAGAAGCTTGGCTTTCACTGGAATGATGAGATAAGCTACTGGAGCGAAGGGCATGTGGTAAGTAAGATCAAAGGCCTTCCTGGAGCTCAACTTCCTTTCCCCCAGTTAAGCAAGAATAGGACTGAACTTCAGTGGGTGACAGTTTTAAAGCTTGCCATACATTTTAGGATTTTTTCTTAACGTGACTTCCAAAGGACCCCGTTCTCTGGCTTTCCCCTACTCACTGGTTTGCTCAGCCTCCTTTTGTAGCTCATCTTCTTCTCAATCTGTATGTAGCGGGGTCCCAGATCTAAGTGTGTGCTTCTTTTCTTGAAAGTAGTTCCCTCGGTGACCTTATTCCATGTCACGACTTTTTAAATACTAAGTAAATCCCCCAAACTCCCAGACTGTCTCCTGAAATCCAAACTCCTGTCCCGCTGCCTTCTCTATTTCGATGTCTCCGACTCAGTGTGTCCCTAGTTTAAACTGATCCTCTTTCTTTCAACAACAACAACAAAGACCCACCAAGAACCAGTTCTACTTGCAGTTGTGCCCTTTCTTAAGCTCCCACTTCTTTCTCTCCCCAATTATTTTCTAGATATTTCTTCATGTTTTTCCCCCTCCTCACCAAGGGTGACGTGAAGGAGAAATAAGTATCCCAATTTTAGAGTTGAAACACGTTGTCATCCACTTATTCGAAGGCTGAGGCCACGAGTCCAGGGTCTCCCAGCCAGGTATCATGGATTCTTGTTTTCTCAGCGAACAGCTGTGTGAACTTTGGGGTGGTACCTTTCCCAGCCATCTCAGTGGAATTATTTATAAAGTCATAATAGCCCAGGCTGGCTCCAGGAAAGAGGTGCACCCAAATAATATATCAGCCATAATTTTCCATTCAGCATTTCCATTTTCTCTCTAGTCAACCACAATCCTCAGCCCTCAAGAGTGCTGTTATTTAAAACTGTGAATCATATGTATCAAGCCTACCAGCCAGAGGAAATGTTGCCAGATGGTTTCTGACCAGGTACATCTCTTGAGACCCTGAAAACCAGCTTCATGATGCAAGGTGCTTTGGAAGGGCAAATTATTGTATTTATTTTCAGGTTAGTAAATTATTTATGCATGCTAGCAGTGGAGATGCTTTCCAACTAATAAATGTTGACTGCTGCTACTAGGGTCTCAATAGGACTGAGTAAGCTCACAGTAACCTGTGAGTTCTGAGTAACCTTAGAAGTAGGTTTCAGTGTTAATGGCCTCTGAATTAAGAATCGTTGCCTAGAAATATTTCCTAGACCCTAAAAGATTAAGGCGAGAAGAAACAAATCAAGACAGAATCTGGCTTGATTATAAGTAGTATATTTAATCTTTCTGTAGCTTGCTTACTCAAATTAAAAAGCAAAAATATAATAAGTGGCCCGTCATTGCAGGTGATGGTTCTCAACTTTGGCTGCACATTGGTGTCCCCAGGGCACTTGAGGAACCCTGCTGCCTGGGTTTCACCCCCCAGAGAGTCTAATTGAATTGGTTTTGGGTGGGAACCAGGCATCAGGATTTCTGAAAACTCCCCATGTGCTCAGATGCTCAGTCATGTCCCACTCTTTGTGACCACGTGGATTGTAGCCTGCCAGGTTTGTCTATCCATGGGATTCTCCAGGCAAGAATACTGGAGTGGGTTGCCATTTCCTCCTCCAGGGGATCTTCCAGACCCTGGGATTGAACCTGCGTCTCTTAGATCACCTGCATTGGCAGGTGTATTCTTTACCACTAGCGCCACCTGGGGAGCCCTATGTGATGCTGATGTGCAACCAAGGGTTGAGAATTCTATCAGGGACCTAAAAATACTTTGTAGACATCTGTCCTATTTCTTTGTTTTCTGGAGGAGACCAGAGCCTCCTGGGATTTTCCAGATCTTTTACTTACTTGTGGGAGATATGAAAATGAAAAACAGTTCCCCTTCGCCTGTAAACATGATACTTTTGTAGACTTTGGAGCATTAGCCACATGTCCATCCCCAGTTCCCATGCCATGGAGCAGATACATTTCATGCCCTGTTCAGTGTAACAGGTTCTTATTAGCATCTCCCATAATGTTTGTAAGTCCTGAGACCAGCTCACCATTACCTAGTTGGTAAGTGGCAGACTTGACATTTGAACCCTGATCCCATATCATCCTCCATTGTTCCCCATCTGCTGGCTGCAAGAGAGGATGGCTTTGCTAAATAGCCACCATATAATTCCACATGAACAAGAAAAATAATGGTAAAGGAGACATTTGGGGGGCTTAACTGTCTGAGCAGCTAGGTCTACATGAAGGTAGCTACTGTGCATTGATGACTCAGCGAAAGACTGAAGATTAAGTGGGTGGGAGAAAGAATGGAGTAGACCGCCTGGGACAGGGGACTCAGAGCATAGGTAGAAGTGTTAGTCTTGACCTGGTAGAAGGACACATCTTAGGGAGGGAGGAAGGAGCAGTGTGGTTACAAGAACTTTTAGAGGTCTGGCAGGAAGTTAAGGTGAGCTTTTTTTCTGATGACTTCCATTGTTCTTTGTGAAATCCCCTACATAGGTACGAGTTCTATTCTGAGAGCATGTTCGAAAGTCCAATTTATAAGTCCAACAGAGTTAACGGAGGTACCCAAGTAACACAATCAGCTATATAGTACTCTACTGTAATAGGTTTATAATACTTGTCATAAAAAGCAAACAAAAAATAAATATTTTTAATCTTATAGTATGATATCTTGAAAACTACAAAAGTACCAGCTACACCACAGCTTTTACACTTGCTTCCAGACATCCTGGCCTTGAAATAAAGAACTGTGCTACTGTACTCTATGGAGTCAGTTCAGTCGCTCAGTCATGTCCGACTCTTTGCGACCCCATGAATTGTAGCATGTCAGGCCTCCCTGTCCATCACCAATTTCCGGAGTTCATCCAAACTCATGTCCATCGAGTCAGTGATGCCATCCAGCCATCTCATCCTCTGTCGTCCCCTTCTCCTCCTGCCCCCAGTCCCTCCCAGCATCAGAGTCTTTTCCAATGAGTCAACTCTTCGCATGAGGTGGCCAAAGTATTGGAGTTTCAGCTTCAACATCAGTCCTTCCAATGAACACCCAGGACTGATCTCCTTTAGAATGGACTGGTTGGATCTCCTTGCAGTCCAAGGGACTCTCAAGAGTCTTCTCCAACACCACAGTTCAAAAGCATCAATTCTTCGGCACTCAGCTTTCTTCACAGTCCAACTCTCACATCCATACATGACTACTGGAAAAACCATAGCCTTGACTAGACGGACCTTTGTTGGCAAAGTAATGTCTCTGCTTTTGAATATGCTATCTAGGTTGGTCATAACTTTCCTTCCAAGGAGTAAGTGTCTTTTAATTTCATGGTTGCAGTCACCATCTGCAGTGATTTTGGAGCCCCCAAAAATAAAGTCTGACACTGTTTCCACTGTTTCCCCATCTATTTGCCATGAAGTGATGGGACCAGATGCCATGATCTTAGTTTTCTGAATGTTGAGCTTTAAGCCAACTTTTTCACTCTCCACTTTCACTTTCATCAAGAGGCTTTTTAGTTCCTCTTCACTTTCTGCTATAAGGGTGATATCATCTGCATATCTGAGGTTATTGATATTTGTCCTGGCAATCTTGATTCCAGCTTGTGCTTCTTCAGCCCAAAGTTTCTCATGATGTACTCTGCATAGAAGTTAAATAAGCAGGGTGACAATATACAGCCTTGATGTACTCCTTTTCCTATTTGGAGCCAGTCTGTTGTTCCATGTCCAGGTCTAACTGTTGCATCCTGACCAGCATATAGGTTTCTCAAGAGGCAGGTCAGGTGGTCTGGTATTCCCATCTCTTTCAGAATTTTCCACAGTTTATTGTGATCCACACAGTCAAAGGCTTTGGCATAGTCAATAAAGCAGAAATAGATGTTTTTCTGGAAGTCTCTGGCTTTTTTCATGATCCAGCGGATGTTGGCAATTTGATCTCTGGTTCCTCTGCCTTTTCTAAATCCACCTTGAACAACTGGAAGTTTATGGTTCGCATATTGCTGAAGCCTGGCTTGGAGAATTTTGAGCATTACTGTACTGGCGTGTGAGATGAGTGTAATTGTGCGGTAGTTTGAGCATTCTTTTGCATTGCCCTTCTTTGGGATTGAAATGAAAACTGACCTTCTCCAGTGATAGAGTGATGTACAGTAAAGTCCAGAAAAGCACAATCACTTGTAGAGGATGCATGCACGTGACAGTGTTCACCAGATACGTGAACTTATGTGATTGGACATGTGAACACACGTTCACATCTTTGAAACTTTGCAACTTGAAGGTTCGTATATAGGGGACTTGCCATATTAAGAAATAATAGTTATCTGTGGGAACTTCATGAGGCGGGGTGGGTGGTTTGAGGGGCTGTTTGAAAAAGAGTCTTGTGGAAAGTGGGAAAGAGATACTAGGGAGATAATAGAGGTAGTGTCAAGAATTCATGAAGGATGGAAATTATGTGAAAGTGTCACTGCACAGACAGTGTTTCTTGTTCACTGCTACTTTCTCTTTCAGTGCTCAGCATTGTGCCTGGCAGATTTTGAATAAATGGCTAACTTACCGAAGAATAAATGTAGTAACACTAAGGAAATGAGAGATGGGAGAATGGGAGGGTATGGACGCAGAGTGGGATTTTAATTTAGTCTTCTGGATGGTGAGTGTTCCAGGTGCTGACAAATTTTGGGTTGTGGCCACAGGAGTAGATGGCAGCAATGGCATGGAGGTAAAGACCATTGCCACTGGGGGATACCTCAGGCCTGAGATGCTCAAAGTAAGAAGTCACCCTGGATGGTAGGGAATGGGTGGGTGGGTGTTAGTCGCTCAGTCGCGTCTGACTCTTTTGCAACCCATGAACTATAGCCTGTGTCCATGGGATTTCCCAGACAAGAATACTGGAGTGTTCTTCTCTAGGGGATCTTCTCGACCCAGGGGTGGAACCTGGGTCTCCTACATTGCAGGCGGATTCTTTACCATCTGAGCCACCAGGGAAGCCCTGTTAGGGCATGGAGTGGAGAGTAAAACTGCCAACCACCTGTCAATCTTCAAAAACATACAGAGATTGGTACTTTATAGGAAGAGGTAGAGTGTGGTCTGAGCATCAGCTGTTTACAAGTGGAAGGACAATGGCCTAGAAGTGGTGTTGGGCCATAAGATAGATTCTAAGAAGCTTCATGGCCATGAGTGTGTTGGGTAAAGGAGCAGAGGCCGCAGAAGACATGGTATCCTCAGAGGAGAGCTGGGTTCTGCAGAGGGCAGGAGTTGAAAGGGTCATTCCAGGGAGAGGAGCTTATTCCTCAACAAAGGAGCTGAAGTTCATCAAGACTTTCTTTTCCCCTCCGGGAGACCTGCAGTTGGAGTCACTAAAGTATTGGTATACGTTTGAGACATCCAGACTTCACATGATAATCTGGCCCCGACATTCCTCGACATGGCTCTGAGAATCTTGGCTGGGCTTACTCACATGCAGGTGGTTAGCCGGTGATCTGTGCACACCTATCCCCACAGCATAAGTTCATCATTCATGAGATGTTTTCAACTGTATTACCTCATTGTGATTTTGACAATCTGAAAAATGTTAACATCTCCAAGATACATAGACTGAGAACTCTGACCCAGTGTGCTTTCTTCTTCCTAAATTCTGTACCCCATTGCTAAATTCTGTTCCCATTTGCTTTTCTAGACCACCTGCCAAAGTGGCTTTCTTGGGTGCATGCATGCTAAGTCGCTTCAGTTGTGTCCAACTCTTTGCAACCCCATGGACTGTAGCGCACCAGGCTTTTCTGTCCATGGGATTTCTCCAGGCAAGAATACTGGATTGGGTCACTGTGCCCTTCTCCAAGGGATCTTCCTGGACCAGAGATCAAACTCACATCTCTTACATCTCCTGCATTGGTAGGTTCTTTACCACTAGCACCACCTGGGAAGCCTGGCTTTCTTGGGAGACAGGACTAACAGCAGGGGAGGGGGGTTATGAGAGCTTTACTGAGACACCCAGAGCACCTCTGCCTGTGGCCGAATACAAATGAGAACCTCTGACCTAAAGAAATTAGTGGAATGAGGGATATTTTGCATTTTTATAGCTGTTTATCATGGCCATTCACTTTTAGGTCTTAGATAATCTTTGGCTTGGGCTAAGTAGCCTAAATATGGACAAGAACTATGCTGTGTATTTCAAAATTTTCTCTTTTATATTCTTATTAAAGTTTGCAACAGTTTTGTTCAATAGAAATAGAATGTGAAAATACTAATAGATAACCAACAAGGACCTACTGTATAACACAGGGAACTATATTCAATATTTTCTAATAACCTATAAGGGAAAACAAAGTGAAAAATAATATGTATAACTGAATAATATATTCAGTGATTCAGATATATATGTGTGTATATATATGTCTGTGCTGTATCACTGTGCTGTACACCCAAAACTAACACAACATTGTAAATCAGCTGTACTTTGATTTTTAAAAATGTTAAAAAATGGGACTTCCCTGGTGGTCTAGTGGTTGATTCCACGCTTCCATTTGCAAGGGACATGGGTTCGATTCTTGATCAGGGAACTAAGATCCTGCATGCCACACAGCATGGCCAAAAATAAGCAACATTTGTTCAAAAACATTTTAAAAAGTAAAATATATATGTGTGTGTATATATATGTATATAGAATACGAGCCTCATTTTTCTGGTGCCCACATTGAAAGGTAAAAAGAGGTAAAATGCGTGAAATGTTTTTCATTCTTATTTTGCAGGCTGTCTTTGAAACACAGTGTGTAGGTTGCACTAATGGCCCATCTCTGTTTGCATTAGCCATGTTTCAAGCGCGTGGTGGCCACGGTGGCTGGTGTTTCTTCCTATAATGGGTAGGGCAGACCTGACAGTATTAAGAGGGTGGCATGTCATAGAGAACCTTTCACCACAGTTCTCATATTTTGTTATGTTAGCTGAATCATTTTGATTAAATTTGGGCTGATAAATTTCAAGTGTCTCAATTACGTCCATAGTCATCACGCTGTTCCTTTGATTATCCTTCAGCACCTTGTTGCTTTTTGAGTAGGTTTGGAGGAAACCTTGTGGAGAACCACTGCTGTTTCTGAAAGAGCTCGGAATGGCAAAGCTAATCAGAAATAATTCAGCCTGACTGTGATGCAGGACTGCATTCATGTGGCCACATATGCATGATTACAGATTCAAGGCTATAGTCACTCCTCGTAGGAAACTGGGCAGGAGATATGCACAGCACAAAAGTATCTAAGAGCATTAGAACTTGTTGCAGCTTAATGCTGCTCTGACCTAAGCGCCTGCAGTACCCTGAAGCTAGTAGTACACGTGTAGGTAGAACTTTCAGAAATCTGGCCCTTCTCATGGCCATTTTTTCCACCCAGACTGGTTTCATCTTTAGATCTCTGCTCAATTTAGTATTTGTTGTTGTACAGTGGTGGTAGAGTTTCCTCTAGAGCTGGAAACCAGGCCATTCTCCTCTAAATGGCATTGGTGGGGGGAGGAATAAATTAGGAGTTTGGAATCAACATATTCGACACTCTGAGCGCCGAAGAATTGATGCTTTTGAAATGTGTTGGAGAAGACTCTTGAGAGTCCCTTGGACTGCAAGAAGATCCAACCAGTCCATCGTAAAGGAGATGAGCCCTGGGTGTTCTTTGGAAGGAATGATGCTAAAGCTGAAACTCCAATACTTCGGCCACCTTGTGCGAAGAGTTGACTCATTGGAAAAGACCCTGATGCTGGGAGGGATTGGGGGCAGGAGGAGAAGGGGACGACCGAGGATGAGATGGCTGGATGGCATCACCGACTCAATGAACGTGAGTCTGAGTGAACTCCGGGAGATGGTGATGGACAGGGAGGCCTGGCGTGCTGCGATTCATGAGGTTGCAAAGAGTCGGACATGACTGAGCGACTGAACTGAACACTATTGCATATAAAATAAATAAACAATGAAGACCTACCATATAGCACAGGGAACTAGAGGAAAAAATAAATGTCACTGGCTTTTTTTTTTTTTTTGGTAAAGGGAGAGGCCAGAGGAACTCAGGGACTGGTCTGACTGTATAGTTATGGCCAAATGAGTCCGGCTTCTAGCTTCTACAATATTGTACTATGGTAGGTTTAGGATTCTTGCGGTGGTACTTGAGAGAAAGAATGAGGCATTTCCAAGCTTTGGATTGTTTGTTACAAAGGAGAAAAGAGCAAAAAGCGATCATTTTAGTTCAGCTAGTTTATGTCAGTTACAATCCACAAGGGCTTCCCAGGCGGCACTAGTGGTAAAGAACCTGCCTGCCAATGCAGGAGACATTAGAGGCCCAGGTTCAATCCCTGGGTTGGAAAGATTCCCCTGGAGGAGGGCATGGCAGCCCAGTCCAGTATTGTTGCCCGGAGAATCCCATGGACAGAGGAGCCTGGCGGGCTACAGTCCATGGGGTCACAAAGCGTCAGACATGACTGAAGTGACTTAGCACGCCCACACACACAATCCACAATGTCCAAGTCAGTTTAGAAAATGGCTGTGTCCTTCCTCTAGTCTAAAATGTGTTGCCATGCTCTGTTACATTTGTGATTTTGATTTATGGTCGAAAGTGTACTTGTTTCTAGGAGAAAATAGGTATCAGATATACCTCTCTGGTCTATAGCTATTTTATATTAATGATTTTTAAAAATCAACAGACTATGGGTTTAAAGGGTGGTAAATGCACAGGCTTTCCTAAGAAATATTGTTATAAATGGGTTTGGTGTTTTTGTTTTATTTTTAGTTTGTATTTCCCATGGTAGGACCACATTTACCCTCATTTAACTCAAAGTTGGCCCCAATAGTGAGGATTATGCCACAGTGGTATGCCTGGGTAAAGACTGTTTCTGGCTGTAGCAATATCCTTAACATAATGTGATTTAAAACCAAAACATGTCTTCAAATGGGAACTTAATATATATAGGGCAGTTTTTGCACATAGCTCAACAGTTCTGATGGAGAAGGTGATGGCACCCCACTCCAGTATTCTTGCCTGGAGAATCCCATGGACAGAGGAGCCTGGTAGGCTGCAGTCCGTGGGGTCACGAAGAGTCGGACACGACTGAAGTGACTTAGCAGCAGCAGCAGCAGCAACAGTTCTGATAAAATGATTATCTTATGTTTATAATATACCTTTAGACCATTTAGGGGGTCAGCATTTCTGTCCTTGTAAATCCCCCTGATTTTTTTCCTTCTACTTTTTATAGTTTTCTTTTTGGTATAGTCTAGGATAGATTTGGGCTTCTGTGGTAGCTCAGATAGTAAAGAATCTGCCTGCAATGTGGGAGACCTGAGTTCCATCTCTAGGTCAGGAAGATCCCTTGGAGAAGGAAATGGCAACCCACTCCAGTATTTGTGCCTGGAGAATCCCATGGACAGAGGAGCCTGGTGGGCCACAGTCCATGGGGTCACAAAGAGTCAGGTATGACTGAGTAACTAACACACACACACACAGAATAGAGTCAGATGATCTATTATTATTCCTGAGTCACCTGGAGACGACCACTATAATACTGCATCACTGTCGTGCAGAAATGTCCCATCCGGGTCAAGTGACCAGTGCTCCTGTCCATATGTACACAGTGCAAGAGCAGGAGAACCAAGAGCTGAATTCATCTTCATTTATACCTTTCTTTGGGGCAAAGTGAGACAGCTAGACTCCCCCCACTCTGGCATTTTTGCTTCTGAATTTTATGACTTTTTTTCCCCTTTAAATCAAATAAGGGATCAGTTTGCTAGATTCTTCGTTAATCATAGGTGTAAGAACTTTTTAAACACGAACTGCTTTAAATTTTCTTATTTTTTTTAGTCCACTGACCTTAGAAGTATCTTCCATCTGAGTCTTTAAACATCAATTATGAGTTTATTTTTTATTCTAGCCTCCTAATGGTGGTGGTCTCAGGGCATTTTGTGGCAGGAAGCTTGGGGACAAATTAAAGGTGAACTGGTGAGGATCAGCCTTTGAATTTCCTCAGTCCTTTAGGAAATTTCACTTCCCCACCTATTTGCACAGAGATCATTCAGTGAGCATT
This sequence comes from Budorcas taxicolor, assembly GCF_023091745.1. Classification (NCBI taxonomy): domain Eukaryota; kingdom Metazoa; phylum Chordata; class Mammalia; order Artiodactyla; family Bovidae; genus Budorcas; species Budorcas taxicolor. The sequence continues at coordinate 105,073,323 of NC_068935.1, read as the reverse complement.
GTCTCACTCTTTGTTTGGAAGTTTCTCCAAAATGGAGAAGTTGCTATGGTTTTAAGATATTGCCTCTATTGCTCTCCTAACTTGGGAGATGCAGGTTGAAGAAAGAGCAGTTACTTCTTAGCTGTATGATCTATTTGTCATTGTTTAGTCGCTCAGTGTCTGACTCTTCGCGACCCTATGGACTGTAGCTCGCCAGGGTCCTCTGTCCATGGGATTTTCCAGGCAAGAATACTGGAGTGGGTTGCCATTTCCTTCTCCAGAGGATCTTCCCGACTCGGGGGTTGAACCAGCTTCTCCTGCATTGGCAGGTGAATTCTTTACCACCAAGCCACCGGCGAAGCCCATGTGATCTGTTATACCTTAGGATAAAGTTGAATGTATTTGCTTAAACTCTCAGCTTTCATTGGTGTTATGACATTACTTGTCCAGGACAGTGGTTCCAATAGGTGTTAAACTTCCAAAGGCTTTTGCAGATCTAATAAATCTGTGCTGTATCTTAAGCAATGAAATCTATAGTCTTAGGACTGTGTAGAAGACACATCAGTTAGAGAACATTCTCTAGTGAATTGGTCCTAAAATTACACCTGTCTTAATTGGTGTAAACTGCTTGCCATCTAATTAAGCTAATACCATTAAGGTTTCATCAGTCTGGCATTCTGAAGTCACCCCAGACAACTGATCTTCATTTTGTACCTATAGCAGTGATGATGCTAATTGGTAAAATTCCACAGCACGGAGTTGTAGGATTCCAGGATAGTGTTTCTTTGGTTGGTTTGTATAAGACTCTCCTTTTACATCCAAATCAGTGGCTATTAACCCTTTTTAGACCATATTTTATTTCAGAGCAATGGTGCTAGAAGATAATCTACAAAGTAGAATCATCAGAATATTAAGTTTGAGCTAGGGGCAAAGAAAATTGTGTTAACAAGCAGAGCCAGAGTTCATTTTAGCTATTAATTCTGTTGAGCTACTGTACTTTCCAGAGTTCACTTCCATTTGCCCACTGGCAGCTAGAAAGGAAGGTTTGAAATGGTTGGCCTTCTGGCATTTAATTAATCTTGGAAAAGGTTGAAGTCCAGTTTGATTTCATGACTGAATGCTGTAATAGCCGTTGACTATCATTTGTCAGTGTTACATGGTCAGGAAGCTATCTCTACCAAGTGTGACACGTGTGAATATCTACAAAATGGCTCTTATCAGGGAGGGGACACTTTGAAGATCTGAATATTGAGTGATTTCATTATTGTCATCACTATTAATGAGAAAAAATTTTGCTCTACTATTCAAGAATATAAACCAGATTGTTAACTGATAAAGAGGAAGAAAAATCATCTGTAGGAGGGCAAACCTCAGGGGGATATTCAGCCACATAGGGAGAGAAGGCTAGAGTCATTTGGTTTAGATTTTCTTTTAACTGAAGAAGTCTTTCCCACTGTTTCCTGGATCAAGGAAAATCCAACCTCCAGAGATGGGGCACATATAACACCACGAAGTAGTCTAAGGCAGTCTACTATAGGTTTATATACAAAGACATTTTATTGTTTTGTTCTTTTTAAAAAATTTATTGATGTATAGTTGATTTCTTATACAATGTTTTGTTAATTTCTGCTGTATAGCAAAAATTTATTCTTTTTCATATTCTTTCCTATTATGGTTTGTCACAGAATATTGATTATAGTTCCCTGTGCTATATAGCAGGACCTTGTTGTTTATCCATCTTGTATATAATAGTTTGCAGCTGCTAATCCCAAACTCCCAATCCTTCCCTCCCCGCCCCTCCCCCTTGGCAACCACAAGTCTCTCCTCTATATCTGAGAGTCTGTTTCTGTTTCATAGATAGGTTCATTTGTGTTGTATTTTTAGATTCCACATATAAGTGATATCATATGATATTTGTCTTTCTCTTTCTGACTTGCTTCACTTAGTATGATAATCTCTAGTTGTGTCCATGTTGCTGCAAAGATTTATTTCATTCTTTTTTATGGCTGAGCAATATTCCATTGTATGTATATATGTATGTGTGTGGTGTGTGTGTGTGTATACACACGCATCTTTATCCATTCACCTGTCAATGGACATTTAGATTGTTTCCATGTCTTAGCTTTTGTAATTGGTGCTACTATGAACATAGGGGTGCATGTATCTTTTTGAATTAGAATTTTGCAAAGACATTTTCTTGAACGTGCCTTCTTAAAACATTTATCTTTTTGGTCTTGGTTTTGTTTTGGGGAGCAAAGTAGAATAAGTTCACTTGTATTTGCATGTGATAAACAAATTTTTTAAAGAGATCTTTAACGATTTGCTGATGCTAAAGCCAGCTCAGTTTAAACTGTTAAGGAGAAGATGTATTTTAGTTTTCTAAGAAGCAGGTCATCCTCATTCATTCAACCGTCAGCTAGTTATTGAGTACATCCTTTGAATAAGACCTTACTACAAAGTTAGATAATACCTGAATTTGGCTTTAAGAGCCATAGTCCAATAATAGAAGCTATGTACACAAATGGTGGTTACAAAGTGGACCAGTACTCCTATAGATGGTAATAAATTTAAATTTTAAAAGTGCTTCTAATGTTTTTTAGTGAAGTAATTTTTGCATCAGAAAACTTTTGTTAACTGGTTAGTATAGAATTTACAGTGTTGGCTGAGGTAGAGATTCAGCTACTTCTCCGAGTAAATCTAGACGGTGAATTTCATCATGAGAAATTTCTTCAACATACACATTCACAAAGAAAGTATATTCTCTGAATTTTTTTTAAAAAACTTTTTTCTCTTTATCCATTTGTTATGGAATTTGAAATTTGGATATTTTGTTCATGTCATTGTGAACTAATTATTGGGTCATATAGCTAATGGAGCATTTCTTATTTATGAGTTAGTGCCATCCGGTCTCTTAGGTTTTGTTTTCCTTTTATATTTCCCAGGACTTTCTCAATTTGGATCAAGTAGTCTTCCCTGGGAGCTCAGACGGTAAAGAATCTGCCTACAGTGCAGGAGACCTGGGTTTGATCCCTGGGTTAGGAAGACCCCCTGCAGAAGTGAATGGCAACCCACTCCATTGTTCTTGCCTGGGATAATAATCCTCAGGACAAAGGAGCCTGGCGGGCTACAGTCCATGGGGTTGCCAAGAGTTGGACATGACTGAGACACTGACACTTTCACTTTCATGCAGACCATAGAAAACATATATTTAATACCTATAGTTTGTATTGCTGTTTTGTTTTTAAAATGCTTATCATTTTTAAGGATCTTTTATTCTGGGTTTTTAGATATCTACCTCTTTGCTAATATATATATTTTTAAATTTTGTGACCTAACTCCTGCCTTCAAATTTTATATTAGAGATGACTTACAGATGCCTACGTCAGAACTAGTTCAGTCATATTAGGAAAAGATTGATGTCAGATAGCACTATTATCCTAGTTCATGGTGGTTAATACTTGGAAAGTATGCTAATCAAAATATTTAGAATGAGTCATTCTCACTTTTTAACTTTTATTTAAAATTATCTTTTGGCCACGCCTGTGGCATGTGGGATCATAGTTCCCTGACCAGGTATCGAACCTGTGTACCCTACATTAGAAGTGCAGAGTCTTAACCACTGGACCACCAGGGAAGTCCCTTGGCTGGCTTTTAGGAATGGGCAGGAGAGAGTCTCCATGATAGCAGCATTCCTGATTCCTCTGTCTGCTTAGGGACTTTATTCTCAGCATCCAGAGTTTTTGCCTTTTTGCTCCCTTTCCTTCATGAGGGGCCTCACATTTATTGACACAGCTCTTTACAGTATCCAGAGGGTCCTCATAAAACTTCTTTCCAGCCTCTTGGTGCTTTGTGAGATAGGCCAGGGACATCACAAAACTGAGACTCAGAGGTGTAAAAACTAGCACTTGAACCTCAGCTGTCTGATGCTGCTAACGCTCAACTGCCTGTTATATAAGCTGATAAGAAGCCGTGGTCAGGAGGTGTCTGGGAAGTGAGCCCTTCTGCTCACTTGAACAAATGTGAGGACACTTACCTCAGACAAAGGCCACAAGAGAAGCAGGGTGTGGTCCAGCAGGCAGGGCCATAGCCCTGGTTCTGACTGCACCATGAACATCCAGGCAGGGGTCACTGTCTAGTCCTGGAACTTTGATATCTTCTGACTGGATTCCATGCAGCTTCTATTATTGCCCTCTCAGATCTTCCTGGTTTGATAGCAACCTTCCACAGAGGGTCCTTCTGTGATTTCTGGGTCTTTCTCGATGGCTCAAGCATTAAAGAATCAGGAGATGCAGGAGACTCAGGGTCGATCCCTGGGTCAGGAAGATCTCCTGAAGGAGGAAATGGCAACCTACTATGATTTATGATTTCCCACTACAAAAATAAAGGACATCTTTACCCTGAACCCCAAAGTCTGGAAAAGAGCTAATTAATCTAGTCAATGAAATCGATTTGAGGTTAATTTTATTTATTTTATTTTTACTTGGCCATGCCATGCAGCATGCGGGATCTTAGTTCCCTGACCAGGGATTGAACCTGTGCCCTCTTTATTGGATGTGCAGCATCTTCACCACTGGACCACTAGGAAAGTCCCAATTTTAGATTAATTTTAAAGGAAACATGCCCCAAGACCTAGTTTGAATTTTGTACTCAAACTTGAGTGGAGGAAGGATTTTCCAGGAGAGGCACCTTTAAAGAAAGTAAACTGTCATGGACTATCTCTTCTGTTAAATTTTGTTGAATTTTGGCACCACTTTTGGGGGCAGAGGCAATGTCCGAAAAGGATGTTGCTTCTGAACTATTTCCATTTCCCTGAGAAAGATGGTGTCGGTCTCTGGTTAAATCACTTGTGAAACTGACACCACTTCCCATCCTTTATTGATGAAAATTAATGATATTTCACTTTAGAAATGTCCTTGCCAGAAAGGGAAGAAAAATAAAGCAGGCTTTGGAAACCTTGAGAAAAGTGATACTTAATGTTTGTTAATAATTAAGTGATGCTTAATGTTTGTTGAAAACTTACTGTATGCTCCACGCTGTGTCACCCCATTTAATCCTTTGCAGAACCTTGTATTATGCTACCTTTTTAGATAGTAATTTAACAGATAAGGAAACTGAGGTAGAGAGTGTGTGGCTCCCCCATTGCAAACTCCAGAGAGGGGTATACAGGCCTTAGATGGTGACTAGTACACCCACAAATTTCACTGCAAGCTTCCAATTTCTGGTCAAGGATTCAATTAGTCATTTCCAGATAAAACTTGGAAAATTCCTTACTGGAAGCTCCACTTGTGTGTGTGTGTGTGTGCGTGCGTGCGTGCGTGCGTGCGTGCGTGCGTGCGTGCATGCGTGCGCTCGCTTAGTCACTCAGTTGTGACCAACTCTTTGCAATTCCACAGACTATAGCCCGCCAGGCTCCTCTGTCCATGGGATTTCCCAGCAAGAATACTGGAGTGGGTTGCTGTTTCCTTCAGGGGATCTTCCTGACCCAGGGATCAAACCCGTGTCTCCTGCATTGGCAGGCAGATTCTTTACCACTGAGCCACCAGGGAAGCCCTACCTACTATCATGCACACACTTGCTGATTGGGAGGTTATTTTCCAAACTTCTACAGATTGTACTCTAGCCTCAGACAGGCCACATTTGAGGCAAATAGTGCAAAACCCTCTTGCTGTTGATTAGAATAACTAAGAATATCTGCTCTCTCCACACTTGAATGAGTCAAGCCACTTAGCCGTAAGACAGAAGCTGTTTCTTTTTTGTTTTCTTTTCCTCTTGCTCAAATTGTTTCATAACCAGTACTCTGACTTTGAGTCAGAATAGCTATTATTCACCCTTTCCTGGTAGAGAAACATTTAAAATTGCAGATTAAGCTCTGTTCCAAAGAGTTGTTGCTGTTCCCAGTCAAATGTCTTAACACTCAGGATCAGTGAGACCACCAGGCAAATCTCCAAGGTTATGTTTGGATGAGAATTAACACAAAGACAGTATGGAAATGTGGAAAAAGTTGGAACTCTAGCCCTAAGGCCACTGATGACACCAATATTGAGGTCAGTGCTGAGGCACCTGCTGGAATGTGCCAGGCCGGGGGTCTCCCAGGTCCTGTATCCCCTTGTGACCAATAGTCAGGATGAGGGCCAGGCAGGGATTTTTTTCCCCATTCCTTCTCTCATCAGACTATTGTCCTGTTGTAGAAACATGCCAGGGCACATTGCCAAGCTGTCACAAAGTGTGTGCCTGTAAGAAATTACCCCTTCATAACTCAACATCATTGTTGCATCCTGACTTTCTGAGAGGTTTTTCCTTAGCTGGCCAAACTAGGAGTTCCTGTGTCCTGCCTGTGATCTCGGCTTACTGCTGCTTTATCCTGCAAACTGGCCTTTGGGTATCCTAATGGGCAGATTTCATTCCTGTCAAATTCCAGAAGTGCTTGTAAGTCTCTTATACTTCAACTAAAACAAACAAAACTCAAAGTGCAGTTTTAAATTCCTGTGACCCATGAGTTCCTGTGAATCCACTTATTCTGATACGGCTTTAAACCTCAGACACTATGGCACATATTTGCTTCCGCTAAGACTTCCCCAGTTGGCTTCCATTTTACATGTTCAAGGTGGTGTCTGTATCTAAGAGATACGTAATCTTGCACCTTCGGTCCTAAGCTTAGAAACATCATGACGGGCATTGCCTCAATTCCATTCTGAGTCCCTAGGGTGGCCCAGTTCAGTAGAGCTTGTTTTCCTTCCTGCACCGCTTTATGATTGTTATGGTTGGGGACGCTGAACTCAGATTTTCCTTCCCGGTTGCCTCTTGAAACGCTGCCATCTTTCCCCACAGGAGAGCAAGCCCCTGCTGATAGGAAATCTCTCCATGTGCACGTGGCTGCTTGCCAGCATCGATGGTTGCCAATGGTTTTGTCTAGTTCCAAGCAGTTGATTTTCCCTGGATGGTGGACTGGGCCACACAGCTGGCCCATGGCACAGTAGGCTCTTTATTGAGTCATGATTCTTTGTGGAGAAGTTCCTCTGGTGTGCTTAGGGTTCCCACACACATTTGTGACAGTTGAGTGATGCAAAAAAAAAAAAAAAAAGCTTTTCATGTTGCTGTGGTTTGGGGCTTATTGTGAGGCAGAGGATATGTCAAGATTAGGGTATGCTGCAGGCCCCTCAAGAGGTAATGGATTGTCCCAGCCCCAAGTGGGCCAGGTGGCTGTTACATTGGTGCTGGAGCCGCCCCATGAAACCACTCCCCCCACTCTCTAGAGCCTGTTGAAGAAAAGTATTAAGGATTCCGCAATGTGTGCCCTGACTTGGGGCCCTGGCTAATAACTCTGTGAGGGCGAAAACAGGGCAGCTCCCTAGAACTGGGCACTTTTGGGAGCTGAACCTCTCTCCCCTCTCACTCCCCAATTCTGGAAAAATGCTGCAGCCTCTGATCTTCTATTTTTTAATTGAAATTGTATGGATTTTTGTCCTTAACTCTATGTGGTGCACTCTCTAAAAACACAGAGGGCAGGAGGCCCTCTGAGGTACAAGGAGTGCTACTTAGAAAAGTTTTTCAATAGAGGAGAAAACACTAGGATACATGCTCAGAGTGAGGGTAAGTATTGCTTTGAGAAACCCTCATTTACGTTGTATATACAGGGTTTCGATATAAATCTTATTTCTTACACAGATTGATCGTGGTCAAGTCTGAAACCCTTGACTGTGAGACGAATCTCAAATTGTCTCCCATTCCCATAAATAGAGTCCCTGGTGGCTCAGATGGTAAAGAATCTGCCTGAAATGCAGGAGACCTGGATTCGATCTCTGGGTTGGGAAGATCCCCTGGAGAAGGAATTGACAACCCACTCCAGTATTCTTGTCTGGAGAATTCCATGGACAGACGAGTCTTGGCGGGCTATAGTCCATACTGTTGCAAAGAATTGGACACGACTGAGCAACTAACACTTTTCACTCTCCCAACAACTTGCTTTTCCAAGTGGCCCCTCTTCTATCCTGCAAAACCTCCAGTGTGCAGAACCAGTCTTAGTTATATAACCTGGGGCACTGCTAGGTCTTAAATCATCAAAGACAGATTAAATCATGGCCACACTGTACTCTCTGAGGTGAAGGATATACTCATGGACTTAAGATTTTTTTATCAGTTACAACACATTGGTTTTTCTATTAATTCTCAGTTAATAAGAAAGCTGGGCCGCAACACAACACTGTAAGCACTTTGGTTCGTTGCTGCTTCTCCGTAGAACCCAGTAGGAGGGTAAAGTGAGCAGCAGGCCGGGACCTTCTCTGGGGAAAGGGCAGGCCTTGGTCCCTTTAGTGTTCATGCTGTGATAGGCGGGGCCTTCCTAGTGGGAGTGGTACAATACCCTGGGCCTCCGACCCAGAGCATAGGTAAGGAATTGTTCTAGCAAGCTCCTCTGAGACACATCTAGAAAGTATCCTCAAAGACATATTTCTTTAGTCTTTAGGAGGAGAATGAAATGAGAACAGTGGCAGTTGCAGTTAGGCCCATTATCTCATCTAATCTGCTTAACAACCCTCCCAGGTGGCTGTCATCATCCCCCTTTGAGGAAAAAGAAAACTGGGTGTTAGAGAAATTGAGTAACATCCAAGGTTGCACGCCTGAGTGCCAGAGCAGGAAGCCCAGCACATTAAGCCAGCACTCACATGCCATGGGGAGCAGGGTGGCCTCTTTCTACTGATTGTATAGTCCCTCCTGTCTGGAATGTTCTCTCCTGCTTATCCCTTGCCGTCAGAGTCTATTCCATCTGGCAGGCACCAGCCTAAATGTTAACTGTCGTGAAGCGATTTCCTGTTCTCTGTACCCACAGGGCACGTGTTTGTCCTTCTTGTGGCATGGCACATTCTGCTGCATGTTGACTTATTGTTGTCAGACATAGTACCTGCTCTTACAGTGCAGTTCTCAGTGGATGGCTCTATTGCTGCTGCTTTGGTTTCAGTGAGGAAGTACCCACTCGCATCATCAGTGGGGCCTGCTTTGGCAATTTCAAGTTCAGGCTCCACCTTCCCTTCATCTCTGAGCAGTGATCCTTGCTCTTTTTTTTTTTTTAAATTTGTATTGGAGCATAGTTGCTTTACAATGTTAGTTTCTGCTATACAGAAAAATGAATCAGCCACATGTATGCATATATCGCCTATTTTTTGAATTCCCCTCCCATTGAGGTGACCACAGGTTGCTGAGTGGGGGTTCCTGTGCTACACAGTAGGTCCTCATTGTGCTTGTGCTCACTCATGTCTGACCCTCTGTGACTCCATGGACTCGAGCCCACTAGGCTCCTCTGTCCAGGCAAGAATACTGGAGTGGGTAGTCATTCTCTTCTCCAGGAGATCTTCCTGGCCTAGGGATTGAACCCAGGTCTCCGGCATTGCAGGCAGATTCTTTACCATCTGAGCCACCAGAGAAGCCCCTCACGTTCTCATTACTTATCATGGTTTCAATAGTATGTCTATACTAATCCCAAACTCTCAGTTCTTCTCACATGATTCTTGTTCTTGAGGGATGAGAATATTTCACCTCACAGGAATCACTGTGAAGTGATTTTATATGACAGTCATTGATTTTCTGATTGTATTTGTCAGACCAATTCTTTTAGGAACTTCAGCTGTACTGGGATTTTTTTTTTTTTAATATATACCCAAGCAAAAATGAACAGATCTGGTTCACTTTTTGCTGTTAACATACCTTCATGAGTTTTTAAGGGGAATAGGGAGGAAGGCAGGAAAAATAGAAGTAGGTTTAAATATGCCAGTATCAAAACTGGATTTTCTTTGCATTTTGAAAGTCTGAAAGGTAATTGAAAGGTAATTGAAACTTGTTTTACCAGGATTGGACGTCTAGAGAGCTCTCTTTGTAAGGTAAGGAAAGCTCTAATTTCTTGAGCCCCTGCTCTCTGCTGGCTCCACATTCAATGTGCTTCTGTTCCTTCCGGCTTCCCCCATCCCCCTTTGAAAACTCATAAACATTACGAACAAAATATGGGAACAAATGGGCCATTCCCAAGATCACATCTTATCACTGTTTTTAGAGTGATGGAAGCTGGCTCCGTGAGGTGGTGCTCAAGGGTACATCGGCCCCAATCTGATAAAGCTGGCTTGACTGCAGGCCCACCTTCCCCTGAGCCTCCCAGGTGGCTCAGCGGAAGAGAGTCTGCCTGCAATGCAGAAGACCCGGGTTTGATCCCTGGGTCGGGAAGATCCCCTGGAGAAGGGAATGGCTACCCATTCCAGTACTCTTGCCTGGGGAATCCCATGGAGGGAGGAGCCTGGCAGGCTGCAGTCCATCGGGTCGCAAAGAATCAGGCATGACTGAGCAGTGAGCACACGTGCATACCACCTATCCCCAGAGCTCTTTGTCTGCAGCATTTGTTGTTCAGGGAGAAGCCCTGGAATTTTCTGTGTGGAATAAGAGACTCTTCCAGTCAGTCTCTCCTGAACAAGCTCTCTCCACCCTCTTGCCAAGACTGACTTGATCAGATCACTTGCACTTTGAGATGAATTGCTGTTTTATTGCCTGTTAAGGGTATTTTTTTCTCCCTTAATGCCAAAATTTAACTATGAAATATGCCTTTTAAAGTGACATTTCAGGGACTCTGACATTTATCTGGGAAGGAAAGATTAGAGCAGGATCCCACCTCATGCTTCTCAAATTACATTAAGTAGAAGATCTGCCTGAGAGTTGTGGAGGACTCAGCTCTGGAGGTTAAGTCACAACAGTGAGCAGTACATTTCTTTAACACTTTCTAGCTTTTAGGTAGAATCTCAAGCCTGTGAGCCCCTATTTCACGTAATCCTGACTATCATGAGCTAAGTCTGTGATCCCCAACTGACACATGAGAGATGGGGGGCTTTGCCCAAGGTCACACATTAGGGCGTCACGTGCGTGCATGTTAAGTTGCTCCAGTCATGTCCAGCTCTTTGCAACCCCTTGGACCATAGCTCACCAGGCTCCTCTGTCCATGGGATTCTCTAGACAAGACTACTGGAGTGGGTTGCCTTGCCCTCCTCCAGGGGATCTTCCCCACAGAGGGGTGGAGCCCACCTCTCTTGCCTCTCTTGAACTGGCAGGCAGATTCTTTACCACTAGCACCACCTGGGAAGTTACATTGTGACAGTTGAGTGATGGGGAAAAAAAAAAAAAAACAAACCACTTTTCCTGTTGCTGTGGTTTGAGTCTTATCATGAGGCAGAGGACATGTCAGGATTGGGTATGCTGCAGGCCCCTCAAGAGGTGATGGACTGCCCCAGCCCCAAGTGGGCCAGCTGACTGTTATGTCAGTCCTGGGCCCCCAGGAAACCACTGCCCCTACTCTCCAGGGCCTGTTGAAGAAAAGTATTAAGGATTCCCCACTGTGTGCCCTGACTTGGTTGGACATGGTGTGCAGCCCTGGCTACTAACTCTGTGAGGGCAAAGACAGGGCAGCTCCCTAGAGCTTAAATGTCAGATTTAAATATAGGGGATTTAAACCCTAGGAGAAATTATGACCCAAGTTGGGCTTTAAAGGATGGCTAGAATATTGATAGGCAGGAAGGAGTGCTTTTCAGGTTGCAGAGAGTGTATGAGGCAAGGTATAGAGTTGAGGCTGTTGGCTCAAACAAATACAAAGGAATATACAAAAAAAGATCGCAAGCGGGGGTCATTTCCAGCCACGTGGTTGGTTGCTAAGTCTCAGGAGAAAGGACTCCATGCTAAAACGTGGAATTGAGATGTTCAGTTCAATCGCTCAGTCGTGTCTGACTGTGACATCTTTGGGACTGAGATGTAGCCTAAAATAAACTTGAGTTTCCCTGATTTTACTAAGGAAAGGAAAACTGTTGGGAAGGATGCTGGGCATGAGAGGAAAAAACTTGGTGACAAGAGGACAAAGCACAGGTTAAGAAGGAAAAATTGGGAATTTAAGCCAGTTTTGCTTTCCTGGTAATGAATGAAATGTAGTGAATGCCTTAGAAGTGAGGGCAGAGAGGATGGTTGGTATCTTTGCTGTAAAAGACCAATGAGGTAACTCGCCAGAGTTCACAGCATCCCAGGAATGCTCCACGCTTCTGTCACTCCTGTGGTATGAATTTTGCTCTCGGTGTAGGATGGATGCTTCCAGTGGTTGCGATAAAATGAGTGGAGCCCAGACTACACCCCGCTTCTTCTCAGACTGCGCTGACCTCAGTAAACTATGCACAGGAGAGAGACTTGGATTCAATAGGGTGATGCATAGGTTAAAACTATTCCAAGTCACCTGTTTAGGGGATCATTTTGCTGAGAAACTCTGATGCTTCTGACCTTGAGTTTAAGCAGCAGCACTGTTATTCTGGTGGTGCTCTGTGATACATGGGCTTTCCTGGTGGTCAGACGGTAAAGAATCCACCTGCAATGCGGGAGACCTGGGTTCAATCCCTGGGTTGGGAAGATCCCCTGGAGAAGGGATCTCCAGTATTCTTGCCTGGCAAATTCTATGGACAGAGGAGCCTGGCAGGCTACAGTCCATGGGGTTGCAAAGAGTGGGACACGATATATGATGACTTGGATTCTGCAATATATAATCTATTTTTATAGCCTTCTGTGACTGCAGGACAGTGATTGGGAATGGGGAGAAATCACACTGACATCAAAAGAAATCTTCGTACAGTATGCCCATAGCTTGGTTTTCACTAATTCAATGTGTCTTTTTTAAAAAATTTATTAATTTAATTGGAAGATAATTACTTTACAATATTGTGATGGTCTCTGCCGTACATCTACATGAATCAGCCATAGGTATACATGTGACCCCTCCCACCTCCCTCCCCACCCGATCCCTCCTGGTTGTCATAGGGCACTGGTTTTGGGTTCCTTGCGTCATATATCAAACTCCCACTGACCACCTATTTACATATGGTAATCCTTTTTAAATTTGTGATGTTTTCAATTTTTTAATGATGTTTTAATTTCAGAGTAAATGGAATAGTATCACTGTACACAGCCCTGATATTTTAATTTGTGACATTTGCAATTTCTTGATGATTTTTAATTTCAGAGTAAATGAAATATTATCACTATACATAGTCCTGATAAATTGACTCATGTTCTCCAGAAACTCTCTTACACCCTCCTCTGTAAAAGAAATTGTTTAGAGGCCTTTAAAGGGGACACTTTGAAGGTGTCTGGATGGATTGATGAATGACTTGGATTCTAGTCTTGGCTCTGTGTTTTGTTTTTTGGTGTCTGCCTCTAACTAGCTGTGTGATCTTGGGCAAACATTTTGGTTCTCTGGGCCTCAGTCTTCTCATTTATCAAATTGTGGGAGTTGGAGTAGGTGATGATGTTGATGAAGATAATGGCTCACATTGAAAGCTTCTGATGCAGTAGGTAAGTACATCGAGTGCTTTATACATCTTAACTCAGTCCTCCTATCAGCGCAGTCAAGGAGGTACTATCACCCCTCACCACACAGGTAACTTGCCACACGTTTGGGTAACTTGAAACAAATCTCTCAGATGCTAAGTGGTATAGACATGATTATTCTAACCCAGGAAAGCTGCCCCTGAGCCTGTTCTTATGGCCACCGCTGCCCCCAGCCTTTCACTCCTTCCCTGCTGACATAGGTGACTTCTAATGTGCTATCTGAGGGGGAGAGGGCAGAGGGCTAGGAAACGTCCTGACCTCAAGTGTTGTAGTGAAGCCACCCTGGTCATCTGCACTCATCCTCTGACAATCCCAGGTTGAACCTGCTCTGGCGGCTCATTGCTCCCTTGATGTGTGGCATCTCCTGAGATGCTGGTTCTTTTAGGAACTTTTAGTCCTGCTGCCCTAGAAGCCCTTTGCTGCCTGGCCGAGTCCAACCCCCCCCTTGACCAGGATTCCTGCAGAAGAATCCCAAGCAGACCTGCAGTGGAAGGAGCTGCCAGACCCTGTGCCTGTTCCAAGAGCTCAGGTTAAAACAACTTGTTAGCACAGATTTGAAAATGAATGAAAACAAGCCTTTTCTCAAGAAGGCAGAAATTTGGCCATGCAGAAAATGAGGAGATGGGTATTCTCTAGCTGCAAAAACCATATGTGGTTTGTTTTTTTAATCCTAAAAGCCAGAGCAGACTTCTGGACTCATAACTATCTAGATGCTTAACAGAATGAAAGACGCTTCCAAGGGGCAATTCGAAACGTAAAAGGATTCTAGGCAGTCCAGGTTCTTGGTAGCATTCATGACTGCGGAAATACTTGAAAGAGTTAATAAGGTCAATATTAATAGAATAACAATGGAATAGATGTGATTTTTGTTTAACATTTCCTGCTTATCAGGCATGAATGGCTACTGAGTACATTAGCCATATTGTCTGTTTCAACCACTCATCAACCTAATGAAATAATACAGCCATTGTACACGTGAAGAGCTCGGAAGTGTAGGGTTGTGTTTTTTGGTGTCTGCCCAATTTTTGTTCAACTTAGAGTCCTGCGTGTCTGTCACCTGGCAACAAGTTACTGAACTGACAAGTTTCAGACTTTTTATTGGTCAAATGGACTTAAAACTATGGACTTAAAAAAAATTTTTTTTAATTTAAATCTTTTTTGTAATGAAGTATAGTTGATTAACAACGTTGTGTTAGTTTCAGGTGTACAGTAAAGTGACTCAGTTATCCATATACATGTATCTATTCTTTTTCAAATTCTTTTCCCATTTGGGTTGTTACATAACACTGAGCAGAGTTCCCTGTGCTATACAGTAGGTCATTATTGTTATCCATTTAAAATATAGCAGTGTGTATATGTCCATCCCAAACTCCCTAACTATCCTTTTCCCCCTGCCTGCCCCCCTCCCATAACCATGCTAGTTCTCTAAGCCTGTGAGTGTCTGTGTGTTTTGTAAATAAATTCATTTGTATCACTTTTTAAAAATTCTGCATACAGGCGATATCATATGATATTTCTCTTTGACTTACTTCACTCAGTATAACACTCTCTAAGTCCATCCATGTTGCTTCCAATGGCGGCATTTCATTCATTTAATGACTGAATAATATTCCGTTGTGTTATGTGGACCACATCTTGGCAGAAAACTCTGACATAAATCATAACAATTACATTTTTGATCTGTCTCCCAGAGTAATGGAAGTAAAAACAAACAAATGAGACCTAATTAAACCCAAAATCTTTTGCACAGCAAAGGATACCATAAACAAAATGAAAAGACAGCCCACAGAATGGGAGAAAATATTTGCAAACGATATGACCAATAAGGGGTTGATTAGTCTCCAAAATTCACGAATAGCTCATGCAGCTTATAACTATTGGTCATTCATCTGGCCATTGGTGGCATGTTTTCGAATGAAGCCTTAAAGCTTTGGGGAAAGTCTTCTGGCAAAAAATATAGATACAGGACCATAGAGCTTTTGCTCTAATAGCATTTGTATTGCATGTTCACTAATGAAAGGAAAAGCCCGACAATTTTGTGGAGAATGGAATGTGGCTGTGGGTCTTATTAGTAAATTTGGTGTGGCCAGTTGGCTCATAGAAATAAACATGTAGAGCTGTGTGGTTTTGTGAAGATGGCATTTGTTTTTGGGCTTCCCAGGTGGCACAGTTGGTAAGAATCCTCCTGCCAATGCAGGAGATGCAAGAGACGTGGGTTCAATGCCTGAGCTGGGAAGATCCCCTGGAGGAGGAAATAGCAACCCATTCCAGTATTCTCGCCTGAGAAATTCCATGGACAGAGGAGCCTCGTGGGCCACAGTCCATGGGGTCACAGTCAGAGACGACAGAGTGACTGAGCACGCATTTGTTTTTACTCTTTCCCTAAGGTGGCAGTAGCTTTGAGTGGAAGGATTGGGAAGGGATGGGTGTGTGCAAAATGGAGGTCCTCAACCAGAGATGTCAGAAACCAGATGAGAGTGATGGGTGTAGCTGGAGAAAAGGAGTTCACACTTACCATTGCTTGGAAGAGTTTTTGAAATTCCAGATTGTCTTAAAGGAGGGCGTGAGCTTTTTTGTGCTTGCCAAAAGGAGTATAATTTTAAAAGATCAGATGCTCCAGTGGCTTCACAGTTTAAGCGCATAATGATATGATTTATGTGCTGTAATTATTTGCATTCCTCTGAACTGAAATGTCTGTAAATTTTAAATCATTGCATTCAAGTGCAATTTGAATGGGGTGTTACTCGATTTTAAAAATTTCACCTTTCAGAGAGAGCAAGTGAGCTGGCACCATTGCAACATCCTTGCTCTCTTGACTTCCAGAATATTTGTTGCCAGAAATTGGTACCCATGGGAGAGCAGGTTGTCGAAACTCAAGAGTTCTTTACTAGGGTCACTTAAATCCCTGTGTGCTCCACTTAGAAAGAACAAAACTGATGTGTGTCTTAAAGATAACTCAACCCCAAAGCCATCTGACCTTCAGAGAGAATTAAGATGCTCCGAGGAAAGGATAGACATTGAAGTTTGGAAAGGGCTGTCCTGACTAGAGCTTTTCTTCTGATGATGCTCAGCTAGAAATGCAAACATTTGAAAAATTATCTTCACTGCTGTTCTAACACAGAAATTCTGACAGGTTGGTTTCACTAGCTAGAGTCCTTTGGTTACACTCTGTCAATTATTCTCCCACTGGATTAAAGGGAGAGGACACACACAATTAACATACAAACCATCATAGTAAATTTGTCCTGAGTTTTACTGAAGTACATTTCTGTGATACAGAATTTTGTGTCACAGGATTCTGTTTTTAAGCCTGTTAATTTTGAAAAGATACCAAATCTATTGATAAAACAAGCATTTGTTCAGTGGGTACTGTACGCAGGGTGCCATACTGGGGGCTACTGGAAATGTAAAACACAGTGGATCGGTTCCTGACCACTACTGCTTGCATGCTATTAAGATGACAAAGTGTTGGGATTGACACACACACACTGCTATATATCAAATGGATAACCAACGAGAACCTACCTTGCAGCACAGGAAAGTGTACTCAATATTTTGTAATAACCTATAAAGGAAGAGAGGAGAAGGTGATGGCACCCCACTCCTGTACTCTTGCCTGGAGGGTCCCATGGACAGAGGAGCCTGGTAGGCTGCGGTCCACGGGGTCACGAAGAGTCGGACACGACTGAGCGACTTCCCTTTCACTTTTCACTTTCATGCATTGGAGAAGGAAATGGCAACCCACTCCAGTGTTCTTGCCTGGAGAATCCCAGGGACGGGGGAGCCTGGTGGGCTGCCGTCTATGGGGTCACACAGAGTCGGACACGACTGAAGTGACTTTGCAGCAGCAGCATAAAGGAAAAGAATCTGAAAAGAAGCGTGTGTGTGTGTGTGTGTGTGTGTGTGTGTACATACATATGTAAAACTGGCTTCCCTGGTCACTAAGGAATCTGCCTGCAATGCAGGATACCCAGGTTTGATCCCTGGGTTGAGAAGATCCCCTGAAAAAGAAATGGCAACCCACTCCAGTATTCTTGCCTGGAAAATCCCATGGAGAGAGGAGCCTGTGGGCTACAGTCCATGGGTTGCAAGCGTTGGACATGACTTAGCAACTAAACCACCACCATATGTAAAACTGAATCACTTTACATGTGAAATTAACATATTGTAAATCAATTATACTTCAATATAAAAAGAGAAAAAAGAATAAAATTATATGACACGACAAAAAAAATGACAAGATGGACACTTGGAAACTTTCAAGACAGATCGAAACTACAGTTTATGAACTGACGTGGTTGTAGCAGTGTTTATTGAATAGGTTTTATTTTAACTCTTTGCTTTGGAGTCTTTATTCTCAGGGTTTGACTACTCGAGAGCCCTAGACACCAGATTTCAGCACAGATGGAGTTCTGTAGTTGACAGCAGGTTGTCAACCCTGATTCCTATACATTAGGGTGATGTTGTTAATAAACTCCCTTCAGAGGAACTTCATGTTTAGAGAACCAACTCAGGCCCAAGTCAGATACACAAAATAAAATGAATTAAACTAAGTGTCAGGCAAGTTAGTTTATAAAAGTTACTAATATGGTATAATCAAAAAGACTTGGCCTCTGAACCGGGGCATTGGGTTTTAGTTCTGTCTTGGGGTCACAAAGAATTGGACACGACTGAGGGACTGAACTGGTCCCTTACGGAATGTGGGACTTTGGTGAACACTTAATTTTCTCTGCACCTGCTCCTTCATCTTGCAAATGGCAGTGTGAATTGTGTGTGCCTCATGGGGTTGTTACGAGTATTCAGTGGAATTTTCTGAATGAAAAAACTTTCGAGATGGCAAAGCACATTTCAGACATGAGGTGATATTTTAATGTTACTACTTACGTAAGATCCAAGAGCCATTTTCTTCCTCCTGCTGTCTCTAATGATGATATAACACCATTTCTTTCCCTACTCTTTTTCTCCTTGTGTTTTGCAATCCTTCGTCAAAACACATCTCAATCAAGATAAAGATCATCTCTATCACCCCCTCCTGTTAGTCTCATCCCCTCTGTGGATAATCACTCTTATGATCACTATCAATGTAGGTTAGTTTAGGCTCTTGCAATTTAAATGACTGAAGAATCAACAGATGCCAATATTATGTTATCCCTGTGGTGTAATGGGGGCCCCTGGTGCAACCTCAGACTTGTTTGCCTTTTTTTTTTTAACTGTATCATTTACTTAAAAAAAATTAATACACTCTAGCATTTTGGAAGAAGGCAATGGCTCCCCACTCTAGTACTCTTGCCTGGAAAATCCATGGACAGAGGAGCCTGGTAGGCTGCAGCCCATGGGGTCGCTAAGAGTTGGGCACAACTGAGGGACTTCACTTTCACTTTTCACTTTTGTGCATTGGAGAAGGAAATGGCACCGCATTCCAGTACTCTTGCCTGGAGAATCCCAGGGATGGAGGAGCCTGGTAGACTGCAGTCATGGAGTCGCTAAGAGTCAGATACAACTGAGTGACTTTACTTTCCTGCATTGGAGAAGGAAATGGCACCCCACTCCAGTGTTCTTGCCTGGAGAATCCCAGGGACGGGGGAGCCTGGTGGGCTGCTGTCTGTGGGGTCGAACAGAATCGGACACGACTGAAGTGACTTAGCAGCATTTTGGAAGGTGCTTGTTTCATATGTACTTGGTCCTCAGGCTCTTGCATCTTCCCAAATGGTTGTGTTAACAGATTGCAACACAGCGGGATGCCTTTTCCTACACAGTATTCTCCACAGTTGCCTGTTTCTCTCCCGGCAGCCAAGCTCTCATCCTCCTGTCGGCAGAGTCCCGGCTGCAGTCCTGGGAGCCACTGTCAGCTGAATTGGCAACACCCTTAGAAGAGGGCTGGGTTCTAACCCACTGTGGCGATAGGGGCAGTGTAGGCGTGAGGGTGTCCGCAGGAGCCCGCCAACCCCATTGGAAGATTTAACAGAGAATGGCTTCGGTCCATAGAGTGGACTCTGTTCTGGAACCTACATGTTATGTTAGGGTTGTGTCTTCATTTATTTGAGGTCCCTTGGCAGTGAGCTTCAGGTGTGGTCAAGGGCCCAAGCCACATTTTGAGGGAGGAGCTTAGGACAGGATCTGACCTCCTGGGAGTTGCTGACGGTGTACTTTCCCCACCAGGCACCTCAGTTAGGGGTCAGGACTTAACGCTCATGTAAGCTGGTTCTGGCTGCCCGACTGAGGTGACCCCAGGCCCTCTTCCGGGCAAAGGCTTGTGCTGGTGATGGCACTCTCTTAAGAGGCAGTGACTTGGTTTTTCTTCCCCCAGAATGTCCTAGTGCTGCACACATTATAGAGCGTCTAAAGCGAGGCCAAGAAGGTAGACTGCGTTGCAGCCCCTCTCCTTTGTTCCCTGAGGAAGGCCAGGCTGATCAGTGCGTTGCCCAGCTCACAGGAGGTGCAGATTTGATTCCTGGTTGGGGAACTAAGACCCTGCATGCTGTGTGGTGTGGTGGGAAAAAAAAAAGAATAAATTAAGCAGCGTTCAAAGGAGATAAGTACAGTGGAGAAAAATAAAGCAGGGAAAGAAGGAAGTGAGAAGTGCTGGAGGACCAGGGTTCCCACTTTAAAGAGTCACTAGGGAAGCGCCCATGGAGGAGCAGAGACTTGAATGAGTGATCTTAGAAGTCCAAGCAGAGGGAAAAGCAAGTTCAAAGTCTCAGATAAGATGAGGCATGGGGACATGGTCTTGCCCCCATCACAGCCGGTCGTGTCAGAGGTCGCCTGACCTGACTCTGGACCCCTCACATTCTCTCCTCCACAGATTTGAAATCAGTGTCCTTCGATCTCTGTTGGATGTTTGCCTTAGGTGGTGTTCTCAAGGGAGGCTTTTGTCACTGTGTGGAGAGACCCAGTCTACGCACATGGAGAAGAATGTGGCAAATGTACAACGGAGGCACAAGCCACGGAGGCGCTTGCTTCTAGAGGAGGGAAAGGGTACGTCCCTGGTACCTGCCCCCAGAGCTGCCCCCTAGGGTGCCCAGGGCCCTCAAGGAAACCCCTCCCTTTTGCTCCAGGTGGCTGGTAACACTTTTCCCTGCAACCTGGCAGTCCAGGCTTGTGATACTTTCTTGTTGAACAATGCGAGGTCAGATGAGTTGTAAGAAGAGTTTAGCAAAAATAACAATAGCTGTTGGTCTCAGAGGTCACAATATACCCATGGTGCCTGCTGGCCCACCTGGGCAGCAAGGCAGTCACTCACAGTGTGTGCCAAGCCTTCAATGGCTCTTCACGTTGAGTGCCAACATAGAAGATATGACAGCTTCCCTTGCGCCCAGGAAGGAATGTTGTTGGTCCTTAGCTCGTGTGGAGTATGGGGGCCTCAGCTGATCTCATCCCTTACACGTTCCTTGCAGTCACTTTCAGCCAGTACTCTCTGTCAGTGGGGAAGAATCTCTGCTTTTTGCTGGGAAGCCTTTAAAAAGTTTTTTTTGTTTGTTTTTAAATTTTTATTGGCGTGTGTACAGTGTTATGTTCATTTCAGGTGTACAGCAAAGTGAATCAGTTATACATATGTCTACTCAAAAAAGAGTCTTTTCCCATATATGGGAAGCCTGTTTTTCAAAAGAAGGTAAATGGTGACTGTCAGGGAAAGAGGGGACTTAGATTAGTGGCCCCTGAGTTTGGGGTGCCTGGTGACTTTTCGGAACAGCTCATTTGCTAGAGTCCCCGGCAGTCATGTTTGTTTCTAAGCACAACATGGAGGCAAGCATTAACATTTGATGCGGGTACCACACCCGACTGTTGGTGTGTCTTCAGTCCTTTTTATTTGTCCAGACCCCCACCCACCTCTCGCATCCCAGGCCCTCTCAGCAACCTCAGGGCTAAGGTCAGGTGCCTGTTGATTTGTCCTCCATGAGGCTTGTGCTATGAAAGCACTCTCTCTGATCACATTTAGTCATCGAAAGCAAGTGCTCAATGTCATAGTTAACACTCGAGGGGCACATCTGGGGTTGGGCTGGAAATGGGGCAGTGACTTGGTCACCAGCAGAATGTTCTGGTCCACAGAGTGTTTAAAATGAGGGTGACCAGGTAGCCTGCTCACAATGCCTCCTCTCCAGTGGGAAGGGGTTCCCACCTTCAGTGGGAAGGTATTCACAGAAGCTTAGGGTGCAAGGTACTGGGTTGGCCAAAAAAATTGTTTGGTTTTTTCTTACCATGGTATAGAAAACCCAAACGAACTTTTTGACCAACCCAGTGAAATGACAGTCATATGACATAGGTGATGAGTCCTAATCGTGTTAAGGAAATGATTACTATCTTGGAGCATCAGGGAAAGCCTCTGGGTGGAAAGGGCAATTTAGTTGTGTTTTAAGGGTCCGGAGGACCTGGCTGGGCAGTGATGGGGCAGGAGGGTCGAGCACACAGAAGCAGCCTGTGACAGGCAGGGGTGAGCTTCGGGTAAATAGTGGCGCTGTATTTGTCCACACATAACCAAGTCCTAATCACACAGCTCTTCTGAGAAGCTATGTACTTATTTTAGAGAGAAAAGATTTCTGATGCAATACACCATTACTAGTAGCATTTTATTGGACACCTTCTTTTTTTAACTTTCAGTGTCAGGTTTTTGAAAGAGTCTTTTCCTCTATGTGAAAAGTATGAGGATTGCCTCTGTAGCTTTGTACATTTATCTTTAACCAGCTTCACTGATGCTGAAAGCCAGCCAGGAATGCCTGGCTGAGAAATTGTGGAGAGTGTGCCTATTTGCCTGGGGAAGATGGTGGGATTAGAATAATCAAACCTTCCTTCAAGTGCCGTTTCCCCTTTTTAAAGAACACAGCTCATGTTGGTTGTGATGTCATTTCACTGAGCACGTATTGCTCTTACTCTTCATGTGACAGAAGTATGTGGCCTAGCATTTATGCTTGCAGATCAAAGGAAATGTTGTGGGACTTCCCTGGTGGTCCAGTGGTTAAGACTTCACCTTCCAATGCTAGGGGTGAGGGTTCAATCCTTGATTGGGGAACTGAGATTCCCACATACCTCGCGGCCAAGAAACCAAAACATTAAACAGAAGCAATAATGTAACCAATTCAATAAAGACTTTAAAAATGGTTGGGATGATCCTCAGTTCATTTCCAAGGCAAACCATTCAACATCACAATAAATCCAAGTCTCCGCCTTAACCACTAATGCTGAAGAAGCTGAAGTTGAACAGTTCTGTGAAGACCTACATGATTTTCTAGAACTAACACCAGGAAAAAAAAAAAAAAAAGGTCCACACACACTAAAATGACTTCTTTAAAAAAAAAAAAAGGGGAAGGAAAGGTTGCTTGGAGTCTGGGAAAGTGGTTGCCCTGGTTCCTGTGTTGCTGCAGGTACTGTTCATTCATGTATGAAAATCTAGGGAGGTAATCAGCCAGGAAAAGCACAAGGCTTCCAGGGCACTAGGCAGGCTCAGAATGACTTTTCAGGCAATTCTGCATTTGCTGCTAGCTTCCCATCCATAGGACTTCCTTGTTTGGAGACAACAGTCTTTTTCCCTCTAACTTTCCCCATTACTGGCTTAAATAGAGATCTTTGAGGACTGGCCTACTAACACAGGTACCAGGTCTAATACAGTTTCCAACAGAAAATGCATTCTGAGGTACACACTAGTGTATCAGTAATCTGGAATGCAGCCCCATTCATCCATTGGAACATGCCCAGTAGGGGGCTTAGGGGAGGGAGGCCCAGGCCCTAAGAAAGGAGAACGGGAAGACCATTGCTCCCAGGGGCAGTCTGTAAGTTCCATCTCTTCCCATCCCTGCCTTTCCCCATATTTCCTGCATGTTGAACATTAGAAATTGCCTAAAGAGCTCGTGGAAATTGATTCAGAAAGCTGGTGTTCTCATCATGCCCTCTTAAGGTGCACTGGGGCAGTGTAAAGAAAACCAGGCTTGTCTTTCCATCGCTCACCCACCTAGAGGGGAGGACCAAGGACTGGGTAATATTGGGCCAAGAGGACCCCTGCTCTAGAAGGTGGCTCACACAGGAGGCAGAGATGGTGATGGTTGGGAAACTGCCTTGAGGTAGGACAGAGATGAATTTAACTCAGGCCTGTACCACTTAGCTTTGTGGCTTTGATTGAGCACATTGCTGAACCTTTCAGAGCCTCAGTTTTCACAGCCTGCTTTTTATCTGCAAAACAGATGACTAGTAAATGTGACAACCCTATATAGAGGGCACAGTGTGTGCGTGCTCAGTCCTGAGACTCTTTGCGACCCCATGGACTGTAGCCCGCCAGGCTCCTCTGTCCATGGGATTTCCTAGGCAAGAAGATTTGAATGGGTTGCCATCTCCTCCTCCAGGGGATCTTCCCCACCCAGGGATCAAACCCATGCCTCCTGTGTTTCCTGCATTAGCAGACAGATTTTCTACCACTGCACCACCTACTCAGCAAATGCCATTCATCACAGGCCCATACACCCAGTTAAGTGTATTTCTGAACTGTGCCCTTAGTTCATGAAGGACTGATTGCATCTCCCTTCCGGGCTGTAGGGCAGTCAGATACGATACCACTACCTCAGCTGGTGACTCAGCCCATTGCTTTGGGTCACACCTACTTTGAAAATCAGATGACTCCACAGCTCCATAGTGGTTCTCCTCATGTGTGTTTCAGCCATGGTCTCTCATTCCTCTTCTCTGGGGGAAAACCCAAACTCAAAAGTACCTTAACTTTCCCCAGAACATGCTACGGTTCTCTGTTTGCATGTCAAGCTTTACTGATTCTTCAGATTTGTATCTGATGTTTGTGATTGTTAACCTTTCTGGCTCATTCCTATATACACATCTGGTTGGTTTTTTTTTTTTTCATCTCCTGTTTTTTAAAGTATCAAGCTGTAGCTGGAACAGAACATGTTTCCATTTCTCTAGCTTTTCCTGCTTGAAATGGGAGAAATAATGGACAGCCTTTTTTAGATAAATAAATTGGAAACCAGCCTGCGGATCTGCGTTTTTAATTCTGGCAGCCAAATTCTCAGGGTTGAGAATCCAACCTGGCCTCTGTGCCAGGATGCAGGATACTGGCTTGTGAGCTTTTCTTTGTTAAGTGTGGAGAGTTTGGGAGAAAGAAACTTAAGCAGGCCACCTAAGAGGACGTGCAGGGAAGGCAATGGTTGAGGGCCAGTACTGTGAGTACCTATTCTGCCACTTGGTGGTGACCACCTCAGGCTAGTTTCATAGAGTTATTAGGAGGATTGCTCTAGATAAAGCATTAAAGCACTTAGCCTCATGCTCATGCCCAGCACATAGTAAGCGCTTGTCTCCCCCACCCCCTGCCATAGTACATTTTTCTTTTTAAAAGAGAGAGAAATCTTGCTGGTGTAAGCACTGCTTATTCTCTCAACTCTCAATCATCAATTATAGTCGTGGAGTTACAGCATGCTAGGCTTTGATTTATGTTTCCATTAGTGGTGATGGATTTAGGTGGG
Source organism: Budorcas taxicolor (assembly GCF_023091745.1). Classification (NCBI taxonomy): domain Eukaryota; kingdom Metazoa; phylum Chordata; class Mammalia; order Artiodactyla; family Bovidae; genus Budorcas; species Budorcas taxicolor. The sequence goes on along the minus strand of NC_068935.1, from coordinate 105,048,508 downwards.
ACTGTTCCATGCTTTCTCACTTAGTCCCCCTTGTGGTCAAAAGCAGAAATGGATGAAGCAATGTGCTGGATAAGAAGCCAATGGGCCAAAGACTTGAATTGTATCTCAGGGCAACTTCCCCGGGCCTTGTAAGAGTCAAGTCCACCACATGGCTTCCTTAGTGCGGACCCATCTCATGGCCTCCAAAACTTCCCCTTGCTCACCTGCCTGTCATCTTATATTCAATCACTTAACAACTATTTACTGAGCACCTACTATGAGTGGGGCATTTCTTTTGGCTCTGGGGCTACATGAATAAAACAGGGCCCAATTCCCAACCCTCACGGAGCTTGCAGTCATTTTTGGGAGACAGACTAAGAAAGTAAATTAAGGAACTTCCCTGGAGGTCCAGTGGTTAAGACTCCACGCTTCCACTGCAGGGGTGCGGGTTTGATTCCTGATTGGGGAACTAAGATCCCGCATACCATGCGGGAAAAAAGAGTGAATTCAGCAGTGTTCAAAGGAGATAAGTACAGTGGAGAAAAATAAAGCAGGGAAAGGAGGAAATGAGGAACGCTGGAAGGCCAGGGTTCTCGCTTTAAGAGTCATCAGGGAAGGGCCCACGAGGAGCAGAGACTTGAATGAGAGATCTTGGAAGTCCAGGCAGAGGAAGGAGCAAGCTCAAAGTCTCAGAGGCAGGAACCAGGTCAGGAGTGGTGGGGGCCGCAAAGAGGCCTGTGGAGCTGAAGTGTGGTAAGCACGGAGGAGCCGGTGGAGGTCCTGTCAGAGGAGGATCAAGGGGTGCAGGTCACGTAGGGTCCTGCAGGCCAGGCTGAGAACATTGGCTTTGGTTCTGAAACCTGGAATGTGTGGAAGAATTTTTTTGCTGTTGAATTTTTAAAAATTGATTTTTAATTGGAAGGGGAGGAGTTTTGAGTAAAGGACTTCGGTTTGAACAGATCACCCCGACTGGGTTGGAAAGAGAGCATGGGGGCAAAGCTGGAGGCAAGGAGAGACAGAGGAGATGGTGGCGTAGCCTAAGTAATACTGCTGGAGATGGCAAAGTGTCTTCTTTGTACTTTTCTGAGATGACTGAGGTTAATTCCCCTCCCCCACAGTATTCTGCTCCACTTCTGAAGTTTTCCTGTGTGTCTTTTTAAAAAGTATTTCTTTATTTGGTTGCCTGTGTCTTCGTTGTGGCATGTGAACTCTTGGTCGCAGCATACAGCACTTAGTTACCTGGCCAGGGATCGAACCCCAGGCCCCTGTGTTGGGAGTGTGGAGTCTTAGTCACTGGACCACCAGTGGAAGGCCCCTCTCTGTGTGTCTTACTTGGTGTGTGCAGTGTAGATATTTGATGTTGGAAGTTACTTAAATCACTAATAGAAATGGGTTTTTTCTTCCCCCATAAATCATCTCAGGAGGAAGTTAGGACCACTAAAAGGACAACACTATCTCATCATTGGTGTAAGAGTCTTGTTATTGAATACCACACACACATTTCTCCCACAGATGATGTTTTTACTCATTTAATACTACGTCATCTGGCATGATGTCTTACCCAATTTCACCTGCAAAGAGGCATGAGTTCCCTCTAACACCCCACCGCCTCCACCCCCATCAACACTTAGAGCACAGGCTTTCAGGGATTTCTTAACCGACTGACTTCCAGCGTCTTCTGTTTCCTTTTTACCTGTATGTATAAGGCACATGGATAAGTGTAGATGTTTGAAAGATGATGATCTCATATAGAAATTATGCAAAGAATGTTTTCACTTTTGGGAAAAAAAAAAAAACAACGGAACTCCCAGGAAGCTAAATCTGCTCAACAACATAATCCCGAGAGAGACGTGTGCTCTTCGGTCACAGATTGGCATTCTGGGTCGTGTTTAAGGAATCATTGTTAGGACTAGTTTAACTGGCTTCATTCCCATGCAGTGACTCCCAAGGCCTTGGGACAGAATGTCTGATTGACCTGTTGTCTGGGAAAATCAGGCGCAGGATGTGGGTGAGGCTTTGATGGAGACAAAGGACGTAAAGGACCTTATTTCCTCCCATAAGACCCTTCGAATCTTGATGGACACACAGTTAACAATACAGGGCAATACAACAAGATGCAAGGCAATACAGGGCAATACAACAATACGAGAGATAAATGCGTGGTCAGCACCAACTGTCTGTCAACACGCATCAATAATAGACTTGTAGCTCTTGTTTATACACTTACCCCGATGTGAACTTCTTTTAAAATATCTTTTCTTATTAGCATGGAATTTGATCCCTATTTTCAGAGCACTGATGAGGGGACGTGGTGTCTGCCCACAGCTCTTCCTTTGGTTGGTTGGCCCTTGCTAAGGAGGCTACGGTTTGGGACTCCTGCCACTCTCCCGCCTTTCTGTGTGTGAACTGGCCCAGCAGACTTTAAATATGAGTGAGATCAACTTGGGGGTTCCATGGAGGAGGCGTGACATAAAGCAAGTCCCCCCAACATTGAGCTTCTGTCATTTTAGCCACTGCAGCTGGTCCTGATTTCTAAGCACTTAAATCTCCTTGTAAGTGCTGGCCCTCATTCTTAACAGGCATTCACCTATATGCCATCTATTTAAATATCTGAGTCATTGGCAAAACCAGAGGTCTGAACTATATCCAGACAGTCTTAACCTCTGGTTTGCTCACTTCTTTTTACATGCTCCTGGCGACTGGAAGTCAGAGTAAGATGCTTCCTATTAGTGTAAATAAAAGCCCTCAGTTTGTTTTAAACATTTGCAGAAACAGTAATACTTACCAATAAAAATCCACACCAAGAGGCTCAGAAAAAGCTGCCTGATATAATGGAATGTTTCTCAATGTGCTAATAAACATGGAGGATTTTCTTTTTTATTCTGGGGCCTTTGTTAAGAGATTTGTTTAAGAGGGTGGAGACCTAAAGTCCAGAATCTTTTAGAATAATATCCAGGAAATGTGAAACCAGTTCAGGACTGCCCATTCTTTATCATTTCCTAATGGGATATACAGAGTCCCTAATAACATGTTTGCAAATTTCCCATGACCCTTTGTTGAATAATGGAAGTAAGTATCAGGTGGAACTGCTTGGGCTGCATTCGAAGGGGGTGAGTTTTTCAGCTAGTAAAAGGCTGTATTTTGATAAAGTGGTCTTTATTATGATTTGAGCAGCAGCAGAGCCCTGATTTTCTGTAATAGGCCTATTTCAGGTGTCTCTAATGTGTTCAGACCCAGTTTTTAATTCAGAAATCACTGTGACCCTATTGATCCATTTCCACTACTTTCTGGGTCTCTAGGACGTTAGAGAGATGGCTTGGTCTCCAGCCAGCCACCTGCATGAGCCAGTCCCCAGCTGGACTCCCCCGGGCTGAGCACAAAGCCCAGTCACACCGGCCCCTGGTAAAAGCTATTGACCAATGTGGTCTGCTTCCACTTCCTGAGATACACCCCTCCCTCACTGTCACTTCCAGCCTCAGCTCTCACCTGCATCTCGGACTCCCTCCCGAACTCCAGTCCCACATCCACAGCTGCCTTCAAACTCAGTCTTAACAAGTCAGCATTTAAGAGCATCTCAGTTCTCTATCTTCCTCTTCACAACTTCCCTAAATCTTTTTAATGATACCACTAACCTCCCTGCCACGGAATGTGTGTCCTCTTCTGTACATGTACACATTCACCCATGCACATGTAAACGTAAAAGTGACAGATCAGAGGGTTGAATTGGCTAATATACTTGCCTAGAAAGAAATTGTTGTTTGCTCACTAAGTCCGTGTGAGCCCGTGGACTGGAACCCACCAGGCTCCTAAATAGCACAATGCATATATCTTATTGCTCTTAAGATGACAGTGTCATCTTCATATAAAAAGTAAAGCTTGTTGATATGCTGGTGATGTTACACATTCTTGGATGTCTGGGTATAACTACGGTGCATGGCCCTTTTTCTCTTTCCCAGCAAGCACTTGTCACCTTGGAAAGCTGGCAGAACAGTCGACTAGCCTTGAATCCAGACATGAGTTGACCTTCCTGTCCCCACAGGTGATGGTTTGTCAGTCACAGGGAGGAACTAATAAACTTCCTGGTGCTTATTTGCCCAGTGGCACATGTAAAAATGCATTTCAGAGAGAATAGGCATGTCAAGTTTGAAATTCGGACTTGTTGTATCAGAGTGTAGTTGCTGGAGGAAGCCCCGGCAATCAGGTTTTCCCACCTCCTGATCTTACTGAAGGGGGAACTGAGGCCCAGAAAGGTTAGGCAATCTGCCCAAAGTCACACGGCTTATTAGTGACAAAACTGTTTCTGAAGTGCTAGTATTGTAACCCCAACTCTAGAGCTCTTGCACTCACCTGCCTTTTAAATATGTTGAATCTTTCTGCTGCTCATCTGATGTGAGTCCTCAGGCCCACTGAAAAACCCCAGTAAATCCTGGTCCTTAGTCTATTTGAACGTATTAAACATTAATACAAATAACTCATAATAATAGCTTAAGTTGTAAATATGACAGCTTTACACTGTTACTTCTTCACACTTAAGAAGTAAACTTCCATCAGCTCATGGGTGGAAGCTGCTGGCTTCTCTGTCTTTCTGATTGCTTTATCCATCTCTCTGAAACCAGGTCAGCAAACTGCAAAGACTTGCTCTCCCCCGCTGTCCTCTCAGCACACACACACACGCGTAAGTGAACTGAAAGCAGAGTTGGTTGGATACTTTTCCTTTTAAACCCTAACTTCCAAGGACCTGGGTTTTCATTATTGATGATGTATATGGAGTTTCTGTGTCAGGCATTTTTTCCTGAGTTACAGAATCATCTGGAATGGGGGAAGAACATTTCCCCATATCTGGGTGTCGTGTAGAGTGAATTAACCTATAAACCTCTGGGATAATTGAATTGTGGCTTTCACTTAAAATGGCTACCTAGCTGAGATTTCTGCCCACAGTCTCTTCTGCCTGTTCATTTCTGTTAGCTTTAGATTGTGTTTTCTATCCCATAGAGCTTCTTAGGGAAGGGTGCAGCTTCTAGACAGCTTGTGCTTCTAGAGTTTAATTTTCTGTTATCTTTTTCCCCTTAATTTCATAATACATGGCTCATAAGCCCCGCCTTCTACATGAGCGTCTTCACATTATCCTAATGATGCCACAAACTCCTATTTAGCATATTGTGTAGTTAAAGAAAAAGAAAATATGTGGGTTTTACTCTGTCAAACCCAAACCTAGCACAGCCTTTCATGGGCACGAGAGGAGTGGCTACAGTTGAATCAGGAGGTCTGTGGTCTGCATGCAGAAAGGGAGTAGGCTCAAGAAAATGCCTCTTGATAAAGAAGATGTGGTATATATATACAATGGAATACGACTCAGCCGTAAAAAGAACACAATCATGCCATTTTCAGCAACATGGATGGACCTAGAGATGGTCATACTGAGTGAAGTAAGTCAGAGGAAGACAAATATATGAGATCACTGACATGTGGAATCTAAGAAAAGAGTACAAGTGAACTTAGCAAAAAAACAGAAGTAGAGTTATAGATGCAGAAAATAAACTTGTGGTTACTGGGGGGTAAGGGTAGAGGAGAGAAATTGGGAGATCATATACATGTGGGCATATAAACTGGGATTGACATATACACAATCCTATATATAAAATAGATCATAAGGACCTACTGTATAGCACAGAGAACTCAATACTCTATAATGACCTATATGGAAAAAGAAGCTAAAAAGAGAGTAGATATATGTATAAGAGACTCACTTGAAATTAACACAATATTGTAAATCAACTATGCCCCAATGAAAATTTTAAAAATAAAACAAGTTAAAAAAAGCCTTCTGGGTGTGTGAAGTGGATGGCACTGCTATGTCCGTGGCCACTCTCTGAGGATGAGGGTGCTGTGAGGAGACTTCCCAGTGTCCTCAGTGCTGACCTGTCAGAAGCAAGGGGGCTCATTCCTCTCTGGTATCTGTTCCCCCTCTGTCTCCACTTCAAGATGAACATAAACCTCAGGAAGTCTCTTCCAGAGCATTTCAGACACCCCTTGGTACAGTGGCAAACCCATCTATGGTTTTCTTTCACTATAATTTTCAAGTAATGTGATCACACCAGACCTTTTCTAGCTCTGATCTACTTTCTCTGATGCTGCCATTACAGTTTTCTCAGTCTCCTCACCAAGCCTAAATTAGTAGTAGCAGAAGGTGCTCCGCTCCCTGTATATTTTGAGCTGTGTTGCAGGCACGCAGAAAATACTGAGCCACCATGAGATGCTGCGAGTTAAAAAAGACCAGATGCAGCCTGGCTGCTGCTGGTGGGCACCAGGCCTGCCCTCGTTGTTTGTGGTCGATGCAGGAGCATGGGGGTGGCGGGGCCTTCACCAGGCCACCCAGCGTGGGTTCGGCTCTAATCTGTCCCCTCCTTGGCTGCGCTATTGGCTTCTTGCAAATTGATTCTTCTGAGAAGGAAGCAAAAGTTCCATGAGAAAGCCAAGTCAGTGACATGCTGCTTGATTTCAGAATTTAAGGTCTCTTAAGAGCTGAGACTCAAAATTGCCTTGGTGAACTTTGAACCCACTTATTCACTGCAGCCCAGTGCATAAGAGAGAGAGCAAGAGAACCTGTTCTTTACTTTGTACTCTGCGGGTGCTCACCAAGGCACATGTAGGCGTGAGTGTTGCTGTGTGTGTTAGCAGGGTTCAAGGAAAGAACATCTTGGGACTTCCCTGGTGGTGCAGTGGTTAAGATGCCACACTTCCAATGCAGAGGGCACAGGTTCGATCCTTGGTCAGGGAATTAAGATCCTGCATGCCCTGTGGTGGGGTCAAAAGAAAGGAAAGAAAATCCTATAGTATGTTTCTTTTTCTTGCTAAGAAGCATTATTATAGTAGGAAAGATGTAAGTGCGTGCTCGTTTGCTGTGTTTTATGGGGCTTCCCAGGTGGTGCAGTGGTAAAGAATCCACCTGCCAATGCAGGAGACACAGGTTCAATCCCTGGATCAGGAAGATCCCATGAAGAAGGAAATGGCAGCCCACCCCAGTATTGTTGCCTGGGAAATCCCACGGGCAGAAGCACCTAATAGGCTACAGTCCAAGGGGCCGCTAAGAGTCGGACATGACTCAACACACGCTCACATGCATTGCCTCTTTAGCCCTTTGCTTGTGTTTTTTTTCCCCTACAACTACCTGGCAACTTCTTCCAAGGCTCATTCCAAGTCCACCACCACTATTTCTAGCAAATACAGTTTTAACTCACTTCAGGGTCCATTTCGACCTAACCCCTTTCTTCCCTTGTCTGCTTATGCTTTTCCTCTTTCTCCTTAACACTGTTGTGTTTGTTTGCGCCCAGTGGCAGTCTTTAAGAGGTACAGTTGGAGGTCTGCAAAAATAGTCCTTTTGCCAAAAAATTTAAAAGAGGATTATTTGTATAATTGACATTATATGAACATTCTAACAAGTTGATATTATATGAGGAGACATTTTATACTCAAAGCAATGGCTACATTTGCAGAAATTATTTTTTGAAAGAAAAGGAATAAAAATGTTAATACTGCTTGTCTTAAAATCAGGATTTGTGTTAACCTTGACATACTGCATATAATCTTTGTTAGGTTATTAAATGAACTTCATGAAATCACTGGCCACAGAAGTAAAAGATAATATCAAACTCTTATACTTGGTGAGTAGTATACACTTGCCTTAAAACCATCATGTTCCAATGATAACTGGCAATAATAGTATATAGAATACAGCTACTCGGTGTATGTATGAAGGGTAACTAAATCTTTGGGGGCAATCATGAAATCACAGGTGTCTGGATGAGACATATTCAGTCTAAACAACGCTAATTTAATGGGATTTTTTGTTTTGTTCATTACACTTGCATTGTTAATATTTACATCTTTAGGCAGTTAATGCCAAAGAGGGAATTAGGGGAGAAAGATTCTCTTTAGTTGCATTTTAAGTTACCTCTCAGTATTTACTTGATGGAAAAGTTTTGTAACTGTTTGGCATGTGAAAGACTCTTTTATAAAATAGAGGTCTAAGACCCAGAAAAAGAAAATGTGTTTGTTAATGAATATTAACATTTATTCTAAGCCTGGCACTGTGCTAAGCGTTGAGTAATAAAAGATGGCACCATCCATACTACCCACTGTTCACTGCAATCTTACCTGTAAGGAGTAGAGTTGAATCTTCTATTTTGATTCTAGTGGACGAAAAGCATTCTGTTTCCCTTTGGATTAGAGTGGCAGAAAAGGTGTTCAAGGGAGGTACTTTCTTTAACAACCACCAGGTGTCAGCAGAGGACTTGGAACTCTTGACAACAAATGTGTTCTTGGTTTTCCTGACTCACTAAGGCCATCCCTCTTGACTTTTCAAAGGCGGTAGACGTCCATTGGGCCCCTTTCTCCCAAATATTTGTGTCAAACACTTTCTCCTCAAAATTGTATCACATTCCTTCACCTTATAAAAGTAACACAAATTCCTTGACCTTTTTCTACTTGAAAGATTTTATTTCTGTCTTTCATGGTGATGGTTCTCCAAAGTAGGGGTAGGGGAGATTCACCAAGCTCCTGTTGTTTCCACTGATCCCATTCCCCAAACTGCCAAAGCCCACTGTCAGATGATATGGGGAAAGGTGGAGTGTCTGTTCTTTTTCCTGCACAGAGAAACAATCTGATGGTGGAGCTTGATGGCTCCAAACTGCAGAAGGAAGTGTCAACAGAGAAAGTCCTGGAGATCCACTGGTCCAGGCATTTGATTCTCGTGTAGCCTGTGTTCACTTACACACATTAAGGAACGGTATGTTAATTGACAGGGGAAACCTTGGAGAGGCTGGTATTTATTTGTTTCATACAGATTTTTCTTCAGTTTCTTATCTTGCCTCCTCACTCAATATTTATCTGTCTGTCTACCTATCTGTGCTTGCTTGCCTGCTAAGTCATTTCAGTCGTGTCCGACTCTTTGCGACCCCATGGACTGTAGCCCACCAGGCTCCTCTGTCCATGGGATTCTCCAGGCAAGAATACTGGAGTGGGTTGCCATCCCCTTCTCCAGGGGATCTTCCTGACCCAGGGATGGAACCCAGGTCTCCTGCATTGCAGGCAGATTTCTCTATCCAACTTACTTCACTCCGTATAATCATCTCTACTTGCATCCATTAGTGCATTCTTTTTATTATTTGCCTCCTCACTTGACAAGTGGTAATAGATTTAGTAAAGTGAAGAATCTGTATGTCGCCATGCCCTCCTTCAGTCCCAACCCAGGGATTGAAGCCGCATCTCCTGGGGGGCTCTTGGTGTCGGTCATCAGGGTATAGGGTGGGAGAAGGTGCAGAAGGGCTACCATGGATACTCAGGCCCCTTTTCAAGCCTTATAAGATGTCAGAAGTGGTGGCAGTTGGAGGGATGTCCGTTCAAATGAGCTGCTCAGCTGTTGGTATACTGAGGGAGAGGCGGACTGGGAAGTTAGAGACACAAAGTCAGTAGCTGGCTTCAGTAGCTAAGGCTGCCAGGGTGCGTGACCTGCAAGGGTTGGAGAGTCAGACATGGTACACAGCCCCAAGTCTATGCCCTGAAGTAAGGGCCCAACTGATGGACAGTTCTGTGGTTTAGTACACTGTGGGGATTTCCTTCGGGCCAATCAGAGCAATTTGACAAATCGTATTATAGCTAACTCCAGGAACTATTCAGATTCTTCTGTTGTTTTATAATGAATGAAGTATCACAAATAAGGCAGCACATCAATAGGGATTCAAAAATACTTTCCGTATTTTGCTTTTGTAGACATTTTTGTCATGATAGTCAAAGAAGGTCACCTTGTTCTTGAAAACATCATGCAGGATATCCTTAAAGTATTCCATAAACACATGTGCCATTGAAGAGGTCAGCTGATGTTCTCACTGTGGTCGTGCCCAGTTCTGTGTTGAGCAGCAGCTCTCAGACCAGACCTGGGAAGGTGCTCAGACCTGTATTAGGATGTACTTTTAAACACATCATTGACCTGACCGAGAGATTTTTACAGAAGATAACGCCTGTGGCGTCAATAATGTGTTGTTGGTTTTCAGTTGCTCCGTTGTGTCCAATTCTTTGCAACCCCATGGACTGTAGCCCGCCAGGCTCCTCTGTTCATAGGATTTCCCAGGCAAGAATACTGGAGTGGGTTGCCATTTCCTCCTCCAAGGGATCTTCCCAACCCAGGGCTCGAACCCACACCACCTGCATTGGCAAGAGGATTCTTTACCACTGAGTTACCAGGGAAGTCCAATAATGTGTTAAGCAGCTTTTTTTCTTTTTTTTTTTTAAGTTCTTGAATGTTGGCTTGCCTTCCAGTTAACATGGTACCTGCCTATGGGATTGGGTAAGGGACAGATCGAATTGTCCACAATCGCAGTGTCTTTCCTATATGATGGCTTTCACTTATGGGCTCTGGCCTTTCCCAGTGCTTCAGGGACTCCTACAGCAAGTGTCTGCTTGTTCCCCGGAAACTGGAGTCTGCAGATTCTGGCCACGTTGCTTGGTGTTGATTCTCGTGTCTCTCAGCAGCAGTCTTACTGTCCCTTCTCCCTCCTGCCCTTTTCAGATCACTGGGGTGATCCTGCTGGCCGTTGGAGTCTGGGGCAAACTTACTCTGGGCACCTACATCTCCCTTATCGCCGAGAACTCCACAAATGCCCCCTATGTGCTCATCGGCACTGGCACCACCATCGTCGTGTTTGGCCTGTTTGGATGCTTTGCCACATGCCGTGGTAGCCCATGGATGCTGAAACTGGTGAGTAGGTCACAATGGAATACTGCTTTCGGATTCTGTTTTGTAAAAATGCAAATCACGTGAAAGCGAAGTGGCCCTTCTTGAAGCCACAGACGAGACCTTGATATTCATTGACTCTAATTTTAGTCCAGACTCTTACCTAACCTACCCTTTAGTCCCCTAGAGAGACAGACAATCCCAGACACAGCCTGGCACAAAAAATCCAGTCCTGGTCCCTTGAGGTAGATGATGACAAAGCAGTGGCCAGCAGTTCCAATAAGCCATTTATAGCCATTTATAGCAAGATGCCCTGTTCTAGTTTTGAATTCAGTCTTAGAAATCTCTTGAAGCATGTGATATGCAGCCTTGGTGGGTGAGGCAGTATCTTGAACATAAGCATCCTTTCATGCCCAAGTTCCCAGTGGAAAAATACTTTTCTGCCTCCTTGAGCTTGGCCGTGCTTGGATGCACGGGCATGCTCTCCTCTACATCTGCATCCCTTGGCTCCATGTGGTGGGAGCTGAACTAAGCCAGAGCTTCCCCACTCAATAGAGGGTTGATGTGGGACCAAGTATTGGCTACCCGGACCTGGTAATAGGACAAACACAGCAGTGATGTTTCCCAAAGAGTAAGGCAAGCTGTTGAAAGATGGTTACTGCAAGTCTCAACTTTTTGGTAGACCAGTTGCCTAATTCTCTACTCTCTTGCCCATTAATGTGGAAGATTTTCATAGATAAAAGTGACTTCCCTGGTGGCTCCAATGGTGAAGAGTCTGCCTGCAATGTAGGAGACCCAGGTTCAGTCCCTGGGTTGGGAAGATCCTCTGGAGGAGGGCATGGCAACCCACTCCAGTATGCTTGCCTGGAAAATCCCATAGACAGAGGAGCCTGGTGGGCTACAGTCCATGGGATTGCAGAGTTGGACACAACTGAGTGACTAACACTTTCAATACTTTTCATAGATAAAAGGCCGCAAGGGGCTCTCCTCAAAAGACAACTTTATTTAAAAGGATGTCTCACAGACTTCTTGTTCTCTGAAAGGGGAGAGTGGAGATTCCATGAGTGCTGTGTCTCCTGTCCTTTCTTGTTTAGCCCTAGATTGTAGTAACCCTTAATACTGTCTAGTGACAGATATGGGTGTGAAGATGATTCACTCCAAAGGACCCATCTTCCCAGTCTCTTTGTTGACAGCCTCATGGAGGTTGTGCTTGATTTGGCCACTTTCTGCCCTGCAGATCATGCGGGAAGCTGATGCCCTGGACACCACTGATCCTCCAGGTTGGTGGAAAAGCTGTAGTGAGACCATACTCAGGCACTTCTGCTGCTGTCACCTCCACTAGGCCCCTGAGTCAACCTTCACTTCTTACAGGCACTAGTGTTTCCTTTGGTCTAGGGTTGGTAGTCTTCAACTTTGATCCATGTCTAAGTCACCTGGGCAGCTCTGCCAGGGACCCACCCCCAGCCAATGGAACCAGAATCTATGGTGGTGAGGGTCTGGCTGCATATTTTCCTGAAAGCTCTCCAGGGGGCGCTATTGCACAGCCAGGGCTGAGACCCTCTTCCTGGGTACAGTGATTAGCAAGGGGAGAATTAATTCCAGAGGCAGAGACCTCTGCAAATCCACCTGTCCAGACAAGAAGGGAAGAGACTTGGAGACCTTGACAGGCCCTGACACTAACTGGCTTAAGTCTTGACGGCAAGGACGTAACCTCTTTGGGCCTCTGTCCCCATTTATGAAAGAATGCTATGGGACTAAATCACCAAGGTTTCTTCCACCCTAAAGACTATGACTGAAGCAGAAGAGGGCATGCAACAATGAAACAGTCATCTCTGGCCTCTTCTGAAGGTGGTTTCACACCACGCTTCCATTTTCTCCTAACACTTGTGAGCTTACTGACAAGCAAGCCTTTTGGGGAGTAGAGAAGTTTGGGGGTGGGGGATGGGGGATGGTTGGTTCCTGTTACCTGCTCAGTGTTGTCCTGTGGGCGTACTACATTTTATTTATTCCTCACCACCACTGTAAAGTGCAGGTTGTATTTTCATATTATGTGATAAAGACTTGGAGGTGTGTGTGATCCTTGTGCAGGTTCACCAACTATGCACAGACCTGGGTTTGGAACCCAGAGAAGCTTCTTTCCAAAGCCAGGACTGTTTGTACCTCAGTATTTTCATTTGGAGAAAACTTAAACCCTACCACCTGAATGTAATGCAGGCTCTCCCCAGTAGGCCTTCTGAAGGAGCAACAGCTCTTCTCTGGAAGCTTCCAGAAGCAGAGAACCTCCCAGGGATGCGAAACTGCTGATCTAGCTGAGCAAAGCAGAAGTCACTTGATTAACTGTCTCTCTAGAATTTTACAGTCCTCATTTAACCTCATTAATTGCAAAACAACTAAAAATAACTGTTTTTACTTTATGGAGGCTCAGAGCAGTGGCCTGTTGCCTAACAGTTACTCTACAACATGGCCAGGACTCAAATCCAGGAGGATTTCTGACCACAGAGTCAAAAGTTCTTCCTCCCACCTGCCTCCTAACAAATACTCTCTCACAGTACTGTCTCGAGGAGTCTAGGCCTGGGGTGAGACTCTCCCTAGAGTAAAAGGTGTTTCTAATTGTGCATTGTACCAAGTTGAGAGAGGAAGTTGTATACATGGAGCCTTCATTTCATTACTGTGTGTTTGGTAGTGCCTGTGCTTTCAATGTGCAGAGAGACTAACTGGCATTTTAAGGCTGTATTTCCTCCTTTGAATATAGATGCCCCTAGCAGAGAAAAATAATTTATGATCCTGTGCACAGATGTGTATTTTACAAGTAAGCAATATGGCCATGTGCAGGGTACCCAAATTCCAGGGCATCACCAAGGACCATTCCCAACATTCGGGACTGGTGTATTTCATTTCAGGATGAGAAGAAGCAGATTGTAAGACATATGCCTCGTAGGAAAGGAATCAATTCTCTTTCCTTTTATCTGCTTTTCAAAGTCACAAAAATGGAAAGCCTTAATGTCTCATAAGTACCGTGTAATATCCCTGAACTTGGGCACACATGCTCATGTACATGCACACGCACACACACACGTGCGCGTACATGCACACGCACTCACGCACACACACACACACACACAATCGCCTTGGAAAGTACAAGAAGCATGAAATGTATAAGAAGCAGTGAGGATTTTTGATGCTTGCAAACATTATTTGTCAGTAGCATAGCCGATTTGCTTTTCAAAAGGCTATCGAGCCCGCAGAACAGAGAGGTAAGAGGCCCATCGCTGCAAGGGCTGCATTCAGGCCAGAGCAAGGAAGGATGTCATGTCGCCTGTGCATATCCTGGCCGTTCTGACAAAGGAAGAGGGTTTGAAGCCACTTATAGGAGATGTGCTTAAGGAAATGGGAGGGGATGCCCGAAGGGAGAGAAGCAGCTGGGTCCCTCCGTGACTGGGTTCTCATGCAAAGGGCTGTAGCATAGAAGAGAAGTTGGGCTGGTTCTGGTGTCTCTTGAAGGCAGAGCCGACTCCAACCAGTGGAAGTTACAAGGAGGCCCACTGTGGCCAAGGGGAAGAAGGCTTTCTAGCGATCAAAACAGTTTAAAACCTGAATGAGCTGCCAGCAATAGGCAGGTGGTGGGAGTGTTCTCAACTTGCAGACTCCAAGTGACCTTGATGAAGAATGTGGTATAAAGGGCTCACGCCCCCCTCCCCCAGCACACTCTACCTCGAGGAGCCTAACATGAAGAATCGCGGATGAGAAAAGTAAGAAGAATAGCGGATGAGAAAAGTAAAAAGAATAGCGGATGAGAAAAGTAAAAGTGTTCGTCACTCAGTCACGTCTGACTCTTTATGACCCCATTGACTGTAGCCCGCCAGGCTCCTCTGTCCATTCGGATTCTCCAGGCAAGAATACTGGAGTGGGTTGCCATTTCCTTCTCTGGGGGATCTTCCTGACCCAGGGATTGAACCCAAGTCTCCTGCATTGCAGGCGGATTCTTTGCTATCTGAGTCACAGTAATGGATACTTAGTTGTAAAACGCCCTTGCAGATTTCTCCCGGTGGAGCCAACCTGAGAGGCCTAATGTTGGTCCCTGGATGCACTGTCCTCGGCCCATGTGCCCCCAGATGCTTATATGTATTGAATAGAGGCAAGCTAACATGGAGGGTCATGTAGGGACATCTGGCAAAGGGAGTTTTCCCACTTTTCCACCCAGGGAATAGAACAACTTGTCTAATTCCCTCTGCCAAGGAGGGACTTAGTCCAGAGAGGCAGTCTGCTCGCTCCCGCCATGTCTGACGGCACCCATGTCCGCTTGCCTTGCAGTACGCCATGTTTCTGTCCCTGGTGTTTCTGGCTGAGCTCGTGGCTGGCATTTCAGGGTTCGTGTTTCGTCATGAGGTGAGTATACACCAAGTGGAGAACTCAGTTCAAGGGTCTCTGGGGGGAGACTTTCAAAACCTCTTGGAATGTGTAAAGGGTACAGAGAGGCTAGCTGGCATCTCCAGTGATATTTGCTAGTTTCCAAATGCCACCTACTGTGAGCTGAAATGCCCAGAAAATTCTACATGCAGGAATTTCACCAAATCTGAAACCTTATTTGTTGACCCTCACTGTTTCTTTATTTAGCTGCGACATAAAAGGATTCTCTGGCTTGTTTTAAAACAGTGACCTTCCATATAGGTTAAATACCTTAAAAGCCTCTGCAGCGAGGCACGAGTGTGTGTCTGTATATCAGGATTTCTCAGAGGGCAAAGGCAAACCAGATGAGTCGTTTGCCAAAGACAAAGTGCTCCATTTCTCCAGAGCAGCCTGTGCTCTCCTGTCTGGCCCCCAGAGTCCCTGTGGGGCGCCCCCTGCCCACCAGGGTAAAATCTACACCCCAGGGGTGAAGAGCCCTGTGGCTTTGCTTGGTGGTATGGGGCAAAGGAGAGAAGACAGTCATGGTTGAAAACCCCTACAGCTGCACTTTGTTTTCCATTTACATGTAAAATTTGAGACTTCTACAGCTGGTGGAAAATCATTCTGAATCCTGTTTTGTGATCATAACTGCTCATTTCAAGGATACTGCCAGCTGTCCTGTGTCACGTGTGGCCATCTTTCCACCATTGCTGAGGCTGCTCGAGACAAATGTAGAGATGCTAATGCAGAGATGGGATGCTCTCATACAATCTGTAGCCACTGCAGTATCGCTTTTCAGATGTATATACTAATGAGAGGTCAGAAAGTGTATATGCTACAGTAAATTCTGGTTCTAACCCCCCCTCCCCAAATTCATTATTGTCCCTTCTAAACCAGGAGTCCTCATCATTTTTGGCACCAAGGACCAATTTTGTGGAAGACAATTCTTCTGTGGACCTAGGGTAGGGGGGTGGTTTCAGGATGATTCAAGCACATGGCATTTATTGTGCAGTTTATTTCTCATCTCATGCTGCCACTGATCTGACAGGAGGTACCAGTCTGCAGCCCAGAAGTTGGGGACCCCTGCTGTAGATAACAGTAAAGATAGAAGCTGCTATACCTGTGTTAGGATGGAAAGAAATAGCAAGAGGGAGGTGAGAAAGCGAGGTGGCATGTTACTGGGGCTTCTGAAGTCTGGCATCAGCTGCTCGCAGGCCCTGCCTTTGCGCTTGGCCGAGTCTGATGAGCCTTCCTTAGGCACTGTCTGTGCCTTTCCCCTACAGCCCTGCTTTTGTCTTTACCAAATATGGCCTCTCAGATGCCAAGGCGGACTTCTAGAACTGTTTCATGTGGGTGCTGCATCTGAAGTTAGAGCCCCCCATTCTTATTCTCAGCTGACCTAAAACCTGATAAAGTCACAGCCTTGATAGCCCAATAGGTGCCCCCAATGCCCGTGTGAACCCCAGGCCCAGCTCCTTCCCGTGTGCTGTTGGGACTGGGTTCCATGTAGGGCTCTACCCCTCACGGTTCCTGATATGTAGGACCTGAACCTCCTCAGCTGCCTAAACTCTTTTCACTGAAAAAAAAAAAAAAAATACAGTGGAAAGGGGTGGCTGGGGGTTGCAGCACCACTCTTTGGCCACAAGTAGTGGGCTTCAGTTTGGCAAACACATATGAATGTGAAATACACATGATAAACACATAGGCAAACACATACGATGGGATTAGGTCACAACCTGGCAGTGTTGACTGCGAAGGGTATAGTAAAGGAAATACTGCTGCAGGCAGGGCAGCAGTGGGTGGTTTCTTCATCAGGAGCCCTCAAAATGGCCCAGGCTCAAGCCTGTGTAGACATGCCCCTGCCTAAGGCACAGGCAGTAAAATTGCCCTCCTTGACCTAGGAACTCCCTGTGGAGTTTTTTTATCTCTTGTAACTGTCCCACGGGCATAGAGTCCAGTATTTCAGCAAGGAACATGCCTTTTTAGCAGAGTCTCCATGTTTAGCCCTAAGCTTCCTGCCAGGTAATAATTGTCATTTGCTCTCCTCCAGGCCTGAGTCATTTCACCAATCAGGGGGCCGTTTTTTTTTTACCATAAGCAGGGTTGCTTGGTAACACACTCTGATGCTCCGCCTTCAGTAGGTTTCCAGGGAAACAGAACATGAAAGTTAACCCAAGGTCAAATGTGTTCACAGAGGAGAAAGGGTTTGGTTAACCATTTATTAACAAGTAAAGTCCATGTCCTTTAGCCTTTATTTTTTATTTCAGTAAAGACAGGTAAGTGAAAGCTGGTTTTGCCTCACTCCTGTATGGTAGACCAGGGGTCTGATTTGAGTCAAAACATCAGTCTTTTCGCCTCCCCTTGACCCCTGCCCCACCAATGGCTTGTTCTTTGTCATTCTTCTGAGAAAGGGCAGAAAAAGTCTTAGAAAGAAGGATAGTCATTAACCAATTCAAAGAAAATAACTAAAAAACCATCAGAGCCCTTCTGAGTCTGACCACTTTCAGTGGCTCATTTAACTAGGCAGGGTTCCTCTGAATTGGAGGTAATGGAAACAATTTGTTTAAACTCCTGAGCTAATAAACCTCTTGGTGAATTTTCTGAGCTCTTCTGTCTCAGAAAACAGGGCATCCCCTCCCTGGCCTACATTTATTCAGAAGAGGCTATTTTGGGGGTGTAAGTTGGTATAAATCTGTGTCCACCTGGACAGTAGTAGACTGGAACCCCATCCCTCATTTTCTTCCCTAGATCAAGGACACCTTCCTGAGGACTTACACGGACGCCATGCAGAATTACAATGGCAACGAAGAGAGGAGCCGGGCGGTGGACCATGTGCAGCGCAGCGTAAGTTCCAGCTGGGAGGTGGGGCTTGCAGCTGCCTGCGAGGTTGGGGGACTTGTGGGCTGCTGGTGACACTGGACCGGCAGTGTTTGCGGTCGATCCCCACTCCCCACCTCTCGGCTCACTTCTGTTTCCAAGAGTGGACATACAGTACTTGTTCAGGGTCCAGTGATCCAGGTAATTAGTGTCAAGGAGCACTCCTGTCTGGTTTGCTTTTCATCTGTAAGGATGTGAGCATCCCAAAGACAGCAGAGCTAGTTTGCCCTTAAAATTGCTATATGTAAAATAGATAACCAATGGGAATTTGCTGTATGACTCAGGGAACTCAAATAGGGGGTCTGAAGTAACCTAGAGGGTGTGAAGAGATGGGACATGGGAGGGACATTCAAGAGGGAGGGGACATGTGTATGCTTATGACTGATTCAAGTTGATGTTCGGCAGAAACCAATACAATTCTGTAAAGCAGTTGTCGTTCAGTTGCTCAGTTGTGTCCAGCTCTTTGCGACCCCATGGACTGTGGCACGCCAAGCCTCCCTGTCCATCACCAACTCCCAGAGGCTGCCCAATCGCATGTCCATTGAGTCGGTGATGCCATCCAAACATCTCATCCTCTCTCGTCCCCTTCTCCTCCTGCCTTCAATCTTTCCCAGCATCAGGGTCTTTTCTAATCAGTCAGCTCTTCATATCAGGTGGCCAAAGTATTGGAGCTTCAGCTTCAGCATCAGTAAAGCAATTATCCTTCAATTAAAAAATAATTTTTAAAAACATCTTAAGCCTTGGAAAGAAGGTAGACAGTGAGTGTAGGACAACTTTACTTTGAGTTGCCTCTGTAAGACCAGCCTTCTGGAAATGGTGTCTTGAGGCGGAGCAGAGAACTCAGTTGAGCTGCATTCGTGGGCTTGGGGGCTACAGTGGGCATGGGGGTGGGGAGATCTCAGAGAAACTGGGGATCTTGCACGCATGTGAATGGTTTAGGCTGCATGGTGATCTTTACAGAGGATATGAGGAAAGTAGGTGTTTCTTGTCTGGAAACAAACCTGGCTTGTTTCAAGCCTGACTGCCCATCAGGATCACCTAGAGACGTTCTTATTTTTTGTTTCTGGTTATTTATTTTGGTAGGATTTCAAATCTACCCAGAAAAATTGCAAGGATAGTGCAAGGAGCTGAACACCTTTTACCCAGATTCACCAACTGATGATATGTTTTGCCCCATGTGCTTCCCTATCTTCTGTGTCTGCAGTTGGCACATCTTTGCTGTAAAGGGTCAAGCAGGAATTATTTTAGGCTTTGAAGGCCATGCAGCCCATCACAGCCACTCAGTTCTGCCTTTGGAGCACAAAAGCCTCCCCAGACAACATGTAACACATAGGCATATCTGTGTCCCAGTAAAACTTGATTTACAAGACCAGGTGGCTGGGGGCCTGTGGTTTACCCACACCAGCTCTCTTCCTCCATGTGCATCTTTTTCTGCTCTAAACCACTTATGTACCTGTTAGTGCAGATCCTGGGGAGAGCTTTGTAAAAGATTTTTGTCTCAGCTCCCCATCGACCATCTCGATTCAGTTGATCTCTATATCAGTCTCTTTAGCAGCACCCTGTCACACACTAGCTCATTTTGGTGCTTAGCCAGGCCAGAGAGCAGCTCTTTGGCTTTGTGGAGGTGCTAAGGAAACCAACACGACATCATCTAGAACTCACTTCCTTCGCTGAGTTCACATGGCCTGGTCAGTAAGTAGAATTGTTAGCGGTGCCTCAGCACATCTTGGCTCACCAAAGCTGTGCCTGTCGCCTTAGGACCTGGGCCCATGTTTTTCTTTTAAAAGCTGCAAGGCGCTCAGTGCGGAGACCACAGTGCCTGTGATGTGCCACCCTTAATTCTTTCCCTTTCCCTGTTAACAGCTGAGCTGCTGTGGCGTGCAGAACTATACCAACTGGAGCACCAGCCCCTACTTCCTGGAGCACGGCATCCCCCCAAGCTGCTGCATGAATGACACCGATTGCAACCCCCAGGATCTGCACAACCTGACTGTCGCCGCCACTAAAGTGAACCAGAAGGTACTCGCTCCCTCTCAGCCCCAATGGGACTCAGTGGTGAACATCTACAGAGGGCTTTTTTGTCTCTGTGAAATGATGACAGATAGGTTAGAAATGGTCATCTTGGAGAGAGTCAAGAATCTTCCTCTGTGGTTCTTTCTGGGCAGGGAGAGGCCCTGGGTGCCCCATTTCTGAAGGAGAAAGCTGTGCCTCCACTCACCTCGCATTCCTGTCCCTCAGTGAGACTCTCTGAGGCATAGTTAGGAAGGGTTTGCAAGTGGTTCCTGTTAACCCTGATGCTGATGTCAGGGAACACTGCCTTTCTTCTTTCTGGGTGTCTGTCTTCTGCTTAATATACCTTCAAAACATGAAATTGTTCCCAGCTGGGTGCCAGTCCTCAGCGGAAAGAGGGAGTCGAGTTGACAGACAGCATGTGGTTCTGTGAGGAGGGGGGGCGGGCTTGATTTTAGGGACGTCACTGCTATAGGAAAAGGAATCAACGACTTCAATTCAGCTCACTATCAACATCCTGACTCTTAAAGAAATTAGAGAGAGGAAAAAGCTGTCCAAGAGAAATCTGAAAGTTAGTACATAGTAGAAATGAGGGAAATGAAATTTAGGTAGTCAGAGGAAAAGGAAAATCAATTCTGTATTCCATTCTGAGGGCATGGCACAGCTGTGTGTGAGGGCCGTCTCCGTTTTTAAAGATTTAGAGAAATGCCACATAGGAAATACGTTTTGGTGAAACAAAAGGGAGCAAAACCCTACTGTTGCGTTTACCTATGGTTATGCCACCATCAGGTAAATTTTTTCTTTTCTTACTAAGGTCAGGTGAAGATCTTTACAATCCTGTGGGATCTGGGCCAACTACTGAATGATTCACAGAAAATAGCCATCCTTTCAAGATTTGAATGTAGAAAGATGGTTTCTATATTTTACCTATGTAATGTTGATGCTTGTAGCAGAAGTGCTACAAGGCATTGTTGCCATTCTAGAAGCTCAATGTGTCATTCTGGGCTTATTATTTTCTGTCAGTGTGGTGAGGTAAGATGTTCAGTACAGACAGCTGCTTGTCTGAGCTAAGAGGACATTTGTTCTGACTGGAATTTTTGAGGCCGCCTTCACCTCTTGACAGTGAGGTGACCCCCGGTTTCTTCCTGGACGCCTCCACTAATCGCCTGTCTGTCATTATGCTACCATTGTATGCAGTGCTGAGCTGACCTGGCCCTCAGTGGATGCGCCAATGTGTAAAAGGCAGGATGTGCTTTATGGCCCTGAGATAGTGGTACAGCAGAGCAGATACAGCAGTCATCACTCTTGAGAAAAGCCTTTAAAAAAAATTTTTTTTTTCTTCACTCAAACTATTTTTGTGAAAGTTGAGGACTTAGAAGTCAGGACCACAGGGTCTGGCATCAGACTGCAGTTAAGTTCTGGCTCAGCCACTTGCTGGTCATGTGATCTTGATCAAGTTACTGCAGCCTCGCTTTTCTCATCTGTAAAATGGAGAGAATAATTCTTGCCCCTTAGGATTGATAGGATTGAGTGAGATAAAGTGTCTAAAGCACAGTGTATGGTAGACAGTAAGCACAAGACCATTTTAACCATCATGTTAAATGGTGGCCGCGGTGTCAATGTCATGACAGTGACCTCTGTCTTGCACTCTACCACACTGTGCCTTTCATTAGAAATGACGTAGCAGGTCCTTGGAGCCAGGGTCTTTTGTTTGTATTCAAAAGCAAGTTTAGAGGCAGCTTCTATATTGCATTTCTCTAATCCTGACCGTGATTTCCAGAAAGAAAGATTGGGGAGCATTTTTTTCACTCTACTGATAACCTACAAACTCACCTCGCTCTCAGTGCCATCCCCCCAATCCTACTTTACATTTTCCTGAACATCTCAGATACCTCGAAGAGGTACTTTCCCTCACTTCCTGTTTACTCTCCTATCTGACTCCCTCTCTGGAGAAAAAGTGAGTGACAACTGAAATTGGCCTAGTTTAAGTTTCATTAGGTATTCTCATTGAACACCCACTTGAACTTTGAACTTCTCAGACTAATTACTTCCCAGGTCTGAGTCTCTTGACACCTTATCTATAAAAGGTGGGTGAGGGACCTCCCTGGTGGTCCAGTGGTTAAGAATCTGCCTTCCAATGCAGGACACAGGAGTTTGATCCCTGGTTGGGGAACTGAGAGGAACTAAGACCCCACATGCCATGGGGCATCTAACCCTGCACACCACAACTAAAGACCATGTGCCCCAGTGAAGCCAATGGCGCCAAATAAACATATAATAATTTTTTAAAGGCGATGATGCATATGGGGTGGGATGGTCTTGTCCAAATCCCTGGAAGCGAGCAGGCAAGAGGTGAGAACACTTAAGCAGGATGTTTATTGTCTTGAGGACAGTTTTGGTTTTGCTACACACGATGATGAAATGTCCACAGGTTCAGTTAGCTAATAGCACTAACCAAGCCCCTCCCACCTAGGAATTTCTTGCCAGTTTTTAAAGCTGCCAGGGCAAGAGGAAGACAGAAAGTTATTCTGAGATGCCTCCTCCCAGAGCCTGCCCGGGAGCAGCCGTCTACTCTTGCTACTGAAAAGCCTGCCACTTCCAGGTGTTTCCCATCAGAGACCCTGTTGATTTAGACTTGCTGAGAGGCTGAGCAAATTACGTGTGCTGTTTCTGGATGTTTCTTAGGACACTTAGCAGGTCTCTGTGGCTGGATCTCACACTAGACAACCAGGCTTGCATTTTAGGACATGAAATGAGATCGTTATGGGCAGATAAGATCGTGGTTTCCCAGAGAATTTAAGGTGGAAGGCAAACATGCACTGGGGTTGTAGGATCAAAGCAGTTTGGGCAGAGCTAGGCCAAGTCCCAGGAAATGGGCTTGTGGGTCCACAGAGTGAATGACGAGAAAAAACTGGAGACAGAAAGCATTTACTGCAACCTGGGTCTTGTGTTGTTTAAACAACAAAGAAGCTAATCACTTTCATCTTCTCATCTTAACTAACTCTCTTACTGCTATAATTTAATTGGTTCTTTCTTTGGAGTGAAAAGTAGTAGGGGAACGTAGGGGAGAGTGCTTTTCCAACTTTAATGGGCACGTGAAACATCTAGAGGTATTGTTAACATTTGTGAAAAGTTATTAAAAATGAGTGACCCCAGGATCTGATTCTGATTCAGTAGGTTTGGACTGAGGCCTCAGATTCTGCATTTCTAACAAAATCCCCAGGAATACTGCTGCTGCTCATAGAAAGCCCCACTTAGAGGAGCCAGATTTAAAAGGAATGATTTTGCCACAGTTGTGCTAATGCAAAGCCCTTACTTCATTTTCCTGGTTTCTCTGACTGGTTGGAATGGACTTATCAAAAATAATGTGACTGACTGAATGGAGAAGAAATCATACTTTAGGGAAACATATTCACCTTATGTGTAGACGTGAAGTTCACAGCAAAACAAAACAAAACAAAACTCTATTCCAAAAACAAACCTATTCCAAACTATTTTGCAGAGTAACAAAATAGACCACATGACTTCTGTCTGGTTTCTGTTATTGGGCTTGTGCTTCTGTATTTTGAGCTGATGTAACACTGGTGGTCTGAACTTCATCTCCCCACCTCCCTCACATCACTGTGGGGAAGAGATACAGCAGTGAACAATGACCAGCACAGAAAAACACTATCTTAGCTGTTGCCATTTGAGAAAGTGCTATTAGTGCTGTTATGAACAGAATATCTACCTCTCTTCTTATTTGACTTCTTAACCTGAACTGACCTCCTTTCTGATACCTGTTGGAAAAGAGTGCGATGTATAATTTCACTAGGTGAAATGAAATTAGTGAGCAAGCTTCTCCTATAAAGAGAGAATCACAGTTCAAAACTTCCCATGAGCAACACTACACTTCCTTTGCCCCCCGGCCCTGCCCTGGCCCTCAAATTTGCACCAGGTAACTGAGGAGCATAGTTTTGTTCATTGCATTGAAAACATGTGTCAAAGCACTGCTGCTAAATGAATGCATCTTTCTTTGCAAACAGAATATTAATCATAAAATATCACTTACTAGAAGATACAGCATTGATGGGATTTTCCTAGGCTCCATGAGAAATGTTAAATCATTACATTTTGAATTAAAAAATGGGAGACATGTGTTTTGTTGTTCTTGTTCTTCAGATGTTATTACAATTCAGTGGGCCTTTCTTGATAAACTACAATCCTCTTTACCCTGCTTTTGAGATGA
This sequence comes from Budorcas taxicolor, assembly GCF_023091745.1. Classification (NCBI taxonomy): domain Eukaryota; kingdom Metazoa; phylum Chordata; class Mammalia; order Artiodactyla; family Bovidae; genus Budorcas; species Budorcas taxicolor. The sequence continues at coordinate 105,024,299 of NC_068935.1, read as the reverse complement.
ATGTCTTGATTTTTCACAGGCTTCATGCATTCAAGTTTGAAGCCCTTTTCCAGAGAACTGGAAAAAGACCATGTTTTCCAAAGCTGAATACATCACTTCAGAAGTCTTGGTTGATTTGGCCCAGTTCCCCAAAAAATCAAAATCAGATCATTTGTTTTAAAGAAATGGAATTTTATCCATTTTAAACTAAACAATTGAAATTGGTAAAATTGGTGTTGGTTTTAATCACAACATGGGCTCTGCCTGCAATGCAGGAGACCCAAGTTCAATCCCTGGGTCAGGAAGATCCCCTGGAGCAGGAAATGGCAACCCACTCCAGTACTCTTGCCTGGAGAATCCCATGGACAGAGGAGCCTGGCGGGCTACAGTCCATAGAATTGCAAAAGAGTTGGATGCGACTGAGCACAGCACAGCTGGGGAACGCAGCAGCTTAATCACAACATGCAGAGACTTCACAGGATGGCAAAGGGACACTCACTTCATTTTACAAATGAGGTTATTGACAGAGAGGGAAAGTGACTTGTTCAAGGTCACATAGTAAATCTGTGGAAAAGTGACTCTCGAACATCGGTTTTTCCCTACTAAAAAAAACAAAAAAAAAAGTAGCAGCCTTTGTATGAAGAACCCTAAAGCGCCATAAAGTTGTCAGGCATTCAACCACCTCCTTCTAATCAGATTTCACTGTATCTACGATTTTGTCATTTGTTGTGAAAATGCTAGTAACTGTGTTTATCATGCTGAGCTTTCCTGGTCAGGGATGTGGGATGCTTTCTCATCTGTTCAAATCTGCCTCTGTATCCTTACAGTGTTGGTCTCATAGATCTTACAGCTTTCTTGTTCAATTTCATCCTATGATGGAAACATTTGTGAATGAAAGCGTATATCTTGGATTTGCTTTTAGATACTCCAGCCAGGGGGGTGAGTGTTGAAGCAATTGAGGTGAAACAAGTCTGACCATATGTTCATTGTGATGTTAGAGGCAGGGTCACTTGGGAGTTTGTTGTACCACCCTCTGTTCCTTTTGTTTGTTTGAAATTTTTCATTGTATTTGCAAAATGAAGATTGGGGTATATATGTGAATGGGCCTGGGTTATCTTGCCACATTTGGCCTGGATAAAACATGTCTCTGAGTCTGTGTCTCTGTGTTTTCAGGGTTGTTATGATCTGGTGACCAGTTTCATGGAGACCAACATGGGAATCATCGCTGGAGTGGCTTTTGGGATTGCATTCTCCCAGGTAATCCGTGGTCAGGTCTAGCCTTTCCTCTGTCTCCTGCTCACTTTTCCTGGTGTACAGATTCTCTGGCGGCCTCCCTGTGCCTGGGGAAAAGCTGATGGATGGGGTCAGAACTCCTTGCTCATTAGTCCTCAGGTCATCTGTTTATTGATTTTCCTTTTTCAGCTTAAATGAAGTTTTGCCATCGAGGGAATATCGGTTACAGTTCACCTAATGACTAGCTCCAGAAAAACAACTCGTTTCTTCTGTAGGTCAAATGGAGGTTAGCTGAACAAAGTACTGCCTTAATTGGAGCATAAACAACTCCAAACATCAAATGGCTGATTTGGATTGGGGGGGAGAGGGGAGAGGCTCTTTTCCTGGTTGACCTGTCCCTTTTTGATTTCTTAGTTCCTGGGAATTGTACATGAGATCTCTTCCTTAACAAAAAAAAAAGTAGCCAACTTCATCTTGTGATCATTATTTTGATCTGAAGGTCTGATTGTTGTTTCTTAAGAGGAAACTGAATTTGTATATAGGAAATGTTATATCCCTTTATCTCCACTTGGCCTCCAGAGAAGAATGAGAGAAGCAATTACGCAGACTAAGCAGGCCACATATACTCAAGGATGGAACATGGTTAAGTGAAATCTAAAATTTTGCCCACCTCCACCAGGCAGTGTGTTGTCCCTTGGGCTTCTGATCTCCCAGTCAAATGATAGAGCATATATACCTAACAACAACAACAACAACAAAAAAACATAATGCAGAATTTCTTCAGATGAACAGATCATTTTTTCCAACAAAGCCTAATTAATGTCACCTCAGTCATGTTGCCATGGCTCTGGTTTTACCTGCCTGAATTCTACATCAGCCCTCCCAGACTATAATTACTATCCCCCTGCCTCTGCAGCCCCCAGACCTCTTTCCTTCTTGCTGAACCAACACAGATACACTTTAATCCTAAATTTGTTCCTAAAACTTCGCTATTGAAATATGGCATGTACAGAAAAGTATAGACATTATAAGTATACAGCTTAATAAGTTATCATAAGATGAGCCTATCTGTGTACTTACCATCAAGGAATAGCACATTAGCCTAGCAGTTTTTGCATATGGAGGGCCTAGCCTGAGGTAAGTCAAAAAGTTTTTCTGTGCTGCCTAGGAGAAACCCTTGATGCGGGGCTCACTGAGTTGGCTCTGTGGCCCTGTGGGCAGTGAGAGAGGGAAGCCCCAAGGAAGCCTGAAACAGACTCTCTCTCCACAGAGACTTTAGGTCTCATCAAGGTACTCCAGAGTTGTTGGGATAAGAAAACAAAACCCAAAACCCAGGAGCATCACAGAGGCAGTAGCATTCACCCACGTGGCTGGTCAAGTGCAGAGATTTGAGATCTGCCGTGTTCACCTTGGGGTAGGGAGAAGAATGGCCTTGGGCAGCTCTTGGTAGTCAGATGCACGGGGAGCTGCAGCTTTGAATGGTGCCAGGAGCCTCAGGGAACCTGGAAGCTGAAGCGGGCTTCCAGATGCCAGTAGATCCAGGGCCTCTCTGGGACCATGGTGGCCACTTAGCAGATGCGTGTTCAAGAAGAACCAGCCCTGCTGATCCTGGTCACTGACCTGGCACCAAAGCTTCAGCCACACGTGTTCAGAAATTTTAGGACAAGTGTCAGAGTGACACTAAGCAAATAAATGTTGGCCTATGTCTTGAGCTTCCAGTCATAAAGCGAGCTTTGCTGAGGAGAGGCCACGGGGAGATCAAAGTAGGTAGAAAAGAATAGCCCCCACCCCCCGACTCCCCATTTGCCCCCACCTTCTCCTTACCCTTCTCCTCAGCTGCTCTCATGACATCCATGCTGTCCTTGGTTGGAACAAACCGGTCTTGCACACCTGTTGTCTGAGAAATTAAACATAAGTGTGGTATAATGTACCTAAATGTGGTATAGTGGACAAGGAAAACTAAGCTGAAGTCTAACCTTTTAACAGACTTGTGAGTGCTTGGTCCCCTGTTAACTAACTTAACTAACTTAAAGACCTTGAGTGCTGGTTTTGGACAGTAGGGGTTTGGCAGGCATTAAATACTTCTCTCCACAAATTCCCAGGTGCCTTTACCCTCTCAAGGAAAAGCCTGTTTGTCCAGACCTGATGGGCAGGTCCTGCTGCCCTGTCAATTTATAGCAGGTAGTTGAGTGTGTTTTGATAGGGTACCTCCTCCCTTGCATCTTTGGCAGCTACTCTTTTATTTGAAGGAGCTTGGGGATGGACACACAGACACACACACACACAGACACACACACACAGACACACACACACAGACACACACACAGACACACACACAGACACAGACACACAGACACACACACAGACACACACACAGACAGACAGACAGACAGACAGACACACACACACACACACACTTCTGTCTCCAATGTAATCAGCTTCACTAGACTTGGAAACTGTTAGGCTGGATTAATCCCCCCAAAGCACAGAATGTTACAGTCCCGAGTAAGGATGGGAGAGCTGTTTTCCAGAAGGGAGAGTTAAGCTCCTTGCTTGAGGCTGGGTGACTAGTGTGGATCCACTACAGTTCTGATGATCTCATCTGGTCCGCAGCATTCAACATTTAGGCCAAATAGAACCCTTGTTCTTGACTCACGTAGCACCTAAATGGAAGTCAGTCTGTGCCTTTATAATGAAAGTGTTTGAGTCTGTGAAATTGCAAGGAGAAAGGTACTCATCAAAAAATACCCATCCCTGTCCTGCCCATCCATCCCCTGTCCTGCCCATCCATCCCCTGTCCTGCCCAACCCTTTCCTCTGCAGGGCCTCCTCCAGGGCCCACAGGCTGCTGCCATGATTTGTTATGGACCAAGGGTTCTTTTCCAGGACTTATTTATCTTTTCTGTATCGAGGACAAGACAAAGCTGTCAGTAGCCTCGATGAGATGAGACATGGCTAAATAAGGCTAACAGGATTTTTACCTATTCACTGTTTTCAGGCTCTGAAACAGTCTCTAAAAGTATTTATGTGGTTTTGTTTTAAATCAGATTCCTTGGCATGTTCCTAAAGATGTGGAAGTTTTGTTTACTTTCCCAGTTAGGTCATCAGCATAAAATCTCTACAGGCATTATGAAAAGTGAAAGTGTTAGCTGCTCAGTTGTGTCCAACTCTTTGGGATCCCGTGGACTATAGCCCACCAGGCTCCTCTGTCCATGGAATTTCCCAGGCAAGCATACTGGAGTGAGTTCCCATTCCCTTCTCCAGGAGATCTTTCCAACACAGGGATCGAACCCAGGTCTCCTGCATTGCAGGCAGATTCTTTACTATTTGAGCCACCAGGGGAGGCATTGAGAAGACTGAAATTTTAGACCTATTGTTAAGCAAGTTGTCTTTTATAGCTTTGTTACCTGGCCTCTCTTTGCCCCTCAGGGATCAGGGACTGGCCCGTTTGGTGGCCACGGTGATTGCAGGGGAAGATACCCCTGCCCCATTTCCTCTGACAGCCCTGGTCTTGGTTGAGCTAGACTCCACCCTCTCCCAGCCCCTCTCCCCCACCCCTTGGCCTCCACCCTGTTCCTGGGGATCTGCAGAGCCCCATTGACATGATCCCTGTTACCAGAGCTCTCTTTCTGGGGAAGCTTTGAGAAAGCTAGAGTTGGCCTTCTGTAAGTCGAAGGCCTTTTTTCTCTCCTTCCCTCTGTGGCTTCTCAGTTCTTGAAGGTCCTCCCAGAGGCTTTCGTGACCCAAAAGAAAGCAGAATATAGTACAGACAAGGCTGAGTGGTAGAAATAAAATGTTACTTCCAACAATTAGACGAAGGCTAATTACAAAGTCTTAGATGACCAAATACCAGGAATCTGATCTCAAACTCCCTAGGCTGTATGGGATTTGGCATTTCCCTGGCCACGAGGAGAGGGAGAGGTGGCTCTGGAATCTCCGTCCTGAAGCTTTTTTAGCATAAGAGGCAAGCTCTCCTCTTCCTGTCTTTCTCTCTGGGGGTTAAAGCAGAAGTTTGTCCCTGTGCCCACATACTCCTGCCTTAACCCATCAGCCCCAGTGCATACCTCTGTTCTTGAGGAATTTACATATATTTAACCTAAAGAACTGGTTTCAAATAGGAAAAGGAGTACGTCAAGGCTGTATATTGTCACCCTGCTTATTTAAGTTATATGCAGAGTACATCATGAGAAATGCTGGACTGGAAGAAACACAAGCTGGAATCAAGATTGCCGGGAGAAATATCAATAACCTCAGATATGCAGATGACACCACCCTTATGGCAGAAAGTAAAGAGGAACTAAAAAGCCTCTTGATGAAAGTAAAAGTGGAGAGTCAAAAAGTTGGCTTAAAGCTCAACATTCAGAAAACGAAGATCATGGCATCTGGTCCCATCACTTCATGGGAAATAGATGGGGACACAGTGGAAACAGTGTCAGACTTTATTTTTCTGGGCTCCAAAATCACTGCAGATGGTGATTGCAGCCATGAAATTAAAAGACGCTTACTCCTTGGGAGAAAAGTTATGACCAACCTAGACAGCATATTCAAAAGCAGAGACATTACTTTGCTGACTAAGGTCCATCTAGTCAAGGCTATGGTTTTTCCTGTGGTCATGTATGGATGTGAGAGTTGGACTGTGAGGAGGGCTGAGTGCCGAAGAATTGATGCTTTTGAACTGTGGTGTTGGAGAAGACTCTTGAGAATCCCTTGGACTGCAAGGAGATCCAACCAGTCCATTCTGAAGGAGATCAGCCCTGGGATTTCTTTGGAAGGAATGATGCTAAAGCTGAAACTCCAGTACTTTGGCCACCTCATTCGAAGAGTTGACTTATTGGAAAGGACTCTGATGCTGGGAGGGATTGGGGGCAGGAGGAGAGGGGGACGACCGAGGATGAGATGGCTGGATGGCATCACTGACTCGATGGACGTGAGTCTGAGTGAATTCTGGGAGTTGGTGATGGACAAGGAGGCCTGGCGTGCTGCGATTCATGGGGTTGCAAAGAGTCGGACACAACTGAGTGTCTGAACCGAACTGAACTGAACCTAAAGAAAGGTTTCATCTAAATAAGGATGGATTTTTCTATCTACAGAATAATTGGGTCTAGTGGCAAGTGAGCATTTGGTCCTGATTTAGACTGAGGAAGAGCCTGTGTCTTTACCTTTAATAGGCTTTCAGTTACGTATCTAGAAATAATCTGTTAATAAGTGGTATTAAGTATAGCATGTTCCTCCCCCTCCCCACTTTCCTTTAACTTGGTGATGAGGGAAATGAGAGATCAAAATTCTCTCTCAAATATGATGAAACACTATAGCAAATGTGAAATCAGTAACCCTGCAAATAATTCAGAACACCCACCATATCCCAGAGTCTAGTTTTTCTTGCACCAGAATTAACTAGAATAAAAGCCAATATATGTAAACTACTGTTTTCACAAAGCTTGTATATACCCCAGCTCAGGACTTTTTTAAGGAACAATTTCTTAGTAGATGTTAAAAAAATAATTTTTAAAAATCGGTCTTCTCCCATGGACTAACAGAAAAAGGTATGTTCTTGCCCTAGAAATACAAAATACAGTTTGAAAGCAAATAGCTTTTATTTTTACTTATATTTTTAAAGTTATTATTTCTGTGAGAAAGTCTGTCCAGTGCTTTAAAAATGATACTGTTTCTGTTCAGGGATAAAAAGGTGGAGGGACACATTATATTCCCTTGAAAACAGGCATTTTAGGTACAAGAAATACTGATGCATACTACAGAATGTTTTGGCTGTGTGGCTTGTGAACTGCCATGGGGGCCGAGAGCACTGCAAACCACTGAATGCAGGAGCATTGCAAACTGTGAGGTGGCATGCTGACTACTGTAAGTGCTAAAACATACAGGAGGTCAATGAAAAAAAGAAACCTCAAGTGCTAATAAGCTTTACAAAGAAAGGAGTGTCTAGGAACTTGAGATCAAATAAAGTGATGCCCACTGAAAACCCACTCCCTGAAGTTCACAATGTAAGGCAGGAAGGGAGCCCTGGTGGTGAGAGGCAAAGGAGTTAGTCTGGAAAGGAAAGGGTCTAGGCTGGAAAGGGGGCTCTTCTTGGTTAGAAGAAGAGGCTGGAGCCATAAACTCTGTGTGAGCTTCCTGTATGGGTTGAGGGGTGTTCTTTAACCTCTCCTGAACCCATTTACTTATCTGGAAAATTGGGATGGTAGTACTGCCCAGGTATGTACTAGGAATTAAATAACTCAGTATTCCCAAGTGTTCAGTGTGCCTCTGGTTTTTGGCTGGCATCTGATTTTTGAGAGTATCTAAAGTGTGATCTGGTATATGTTGGTCCTGAAAAATAGCAGTGGTAATGAAAAGAGACAAACTATAAGGTTCAAAATCCTTGTACTCATGGAGGGGATTTTATTTTCTCATTTGGCACAATATTCTGGTAGCTCAGAGGGTAAGGAATCTTTCTGCAATGCAGGAGACCTGGGTTTGATCCCTGGGTTGGGAAGATCCCCTGGAGGAGGGCATGGCAACCCACTCTACTATTCTTGCCTGGAGAATCCCCATGGTCTGAGAAGCCTGGCTGGCTACAGTCCATGTGGTTGCAAAGAGTCAGACACGACTGACAACTAACACTTTTCTGGAGGTTACAGCTATGGTTACTTTGGCCACTTGGTATAGGCATAATACTGTATATTTTGTGGCACAAAACGATGGCCAGAGTCTCGGTAGAAAATGAGTCCAGTAAGGTGGTGACTTTTCCTTACCTGACAGAGGTTATAATCTGCATGTTTCATAGCACAATTTCCATTTGATAAAGGAAGAGAAGAATCTGGGATTTGACCAAGAGAGGGAATCAGGTGGGTTGCAGCCTGCAGGGTTGAGCAGAGAGGAAGGAGAACAGAGTTTGGGTGTTGCCTTGATCAATAGTAGGACCCAGTGTGTAATCTGTAAGATAAGGGTGACCAGATAGACTGGGTGAGTGGTTCTGTCACCTAGAAGTCTGGTTAAAACATCAGTTTCTGGGCCCCACTCCTAGATGATGCTGATTTGGGTGGTCCTGGGGCCACAGAAGTGTATGAAAGTCACTAAGTTGTGTCCGACTCTTTGCAGCCCCAGGGACTATACAGTCCCTGGAATTCTCCAGGCCATAATACTGGAGTGGGTAGCCGTTCCCTTCTCCAGGGGATCTTCCCAACCCAGGGATTGAACCCAGGTCTCCTGAATTGCAAGCGGATTCTTTACCAGCTGAGCCACCAGGGAAGCTGACATTATACTAGACTGTCTCTCAAGGTCATTGCCACCTCTGAACCAATAACACATGGCCAATTGCTTAAGAAGAAGCGACCCTCACCTGGCCAAGAGAAGCTGCAGACGGTCAGACTCAAGTACACAATCAGGGTCCTGTCCCAAAATGCTGATCTTCCTGAGTCAGGAATGAGAACTGTGGTCTCCAGTGAGCAGAACAGATACAGTGAAGTAACAGCTTTTTATCAGACTCACTTGTGTTAGAAGTTAAGTCAAAGCACAAAGTAGGTAGAAGATTGGGAAGGTGGAAGTACTCTGATATTGGTTGTGCTGAAAAACCAGGGGGTAGACATTGGGTGTAGATGGGCCCATTTAGGCCTAAAATATCTACATGGTTTAGAGATAAGGAGAAGTTCAAACCCACTGCCCCCCCAACCTCACAAACCATGACTTACTTACTTCATGACTTACTTACTTGGCAAACTCTCCAAGTCAAGAATAGCATCCCATTGTCTCAGGGAAAGAACTACTATCTTGTCAGCCAGGTATGGCTGGGCTATCAGCCTATGCTGAGATAGCTTCCCAATGCATGTGGTTATGGTTCTAAATTCAATCCTGGCATTCAGTTGTACCATACTAATGCCAGGTAGTTACTACTACCTTGCTGTAGTAACTTAATTTTTTTCATTACTCTCAGAACATAGGAACACATTTTAATATTACTTAGATGTCAAAAGTCATTCTTCAATGGCCAAAGTGAGCTAGAACTGTAACATTATGGCCAGTTCGAGCCTTTCTAGCTGTCCTTCACCGGCACTTAGACTTCCTAAGTCTTTGCTCCAACTACTGAAATGAGGCTTGACTATTTTCCCTAGTGCCCTTTCCCCACTCATGTTCAAAAGCCCTCAGTTGTTAAAAATTATATCTGGGTGGAGGGGGGCAGGTCAAAGAAATGTGTTAGCTCAGTGACTTGAGAGCCTGTTGTCTTCTTCCTTCTGCCAACAGCTGATTGGCATGCTGCTGGCCTGCTGTTTGTCCCGGTTCATCACGGCCAACCAGTATGAGATGGTGTAAGGAGGTGAGTGGCGGTGGGGAGGGCTCTCCCTTGGGGGCCTGGACTCCCCTCTCAAAGGGATGAGGGTACTGCTCGGTCACTTCACTCCTTGTTCTCGGTGGCACTTGGCCATGTGCCAAAGCCTCATTTCTCTGGTGCTGGGTAAGAGATGTGATTACTGCTATTGTGGAAAATATCAACATGCTCTCTTCAGCTTGTTACCTTAAGTCCTTCTTAATGGTGTCATTTACATGTTTTAATTTCTCTCTTAGTCTTTCAAGAATGGCGGAATAAGAGACCTGTTTTCAAAAGGAACTGCAGCAATCTTTGAAAGACTTCCAAAGAATGTTAGAGCACAGTACATAATACACCTGTCCTAACCCCCACCCCACCCTGCGTGCAACTGCAGCTGACACTCCCACACAGCCTCTGCTCCACCTTTCAGCTTGCATCGTGCCTAGCGTTCCATTTTGTGAAGCCCTGTTGTGCCAGAGTGTAGCCAGGTTCCCTGCATCTAGTCCTAGGGGACCCAACCCAAGGCCCTGTGCGTGCCAGCTCCTCCATCTGTACTTGGTCCAACTGCAGCTCATTGTAGGTGACTGGTTCTCCACACCATCACTGGCCCTGCTGGGCCCTGCATGTAGTGTGGGAGGCTCCTGTTAGCCCTTGATCATGATTGATAAACGCTGCACACCCCCTAGATATAGATAAGCAGATAGCTGTCTGTTCTTTTGGCTTAATCTCCTTTGGTTGGGTTTTCCCTTTTACTAAGGCTCTTTCCTACCTTCTTCAGGCTGCCTAGGGCATGTAATACTTTGCAATTGTCCTTGAGGAGAAAAGGGCATATGTCATGCACGAAGGAGATTATCGAGCTTTGGGTGGCCTCCTTGCTCCTTGCTGTTACATGCCTGGGAACATATAGAGGGTTTAGTGCACCTGTATAACCCTGTTACAAAGCTGTATTGTTGCTTCCTTTGAAGGAAATAATTACTTCTGTTTTTCCCCAATTAATTGCTATTGTGTTATTTTACTTCTTTCTATAATTTTTCTTTGCATTGACATTACAGACATCGAGGACCTCATCAAAATCAATTTAAAAATGAGTGTGAAGGGGGAACAAAAGTCAAGATATTTTTAAAAGATCTTAAAAAATGCCTCTGTCTCGCATGCCAACAAGAATGCATTGATATTGTGAACATTTGTGATACATGTATTAATAAATAGTCATTACAAATTACTGTGTTCTGGCCTTGTTCTTAGTTTTTAAACACATTTCTATTCCATTCTGTTCCATAGGACAGGGGTCCCCAACCCTCGGGATCTAATGCCTGATGATCTGATGTGGAGCTGATGTAATGATAATAGAAATAAAGTATGCAATAAATGTAACACGTTTGAATCATCCCAAAACCATCCCCCCCCTTCCCCCTGGTCTGTGGAAAAACTGTCTTCCATGAAATTGGTCCCGGGTGCCAGAAAGGTTGGGGACCACTACCATAGGGGATTGGAGATGGACCATCTTACACACTGACACATCCCCCCTTACAAGCTCCAACTCCACTAAATAGCATTGAACAGTATAAAAACTGAAGGGGTAGATTTTTTTTTAATGGACATTCCAGGAACTTGAATCATTTATCATAAACAGGATGTATTGTTGGCTCCAAAAATAGAATCTTCATATTTCAGGCTAGAGGCAGAAAGATTTCAGAGTTTTTAAGTCTGAATGTCACTTTAAAAAAGGAAATGAACATCTACTTTCCCCTTTATTGTTCCTGACGATCATGTATTCTTCCCTTCCTTCATTCTTCTCTGGATTGAATAAACTCAATCTAGAGAAGAGATGACATCATACCATTCAGTTGTCTCAGTGCCATGGCTTATATTAATACTAAAGTATGAAATCCTTATACTTGATTTAAAGAGCATTTTAGCAATAGGTACAGTATATATTATCTGCAATCTATTTTTTTCCTTCTTTGTGTGTGTGTGTGTGTGTGTGTGTGTGTGTGTGTGTGTTAGTCACTCAGTCATGTCTGACTCTTTGTGACGCCATGGACTATATAGCTCTCCAGGCTTCTCTGTCCATGGAATTCTCCAGGCAAGAATGCTGGAGTGCGTTGCCATTCCCTTCTCCATTCCTTAATGGATCATCCTTAAAAACTAGTAAAAGCATTTATTCATCTTTTCCCAAATAAGTGGATCTTCTCTGATGGAGATGGTGTTCTAACTATATCCACATATTAGTCTGAACTCTACAGGAAGTAAACCCTAAAAGGCTTACAGTATCTGACCCGCACCCTCAGATATTCTCTCTTCAAAAGGTCAGCATTTATAGAGAGTTAGAGATCTCTTCTCTATAGCCCCAAACTTTTCAAAGTTTCATTTACATTTCTCTTTTGTTATATAATAAAATGAGGCTTTTCTGTAAAATTCTAAATAGAGCCCCATCCATGGTTCACCTTTTTGCAAACTATGCATTCACTAGTATACTAATACTGTTATACTTTGGTAAACAAGAAATCTATACACTTTCTAGATTGAATTTGGATCTCATCACTATATAATTTCAGTGTGAAACATTTAACAAAGATTTACTTGACTTTAAAACTATGAAGTATTTATGTTTCAACCTTGCTCAGAAATAAGGTATATTTAGCTTTAAAAGGTATTGCCTAACATTACTCCAAAGTCGTTATGCTAATTCATACTCCCACCACAGAGTAGTAAAGTTCCAGTTTGTTCATATCCTCATCAACACTTGTTATTCTCAGACTTAGTTTTTTTGCCATTCTGAATGTGTGGTGGTATCTCAGTTTGACTTCACATTATAATTAGTAATACTGAACATTCACTTTGTCATTGACTACTTTGATATCTTTATTTAATTTTTGGCCACACTGTGTGGCATGTGGAATCTTAGTTCCCTGGCCAGGGATCAAATCTGTGCCCCCTGCAGTGGAAGCATGGAGTCTTAACCACTGGACTGCCAGGGAATTCCCGATATCTTCTTTTATGAGGTATTCAAGTCTTGTGCTTTTTTTTAAAAAACTCAGTTATCTTAATTGATTTGTAGGAATTCTTTATGTATTCTGGATGCAAATCGTTACCTGGATGTATCAATATTTATTGCAAATATTTTCTCTCAGCCTATCATTTGACTTTTCACATCTGGTCAATTAGTTTTTTCCAGCTTTATGGGCTTCCCAATGGCTCAAGTGGTAAAGAGTCTTCCTACAGTGCAAGAGACACGGGTTTAATTCCTGGGTTGGGAAGATGCCCTGAAGGAGGAAATGCAACCCCTCCAGTATTCTTGCCTGGGAAGTCCCATGGACAAAGGAGACTGGCGGGCTACAAATGGTCAGACATGACTGAGCATGCATACACTACTGAGATGTATTTGATATTGTATAGGCTTGAAGTGCGGAGAAGGCAATGGCACCCCACTCCAGTACTCTTGCCTGGAAAATCCTATGGACGGAGGAGCCTGGTAGGCTGCAGTCCATGGGGTCGCTAAGAGTTGGGCACGACTGAGTGACTTCACTTTCACTTTTCACTTTCATGCATTGGAGAAGGAAATGGCAATCCACTCCAGTGTTCTTGCCTGGAGAATCCCAGGGACGGAGGAGCCTAGTGGGCTGCCGTCTGTGGGGTCGCACAGAGTCGGACACGACTGAAGTGACTTAGCAGCAGCAGCAGCAGACTAATGGAAATAAAAACAAAAATAAATGGTACCTAATTAAACTCAAAAGCTTTTGCATAACAAAGGAAACCATAAGCAAAAGGACAACCCACAGAATGGGGGAAAATATTTGCAAATAATTTGACTGACAAGGGGTTAATCTCCAGAATTTACAAATAGCTCATATGGCTCAATATCAAATAAACAACATAATCAAAAGTGGCAGAAGACCTAAATATACATTTCTCCAAAGATGACATACAGATTGCCAAGAGGCATATAAAAAGATGCTCCACATCATTAATTAGAGAAATGCAAATCAAAACTACAATAGGACCTCACTTCACACTAGTTAGAATGGCCATTATCAAAAAGTGTACAAACAAATGCTAGAGAGGGTGTGGGGAAAAAAGAGCCCTCCTACACTGTTGGTGTGAATGGAAACTGGCACAGCCACTATGGAGAACAATGCAGAGGTTCTTTAAGTAACTAGAAATACCATGTGATCCAGCAATCACACTACTGGGTATATCCAGAGAAAACCGTGGTTCAAAATGATACATGCACCCCAGTGTACATTGCAGTTCTGTTTACAATAGCCAAGACATGGAAGCAACCTAAATGTCCATTAACAGATGAATGGATAAAGATGTTGTGGTACATATCTACAATGGACTATTACTCAGCCATTAAAAAGAATGAAATAATGCCATTTGCAACAACACAGATGTACCTGGAGATTATCAAACTAAGTCAGAGAGAGAGACAAATATCACATGTTATCATTTACATGCAGAATCTAAAAACTATGATATAAATAAACTTATTTACAAAACAGAAACAGACTCACAGACTTAGAGAATGAACTTATGCTTACCAGTAGAGAGAGGGAAGATGGGAGGGGAAAGATGGGTAGGGGATTCAGAGGTACAAACCACTAAGTATAAAATAAATAGGCTGCAATGATATATTGCACAACACAGGGAATATAGCCAATATTTTATAATAACTATAAAGGAAGTACAACCTTTAAAACTGTGAAGCACTATATTGTGTACTTGAACCTTGTATAATATTTACAACTATACCTCAAAAAAAAAAAAAAGGTAATCAAAACAGTGTGGAACTGACAGACCAATGGAACAGAATAGAGAGCCAAGATATAAACTCACACACTTATGGTCAACTAATACTTGACAAAGGTGCCAAGTGTATAAAATGGGGATAGAATAGCCTCTTCAATAAATGGTGTTGAGCAAACTGTATCTACATGCGAAGGTATGAAACTGGACTATTATACTTTACTCAGAAGTCAAATAAAAAGTGGATTAAAGACTTACATGTAAGACCTGAAACAGTAAAATTCCTAGAAGAAAACAGAAGAAAGCTTCTTGACAATGGCTTCAGTAATAATTTCTTGAATATGATACCAATATTACAAGCAACAAACGCAAAAATCGACAAGCGGGAGTACATCAAAACAACAAGAAAAGGCAATCTATGAAATGGGAGAAGATGCCTGCAACCCATAAATCTGATAAAGGGTTAATATCCAAATATATGATATATAAGCACACTTACAACTCAATGGCAAAAAACAAAATACTTGATTTAAAAATTGACAGAGGAGCTCAATAGAAATTTTTCCAGTGAAGATGTACACATGACCAATAGGTATATGAAAAGGTGTTCAATATCACTAATCACCCAAGAAATGCAAATCAAAACCACAATGAGATATCATCTCAGCTATTAGGATGGCTATTATTTTTAAAGAAGTAATTTTTGCCAGGGGTGTGGAGAAAAATGAACCCTCGCCTACTATTGCTAGCAAGGTAAACTGGTACAGTCACTATGGGAAAAAGTACGAATGTTCCTAAAAAACTTAAAAATAGAACTACCATGACCCAGCAGTCCTACTTGTAGGTTTGTATTGAAAGGAATTGAAATCAGGATCTCAATGAGCTATCTGTACTCCCATGTTCACTGCAGCATTACTCGCAATAGCCAATTCCTGGAAACAACCCAAATGTCTATCATTGGATGCTTGGATTTTGAAATGTGATGTACACAAACAGTGTAATATTATTTAGCCTTAAGAAAGAAATTCTGCCATTTGCAACAACATGGATGAACCTGGAGGACAATATACTAAGTGAAATAAGCCAGATACAGAAGGACAAATACTCCATGATATCACCGCTATTGTGAATTTAAAATAGTCAAAATCACAGAAGCAGAGTAGAATGGTGGTTGCCAGGGTCTAGGGGAAGGAGGAGACAAAGAGGGATTAGTCAAAAGATAAAAAAAAGTTTCAGTTAGATGAGATGAATAACTCCTAGAATAACAGCATAGAGATTACAGTTAACAGTACTGCAGTTTACTTAAAATTCTGCTAAGGGTAGATCTTATTTTAAATGTTATCACAAAAATTAGGTAAAAAAGTCAGTTAGTAAGTTAATAATAGAGTGCAGGAGGGAAAAAAGTATCTTCCCACAAAGAAAACTCCAGGTCCAGATGACTTCACTGGTGAATTTTGCAAAACTTTTAAGAAAGAGATAATACTAGTTCTACACAAAATATCCCATAAAACTGAAAAAAAAGGGGGGGGGGCATAATTTCCAAATCATTCTGCAAGGACAATATTACTCATTCCTATTCTTCTTCCTTATTCCTATTCCTATTCCTTATTCCTCTTATTCTTATTCTGAACAAGATATTAAAGAAAACTACAGACCAATATCCCAAAGAACATGGAAAAATATTCTAAACAAAACAGTAGCAAAGCGAATCCAACAATATATAAAAACAATGTTTTAACTCATAGTACTTTATCCCAGGAATCAGCACTTTTCTTCTACCTTGTTTAGAAAGTTCTAGCCAGAACAATCACACAAGAAATGTGTCTGCAATATGGCTGAATCTCAAAATCATTAAGAAACCAGTCAGAAAAGGTCATATGTTGTATGATTCTCTTTATATAAATGTAATTACCAGGCATATTTACAGAGAAAGTAGACTAGTGGTTGCCTATGGGTGGATGGATGAGGGCGTGGATGTTGGGGAGAAACTAAAAGTGTTAAAAGATACAGGGTTTCTTTTTGAGGTGATGAAAATGTTCTACATTTGATTGTGGCGATGGTTGCACAACTCTGAATATACTAAAATCACTGAATTTTACACTTTAAATAGGCAAATTTTATCATAAGTGCTTGTTATTTTTAAAAAGGTATATTTTGTGTCACTGACTTCTGAGTCTTCCCCTAAGTATGGGTGACTGGAAAAGTGAATAAAATCCTTGTACAGATTAGCAAGAATTCTTTCTCCATTTCCTTGTGTCACATTTTCTTAAGTTTCTTCTGGCTGTAACATATGCAAAGATTATTTTTTTAATTCTTTGAATTCTGAGCTTACCTCCTTTGCCAAACAGTCATTTCTGTTTGACTGAATAGTCATTTCTGCTGTATATGTTAGTATTTTAAAACTCTGTTTACATAAGCAGTTGTTTGCTTTGCCTGGCTATGAGGTTGCAAGCTTAAGTCTCTGAAGGGAGTATCCTTGTTTTAAACTTTTCATAGAAGTGTAAGACACAAACAGGAAGTACTCCTATCATAAACATGTTTTTGATGATTTTTGACTAAGTAAACACACTCGTATCACTGGCACCAAGATCAAGACATAGAACTTTCCCAGCTTCTTGGAAAATCACTCTTGTTCAGAAGAGATTTTTTTTTTTATTAACTGTGGTAGAAAACCACATAAAAGTTATCATCTTAACTATTAAGTGTACATTTTATTAGTATTAAGTATATTTTCCCTGTAGTGCAATCTACAGAAATTTTCATCTTGTAAATCTGAAATGCTATACACATTAAATAAATCTTTTCATTTTTCTCTTCCTCCACCATTTTACTTTCTGTTTCTATAAATTTGATTATTTTAGATATTTCATGTAAGTGGATTCATGCAGTATTTGTCTTTTTGTGACTGGCTTCCCTTAGCATGAGCTTCCCTGGTGGCTCAGACGGTAAAGCATCTGCCTGCAGTGCGGGAGACCCAGGTTCGATCCCTGGGTTGGGAAGATCTCTTGGAGAAGGAAATGGCAACCCACTCTAGTGCTCTTGCCTGGAGAATCCCATGGACGGAGGAGCCTGGTAGGCTACAGTCCATGGGGTCACAAAGAGTCAGACACGACTGAGTGAGTGCTTTGCCTTTTTGCCTTCCCTTAGCCTGATTTCTTCAATGTTCATCCATCTTGTAGCATGAAACAGGATTTCCCTCCTTTATAAGGCTGAATAATATTCCATTGTATGGGTAGACCACATTTCATTTATCCATTTGTCTTGTGATGGACATCTGGATCACATCCACTTTTTGGCTATTGTGAATGGTGCTTCAGTGAACATGGGCATGCAAAAGGAGAATGTCTTTTGGTACTAAAATATCTAATGTTGATTGATGATATTCATCTCAGGAACTGTTCTAAAGGCTTTATCCCATTGAATTTTCACAGCAACAAAAGAAATTAGAAAGCACTCTCATTATCTCCATTTTACAGGTTAATAAACTAAGCAATGAGAAGGTTAAGCAACTTTCTCAAGGTCACCCAGTAGAGTTGGGACTCTCAATCAGTCTGGAACCAGTACCACACACTTAGCCACCGTGCTATGCTGCTGCTGCTGCTGCTAAGTCGCTTCAGTCATGTCCAACTCTGTGCGACCCCATAGACGGCAGACCACCAGGCTCCTCCATCCCTGGGATTCTCCAGGCAAGAACACTGGAGTGGGTTGCCATTTCCTTTTCCAATGCATAAAAGTGAAAAGTGAAAGTGAAGTCGCTCAGTCGTGTCTGACTCTCAGCGACTCCATGGACTGCAGCCTTCCAGGCTCCTCTGTCCATGGGATTTTCCAGGTAAGAGTGCTGGAGTGGCTGCCATCGCCTTCTCCACCATGCTATGCTACCTCTTGCTTGTTTTCTATAATGATGCTATAAAGCAGCGGTCTCCAATCTTTTCAGCACCAGGGACCAGTTTCATGGAAGACAATTTTTCCATGGACTGGGGAAGGGGATGGTGGCTTCAGGATGATTCAAGCACATTATGTTTGCTGTGCACTTTATTTCTGTCTTTGTTACATCAGCTCTACCTCAGATCATCAGGCATTAGATCCCAGAGGTTGGGGACCCCTGCGGTAAGTATATCCTATGAAGTTTTGCTCGTGTGTGCTCATAAAATGTTCAAGTCTCCGGATTACATGCCCCTTTAATTAAAAACACGAGCATTCCCTCTTGAAGCCCCAAATTTCTTTCAATTTGGACTCATTTACAAATGGCAGTATCATAAAGCATACTAAGTACTCGACCTTCTAGAGCTTCTTTTCTTATTCTGGCCAAGCATTTCAGATATGCTGCACATTGAAAAGAAGTAATCGAAATTAGCTTCATGTACTCCATTCTATTAAAAGTTATTAGCAATTAATACAGATTTAAGGGAGAGGGGACTCATTAGCCCTCTTGCCCTGAAAATTAATGCGTCCTTTTCATTATATTCCTAAGGGGTATTTTACCCAATAACATTCCATTTCAGATTAATATAAAATGAAAACTACATTATTTGAGAATGCTGGCTACAAAACGATTACAAACCACAAATCTCACAAAGATTAACAGGGAAGGAAGATCAAGCAGAACAATGAACTATTAATAATTCTAGACAAGATGAAGGTAATAAAATCAATGTGTCAATCATTCTACAAGAATCAAGAAGCCACAATATTTTTTGAGGGCATGGTCAGGCTTATGTAAGGGTTAATAATGTTTTTTTATAGGTTAAACTAGGCTTTCAGGAGTGGGTGATTTCTGGATAGTTACAAAAGAAATAAACTATAAATTCTAATTTTAAAAATGCAAGGGTCTATATACAGAGATACTGTTTTCTTCATATCTAGGCAAAACTGTCTTCCCTTTCCTGCACAAGGTGCCCCAAGCTGTTCAAGGTTAAGCATGTCAACAACTCCAAATGAACCACTAGGGGGCAGAAGCAGACGAAGCTGACCAACAGGTTCCCCTGAGAACCCATTCACACTTGGAGTGACTTGAAAGACTGCTGATAATTGCATCCTATATGTTAAGCTGAATCTGAAAATTTATCATATTTCCTTACTAAGAACCTGAAACCAAGATAAAATTGCCTAATTCTTTCTTCTCTATTCTGATGCTAGAGTTACTATTTGATAAAAAATACTGACCCAGGAGCCCTGATAGCAGCCCCATGAATACAAGGCACTACGGTTTTGCTTTCTCTTCCTCTCCATTGCCAGTTTTATAGTACTCTTTATCCTGACAGCCACTTGATTTATTCTGGCTTATGCTCGTGCTTACCCCCTCAACATTTGGCAACTTGCTCTTATCCCGGAAGCAACGTCCAGACAAATTTGATTATATAAGCAACCTATTGCCACACACATTTAAGCTATACCATGGTCATTTCATAACAGGCACAGAGTTCACACCTCCCACTCTCTCATGCTGTGTTTAGCCAGAAAAAGTTGAACAAACAAGTACCCAATATATGTAATAAAACATGGCATTGACACCAATTCTAAAATCTTTATCCTACATAAACTCACAGACATATGTTCTGTAAGGCAGTAGAAGGTGGATTTATAAAGCACCATAAATGACTCCATCAATATATCACTCATGGCAATTGTTTATATCCTGAGGAGGAACAAACACTGTTGTTTTTTCATTCAGCAGAGTGGGTGCTTAATGTATGTCAGATTAAAGATGCATTAAATACAAACCCTGTCCTCAGGAGCTCACAATCAAGTGGGAAGCCAGATACAGAAAAAGAAAGATCGCGTGAATAAACAGAAAGTTGCATTCTATGTGAAATCACAGTGATTTGGATGGGGCACTGCTTAGCTGGGAGTAGGGGGCTGAAACACAAGGGATCAGATATAAACAAATGCTGCACTTCCTGAAGAAGAGTGCCCAGAGACCAGTGCTAAAGGACAAACAGAGCTGGCCAGGTCAAGAGGAAGTGGAAGGTCGGCGCCGAGGCAGGCATTTGGAGCAAGAGACAGCTAAGAATAGCGTGGGTGTGGTGTGGGTGAGCAGATAGCATCAGCTTTGTGTGCAGCGGGAGTCCTGAGGCACAGAGCTCTCTGGGGTTTATACAACTAGTTGAGAATTGAGGACTTCACCTTGTAGGCAACAGAGAGCTGGGGAACTGTTTTGAATGGGGGAAATTTGATTATTCTGGAAGACATTGAGAAGCAGGAGATTAAGGTCAGACAGGCTAGTTAAGAGGCTACAATTGTCCGGAGCTAAGGCACTGAGAGTTGGGGTAGGAAGGGGTGACACTAGGGGGTTCAAATCGGCAGGGTTTGATATGTGAGGAAGAATCATGGATGACACTTAGATTTCTAGCTTGGATGACTAGGAGGTCAGTGGGGCCACTGGCAGAGATAGGGAATGCACAAACAGGGCTGGGAGACAGCAAGGAGTCTGGTTTCAGATGGGCTGAGTTGGAGGTGCCTCCACGCTGTCCACCTGCAGAAGTCTGATGAACACGTGACTATAAGCCAGGTGAGCCTGAGTTGAACTCTAGAGGTTGGCTAGGCCTCTTGTCACTGCTGGCAGAAAATATGGAGTCAATGAGATTTTTCCTGAGGATGAGTAGACCAGAAGAGCGAGGACTGAATGGTCAGAGAACCCCAAGGTTGAAGGGATAGGTGGAGGACATGGGTCACCAGGCTGAGGCAGAGAAGAAACGGTCAGAAGGAACCGTCTATGGTAGGAAGCTCTGACAAGGACCTCAGATTACAGGCTAGAAGCACCCAAGTTCCTACTCATATCCAGTCAATAATTATTTGAAAGCTCGGCAGTGTGACAGGCCCCATGCAGGAGGGGGCCACTAAGAAATCGACCACAGGACTCTTGACTTCAGGAGCCTCATAATCTAGTTGGGAAAACGAAACACTTCCTAAAAGAGGTAAAGTGAAAGCCTAAGGAAGAGGCAAATGGCTGTGAAGGGCAAGATCTAGAAGGACCCTGTGGGAGTGAGGGAACCAAGATTTCTAAAAGAAGCAAGACCTGGCTGACCTTGGGAGCCAGGGTGGAGATTATCCTAAGAATGGAAACTTGACCACAAAGGCCAAGAAGACAGCAAGGTAATGTCTACTGTGGATGGAGCAGCCACTTCACATTCAAGAAGAGAGACAGATCCTGCTGGAAATGTGGCTCAAAGCCAGGGCTGAATGAGGCCTGAATGCCTACCTGGGCCATGCAGATTGTGTATAGGGGAAATGAAAGTTCAGAGCAGGAAAATGTTGCCTTCACTAAGAAGCAGCTACCAAGTATGCATTCTCCAAAGAGAAGAAAGAAGAAATGTTTCCAACCCTCATAGAGAAAGGAAAGCAGTGTGTTTATGAAATTAATACAATACTGATGTATCTCTTCTTTTCTACTTTTGAATAGTCTGACAAATCAAATTCTTATTTTCAGAAGGTATCAGTTCAGTCGCTCAGTGTCTGACTCTTTGAGACCCCATGGACTGCAGCACGCCAGGCTTTCCTGTCCATCACCAACCCCTGGAGATTGCTCAAACTCATATCCATTGAGCTGGTGATGCCATCCAGCCATCTCATCCTCTGTCGTCCCCTTCTCCTCCCATCTTCAATTGTTCCCAGCATCAGGGTCTTTTCAAATGAGTCAGTTCTTTGCATCAGGTGGCCAAAATATTGGACTTTCAGCTTCAGCATCCAGTGAATATTCAGGACTGATTTCCTTTAGGATGGACTGGTTGGATCTCCTTGCAGTCCAAGGGACTCTCAGGAGTCTTCTCCAACACCACAGTTCAAAGTCATTAATTCTTTGGCGCTCAGCTTTCTTTATAGTCCAACTCTCACATCCATACATGACCACTGGAAAAACCATAGCTTTGACTAGACAGACTTTTGTTGGCAAAGTAATGTCTCTGCTTTTTAATATGCTGTCTAGGATGGTCATAGCTTTTCTTCCAAGGAACAAGCATCTTTTAATTTCATAGCTGCAATCACCATCTGCATTGATTTTGGAGCCCCCCCAAAATAAAGTCTCTCACTGTTTCCATTGTTTCTCCGTGTCTATTTGCCAGAAGATATAGTTCCTAATTCTTTTGGTTATCAAGTTCCCTGGTTACTGTTATTTTCTGCCTAAACATCAGACTTGAAGAAAAATAAAAAAGAATTGTATTTCAGTGAGCTTGAGCCTGTGAGATTTTATAAACGTCATGCTTTTAATAGTAGTTTTTCTCCATCAGAGAGCCTTAGACAAATATATGCTCAGAATCTTCAGAAATCACTAAATATGTGTATTTTATCATTCACCTGACTAAACTGTGATAATGGGGTGCTTTACAGCCGAAGAACTTTCTCAAATATGATTGTATTTTAATCCTTAAGCCTCACAATTCAAGAAAGGCTAACAAGTTAATGAAAAAGTGGGGGAAGGGCATGACCAGGCAATTCAAAGAAAACAATTGCAAATAGCCATAAGCACATGAAAGATGCTTCTCATTCACTTTTACACTTCACTAACATTTAAAGAAATGCATATAAAAACAGACACTTTCATATCTGAAAGTATTTGCTATCATCCTCTTGTCGATGTTAATGGCAGTTTAAGATTGTTGCATCTTCTGGAAAGAACAACTTGGCATTGGCTTTCACATTGTAAATGCGTACACTCTTTGACCCAGCAATTCTACTCCCAGATGTGTCCTAAAGATATTCTTGCTCAAGGGTTTTAGTATGTGTGTAAAAGTTTCTCTGTTGCAGCATTTTTTTGTAGACTTTTTTTAAAAATAAAATCTAGATCATCTAGTAAGGTGGGGGGTTGGTTAGGGACTTCCCTGGCAGTCCAGTGGTTAAGACTTAACCTTCCAATGCAGGGGTTACAGGTTTGATTCCTGGTAGGGAAGCTAAGATCCCATCTGCCTTGTGGCCAAAAAAAACAAAATAAAACATAAAACAGAAGCAATATTGTAACAAACTCAGTAGACTTTTTTTTTTTTCTTAAAAAGGTCCATATTAAAAAATATCTTAAAAGAGGGGGCTGGTTCGAGTCACTATGCTATCTGCAGACACTGTGCTGTGCTTAGTCACTCAGTTGTGTCTGACTCTTTGTGACCCCATGGACTGTAGCCCACCAGGCTCCTCTGTCCACAGGGATTCTCCAGGCGAGAACACTAGAGTGGGTTGCCATCCCCTCCTCCAGGGGATGTCCCCAACACAGGGATTGAACCCAGGTCTCCTGCATTGCACACGGATTCTTTACCATCTGAGGCACCAGGAAAGTCCAAGAATACTGGAGTGGGTAACCTATCCTTTTTCTGGTGGATCTTCCCAACCCAGGAATCGAACCAGGGTCTCCTGCATTGCAGGCGGATTCTTCACCAGCTGAGCTACCAGGGATGCCCTGGAGAGTCATAAACCAAACTGTACAGATCAGGGCATGCTGTTGTGGCCTTGGCTGTGATCTACAGTCTTGGAGACCCATCACATCCTCCCTCCTAGACTATGATTTGTTCCTAAAAGCCTGGCCACTAAATGAAGAGTTGTTTCATGAAAGAGTATCTAGGTTAATTGTACCGGGGTAAACTGTGTTGTGCTCTAATCTAACTTTAAATACCCCCAAATGTTTTGTGAATTAAAAGAAGAAATCAATGGAACTATGAAAACAAGTTTCTGGAAATAATACACATCCTTTTGCAAGTGTGCACATAATTAAGTTCATCTTTCTTACCCATAGTGGATGGTGGGTGGTGGAGGGGGCACAAGGAAGCTGTTCCTGTTAAAAATTCTGCTTTCTGTGCCACTTTCTTCACTTTTCTGTGGCTCAGTTACCTTGCCCTGAGACTGTTCTTAAAAATAAAGTCATAGCACAAAAAAAAAAAAAAATAGAGCAAACTAAAGGCTAAAACACAGAGTGCTTGGGTCACGTGGAAACAGACCACCTGAACTCCAGACTGAAGATGTGTGGGAGGTGCTACTGCTTCACCCCTTTCTCTGGGTCCCTGTACACAGAGCAAGATGCTTTTGGCTTCATCCCAACCCAGTACACAGTTTAAAGTAGTTCATTTCCAACTAGAAACTGCTGTTATTCAAGTCGATTGGCGAGTATGTCTTTGAAACCACAGTGTCAAAATTCTCATTATATTGCATTTATTTAGTATGTTTTGTGGAGGAAAGTCATTATTTTATACTAATTGTAAAAAGGTAGTGTTCCCCCAAATGATGTGGCTTTTCAAGGGCAGTTATAGAAAAGACTAGTAGTTAAGAAAAAACAAATTGCAGTATAATATAATATAATCTCCTCTTAAAAAGGACATATACCCATAATGCTTACATGTTTCTGGAAAGAAAACTCAGAAAATACATACAAGAAATTGCAGCAGTGGTCTTTTTGGAAGAGAGGAGTGTGGCAAGAAAGAGTTATAGGCACTATTTTTAGTATGAAAGTAAGATTTTTTAATAGCTGCTGCTGCTAAGTCACTTCAGTCGTGTCTGACTCTGTGCAACCCCATAGACGGCAGCCCACCAGGCTCCTCTGTCCATGGGATTCTCTAGGCAAGAATACTGGAGTGGGTTGCCATTTCCTTCTCCATTTTTAATAGCAAAACAGCAAAATAACAAATCCTTCAGTGATTTCCTACAGACTAAAGAAAAGAGATTTTGGGTCCAGGCATTGACATAGAGCACCCTGCAGGATCTATCTGGCCACACAGGCCTCACCCATGCCCCCATGTATCTCCTTACTACTCCACCAAATTACTTGCCACTCCCAGAATGCACTAGGCAGCCCTGAACTTCTGTGTTGTTGTGCTAGTTGTCTCCCCTCTCACCAGAATGCCCTTTCCAATCTCACCTGTCAGAAAACTCCCTCTCATTCTTCAAAATCAAGGTCAAGTGCACTGTCCTATTGTTATGTCTTTCCTGACCACCCTGAACCCCGATCCCGCCCCAGACAGGTATGCCCAGATGTGTTTTCCTCAGGTTGAAAGCTTGTGATTCAGGTGATATGCTATGAATGGGCTCCTCCTGAGCCTGCCCAGCTGCTTGGGTCACCATTTTCCAGTTGAAGGAAGGCTGAAGGTAGAGTATGGGATGCATGCGACACCCACCCCAGGCTGGGTGGAGCATTCACTCACAAATGTCAAGGCATCTCTCCCAGCTCTTACTCAGAGCCAGAAAACTGCTTCCTGAACCCTGTCCCTTAAGACTGTTAGACCTGAAGCCAGGGCCTTATTGGCTTAACCCATTCTAGGACCAGGGAAGATGGTACTCTGACTACCATTTGTTCACCTATGCTATTTTCACTTGGTAAGACACATTAATTCTTCATAACAAACTTACTTGGGGATATGTTAGCCAATGCAAACTTAACCTTAGATTCAAAAGAAAACTCCCCATCAAAACATTCAGCCTCAGT
The DNA here is from genome assembly GCF_023091745.1 of Budorcas taxicolor. Classification (NCBI taxonomy): domain Eukaryota; kingdom Metazoa; phylum Chordata; class Mammalia; order Artiodactyla; family Bovidae; genus Budorcas; species Budorcas taxicolor. The sequence continues at coordinate 104,998,648 of NC_068935.1, read as the reverse complement.
TTAAAAAAAAAAGAAAAAAACAAGGAGAGAAAAAGAATCTATATAAAAAAGTTTCTATGACATATGCAGAAGTTTGCTTCATCCTTCATGTCATCACACCCAAGGTTAAATGATCACAAACAAAAAACTATAAGAAACACTCACTTAAAAAGAAGCAAGAGTAGCAAGTGAAATTCTGAAAGAGAAAGACCATACAAGGACACTGACCCTATCAGAATTAAAACATACTGGGATGTCTCAGCAACTTAAAAAGTGCTTTCAGACTTCCCTAGTGGTCCAGTGGCTAAGACTCCATGCTCCCAATGCAGAGGGCCTGGGTTCAATCCCTGGTCAGAGAACTAGATCCCTCATGCCTCAACTTAAAGATCCCACACACAGCAATGAAGATCTCGCATGCCACAAATAAGATGCAGCACAGCCAAATTAAAAAAAAAAAAGTGCTTGAATAAAGAATGAGACCAATGGAAGAGAATTAGGAAGTCCAGAAATTAAACCATGTACATGATGTTCAGTTCAGTTCAGTCCCTCAGTTCAGTTCAGTTGCTCAGTCGTGTCTGACTCTGCAACCCCATGAATCATGGCATGCCAGGCCTCCCTGTCCATCACCATCTCCCGGAGTTCACTCAAACTCATGTCCATTGAGTCGGTGATGCCATCCAGCCATCTCATCCTCTGTCGTCCCCTTCTCCTCCTGCCCACAATCCCTCCCAGCATCAGAGTCTTCTCCAATGAGTCAACTCTGCACATGAGGTGGCCAAAGTATTGGAGTTTCAGCTTTAGCATCAGTCCTTCCAATGAACACCCAGGACTGATCTCCTTTAGAATGGACTGGTTGGATCTCCTTGCAGTCCAAGGGACTCTTAAGAGTCTTCTCCAACACCACAGTTCAAAAGCATCAATTCTTCGGCGCTCAGCCTTCTTCACAGTCCAACTCCCACATCCATACATGACCACTGGAAAAACCATAGCCTTGACTAGAGGGACCTTAGTTGGCAAAGTAATGTCTCTGCTTTTGAATATGCTATCTAGGTTGGTCATAACTTTCCTTTCAAGGAGTAAGTTTCTTTTAATTTCATGGCTGCAGTCACCATCTGCAGTGATTTTGGAGCCCCCAAAAATAGAGTCTGACACTGCTTCCACTGTTTCCGCATCTACTTCCCATGAAGTGATGGGACCAGATGCCATGATCTTAGTTTTCTAAATGTTGAGCTTTAAGCCAAACTTTTCACTCTCTTCTTTCACTTTCATCAAGAGGCTCTTTAGCTCCTCTTCACTTTCTGCCATAAGGGTGGTATCATCTGCATATCTGAGGTTATTGATATTTCTCCCAGCAATCTTGATTCCAGCTTGTGCTTCCTCCAGCCCAGCATTACTCATGATGTACTCTGCATATAAGTTAAATAAGCAGGGTAACAGTAAACAGCCTTGACTTACATGATAGCATTTGCTAAAGATGTCATTTCTAGTAGGTAGACTTATAAAGGACTTTATACTACGGGTTTGTGAACTGAAAAAAAAGTAAAAAGTTGTATCTATACTTCAAACTGTATAACTGAACAAGTTTCAAATGAATTGAACATTTAAATGTAAGCAAAAAACAAGAAAATCATAAAAGCATGTCAAGAAACATGGTAAATAGACAAAGAATATACATAGTTAACACATACCAAAAAAAAAAAAAGCCCGATATAAATGACCCTTAAAACATGTAAAAATATACTGAACCTCAGTCATCATTTTAGAAATGCAAGTTAAAATTACACTGAGGTATTATTTCTCACCTGTCAAGTGGACAAAACTCTGTAAACATTTAACAACACATTCTGCAGGTAAAGTTGTGGGGCAGCAGATATGCCCACACAGTACATGTGGAAGTATATATGTTGTAACCTGAATCAAGGGCAAATTGACAATATCACAATTACCAACATATTTACCTTTTGCACCTATTACACAGATGCAATTGTCCATGTAAGAAATTATACATGTTCATGATTTTTCATTGCAGCACTGTTCGTAATTGCAAAAGATTGAACACAACCCAGTTGTCCAATAATAGGGTATTGGTTAAATAAACTTAACCACATCCACACAACGGAATACTATGCCATTGCTCAAATTGAATGAAAGTATTATTTTCTATGTACCAATATGGAAAAAAATTTCTAGGTTATATTGTGAAAAAAGAGAGGCAGAACAACATGTAGAGTATGCTTCCTTTTGTACAAGAAATGGAGACTATAGGAATAATTACTCATATTTGCTTGTGATTGCATGAAGCACTGCAACACAATGAAGTAGGATGACTGATTGCCTAAAAGGGACTGGTGAGGAAGAAGTAGATGGAGACAGCAGAAGGGATATGCTTTAATATATGTCTTTCCATATTACTTTAACTTTTGGCTACTGTGAATACATTTCCTTTTCAAAAATAGAAATAACATTTAAAAACGTACTCTGCAGAAAATTTTTGCCAAAGTCAGAGCTAAATAACACAAAGGCAGGGTAGATTTCTTCTAAAGTATAAGCTCCAAGTAAAATGTGTTTCATTGTTTTTATTAACTTTGCTTCCTTATTAAGATCTATTGTGATCCTTTGCTTGGTGTGATGGCTCTGACATATGTCAAACGATGATGTCAGTATTGGCTGGATAAGCGTGAGGAATACTATAGTACATTACTAGGTCCAAGATTATAAAAAGCTACCTATAAAATGTATAACATAGATTTCCATCAATTATTCATTGAGAATTTATCTGGCATAGGTCAGCTGAGTACTTTGTGGGTAAATAAAAAAGTGATTCTTGGCTTCAAGAAAGTGACATTTGATGGTCAAAAAGCAATTAATCATTTCCAAGTGTGAACTTAAAACCAGGATTTCCTCACTAAGATTAAGCCACTAAACATCATGATTGTTAGGGAAACACACTTTGAAATCTTTTTCAGGCTGTGTGGCCCTGAGGCTGATTTTATCCTCCACTGTACCAACCCAGGTTTTACAATGGTGTTTTGGATCAGAGGGGTATCATAAGTCAAGCTTTCCTTTTCACATCTCTATTAACATCTTTTCCTTCATCTTCAGCAATGGGGCTGCTCGGTCCCCACTCTGGTTTTTGCCAGCATGTCTCTGTCTCCCATTCTCTTTGACGTTGTTCAGTCGCCTAGAAAGATGTGCAGTGGCATTCACAGGCAATGACTGGCATCAGATTTCCCTCATTATTCTGCCATAGAGTCAGCACTGAAATCGATGGGAAACCAAGTGCAATCACGTAAAGTTGATTGCCATTTGGGTCCTATTGATTATCCTGACAAATCTATGACAAGAAGAATAGCTGCGCCGGATGGCAAAAAGGTAGTGACTACACATGCTTCAGCTGCCATTTGAGGTTGGCTCACATAGCATCTGCCCATTGATCTAGATCAGAAAGTAAGAAAGAGACGCCCTTACAGAAAAGCAGGCTAGTGGAGGGAAAACGCTTATTCTTGTCCACTAATGATGACCTCTTAAACTTACCTTCAAGGACAATCATTCAACAGTGCTCCTTTTTTCTAACCTCGAAATTTGTTGGAGAACTGAGGACCTCTGGGGACCATCTTGGACTGAGTTACTATAGATTACCCTCTCGCTACAGACACACAGAGATGCTGAATAGAATAAATGAACAAGAACTTGCAAATATGTAGCTTAGTTCAAAATAAAGGAAAGCAAATCCTTACAATGCAAAACTAAAGAAATAAAAAACAAGGCTCCACAGGTTTGGGCTGGGGATAGGGTGCAGCATCTGATCCAGCTAAAGTTCCTTGTGGCCAAGTATTGGGATTTAATGGCCATATAGGGACAGAAGATATGGCCTTGGGTCAATGAAAGATGAGATGGAATGTCTTTTGTTTTATAAAACCAGATTTCCAAAAGAGTGGTCCCTTCATTGAGGGTAGAAGAATGCTGATCGGGTCAAGGATTTACAAGGAGGTGGTCTTCACCCACAACTTTAAATGGATTTAAAGTTTCTAAAAAAATGAAGCCACAGGTTTCTGCTAGAAGTGTAATATGAATTTTCACTACTTATATGGTATGAGAATCCCTAAGCTGAAAAATCAATATTGGTTTCAGATCAATAAAATCCAAGCCATCTGGCTGAAAGAAATGGAAACACATCCTGTAGGGATCCTTCTACAATCCAGGACACACGGGACTTCAGAAATGTGATGGTTTGAAAGATATTGGTCAAAATATTCTTGATATTCCACTTAATTCTGGGCCGGCTCATGACTGCATTGACCGGAGTACAGCTGAAATGATGCTACATTATTTTTTTTTCATTCTTTAAAAAAAAATTTATTTTATACTGGAGTATAGTTGATTTACAATGTTGTGCTATTTTCAAGTATACAGCTAAGTGATTCAGTTATACATATACAAGTGTCTATTCTTTTTCAAATTCTTTCCCCGTTTAGGTGATTACAGAATATTGAGCAGTTTCCTGTGCTATACAGCAGGTCATCATTGCTTATCTATTTTAAATGTAAGCAGTGTGTACATGTCAATCCCAAACTCCCAGTCTATCCTTCCCTCCCCACCATCCTTTCCCCCAGTAACTATAAATTCATTTCCTAAGTCTGTGTTTTTGTTTTTATGAATAAGTTCATTTATATCATTTTTTATATTCTAAGCTGGTTTTAGAAAAGGCAGAGGAACCAGAGATCAAATTGCCAACATCCGCTGGATCATTGAAAAAGCAAGAGAGTTCCAGAAAAACATCTATTTCTGCTTTATTGACTATGCCAAAGCCTTTGACTGTGTGGATCACAATAAACTGTGGAAAATTCTAAGAGAAAGGGGAATACCACACCACCTGACCTGCCTCTTGAGAATCTATGCAAGTCAAGAAGCAACAGTTAGAACTGGACATGGAACAACAGACTGGTTCCAAATAGGAAAAGGACTACGTCAAGGCTGTATATTGACACCCTGTTTATTTAACTTATATGCAGAGTACATCACGTGAAATACCAGGCTGGAAGAAGCACAAGCTGGAGTCAAGATTGCCGGGAGAAATATCAATAACCTCAGATATGCAGATGACACCACCCTTATGGCAGAAAGAAGAGGAAATAAAAAGCCTCTTGATGAAAGTGAAAAAGTTGGCTTAAAGCTCAACATTCAGAAAACAAAGATCATGGCATCTGGTCCCATCACTTCATGGGAAATAGATGGGGAAATAGTAGAAACAGTGTCAGACTTTATTTTTTTGGGCTCCAAAATCACTGCAGATGGTGACTGCAGCCATGAAATTAAAAGACATTTACTCCTTGGAAGGAAAGTTATGACCAACCTAAATAGCATATTCAAAAGCAGAGACATTACTTTGCCAACAAAGGTCCGTCTAGTCGAGGTTATGGTTTTTCCAGTGGTCATGTATGGATGTGAGAGTTGGACTGTGAAGAAAGCTGAGCGCCGAAGAATTGATGCTTTTGAACTGTGGTGTTGGAGAAGACTCTTGAGAGTCCCTTGGACTGCAAGGAGATCCAACCAGTCCATTCTAAAGGAGATCAGTCCTGGGTGTTCATTGGAAGGACTGATGCTAAAGCTGAAACTCCAATACTTTGGCCACCTCATGTGCAGAGTTGACTCATTGGAGAAGACTCTGATGCTGGGAGGGATTGGAGGCAGGAGGAAAAGGGGACAACAGGGGATGAGATGGCTGGATGGCATCACCGGCTCGATGGACGTTAGTTTGAGTGAACTCCGGGAGATGGTGATGGACAGGGAGGCCTGGCGTGCTGCAATTCATGGGGTCGCAAAGAGTCAGACATGACTGAGCAACTGAACTGAACTGAACTGATGAGGTATTTTCTTTCTCTGACTTACTTCACTCAGTATGACAATCTCTAGGCCCATTCATGTTGCTGCATATGGCATTATTTCATTCTTTCTTATGGCTGAGTAATATTTTATTGTGTGTGTGTGTGTATGTATGTGTGTGTGTGTGTGTATACAAGGCTTCCCTGGTGGCTCAGCAGTAAAGAATCTGCCTCCATCTGTTTGTGTCATCTTTGATTTCTTTCATTAGTATTTTATAGTTTTCTGCATACAGGTCTTTTGTCTCTTTAGGTACATTTATTCCTAGGTATTTTTTTCTTTTCATTGCAGTGGTGAATGGGATTGTTTCCTTAATTTCTATAATTTTTCATTGGTAGTGTATAGGAATGCTATGGATATATGTGTATTAATTTTATATCCTGTGACTTTACTATATTGATTAGTTCTGGTAATTTTCTGGTCCTTAGGGTTTTCTATGTAGAGCATCATGTCATCTACAAACAGTGAGAGTTTTACTTCTTTTCCAATCTGGATTCCTTTTATTTCTTTTCCTTCTCTGATTGCTGTGGCTAGGTGGGATGGGGTGGGAGGTGGCAGGAAGGTTCAAGAGGGAGGGGACATATGTAAATCTATGGCTGATTCATAAGGATGTATGGCAGAAAACAACACAATATTGTAAAGTAATTATCCTCCAATTAAAAATAAATAAATTAACAAGAAGAGGTCTTGAACCTACCACCTTGTTTGCTGAACCACTTATGCTAGAGCCCTAAACCTCCATGTAAAGAAGTACATTCTGAGACTGCCATGTCGGAGAGTTCACATGTAGGTGCCCCCACTACATGTCAGCTGAGCTGTTAACTGAGAGCCAGAATCCAGAACCAACTGCCAGCTCTGAATGTGAGCCATCTTGGATGTGTAACCCAGTAAAGCCTTCAGATGACTCTAGGCTCAGTTGGCATCTAACTGCCAAACCATGAAAGAACTCAAGTAAGAGCTACTCAGTCAAGTCCTTCCTGAACTTCTGACCCACAAAAACCTTTGACTGTGTGGATGAGCAACATAGTCATTTTAAACCACTATGCTCTGGAGTACTTTGTAGCAATAGATAATCAGAAAAGATAGGGGGAGAAAATCTGAGGAAGAGATGTTCACTAACACAAATTATGAACATGAGCAGAAAGGATCCTCAATGAAGGAGAAGTCCACAAACAATATTCAGGAAGATACTAAGAACTAGAGACATTGTAATAATCTAAAAGAGATAATATGATGTATGTTAAAATGATTAAAGATGAGATCAGACATTCAGGGTGGTAAAGAATATATATGTATAACTGAATCACTTTGCTATATACCTGAAACTAACACAACATTATTAAATCAACTATAATATAAAATGAAAAAAAATTTAATTGTTAAAGAAATTTGACACATACTCTGCTAGTGATATGGGCTTCCCACGTGGCTCAGACAGTAAAGAATCTGCCTGTAATGTGGGAGACCTGGGTTTAATCCTTGCATCAGGAATATCCCCTTAAGAAGGGAATAGGAACCCACTCCAGTATTCTAGCCTAGGGAATCCCATGGACAGAGGAGCCTGGTGGGCTACAGTCCCTGGTGTAAGAGTCCCTGCAAAGAGTCAGACACGACTGAGAGATTAACACTTTCATTACTAGTGATACTGTGGAGAATCAGGAAGGCACATACATGATTGTTGGTGGGGCACAAGATGTTCTAACCACTATGAAGAACAATTGAGTTATATCTATTAAAATTACAAATATAGTTATGCTTTGACCCAGCAATCCCACTCTGTGACTCTATCCCATATAGCTGAATGCTCTTAAAATGACATTCACTACAATATTATCTTTAAGTGTTAAAAAAAAACAAAACAACTAGAAACAATCCAAGTGTAGGGTATTGGTTAAATTAACCATGATATATCCACACAATGGAAAGCTACGTAAAGGCATAAAGGAATGAGGTCATGTTTTTACATACAAAAAGCAAAACAGACCAATGTTATTATAGTATATAAAGTTGCCTTACGGTAAACAAGGGAGAAAAATCAATACACATTTTAAAATCCTTATATTTGTATAAAGAAACACTAGAAGGATACATAGCAAACTACTTAATGAAGTTATTATTGAGGGAGTAATGCACTGACTTTTAAGCTATATATAAAAGGAGACTTTAAAGTGAGACGTTTTAAAATAGGAGTTAAAACAATAATGAAAAACATGAAAAAAATAGTATCTGAAGAGAGTTATTTGAAAAAGTAATCAAAATTGAAATTTAATGTCTATGTTAAAGAGCTGAAAACAAACCTGTGAAAATTACTTATAATCCAGCAAAGAGAAATGAAGAGTTGGAAAATATAGCCAAAAAACCTAAGAAACATGGAAGCAAGAATAAGAAGGTACAATACACATCTAATTAGATTCCAATAGGAGAGAGTAGAGAGAATGGGGTAAGGTCCACACAGTGAAACTGCAAAATACCAAAAATATGATAAAACAGGAAAAAAGACCAAAGAACAAAAATTAGACTGAGGCTTAACAATAATGTCAAAAGATAACTGAATACTATCTTCAACTGTTAACTTCAATTCTATTGTCAGTAAGATTGAGTTCATTCAAGACTGAGTCAAAACAAAGATAATTTTAGAAAAACAAAGAATGAGAGAGTTGACATGCATAGAACTTTGCTGAAAAAACTCTAAAGGATATATTTCAATAAGAAGGAAACTGAACCCAAGATAAAGAACTGGGATGTAAGAGTAATATGAGTTGTCATTGCTCAACATGGAGTTCAAATCTAAATAAATATTAACTATAAAAACAATAACAATGGAGGTTAAGAAACAAGGGGCAACTAAATACTAGGCAACAAAAACATGGAAGATAGGAGGATTATGCTTAGAGTTTGTGTTCCCAGATCTTCTCTTGTTCAGGTGGAGGGTAAAGATACTAACTTTTTAGGCCAAGTATTGCATGTTAAGCATTTAAAGGTTTGCATTAAAAGAAAGAAATGGAACGATAACTTACAAATGAGAGAAAAAAAGAAATTTTTAAAAATCAGTAAAAAATAGAAACCACGAGAAGGCATGATACACAGAAAATGAAAAAGATGTTAGAAATAAAGATATTAGTAATCACAAATATATGTAGTTATTCAACTCAGCTATAGTTTCTCACCTCAGATTTTTTCTATCAAGAATACTTTTTATTACACAGGTTTCATATATTCAACAATTATTTAGGGGACACTGAGAGGCAAAGAGTTCAATTCTAAAACTCCTTGTTCACCCACACAGACATCTTTGGGTTCAGCCCAACAGAAATGAGATAAAGTTATTGCTTTGTGAACTGAAAGCTTCAATTAAATATGTCTTCCAGAGTCAAGAACAAAGCTCAGGATCCTCTTAACTCTTAATAGGAGTGTACACACAAATAAAACCTAAAAATGTACCTTAGATTACCCTGTCACCTTTAAAAATTAATATTAAAATCAAATCCCATTTCTCAAAACATCATGAGAAGTGCACCCATATTTACAGACCCCATTAAATTATGCATAAATAAAATCTGTAGATTCAATGCAGTTTCTTAAAACACAGAGCCTCCTCTGGGACTTGGGCATGACAGACAGCAAAAAAACAATGCTTCATGCCTCCCTTTTCAAGTTTCTTCGAAACACCAAGATATGAAATAAACATGCAGAATAAAGCTCTGTACTTTAAAAAAAAAACAAACATGTCATTTCAAAGAGTCTCCTATTTGAAAAGTTAACTTTCAAAGTTTTTTGTTTTAAGGAAAACATAAAATCATCAGTAGGCTTTGTTTCTACAAGTTTCGTAAAACCCAAAGGGCCCTTTTGAACAAGGGGTTTTAAAGTGTGTCAAATACCACCTATTAACCACTGGTTATTTGGGGATAGGATCCTTGCCTTCTATGGTATGTAAGATGAGACTGAAGAAGCTATATACTTTTAGCTTAACACTGAAAGTTATTGTTGATCTGAATCATATCATTTGATATTTCAACAGCCAAGTGTGTGTGGGTTTTTGCTAGCCCGGGGAATTTATTTAAGAGGTTCTAAAACTTGTACCACCACTTACAGAGAAAGGAAGAATGGAGTTCCACAAAAATAAAACATAAGCTTAATGCGTAAAGAACCAGCACTTATCACCTTCTGACATCTCATCCACAGAGTTATGGAGACACTTCAGCACTCCTTAATTACTAAGGAATCCAGGTGGGCATGTGAAGACCTGGAAATCAACTGAGGCCTTTTTCATAGGAAGGTGGGTAACAACTCTGTCCCCCAGGCAAGTGAGGTGCCAGTCTGCCCTGGTGGAGATGGTTTGGGAGTCCGTTTCCTTCTAGACTCTTCAGCCCCTGGTTCACCACCACTTTACTTCTTGTGCTTCTCCATCTTCTCTAGGGTTTTGCTAGGATGGGCTGGACTGTGGTCTCCAGGATGGTCCATCTCTCAGGGCTTCTTTTATGTAGTTCTGCAGGGTAGACACAGCAGCGCAGATGGCCTGGTTGCCAAGTCCATGGATAATCAGGCTGAAATGAGACAAGCAGTTCTGGATGTTGGTCTCTAGGAATGGGGTGGGCTGGTTGTTCCCATTGGGAGTTCAGCCTTGATTGAGAAGGTGTGTGAATCCTTTACACACTTGATGTGCAGCCAGCAGCATATTCTTCCTAGCTGCCATCACATGCTGTCCTCCGAGATGCTGCTGCTGCTGCTAAGTCACTTCAGTCATGTCCAACTCTGTGCGACCCCATAGACAGCAGCCCACCAGGCTCCCCTGTCCCTGAGATTCTCCAGGCAAGAACACTGGAGTGGGTTGCCATTTCCTTCTCCAATGCATGAAAGTGAAAAGTGAAAGTGAAGTTGCTCAGTCGTGTCTGACTCTTAGCGACCCCATAGACTGCGGCCTACCAGGCTCCTCCATCCATGGGATCTTCCAGGCAACAGTACTGGAGGGGGGTGCCATTGCCTTCTCTGGTCCTCTGAGATGAGGTCTGGTTAAATACTCAGCCATGGATTTACTAGGAAATTCTGCTTTGCAGACATGGGCAAAGTCCTAGGCCAAACAAACAGCCTCACCTTCTACTAAAGATGCCAGGAGGGTGACATGAGGGGTGATATGAGTAGTTTTCTGTCCCTTGGCTGGAAGATTAAACTCATTTTTGTCCAACTTCTCCTGCAAGGACTGGCCAACATTTTTACACTTGGCTTTTCTAATACCTACTGGGGCTTCCCAGGTGGAGCTAGTGGTAAAGAACCTGCCTGCTAAAGCATAAGACTTAAGAGATGCAGGTTAGATTCTTGGGCAGCAAAGATCTCCTGGACAAGGAAATGACAACCCACTCCAGTATTCTTGCTTGGAGAATCCCATGGACAGAGGAGCTTGGAAAGCTACAGTCCATAGGGTCACAAAGAGTTGGACACGACAGAAGTGACTTTACACACACATGCAAGAATACCTACTAGTAATGACGCATCTAAGTACTCAGGTGGGGACAGTCACTCCGGACTTCAGCAACTGCCACTATGTATTTCCATGTAGAGCTGCAGATGGACAATCTTCCAGGGACCAAGCAGAAGACCTTACTGAGATTCATCAGAGCCCCCACCAGCTCCTCCTGACAAAGCAGAGTCAAGGGGTTCTTGGTCATTGAAATAGGACCTTTGCTGAGTAATTGTCTGATCATGTGGAAATAGATGCTGGTCGTGGACATACTACACTTGTCAGCATCCTGCATCTCCTCCACCTGGGGCCCCGGTTCTCAGCCAAGCCCATGGTGTCCAGGGTGTGCATCACTTTAGATTTTTTTTAATCGATAAAAATTCTTTAAATATGATGACAAAAGAGATGAAGAAAATAGGCCAACCCAAGAACAGAAAGAAATGAGATATCCACAATATGCATGTCAAATGAAATAATCCTCAAGTCAAAAAGGTATTATTTGGGATAAAGTAACTTGTTACATAGTATTAAAAAGGAAAAAAATACATATCTATAACAGTCATGAATTGGAATGCATCTAACAGATCTTCCAAATATATAAAGAAAAAAAAAAAAAGCCAGTACTGCATAGAGAATTTTAAAACTATCTTTTAAATTTACAAAATTCTAAAAGTACAGAATTTTAACACACCTCATTCAGAGAGATATAGGTTAAGAAGAGGAAAACTTAAGTGTATAGAAGAGTCAAGCAACACAATCAACAAGCTTGAGCTAATGGATTATGTAGAACCAAACCCAACAGCTTGTGAACAGATATTTTTCTCAAACACTGGAGACTGCTTACAAAAATTGACTACATACTTAATTATAGAAAATCTCTCTAAAGTATTTTTTAAAAGTCTCAGAAATGTCAAATAGGACTTTCCATGGGGGTCCAGTGGTTGAGAACCTGCCTGCCAGTGCAGGAGACAGGAGGTTTGATCCCTGGTCTAGGAAGATTTCACATGCTGCAGAGCAAATAAGTCCACGCACCACAACTACTGAGCCCACGTGCCGGAACTCCTGAAGCCTGAGCACCCTAAAGCCCGTGCTTCACAACAAGATAAGCCACCACAATGAGAAGCCTATGCACCACAATGACGGGTAGCCCCCATTTGCCACAACTAGAGAAAGACTGCAAGCAGCAAGGAAGACCCAGTGTAACCAAAAAATCAATATAATAAATAAAATGTCAAATAGTATCTCAGTCTTTACACTATCTTACATCATCTACCGTTTGACTTATTTAGTGTTTGTTCACACATGCATGTGTACATACACCAAAGGCACGTATCTTTGGAGAACAGATGGAAAGCTTTCTAAAAAGAAAGGTTATTTTTGTCCTGTTTTCTCGAGATACTGTCTCGTATGATTCGCCATCCATGTGTTGCTATTTTCATTGTGTTTTTCAGCTGTTCATCAGAAGGGTAGTGTTGGAAACATTTGTTCTACATATCTATGAATGAAATTTGTGAGCTCTCAGTTTGACCTCAACTGCAAGTTTTGGTAGCAGGATGAAATGGAGGATAGAAGACAAAAATAAGAGTTCTTAAAAATATTTTTTCTTTCTTGTCAACATATTTAAACAGCCTCATTAGCTTTGTAGTCTAAGAAGAAAATAGCTGGAAAAGAGAAACTGATTCCTTTATTAACTACTCTCTTGATATTAGACCTGTTAACTTGATGGCCTAGGAGAACCTGTATTGGCAGGATGCTGACAAAAAATAATGAATTGAATTTGACCTCTTTCTTTATCATAGGATGAGTTGCTGTATTGATATGGTAGAAAGACGCTTCTGTTCCTTTTTACATCAAACTCAGAACAAAATTCTACAGTTCTGAAGCCTATAATTACTGCTTTGCATGTAGGGCAAGTTTAAGAATTAGGACCATGTTTTTTTAAAAAGTTTTAGATGTTACAATTTTCAAACAATATTCCAACAGTACGTGATGGGGGCTTGGGAGGAAAGATCTCGTCTATGTGACAGGAAGCTAAAGACATTCTCTAGATCTGTCCCATAATGATAGAAACTTTGGGGGCCCTAACACAATTTTAGAACAACATCACAAAGCTTGTATAATAGTACCAATTAATACACAATGTTGAGACTTGTAAACCTGTTATATTGAGCTGAATTGAGAACATAAAATGAATGCAAACCTGTAATTGTACACAAAATAGATATAAAGACATGAGGCAGATTGAGTGATGCTCATTAACTTCTCCAAGACCACCTAGTTGGTGAATGACATCTCAGGATTTGATTCTAGGTGCCCCTTCTTCCAAGGCTTATATTCTTCCTACTTCACAATTTTGCTATATGCTTTACAAGCTGTACATTGTGAGGTAGGAATTTAACTCACTTGGAGGAACATTTTGTATCAGTACCAGAATCCTTATTTACCTTGCAAAAGAAAACCAATATGGGCCAATATGATTGTATCATTTAAATCTCAGAAGCAGTTCTACTCTCCCACATTTGGAAATATGTGCAAACAATTTAATCAAATTTCAAGTAGCAAACCAAACTTCAGTTCAGTTCAGTCGCTCAGTCATGTCCGACTCTTTGCGACCCCATGAATCGCAGCACGCCAGGCCTCTCTGTCCATCACCAACTCCTGGAGTTCACTCAGACTCATGTCCATCGAGTCAGTGATGCCATCCAGCCATCTCATCCTCTGTCGTCCCCTTCTCCTCCTGCCCCGAATCCCTCCCAGCAACAGAGTCTTCTCCAATGAGTCAACTCTTCGCATGAGGTGGCCAAAGTACTGGAGTTTCAGCTTTAGCATCATTCCTTCCAAAGAAATCCCAGGGCTGATCTCCTTCAGAGTGGATTGGTTGGATCTCCTTGCAGTCCAAGGGACTCTCAAGAGTCTTCTCCAACACCACATTCAAAAGCATCAATCTTTGGTGCTCAGCCTTCTTCACAGTTCAACTCTCACATCCATACATGACCACAGGAAAAACCATAGCCTTGACTAGATGGACCTTAGTCGGCAAAGTAATGTCTCTGCTTTTGAATATGCTATCTAGGTTGGTCATAACTTTTCTTTTTAGTTTGCAGCAATTGAGCTCTCTAACTTCATTTACTCACTTATTTCTTCCCTTTTTAACAAGTACTTATTAGATGTCCATTGTGTGCCCAGTATCACATTCTATGTTAGATAAGATAGAAGTTACATCTTCAATTGTCTTTTCTTGTGGAAATGCTTATAGTTCAGCTGTAGAAAAGCAATATACAAATAAACACTCAAAACAACTGTAGACTGGTTCTACAATCATATATAGACAAATGAAACTGTGTGTTGTGGACTTCAGAATTCAAAGAAAGGGCAATGTCGCTATAAAATGGTATTGAGGAGGTAAGGCTTAACTAGTAAGTAGAATCACTAAGACTTGATGAAGAGTGTGATTTAGTTAGAATCACTAAGACTTGATGAAGAGTGTGATTTAGTTCAGCTTGGAGGGCAGCTTGAGTTTAGAAAATAGGAGGAACCAAAGTCAGAGTGTGGACCCAAGCCCTCTCTGATCTCCCAAACTAATACAGCTTTCCTTCTTTTGGTCCCTGATTGAGCAACAGACTGGTTCCAAATTGGGAAAGGAGTACATCAAGGCTGTATATTGTCACCCTGCTTATTTAACTTACATGCAGAGTAAATCATGCAAAATGTCAGGCTGGATGAAGCACAAGCTGGAATCAAGGTTGCTGGGAGAAATATCAATAACCTCAGATATGCAGATGCCACCACCCTTATGGCAGAAAGCAAAGAATTAAAGAGCCTCTTGATGAAAGTGAAAGAGGAGAGTGAAAAGTTGGCTTAAAACTCAACATTCAGAAAACGAAGATCATGGCATCCAGTCCCATCACTTCATGGCAAATAGATGGGGAAACAATGGAAACAGTGAGAGACTTTATTTTTGAGGGCTCCCAAATCACTGCAGATGGTGACCGCAGCCAAGAAATTAAAAGATGCTTGCCCCTTGGAAGAAAAGCTTATGACCAACCTAGATAGCATATTAAAAAGTAGAGACATTACTTTACTAACAAAGGTCCATCTAGTCAAAGCTATGGTTTTTCTAGTAGTCATGTGTGGATGTGAGAGTTGGAGTATAAAGAAGGCTGAGCACTGAAGAACTGATGCTTTCAAACTGTGGTGTTGGAGAAGACTCTTGAGAGTCCCTTGGACTGCAAGGAGATCCAACCAGTCCATCCTAAAGGAAATCAGTCTTGAATATTCATTGAAAGGACTGATGCTGAAGCTGAAATTCCAATACTTTGGCCACCTGATGCAAAGAACTGATTCATTTGAAAAGACCCTGATGCTGGGAGAAATTGAAGGTGGGAGGAGAAGGGGACAACAAAGGATGACATGGTTGGATGGCATCACTGACGTGATGGACATGACTTTGAGTAGGCTCTGACCCCATGGACTGCAGGCCACCAGGCTCCTCTGTCCGTGGGATTCTCCAGGCAAGAATACTGGAGTGGGTTGCCATGCCCTCCTCCAGGGGATCTTCCCAACCCAGGGACTGAACCCAGGTCTCCCACATTGCAGCATTGCAGGCAGATTCTTTTCTGTCTGAGCCACCAGGGAAGCCCGTGTATGTATGTATGTACATATGTGTGTGTGTGTGTGTGTGTGTGTGTGTGTGTGTATTGAATTGCTGTGCTGTTCACCTGAAACTTACATGATATTATAAGTCAACTATATGTCAATTAAAAAATTAAAACAATGGTGTGTCTTTTCTAGGTGTTGATTGGGTGACTTTTATCTGCTTTAGTTATCCCAGGGTTTACTACTTTGCCAGATTTGAAGAATGTAATGGACATATTTATGTTCTCAGCTAACAAGACTCATAAATGGAAGCTTTAATGAAGGTTTTTATTTTTTAAACCAAATTTTAAAATTGTAATGTTCAGTATATAAATGAGAGCACATGTGCCCTGCCAGTTACAATAACACTACTTTTCCTATTGTTTACTTCAGCCTCTTAGATAATATATGCCTGGATAAAGACAGTTCAAGAAAGCAGTCCTTGGAAATTTGGTGTTCAGTTCAGTTCAGTCACTCAGTCATGTCCGACTCTTTGTGACCCCATGAATCGCAGCACGCCAGGCCTCCCTGTCCATCATCAACTCCTGGAGTTCACTCAGACTCATGTCCATCGAGTCAGTGATGCCATCCAGCCATCTCATCCTCTGTCATCCCCTTCTCCTCCTGCCCCCAATCCCTCCCAGCATCAGGGTCTTCTCCAATGAGTCAACTCTTCGCATGAGGTGGCCAAAGTACTGGAGTTTCAGTTTTAGCATTATTCCTTCCAAAGAACACCCAGGACTGATCTCCTCTAGAATGGACTGGTTGGATCTCCTTGCAGTCCAAGGGACTCTCAAGAGTCTTCTCCAACACCACTTTTCCTATTGTTTACTTCAGCCTCTTAGATAATACATGCCTGGATAAAGACAGTTCGAGAAAGCAGTCCTTGGAAATTTGGTGTAGTACTTACCTAATGGTTAATGATCCTGTAATAAATACATCAAACCGAAACATTCTTGTCAAAGCTTCTAGTTGGGGCCAAGATCATGATGGCAATATAGTTTTTTAATCTCTCCAAGTCACCTCATAGCAACTAGGATAGCAAAACAAACAGTCCACAGGCAACATCTTCAAGCAAAGCAAGTGACTGGTACGCCCATGAATTCCAGAATTTTTGAGTGAGTGAGTCCAAACTCTGACATCAGCAGGATCCCTATGGGTTTAATAGCTGTGCGAGTTTAATAGAGGGAGGATAAAGTGACTTTCTGATCATCTTAGCAGTCCCAGGACACAGAAATTGTCAACAAATCCTTCCAAAAGAAGTACTCCACTTTGAGTGGAATGTTCAGTAGGCAAATCTGAGAAAAACTGAGAAACATCTTTATAGTTTCCATTTGCAAGTAAGTCCAGAAAGAACTACAAGAACCCACTAAGGGCTGTCATAGGGTACTAAGGTAAATTAAATTGACAAGAACTTCAAAAATACACAATACCATCTCCCATCCAGAAGAACTGAGACTCTCTCTGCAAAAGAAGCTTGTTGGGAGTGGAATCTGAATTGAGCAAGCCAGAAACATTGGTGGGAGACAGAAAGTTTTCACACACTGGCCAGGAGAGGTTCTGAACTGGGCAGGTGGCTACAGAAAGGCCATGGTTTTTAACAATCTGTGGCAGGATCAGTTATGTCATTTGCAGAGCACAGTGCAAAGTGAAAAGCCAGAGCTCCTTGTTCATAAGTGATTAAAAATTTCAAGATGGTAACAGGAGAGCATGAAACCTGGAGCAGGACCCTGTGTGGCTATACAGGCCACATACCCATGAAGCCAGCCCTGCTTTGGAGCCAAAGCAGAAAGGGGACCCTCGAGCAGGGAAGCTAGAAAAGCAGCTCTGGTTTGCCTCTTCCCTATTTAGCACCCATCTCCTAAACACACAGGAAAACCCATCTACTTTAAACATGACCAGTGATTATGATCAAACCTTTTCCAATGATATAATAAGGAAAAAGAGGTGAATTTCCCTGGTGGTCCAGTGGATGAGAGTCTGTCTGCCAAGGCAAGGGACAGGGGTTCGATCCCTGGTCCAGGAAATTTGCACATGCCACAGGAACTGATCCTGCAACTCAACTACTGAGCCAGCATGCCCTTGAGCCTGTGCTCCACAACAAAAGAAGCCATCACAATGAGAAGCCTGCACACGCAACTAGAGAGGGGCCCCACCCCGTCCCACAACTAGAGAAAGGCTGTGTGCAGCAACAAAGACCCTGCTACTGCTGCTAAGTCGCTTCAGTCATGTCCAACTCTGTGCGACCCCATAGACGGCAGACCATTAGGCTCCTCTGTCCCTGGGATTCTCCAGGCAAGAACACTGGAGTGGGTTGCCATTTCCTTCTCCAATGCATGAAAGTGAAAATTGAAAGTGAAGTCGCTCAGTTGTGCCCGACTCTTAACAACCCCATGGACTGCAGCCTACCAGGCTTCTCTGTCCATGGGATTTTCCAGGCAAGAGTACTGGAGTGGGTTGCCATTGCCTTTTCCAACAAAGATCCAGTGCAGTAAAAATAATAATAATAATAATATTTTTAAAAAAAGAAATAAAGGAAAAAAGAATCAAATAACATGCCAACAGATAATGAAGGCACAGCAGAAAATTATGATACAAAACCTTTCAGGTAATAATACAAAATGAGGTTAAAAGAAAGTGATAAAGCTATGGAAAAGTGTTACTGAATGGAAGTTCTAGTGCCCTTCACCCAGTGAGGCCAAACAAACCAAAATGTCAGAGTTTGGAGCAGGAGACTGAGTGGTTTGTGCTCAAAAAACCCGCAACTTCCAGAAGGTTTCAGCTAAGCATTTTCAAAGGCAGGTGATGGTGGGGCGTCCCAGGGTAGTGATTAGTTGGTGCACAATTCTCTGATTTGTTGATGGTGATCACTTAGGTGCCAGAAGGCCTGGGGGCCAGTGGCTCAGGATTATCAACTGGTCAATTAGTTCCACTTGGTGGTGGTATTAGCATCTGAGAAACTCAGGAAATATGCATCAGATACTATTACCCAGGTACTTCAGAGAGGAGCTACAGAAGATGTGTGTGTGTCGGGGGGAGTCTGTCCTAGGAAGGGCCTGTAGGGTTCTGTTCAGTTATAATTCCTCCCTTTACTTTGTACCCCTCAACCTTGAGGAGAACAGGTGTTGGACAAGAAAGGGAGTAATGTGAGAATTCCCTGGTGGTCCAGTGATTAAGAATCTGCCTTGCAATGTAGGGGACACAGGTTCAATGCTGCAGGGGTAACTATGCCTGTGTGCCACAACGAAAGATCCTGCATGATTCAGTGAAGATTCAGTGAAGTGCTGCAACTAAATCCTGATGCGGCCAAGTGCATAAATAAATAAATATATATATAAAGAAAGGGAATAATATTTTGGATAGAGGTTCATCGTAAACTCGGCAGAGAAACTTGGTTTCAATCTCCAATCCTGTTTCATCCTTCCTCAGATCTTTCAGGGGATGGGGAAAGAACTCCTCTGGCTACTCCCTGCTCAAATGGAGTATAGTCCTGTCTCAACTTGGGGAACGGATGTAACCAAGCAGAACCTTATGGGGCCTTCCCAAACAGACCCCTCCCTTACATCCTCTGTTTTCCGCTGAGGTACCTAGATAATAGTATCTGATGCATATTTCCTGAGTTTTTCAGATGCTAAAACCACCACCAAATGGAAGAAATTAACTGTTTGATGATCTGAGCAGTAGCCCCAGACCTTCTGGAACCTAAGGATAGATCACCATCAACCAATCAGAGAATTGTGCATGAGTTGATCACATACCATGGAACACCCCTCCTCACTTGGCCTTTAAAAATGTTTTGCTGATGAGAATTCCCTGGTGGTCCAGTGGCTAAGACTCTGAGCTCCCAGTGCAGGGGGCCCAGGTTCGATCCCTGGTCAGGGAGCTAGATCCCACATGCTACAACTAAGACCCAGAGCAGCCAAATAAATAAATAAAAATTAAAAAAAAAATGTTTTGCTGAAACCTTTTGGGGAATTTGGGCGTTTAGAGGAACAGCCGCTTGTCCTCCTAGTATTGGCACCTTTACAATAAATGCTCCTTTTTCTTCACCACAACCTGTTATCAATAGACTGGCTTCACTGCATGGGGGTGAGCGGACCCAAGTTTGGTGCAGTAACATGGAGACAGAATTGGCAACATTTCCAAGTTTCAGGTCCTAGATCCAAGTCTTGTATAATTAAAATCTCAGTCCCTTAGTCCACACTTTTGGAGCCAGCCGACCCAATTAGAAGTAGCTGGAGGAGGGACAACTGAAACTTAATAGACAAGTGTTGGGCTGCATCCCACAGGCCTACAAATCCTGTTCTTGCCTAGTTTTAAGACCAAAGAAAGGGCCTGGAGACAGCACCAGAGACATCAGTGGGTTAATAGGTGGGGGAGCTCACATGTCTGAGGCAAGATCCTGGAGCCACACCTCACCATGTGAAGCAGATGGTGGGCAGAGCATGGTGGCAGTTTTTGCTCCCAGGGGGAAGGGTAAATTACCAGTTATAGGGTAATTGACTTCAGGTGGGCTCATTGGTTGCCAGGAAAACCAGTATAAGAACAGTCAGTAGTTGGGGTCTGGGACAGGTATGTAGGAACATCAGTCATGTGGGTCTAGTATAGGTGAAGCAGACACTGGTTGGGCAGGGGTTGTACAGAGAGCAAGACAGCAGCCATTTTGAGTAGCCTGACCTTACACCAAGATAGATATCATTTCCTGAAGACTTCAGGAGAATAAGTCTGAAAACCAGTCTGGACCTGGCAGTTTGGGGGAGACTTGTAGCCGGGGAGCCAGTTGTCTACTTTTATCTAAGCTGATTTTAACTTCTGATGTGGTATTAACATATACATAACAGGAGCTGATGGTCACTACACATCTCCTTTTTTCTGCTAACATCTGATCTGAAGCAATTTTATTGTCTAAAACTTTAAGAGTTACAAGAGAAGACCTTGAGGTTATAAGCTTGCAGCTGCCATCTGCCATCAGACACTGCTTTGAGAATGGCTGGTGGAGTCCTAAGTATGACACAACTCAGAAAATTCGAGTTCCCAACAATACAGTAACGTGCCAGAAATCATGTCCGTAATGGCAACCTAGTTTTACCTTAGATGTCTGAACCACAGCTACTCCATTTTGATTTTCAAATGCATTCCCCATCTCAAGACCCAAAAGCAGATGTACAGTGCATGTTCAAAAGGTTATAAAACAGGCTACTTTGATCAGTAAAGTTAAACCAGGTATAAGCCAGAATTACTTCCCCACACCTCAAAATGTGTGGATTTTTCCATCATTTTCCCTTTTGATTGCAAGTCCCCGAAGGGTTTCAGCAAAACTTTTTTTTTTTTCAGCAAAACATTTTTAAAGGCAAGGTGCTCACGATCATTAAGTAGTTAATTTCTTCCATTTGGTGGTAGTTTTAGCAGCTGAAAAATCAGGGAATATATGTCAGATACTAATGAATCAGGCTGCCAAGGTAACTCAGTGGTAAAGAATACCCCTGTCAACGCAGAGCCATGGGTTGGATCCAATCCCTGGGTTGGGAAGATCCCCTGGGGGAGGAAATGGCAGCTCATTCCAGTATTCCTGCCTGGAAAATCCCATGGACAGAGGAGCCTGGTAGGATATAGTCCATGGTGTCGAAAAAGAGTTGGACATGACTTAGTGACTAAATAACACAGCAATAACTAATGTATTATGTGGGTACTTCAGAGAGGAGCTAAAGCTGAGGATATAGGGGAGAGGTCTGTCCTAGGAAGACCCCTATAGAGTCCTGCTCAGTTACAAAAGCAGTGTAAATCAGAAATGACAAAGCTCTGAAATGCTATGGCTAACCAAAAGGAGGGTCTGAAAAGAGCTTTCAGGACTTAGGGACGAATGAGCAGATAAAGAAAAAATAAATTTCAGAAACAAAGACTCAAAGTAACACAAGAGTAAATAGTCTCCATGTGAAGTATAATAAGAGAAATAGGGGATAAGAAAAGAAAATGAAACAAACAGAAATAAAACCCTTCTGTGAAAAGCAAATTTCACACCCTCTAACCACTTGAATCCTACTTGACAAAAAACATGAAGTTTGTTTTTTCTCCTTTATTTGTTGAAGTTTGATTAATCTTACCCAAAGAGGTTATAGTTAATTAATTTTTAAAAAAATCCAGTTTCAAGGAGATATTCCAGCAACCAGTTCTGCATCCATATTCTTTGTAATTCATTAGATAATTTGATAACATTAACAAAAACATTTTTAATCTGCTTTTCAAAGGGAACATCTGTGTGTTATTGTTTGTGACAGTAGCTTTGTTATAGCAAGTGAAACATCTGGAGAGACTTGATTACTTGTTGACAGAAACTCCAATGCAAAATGTAGGTAAACGGCAGTGTATTTTCACTGGCTCAAATAAATAAGCCCAGCCAATGAGACTGTCCTAAGCTAATACATTTTGGAACATGGGAGTACTTGGGATTTTTATCTCTGAGCCATTTCTTGTAGTGGGTCTAGATCTGTGGCCAACATTGGTTTGGACCCAATTTAAAAGAATTAGAATTAAGACCTTTTAGCTTGTGACTTTTATTCTGGTTGTTAGGAGTGGCTTGTTCAGTCTCCAGCTTAACTCCCTGCTAGAAACAAAGAAAATCCAAGTCTTAACAATCCAGGTTGTTTGAACCCATGTTAATGGAATTTTTTAGTCTTTCTTTTTAATACTGGTTTTTAATTCACTTGATTATTAGAATAGGTTGGGTAGTATTCTCATTTGCCAATGAACAACTCAGGAGTTCAGAGATAAACAGATGAACAAGTGGCCTCTAAGACCCCAACAGGTAATTTATTGACCATTCTAACTTGATTACAGCTTAACTAGGTAAGTAATGTAAGGTGCCTAGCAGTGTGTGAAGCGTGGGCTAAGACCTCAGCAAAAGTAGAATCTAAGTGTAGAATAACACTGCTGATTATCAGCACAAAGGCCATCTCCTTCTCCTTTCTTGATGGCAGAGAACCTCTCATCCAAGAGATTGAAAATGCCAGCGTCTCACTTTCCAGCCTCCCTTGCAGCTAAGGCAGGGACATGTGACTCAATTCTGGCCAATGATAACTGAGGAATGGGGCTTCTGGGGAAGACTTCCTCCCTAATAAGAAATACTTCATGAGTAGAAACATCTTTTTTCTTTAGTTGGGCATTATTATGTTTGCACTCAATGCTTGGGACCATGACAGCCACTTTGCAACCATGAGGGGACATGCCCAGGTACCCTGAGTGGGACAGAGCAGAAAGATGGAGGGAGTCTGAGTTCTTGGTACCATTGTAGAGCCACTGAACTGACTCTGATCCCACCGACCTCTGGATTTTTTGTGTGTATTAAATAAATCAAAGCTATAGTTCTTCCAGTAGTCATGTATGGATGTGAGAGTTGGACTATAAAGAAAGCTGAGTGCCAAAGAATTGATGCTTTTGAACTGTAGTGTTGGAGAAGATGCTTGAGAGTCCCTTGGACTGCAAGGAGATCCAACCAGTCCATCCTAAAGGAAATCAGTCCTGAATATTCACTGGAAGGACTGATACTGAAGCTGAAACTCCAGTACTTTGGCCATCTGATGTGAAGAACCGACTCGTTTGAAAAGACCCTGATACTGGGAAAGATTGAAGGTGGGAGGAGAAGGGGACGACAGAGGATGAGATGGTTGGATGACATCACCAACTCAATGGACATGAGTTTGTGTAAACTCCAGGAGTTGGTGATGGACAGGGAGGCCTGGCATGCTGTAGTCCATGGGGTCGCAAAGAGTCGGACATGACTGAGCGACTGAACTGAACTGAACTGATTAAATAAGTATCCTAGTGGTGAAGCAATTTTAGTTGGGTATATAATTATCTACAGCCAAAAGCTTAGCTAATACATATTAAAGGAGCTCTCTCCTTTTCAAGTATCTCAATAGAACCTAAATCCAATTTTACTTTAATGTGCTGGACAAAATGTGCAGAAGTTGCCACTGAAGGGAACAGATCCTTTCCAAACCCCCACCCATTTCCACATTCACCCACTGTGTGTCCTCAAGTCTTCTTCACCCACAAAATTGAGATGGTTCCTGTTTCTCAACTCATTGTTTATGATGATTGGTAACCTAATTGATTTGTGCCGCCCCCCAGTTAAAGGCATTAGAAAAGACTTTTTTAAATGGTAGTTTTCCATATGAGCTCTGCACGAGCTGTGTTGTAATTTATGGATGTGCTAACAGGGGAAAGGACAAAGTGATCTGTAATTCACTGGCAGAGCCCTGAGAGGCTGTAGAATGTCCGTCCCTCCCCATCATCACACAAGTAATAACCATCAAGCCCATTGGTGGGCACTGAGGGACTTCCTTGCTTGTGAGCTTGTATCCTGCTTTGGATCTAAGCCCCCTGCCCAAAAGCCTTTGGTGATGACATCCCAAAGAAATCAGCACAGTGTCTCACTGAATCCAGCCCAGATTGAAAAGTAATGAACAATTACAGGATACCAAATTAATATTTAATGAAGATGTAAATTATTAGAGTCAATACTGAATTGCTCAGTGAAATCTCTTCCAGCCAGAGAGAGCAGCAGTGGTCTGAAGAGGCAGGAACTGTCTTTCTTATGAGCCATTGTTCTCTAACTTCTCCTCAGCTCTAGCTGAGGCCTTGGCTGATTCCCCTAACAGCTGATAGTTGCAACTAGATTGAAATCAATCTTAGAATTCTCCTAGCCATTTTATTCCTAATTTCCTTCTTTGTCCACTCTTTCTCTCTGCGCTCTCTGTGCACTCCGAAACAAACTCCATGTAGGGTTTCTGACATTAGACTTGCCAACTGCCAACACTCTATCCCTGTGTTACCTGGGTGTCTGCCCCGTTGAGAGGGACATGATGACTCCAGGGCAATTCCACACCTTTGCGGAGTGGGAAGAGTGGCTGAGCCTGCTGTGTCAAAAGAACCTGCAAATTCCTCAGTCAGAGCTGGGGGTAGGTGTGAAGGTGCTGGTCCATGAAACTACACGGGACACAGGGGGAGGAGGCAGGGGAGAGAGAATCCTGGGCTGCAGGGTGTATGGAGAATGACAGCTGGTTGTGCAGGACACTGAGCCCCTGAAGGGCCAAAAGATGCCCAGGGCTGTGTCTGTTGCTCAGTTTACTCCCAAGCCCCCATTCAGAAGACGTGATAACAGCACTAGGGGCTGGAAGCAAAAATAATCTCCCAGGAAAACAGTTTCCCAGCCAAGAGCCCCTGCACTCAACCAAGCTAGGGACTGAGAGATGAGGAAGTTAGCCCAAAGGCTTCTCTGCTGTTTTCCCGGTTGGTCTGGCAAAGAGCTGCTTCTTTGTCCACTAGGGATAAAGAAGACAGCACCTTTGCCAGGGCACAAGTCCTCCAGCAGTCTGGAGAAACTGTTTCAACACGATGCAGGCTGAACTCCATCCCCAGGGCAGCTGGGCCACGTGTAAGCAGTATGGAGCCCACAGTGAAGCCATCTAAGTCCCAGAGGAGGTGGGCTCTGCTTCCTAGGATCATGAATGATTGTGTCCACAGCTATGAGACTGCCTCTTGCCCTCCTGGAGCCTTGGGGAGCCTCAGCAAAGGGGAATCCCCAGGATAGCTGCAGCCACTGGGGAACACATGCTCCGGCTCACACATCCTCTCTCCCCGGCCGAGAATGCTCACTGCAGACTGGAATGTGAGAAGGGCTGCTCCGTCACTCTGTCATCACCTTTCAGAGCTGTTACTGTGCTATCTGGTAGCTCAGCAGGTGGCTTTCTGTCTTAACCTATTTTATTCATGAAGACTGATTCTAGGACCTACAAGGCTCTTAGTCCCACACTAATTTCTTTCTCTCTCTAAACAGCCTTGTGAAGGCTCAAGTAAGCCTGCGTGTCACAGAAGATGGAATGTTTCCCCCTGCAATGCTAGAAACCACTCTAGGTATTTCAAACAGAGAGGGGTTAACACCAGTAGCTGATTGTGTGGGTCACAAAAGAGTAAGAAGCCAAAGAGTGGTCCATCAAGCAACACGGCGATTGTTGTTGTTGTTTAGTTGCTAAGTTGTTTCCAACTCTTTGCAACCCCATGGACTGTAGCCTGCCAGGCTACTCTGTCCATGGGATTCTCCAGGCAGGAATACTGGAGTGGGTTGCCATTTCCTTCTCCAGGGCATCTTTCCAACCCAGGGATCAAATCTGCCTCTCCTGCATAGGCAACACTTTAGCCATATTCTATTTGTAAGAAGGGGGTCATTAGGTATAGCCCACACTCAAGAAGAAGGGATCACCAAGGGCATGAATGGCAGGAGGCAAGATCTTAGAGGCTGTCCATCACAGGATTGTAGCCAGAGGTACAGGCAGCTTTTGGTTTGGGAGTCCACAGCTTATGTAATCTGGAGAGCCCCTGAAATACAAAGCATTTTGTATTTCAATTTGTAAGCAATTTGTAAAAATTACAAATAAAAAATCACGGTCAGGTTTAGTAACTGGTGAAAGAATAAACAAAGTGGGGAAGAGCCATAAAATAGAATACTATTTGGCAATGAAAAGGAATGAAGTATTGATTCATACTACACCATGGATGAACCCCAAAAACATTCCGTGAAGGAAACCAGTCACAAAAGACCACATACTATTTGACTCCATTTATATGAAAATGTCCAGAATAGGCAAATCCAGAGAGACAGAAAGTAGATTAGTGGTTTTCAGGGCCTGGGAGCCAGAATTCACTGAAAAGTCACAAGGGAAATTGGGGGTGGACTGTGGTGACGGTTGCAGAACTCACTAAATTTACTAAAAACCATAGAACTGTACACTGACAATGGGTGATTTTGATGGTTTGTAAATGATATTTCAATAAAGCTGTTAAAAAATTATACACACAGGGCATTGGAAGAGGCCTGTGCAAGGGAGAGGCCCCGGAGCTTAGGCTTCACTAACTTTTTAGAAAATGTATCTCTGGGGAGGAGATAGAGCTATTGCAGAGACACTGCCTGAGGCGGTAAGGGGAGGAGGCGATCTCTGGGCTTCTTCCTTCCTTTCTCCCTGCAGTCTCCTGCCTAGGCCTCCTATTGGCCGGACCTGCCCAGAAGCCAGAGAAGTTCATGATACCGAGTGGAGATACCAAGGGCTGGGAGGAGATCTGAGAGCAAGGAGGCAAATGACAGCTACTTGGGCCCCATCCTGCAAGGCTGCCTCCACACCCCAATGCCAAGGCAACTTGGACCAACTCTATCTTTTGACGTTGAGCCATGTCTCAAGAGGAAACCCATAGAAGGCCCATGTTTCCAAATGAAGACCTAAGCTGTTGATTATTTATCATCAAACAGTATAGACAGCTGGGTTGGTTGGTTCACTTGAGCTAAAGGTTCAAAATCATTTATTCATGCATATATATGTATGGAAGGATGGAGAGCAGGCTTTGGGTGGGAAAGAGGAAGGGAACAAGGAGATAACTCATGGAAGAAGAATATTGGATGTGTTAGTCCCTGGTGGCTCAGAGGTTAAAGCGTCTGCCTCCAATGCGGGAGACCCGGGTTTGATCCCTGGGTCGGGAAGATCCCCTGGAGAAGGAAATGGCAACCCACTCCAGTATTCTTGCCTGGAGAATCCCATGGACTGAGGAGCCTGGTGGGCTGCAGTCCACAGGGTCACAAAGAGTTGGACACGACTGAGTGACTTTACTTATTTACTTACTCACTTACTTACTCAGTATTGGACGTATTGTCCCGGCTGCTTTTCTCATTTAGTGGTTGCAGGCAACGGGTAATAGAGCAGGCTGTGGGAGCAGTCAGCCCCAGATGCAGGCCAGAAGAGAATTCATTGTTTGTGGAGAACTTAAAAAAAATAATAAAACCTACTAAAAGTTGGTGTCTTTTATTATCAACATGTCGAAGTACTTCTAAACAATGTAAGTCATAATATTCCTCCCCGCATATCCCAAATACCTTATTAAAGTTCTAAAATTGCTGAAGTTACTGTTGAACTTTAAATAATAATATATAAGCTTCAGATGAGCACATTTTCATTACTTATCCTGTACGAAACATTGTTTTCTGCATGGGAGATGATGCAGAGAGCCCCAGTTATATAGTAGGTGATGGACACAGTGATCTCAGCTACACACACACTTGATTCTAGAGTAAGATCGTGTTGGTTTGAAATTGTGTGGGCTTACCTGGGCTGACGTCTGTGTCTCCAGTCCTGGTGGTACTACAGATTCCTTCATTCAAATGGGGGATTCAGAAACACAATGATCGCACAGTGACTGTGAACACGGAGAAACAGAAGTTGAGTTGCTTCAATCTGTCATTCTAGGGGCGGTGACTCTGAACCATGAGGGACTTACTCTATTGGACATGTTTTTTCATGTGGTTTCCCCCTCCTTCAAAAAGACATTAACGTATGACAACCTATATGAGAAAGGAATCTGAAAAAGAATGAATATATGTGTATGTCTAACTGAATCACTTTGCTGTACACCTGAAACTAACACAGTGTTGTAGGTCAACTACACGCCAATAAAATTTTTAAAAATACATTAACCTAAATAAAATATTAATCCAATTAATTCAGTTCCTTTTTCCTTTCAGCACTATTTCTTTTTACTTTACTTGTATCTTTATTCATTTAATAATTTATTTTTTATTTTTATTCAATTTGCTATTTCTACTAGAAGGAAAGTTCAACAAAAGATAGATTTTCACTCTCTGTGTTTCTTTCTTGGCCATTATAATCATTTGTTTTATTTCGTAATTATTACTGAAAAACGATTTTGTCATATAGAGGAAGTGTGTGCTCAGTTGCTTCAGTCGTATCCGACTCTTTGCGACCCTATGGGCCACAGGGCACCAGGCTCCTCTGTCTATGGGATTTCCCAGGCAAGAACACTGGAGTGGGTTGCCATGCCCTCCTCCAGGGGATCTTCCTGACCCAGGGATCGAACCCACGTCTCTTATGTCTCCTGCATTGGCAAGCAGGTTCTTTACCACTAGCACCAGCTGGGAAACCTGTTAGAGGAAGGGAGATTTAAAAATAATGTGCTCTGAGTGTCAAGTATTGATAGGTATGTGATGCATAGAACCCAAAGGTATCTTCCCCATAAATAAGGAAACTCAGGCTCAAAGAGGTGAAGAAATTTGCTGAAATCCACAAAAGTAGCAAATAAGAGACCAAAGATTCAAACAAGATTATATAGTTAGCAGGAAACATGTATTCTTTACATGTATGAACTCATTTGGTACTAACCACAACCAGTATCATTGTTCCCAATTGACAGATGAGTGACAAATGACTTGCCCAAAGGCCCATAGCTAGTAAAAGGCAGAACAAGGATTTGAACCCTGGTAGCACTGTGGACTCAATGGACATGAATCTGAGCGAACTCCAGGAGATAATGGAGGACAGGGGAACCTGGCTTGCTACAGTCCATGAGGTCACGAAGGGTTGGACACAACTTAGCGGCTGAACAACAGCAACAAAGCAGTGCCCGGAAGCAACCTGTGTAAACCCTTACTCTAAGCTTCCTCATCCACCAAGGCTCCCTGGCAAAGCCATGCTCAGTTCCCGTGGCTGCTGCGCTGTCCTCTCCACCATCTACTCCTATCAAGAAGGAAATCTAGCAGACGCATGTGGGTGATTTCTAAGGACACAACTGCCATCTGGTCTGAAGTTAGCTCAGCCTGGCTGTTCACTTGGTTTACTTTGAGGAGGGAAGGATGAGAAAGAAGACTGACTTTTTAGACATCGATCCTTGGGGGTTCTAAGATATATTTAACTCCTACAGACTCAGACGTCTTGGCAAGCTTTCATAAAGGCTGAAGCAAAATGCATGGTGCTTCCATCACAGGTAATACTGACCTGCAACACTAGATGGCAAAATGGTGCCATGTCACTGTGCTGTTATCCGAGAAAGCTTGGTATAAAAGTGTTCCCCCAAATCCAAATCCATTGAACTGTCCTTTGAAAAAACAATGTTTATTTTTGGAAAATAAAGTTCTATGTGGAGTTAATATCTTATTTTTAAAAAATCATTGTTTAGAAATGCCCTATTTTGGACAGTCTCAGTCGCCTAGGCTCTATCAAGTAGGTAAATATATGTCTCTTTGCCTAATGGCCCCCTGGTCAAAAGCTACCTCCTAATTGATCAGATAAAAACGGGAGGATAACAGAAGATAATGGAGATAGTACGAAATGTACTTTCAAAAGCTGCATGTTAACATAAATGTGACATAAATGTGACAAATGTATAAGGCACAGATGTCATCTGTCATGGCCTCTTTTGTTGAAATAAACAGAGAAGCCAATAACAAATTGGACACACTGCTCTTTCTCATTTCATTCATTCAAGAATAAGCACTTCTTACGTACAAGGCAGTTGTAGGCAGCACAGAATACGAAGAGAATTTTCTTGTGGCATTTAAGATATCTGTGTTCTAGAGGGAGACAAAAGACAAATGTGCCACTACTGTCAACCATCAGACCCTGAATCATTCATTCTCTGGAGCCTTACAGGTAGAGCTGCTAGTCCCTTCTTCCTCCCTCATCCCCTGCAAGCTGTGGGACCACCCAGGGTCCTGACCCGGGCAGGCAGCACATCAGCGTATCAAGACTGGCTCCATCCAGGGGCTCTGGGCTGAGTTGATATTGCTCAGTGAGTTGCCTGGGCAGATCAAATCTAGCAGAGTCCCTGTTGTCAGAAATGCAGAAATAAGCAGGAGGGAGGGAGGAATCAAGGTGTTCAGCTGTTGAGGAGAATTGGTCCAGGAAGTTTCTAGAACATTGCCACGGGCAGGCAATGAAGAGAAGATGCAACTGTTGTTTAGTCGCTAAGCTGTGTGTCTGACTCTTTGTGACCCTATGGACTGTAGCCTGCCAGTCTCCTCTGTCCATGGGATTCTCCGGGCAAGAATACCGGAGTGGGTTGCCATTTCCTCCTCCAGGGGATCTGCCCGACCCAGGGATTGAATCCGTGCCTCCTGCATTGCAGGCAGATTCTTTACCACTAAGCCACCTAGGAAGCCCCTGAAGGTGGAATTACAGGCCCAGAATATTATCCACACAGAGGCAGAGAGCTCTGTCTTGGTCAGGGGAACCTACAGGGATTAAAGCAATGGTCCTTAAAAGTATGGTCCAGTCACCAGCCTTAGCATCTCTAGGAAATTGTTAGAAATGTATATTCTCAGGCTCCACCCTAGATCTACCGACTGAGAAACTTCGGGGGTAGGGCTGAGCTGTCCCTGTGTTAACAAGTCCTTCCTGCCATGTTAAAGGTCCAGATCCACTGGGTTAGAGGATGGCCCCTGCCAGGGAGGGGTGATAGACGAGAGAAGCTAAGCAGGGATTAGACCTTGAAGCGCTTTGTGCTAAGGAGATATTTTTTTTCTGTTTGTTTTATCTTGTAGGCCACATGGGAGCCACCGAGGATTTCTAAGGAAGGAAGTGGTCAGAACAAATCTGTGCTTCCAATCCATCATTCTCAGGATGGCGTGGAGGAGGATGTGGAGAGAGGGGAGATACCTTCCCACCGCCACCACCTTCAGAGCATCACTAGTTTCTCTTCTGCCTCCACCACAAAGCCCCACCCCTGGCTCTCTTTGTTTCTTCTGTAGCCTTGTCTCCCAGTGATCTCACCAGCTCTCCTGGTGTCAGCCATCCCCTCAGCAGGTGACAACCAAACCTACTTCTTTAGTCTATATCTTGCACCAGGCAGACTGATTCGACTTCCTGAATGTCCACCTCACACTCAGCACAGCTGAACCTGAACTCACCATCCACAAACTACAGCTTCCTCTCCTGCCTTCTCCACTTCTGTTAGTGGCACGGCTGTCTATACTGCCATTTAGTCAACAGCTGCCCTGGGGGGTCATCCCCCAAACTTCTTCAAACCCAGGCTGACAATCACAGCCTGTTCAGCATTCTAGGCATCCCCGGCACATACTTTTATTCCAACACATTGACATGAGCGTTGGAGTCTGAGGGTGAGCACCTTAAAGTTAAACAAGGCTCATTTGCATATGCATCAAGGTGGCATGCAGCAGAGAGGCTGGACAGGGTAGAACTAGGATTTTTAGTGAACAAAGGAGTGAATTCCACCCCTTAAAGCTGAGGGTAGAGACCAGAGAACAGTAGGGAGGTGCATGTGACGCCAATTTGTATGGTGACTGCAAACCCATAAGGGTCCCTGGGAAGCCCTGAAAGAATGCACAGCTCAGGGGCATGAGGAAAAATTGGTTATGAGGAAGTGGGAGGAAGTTACAAGAAATGACAGAGGGAGTGGGTATGGAAGCAGAGGCAGCAGGTATAGATGAAACTTTCTAGAAGACTGGGGAGGGAAGAAAGGGAGATGGGCTAGCATTTCATAGGAGAAGGAAGAGAAAGGGAACGGTGTTTGGGCAGGGTCTTGTTTCAAAAGGTAGGGGAAACTTTGAATATGCAATTCAACAAAAAGCAAAAACAAAAAATCAGTGGAGTAGGAAAGACTTAAGATGACAGACAGGATTGAGGGAGTGCTCAAAACTCACAAAGACCAGGGTAGATGACATCATGGACACAGAGGGAGGGGCTGGTCTTGGAGCAGAGGATACCTCTCCCTGGTGGAGAGCAGGCAGGCTGAGTCGATGCTTTCTGAACATGTCATCTCTGAGGTTGGTGAGGAGAGGTGGAAAAAGATCCAGAGATGTTGAAGTGGTGAGAAAGACAAGTCAGCAAGTTCACAGAGCTGTCTTGTGATGCTGGGGAGAGAAAAATGGAGGCAGGAAGAGGTGGGTGGTCTTTGAGAGAATGGACAATGTTTAGAACTTGCAGAATTTGATTGGCAGTCAGTAAGAGGTCCCAGATGCAAGCTTCCCAGCATCATCTACACTGGGCCCACACCCTGAACTGCCTTCGTTTCTCCCCTGCCTGTTGGAAGCCTTCTCCTCTTCAAGCCCCGGCACCAAAGTCACTGTGGTTCTGAAATCTTCTTTGGGAGCCCATCCCCAGGCACAGCTGTTCTCGATAATAATAACGTTTATGTAGTGCTTTACAGCTTAAAAGCAATTACGCATATCTTTTCTTACATACATTATCTTAATTAACTGCTCTCTCTGTAGTTATATAGCACTCTGTTCCTAACAGGAATGTTAACACTTTATCAGTTTCATATGCCCCCCAAAACTAGATGCTCATTTTGTCTACTAGATTGCGAGTTTATTAAAAGGCAGCGCTGCACCTGACTTACCTTTGTAACCCTGTGTCTAACATAGCACCTGGTCCTGATTAGCAACACAAAGGCATGGGTTCAACTAAACGAATGAATCTCTGCTGCTGCTGCTGCTGCTGCTGCTAAGTCGCTTCAGTCGTGTCCGACTCTGTGCGACCCCATAGACGGCAGCCCACCAGGCTCCTCTGTCCCTGGGATTCTCCAGGCAAGAACACTGGAGTGGGTTGCCATTTCCTTCTCCAATGCATGAAAGTGAAAAGTGAAAGTGAAGTCGCTCAGTCGTGTCCGACTTTTAGCGACCCCATGGACTGTAGCCTATGAGGCTCTTCTGTCCATGGGATTTCCCAGACAAGAGTACTGGAGTGGGGTGCCATTGCCTTCTCCGAAACGAATGAATCTCTACTCAAAATATATGCTTACAACAATCCTATGGATCCTTCAAGACCTAGTTCGATGACAATTTATTCTTATATCCCATTAGTAGTATCTTCAGAGTAAATAAACATGCATGTATGCATGCTCAGTTGCTAAGTTGTGTCTGACTCTTTCTGACCCCATGGCTTATAGTCCACCAGGCCCCTCTGTCCATGGGATTTCCCAGGCAGGAATATTGATTGAAGTGAGTTGCCATGCCCTCCTTGAGGGGATCTTTCCAACCCAGGGATCAAACCTGTGTCTCCTGCATTATAGGCAGATTCTTTGCTGCTGAGCCACCTGGGAAGCCCTAAATAAACATAATTCCTTCTATTTTTTTCTCAGAAACTATGTTTTCATTCTTTAGGTTTCACAGTGATTTTATTCAGACTTCTTGAAATTACTCTAAAACCTTTAATGTTAAGGAGTCAGGAAAGACCTCAGGAAGTTTTGAACCATCAATGCTTCATTAGTCCTGAATGAAGTTTGGCACAGGCTTGGGATCAGCTTTGGGTAACTTTTCCTACTGGTTACTAAAAGATATTAAGAGGCACAATGAGGTTCTTGGCCCTAAATTCAGTTAGCATTACTCTTCATTGTTAAATAGTAAGGGCTTTTGCCTTGAAAGACAGAGTAGAAAACCACCCTGCTTCTTGAGATGAGCCAGAGTCGATTCTAAACATGTGGTTCAGTTTTAAGACATCCTGGTGATTTCAGTCTGTAGGCAACTCAGAACCTTCTACTTAACCTATGGCATCCAAATGGAAATAAAAGAGAATGGCCTCCTAAAAGTCTAAAAGAATACAAGGGCAGGTTGCCCCAATCCAAACTTCACTTACAGTTCCCTAGAGTTTGTGGGATTCCTAGCAGGAAGAAGGTGGTGGAAGCCATATTTTACAACTCCATTGATGGCTGCCATGTTCTGGAAGCCATTCCTAGCTTCCCTTCTCACTGTTGAGATCTGCTGGGAGGCAGGGATTGTGGTGAATGGATGTAGTGTTTCCCAAACTGGGTTACACATGAGGATCACTTATATGTGTTAAAAATATGGATTTATTGCAACTGACTTCCCTGAGATATGGATGCAGTTGATTTGAGGTTAAACCAGAGAATGTATATATATTTTAATTGTCTAAGGTTGGATTCACTTAGAATCAGACCTTGAGATAAATGGGAGAGCAAGGAGTTTTTCTGAGCAAGAATTCCAGGGGAGTAATAATAGGGAAGTGAGGGAGGAGAGACATCCAATAAGACATGTGTGATTGAGCAGTCATCTTTGTTGATGGTTGTTGTCAAAGGATGGAGTGTGGTCAGCAAGAGCATGGAAAACAAGTGGTTAATAAAAACTATTGAGTAGTCACATAAAATCCTAGTGAGGTTTCCCACATCTGGTCTCTTGTGAGCCTTGGCTGTATCCAAAACACCAGGACACTTGTTGCAGCTGACACTTTTAGTGCCTGCCTGTATCCCTTGGGCATTCAACATTCCTGTGCAAGCCAATCAGATGGCTTTCAACTGATCACATCTGAAACTCTTTGCCTTTGGGCAAGGGAGCCAGAGCCTCCTTGGTTCACCTGTCAGTCAGGCTGGCAGTGCCAGGAAGTCAACAATGGAAATTGACTAATACTCCAGCTTATACCTTCCTTGGGTGGAATATTTCTAAGATGTGATCCGTGATTTCCCTCAAAGATGACTCCAACCTTTTACACTGAAATGGACTTCAATCCACCTGAAATTTTAACAAGAATACTTTATTACCAAACAACTCAGGTGAACAACACACAGCTGACAAGAAATGGATTAGACAAAGGGAAAGATGAAAGCACAGTGTCTCATCTATTCCTGAAGAGGAGGGAAAGAAGGGTCCCAGTCCACATCGAGGTGTCTCAATTGTCTCAGCAGCTACGAAGCCAAGGACGTTGACATTTTCTATGCATCAAGACTGCCTGGGATGCCTTCCAGCTGCAGCATTGGGACCTTAATAAACGAGCCATATTATGTTTATACTTTACTGTTTAAGTAATGCTATTTCACTCTGTGTAAAGCCACTTAAAACACCAGTGGAAACACATGCATGGACCATGAAACAACTTTAAATGGATAATCAATTTTTATCACATATTGAGGGTTAGACTGCTGTATCTGAGTGAATTATGAAAGTATGTGCTCTGGCTAGGCGTGTTTGCATACCAAATCTTCTTCTTTGTCACAGAACCAATCTATTGTAAGCACACTGGGAGTTTTGAAACTCTAACACTGAAAAACTTCCATTCTGAAAGAATTTTTCAGAACTCTGAAACCGTGGATGTATTTTATTTGGGCTTAGCTGTGAAACACTGTCTTAGAACATCTTAATTCCCTTGTACAATTCTCCACTAAAACAGAGAGAATAGGATCAACATGTAAAACATAAAGAAAATACGGCCAGCATGAAGATGAGCTTACTGATGGAAGTATAGACTGTACAATGTACCCTAAAACTTATGGGCTATGGTTTCAGAACAAACATGGAGAATTTGTTAGGCAGTGACAAGTAAACACATGGAATTCATTACATCTGCAAAGCAGGGCAGGATGAGAAGGTAAATGTGGTCAAGGAGAATTTGGACCAATTCATGGATAACAGACCTTTAACAGTTCACTAAGGGGAAATTAAGGAAGTTCGAGTTACATCCTTAGCCCCTGAGGTTGATGTCATGGATGCAAATTGCCGGTTTCTTACAAAGGAGTGGTATCACCTTCAGATAGAGAACACAAGATTGGTGGACCACTGATCTGACATGTTGTGACATTTCTTATGTGAACTAGAGGATGTTGAAAATGTCATAAAATCTGAGAGCCCTGAACCACCAAGAAGCTGTCAGCTCTTTGATCTCTCAGGTTCCTTGAAGCACTTGCTGTTCTTTTTCTGGTCCCCAAAGTGAATGGAATGGTCATGATTACTCTTCTCACACACCTGATACAATACACACCAACTGTCAACTTCATAAAGCACTCTCAAAATTGATGATCTCCTCTATTTATAAATAAGGATGCAGAATTGTGAAGGGTAATAGGCCAATCTTATTTTTTTTTAAACTGATCCATACCTCAGACAAACATTAGTTCATTTATTTAGCACATTTGACCACATTCTAAGTACTAAAATAGAATCAGGATCAATACTCCAGCCAAGATAGCTTCATCACCAGTTGGCTTCACTTTTTTTTTTTTAAATCTTTTGGCCATATTGTGAAGTATGCGGGATCTTAGTTCCCTAAACAGGGATCAAACCTATGCCCCCTGCATTAGCAGTGTGGAATCTTAACCACTAGACTGCCAGGGAAGCACCCCCCCCCCCCACCCACCGCCGTTTCAGTTTTTTAAAAAAATTTTATTGAAGTACAGTTGATTTACAATGTCATGTTAATTTCTGCTGTACAGCAGTGACTCAGTTATATATATTCTTTCTCATATTCTTTTCCATTATAGTTTATCACAGGATATTGAATATAGTTCTCAGTGCTATACATAGGACCTTGATGTTTATCCATCCTATATATACTAGGTTGCATCTGCTAATCCCAAACTCCCCATCTATCTCTTTCCCAATCCCCTCCCCCTTGGCTGACTTCACGTTTAAAACCAGTGTTACATTAAGTTTGACTATGTGACAAATCAAGTGAGACTATTTCAATCAAGTCCCCATTTGATATGTGACCACGTGACATGTTCATACACTTAGGGACAACCACAGGGGCTACACATGTTCCTCAGATCTGAACTGTCACATCATGATAGGTTTACATCAAAAACTCTCATGGTAGAAGATATAATTTTGTGCATGTGATCATTTTAACTTGTATTAATTGATTGTATTAAATCATAGAATATTTTTTTAACCACAGTCTGACCTGTGTGCTGAGATGAATAAACATGCGTCTTAATGTAAAACATTCTTACATGAGAAAGAGCATTCTGGTTTTGTTTTAGGTCATTGTTCATACAGGTCTTTTCTAACTCATATTATTTTTCAAAATGTTCATAACCCTCTGAGAATTTATTTCTATTACCTCTGCCCCCTTTATGATTTGCAGGTCAAGAAGCAGGAGGAGAAGGAGGAAGAGGAGAGAGAGAAGGAGGAAGAGGAGAGGGAGAAGGAGGAAGAGGAGGGGGAGAAGGAGAAAGAGGGTGAAATTTAAAGAGATGGAATTTATTACCAAAGAAGAAATGATTTGTGAATAACAAATGTGCATTCAATCAGCACATGACATAGGTCAAACCTCTGTTTTAAGTGATAAATACATTAAGTTCATTAAAAAAGTAAATGATGGTAGTATTCATTTAATCAACATTAAATTCATCAAAATAATTTATAGATTTGGGTTTAAGAGAAAAACCACTAAAAAATTTCCATTTAAAAAAAGTTATTATCAGATGCTGGACTTTCTGATACATGACAATGATTCTCATTAAATCAAGGAGTGTTTTGAGTATGAAAATAATGCATGAAAAGCATTTTAAAAATTAAAATGGAAATGACTCTTCCTGCTTAGTAAATGTCATAAAAAAGGAGCAAAATTATATTTTCATTTACTTTCAGTAAAGTCTGAAACATCTAGCTTTCAAGCAAAATTGGCATAAAGATATAAGAAAAACACAAACAATTGAAGAAAATATGAAAATGATTGCTATAACTAAAGCCAGGAAATTATAGTGTTCTAAAGTTTTCTTTTTAATATTCCTGCACCAATTCCTTGAACTCTGAGTATAATCTACTAATATAACTCAATGGTAAATAACAGCAAAAAAAAAAAGTCATTCCTTTATTTAAAAGCAGATTTAAGTACCTACATGTCTTGTGTATTTAGTATTTTATGGGAGTAGCAGATGGGGGGGTTACAAAAGAAGTTTCAAATCATTCCTAAGTTGAAACTAAATTGGGAAGTAATATACATAAAACAACCAGGAAATTATAAAATAATACATTAGTATGGAAATATAAAATAATATAGCATAATCTGTCTATACAAATGTAGAAAGAACATAGATGGAAATGTCTGATCTCAGGTTAGAGAAAGAATTCACAAACCCTAGTAATTAACCAAATTTAAAAAGATGTGTTGTATACATATACTCTCTAAACATACACACATACACAAGCACATACATATAATTAGACATTCCTGTTGCTTCCAGATTACACTGATAGGTATTTTTCTAGCTAAAACTGTATCCACTGCAGTTTCTATTTTTGAATTCTCTAGTTGGTGTTTGATAGTAATTCGGCAGTATTCAACAAATCATAAATTAAGAGGAAATAACAGATAATCTTCCTAATGGGGAAATCCCTGTATACCCCTGAAATGAACTTCAGCTCTGCCAAATTCGTGTAAAATTCCCCATGTATTTGTTTCCAATTATTCCACATTAGGCAAAAGTATGCAACATGACTATGTTCTGCCCTAATATTCTTCTTCTTTACGTCTCTAAATCCTAACACATCTCTAACATTCATTTAATGAATAATAACATTTTGGTGCACTAGGTAATACATATGTTTTTTATTTGCCACAAAGAACTGTATTTCCTCAACTGATTTATGTACCACCTGGACAAAATTATTTTTATTACAGTTTATTTCATTTTCTCCAGCATCCACAAAAACACTTGTAAATAGTCAATGACAATGGCAAGAAAGAAAGAAGGAAAAGAAAGAGAAGACAAAATTGAAATTAAAAATCAAAACTCCACATTTCTTCAGAGAACCCCAATGAAAAATGCAGCTGGAATACTTTTAAACTAACAAATTCAAGGTAAAATTAAACAGTCACCTACTTTTTTTTTTCTGTGATTCCTTATGAACAACTAGATAAAATTCACTGGCAGTTCCAAATGTTTCCAAAACAGAAATAATTATTTGGTTTATAGTTTGCAGAAGGGACTTATAAAGAAACTATACAAGCGGCAAAAAGTTATCATGACATAATACAAAGAAAGTGAATGATATTTTTTTAATCGCATGACTTCATTTCCTGAATTATAGTTCATCTAGGACCTGAGAAAAAGTGCAGGGAGTATTCTACGACTTCTAAATTAAAAGTACTCCATGGATTATTGTGTCATGTATCATTTTGATGACTTTTATGGAATTTTCTTGATAATTTTTTAACCAACAAAATTGCAACATGTTAAAGTCAGCAATTCACAGACTGTTTGGAAAACATACCCTCTTTGGAGGCCTTTTGCTTAATGAATATAACATGGACTCATTTCATTCCTCCTTTCCTGGAATAGCTTTGAATTTCAAACATTTGTTAGCCATTAACTACACTTTGCATCTAATACTTCATACGTGTATAATGCAATTGGGAGTCCACATGTAAAACTAACTTATTTGTGATCCTATAACTCTAGCAATGGCCCTGACCAGTAACTGCTCTGGTCAATCCTCCCTTCCTCCCAAATCTGAACAACTGATTCTGACTGGAGCTAAACAGATTAACAGGATTTATCATCCAAAGATACTTTATGTGCCTTTCAAAGTTACCCAAGCCAAGTCCTCCAGAATCTTCTCTAAATGATTCATTGCTTTGTGTGTGTGTGTGTGTGTGTGTGTGTGTGTGTGTTTTTCTGTTTAGCTTTAAGTTCTACCCAAGTCAACATTTGTATCACTACAAGCCTGTCTTCAAAATCTGGTGACATGAGTTATTTTTGCATGATTCTCTGAAGCAATGAAAATAAGAGACGCTGGTTTGCTAGTGAACAGGTTCCCAGATACAGGCCATAACATGTACACATAAACATAAACATACATACTCATAATGTAGGTATTTCTTGACTCAGAAATGCCTAACTTATGAATCTCGTATACATAGAAACAGCTTAACCAGGGATGATATCAGCTGCTTTTGATAGCAGCCTTAAGTCTTTTCTGTTGCCCAGTTTCAGCCTCTCTTTACACTGATCCACAGACTTTAGGGAGAGGAGCAAGGTGGAGGTCATAGACATTTGGAAGATGTGGATTTACCAAGTGATTGCACACATACATCCCCACCCCCAACACACAAAGTGGTGGCTCTTTGTGTGATCTCTAAATGTTCACTCACATGCAGATAAGGTGTCTTACTATATGCATTAGGAATTACCCATTGGCTTCCACAGCCTTTCAGATATGTTCCACAGAACTGATTTGGGTCACTTAGCCCAGGACAGGGTTTCCCAGCTGGCGCTAGTGGTAAAGAACGCACCTGCCAATGCAGGAGATGTAAGAGACATGGGTCTGATCCCTGGGTCAGGAAGATCCCCTGGAGGAGGGCATGGAAACCCGCTCAGTATTCTTGCCTGGAGAATCCCATGGACAGAGGAGCCTGGAGAGCTACAGTCCATGGGGTCGCAAAGAGTCGAACAAGACTCAAGTGACTTAACACACACACACACACACACACACACACACACCCCAGAATGAGCAGCACAGAATGACCTGTGTAACCTAGTTGACGGCTACAGGCCAGTTCCCAAATGGTGCAACCCAGCTCACGTAATAGCCAGTAAAGTCTCCTGCAGGGGTTGGGTTATTCTTCAGTGTGCCCATAACAAAAAATGACTTTTTTTTTTCCGTTGACAAGCTTCTGTTTTAAGTCCCAAATAGCCAAATGGATAATCATTCATCTATTGAAGAATGAATTTATTCTACATTTATTGAGCCCCTACTGAGCTCAAACTCAAAACCATTTCGCTAATGAAGAAAGGGGGGACATACACACTACCAGAACAAGAATATAGTAGTTGTTGTAACAGAGGCTCAAATGGAAATGAGAACTCAAAAGAAGATACTACTTTGGCCAAGGAATTCAGGGATGCTTTCCTTAAGGAAGTCTTGGTTTGACTATGCCTTGAAAGATGGGTGTGAATTCAATTGGTGGGAATGGGGTTGGGAAAAGGGGTCCACTTAGGCACAGAAGTGGAAAAAGTGCAAAGTCACTGAAGAGCATAATATGATCAGGACATGAATTACATGATGAGGAGAAGAGGGGACCCGACAAGGCCAGGGAGCAGATATGAGGAGCTCTGATTAATAAGATGAGGCAATGTGTGGGCAGAGACACATAGCAGGGTTTCCTTTTATTTGTCTTTAAACCCTTTTTGTAATAATGAAATATAAAAATTCAGAGGAGTGTATAAATCATAAGTTTAGCTAAGGGAATTATTATAAGGCAAACATCTCTCAAGAGCTTCCCAGGTAGCTCAGTGGCAAAGACTCCACTTGCCAAAGCAAGAGACTCAGGTTTGATCCCTGGGTCAGGAAGATCCCCTGGAGGAGATGGCAATGCACTCTAGTATTCTTGCCTGGAGAATCCCATGGACAGAGGAGCCTGGCAGGCTACAGCCCATGGGATCGCAAAGAGTTGGACATGACTTAGCGATTAAACAACAACAACAACAATAACAAACACCTCTCCAATCACCACCCAGGAAACAGAATGTTCCCAGTGCCTCAGAGTCCTCTCTTCATGAGTCCTTCTAGTCATTCTCTCACCCCCTTTAGTTCAGTTCAGTTCAGTCACTCAGTCGTGTCCGACTCTTTGCAACCCCATGAATCGCAGCACGCCAGGCCTCCCTGTCCATCACCATCTCCCGGAGTTCACTCAGACTCACGTCCATCGAGTCCGTGATGCCATCCAGCCATCTCATCCTCTGTCGTCCCCTTCTCCTCCTGCCCCCTATCCCTCCCAGCGTCAGAGTCTTTTCCAGTGAGTCAACTCTTCTCATGAGGTGGCCAAAGTACTGGAGCTTCAGCTTTAGCATCATTCCTTCCAAAGAAATCCCAGGGTTGA
Organism: Budorcas taxicolor; assembly: GCF_023091745.1. Taxonomy (NCBI): domain Eukaryota; kingdom Metazoa; phylum Chordata; class Mammalia; order Artiodactyla; family Bovidae; genus Budorcas; species Budorcas taxicolor. The sequence goes on along the minus strand of NC_068935.1, from coordinate 104,956,297 downwards.
TCTCCTTCAGAATGGACTGGTTGGATCTCCTTGCAGTCCAAGGGACTTTCAAGAGTCTTCTCCAACACCACAGTTCAAAAGCATCAATTCTTTGGCGCTCAGCCTTCTTCACAGTCCAACTCTCACATCCATACATGACCACTGGAAAAACCATAGGCTTGACTAGACGGACCTTAGTCGGCAAAGTAATGTCTCTGCTTTTGAATATACTATCTAGGTTGGTCATAACTTTCCTTCCAAGAAGTAAGCATCTTTTAATTTCATGGCTGCAGTCACCATCTGCAGTGATTTGGAGCCCAAAAAAATAAAGTCTGACACTGTTTCTACTGTTTCCCCATCTATTTCCCATGAAGTGATGGGACCGGATGCCATGATCTTCATTTTTTGAATGTTGAGCTTTAAGCCAACTTTTTCACTCTCCTCTTTCACTTTCATCAAGAGGCTTTTTAGTTCCTCTTCACTTTCTGCCATAAGGGTGGTGTCATCTGAAAATGACACCTTTAGTTTTTAAAATAATTTTACTATCTAGGTATGCACTCCTTAAACATGGTTTAATTTTGCTTGTTTTGTGAACTGTATATAAATGCTATAAGTTCGTATATATTCTTTCCTGTGTCTGGCTTCTTACATGGTGTTGTATTTTTGAGCTTCATCTGCGTTACTGTGGTAGCTGTGATTCATTGATTTTCATTGCTCTGGAGTATGCCTGTGTGTAAATATATCACATTTATCCACCCTACTGTTGATGGCTATCTGGATTATTTCTAGTTTGGGGCCATCATGCTTGGTGCCTCTAGGAACCTTCTTGTGCCTGTCTCTTGATGCACATACCATCTCCTAATGTTGGCAGCATCACAGCAGCACCTGAACTGAAGAGTAGCCTATATAGACACTAGTGACAAAGAAACTCCTTAAAAGATCAAGAAACTAGTTAGGCCACTCCTAACTAGTTTCGAGTATCTGACTCGGGATGTTGCCTCACTTGTCAAAATCTTACTAGGCAGAAAGTCTTCAGTTTCTAATATTAGAACCAAAGTAGGAATATTTTCTTTTATTTTCACAGTGGATTATGGGAGCAAGAAATCAGATCTATCATAATCCTTGGTCCACAATGGACTCTATTATTTGTCCATTCCTGGTCTACTTCAATTAGTTTTTTTTTTTTTAATTGTTTACCTGGTTAGTTTGAAAAATAATCACCTGCGAATCTACAGTTCCAAGCAAAAGCCAGGACCCTGGTAATAACTACAGCTCACTCTATGTTGTCCCCATCATTCCATCCTCCGGCCTCTCCCTACCTGGAGTAGAGGTATTTTTGAACATTACGTAAAACTCTCAAAAAGGACTATTGACCCCAAGTAAGTGTCCATTTGTGCTAGGCAAGTAGAAAAGAATATTGATTTCATTCTCTTTATGTCCTGCTATTTCCAGGGAGGTAGATAAATGATAAAACAATAAGTTGTGTGAATCATGTGAACACATTCTCCCCAGACAAAGCAATTGCAAGGGCTCCACAATTTTTTTTCATAGGTAACTACTCACTCCTTTTAGAAAGGTAGCAGAAATATAGCTTATGACACAACAGACTGAAAGACAAGCCAGATGTGAGAAATGTATTCCTTGATGAAAAAACTGCACAGTGCCATGCAGTCTAAATCCCTTTTTATAAAAATATGGTTACACACCATTGACATTCCTTGATAGTAAAATTCAACTGGATTATTAAAACTCATTTTAATGGCAAAAATTCCTTTTTATATGTTATGCCAGCCAATTGCTTGCTTTTCAGTTTACCATGAACATACACCTTTGGTGGACGGAGTATTGCCAGGACAGACTAAAGGAATCTGAATGTCATGGTTTTGAGAAAACAACGACAAATCCAGTATCACAAAGTTACAGTAGATGGTGCTAGACGGGTGCAAAAGACGCAACAGCCATTTGTGCCACCTTCAAGATTTCTCCTGAGCTTAGCAGTTTAGAAAATGTGCAATTTAGATTATATCAATTCAAGAGAGGCACTCAGATAAAACAGTTGAATTAGTGAGATCAATGAATGCAGAACCCTATAATTAGACAAATGTTAAGGTTTTCATGGAAATTAACAATGAAGACAACTTTAAAGTTAAGGTCAGATCGTCTGTCTTTCTGGGGTATTGGTGCCAATGTTAAACTACTAAAAGAATGATCTTTTATTCATTTAAAATAATGTCAGCTATAAAGTTAATTTTTAAGCTACTTTGTTCTGGTATTAGTTATTTATCACTTATAAGGTATTGATACACTATGTAGGTTGACTTGGAGATTTAAATGTCCCATATAATGCATACAAAGTGACTTACAAAGCGTGACCTAATATAAATTCTTCTATAGACGTAAATTATTATTTTTATTACTATTTACTTGAAAGGTTTTTTTTTTTAATATTTGTTCATTACTTTTTTAGAATTTTATTTATTTATATTTGGCTGTGCTGGGTCTTCATTGCTGCGCATAGACTTTCTCTAGCTGTGGTGAGCGGAGGCTACTCTCTAGCAGCGGTGAGCAAGCTTCTCATTATGGTGGCTTCTCTTGTCTCAGAACACAGGCTCTGGGGCACATGGGCTTCAGCAGCTGCAGCTCCCAGGCTCTAGAGCACAGGCTCAGTAGTTGTGGCGCATGCGCTAAGCTGCTCTGCGGCATGTGGGATCTTCCTGGACCAGGGATCGAACCCATGTCTCCTGCATTGGTAGGCAGACTCATTACCATTGAGGCACCAGGGGAGCCCTCATTACTTTTTAATAGCCACTTTGGGCTGGGTATTCTTCCTCTGATTTTTCTTTCTTTCTTTTTTTTTTTTTTTAGCTTTTCAGATGAAATGGCTGAGTCATAGGATAATGAAGTGAATAACTTGGAACATGTCTCTTTTCTCCTTGTGGCCACAGTACAAAACGACTTTCAAATCAATGAGCCGGAGATCAGGCAAGCACCAGCCCTTAATGAGAGAGTGATCCAGGGTTAAGGAGAGAGGTTCCAAACCATCTCACCGGGCGCATCTCGGTAATAGATGCTTCCTTCCCACGATCCGCTGAATGCTCAGTGGATGCTGGTCCTCGGCTTCCCTGAAGAAAGGAGCAACACGCCAGCACTAGCCACACTCTGGATGTGACTTATCTTAGAATCTGTCAGTGACTGTGGGGAAATGTCACATGGAGCGTAAGTCACCCCTTGTCTCTCGCCAGAGCCATGTTCAGTCTAGGTTCATTTGTCAGACAGGGCATGGAGGAAATTCCTTTTCTGAAAGGTAACCCACATTGTCTAGCATTCAATCATATGTCCAGCTCCAAATACTCTCTTAAATGTATACTTGTATTGCATATTCTTGGAACTCAGAAGGCTTTTTCAGAGGCTGGGAGGTCCTATTTCTCAGTGAACTTTCTATTTATGAATCATCATGGCCTATTGATTGAATGTGTGGGCTGTAGTTCTAACACATCTGTCTGCTTTATCTAAACAGAACAGAAAATGTCCTGTGGGCAGGGATACTGTGTAAAGTGATAGGGTTTTGCTAGAGTTTTGCTTTCTATAGAATTTAGAACCTAAGTGGTTAAAGAAATATTAGTAATAATACTAAATAATATTACTGATATTATTAGTACTAATTATTAGTACTAATATTACTAATATTATTTAGTACTAATTATTAGTACTAATAATAGTACTAATATTCAAATAGTAATATGAATATTTCTTTCATTTTTTTCCAATATGTGTTTATTGTCTCTAGAAGAACGTTTCTCATCCCAGCTGCAATCAATAATGACAGAAGTCACAGTGGCCATGGCTTCTTCAGCTGCATTGATGGTATATCCAGAAACTAATATGCGATAAGTCTGTCCAGTAGGAAGGAGGAGAAAAATCCATATTTTTAAATGTCATACGAGTGATTCGTGCAGTTGCCCAGCAGCTGACTTTCATGTTAATAATTAGGCTGCAGGCCAGGCCGATGGCTCAGTGGCTAACGTACTGTGTGTGCTGCACACCGGAGACCTCAATCTGATGCTCCCTGGATGCTCTCCTATCTCCCCCCTGGGAGGAGGACCCCCACGGAGGTGACAGCGGGTGCCTTCAGAGGAGTGATTGGCGTGATGTATCACCACTCACCATCCCTCACCGGAGACCTGTTTAGAGCGAGATTACAGTCTCCGCAGAGCCTCTCATTTCTCCTGGTCACGGGGTGACGGAGCACTTCACAACTTGCTCTCCAGGAAGGCAGGGAGGGATTTAAACGCGAGGCTACAAGGGCCCCTCCATAAACCTCAGCCAGATCAGCTCTGATTCATAAGACATTTCTGCTTCCTCTGCCTTCTAGCCAGCCAGATCAACGTTTATGGAAAAATGTAAACTTGAAACGTGGAATGGAATACGAGTCACCCATATTTCATCTGATAACAAATTTAACAGACAACTGGGGAAGCTTCTGAAGTTCTGGAAGGAAAATGGCTCTTTCTCAGAATTGAGGTATCTTTACTACCCATCTCTATGGAGCCCCTACTACCACTAATGGGAGAACAGCCCCTATAAGGTCAACAAAAATGTTCTTGTAATAGTGTTCATTAACAGCGCTGCTCAGTGACTGTTTAAAATCGTTCCTGCTATGATCTTTCCCAGGGATGGAATCATTTGTTTCATTTTTAACCATTGCTGGTAATTCTAGGATTTCCAAATCTTCCCCTATGCTCCTTATCTTGAAGACATGATCTAAAATTATTATTTTTATTATTTGAGGCTTACTATTTCTGGGGATGGTCTCTCAGTGATTTTTTGAAAGTTAATCCATCACAATGATTAATGAGATAATATTCTTTTCTTGAGATTGCTATCAAAGGGCCCATCATCTTCCCAAATTCAGAACTTCATCCCTTTTGTTTCCATCTTACCCTTTGCTTCCCACATATAATTTACTACAAAGCCCAGCTGTTTAATTTTTTCCTCTATAATATCTCTAATATCTATTTGTTAAGTCACTAAATATATATGAAGTGACAGGAACAATTCTATAAATGGGGGTTTTGTGCTTGAGCTAGGCCTGGGATCTGCTTATTTTCATAGTCACTATCCTGGCGGATTAAAGATGGCCACACATTCTTTGACAGTTCTCACACTGAGAGGTTTTATATATCTAATGACAATATAAGCCTTTTAAGGTATAGACTTCATGTTCTATACATGGGCTAAACTGGTGACACACAACTGACATTTAACAAACCAGAAATATCCATGTCAATTAGAAGCTGACAGAATCCCATTAGTGTTGATGTAATCTTTGAGGTCTTCCAAAAAGTCTGCAAAAACTAGAATCAGAAACTCTGTACAGCATTGTCTTAATTTTTATATAATTCCCTTGAAAGAGCTCATTATAATGCTTTATATGATGCTTAATAAATTTTGAGGATTCTTTTCTTACAGCAGAAAGAAGTAAATAAAATATTTCCAAGGATTTTCTAGTGGATTCTGAGAGATTAGATCTGTATACCTTTTAAAGAGACCTCATAAATGATCTGACTCATTGGAAAAGACCCTGATGTTGGGAAAGATTGAGGGCAGGAGGAGAAGACTGCGACAGAAGATGAGAAGGTTGGATGACATCACCAACTCAATGGACATGAGTTTGAGTAAATTCTGGGAGATGGTGAAGAGCAGGGAAGCCTGGCGTGCTGCAGTTCATGTGGTCACAAAGAGTTGAACACAACTTAGCAATGCAACTGAACAAGAACAATAAATGGTTTGAATCTGCCATATCAATTTCACAAGGAAATGGTAATTCATGTCCTTAAATTTAAGTGTTGATTTTCAGTTATCAGTAAACCACTTGAACTCTACAAGTGCTTGGCAGTCATTCTGGATAGAACCTAACTTAATTTGAAATTTAGTGTAGCTGGCAAAAAGCTATCAAGAGGAAGGTTGATGTGTCAAAGCATGGTAATTTTAAAACTACATAAATATGCTGTACAAACAAAAAAACAACCTTCAGTTGTTCCAAGAATCCTTATTTCTCCAGGAACTGCTTTGGGCCCTCACCTGACCACCCAGTGGTGTAAAACAAAGCAAGTAAAAGGATGAGTGAGATTCATTTTTTTCAAAGCCATAAGCTATGTTGGCTCTAGTTATTATGTGTGCTTTATTTTTACAGACATCTAATAAAAACAAACAATTCAATGAGTATGTATTGTGTATTTAACCATGTAAAAGCTCTGTGTAGGAATGGCTTTTTCCATAATCTACTGGTAAGGGGGTGAGCGTGGGGGGAGAACTGTACATAAATAACCAGAAAACACTGTATGATGTAAATTATAAAAAGTGAAATATAAAAATACATGCACAATGCTTTGGAAAGACCATGTGAAGTGATTAATTTCACTTGGGGGAAGGTGTGGGTGGAGACAGGAATCAGTGAAGGCATCCTAGCGAGATGTTTTCCTTCTAGGGATTGAGAAAAAATTCCAATCATTGTGCAGGGGAGAGGTGGAGGGGGAGGGGCAGCAGGGCAGGGTAGTTTCAGTTGAGGGCACTGCATGAACAGTGCTCAGTGCAGTACATTTGGAGAATGGAGTGGGCAGGTTCCACTGTGGCTGCCACACAGGATTACGAGGTGGATGGGGGAGAAACCAGGCAGGGAAGGTAGATTGTGATAGACTTTAGAAAGCCTCTTAGGGCATTTCACTTTTGCAAGCAACGGAAAGCCATAGAGGTTTCTGAGCAGGGAGTGACATGACTACCAATTGTATTTTTATTAAATTTGTTGTCAGTAAAAGGATTTGAAATAACCCAAATGTTCAATACGGAGACTTGTTGGAAAAGGAACAGTTCATCCCCACAGTGGAATATTAAGCCACCATAAAAACAAATGAAGACAATTTCTATACATAATACATCTCCAGGATTTGTTATTATGGAATAAAGGTACAAAGCAGTGTATTTACCATGTTATCTTATATTTTAAAAAGGGAGAAAATACGACTAAACATATGTCCAGATACACATTTTTGCTGTATTTGCCAAAAAAAGAAATCACTGGAAAGACAAACAAGAAACTAAGAAAAATATTTACCTATAAAGTAGAGGAAGGAAGCAGAGTGGAGAAAATAGTAACTGAAGTGAAACTTTCTGAACACAGCTTGTTAAATTACTTTGACTTTGAAGATAGAAATACACTTTAGGTCATTAAAATCAATGTAATGAATAACCAAATTGGTGGCAAATATAGCCAAGAGACTGGAAACAAGGATGTTGCTTAACAGGTTATTGAAAGAAGTCAGCCCAGATATAAATGGGCTTTCCAGGTGGCTCAGTGGTAAAGAACCCACCTGCCAATGCAGGAGACTCGGGTTCGATCCCTGGGTGGGGAAGATCCCTGGAGAAGGAAATGACACCCCACTCCAGTATTCTCTTCTGGGAAATCTAATGGACAGAGGAGCCTGGCAGGCTATAGTCCCTGGGATTGCAAAAGAGTCAGATACAACTTAGTGACTACACAACAACAATCTGCTGCTGCTGCTGCTGCTGCTGCTAAGTCACCTCAGTCGTGTCCGACTCTGTGCGACCCCATAGACGGCAGCCCACCAGGCTCTGCCATCCCTGGGATTCTCCAGACAAGAACACTGGAGTGGTTGCCATTTCCTTCTCCAATGCATGAAAGTGAAGTCACCGAGTCGTGTCCAACTCTCAGCGACCCCATGGACTGCAGCCTACCAGGCTCCTCCGTCCATGGGATTTTCCAGGCAAGAGTACTGGAGTGGGGTGCCATTGCCTTCTCCACAACAACAATCTATTCAATATTTAATCAGTGTTCAAAAGACTATTCTACTGACACCTCAGGAGAATTTTGAGATTTTCTTTACCTGGATTCAGATCCCAGCTCCAACACTTACCAGTTATGTGAGTCTGAGCAAGTTATGTAACCTCTGTCAGCCTTTATTTCCTTCTCTGTGAAATGGGAACATCCTAGTACCTCACAGATGGTTCCAAGTATTAAATGAGAAAATCCATGTCAAGCGCTTAGCCAAGTAGTACTGGGTACAGAGTAAATGCTTATTAATATTCACTAGAACTTAAAATATAATGATGATGGCAAATGATAGCACAGGAACATGCTTATAATAAAGTGTAGAGTGGAATAAGAAGTCTAAAAGACTCTAATTGCCTTAAACTTTTATATTATATATGTATATATAATATAACATAAAAATAATATCTGGATGTTATGCATAGGAATAACACTGAAATAAAATAAGACAAAATGTTATCAGTGATATCTTTTAGGAAGTATGATTAAAGGTGATTTTCTTTTCTTTTTTATACTTCTCTATATTTCCAATTCACTACCATAGGATGCAGTTACTCTAATCATTTGAAAAAGAACAGTAAAAGTTATCTTAAAAGGAAAAAAGAATGACTGGGGTATCCTAGATGTGGCGGACCAGCAGTGAGATGACACTGGAAAGCTAAGTAAAAGGCAGGCCACATCAAGCCTTGTAAGCTATCTCAGGGCTTTGAGACTCTACCTTTGGCATTGGGAGGCCAGTCAAAGGCTTTTGCCATGGGAGGGGCAGTGCCAAATCTGGATTTCTAAAAGCTCACACCAGATTCAGAGTTTCCAACAAAAGATGGTGAATTAAATGTATATTTGTTACACCCTTTTGCTCCAAGCCCGCAGATTTGAATGAAGGAAAACAAAATTCCACCCATGCTGAAAGTAAGACATGATTACTATGCCTCCATACAGCACAGTGAAGGATATTTGCCAAGTAAAGGGAACCTTGGACAAAGTTATGGGCCAATGCCAGGGGAATGGGGGGAGCTAAGAAATAACTCTCCAGATCTCAAGCAGGGTTCTGCACATAAGTGGGAGGGTTTTGAGGCATCTACAGGCAATGGGTTGGTTGAGAATGGGCTGAGAGGGTGAGTGGGCCATGATGGACTAGAGACCATCACTGAATAGACTTATTTCCATCCTGAAGAATTACAAGGAAGGCAGCGGTAAAGAAAAGACAGTGTGGACTTCCCTGGTGGTCAATGATTAAGATTCTGCGCTCTCACTGCAGGGGGCACAGGTTCTATCCCTAGATCCCTGGTCAGGAAAGATCCAGCATGCTGTGCAACATGGCCAAAAACAAAAAACACCATGGATATGCCATTTTTGTTTTCCCCAGACCAGATAAATTTTCACTAGATGAGGCAGGAGTAATAACAGCTTGCCATAAGGCAGCTAGTAGCCAGAGTTGTATAGCAAAGAAAAGTCAAACCAAACCAAACCAAATCAAACAAGATGAAAAATATAAACTGATGAAAGAAAAAATTCCAATGAGCTGAAAAGTTAAACCAACCAGTTTAAACAGTATCTACTCCTTATCCTATAGAAGAGAGAGAGATTTGGATAGTTTTCTAAGCCACCATACCCGATTTAAAGCTGCAGGCTACCACAGCATACTTCCTTTTATTGTCCTCACAATATTCCTTTTGTTTGTTTGAAGTAAAATTTACCTACAATAAAAGGCACAAATCTTAAATTTACAATTCAATGAGTTCTGGCAAATGTATACACCTCTGTAATTCCCATCCTGATCAAGAATACAATAGTACATTTCCATCATGCAAGAAAGCACTCTTGTGCCCCCTTGCAGTCAACTTCTACTCCTCTTTCCCCCTCCCTCCAATACAATCAATCACTGTTCTGATTTCTATCACTATCAATTAGTTTTGCCTATTCTTCTACTGCATACCAACATAATCATTGAGTATGTACTTGTTCGTGTTTGGCTTCTCTTGCTCAACATAATGTCTTTAAGATTCATTCATGTTGTTCCATGTATAAGCAATTCATTCATTTTTATTGCTGACTGGTACTCCATCATGTGAATATACTGCATATATCCAGTCTTCTGTCAACAGACATTTGTATGGTTTCCAATTTTCGGTTATTATGAATAAAAAAAGCTGTAAATGGTCTTAAACAAATCTTTTTGTGGACATAAGTTATTTCTTTGAATGAATTAGAGTAGAATCAATGGTCATAGTACAGGTGTGCATTTCACATTACAAGAAACACAGTTTTTCGAAGTGGTTGTACTATTTTGTGCTCCAGCTGTAATGCTGGATTTCAGTTACTCCACATCTTCACCAAAATTTAGTGTTTGCAGACTTTTAGATTTGAGCCATTTTAGTGGGTATGAAGAAGTATCATATTGTGATTTAATTTCCATTTCTCTGATGACTGATGATGTTGAATATCTTTTCATATGCTTATTGGTCTTCATATATTTTCTTTTGCAAAGTGTCTTTTCAAGTATTCTATGCATTTTAAAATTGGGCTGCTTCTTATTTTATTATTGAAGGCATTCTTTATAAATTCTGGATATAAATCCCTTGTGAGACATATACATTATGAACACTTTCTTCTAGACCATAGCGTACCTTTTCATTTTCTTAGCTTACTTTGAATGAGGAGTTTTTACTTTCAATGAAACCAAATTTACAATTTTTAATGATTAGTTTCTTTTGTGTCCTGATTTGGAAATCCTTGCTTCTTTAAATTCATAAAGATAGTTTCCTACATTTAATTCCAAAAGTTTATAGTTTTAGCTTGTTTGCTTAGGTCTATGTTTCATCAAGAGGCCAAAAACCAAAATTAGTTGGATGAATAGTTGTTTTGGAAAACTTTTTGAAAAGACTTTCCTTCTTTCCATTGAATTGTCTTGGCCTCTTTATCATAGGGTTTATCATAGGGTTTCCCTGTAGTTCAGCAGTAAAAAATCTGCCTGCAATGCAGGATCCCCAGGAGACACGTGTTCAATCCCTGGGTTGGGAAGATCCTCTGGAGGGGGAAATGGCAACCCACTCCAGTATTCTTGCCTGGAAAATCCCATGGACAGAGGAGCTTGGTGGGCTACAGTCCATAGAGTCTCAAAGAGTCAGACATGACTGAAGCAACTTAGCACACAGCACACTTTATCATAAATGACTTGACTGGGTATCTATATCTATTTATGTATTATACTTTGTTTTATTAATCTATTTGTCTTTATGCCTTGATTTCTGTCTTGATTTGGTAGCTTTATATTAATGCTTGAACTTGAATAGTTTGAGTACTACAACTCTTTTTTTTTAATCCCAAGACTATATTGGCTATTCTAGGTCCTGTTCTGCTCTGATCTCTCTTTAGTACTCTGTCAGAAAATCCCATATGCTCCAGCTGCCCCAAACTCTGACCTCCTCAACTCAGTAACATGAGCATCTTCTGCTTGGTCTGCACCATGATCCAAAAAGTACTCTAAGTCAGAAAGGAGACGTGAATTTGAGGTTCCCCTCCTGTGTTTCCATTCTCTCAAGGATAATCCATCTCTACCACTTGTGGTCTAAAGTCAGCAAAGTCTTGTCTCCTATATATTGTCCAGTTTTTTTAGTGTTTTATGATGGATGTTAAGTTCATTTCCAGTTAGTCGGCATGGATGAAAGCCTAAAGCTCCATCACGTTTTTATTAAGTAGTGGTCTTTTTCAGAACTGCCACCACATAAAGATAAGCAAAAGGAAGGAAGGACCCTGCATGGCCTATATCAATATTAGCACCACTTCTACTCCTCCACCTGCAAAACTAGGGGAAAAAAGAAGAAAGTAAACATAAAACACAAGTTGGAGGAAGAATTCACATCAGAAGAAACAGCCTCAAAAACAAAAAAAGTCAGATACTCTAGAGCAGCACTGTCCAATAAGACTTTCTGCAATGATGGAAATGCCCTATTTCCGAGCTGCTCAGTATGGTAACCACCAGCCATATGTGGCTGTGGAGGACTTGAAATGTGACAGTGCAACTGAGGAACTAAATTTTTAATGATATGTAATTAATATAAGTTTCTGCTGCTGCTAAGTCGCTTCAGTCACGTCTGACTCTGTGTGACCCCATAGATGGCAGCCCACCAAGCTCCTCCGTCCTTGGGATTCTCCAGGCAAGAATACTGGACTGGGTTGCCATTTCCTTATCCAGAATTTAAGTTTCAGTTAATTTTAATTAGTTTTATATTAAGTAATTTAATTTTGGCTAGTGGTTACCCAAGGTCAGGGGAGGCGGCTGAGAGGAGCAACCCCACATCCAAGGACCAGCGGCTGTGCCAGCAAAGGAGGGTCGAGAGGAGCTACTCCACGTTCAAGGTCAGGAGGGACACCCATGAGGAGATACCCCTCGTCCAAGGTAAGGAGCAGCGGCTGCGCTTTGTTGGAGCAGCCGTGAAGAGATACCCCACGTCCAGGGTAAGAGAAACCCAAGTAAGATGGTAGGTGTTGAGACAGGGCACCAGAGGGCAGACACACTGAAACCATACTCACAGAAAACTAACCAATCTAATCATATGGACTACAGCCTTGTCTAACTCAATGAAACTAAGCTATGTTGTGTGGGGCCACCCAAGACAGGAGGGTCATGGTGGAGAGGTCTGACAGAATGTGGTCCACTGGAAAGGGAATGGCAAACCACTTCAGTTTTCTTGCCTTGAGAACCCCATGAACAGTATGAAAAGGCAAAATGACAGGATACTGAAAGGGGAATTCCCCGGGTTGGTGCCCAATATAGTACTGGAGATCACGTTTGGAGAAATAACTCCAAAAAGACTGAAGGGATGGAGCCAAAGCAAAAACAATACCCAGATGTGGATGTGGCTGGTGATAGAAGCAAGGTCCAATGCTGTAAAGAGCAGTATTGCATAGGAACCTGGAATGTCTGGTCCATGAATCAAGGCAAATTGGAAGTGGTCAAACAGGAGATGGCAAGAGTGAACGTTAACATTCTAGGAATCAGAAAATTAAAATGGACTGGAATGGGTGAATTTAACTCAGATGACCATTATATCCCTTAGAAGAAATGGAGTAGCCATCATGGTCAACAAAAGAGTCTGAAATGTAGTACTCAGATGCAATCTCAAAAACGACAGAATGTTCTCTGTTTGTTTCCAAGGCAAACCATTCAATACCACGGTAATCCAAGCCTATGCCCCAACCAGTAACACTGAAGAAGCTGAAGTTAAACAGTTCTACGAAGACCTACAAGACCTTTTAGAACTAACACCCAACAAAGATGTCCTTTTCATTATAGGGGACTGGAATGCAACAGTAGGAAGTCAAGAAACACCTGGAGTTACAGGCAAATTTGGTCTTGGAATACAGAATGAAGCAGGGCAAAGGCTAATAGAGTTTTACCAAGAGAACGCACTGGTCATAGCAAACACCCTCTTCCAACAACACAAGAGAAGACTCCATAAATGGATATCACCAGATGGTCAACACCAAAATCACATTGATTATATTCTTTGCAGCCAAAGATGGAGAAACTCTATACAGTCAGCAAAAACAAGATCGGGAGCTGACTGTGGCTCAGATCATGAACTCCTTATTGCCAAATTCAGACTTATATTGAAGAAAGTGGAGAAGACCACTAGACCATTCAGGTATGACCTAATCAAATCCCTTATGATTATACAGTGGAAGTGAGAAATAGATTTAAGGGACTAGATCTGATAGACAGAGTGCCTGGTGAACTATGGAATGAGGTTCATGACACTGTACAGGAAACAGGGATCAAGATCATCCCCATGGATAAGAAATGCAAAAAAGCAAAATGGCTGTCTGGGGAGGCCTTACAAATAGCTATGAAAAGAAGAGAAGTCAAAAGCAAAGGAGAAAAGGAAAGAGATAAGCATCTGAATGCAGAGTTCCAAAGAATAGCAAGGAGAGATAAGAAAGCCTTCCTCAGTGATCAATGCAAAGAAATAGAGGAAAATAACAGAATGAGGAAGACTAGAGATCTCTTCAAGAAAATTAGAGATACCAAGGGAACATTTCATGCAAAGATGGGCTCGATAAAGGACAGAAATGGTATGGACTTAACAGAAGCAGAAGATATTAAGAAGAGGTGGCAAGAATACACAGAACTGTACAAAAAAGACATTCACGACCAAGATAATCATGATGGCGTGATCACTCACCTAGAGCCAGACAGCCTGGAATGTGAAGTCAAGTGGGCCTTAGAAAGCATCACTATGAACAAAGCTAGTGGAGGTGATGGAATTCCAGTTGAGCTATTTCAAATCCTGGAAGATGATGCTGTGAAAGTGCTATACTCAATATGCCTGCAAATTTGGAAAACTCAGCAGTGGCCACAGGACTGGAAAAGGTCACTTTTCATTCCAATCCCAAAGAAAAACAATGCCAAAGAATGTTCAAACTACCACACAATTGCACTCATCTCACACACTAGTAAAGTAATGCTCAAAATTCTGCAAGCCAGGCTTCAGCAATACGTGAACTGTGAACTTCCAGATGTTGAAGCTGGTTTTAGAAAAGGCAGAGGAACCAGAGATCAAATTGCCAACATCTGCTGGATCATGGAAAAAGCAAGAGAGTTCCAGAAAAACATCTATTTCTGCTTTATTGACTATGCCAAAGCCTTTGACTGTATGGATCACAATAAACTGTGGAAAATTCTGAAAGAGATGGGAATACCAGACCACCTGACCTGCCTCTTGAGAAACCTATGTGCAGGTCAGGAAGCAACAGTTAGAACTGGACATGGAACAACAGACTGGTTCCAAGTAGGAAAAGGAGTACATCAAGGCTGTATATTGTCACCCTGTTTATTTAACTTCTATGCAGAGTACATCATGAGAAACGCTGGGCTGGAAGAAGCACAAGCTGGAATCAAGATTGCTGGGAGAAATATCAATAACCTCAGATATGCAGATGACACCACCCTTATGGCAGAAAGTGAAGAGGAACTAAAAAGCCTCTTGTTGAAAGTGAAAGTGGAGAGTGAAAAAGTTGGTTTAAAGCTCAACATTGAGAAAACGAAGATCATGGCATCCGGTCCCATCACTCCATGGGAAATAGATGGGGAAACAGTGGAAACAGTGTCAGACTTTATTTTTTTAGGCTCCAAAATCACTGCAGATGGTGACTGCAGCCATGAAATTAAAAGATGCTCACTCCTTGGAAGGAAAGTTATGACCAACCTAGACAGCATATTCAAAAGCAGAGATATTACTTTGCCAACAAAGGTCCATCTAGTCAAGGCTATGGTTTTTCCAGTGGTCATGTATGGATGTGAGAGTTGGACTATAAAGAAAGCTGAGTGCCAAGGAATTGATGCTTTTGAACTGTGGTGTTGGAGAAGACTCTTGAGAGTCCCTTGGACTGCAAGGAGATCCAACCAGTCCATCGTAAAGGAGATCAGTCCGGGGTGCTCATTGGAAGGACTGATGCTAAAGCTGAAACTCCAATAGTTTGACCACCTCATGAGAAGAGTTGACTCATTGCAAAAGAGCCTGATGCTGGGAGGGATTGGGTGCAAGAGGAGAAGGGGATGACAGAGGATGAGATGGTTGGATGGCATCACCCACTCAATGGACATGAGTTTGAGTGAACTCCGGGAATTGGTGATGGACAGGGAGGCCTGGCGTGCTGTGATTCATGGGGTTGCAAAGAGTCAGACACGACTGAGCCACTGAACTGAACTGAGTGGTTACCCAAATGTTTGGTGAAACTAAATTACTGGGGCAGTCCCAAGATTTTGAACTTTTTGAATTGACAGTATTTGTATGAGATTTTCGATTTAGAATCAATGCTGAAATGTGACAAGACTTTTGGGTATATATTTGCATGCAAGACTGATGTGATATTTTTAGAAGGAGATGCAGGCAAAGGACAGACTGTTCTGGGATGAATGGTGTCCCTGAAGAATTCATGTCCACCCAGAACCTCAGAATGGGACTTTATTGAGAAATATGGTCTTTGCAGATGTAACTGGTTAGGTTAACATGTGATCATGATGCATTATAGAAAGTGAAGTCATTCAGTCGTGTCCGACTCTTTGCAGCCCCATGGACTGTAGCCTACCAGGCTCCTCTGTCCATGGGATTTTCCAGGCAAGAGTACTGGAGTGGGTTGCTATTTCCTTCTCCAGGGGATCTTCCTGACCCAGGGGTCGAACCCAGGTTTCCCGCATTTTAGGCAGATGCTTTACCATCTGAGCCACCAGGGAAGTCACCATAATGCATTATAGTGGGCCCTAAATCCAATGACTGGTGTTTTTATAAGAGCGCCATGTCAAGACACACAGGGAGAAAAGCCAGGTGATAATGGAGGCAGAGACTGAAATCATGTGTTTACATGCTAAGGAAAGCCAAGAATTGCCTGCTACCACTAGAAGCTAGGAGAGAGACAAGAGAACCTCCCACTTAGAACCTCCAGAAAAAAACAGCCTTGCTAACACCTTGATTTCAGATGTTTAGAATTGTGAGACAATAAATTCCTGTTGCTTGAAATCATCCCGTTTGTGGTACCTTGCTATAGCAGCCCCAGGAAATGAATACAGTGCTCTAGCTGAGCCCCTCCTTCAGGTCTAGTTAACCCAAGTGGGCTTTTTTCCATTAAATAACACTTGTTGGGGCTTCAGTCACATGTCCTTTGCCTGTGACTTCTCATTTATCTCTCTCCTTTTTCAATTTTGTAGAGGTATAATTGAAATGCCCTATTTCACTTCTCTTTTGCACACACTGAGAATTTGGGGGAAGCTCTGCACAGTGTCAAGAGATGATCCGCCTCCCCCACTCAACTTTCTAATGATTACACTGGCTTATTGAGCACAGCAGTGTTTCTAGAACCGTTTAGTTCAAGAAGTATTTAAACATTAAAAGCAGCCTCAAACCAAACTTTTGCATGACAAAGGATACCACAAATAAGTGAATAAACAAAGAGCCAGAAAAATACTATATGGCATAGGACAATCAAAGGTACAGTTTCTATAATATACAAAGTGTTCTTATAAATTGATAAGAAAATGAAAAGCAACTCAATAGAAAGGAGGAAAGGATATAAACAGACTAGTAACAGAAGTGCAAATTCAAATGGTGAAATCATATGAAAAGATGCTCAAATTCATAACCAGTTAGAGAAAGGAAAAATGAAGCAGTAGTCATTTTATATACAACAAAGTGGTAAAGATTAATAAAGAGCAATGCTCCCACTTCTTAGGGGTAATGTAGGGAAGAATGACATAAATTGTTGATTAAACTGAAGCGCTGAAGCTTTATTTAAAATGTAACCTGGAAATTTCTATTAAAATTAGCAATACAAATAACCTTTTACCCAGAAGAGACTTTTTTTCTGTATCGTTCAAAATGAATAACCAGAAAAAAGGAAACAAATTGAACACCCATCAGGAGAGAAATGGTTAAATAATTATAGTACATCTACAAAATAGAATAATATGCAGCATTTAAAAATTGAATCAGAGAGACTTCTCTGGCAGTACAGTAGTTAGGACCGCACACTTCCACTGTAGGGGGCATGTGTTTGACCCCTGGTTGGGGAACAAAAATCCCACAAACTGCTCATGGGGTGCAGCCAACAAAATTGAATCAGAGTAACGAAAATGACTTGGAGGTATTTCCATGAGCATCATTGAGAAAAGAAAGATGCACACAAATTAGTGTAAACCTTTGTTCGTAAGGGCTTCCCTGGTAGCTCAGCGGTAAAGAATCCACCTGCCAATGCAGGAGACGTGGGTTTGACCTTTGAGGGGAGGAATGGCACCCCATTCCAGTATTCTTGCCTGGAGAATTCCATGAACAAAGGAGCCTGGCGGACCACAGTCCATGGGGTTGCAAAGAGTCAGACAAGATTTAGCGACTAAATAACAGCAACATTTGTAAAGCAAACACTCACCAGATGAAGGCATGTATGTTTGTTTATCATATCTGTGTATAAGATAGATAGCATCATGGTTCCAGTTTTGTGCTCCTTCCTGTACTCATGCCCTTGCCATGTAATTTCACAATTTCTTCCATCAAGAGATGAAATACGTATATATACCTATGGCTGATTCATGCTTATGTTTGGCAGAAAACAACAAAATTCTGTAAGGTAATTATCCTTCAATTAAAAAATAAATAAGTTAACACCAATACAGTATACTAACGCATATATATGGAATTTAGGAAGATAGTAACGATAACCCTGTGTGTGAGACAGCAAAAGAGACACAGATGTATAGAACAGTCTTTTGGACTCTGTGGGAGAGGGCGAGGGTGGGATGATTTGGGAGAATGACATTGAAACATGTATAATATCATATATGAAACGAATTGCCAGTCCAGTTTCGATGCATGATACTGGATGCTTGGGGCTGGTGCACTGAGACGACCCAGAGGGATGGTACTGGGAGGGAGGAGGGAGCGGGGTTCAGGATGGGGAACACGAGTATACCTGTGGCAGATTCATGTTGATGTATGGCCAAAACAATACAATAGTGTAAAGTAATTAACCTCCAATTAAAGTAAATAAATTTCTATTTAAAAATAAATAAATAAATAAGTTAAAAAAATTTTTTAACCCCAGAACTTCAAAATGAAAAAAAACAGATGAAACTGATTCCCCTGCCCACTGATTATGATGTAAGCCAAAGGGGTGTCCTCTGATGTGGCACAAGCAGACACTTGAAAAAGTGCCTGGGCGACTGAGCCTGCCTGCCTCTATTTCTCCTATCGCTATGGGAAGGCTATTCTTGGGTGAGCTCACTGATTCCAGGAGGATGATGAGGGATCTTTGAATCAGAGCAACTCTAGCAAAGATAAAAGACAGACAAATCAAACCTAGAGTAGAGTCCCTAGCTGATCCTGAGGTTTATGAGCGAACCTATCCAAGAGGAACCAAATTCCAATCTCATGAGCTATGAACTACAATATTATGTAGCTGCCATATTGAATTACTGAGTTTTGGGGTAGTTTATTATGCAGATTAGCTGACCAGTACTGTGTGTGTGCATTTATCTGTGTAGATACATTGTGTTTGCATAGGATTAGATCTCTGTGAATAAAATAAAAGTATTTACAATAGACTAACTTGATTTATGGATTATCAGTATGATGAAGTTTAATGTGGGAAGAGAGAAAGGGAGAATTAAGCCAAAAGTAAAATATAAAGAAATAAATTCATAAATGAAAGGACTGCTCTAAAACAAAAAATACATGTATATTATCCTATCTACACACACACACACACACACACACACACACACACACACACAGAGTGAGTTAGTATATTCAAAAGCAGAGACGTTACTTTGCCAACAAAGGTCCGTCTAGTCAAGGCTATGGTTTTTCCAGTGGTCATGTATGGATGTGAGAGTTGGACTGTGAAGAAAGCTGAGCGCCGAAGAATTGATGCTTTTGAACTGTGATGTTGGAGAAGACTCTTGAGAGCCCCTTGGACTGCAAGAAGATCCAACCAGTCCATTCTGAAGGAGATCAGTCCTGGGTGTTCATTGGAAGGACGGATGCTAAAGCTGAAACTCCAATACTTTGGCCACCTCCAATACTTTGGCAAAAAGTTGACTCATTGGAAAAAACTCTGATGCTGGGAGGGGTTGGGGGCAGGAGGAGAAGGGGACAACGGAGGATGAGATGGCTGAATGGCATCACCCACTCAATGGACATGAGTTTGAGTGAACTCAGGGAGGTGGTGATGGACAGGGAGGCCTGGCGTGCTGCAATTCACAGGGTCACAAAGAGTCGAACATGACTGAGCAACTGAGCTGAAGTGAACTGAATATACATGTTTCACTGCTATTCTCTCAAATCATCCTGCCCTCACATTGTCACACAGAGTCCGAAAGTCTGTTCTTTACATCTGTGTCTCTTTTGCTGTCTTGTATACAGGATCATCATTACCATCTTTCTAAATTCCATATATATGTGTTAGTATACTGTATTGGTGTGTTTTTTTTTTTTGACTGACTTCACCCTGTATAATAGGCACCAGTTTCATCCACCTCATAAGAACTGACTCAAATGTGTTCTTTTTAATAGTTGAGTAATATTCCATTGTGTATATGTACTACAACTTTCTTATCCATTCATCTGTTGATGGACATCTAGGTTGCTTCCATGTCCTAGTTATTGTAAACAGTGCTGCAATGAACATTGGAGTACACATGTCTCTTTCAATTCTGGTTTCATCGGTGTGTATGCCCAGCAGTGGGATTGCTGGGTTGTATGGCAGTTCTGCCTGCAATGCAGGTTGTATGGCAGATCTGCTTGCAATGCAGGAGACCTGGGTTTGATCCCTGGATTGGGAAGATCCCCTGGAGGAGGACATGGCAACCCACTCCAGTATTCTCGCCTGGAGAACCCCATGGACAGAGGAGTCTGGTGGGCTACAGTCCATGGGGTCGCAAAGAGTCAGATACGACTGAGCGACTAAGCACATGGCAGTTCTATTTCCAATTGTTTAAGGAATCTCCACACTGTTCTCCATAGCCATACGAGTTTGCATTCCCACCAACAGTGTAAGAGGGTTCCCTTTTCTCCATACCCTCTCCAGCATTTATTGTTTGTGGACATTTTGATGGCAGCCATTCTGACCAGCATGAGATGGTACCTCATTGTGGTTTTGATATGCATTTCTCATGTACCTCCAACCCAATTTTATCAAATATTGACATATTCACCATGATTTTTAAAAATCTTTCTTTAAATGAATTATTTCAGAATGCAATCACATTTGAAAGACACAAAGTAGAATAGATGTTACTGATATCAGAAGAAAGTAATATGGAGATGCCTTGAAAACAAACTGTCCAATTTGAATTGAAAAAGGGGAAATAAGTGAAACTAAATAGGGAAAAAAAGTGACAGCTATGAATGGGAGACAAAAGAATACTGATAAGCACCAGAAGAAAAGGATAGAAAACCTAGAGGAGAAAAAATATTCAGTGATAAAATTAAAGGAAATTCGCTTGAAATTAAGGAAGACATGAATCTGTGGATTGAGTGTATACTAAATTCAAGGGAAAAGGTGATATAGAGTGAGACATATACAAGTAGTTACTGAACCTCAGTGAATACATAGAATCTTACATGTGTGTTAGTCACTCTCATGTCTGACTCTTGTGATCCCATGGACTGTAGCCCACCAGGCTCCTCTGTCCATGGGATTTCCCAGGCAAGAAGACTGGAATGGGTTGCCATTTCCTTCTCCAGGGGATCTTCCCGATGCCAGGATCAAACCAGGGTCTCCTGCATTGCTGGCGGATTCTTTACCATTTGAGCTACCAGGGAAGCCCTCAAATCTAATGGGCATCCATGGAAAAAGCTAGAATAAATCAGGGAGACTTCAAACTTTGCCATAGCAATGCTCAGAGTTCTGGGGCAGGGAGTGGGACCCCATCATGTTATAGTCAGTCTGTTGTCCAGATATAAAAAAAGAAATGTATTTTAAAACATATAAAAACTCAGAGAATATTGCACCCACAAGCTCTTCTTGGGAAAAAAATCACCTGATGACAAAATCAAGTCAACCAAGAGATGAATTGAAATTAAAAAACCAAGGACTGGGGAAGCTGGCAAAATCCAATTACTACAAAAACAGTTCAATATACAGAGATTTAAATTAAAACAATGGGCAAAAACATCAGGCAAATGGAACCAAAATGAAAAATTGGTCACCAAAATTAATATCCTGTAAGGTTAAATTTTTAAAAACACATTAAAATGACAAAGAGAATAAATTTTTAATGATAAAAGGTACGATTCAAATAATGAACTAACACTTATTTGTGCAACAAATAATGTATATTCAACATGCATACATTTAAATACTGAAGGAACTACAATGAGAAATAAACAAGTCCAAAAATTGGATACTTTGACTTATTCTGCAGTACAACAGATTGAGTATACCAACTCCTCATGTACCACTATCATCAAAATCTAAGTAAGGTTTCCCTAAGGATTTAAATGGCATAATTAAGATAATTGATTAAATAGATATATGTTGAACTTTATACCCTGAAAAGAGGTAGTACTTCCTTTTTTTTTTTAATGTATCCGTAGAACTATAAGACTTTGTCTTTCATTGTAAGATTTCATCAACAATAAGATACACCAATGACTCAGTAATAGCTGTAGGGAAAAAACCTAATAGCTGTCAAGTTTCTTTTCATAGAGATTTTGAGGCATGTTACAATTTTAGAGTGATTTAAACAAAATATATTCATTATATTTAAGATGTCATCAGACTGTAAAATCTAACTATTTTATGTCCCACTAAGAAAGTAAAAACACTACCAATAGGTAACTGCAAGATACCATTCATTGTTGGTAAGATGTCACATTTCATAAATATTAAAATGTCTTAGAATCAATAAAAAGAGCAGTGAAATTAAAGTTTATATTAGAATTGAAGGAATAAGGCATAAGCAAAGAAAACTTCAGTAAGTCCTCCCAAGTACATTAATGGAGATTATATTTGTTGACCCCAAATAATGAAGCTTAAGTTAATAACAAGCAAAGAATCTAAAATAACTTAATTATATAGAAATTAGAGCTTCCCCTGTGGGTCAGCTGGTAAAGAATCTGCTTGCAATGCTAGAGACCTGGGTTCAAAGATCCCCTGGAGAAGGGAAAGGCTACCCACTCCAGTATTCTGGCCTGGAGAATTCCATGAACTGTATAGTCCATGGGGTTGCAAAGAGTTGGACATGACTGAGCAAATTTCACTTTTAAAAAAATCTCAAATAACTTTTAGGCCAAAGAAGATATCAAAGCCACAGAAAGAGTCTATCTAAAGAAGAACAATTAAAAGAAGTAAAGTAGGAATCAAGGAAAAATCCATACACTTAGGCAGTTTCATTACTAGGTAGAAAAGATGACAACAAATGAATTAAATAGCCAACTTAATGTTTTTAAAAACAGGAAAACAACTGATAAAAGCAGAAAAATACATTCATAAGATAAAAATATAGTGAATTATAAAAAATGACAGAATTCACAAATTAATCAAATGCAGTTGTTTCTTCAGAAAGGGGACAAAAACCTAAAATACCCTAAATAAGGAAGAATATGAGAATGAATCAAAAAATCTACGAATGAGATTAGGTTTATTATCATAGAAACAGAGGATTTTGAAAGAACTAGAAGAAAATCCTTGGCACAATTCTGCTGATAACATGGATAAATCTCTAGGAAGATAGAAAGTATTGAAAATGACTTAAGAAAAGATGAAAAAACCCCAAATGGACTCATAACCAAAGTTGTTGTATCAGTAAGGGCCCATTTGAGAAAACAGAAACTGCCCTAAGTATTTTAATAGAGAGGTTTTAATATTGGGATTTAATTATATAGGTTGTGGAGGGCTGAAAGGACAAAAAGGCAAAAGTGAGGCAAGGCAGAGAAAAGAGCTGTAAGAAGCAGCTACCACTCATATGTGTTACAGTATTGCTTCTGTTTTATGCTTCATTTTTTTTGGCCCCAAGACATATAGTATCTTAGACTCCTGGCCAGGAATCAAACTTGCACCCCCTCCATTGGAAGGCAAAGCCTTAACCACTGGACCACCCTGGAAGTTCCTAGAGACACATATTTTTGAGTCAAACACGTATGGATGATAATTGAAACCATGAATGGACGACACTGCCCAGGGCTAAAGAACAAGGGGAAAAGAGGCTTTAAGAGGGAATCTTTATGAACTCCAACATTTAAAGACTGGGAAGAGAAGGATAAACTAGCAATGGAGGCTAAGCAAGAGAGAAAGGAGAAAAACTTGGAAGGTGAGGAAAGAGCACATCCCAACGAGGATGTCGTTGGTCGGCAGTGTCAAGTATTGACAACATTAAGTAGCAGGAGAACTGAAAACTCGATCTGCACTCTGGACAGTGACTAGTAGCATCAGAGAAAAGTATCTGTAGAGAGACGGCACTAGAAGCCAGAGCGGGTGGGTTGAGGAGTGGATACGGGGTGACAGATGCTTAGACAACTCTGGGGAAGGCAGCTTGTGCAGGGTACAAAAGAGATGGTGTGGCTGGTGAGGGGGTCAGGGATATTTACTGTTGGTGGTGGATATTTATCATCACCTTTTGGATCCACTGCACTCTTACGAAAATAAAAATCTGGGACAGCACTTACTATGATTCAACACTGATATGTGACCACCTATGCAGAGTCCCTGCTTGATGTATAATAGGTATCTTGAAATTAACATATTTAAAATTGGATTCTTGATCTTCTCACTCAAACATGCTCTGCCAGCAGCCTTTCCCATTTCAGTGTTAGCTCTTTTTGGTTGCCTAGATCAAAAATTTGTCTTCCTTGATTATCTTCTTTTTTTTCTGACACCTAAATGCAATCCATCAGCAGATTTTACTGGCTCAACTTTTTTAATGTACCTAGAACATAACCACTTATCACCACTGCCATCTTTGTCTAAGCCACTTTCATCTCTCTCCTGGATGATTTCAATGGTCTTCAGACTGCTCATCTAGCTTCCACTCTTGCTCCTCTGGAGATTATTCTCAACCTGGAGAATAACAGAAGGTTCTTTTTATATGTAAATCAAATCATGTCATGCTTTTGCTCAAAACACTCCAATGACACTTCTTCCTCCAGTAAGAGTGAGTCTTTAAAATAGCTTACAAATCCCTCTGTGATCTGACCCCATCGCCTTTTGAATTTCATCACCTAATACTCTCCCCTTTACTCTATCTGCTACTGTCACACCAGCCTCTTTGTCATTCCTTGACTATTTCAAGCACATCTCTGCCCCAAGACCTTTGCACTGGCTGTTTCCCCTGTCTGACTTGCTTTTCCTCCAGCTATTCACGTGGCTAACTACCTCTCCTTCTTTCATTTATGACTTCTCTCTAAATTCCTGCTTCTTCAAATGTTTCCTTTCTTGGCTAAATAAGTTTAAGAGATTTAAATCATGAGTACTGTAAATATTCACATTATGTATGATTAGGAATTTGTGAATTGTTTTAAGAATGTATGCTGAGAGAGCATAGTGAGAGAATGGAAAAGAGAGAAAGAGGAAACAGAAGGAAGGAGGGAGGAGAAAAGAAAAAAAGGCATCGTGTAATCCCAAAATTTGCAAGTGGAAGAGGTTCAAGACTTCCCAAAATGCTTCACATTACAAAAGATAGATGAGCTACAAGAAAGTACAGGTATTTACTGTCATTCACAGTCCTCATATACAGCCTCATGATACAGACTAATACAATATACTGTTCAGTTCAGTTTAGTTGCTCAGTCGTGTCTGAATCTTTGTGACCCCATGAATCGCAGCACACCAGGCCTCCCTGTCCATCACCAACTCCCGGAGTTCACTCAGACTCACGTCCATCGAGTCAGTGATGCCATCCAGCCATCTCATCCTCTGTCGTCCCTTTCTCCTCCTGCACCCAATCCCTCCCAGCATCATTGTCCTTCCAATGAGTCAACTCTTCGCATGAGGTGGCCAAGGTACTGGAGTTTCAGCTTTAGCATCATTCCTTCCAAAGAAATCCCAGGGTTGATCTCCTTCAGAATGGATTGGTTGGAGCTCCTTGCAGTCCAAGGGACGCTCAAGAGTCTTCTCCAACACCACAGTTCAAAAGCATCAGTTCGGCGCTCAGCCTTCTTCACAGTCCAACTCTCACATCCATACATGACCACTGGAAAAACCATAGCCTTGACTAGAGGGACCTTAGTTGGCAAAGTAATGTCTCTGCTTTTGAATATGCTATCTAGGTTGGTCATAACTTTTCTCCCAAGGAGTAAGCGTCTTTTAATTTCATGGCTGCAGTCACCATCTGCAGTGATTTTGGAGACCCAAAAAATAAGGTCTGACACTGTTTCCACTGTTTCCCCATCTATTTCCCATGGAGTGATGGGACCGGATGCCATGATCTTCGTTTTCTGAATGTTGAGCTTTAAGCCAACTTTTTCACTCTCCTCTTTCACTCTCATCAAGAGGCTTTTTAGTTCCTCTTCACTTTCTGCCATAAGGGTGGTGTCATCTGCATATCTGAGGTTATTGATATTTCTCCCAGCAATCTTGATTCCAGCTTGTGCTTCTTCCAGTCCAGTGTTTCTCATGATGTACTCTGCATAGAAGTTAAATAAGCAGGGTGACAATATACAGCCTTGATGTACTCCTTTTCCTATTTGGAACCAGTCTGTTGTTCCATGTCCAGTTCTAACTGTTGCTTCCTGACCTGCACATAGGTTTCTCAAGAGGCAGGTCAGGTGGTCTGGTATTCCCATCTCTTTCAGAATTTTCCACAGTTTATTGTGATCCACACAGTCAAGGCTTTGGCATAGTCAATAAAGCAGAAATAGATGTTTTTCTGGAACTCTCTTGCTTTTTCCATGATCCAGCAGATGTTGGCAATTTGATCTCTGGTTCCTCTGCCTTTCTAAAACCAGCTTGAACATCTGGAAGTTCACGGTTCACCTATTGCTGAAGCCTGGCTTGGAGAATTTTGAGCATTACTTTACTAGCGTGTGAGATGAGTGCAATTGTGTGGTAGTTTGAGCATTTTTGGCATTGCCTTTCTTTGGGATTGGAATGAAAAGTGACCTTTTCCAGTCCTGTGGCCACTGCTGAGTTTTCCAAATTTGCTGACATATTGAGTGCAGCACTTTCACAGCATCATCTTCCAGGATTTGAAATAGCTCAACTGGAATCCATCACCTCCACTAGTTTTGTTCGTAGTGATGCTTTCTAAGGCCCACTTGACTTCACATTCCAGGATGTCTGGCTCTAGGTGAGTGATCACACCCCACACTAGAATTTCTTAATTTAATACTTCATAGATTCTGAAGAATCTTCAATTTGGAATATTCTGGATTCTGAATCCAAAGCACAATTATTCCAATGATTTAGTTAATCTGCTAGTGAAGGAGACTAAATGAGAGAGATAAATTTTCATACATAGCAACTCTGTTCAGTTTGTTCTCTTACAGACATTTTGTTAAGTAAATGAAGGTTGTTCTTTCTAAAACCCAAATCTAATTACTATATGAATTACCTCAGCATTTCCACTTATAGTTTAAATCAGGATTGGAATATTTGACCCCCTCCAATAGAAACCAAATAAGTCATATCTAAAGGCACCATGTAGCTCAAAATAAACATTTTTGGTAAATATTGCTGACTGAACTCTACGCCACAAACAAACACTTTCTACTTCCAGCCAAGGTAATCACCCACTTGGCACAAAATGAAATTACACAAGACATTCTGTGTCTTAAAGATGGAAAATGTTTCTCTGTCTAATATTCTTCCAGGAACAAAATGACAATTATAACAATGAAAAATATGACAAAGTCGCTTATTAATAGTGTGTACACATGAATTAATTTTCAAATTTCTACTAATTGTGAAACCATTTAGGAAAAAAATGAAATTGATTATGTGTCACAGTTGAATTTTCGATTACGCAGGACCAATGTTGATCTAGAGCCCAATCTCTGCAGGCCAGTGTGGCCAGGATAATCTTTACACAGTAGCATGGAAAACAGTATATACAGTTGACCCTTTAACAATGTATGTTTGAACTGCCAGGGTCCACTTATATGTGGATTGTTTTCAATAGTAAATACTATAGCACTATACAATGTGCTGTTGGTTGAATCTGAAGATACAAAACCTCAGATTCTGAGGGTCCACTATGGGACTCAAGCATCCAAGGATTTTAGCATAGGCAGGGGCTCTTGGAAGCAGACCCCCGCAGATAATGTATGATGACTGTATATACTGTAGATAAGTAATATATTATTCTGGCCAGGTTCAGGATGTAGATGAGTGGGTAGAAGACTCTTAAAACTCCACTAACACGAACTTTTCTATTTTTAGAGTTAAAAAAGTGCAGACTTTACAAACAGAATAGTAGATGTCAGATTTCCAGATATTTTGAATCATCTTAACAGATGAACAATAGAATAGTGTAACAGAGGCAGATACCTATTCATAAATTTGCTGTACAAATGTAGTTTTAGAAACAGTATTTAGGGGGTTTATAGAAAAACACTGTTTTAATGGAACTGCCTCAGAGAATATTACCTCTCTAAGACCAAGGCTGGGAAGCTCCAAACATTGGCTTTCTTAAATTGCAAGTTGACAGGAGCAGACAGCAAGAACAATAGTTTTTACCCAAAGTTCAGAGGGCTTACTGCTTTTTTATTTCCACTTAATATTTGGGTTCACAAATGTTTTTACCAAAACAATACTGAGAGCATTTAATTCCAAACCAGATCACTATATCAGACTGTTGTCTCTCTCATACACACACTCTCACTCTTAGAGATTTTTATATTAATAGAATTTCAAAAAATATATTCAAGTACAACATATATGAAGAAAAATGTTCAAATGTGTCAGTTTAATAAATTTCTGCAAATTGAACACACCTCTATTACTAGCAGCTGGCACTCAGATGAAGCAATAGAACATTATTGTGCATGCTACTTTAAATGAAACGTGAAAATTAATTTTACTTGAATTTTGAGTAGTGAGATGACACTGAAATACTGAACTTTAGAAGAGATTCTTGCTACAGAATATACTGGTTCCTAAAAGATTCCTACAGGCTTCCCAGGTGGCTCAATGGTAAAGAATCTGTCTGCCAATGCAAGAGATGCAAGTTTGATGCCTGGGTGGGGAGGATCCCCTGGAGAAGGAAATGGCAACCCATGCCAGTATTTTTGCATGGGAAATATCTCATGGACAGAGGAACCTGGCAGGGCTACAGTCCATGGGGTCACAAAAGAGTCAGACACAACTTAGCAATTAAGCAACAGCAAAAAGATTCCTATAAGTCAAGAAAAAAATATCTTGAAAATTACTAAGATGTTGGTGTCTTCATTTTTTAAATGGCACAATTTGGTTTTAGATTCATTGATAGACCTGCTATGATGAAAGCTGATTAGCTCTGCCACTCTTTATTCCCTCATCTACCAATTTTGTTGCTAGCATTATTTTTACACTGTCAGTGTTTAAAGTATTTATTCTGTTCTGAAATCATACTACCCTCACCGGTTAATCTTATTGCTATATTTCAGAGGATTCAAGTTCACCATGAATCTCTTCATCGGAGTTTTCCATTCCTGAGTTATGTATTGTGATTTCTTTTTTGTTGGCAGAATTTTATCACTGAGTATTCTTTTTCAAGAAAAGCTCTGAGTTCACATTTGAGAATGTCTGAGTATTGTTTTCACTTGCGTAATATCATATTCTTGAGTTACATTTCTTACTTATAGTTCCACTGTCTCCTGTCATTGAATGTTTCTGTAAAGTTGGTTTGATTCTATCCTTTCCTGTAACCACCATCTTTTTGACGACTTCTATTCCTGCTTGGATACTTGAAGACTTTTTTCTTCTTTCTTGAAGTTGAAAAATATAACTAGCTTGTTTTTCAATGTCAGCTTTTCTGAATAATTTTACCTGGTATACAGTGTGCTTATTAAATCTGCAGAGGAACATGTTTGCAAAGTTTTCTACATCATGCCCATGTTTTTTTTTCTAATTTCGATTGTTGAAATCTCTACCTCAGTGATGTCAATTAGGTTTATATCATGTTGTTTTTGTTTCCATATCCAACATTTCCTCTCTATTTTCTTTATTAATTCTCTGTGATTATCTAAACCCTCTCCCTATGCCAGTAATTTAACTTTTTGTCATGACTACTTTGTTTATAATTTATTTATTAACTTTCTACTAGTTTGTTTGCCTTTGAGGTGAGGTGTTTAAATTTTGTTCCTTTGCTCTGCTATTTCCTTTTTAAAATCTTCCTAATGGTTCACTGTTTTTTGTATTCTTACTAAGGTCGTCTAAAGCTGGAAGGGTCTATGTGTTGTACTTACTTCCAGACTTACATCTTCTGCATACTATCTTTTGTTTGTTTGTTTTAGTTTGCCATACTATTCTTTTCTTCCAGCTCATAATTATGAGACTAGCCTAAATTCTCCACCTGGACCTAATATGATGTAGAAGGATTCCCTTCATCTCCAGTGCTTCTTGTCTTGGTCTAATTCCCTTTATTGTTAGGGTTAAAAGAGGAAATTATAGCATAGAACTATTGAAGTTTTGCATCAGATAGCATTGCATTAATGACATTGTAGCTTCAATTAAATGGGTTGTATATATATAAGCCTATATAAAAATGTTATATAAAAACAGTAAAGTATGACATATATATACACATATCTATGACTCAGGTTAGGAATTGAACATACGAAATATTGATAATTATGTCTTCTCTCTCAATGTTACTTTAGTACTAGAAATTGTAAACTTTGAATTTAATTTAAGAATTCAAACTAAGCAAATTGACACAAACAGAAGAGAGGAAAGGAAGACCATTTCCATCGTCCCTTCTATGCTGATGGTGTAAGAAAGTCTTAAAATTCTAAGAGATCTAGGAATAATCAGATGGAGAAAAGCCTATATGGTAGGTAAGCAAACCTATAAATTGATAAAAAAATGTAGTGAATTATAAAAAAATTAGAGAATTCACAAATCAATCAAATTTCTTATTTACCACATTCAAATTAAGTGCCTCATTTTCCATGTGGTTTAAAATCCCCAAAGATGCAGAAATACTAAGAGCAATGTACACCCACGGCGGATTCATGTTGATGTATGGCAAAACCAATAGAGTACTGTAAAGGAAAAAAAAATTAAATTAAATTAAAATAAATAAATAAATAAAAGGTAGTCTTTAGTAGTCTCAGTTTTTCCTTTGCTCTACTCCTCGTGGATTCAAGTCTAAAAAGGCTTCTTAAAAATAAGATGGGGACAAAGTGCTAACCGCAACATATTCGGACATGCCAGAACCTGCAAGCTCAAGGTTGGAGGCCAGCAGACTCACTACTGCCATGTTCTCATGTTTTAGCATCTTCTTATCTTTTCCCAACTAAATCTTTGTGAGAGTGTTTCCTATGATGACAATTGCACTGAGATTAATACCACCTGTTTGCAAATTTAACTCAGAATATTATGATGCCATTTCTGCATTTTTGTATCATGTGACAGTGGTTCCTCCATGGCAGATGACAAAAATACCCAACTTCCCAATTCCATAAAAGAAAAACTAGCTATTAACTTGGAACTCTAGCAAGGCACTTAGCAGGGCCTCTCATAATATTCTGTGGTCAAGAAGAAAAATAAGGGCTAGATGATTATACAATTAACATGATTCATAGCTGGCTGAAACAACATATGCCAAAACGTGCTAATTAATTAATTATTTAAAGATGCTAATTAATGGGTTGATATCAAGCTGAAGAAGCTTTCCAGCTGTTCCAAAGTATTTTGCCCTTTGCCCAGCCAGTGTTCCCTGTAAATTATCAATAACTTGGATCAATATAAAGTATAGTTATCAAACATATGGGTAATATCCAAACACATTAGAACATTCTCTAACACCACATACAAAAATAAACTCAAAACAGATTAAAGACTTAATGTAAGACCAGATATTACAAAACTCCTAGAGGAAAACATAGGCAGAACAATCTGTGACAAAGATCGCAGCAAGATCTTTTTGGATCTGTATCTAGAGTAATGGAAATAAAAACAATGGGACCTAATTAAACTTAAAAGCTTTTGCACAGCAAAGGAAATCATAAAATGAAAAGACAGCCTATAGAATGACAGATAACATTTGTAAATGATGAAACCGACAGGGGATTAATTTCCAAAATACATAAATAGCTCATATAGCTCAACATCAAAAAAATGGGTAGAAGATCTAAATAGACATTTCTCCAAAGGAGACATATAGATGGCTAACAGGCACATGAAAGATACTCGATATCACTAATTATTAGAGAAATCAAAACTACAATGAAGTATCACCTCACACTGATCAGAATGGCCATCATCAAAAAGTCTACAAATAATAAACTCTGGAGAGTGTGGGGAGAAAGGAGAACTACACTGTTAGTGGGAATGTAAACTGGTACAGCCACTATTAAGTATAGTATGGAGGTTTCTCAAAAAAACTAGAAATAGAGCTACCATATGATCTAGCAATACCCTTCCTGGGCATATATCTGGAGAAAACCATAATTTGAAAAGATACATGCACCTCAATATTCATTGCAGCACTACTTACAATAGCCAAGGCATGGAAAAAACCTAAACATCCATCAACAGATAGATAAAGAAGATGCGGTGTGTGTGTGTGTGTGTGTGTGTATATATATATATATATATATATATATGTCAAAGTCATAAAAAAAGAATGAAATAATGCCATTTGCAGCAACGTGGATGGACCCAGAGATTATTATAGTAAGTAGAGTTAGCCAGAGAAAGACGAATATGATATCACTTATATGTGGAATCTAAAATACAAATGATACAAATGAACTTATTAACAAAACAGAAATAGACCCACAGATATAGAAACAATGTTACCAAAAGGGAAATGAGGGAGGAGGGATAAATTAGGACTTTGGGATTAACAGATACACACTACTGTATATAAAACAGATAATCAATGAGGACCTACTGTAGAGAACAGGGAACTATACTCAGTATTTTGTAATAACCTTGAAGGGAAAAGAATCTGAAAAAGAACTGAATCACTTTGCTGTACACCTGAAACTAATACATTTTAAATCAACTATACTCCGATAAAAAAAACACAACAGGATACACAGAATTTTGTTAATCAGCTACATATGGATGTAGCAGCTAAAAGAAGTCCATTTAAAGGACTGGCATTGTAAAGAAATAGATGTTTGTTGGGTAGTGGAAGAAACATTGGTTCAGGCACCAGCAAACTAGGTCAAATCCCAGTTCTGCTACTTTGGCCATTCAAATTCTGTGATCCTTACTTTCTTCTCAGAGTTGTTGTGATGTTTAAATGTGTTAACATGTCTAAGTTCCAAGCATTTGTGGGCAATAAATATGATCTAGAAAAGCTACCATTTAAAGTTAAATGGGTGGCCATGCCACTCCATTTTGTCCTAAAAAATGATGGTGCTTGAATTAATTCCAGGTGCCACACTTACGAGCAAAGTGGAGCTACTTCCAAAGACGGTGGCCAGGATGGATGAGTAACTCCAGAGAGACCATGAAGAACTGCTGCAGGAACTTGGAATAGCTGGCTTGAAGAAAGTGGACTGGAGACCCTATCTACCTTCAAACACCTGACAGTCCTCCATGGCTTCCTGGAGGCCTGCTCCAAGACAGAAGAACTAACCTAGAAGATGGAAATTACAAGAATGTGGGCCAGGGTGACCACTTGGTGGGGATGTTGTGAGCAATTTCAGCACAAGTGAATGGTTGGACTACATGGTCTTAAGACAGTCTGATTATCATCTTTCTAGGACACTTAGCATAAAGTGGTTCCTTCTACATTTTGCCTCACAGTAACCTAGAGTCTCCACTTTCTTGAGTTGAGCTGGTTTCTAGCTTTACAAGGATACCACCTTCACATCAGCTCTAGGCCAAATCTCAGCTTTCTCCATCTGTCTTCTTTGACCAGTTTACTGTTGACCAGTTTATTGCATTTGTTTATAAATTTCTGGTTACTTGAAATGCCATCTTTCCCCAAACTATTCAAAGGACACAGAAGGGAGCATCTGTGAACACTTATTGGGAGATAGATCAGCAAGATGTGACTTTCTGGTTGCTGAAGAAGGTAAACGTGGGGGAATTAAGAATCTGAATTGAGCTCCCGAGTTGGAAGGGTGGATCAAGAAGTCGGGTGGGTGCCAGATTCCAGACGAAGCTTTTACAGAGAATTCGGCATATTTGGGAGGAAGCCTGAGCCTGCTAGCCTGCAAAAAGTACTCAAAAGTTGTTTGCTCACTAGATGACTTCTGTTTTCCAGAGGCAAAATAAGTCCTGGGCAGGTTATTCAGTATCTCCAGCCTGTTCCAGATTGCAACTGGTAAAGTGCCTGAGGCAACGGAGAGGTTGTTCGCCTCCAGCCTGGCCAGGCCCACCCGCTCCCCTCCCAGGTGACCACAAGGAACCATTTTAATGTTTTTTTTTTCAGCCTCTGTGCAGGGGAAAATTGGCGGCGCTCCGGTTGCCAGGGACGCCGCCGCCAGTTCGGCGCGGCTGGGGTGAAAGAGAATGCTGGAGGGAGGGGGCCGTGTCTCCTGACTGGCTAGGGCGCGAAGGGTTATTTGCATAATACTCCCGGACAGCACCTGATTGGCTGAAGCCGGAGGGGCGGTGGTGGGGTGATTCCAAGGGCCGGGAGCTCTGGATCCCGACCTTTCTGTTCCGGAGTTACCCCGGTGGGCATGAGTTCTTGCTCTGGCCCTAGGGGAACCGAGAAGGCCCGGTTTGGGAAGTTTTGCAGGCAGGTGCAAGAGCCATCTTTCTCTTACAGTGTTTAAGAAATGTGAAAGAAAAGGAATCAAGAAACTGGGGGGGATGGAGTGTAACCTCAACCCCAGAAGAAGGAAGGAAACAGCTCAGAGTGGAGAGTGGAGACCGAAAAGAAGGCATTAGGGGCTTTCTCTCAAGCTGGGAGGGGTTTTGCTGGAATTCCTTTGCTAGATCACTTGAATTTCCGTTTTCTGTGAGTTTTTGTCACACTTTGCTGAAACTGGGAAGAAAAGAGGCAGGATCCCAGCATTTAGTAACTCAAATCTGAATGCTAAATTTTCATCCAGAGGCACTTAAAATATCAAGCCGGTCTGTCATAGGGGACAAAATGTGCTTTAATTTATAGATAATCAGTTATTGAAAACCGGATGTGTGTCTTTTTTTTTTTTTTTGAGATTTCTTGTTGCAATGTTTTTTGTCTGTCATTGTGCATAAAGGCTTAAATTCAAGCTGGAGTGTTTTGTACTCACCAGTTGCCTAAGCATTGGGGGCGGTGGGGAAGGGTCTGCGAATCATCATGAACCATTTTCATGTTTAAGGTTTCTGACCCTTCAGGTAAAAACCTTTAGACTATGAAAAGATCCTATACTAAGTACAATTTCACCTTTATACTTTTCAGTTTACATAATAATTTTTTTATCTATTATCTCATTTACCATTAACCAAAATTTGGCACAGCCCATGGGAGAAGCTCCATTTTATTGAGGAGGAAATTGGGGCTGAAAGAGTTTGTAAGTTTCCACATGTGTAAACAGAGGATGAGATTATTTTAATGCTTGAAATTTATATAATGCTTTTTTCGTCTACATTTTTTTTTCCAATGATTCTCCCAAAGACCCTGATAGTTTGAGCCAGTAACATGATTCCAGTTTTACAGATGAAAAAACAAGGGCTATGGTCTGGCAGAACTAATAAGCCCTGGGAGAGGGGCTCCCCTGGCTGGGCTCTGTCTCCTCTGTCCCACCCTTGTAGCACTCAGTCAGATTTTCATTCAAAAGACAATTAGGAAGATGGTTTGCCGTGGGAAAAAATTAAATATAGATTATTCAAGTGAAAGAGAGGGGAAAAAATAAACTTATTTTGTGCTTCTCCCTTTTGGCACTTTTGTCCTGTGAAAAAACAGTACTAAAAGCACCCTTAAAAGGTTTTAGAGAAAAGAGATTAAAAATTAGAAACTTGAGTCTGCTTGGATTATCTGTAGGACTGTTGGAGAACACTGTTGGATGAAGGACATGGCATGGGAATTGAGATGGGAAAAACAAAACTGAAAACGGGCTGTGGTTTAGAGTCTCAAACTGAAATTTAAGGTGCAAGACTGAAAAGTTAAATCCAGCAATTTGGTACATAGTTTTAGGCCCTATTGAATGACCTTGCGTTTTAAGAACTATTTTTGGAAAGGAACATTTCAAACTCCTTTCCTAAAAAAAAATACTGGACACCTCCCCCACTTTTATGTTAAATGGTGAGACACCCAGCACGACCCTACCTACTGTCACTCTCTCCTGGCCTTTTGGCAGCCGAAAAGGCCACGGATCTCTGAGTAGCGGGATTTGGGCGAAAGTCAGGAATTTGGCTACTTCCCATCGCCACATCTGATCTCCTGGAAGACTGTGCAGATACAAAGATGGGTCGCTCTTCATCCCTTGGCAACGGATGTTACTGGAAATATTGCGAAAGACCCAGCCAGGAGGGAGGCAAAAGCCTCTGAGGCTCTTCTCCCTGCCCCCGCAGTAGGCCAAAGCCAGGGCAGTGGCAGGAGCACCAGACGTCCACGTGCAGCCGGCATGCCCCGTCACCCTTCTTTCACCCTTCTTACGTAAGAGTCTCGGGATGGAGTTGCTGCTACTGCGGGTCCCTTTTCCCCGACGTCTATTAATAAACAGATTGGTAGTTTCCGGGCCACTGCCAGCATAGATGCGGGGTTGGGGGGAGTTGCTCACTTTACGACCAGGGCACCAGCAATTCGGTCTTCCCACCCCCGAACATGAGCAAGGCCCACCCATCCCCCGCATTCCAGCCCGCCCACTGGCCGGAGGGGACGCCGGCGCCTCCTTTACCCACAGAGCGCCTGACCTTCCCCCTAAACTGGCCTGCTCTGCACTCGGCGCTGGCGGGTGCGGCTGGCTGCTCCATCTCTCCTCTGCCCTGCCCTGCCACGGCGCCCTCCCTCCGCCCGGGTATCAGGCGAGAGGCGGGGCTGGCCCAGCACGCCCCGCCCCCGCTGTAGAAAGGGCCCAGAGAGTGTTACTCCCGGTCATCCTCAGCTTGGGCCTTTTATCTCCGCGCTGCCGAGGAGGCGGGAGGAGGAGACACAGGGGGTGGCCCTGAGCGTCGGCGACACCTTTCCGGGGCTCTATAAATTGAGCACCTGGGATGGGTAGGGGGCCCACGCCACCACCACCGCCCGCAGACACACAGTTCGGCCACTGACCGCCGCAGCAGC
This sequence comes from Budorcas taxicolor, assembly GCF_023091745.1. Classification (NCBI taxonomy): domain Eukaryota; kingdom Metazoa; phylum Chordata; class Mammalia; order Artiodactyla; family Bovidae; genus Budorcas; species Budorcas taxicolor. The sequence continues at coordinate 104,919,665 of NC_068935.1, read as the reverse complement.
CGCAGGCAGCAGCAGCCGGGAGCGGGAACACTGAGCTACCCAGCAGCAGGGGATCTCGAGGCGCCGGAGGAAGTGCGTGCCCCCTTCCCATTTCTGCCGGTCTTCGGGGGTGCTTGGACTCCGGCTTTGCGGAGGGAGACGGGAGTGGGGAGTCCACCTTCTTTCTCTCAGAGGCACTGGGTGCGCTAGGAGGTGGGACCGCCTGATAGCTGGGAGCCACCCGGGCGCAGTCCCAGAAAAGCAGTAACCCGGGGGGTGGGGGGGGAGGGGAGGGGCGGTGCGCGCAAGCTAGGGTACCGGGCACCCTAGCTGGATGAATAATCTCTTTCGTCCCCGTCTTCCAAGCAGGCAAAGGGCTCGACCCAGGGACCACGAGCTGATATCGCGAGCTTCCGGACGCCAAAGCCAGAAGTCGCGCATCCCGCAGGGCCGGGCTGCGATCAACACGAGAGTTGGAGAGGGCGGAGGAGGAGCCGGGAATCCCGCCGCACCGGCAGTAGCCAGGCTCCCGGCGCGGGCCTCACAGAGCGCGTGAAGGCGGGCAGCCCCTCGCCCTAGCCGGCCATCCCGTGCCCCTGCGTCCCTGTGCTTCGGCGCCCACGCGGCCACCATGATGCAAATTTGCGACACCTACAACCAGAAGCACTCGCTCTTTAACGCCATGAATCGCTTCATCGGCGCCGTGAACAACATGGACCAGACGGTGATGGTGCCCAGTCTGCTGCGTGACGTGCCACTGGCCGAGCCCGAGCTGGACAACGATGTCGGCGTGGAGGTAGGCGGCAGTGGTGGCTGCATGGAGGAGCGCACGCCCCCGGCCCCCAGCCCGGGCAGCGCCAATGGCAGCTTTTTCGCGCCCTCCCGGGACATGTACAGCCACTACGTGCTGCTGAAGTCCATCCGAAACGACATCGAGTGGGGGGTCCTGCACCAGCCGCCGGCGGCAGGGAGCGAGGAGGGGAGCGCCTGGAAGTCCAAGGACATCCTGGTGGACCTGAGCAACCTGGAGGGCGCGGACGCCGGCGAGGAGGACCTGGAACAGCAGTTCCACTACCACCTGCGAGGGCTGCACACTGTGCTCTCCAAACTCACGCGCAAAGCCAACATCCTCACTAACAGATACAAGCAGGAGATCGGCTTCAGCAACTGGGGGCACTGAGGCGCGTCGCCCGCGGCTGTCCCGCACCCTTCCTGGCCCCATCTCTCACCCTCTCTCTTTCCTTAAAGCTATTTTCTTTCTGGCTGTAGGGCGCGATGGGCGGACTGCAAAGTTGGGGGGCTGCGTACATGCTGGGGGCGCAGCAGGGTAGCATGGAGGAAGGGGCTTCTTTGGCGAGAGCAGAGAGGAAAGTGGTGGCCAAAGAGGTGGGATAGTGCTCAAGGACTTCCTTCTCTTCCCCGGCGGGGTCGGGTGGAGGTGGGGGAATGAGGGGGCTGTGTTCTACTTTGGTGGGAATGGGCCTGAGTTGACGCCCTGCATTCAGTCTGTGCCTTTCCTGGAGTTTCTTTTCTTTCCGGAGGAGAAGGGCCGAGAATAGGCCATTCCGGGGCGCGGCGCTGGGTTGCCACCCTTGGGAGCGCTGCCCGGAGCTGGGCGCTGGGGAAGGCTGGGCGGGTGCACAGCCTTCCGCCGCCCTGCCTTTGGGCTGGCGGAGGCCACAGTGTTGCTAAGGTTGCATCAGTTTTCCTGTTTGCACTATTTCTTTTTGTAACAGTGGCCCCGTCCTAAGTATTTCGAATGTCCTCTTTGCTCTGAAACTTCGGCGATTCCATTGTGATAAGCGCACAAACAGCACTGTGTCGGTAACTGGTACTAGTTTATTAATGATTTTCTGTTACACTGTATAGTTAGTTGTCCTGTGGCACCTCTATCCCATCCCTTTCACGTCACCCCCACCCCAGTATGTGTAAGCTGGCACGGTGCCAGCTTGTACGAAGCTTGCCACTTGGTGAAAATAATTACATTATTATGAGAAAGTGGACTTACCCGAGATGGAACCAACTGACATTCTATCCATGTTGTACATAGAATGATGAAGGGTTCCACTGTTGTTATATGTCTTAAATTTATTTAAAACTTTTTTAATCCAGATGTAGACTATATTCTAAAAAATAAAAAAAGCAAATGTGTTAACAAAACTTGACAAAAGTTTGTTGCTTTCTGATCTGCCAATGAATGGCTTAGTCATTAAATAAAAATAAACTTTTTTTTTAGCAAAAGCTAATTTTATTTTTCTCTGGTATTTCAAAGTGGTAGATAATCACCTTTGTAAGTATTCAGATTTGTTTGGGAAGAAGCTACCAACAAGATTTACTTCCAAGCTTTTTCTTTCTAATTCAATACCAAGGTAAGTCTCAACAAAAAGTTCATAAATACTGAGTATTTATGGGAAGTTACATATATTAGAGTTTTCAACCAACTTGACTAGCTTATCAGAGTGCTTAGTTAACATTTTGAATTTTTCAAGAGGCTCAAGCACACATGGATTTTGAGGCCTAGAAACCTATCTTAAAGGCAGAAATTTCACTTGGCTACTGAGAGGTAAAAATTGGAAGAAAAACACTAGCTAATACTAGAGCACTTACCTTGCAGATCTTGTATTTACAAGTCTTTTATGTTAATCTTAGGAGAGACTTAAATGTGTTATAACACTCGCTGTGGCCTCTTGGACTATTCCCAGTGAAGTGCTAAGCTTTGTGAAGCAGTGTCCAGCAATGCTTCCAGTTTTCCAGGGAGACAGTCTGTGGCTGTGGACAGCAGATCTGAGCAAGACTGCAGCAGGGCCCTTCCGAACACTTCCTCAGATGCCATTGTGCTGCTCTTCTGGGATGGTGGAATAGGCGAAACACAATGCTCTGTGTTATATATTTCACGATTTGTTTAGGTGGACATAAGTATTTAGATCAGCTTCAGTTTGGGATCTTGGGAGTCATGAGACATTCTCTAAGCTCACAGAGCTTGAGTTTAAAATACATGTAACTTTGAAGTTTTTTTTTAAAAAAAAAAAGCAAGTTTTTTTGTGCTGTGGGTAGCTCAAGACTATTATCAGTTTTCACCAGCCGTGAAAAAATGGGGAAGTGTCAAGGCTGGTTCCTGCGTTGCCAGAGAAAGTTAATGGTTAATACATAAAGATAAGCTAGGCAGCACCAGAAGGAAGGTATATGGCCTCTTAACCTTGTATCCCCTTGAAAATATCAAAGTGCAAGCAAAAAATACAAAAAAAGGAAACTACGGAAGCCAAGTGGTAGAAATACCAAGACTTGGAGCCAGGAATTTGTGTGTTCAAGTCCTCTTGTTATCGTCTTTAACTCTCCAAGCTTGTTTCCACATCTGAAATTAGACACAATAATAATACAAGATTTATTTTGTGGAGTTGTAGCGAGAATGAAAGGAGATTGTATCTAGAATGTGTGCTGCTTGGAAGTTTCTTTGAGCACTACAGAAGGGCACTGCAGGTTCTTTCCAGCTCTCTGAATGTTGCTTTGTATCTTCATCTCCCTCCTTGCCTTTCTCGAGGAATATATGAACCTTAAAACAATATGTTCACTTTAAGGAAAAGCATAATTTCTATTACAAACATGAAACCACAGGTAAACTCTTAAGTCTCAGGGAAGAGACTGAATTAAAATCAAATAGTCATGGTTTAGGCAAGTGATAGCTAGGACTTTATGAGATGTTAAAATGTTTTCAGAACATTCTTGTATTTAGAATACAGAAAGGCAGATGTTCATAGCAAAACTAAACTATAAAGCTGTTAACTTTATTTTTGAAAATATTCATGGAGAGTATTTTTATATATAAATAGTGATTCTGACCTAGGAGTAGTGATGATCACTGTTAAAAGAGGATTGGACTTTTTTCATGAACCAGTATGGTTTCCCAGGCCCAGTGAGTGTTATTCCATTGATATAACTATTCAAGTTTGGTTTATGCAACAATACAAGATCAAATCCCTTTGACCAGATTTACCTGTTAAATTTTCTCAAGCCATTAAAATTTTTGCTTAACTTCTAAGGTCAAGTGATAAGTGAATATATTTTTAGGTCTTTCCTGAGGAAGCTCAAAGTACTTTATAGATTTTAAAAGTTGCAAACACTGCATGGCCCCTCCTTCAAAGAGCTCTCAGAGATCAAGGTTGTCTACTAGCGCCCATCTCGGTGGCAATTTGAGACTAAAGGGAAGGCAGGGGGTAGATGAACTGGGCAAAAAGGAACAGCTTAGGTGGGAATTGATTACCCTCCAGATATTTACATTTAATAAGCATTTTCTACATCAAAACCTCACACCAAAGCCTTTGAGAAGGACTGTTTTTGCCTCTCAAAACAGCTTTCTGCTTTGCTCACACGGGGCTTTTGGGGTTTTACATTTACACAGTGTTCCTTAGTGGTCTGGTCTGATTTAATCTTTCTCTGAACCTGAACCCACTGTTAGCATGTCACAGCTACAGGGATTATGCTTTGGACCAACTTGAAAACTAGTTGACTGTTAACAATTGTTTTAAAAAATGAAAGTCATTTGCATATGCCTCCTCATTTTTAGCTGCTGAACAAAAATCTTCTGGGAGATGGCAGTTCCTCTTCTTCCCCCATCACCCCACTCCTCTTATTCTGTGAGTCTCAGATGTTTGCAAATTTTACACAGTCCTAATGGACTGAAAGCTCAAATTTTATATACCTTTTTTTCCCCAAAGGTAATTATCTTTCTATGGGACATCTAGTACATTTATACCAATCCTTGTGAGATACGTTTTGAAGAATTTTGAACAAAATAATGACAAATGTTTTCTTTAAAGGTAATTTTCACCCCCAACAAATAAAAAAATTCTGGATCAGAAACTTATGAAAATTATAAACATGTGGACTACTGGTCTCTTAAAATGAATATTAATCTTTTTAGGATTTGAAACTTTTTGTAGTTTCTGATCAAGGCTAAGTTGCTTTAATTAGGAAGATAATTTCAACTTAAAATTATTTCTTTTTAAAATTTTTTTTGTTTGTTTCAAGGCCATGGTCAATTTTTTAAATAATTAAATGAATTTTAGAGGTTGTTCTCGAGTTACTCCAAACATTAGGCCTCCAGTTAGTTCATCTGGAAGTTCATCCAGTAGAACTTCCTGATAAGTGGTGGAAATAATGATAGTCTACGACCAATAAGGGCTTCCCTGGTGGCTCAGTGGTAAAGAATCCACCCGCCAATGCAAGAGATGTGGGTTCGATCCCTGGGTCTGATCCCTGGGTTGGGAAGATTCCCTGGAGAAGGAAATGGCAACCCACTCCAGTGTTCTTGCCTGGAAAATCCTGTGGATTTTCCTCTTAGGCTACAGCCCATGGGGTCACAAAAGAGTTGGACATGACTTAGTGACTAAACAACACCATGACCAATGTAACTACTTCTGTATCTGGAAGCCAGTACTGTTTGGCCTTTGCCTCATGCAACCAGGGCTCCTTCCTTGGGACCCTCCACTTTAGAGGGGGCCCCATGCTGATTCTTTGTAAGGCCTTTCGATTCCCCATGGGTAAGGAATCTTCAGAACCAATAGAGTGCCCAGAGCTTGTGCCCTTCATCTGTAACACACTTGGCCCTGTCCAGGTGACCCTGAGCCCATTGCAGGGATTTCGTATGCGTTTGCCCTAAGTTTATCCTCCCGATAGTGGACATGCCTAGTCGGTGGACAGGGCTTGGCCATGCAAGCTGGGCTATCCAAGGATGGTGCTTAGGTGGAAAGATAAGAAGGTGGAATGGAGGCTGGAAGTTCCCGTTTATTCTCTTGGCTTGGCCTCCCTGGGTTTCAGGGTGAACAAGTGTTTTGAAAGCCTGCAGAAAGGAAATAAGAAGTGAAAGCAGCTCAAGCTTTTAGGCCTCTTCCAGTATTGACAAATGGAGATTCCATGGTTCTTCTATTTTCCACATCCCTCAGGAGTCTCCTTGCTGCATTGAAAGAATGTTATTTAATTAATGAAATGCTGGTTAAGGAAAAGGAAAACTACATTGATATACAGGCCTTTTCCAGCTGCTTGCTATTCAGTGCTTGAACTGTAGTGATTATGGTAAAGATCCAGATGAATACATCTTCCATAAAACCATGAAGACTTCACCTCCTCAAATATTCCTTTTTTTGTTTTTTGGTTTTATTATTTTTATTATTGAGTTAGCTGTTTTCTTTTTAGTGTCAAAAGTCTTGGCCAAGTTAAAGCAGAAAACTAATGGTTGTGCATCTGTCTAAACAAAGCCCGCCAAAACCAGAACTATCTCATCAGCCCTTCCTGTTTTGGCATTCTCTCTTTTTTTTTTTTTTTAGAACATTTATTTATTTATTCCATGGAACACTCAAAGTTTAGATCAGTGGGAATTTTAATTGAAGAATTGTACATTTTCTTCCCACATATATCGCTTTGTATTAGGAAATGACATTGTGATCCATTTCACTACAATATTACAAAATATTTACAAGAAAATATTAAAAATAACTCAAACATGAAAGGCAAGATGGGGGTGAAATAAACTGGTTTTTCCAGAAATCTCTACTCCAGTGCCCACAGCACACAATAAGAGAGCCAGAAAATAACAAAGTTCCCCTTGATCACAAGTTGCCAAGGAACTGGAGTAGGGGAAGAAATCTGATGAAAATGGTGGTATGAAAGGGGATGGATGTTATTAGCAGCACTGCTTCAATAACCAATTTATTTTGAATGAAATACCCTCTCTTTTATATGCAGTAAATTCTGAACAAGGCTAAACTTTAAGATATTCCTTGAAATGAAATTAAAAATACCCTGACAGTGAAAGCAACTCTTCCACCTAAGCTGAGTAAGAACCTCTTTCTCCATGAACCACTGATGTGAACAGAAGCCTGATCTAGCATCCAAAGCTGTCACAGCAGCCCTTCCATCTCTTTCATGAAAGCCTCATAGACATCGTCCTTAGTCTGCACCGACACGGGAACAGATGGGCCAGATTTGGGTGCTGTTTTGGCAAGAGGCACAGCAGAATCATCCTCAGACTTTCTCTGGGGAGCAGCAGCAGCCCCTTTATTCTCCCGACGCACCTGCAGTGCGGTCGGCACAAATCGTGTGATCTCTGCCTTGGGATTAGTGATCTGTGGCTTGGCACTGATGGTTGCCGTGGCTTTCTTCTCGATGGTGGCTGCGCTTGTGTCATCCGCCTTGGGTCACTGGATCAAGTTGGGGGGAGCACTTAGAACCCCCGGGTTGGGTAAGGGAGCTGGTGGGAAGAGCCCTGGTGGGGCAGGTCCAAGAGGAGGCACCAGAGGTGGGCGCATCATGCCAGGACGGGGTGGAGGGATACCTGGAGGTGCAGGGGGAGGTAGCCGTGGTGGGGGTCCCCGAGGAGGAGGGCCAGGAGGCAGACCTGGGGGTGGGCCAGGAGGAGGGCCAGGGGGTCGACCGGGTTGTGGGGCTGGAGGTAAAAGGCGAGGCAGAGGCCCTCGGAGTCCTGGCATTCCAGGCGGTCTCAGGAACGGAGGAGCTCCTGGAGGTGGTCCAGGAGGAAGGCCTGTAGGTGGTCCAGGTGGCCGTAAAGGTGGAGCAGGTGGCGGTCCAAGTGGAGGTGGTCCTGGCATGGGGGGTGCTTGTATCTGAGATGGAGGAACAGACTGTGGAGGGGCTTGCTGCTGGGAAGCTGCAGACGTGCCATCAGAGAGAGATTCCTCCTTATGCTGTTTCTGTGATTGCTTTTCTGCTTCAGAATCATCCGAATCTTCATCATTGTCCTCTGAAAATTCCTCGACTTCGCGTCCCTCTTCAGGGATTTCCTGACCTGCCATTCGAAGCATCATGGCTTGGAGAGGAGTCAGCTCCTTCATGTTCTTCTTCTTCTTCCTAGATTTTCCAGGCATATCCGCAAACCGTACACTCAGACCTGATTTCTTTTCTTCATTGTTTTCTCTCTCAGTGTCATCACGGTGCACAAATTCATCCCCTTCACTTTCTCCATCTGATCTGTCACTGTCGCTGTCATCAGTACTGTCGTCATGCTTATCCTGGTCCATGTCTTCAGGATAGCCATCATCTTCACTGGTGCTAGAAACATCATCGTCATGACCCCGCTGAGCAAGTTCAGAACTATATAACATGTCTTCATCTCGCCTACGAGTGGGAAGATCTAGGGCAAAGCCCACTTTGCGGCCATACATTTGTAAGACTTGAGGAGGAGGTGGGCCCGGGGGAGGACCTGGAGGTTTCCTGCCGGGGGGCAAACGTGGAACGCCATGTCCAAGAAGAGGAAGTATAGAAACTGCCCGAGTTGGAGGTCCATAGGCTGAGGTCTTCTTAAGGATGGAGGGTGGCTGGGCCCCAGGAAGTGGAATGTCCTGGATCAAGATGTTGGAAGGAGCATGCGGCATATCTGGGAGAGGAATACTCTCCACTTCCACATGCTGGGCATTCTTGACAGCATCAAAATATTGGCTAAGTTGAGCCCTCTTCTGTTCATATTCTACTTCTAGCTTTCTCAATTCTTTGTAAATATCTGGATTCTCTTTCTCATAGAGTCGTAGAATACGTTCAAATGTTTCAGGTAGCTTTTTACGCTTGTCTTTCAGCACTTTCTCATTTAACTGTGGCTGCTGCACTGGGTTAAACTCCATTTCATCCAATTTTCCCATGTCCCGGATAATTTGTTTGGGATCCTTCATCTTTAAAACTGCAGCTCGTACCATCATGCGCTGTTTTTTGTTCTTCTTTAATTCTCTTTTCCGAGCTTCTTTTCTGGCTTGGTCTGTAGGGTTCATAAATTTTCCACTTTTGGTGGATGACGTGGATCTCCGCCCCATGTTGACAAGTTGTTTGATTTACTTGCTTGTTTAGAAAATAAAACCTAAAACGCTTCTGCTGGGCTCCTGGGGCTGTGAGAAGCGGGGAGGGGACGATTCTCGGCCCGTTTCACTTTGTAAGGGCCTTCACCTCTGCCTTTCGGTCAACCACCCAACCACCGCCATCTTGAAACCTCGCGCCCCTCCACCATCCCTACGTCACTCGGCATTCTCTATTTTTAAGAGGAAAAATTTTTATATCTTCCCATTCTTTTTCTTTTATTACTTCTTTGTCTATTGTTTCAGAATGCTTTGACTAGCAGTCTTAAAAATATATCTGCTGGTGTGCCCAACTTTAATAATCCCAAATTGGTAAGAATTTTGATTGGAGAAAGTTCTTATCATTTAGTTAAGAACAGAGTTATAGAAGGCCACTGTCTGACTATGAAGTGTCTAGAGCAAGTGCTTTCAAATCCAGTAGACAGGAAGACTGGGAAAATACTAGCAAAACTAGAGCCCAGCTCTTTTATTTTCGTGAGGAAATAAACAATGTTGGGGGTGGGGTGTTTTCTCAAATCTATTTTACTTTTCAATTCCAATCTTACTAGTGTTGATATGTGCACTTTTATCAACAAGCACATTCAGTTAACAGGATGAAACTGAACATGATTCATTTGATGTTTTCAAAGGTAGAAACTAATTTTGTAGTTTTTTTTTTTTCCTTTTGAATACCACACTGCTGAGGCAAAGAATGTTGTAGCTTGTGGGTGAGCTCAGTAGGACCAATTAAAACCTGACTACTCTTCCGCCATGTAGAAATACCTGACAAGACTTGTTGTGTCCTTGGATAATGGCATTTTTTTTCTACTTAGCATACATCTAATTGAGGAGATTTCCTGTTTGGTAGTCAAGGAAGGATGAAAATGAAAGTACCACACTATTAGTTCTGATCAAGTTATTTAAATTGTTCACAATGTGGTGTTAATTTGAAGTCCTTTTTTTTTTTTGTAATGAAAGATATATATCGTGAAAAAACATGGATATGTTCCCTAGCAGTCAAACTATGTGTAGAATGCAAGGAGTGTAGTTAGTGTACATTTGGTCATTCAAAACAAGGTGTAGTACCTCATGGCATCTAATTAACATAGCTGCTTGTATGGATGCTTTGGGGTATAATTTAGTTTCTGTTGTGGTAAATACTTGTTGACAGTGCTTTAATAGTTTAAGTGTTTGAGGTGTAAATGCCAGAAACTTAGATGTTTATCTCAGAAACCAGTAGCCCTTTCCATTTAGTGGGTTGGGGAACAGAGGAAAAGGCCTAATCCCTGCAGCCAATTTGGCCCCAAGTGAGAAAGCCAAACTGAGCCTGTCTTTCCAAATTTATGACATGTCACTCCACCATCTCTGCCTGGGTTGATGTGATAAGGGAAGTGATGAAGAAGGGCAAGGTATCTCTCAGGATCTTCCCACCCACTGGACACCTGAGGAATGGGGAGGTAATCGTTGTCTTCTCATAGTAGGTTGTGGTACCTTTTTCTCTGCCTAGACAGGCAGTCAATGTTAGGTTGAAGCATATAAAATTACCATTTCTGTCAGTCTCAAATGGTTGAATAATCTCTGATTCCAGCAACTAGATGTCCCTCTGTGGACATCTTGCATCTTATATCACCTTATGAACTCGAGGTTGACCTGATTTTGAGACAGAAGGAGTGACGGACAGAAAAAGGGCAAGGTGGGCAATTATATAAAGGGAGATAAATAGAATGGAAGGAAGAGGGGACTTAAAATGAAGAGAAATGGAAAGTGGCAGAGAAGTTGTGGCAAACAGTATTTTCTCAAAGAGATGCCAGTTATTTGTGGCCCTAAATGCTCTTCCTCAACCTTGCTACCTTCCATCCAGAGTAGAATCTCTGTCTCCTCACCTAGAATTTAGGTAGGGCTTTGGTGCTGCCTTGAAAAATCCACGTGGCCATCATTTCCAAGGCCAGATCATAAAGGGTCAGGCATTTTCCTCTTATATGAGATACATGGCTGTCTCTTAAAGAGAGCCTCATCCTTGGAACCCAGCTGCAGCACTGTGAGAAAGCCCAAGCCACGTGGAGAGGCCACATGTAGGTGTTCTGCTGACAGCCTCACTGAGGTACCAGCCAACTGCCAGACATGTGAGCAAGCCTTCAACTGATTCTAGCCCCCAGCCTTGGAGCTACTCTAGCCAATGGCATGTGGAGCAGAGGCAAACTGTTCCCATCCATCACTGCCCAAATTTTAGACTTGTGTGCAAAATATTTTCATTCTTTTAAGCTACTATGTGGTCTGTTACTCAGCAATAGATAATGGGAACAGAGACTTTTTATTTCCAAATATCAGGAGATGGTAGAACTAAGTGAAAACAATTGAAAGTAGAATGTAATCTATGAAACAAGGTCTGTGTTTATCACATTTACCTGAGTAACAGCTTGAGATAAACCCAGAACCTTTGGAAACATTCATCTGATGGCTGATGTAGAGAATAGAAGGCTTAGAAGTGATGGATGATGAGAGAGGTAAGTAGCATTTTACAGTTCTGTTAAAGCTTGACATGGTAGGCAAAATAATGGTCCCCCAAAGAGGTCTGTGTCCTAATCCTTGTAACCTGTGAATATGTCACCCACATGGCAAGGGGTGGTTAAGGGTGGCTGCAGCTGGAATTAAGATTGCTCATCACCTGACCTTTAGATGCTGAAATTATCCTGGATTATTGGGATGGGTTGAATCTAATCACAGGTCTTTCGAAATGGAAGTAGAAGGCATAAGAGCCAGAGTCAGAGTGATGCAGCATAATAAGGGCTCAATTTACCCTCAATGGCTTTGAAGATGGAGAAAGGAGCCGTGAGCCAAGAACTGTAGGCCAACTCTAGAAGCTGGGAAAGGTGAGGAAACAGAGTCTCCCTAATGCCTCCAGAAGAAACATAGCCATTCCAGCACCTTGATTTTAGCCCCATGAGACCCATCATCGACTTCTGACAGTCAGAACTGTAAGAGAGTAATTTTACATTGTTTTAAGTCACCAAGTTTGTGGGAATTTGTTACAGAAGCAATAGGTTACTAAATCACTTGGCCTCTAGCCTGTGGCCAGAAAATGAAAGGTTATATACTCTTGGCACTTAATCCATTCATTGCTTTTGGGGCTAGCTAAAATATAGAATTTCAAACACAGCAAATTGGTGAAAACAAGTCTGAAAGGTACTTTTAGTCTTCTTTTGTGAAAGAGACTTTATTTTTCTTTTAGGCTCTTGTCCTGGTGTCAGTGGCCCCGCCTAAACAGACACTAAACAGACTTATGGGGCTACCACTGTCTTACTAAAAGGTTACTTTTAGTAAAGGTAAACCTTTAAGTGTCAACCTTTTACTAAAGGTTACCAAAAGGGTTCGCTTCAAACATAGCAGCATTATTACCTATTTTGTGATGAAGATCTTAGATCCACTCTCAATTTTTTAAATTCTTACTTCTTCCCCTTTAGAAGATACCCTTGGATCTTTATGTGGAGCATTTATTTCTGCTGCTTTCCCATCTCACTATTATTTTTTTATTGACATTTTACATGCAACAAACTATATAGATCTGAAGTGTATAGTTTGTTAAGATCTGACAAATGCTTGCACCCATGTAACTGACACCTCGGTAAAGGGGCACAATATTCTCATCACCCCAAGAAGTTTCCTTGTGTTCTTTTCTGATCATCCCCTCCCCCTCCCCAGGCAACCACTATTCTGATTTCTATCCTTATATATTAGTTTGGCTTGTTATTGACCTTCATAGTAATTGAGTCATACAGTATGTACTCTAGGGTCTGGCTTTTTTCATTCAACATATTTCTGAGAGTCATTCATGCTTTTGCATAAGTAAGTAGTTCATTCCTTTTCACTCCTGAGCAGTATTCCATTTCATAAATTTTCACAATTTATCTATTTTCCTGTTGATGGACCTTTAGGTTGTTTCCATTTCTTATAGCTTTCAGGAGTAAATATATAAATAACATTCTAGTTCAAGTCTTTTGGGAGGGGTGATAAATAGTTAGGCATGGAATTGCTAGTTCATAAGAAGGGTATATATATATTTAACTTTATAAGAAACTGTGAAAGAGTTTTCCACAGTGTTTATACCATTTACCCTCTTACCTCTAATATATGAGAGAGAGTTATACAGCCACATCTGATTAGTAATGTCCTCACCACTATGGCACCCCACTCCAGTACTCTTGCCTGGAGAATCCCATGGGCGGAGGAGCCTGGAGGGGTGCGGTCCATGGGGTCGCAAAGAGTCGGGCACGACTGAGTGACTTCACTTTCACTTTTAACTTTCATGCATTGGAGAAGGAAATGGCAACACACTCCGATGTTATTGCCTGGAGAATCCCAGGGACAGGGGAGCCTGGTGGGCTGCCGTTTTATGGGGTCGCACAGAGTCGGACACGACTGAAGCAACTTAGCAGCAGCAGCAGCAGCAGTACTCCTAGTTCTCAGTGAATGGTGAGCAGTTAGTACTGGGATGGAACGTAAAGGCTTTTCAATGGAGAAACATATCAAATGTTGTCTTGGTGAACACGACAGCCATAATAACGGAGGTGGTTGTGGTGAGGGGAGGTAGAAGGAAAGGTGGTGCCCCGTAGTGAGAGAAAACCAGGATTTAGAGTCAAAGAATCTATTTAGTCTCAGTTCTGTCAGTTCATTCTGTGTATCCTGGTGAGACAGGCTGGGACCTGGGATCTTTTGCTGCAGTGCTTGCACCTGGACATCAGTTCAGTTCCGTTCAGTCGCTCAGTCGTGTCCGACTCTGTGACCCCATGAATCGCAGCACACCAGGCCTCCCTGTCCATCACCAACTCCCGGAGTTCACTCACACTCACGTCCATCGAGTCAGTGATGCCATCCAGCCATCTCATCCTCTGTCGTCCCCTTTTCCTCCTGCCCCCAATCCCTCCCAGCATCAGGGTCTTTTCCAATGAGTCAACTCTGCATGAGGTGGCCAAAGTATTGGAGTTTCAGCTTTAGCATCAGTCCTTCCAAAGAACACCCAGGACTAATCTCCTTTAGAATGGACTGGTTGGATCTCCTTGCAGTCCAAGGGACTCTCAAGAGTATTCTCTAACACCACAGTTCAAAAGCATCAATTCTTTGGCACTCAGCTTTCTTTATAGTCCAACTCTCACATCCATACATGACTACTGGAAAAACCATAGCCTTGACTAGACGGACCTTTATTGGTAAAGTAATGTCTCTGCTTTTGAATATGCTATCTAGGTTGGTCATAACTTTCCTTCCAAGGAGTAAGCGTCTTTTAATTTCATGGCTGCAGTCACCATCTGCAGTGATTTTGGAGCCCCCCAAAATAAAGTCTGACACTGTTTCCACTGTTTCCCCATCTATTTCCCATGAAGTGATGGGACCAGATGCCATGATCTTCATTTTCTGAATGTTGAGCTTTAAGCCAAATTTTTCACTCTCCTCTTTCACCTTCATCAAGAGGCTCTTTAGTTCTTCACTTTCTGCCATAAGGGTAGTGTCATCTGCATATCTGACGTTCTTGATATTTCTCCCAGCAATCTTGATTCCAGCTTGTGCTTCTTCCAGCCCAGCATTTCTCATGATGTACTCTGCATAGAAGTTAAATAAACAGGGTGACAATATACAGCCTTGACATACTCCTTTTCCTATTTGGAACCAGTCTGTTGTTCCATGTCCAGTTCTAACTGTTGCTTCCTGACCTACATATAGGTTTCTCAAGAGGCAGGTCAGGTGGTCTGGTATTCCCATTTCTTTCAGAATTTTCCACAGTTTATTGTGATCCATACAGTCAAAGGCTTGGCATAGTCAATCAAGCAGAAATAGACATTTTTCTGGAACTCTCTTGCCTTTTCAATGATCCAGCGGATGTTGGCAATTTGATCTCTGGTTCCTCTGCACCTGGACATACCTCTCCTCAAACAACAAAATACAAAGAAACTACATGGGACTAAAAACAACTGTATGCATGCACATTTGAGGCAAATTCTGGACCAAAAGATACAAAGATAGAACAACCAAGTGACACTTCTGAAGAGCTGGGAGCAAAAAAAAAAACAAAACAAAACAGGGTGTCAGGTGCAAAAGCTGGTTACTGAGCATGCCCCTTGCACACAACACCACCTAAGGGCTGAGCAAACCACCTAAGCCTCCCATCCAGCCTGACCCCTTGACACACTCTTACCCCCATCCCATATAAAGAACAAGCTTGCCCTCACCTTGGAGAATGAGCAAGGGAACCTGTTACTTGTTCTCACTTCCCCCTTGCTACAGCAGGAGCCATAATAAAGCCTTACCCTGAATTTCTTGTCTGGCCTGTAGTCAATTTCTATTGATGGGGGTGGCCAAGAACCCTGGTTGGTGTCACTAGGTAAGTTGGCTTTTTGGATGTTCGTTTTTCCAAATGAGGATACTCCCCACAGATTTCATAGTAATAGTAATGAATTACCATTCAGTGCACACTTATTATATATACTTTCTTATGAAGTCCTTACCATGAGTGATGCACACCTGTGTTATCTCACTTTCTACCCACAAAACCTCCGTGAAGTACGTATTGGTGTTTTCCTCATTTTACAGAGAGCAAATTGTGTCAAAGACTGCTTGTTGTTTCCCAACATCTGTTCTCTCCTTATCCTTCCAACTTCAGCTGGGAACTGGGTGATCACAAATAAAAGCTCTAATTCTCAGTTTCCCTTACAGCTAGGAGTGACCACGTGACAAGGCTGTAGCCAATGAGCTGAAAGCAGGAGTTTCACATCTGACTTTCAAAAGGTATCTTTAAAGGATAGGAGAGTACCTTTGTTCCTTTCTCCTTCTTGTTGAATGGAATGGCATGAGATGGCTGGAGCTCCAGCAGCCATTTTAGCTAATAAGGTAGCAGCAACATGTTCAGAACAAAACAACAGGAGAGAAGGAACCTGGGTTTCTGATTGTCATGGATGACCTACCTCTGAACTTCATTTTCAAAAGCCAAAAGGAAACTGCTATCTTGTTTAAGCCACTTCCATGTCTGTTGCTCATGGCCAAATCTAATCCTAATACTGAGGGAAGGGTTTAAAGAAGTTGTTACAAGGAAAACCAAACCTTTAAGATATTACAAAGATTAAATTATAACTTGTAAAATCTTAAAGTAAGTGTTTGCTAGTTACTAATTAAATATGAGGGCCAGAGAAAGGAGAAAAAGGAAACTCTTGAGGAGGAGTTCCTTATCTTTCACCTGATTAGTTCATTTAGGTATCATAAGACAATGCAGTCAGATTTTGGATTATTCTATTTAATCTGTGAATATTTCAGGCCTCTTTTTCTTTCTTCTCTTTTTTCTTCCTTCCTTTACTTCACTGCTCACTAGTATATACGGTGAGGAGAATTCACACTAGCTGCTTCAGAATCTTGTTAAAAACTCTCATAAAGAGCAAAAATTCAATCTCAAAGCAACCATTCCTGAATTGGGGCTGACAGCAAGTTGAGAAGGCAGCTAAAGCAACTGGAATGGCTCCCAGCCCCACCCCTCCCCCAGTGTGATGCTGGAAAGCAGAACGAACATGAAGTGGGGTGCGAGGGCAGGGGTGGCTGGGAGAGAAGTTCCAAAACGCTCTGTACCTGCTCAACACAAACTCGGAAGGAACACATTTCTACGACAAAAGACCTCGTCTCTCTCCCTCCCTCTTTCCCTCCTTTCTTTCCTTCTGTGTTAAGGTGTACTGGAAACAAATGCAAGAGCTCAGATGTGGTTCCAGGCATTTCCAGTCTAGCAGGGAAAACCATTTGTAGACAAACAATCTAGCAACACCATGAAAGAGATAATGGAGCTATGCAGGGCATGGGGAACATGCGCAGCAATGCTTCATTCAGTAAATATTTGTTGGGCAACTGCTATGAACCAGATCTTGGGCTATGTGCTGGTGACCATAGTGAGCATTACACAGTCCCTGCCTTAAATGCTTGCCATCCAGAGGATACAGACAAGGAAACGGGCAATTACTACGCAGCCTAATAGGTGCTATTATAGGTGGGTGCAGGGTGCTATGAGAGCTCAGAAGAGAGGCCCCAAACCAGGCCTGGGGACCCAGAAACAGTCTAGTTTATGCTAGGATCTGATGGAACAGCATGGATTAGCCAGGTGAAAATGGGGCTGGCATGGATTATCTGGGGCTATGCCTGAGAACTTTGCAGCAAAGATGGGTAGAGGGTGAGAGATGAGGATGACATGTAAGCAACATTATGAAAAGACTTTAAAAATGTGCTAAGGCTCTGCCTCTTGATATGATGCACTGAGAAGGATGTGTCATTTTCATGACTGTCCTGCCCAACAGGCACAACCGAAATCTACCCATGAGGAAACACCAGAGGAATCCAAACTGAGGGGCATTATACAAAATAACTGCTTTATACTCTTTGAAAGTGTCCATATCATAAAAGGCAAAGACTGAAGAACTGTTCCAGAATAAAAGAGACAGGAAAACCGAATGCCACATGTGATCCTGGATTAGCTCCCGGTCCAGTAATGCCAACAACGTCTCTATCTACATCTCTATCTCTTTTGCTATGAAGGAGAAAAAGGACAATTTGTTCAACTGAAAAAAATGTAAAGTTTGTATATTACATAGATGTTTTGTAACAATGTTAATTTTCTGATTGTAATAACTGTGTTACAGTTATATAAGTGATTGTTCTCATTCCTAGGAAAATATACACTGAAGTATTTATGGGTAAAAGAGTATTATTTTTACAATGTATTCTCTCTCTCTCTCTCTCTCTATATATATATATATATATCTATATATATATATAGATATATAATTCCATCGACAGAGGAGCCTGGCTGGGTATAGTCCATGGGGGTCACAAAGAGTCAGACATGACTGAGTGACTAACACACACACACACACAAACACACACACACACACACCACTGTATATGCTGTATTGTATTAACACTTTTCAAAATTTGAATTGTGCCCAGAAGGGAATGTTCAGTATAATTATATATATTGTATAACCCACACATATTTATATATTAGTATGTGTGTGTGCTAGTCATGTAGTCAATGCAGGAGACCCAGGTTCAATCCCTGGGTTGGGAAGATCTCCTGGAGAAGGGAATGGCTACCCACTTCAGTATTCTTGCCTGGAGAATTCCATGGACTGAGGAGCCTGGTGGGCTACAGTCCATGGGGTCACAAAGAGTTGGACACGCCTGAGTGACTGACACGTTCACTTTCATAGCTCTCTCCATATAGAGATAGTAGTAAAATGGATGTCTGGGTGAGGGGTATATGGAAAGTTTTTGTACTATTCTTCCAAATTTTCTGTGAGTCAGAAATTATTTCCAAACAAAGAGTTAAAAAACTACACTTAGCACTTTGGGCTGAATCCAAGGACAATAGGAAATGGTGGCCATCGGAGGGGTTTGTGCTTTCAAATGCGGAGAAGTGAACAGAGCAGTCTGCAGTGGTTGTGTCGCCAGCTCAGAGGTTCTTGTGATAATGCAGGTGAGCAATGATGGTGGCCTCGAATAAAGTGATGGCAATGGATGAGAGAAGTAGATGGCTAAAGGGAATTTCTAAAGTAGAAATCAGAGGACATGATGGGATGTTATGGAGGTTATGGAGAGGGTCGGGTGAGGGTGGGATTTTTTTGGATTCTTCCTGGAGTCATTGAGTAGATCTGCACTGACTTTGTGAGCTAAGCACCAGAAGCAAAGGAGCAGATTTTAGGGGAGGGGGGGGGATGATTTTAATTACCTTGTCAACAAGGCAGCTCTAGCTACAGCTTTCCTCATCTAAGTTGATGGCAACTCCAACCTTCCAGTTGCTGAGGCCCAAATCTTTGGAGGTACCTTTGATTTTCCTCTTTCTGTCACATCTATCTGGAAATCTTGTTGGCTCTGTATTCATCAAATGCCAGATATCTAACCTCTTCTCACCACCTTTACTAATATTATGCTGGTTCAAGCCACCATGATATCCTATCTGGATTATGTCATAGCTTCTTAACGGGTTTCTCTGCATGTATACATTTTTATGTATTAGTACAATCACCAGATAGATATTATTGAAACATTAATCATATCATGTTACTCCTCTGATCCAAACTCTGCAACAGCCCCCAACATCTCTCTGTGTAATAGCTGATGTCCTTCTGAAGGCCTTTAAGACTGCCTGGAGTGCCTTCCAGTACCACTCGATCTCATCTCTTACTTACCCCCTTGTTCACTCTGTTCCAGCCACATCAGCCACTTTAATTCTCCTTAAACTTGCAAGACACACTCCAGCGTTGAGACCCTTGTTTTCACTGTCCTCTTTTCTAGAACAGTCTTTTCTCAGATATCAATATAACTAAAATTACAAGGACTTAGAATCTTTCTGCACAGAGGAAATATGAAGCCAAAGTGTCCAGGGATGCTACTGTGTGACCCCATGGTGTGCCATCAGGCTCCTAGCTCAGAAATTTATGCTTAGGCATCACTCCTTAAGGATACTTCATGGCACAAGGTAGATGGCTGGAGCCCTGGATAGCATGTTCATATTTCACACTCCCGGCAGGAGGGTGGGCAGAAAGAAACTCTCAGTTGAGTCAGTTTCTTGTGAACAGCAATCCTCGCCCTTCCACAAATAATTCTGTGTAGAGTTTATTGGTTACATCTTATGCACAACTTACTTTTAAAGCCTTTGGAAGGACTATGGCTTTACATAGAGAGACATATTTAGTTGCTAAGAATGCTGAAAAATGCACTTGTTTATTTCAGGTGGCAACGTGCCCAGCTAAAAATTAGTCGTGTTCCTAAGGAGAAAGGGGAGACTGTATTTTGGCAAAGGTAGCTAGCAGGCTTTGCCACAGATATCTTGTTTCTAACGGTGATGACTTCACCACTACCTTATCCTCTGCCAGCACAGTCACAGGGCCTGAGGCCATACTGCCCATTTCATTGTGGGTGGGCGGTGGGGAGCCTGGGTTTTGAGTCACACTGGTGAGGTAGTCAGAAGGACAGACAGGCTGAGAGAGAGGGCGGGGGGCAGCAGGGAAGCCCTGGACACGGAGGAAGGGGAAGGGGAAACACAGGCAGGAATCAGAGCTCTGATCTTTGATGAGTCTAAGACTAAACTGAGGTTTGAGTCTTATGGTTGTGTTTATCCTTGTGTCTCTTTCTGCTGTAATCATTCACACTGTGTGGGATCTGGCATAAGATATAGGTGTTCTGCTAGGCTTGCGGATGAAATGTTCAGTTTCTTGTGTTTCCCGTTCCTTTTGCATTTTCATTTCCGTCTAGGATATTGGTAGTGCTTTTTAGCTATGTGCTATTATTTATTGCGACTTGTAAGAAGAGCCCCAAGTGAAGGCGAAGCTCTGCCGACAAGAGGTAGAAAGGGCTTACGTTACCATAAATTATAATTATATATTTCCTGAGATGTAAATTTTTCGTGATGGCATCACCGACTCAATGGACATGAGTTTGAGTAAACTCTGGGAGTTGGTGATGGACAGGGAGGCCTGGTGTGCTGCAGTCCATGGGGTCACAAAGAGTCGGACACGACTGAGCAACTGAACTGAACTGAACTGAAACTTTTTTGTGAAAGGAATGTATAATGTATCTGTTTTAAAAAACTAGCAGAATTGAGGGATTGTGGAAGTTAAAAAAAAAGATAAACACCAGGAGATTCAGCTCAGTTCAATTCAGTCACTCAGTCGTGTCCGACTCTTTGCAACCCCATGGACTACAGCAGGCCAGGCCTCCCTGTCCATCACCAACTTCTGGAGTCCACCCAAACCCATGTCCTTCCAGTCAGTGATGCCATCCAACCATCTCATCCTCGGTCATCCCCATCTTCTCCTACCCTCAATCTTTCCCAGCATCAGGGTCTTTTCAAATGAGTCAGCTCATTCTTTTCAGATGAGTCATCAGGTGGCCAAAGTATTGGAGTTTCAGCTTCAACATCAGTGCTTCCCATGAACACCCAGGGCTGACCTCCTTTAGCATGGACTGGTTGGATCTCCTTTCAGTCCAAGGGACTCTCAAAAGTCTTCTCCAACACCACAGTTCAAAAGCATCAATTCTTCGGCACTCAGCTTTCTTTATAGTCCAACTCTCACATCCATGCATGACCACTGGAGAAACCATAGCCTTGACTAGACGGACCTTTATTGGCAAAATGTCTCTGGTTTTGAATATGCTATCTAGGCTGGTCATAACTTTCCTTCCAAGGAGTAAGCATCTTTTAATTTCATGGCTGCAATCACCATCTGCAGTGATTTTGGAGCTCCAAAAAATAAAGTCAGCCACTGTTTCCCCATCTATTTGCCATAAAGTGACGGGACTGGATGCCATGATCTTAGTTTTCTGAATGCTGAGTTTTAAGCCAACTTTTTCACTCTCCTCTTTCACTTTCATCAAGATGCTCTTTAGTTCTTCTTCACTTTCTGCCATAAGGGTGGTGTCATCTGCATATCTGAGGTTATTGATATTTCTCCCTGCAATCTTGATTCCAGCTTGTGCTTCCTCCAGCCCAGGGTTTCTCATGATGTACTCTGCACATAAGTTAAATAAGGAGGGTGACAATATACAGCCTTGATGTCCTCCTTTTCCTATTTGGAACCAGTCTGTTGTTCCATGTCCAGTTCTAACTGTTGCTTCCTGACCTGCATACAGGTTTTTCAAGAAGCAGGTCAGGTGGTCTGATATTCCCATCTCTTTCAGAATTTTCCACAGTTTTTTGTGATCCACACAGTCAAAGGCTTTGGCATAGTCATTTCATAGAATGTGACATGTTCACATATACCTTTAAAAATCAAGGCAGGCAAAGTATACATCTTGGAGTATAGCCCATAGAAACATTTCCTTAGGGATAGCGAATATTCTCCAGTCACTGGGTATCTCTGTGGGAGTGATAGGAGGAATTCTACTTTTATTATCTCCTTTCAAAATGGTTGGTTTGTATCATTTTTTAAAATGTACCTCAAATCGCACCCTCAAACCCAACACAGTACAAATAGCCAAGAGGCCTCTAGATTGGCTCTGTTCAAAATCCCAGGGCACAATAATCAGGCTATGGCTAACATAAATGATTTGTTCTAAAATGTTCAATTCATATCAAGATTGACCATGCAAATATCCATTTAGGGGAATACTGGGGAAAGAATAAAGAACACCATTTTAAGTGTGGAATAGCGGGCAATGAAGATGGTTCCAAACTTTTTTGCCAACAGTGCTATGGACACGTGGAAAAACATTGCAATGTATGTTGAATAATAAGCGAAAAAAGAAGGTGGGAGATGGGGGCTGAACCATGGAGAAAAGGAGGCAAAGAAGATGAGCCAGCATGACTGGCATGGAAAGCAGCTCTGCCGATAGCAAGCAGACCACGAGGAAGCCCAGCATCGCTGGGCAGGACACACCTGCTGCTGAGGAGACGGGGGTGGGGCGTCCACATGCAAGGAGAGAGCTAAGGTATACATGAAGAGAAGACAGGGGTCACTCAGCATACTTCCTCTGGAAGATGCCTCCCAGAAAGACAGAAAGAAACATCTTGCTATCTAGGATCCAACACATTCCCATCTCAGCAAGCTAATTCCTCCCCTCAAAGATGTATTTGTAAATGTGAAGAAATGGCCTAGTTCTATAGTATGATGTCTGGTAGGAATTCTAGCCTTTTCTCGGTATAGGTCAGTTTCTTACTAACAATTCTTCTGTTACGGAAACACACTATAATCCAAAGTGGGTTAGAGATCTGATGATTATTGCCAGGTAAAAATAACTGTCTACATTTGTTCATTTAAATCTTTTGACCAAAGAAACCATTTCTTTTTTCAACTGAGAAACAATGTAGTCTAAAAAACATTCTTATGTGTGCTTGAAATTCCCTTTTCAAGATAAGCCTATGACTCTGCACGTTCATGGCATCATGATCAGCAATGTTACATCAGAAAGAAGCCCTGTGGGTAAATTTCACTTCTGGACTCACGTGATAATGTTACCTTTATAGCAATGGTAGGGTAATTTGTTTTCTTTGGTCATTTTAACAATATAATTATCTCTGCTCATTCTGAACATCATAGTTTTCAAACTATGGTGCATTATATGCCTGCAGCCAATATGTTTGGATTTTCTTCAACTTAAAAGGACAGTGCCTTTTGTTTTGTCAACGATGCATATTAAAATGCAGAAAGATAAGCCACTGTGACAATCAAATCTGATATTTTAATCACTTAAGTCAGAGAAGTTCAAGGTTCCACTTTCATGGCGAATATAATTTGCAGATGACCTTATTGTTTATTTGCATTTGTCCCTTAGGTGAATTAGGGGCCTTAAAAAAGTCTCCACACCAAGACAGTTACTGTGGTTCACACTATTAGGCTAACATCAGAACTGTCCACTCCAATAGGTTTTTCCCCAGTTGAAAAGCAGATGATTTTATGATTTGAATAAGGGATATACCTCACTGTGGGGTATTGTGTGGGAAGAGAGGTGTCAAATACAGAAAACACAAATATTTTAAAAAATGTGATGCATGGAAAAGTTGTCAAAATGGTAATCCTGGCTATATGAAAGGGAAACACCCAAGAGGCGACCTTAGTAATCCCTTAGGAACGGAGGCCATGCACTCTGCAGGAAGCTTGCTCTGACAATAGTGGTACCCCTCTCAGCTTCTCATGATGGTTTCAGATTAAGGTGCCATATATTCTTCAAAGTGAACTCCATTTGTACACACTTTCTTCCCGAAGCAATTTCTTTCCATTTAAATAATCCAGACAGCCTTTAAAATGTCTCCCATGAGAATTGACTTGCATATGATACTTAACCACTTAGTAAACATCAAAGTGTCATGTGAATGCTTAACCTTACAATAAGGAGACATGAATCTACCTAAAAATAAAGATGTAAAAGGTAATGTAAATTTTTCATCACATTGTAACTAAAAAAAATTAATGAAGGCATTTAGTATTATAATTCTTGTAAGGTGAATAGTAACTCTATGCTAGAAAAGAATTTAACAAATGCTTCGAATTTCATGCTCTGCCCCCCATCTCCAGGATTACTTTGAAGGGAGTTAAAACACTCTGATGAAAAGGTTGTTTATACAAATACATGTAGTCTATTATTTACATGTGTATTGAAAACTAGACAATGGAATTCAAAAAAGGTTAGAGTTGAAATGAAGCTTAGAGATCATCTAGCATATTTTCCATTAACTAGTCTGTGACAGAGGCAAGACTAGAGTTTAAGCCTCTCAGCTTCGAGATCTCTGTTCCTTTCGTTACAGAGTTCTTTATTGTTCTAACTTCTTTATTTTTTTGAGAAAAGTAAAAATTTCACCAATGTGCTTTCAAAATTTTCTCTTTGGTTGTGAATTTCTAAAATTTGGGGGATATCACTTACTAGCTGCTAAGAAGAGGGATCATGACTATTATAAACAATTCTTAAGCCTAAGAAATAGCTTTATAGCTTTCTCTACCTTAAACATGGGTTAGGAAGGCTTATTAGCAAAATAAGTCTTGACTTTTAACCTTGAAAAGATTTCCTTTTTCTTTAGTGAATTCTGTTAACTTTTTCTTCCTTGATGATCATGTGGAGACCTTAGTAAATAAAACCAAACATTTAAATCAGAGATTAAATCCCCCAACTGATTGTAGGAAAATAAACATTCAAAGTTTTGGTAATACAACTTTAAGGAATCTAACGTCCTTTCTTTGTCGTTGTCTCATTCAGATCATAATAAATATTTAATTCCCAATCTAATGGATTTGGCTTGGAGGTACCTTACATAGCCATATTGTGATGTTAGGGTTTGGTTTGTTTTAAAAATTTATAGCAGTTCCAAGAAGAAGTTAGATCTGTTCTCACAACTGCCAATACTGCAGGCCATTTTCTATAAACATCTTCTCAAAAAAAAAAAGAAAAAAAATCAAACACACATTACCCAAAGAACCAGAGACACAGCTGTTTCTGGTTCTGAACTTAAGAGACATCAACTTTTGCTTGGCAAAGTGCAAGTGAGAAGGGAATTGATGATGTCTGATCACTCTTGCCTGGAAAATCCCATGGACGGAGGAGCCTGGTAGCCTGTAGTCCATTGGGTCACTAAGAGTCCGGCACGACTGAGCGACTTCACTTTTCACTTTTCACTCTCATGCATTGGAGAAGGAAATGGCAACCCACTCCAGTGTTCTTGCCTAGAGAATCCCAGGGACAGAGGAGCCTAGTGGGCTGCCGTCTATGGGGTCACACAGAGTCGGACACGACTGAAGTGACTTAGCAGCAGCAGCAGCAGATCACCTATTCCAAGCAATTCTGTCTGGGGATGGAAACAATGGAAGAGAATGTCCCTGACACCACTTTCTTATTTAATTCAAAACTTCTTTCCTAGCTGAGATGAGAAAGAAGCAGCAGTGAGAGAATCCATTTTGTCTTTCTTATTTTAAAAATATAAGCCCTTTGAGTTAAATGTACACTTACCATATGACCTAGCAATTCCATTCCTAGGTATTCATCCAAAAGAACTAAAAACATCTGTCCACACAGAGACTTCCTAACCATTTTCCTTTTACTCCTAAAATCCCCAAACTGGAGCCAACCCAAATGCCAATTAATAAAGTATAGCATAGCCATATAATGGAATACTGTTCAATAAAAAGGAACAAACTACCGATACATAAGACAACATGGATGAATCTCAACATTACACTGAGTGAAAGAAGCCAGAGACGAAAAGAAAGTCTTACTCCGTCTATATGATGTTCAAGTGCAAGCAAAACTGCTCAGTGGTAGAAAACCAGGACAGTAGTTTCCAGGGACAGGTAGTGGGGGATTGACTGTAAAAAAACACAAGAGACTTTTGGGGGGCTGCCAGGTCTTTATTGGGAACAGTGGTTACATGAGTGTATATCCACATTTCTCAGCCTTATTACCACTGACATTTGGGGCTGGATAACTCTTTCTTGAGGAGGGCTGACTTGTGTCTTATAGAATATTTAGTGGTGTCCCTAGCCTTCACTTACTAGATGCCAGTAACACCTCCCCTTACCTCAGATGAAACAACCAAAAATGTCTCTAGACAGAGTCAAATGTCCTCTGGGTGACAAAATCACCTTGGTTGAGAACCACTACTGTGGTTTGTCAATTCATGTCAAACTGTACACTTTAAAGTGTGCTCAATTTATTATATATAAAATATGCTGCATTAAAATAAATAAAAATCAGTGCTTTGTGGAAAAAAGAGTAATTTTGCCATGGGGAAGCCTGACAAACACTACCTCAGTCAGGTGATTACACTCAATATCAACAGTGGTAAGTCATGTTGATAGTATGTAAGCTAGATACAATGTAATGAGAATGGCAATCTTCCTTCCAAAGACAAATAATTCCAGTCTAATCATGAGAAACACACCATAAAAATTCCAACAGAGGGGCAATCTATAAAATATCTGACCAGTACTCCTCAAAACGGTCAAAAACAAGGAAATTCGGAGAAACTGTTTCAGCCAAGAGGAGCCTAAGGAGACATGACAACTAAATGTAATGTGGGATCCTGCAACAGTAAAAGGGCAGTATATAAAAATTAAGGAAATCTGAGTAAAGTATGGACTTTAGGTGACAGTAAAGTTGGTTGTTGATTTGTTAATTATGAGAAAGGTACCACAGTAAGGTAAATTGTTAATAATAGTAGAAATTGAATGCAGAGTGTGTGGGAACTCTGGTATATTATCTATGTATTTTTTTAATAAACCTAAATTTTTTCTTCCAAAAAAATCTTTTATTTAAAAAAGCCTCTTTTGGGCTGGTGCATGGGGATGATCCAGAGAGATGGTGTGGGGTGGGAGTTGGGAGGGAGATTCAGGATTGGGAGCTCATATACACCCATGGTGGATTCACGTTGATGTGTGGCAGAGCCAATACAGTATTGTAAAGTAAAATAAAGTAAAAATACAATTAAAAAATAAATTTAAAAAAAAGCCCCTTTTAATATTTACACTGACTTTAGTGTACAGAAATCTACACTTATGCTTATTGTTGTTTATTTTTAATACTGCTTAACCACAAACATGCCAAAGACATTTTATTAGTCATTGCCATCTACCCCTAGACTCTTGAAGTCATTTTGTTGTTGATCAGTTGCTAAGTCATGTCTGACTCTCTGCGACCCCATGGACTGCAGCACACCAGGCTTCCCTGTCCTTCCCTATCTCCTGGAGTTTGCTCAAATTCATGCCCATTGAATTGGTGATGCTATCTAACCATTGTATCATCTGCTGCCCCCTACCTGCTTTTGCCTAATGAATTGGCTCTTCGCATCAGGTGGCCAAAGTAAATAAATGAACTTAAAGTCTTCTCAGGACATGTTGGGACTCAATAATACTTAATTAAAATTAATAAAAGAATTTAAAGCTCTTACTATATGTCACAGATTAAACTGGTTATTGGAGACATGAAGATGGAGGCTGGAACCTGCTCTCTAGGAGCTCAGTCTAGGAGGGTACCATATGGTGTTATGGTGAAATGCCTTTTTATAGGAACATCAAGGTAGAAAACATTATTTTATAATGGGAGAGTGTTTTTCTTCCCACAACACAGATTATAGTGATTCTGGCCTAGGGTGGGCCCAAGCTTGGATTAAGGTCAGTTCAGTTCAATTCAGTTGCTCAGTCGTGTCCAACTCTTTGTGACCCCATGAACCGTAGCACTCCAGGCCACCCTGTCCATCACCAACTCCTGGAATTTGCTCAAACTCATGTCCATCGAGTAGGTGATGCCATCCAACCATCTTATCCTCTGTCGTCCCCTTCTCCTCCCGCCTTCAGTCTTTCCCAGCATCAGGGTCTTTTCAAATGAGTCAGTTCTTCACATCAGGTGGCCAAAGTATTGGACTCTCAGCTTCAACATCAGTCCTTCTGGTGAATATTCAAGACTGATTTTCCTTAGGATGGACTTGTTGTATCTCCTTGCAGTTCAAGGGACTCTCAAGAGTCTTCTCCAACAACACAGTTCAAAAGCATCAGTTCTTTGGAGATCAGCTTTCTTTATAGTCCAACTCTCACATCCACACATGACTACTGGAAAAAACCATAGCTTTGACTAGATGGACCTTTGTTGGCAAAGTAATGTCTCTGCTTTTGAATATGCTATCTAGGTTGGTCATAACTTTCCTTCCAAGGAGCAAGCGTCTTTTAATTTCATGGCTGCAGTCACCATCTGCAGTGATTTTGGAGCCCCAAAACATAAAGTCTGACACTATTTCCATTGTTTCCCCATCTATTTCCCATGAAGTGTTGGGACCAGATGCCATGATCATAATTTCCTGAATGCTGAGTTTTAAGCCAACTTTTTCACTCTCCTCTTTCACTTTCATCAAGAGGGTCTTTAGATATTCACTTTCTGCCATAAGGGTGGTGTCATCTGCATATCTGAGGTTATTGATATTTCTCCCTGCAATCTTGATTCCAGCTTGTGCTTCATCCAGCCCAGCATTTCACATGATGTATTCTGCACATAAGTTAAATAAGCAGGGTGACAATATACAGCCTTGACATACTCCTTTCCCTATTTGGAACCAATCTGCTGTTCCATGTCCAGTTCTAACTGTTTCTTCCTGACCTGCATACAGATTTCTCCAGAGGCAGGTCAGGTGGTCTGGTATTCCCATCTCTTTCAGAATTTTCATAGTTTGTTGTGATCCACACTGTCAAAGGCTTTGGTGAGTCAATAAAGCAGAAGTAGATGTTTTCCTAGAACTTTCTTGCTTTTTTGATGATCCAGTAGATGCTTTCAATTTGATCTCTGATTCCTCTCCCTGTTCTAAATCCAGCTTGAACATCTGGAAGTTCACGGTTCACATACTGTTGAAGCCTAGCTTGGAGGATTTTAAGCATTACTTTGCTAGTGTGTGAGGTGAGTGCAATTGTGCGGTAGTTTGAACAACATTTGGCATTGTCTTTCTTTGAGATTGGAATGAAAACTGACCTTTTCCAGCCCTGTGGCCACTGCTGAGTTTTCCAAATTTGCTGGCATATTGAGTATAGCACTATCACAGCATCATCTTCCAGGATTTGAAATAGCTCAACTGGAATTCCATCACCTCCACTAGCTTTGTTTGTAGTGATGTTTCCTAAGGCCCACTTGACCTTGCATTCCAGGATGTCTAGCTCTAGGTGAGTGATCACACCATCGTAGTGATCTGGGTCATGAAGATCTTTTTTGTATAGTTCTTCTGTGTATTCTTGCCACCTCTTCTTAATATCTTCTGCTTCTGTTAGGTCTATACCACTTCTGTCCTTTATCGAGCCCATCTTTGCATGAAATGTTCCCTTGGTATCTCTAATTTTCTTGAAGAGATCTCTAGTCTTTCCCATTCTATTGTTTTCCTCTATTTCTTTGCATTGATCACCGAGGAAGGGTTTCTTATCTCTCCTTGCTATTTTTTGAAACTCTGCATTCAAATGGGTATACCTTTCCTTTTCTCCTTTGCCTTTAGCTTCTCTTCTTTTCTCAGCTATTTGTAAGACCTCCTCAGACAACCGTTTTCCCTTTCTGCATTTCTTTTTTGGGGGGATGGTCTTGATCACTGCCTCTTGTTCAATGTCATGAACCTGTGTCCATAGTTCTTCAGGCACTCTGTCTATCAGATCTAATCCCTTGAATCTATTTGTCACTTCTACTGTATACTCGTAAGGAATTTGATTTAGGTCATACCTGAATGGTTGAGTGGTTCCCTACTTTCTTCAATTTAAGTTTGAATTTGGCAATAACGAGTTTATGATCTGAGCCACAGTCAGCTCCTGGTCTTGTTTTTGCTGACTGTATAGAGCTTCTCCATCTTTGGCTGCAAAGAATATAATCAGTATGATTTCTGTATTGATCATCTGGTGATGTCCATGTGTAGAGTTTTTTCTTGTGTTGTTGGAAGAGGGTGTTTGCTATGACCCATGTGTTGTCTTGGCAAAACTCTGTTAGCCTTTGACCTGGATTAAGGTAGTAAAGGGCTACTTTGAAGAAGACAGAAGTACAGTTCGATGGAGAAGAAGAATATTTCTTCAACAGGTTCCTATCATTCTCAGTACTCTTTCAGTGCTGGCCTGTGGGAACAGTTTTGTGAGCCATGACACTGGTTTTCTGTATGATAGTACAGGAATGATTGCATCCTGCCAGATGGGCTTTTCTAATTAATTGTGATCTGACCTCCAAGTCTTGTGGCTGTGCTTATGCCCAGGTCTCCATATCTGGGCAGACCTGCGGAAGGTTCAGACCAGATGTTTCATAATTCCTTGAAACTTCCTGCATCTCCATTTTCTTACCTGCAAAGAAATTTCCAAACCTCATGGGATGGTTGTTGGGATTTCCCTGGTGGCTCAGATGGTAAAGAATCCACCTGCAATGCAGGGGACCCAGGTTCGATCCCTGGGTCAGGAAGATCCCCTGGAGAATTCCGTGGACAGAGGCTACAGTCCATGGGGTTGCAAAGAGTCGGACATGATGGTTGGGGTAGGGTAAATGAAAATTCTTTATAAATAGTAGGTGCTTCACAGATGTTGGTTCTTCCAACCTATGGATGGAAGCTGTGTTTCCATTGGAGGTTCTTGAATTTGATGAGGATTTGATGAGTTAATATATAGCTAGGTGCCAAGTATAGTCGCTGGTGGAAGAGCAAGCACCTGATTATAGAAGTTGTTACTTTATCCCATTTTTTTTTCCATCTACATTCCACTAGAATGTAGGCTCTATGAAGGTAAGAATTTGTATTTATTTCATTCACTGATATTTCAAGTATGTAGAACAGTAGCTAGCATATGGAAGGTAATTCTTAAATACTTGTTGAATGAAGGAAACTGTGGGCCTCAGTTGAGGCTCTGTCCACCACACAGAATAAAGAAGACTTTCTGGTAGGGACAGAAAATCCTCTCACTCAAGGATATGTGTGCAAGTTTCTAATATCCCAATAGTCCAATTGCCTCAGGTAGGCGGATAATCCAAATGCCCCAGTTGTGGTGGGCTGAAGATGGCCACAAGCTTTTGACACTCCTTCCACAGAGAAATGGGGTCAATGTCTCCTCCCCTTGAATCCAGGCAAGCTTCATGACTGCTTTGACCAACAGAATGCAGAATTAAGCTTGTGCTAGCCTCCATTTTCTGTCTCCTGGAAGTCAGGTCCCATGTAAGAAGTGTTACTACTATGAGCCCACCACTGTCAGAAGTTCAAGACTTGAAGAATGATGCCATGTGGAGAGAACGGGCAAGTGGACCACCAGCCATGGAGAAAGTTTCTAGCAGTTACGCCAGGAACTTCTCACTTAGGTTTTCTTAGAAGTTATTTTTCAAGATGAGTGATTCTCTAAGGGTTCAGAACTAATTAATCAAACCTGGGGCAGTTGTCTACACCATAGAGATGAAGCTTTTCCTGTGGACTTCCTCATTCCCCATTTGTCCATATGGTTGAACTTCTCAAAGTTGATGAGTGTCTTGGTATAAAGTGATCAGGGGTGGTAGAAAGGAGTCCTAAAAAGTTCTGTCCCATGTTCATGGAGAGGCAAGAAAGGACAGACTTTGACAGGACAGGGGCTAATTTCGTCAGGTCTTGAAAAAAACCTTTTTGTCAACTGGGGCAAGAGAACCCAAGGATGGGTTTCTGAGCTAGGGGTGTGTTATCACTCCAGAGGAACTGCAAGATGTGAATTAGCAGAGATGTCTCCAAATGGGTTTACATTAGTTGTCCTATAAGTAGGACACTGGATCATATTATCTCAAAAATACCTTGGTCCAACTTTAAGTTTCCATGAAAAGTCCACCTGCCATAGTCACTTCTCCAGATAACATAGAGAACCTAGGAGCTTTAATATCTGCTGTCTTTATTCTTGCTGCCTTGCGCAGATGTTGTTATAGTAAAGAAAGTTGATTCTCTTTTCCTCCTTCTTTCTCTTTGTACAATTTCATAAGGCAGGTTTATGCCCAATTTGACCAGCTCATGAATATGTAGGGAAAAGTAGTTAACTACGTTTGCATCAAAATAGGTTCAATAAAGCAGAGCAGGAAGAGCAATAGAGGTTAAAAGTAACTCCAATTCATGGACTAGGAAGAGGATTAGAGGGGAGATAATTTATAGCCAACTGGCAGCTGGAATGGTAGTGAATTGATAAGGCCACAGTGTGCAGACCTTTAATTGATAGCCCTACCATCTGTATACAAACTGTGTGTTTGTTTGGGCACAGAACTCAATGTGACTCTGCAATTGAGTCACAGAAAAAGAGATGGCAAAAAAAAAAAAAAATCAGTTTAATCCTCCTAGTTTATGTGGCTCAGTCTCTTACTAGTTAAGAAATGTTTTCTCTGCATGGCTTAATGAATATCTTATTTTTATGAGTCAAGTGGAGAAGCTTCTACAACAATGCGATTACAACACCACCACAAACCTCTACCTGACAATTATCCTTTGCAGTCAAGTTGCTCAAGCAAGCAACGAAACAACCACCATACAGATGCTATGTATGCTTTTGTGTGGACTTGGATTCTGCCATTTGTCCACATTTCTTTAGCTCAGGCTGTATTCCCGGTGCAGGTGACAAAAGCTCTGTATTTTCAGGGCTCTCCTGTGTGGATGTCTGCTGTGACTCAGGATTAAGATCTGCTTAATCTGACCCCCAACCATAAGGCCACCATGTGCATTTCCATCACATGGTGAGTGGACAGGGCTGAACACCTTCATAGGCGACAGGTATGTGATACCTGTTAGCTTGAAGGGGTGAAGAGAAGGCATCTTACAACCCACACAGCAAAGCAGGGTCAGATGGAAAATCTGCCTCCATCCATCCACATGACACATACTCACAGATGGAGATACAGAAATGAAAACCAAGAAACAGACGTCACTTTGGGATCCCTACAGGGTATGCTGGTGCTCCTACCACCAGACTCCAGAGCAAGTGATGAATCTTTACTGCTGTATAAGCCCATGTTTATTTTTTCTCTTTATAAAAGTAATTTGTTAATAATAGCATAAATGTAGGAAATAGTCCTAAACTATAAAGTAGAAAATAGCTGAGAACATAGAACATCCCTTCAGAAATAACCACTGTTAATAATATTTGGGGTTTCCCAGGTGGCACAGTGATAAAGAATCCACCTGCAATGTAGGAAACCCAAGAGACGTGGGTTCAATTCCTGGGACAGGAAGATCCCCTGGAGGAGGAATTTTCATGAAAACGTTTTTCCAGTGTGTGTATATTACAAAATTAATGTTGAATATGTACATTTCTTTATCCTGTTTTCACTCAACATTAAAATGTTCCCCTCTCATTAAAATTTCATTTGAATGCATCATATTTCATAGACTAGAAGTGCTGTGTGAGAAACTGCTATGGAGTCAAACAGATCCCAACTCTGCTCCTCATCTTTCAGGTTACAGTTCTGCCAAGGCACAAATGACCTCAGTCTCACAATTTATAAAATGGGGATAATATTAGCTACTTCATATGGTTTCTGTAAGGGTTAAATGCGATGCCTGCAAAACCTTAGTTTCTTTTTTAAAAATTTTGTTTTTATTTTTGGCTGTGCTGGGTCTTCATTGCTTTGTGTGGGCTTTAATTGTGGTTCATGGGTTCTAGTGTGTGGGCTCAGTAGTTGTAGCCTATGGGCTTAGCTGTTCCTTAGCATATGAGATCTTTCTGGACCAGGGATTTGAACCCATGTCCCATGCATTGGCAGGTGGATTCTTATCCATCCACTGCACCACCAGGGGAGTCCCTTCCATAGTTTCTATAGATAATAAATGTGAAATATACATTGCCTAGTACTGAATCATTGTTCAATTGCTGGAAATGGAATCTGTTTCCAATATTTCTTGCTCTTTATAATGTTGGATGTTTGCCTACATCCAAAATTATTTCCTTAGGATAAATTCCTGGTAGAGAAATAAAGGGCATAAACATTTTAAAGGCTTGATTTGAATGCCTTTCTAAACCAGTTGTATCTATTTGTACCCACACAAATGTTGCCCAATATTGTCATCTGGTTCCACCCTTAAGAGCACTGTGTATCATTTTTTGTAACCATGCTAATGAATAGGCAAATAATGATATTTTATTTAAATATGAATGTTGTTGGTTACTTAGTGACATCAAATATTTTTCATATGGTGTTTTTTTTGAGAATTATCTTCCCATCAATCAACACATATTATCACACCACTTTTATGCCAAACATTGCTAGACATATCATGAAATATATTTGTTTAGACAGATATGAACCAAGCTCTGATCACACACTATTTACTGAAGGTGCTCTTCATGTCAGGCACTGGAGTGCATGCTTAAATTGACCATAATGTGAAATACTTTGAGTTTCCTGTTAGTAATTAGACTCTTTTGGCTAATTCAAAGTCTGTTTTGCCACTCCTTGTTTTGGCCACACTCTTCAGAATTGAAGTATATATTCTGGCTAAGTAACTGCTGTGATACAAATTTAAAATTCATACATATACATGAAATGTAGATGGATGGATGGACTTACTGCAATACATATAGAGAAGAGATGTGTGGTGTGGCATGCATGCTCAATCATGTCTGACTCTTTGCAACCCCATTGACTGTAGCCCTCCAGGATCCTCTGTCCATGGGGTTCTCCAGGCAAGAATACTGGAGTGGGTTGCCATTCCCCTCTCCAGGGGATCTTCTTGACCCAGGGATTGAACCTGGGTCTCCTGCATTGGTTGGTGGGTTCTTTACCAGTGCACCACCTGGGAAGCCCATATAAACCATGTAAACCAAACTAAACAATTTTAGTGTAAAGTTCATGTGTAAAAAAAACAAACAACTTATGTGTAAAATTCGTGCACTCAATCCAAATTAAGGCGGTGTTCTTTGAATCCTCGGGTTGAAAAGCCTGTCCTACATTTTGCAACTCAGGTGGAGGCATCTTTTGATAGTCACCCACCCATTTGCACAGCCATTGTCTAGTTATAACCTAGATTAAAAGGTCAGCATTGGTTTCACAACTGTACCATGGCAGCTTTCTTGCCTATGTAGGTGAATGAGAAAGCCCAATGGCAGGTACTGGTGGGAAAGTTTCTCGTTCCAGTGGTGGGTATAGAAGTCCTCCACACCTTACAATACTTTCAAGGATTCATCATTCAAAGAGGTGTTTACATCCCCTTCTGGCACCTTCCAATTTAGCAGGGTATTATTTATTGCCTATTGCAAAGATATCACACAGGAGAGAGGAAAGGCTAGCCCATGGTCATTCTACCAACTCATTGGTTCATTCCAATTCAAAGCATTCAAAACATTTTCACATATATTATCACAGTGACTCTGGGAGATGTTGAAAGCTGGCTCCCCCAATATCACCAATACATGATAAGACAAAGTTGAGTTTCTTGTTTTGATACTGTATCAGAGGGCTTCTCTGGTGGCTCAGATGATAAGGAATCTGCCTGTAATGCAGGAGACCTGGGTTGGATCCTGGGTGGGCAAGATCCCCTGGAGAAGGGAATGGCAACCCACTCCAGTATTCTTGCCTGGAGAATTCCACGGACAGAGGAGTCTGGTGGCCTACAATCTAAGGGTTGCAAAGAGTCAGACACGACTGAGCAACTAACACTCACACAACAATACAGAGGGATGAAGGTAAGCTTAGAGTTTATTGAGCATTGAAAGTCTGGTTTAAGGCAAGTGTTTCAATGTAGGGAGACTTGATTAGGATTGGAAAGAATCACTATATGTCCAGGATTGGTGAGAAAAGCCAGATGATGATTTTGAGATGAGTGATTCAAAGAATACCAGAGTACAAATTATCTATTCATGCTTTCCATCAAAGAGTTGATGGGTCTCTTGGCAAGATCCTATAATAAACAGATCATCCTGGAAAAGTAAAGTAATACTAATGAAGACATAGGATAGCGAAGTCATGTTAGTGTGGCCAGTAAGGTATGGTTTGGGTTCTCAGTGTCCAGGCTGAATGTGGGGTAGAGAGTTTTGGTTCTCAGAGGAAAAGTGGTCATATATCCATTTTATTGATGAGACAACTGAGACTTGGGGGGATCAAGTGGCTTTCTAAGTTCATGCACTAATTAGTTCTGGAGAGAGAACTAGCCCTTGAGCATTTTTTTTTTTTACCTTGTCCACTAAGAACTTTCCCTCTTACACTGTTCATCTTGCCCTTTGTCTCAAAGTCTCTTTGGGCACTGATGAACTGCTACAGCAAAAGAAAGCTTCAAATTGACCTTAAGGTTTAAGCCACACGGTCTTACTTGATAAATGATAAAATACTTTGCTGACAGTAAGTTTGTCCAGTGGGTCTAAGCGCACTCCACTCTGTTTCAAAGATAAATCATGGATGAAGAATAGGAAATCGTGTCCTTAGTTAGAAGCATAATGTGACATAGTAATTGTTAGTTCAGTGCTGGCTACTGTATCAACAACATGCAGGGGACAGAAATCCTTTACTGGCTTTGCTAATTTTTTTCATAGGGATGTCTTTAAGTGGGAGCCAAGGAGGAAGGGAGAGAGAGGGGGAAAACTGAAAATTGAGAGAGCTGGTCCTATTCTATTTCTTTCACATACTTGTGGTGTGTGTATCTGGATTTTCATTTTCACCACCCTGGCTCCTGTCTCCTCCTAATCCCCATGTTTTACTATAGCATTATTCACAATGGCCAAGACATGGAATCAACCTAAATGTCCATTGAATGTACAGGCACATTTACTTTTCCATAGTGACTGCAACAATTCACATTCTAAACCAATACTGCATGAGCCTTTTGGTTGTGGGTTCCAGACCTCTGAACTTGTCCTTTTCTTTTTTCATTCTTATCAGCTATTTAAATGAATACCCCAAAATCACATCAAGCAAATTTGGAAGTGAACCAAAGCTAAGAGAAATAGGCTGGGAGTGTTAGGTAATATATTAGATGATGAAATGAAGATTGAAAGATAATTGTCATAGACTGGAATTGGGAAATAAAAACAGCAAGATTAAAACTAACAGAGATAAATGGAAATTTCTCTTTAAGTGTTCATAATTTAACGACATAGGTATACCATGGAGGAGATCTCAGAAGTTCTTAGGAAAATAACCTGGCAGGATTTAATTGGCCCCAAGCGTAATACAAACCAATAAGTCTAGAAAACTGTCCCAAAGTTATCATTCCTCTGGTTCTGTAAGTTGCTGAAGGAGGGATAGCCTGTTTTCCCTCCTCTGTTTCATCTGCATCTGGGGAGGAGGAGTAGTGTTTTGGATCCATCTGATTCTGAGACATGATTATACCCTATTTGCCAGTAGGCACAGTCACTGTGTGTTAACAGGTCAGCTCTAGGATGTGACTGGTTTGCTACTCTCCATAAAACACTGCTTGAAGTGGGAGGAGTCAGGGCCTACCCCTCTAGGGGAGACATTTTTCCTTTCTCTTTGTGCTTTGCCATCCGTATGGCAGAAGTGATAAAGCTTACTCAGGGCTACCATCTTGAATCATAGCCAACCAACTAACTCACTCCTTTTTTTTTTTCTTTGCATGGGACTGGAACACGGTAAGATCTCAAACTTGGGAGGCAGGTTAAGCATTAGCAGGTTAAACTCACTCACAGTCTGCTTTGCACTGAAGGTATGTAAGCTAAGTAACATAGGAAAGGTTATGTACCAAATGGCCAAGCCTAAATATTAGAGTATCTTTTCGGCTGGGTGTTGGGGTTTAAGTCCATAAAGTGATGAGGATTTAATTTTTCCTTTTTTATTATTTCTGAGTGTTTGTTTCTTTTTCATGAACCTCTCAAGGGAGGATGACAGTGTCTCGAGTGAGACACACATATTCTTTGATTTATCACTCAAGAGCACAACACTCAAATCCCTCCACTGTCTCTAAGAGCTGAATTAAGGGGACAATATAGCAGATAATGAGTGTCCCTCTATACTCCAGACACATTTTTTTGACTCTCTATTGCAAATCCCTATTTGAGTGTCCCATAGGTACCTCAAAAAATTTAATTTCAAAATATATCTCTTTGAACTCTCTTACCCTGATTCCCACCACTATTACTAATTTGCAAATGCATTTGCTGCTGCTATCTGAATATTACCCATTTCATTGAAGACATCGATTCCCACCTTACTGCCTGGCTCCTTGACCCTCCATATTTAGTTGGTTATCAAATTCTGTTGTTAAAAAGTCTTCTGAACATGTTTACTTCTATCTTCACCTCATCGGCCTTCATTACTTGTCACCTGGATTAAGGCATGAGCTATGTTTTCATTCATGCCCTAATGCTTGGCACATAGTTTGTGACTGATTATAGAAAATATAGCTTCTGTGTTTATCTTCAAAATGTAAAAGAATCTGATATTCAAGAGATAAAACACTCATTTTTGATTGCTTCAGATGTTAGAGAGGCCAATTCTCATTAATATAAGATAGAACTGAAGATAAAATGACTCCAACTGGGGACTAAACTATTTCATAAAGCTTTGAGCTCTTCATTATTGGGACTATTGAAGGAGGAGCTGGGTAGACATCAGACACGGGTTCTACTGAAAGGATTCTGGCTTTGGTATAATGCCAGACAATACGACTTCTAAGGTTCCTTTCAGCTTTAAGATTTGAGGATTTCTATATTAATTTTACACTTTTGTGTAAAATCCAAAGTATTAAGAGCATTTGTTCTGATTGGTAGAATTAGAGAGAAGTGAAAGTATTTCTTCTTACTGCTTTTCTGTATTTTTTAAAGCTTTCCAAAACAAATGTATTACTTTCACAATCAGAAAAAAAAATTTATGAGTAAGCACAAAAATTGTTTACTTTAAAAAAATATTTAATCTCCTTCAAATACGAACATAACCTTTGGTTACAGCTATCAAATAAACATTTTTGTAGGTGTCTATGTCAACTGTTAATTTGTTCTAGGTCTGGCTGCATATAACAGGAAATAAATTAACAGTGGCTTAAACAAGCTAGAAATCCTGTCCTCTTTTATGTAAAAGCAGTTTATGTGTAGACAGCCAGAGTTGGTATGATGGTTTCACTGTGGCATGCACCAACACTTTTTATCTTGTTCAGCTGTCTGTG
This sequence comes from Budorcas taxicolor, assembly GCF_023091745.1. Classification (NCBI taxonomy): domain Eukaryota; kingdom Metazoa; phylum Chordata; class Mammalia; order Artiodactyla; family Bovidae; genus Budorcas; species Budorcas taxicolor. The sequence continues at coordinate 104,880,821 of NC_068935.1, read as the reverse complement.
GCTTTGATTCCCAAGGTCACCTCGTGAATCAAAAAGGCCACCAAATACCAGCATTACATACGTATTTCGAACCGCAGGAAAGAGGAAGGAGAAGAAGATGGGTTGGACTCCATTTTAAAAATCTTCCCCAGAAATACTAGACAACACTTCTATATACATTTCATTGGTGAGAACTTAGCCATAAGGCCATACCTAGCTGCAAGGAATTCTGGGGAAGGAAATCAGAGCTTTGTTTCTCATGAAGAAGAGACTAGATATTGGAAAGCTAATAGGTGTCTGTGCTACACCTAATGACTTAGGATAAGCAAAATAGACTCATTTAAAAATATGCCACTGGCTACTGCTTCTTTGCTAATAGTTCTGGGAACTTTCTATTGTGTGTGTTAGTTGCTTAGTTGTGTCCAACTCTTTGTGACCCCATAGACTGTAGCCTGCCAGGCTCCTCTGTCCATGGAATTCTCCAGGCAAGAATACTGAAGTGGGTTGCCATTCTCTTCTCCAGGGGATCTTCCCAACCCAGGGATCGAACCCTGGTCTCCTAAATAGGAACTTTCTATTGGGCTCCATTTATTTAGATCAACCACTATTTACTAAAAACTTGCTGTTCATCTCATTTTATTAATTTGTAAATGAATTTGTACATTCCTCATGGGGCTGTAGTGAGTATTGAGATGGAACATGTAACATACTTGGACCAGGATCTTGGAACAGATACATATGAAGTTCTCAATTAATGTTAGTCATCACCCTAATTAATATGACTGTTTGCAAAAGAAAATAAGTGAAATTGAAGACATAGTTCCTGCCTTGGAACTATGTGGGATCTTCCCAGATTAGGGATAGAGCCCATGTCTCCTGCACTGGTAGGTGGATTCTTTACTACTGAGCCACCAGGGAAGAAGCCCTCATGATGACTTCTTAGTAAGTTTTCTCCCTGAGCAGTCTCATAATTTGGTTATGCCTCCCAGAGAAGCTAACTGCCAATCTATGTCATGTCAGACTGGGAAGCATCTTCCTGATTCTTAAATGTTCCACATTAAAGGCCACAGACTCTCCCATTTTGATGCCCGTTTGTGGAACTATTAGTATTTTAGGAGAAAAGCTCGTGAATTGAAGTAAGAGCATTTTTTTCTTAGTTTAAGAATATGCTACCCCCCAAAAAGTGCATCAATTGAGTGAACAACACAGATAGGGGTGAAAATGGATAATCTATTAGAACAGATATTGCCTGTGGTTTTTTTTTTTTTTTTTTTTGAGAATGGAAGTCTTTCCTGGCATTGCCTTCTATTTTATGCAGTACATTTGCTAAGAGAATTCAAAAGAAGAGATCAGGCCCATTGTCCTTCATTCCAGCAGTACTGAAGGCCCAATTTCGTCTTTTGAGGCTCTTAAAGAGCATACTACATAAAAAGGAATGGACTGCTTGCTATTCAACCATAGCTAGAATAGCAATACCAATCATTATACTGTTATCTATTTGAAAAATGTGGATTTTACTTGGAGATGGTATTTATTGAAGCCTGCAAGAAATCGTTTTCTGTCTACCTGGCAAAAGCAATTTGAAATGGAAAATTCGAGCTCAGAGATCAGTTGAAATTTGACCTTCTTTCTATCATCGTGGATTTTGGTATGATGGTGTCTGCAGGGGTGGAGGAGAGGGGTGTCCACTAGCTTGCAATCCTGTGCTGGGTTCATCTCCTACTGCACAATAGGGCAATCTAAGAGAAACCTTCTCCGGCTTTATTAAAACGGAGAGGGGGGCTGTTGGGGCTGACGCACTTAAAATGCGCTTTGAAGCATCATGGAAATTTTGCAAAAGACTTTTATGTAGCAACAATTCTATTGATAAAGTCAATGAGAGTTTTGTCTGTGCAAGAACTGCAGGATGGGACCCCAAGTCACATGCTTTCAAAATTATTCTCCCTTTGTTGGTTATCACAAAGGATATTTTCCCATGAAAACAAGATCTTTTGTTTCTTATGAATTCATTCTAATTGTGAAGCTGGCTGATAGGGTTACTTCATGTTCTTCTCGCACTGGCAGGTGGCCTGAGGGAGCTGGTGAAATGGGCTCAATCATATATTAAGGCTTTTCCTGGTCTTAATGTCATTTGCTTCTCATCTAAAACCATAGTCCTTGATGTTCATTTCCAAAGGTGCTAAGAGTGAGGTCAGAGAGAGTGATTTGTCCCTGTTTAGTTTTTAAAGGCAGCAGGCCAGATGTCTCTGCCTTCCTGGTTTCCCTACCATTTTGCACATGCGTCCAGATGACAAAGAAAAATGCAGAGACAAGATAGATAGGTAGTGGAAGTTCAGACAAGTGAGAGCATTCATTTGCAAAGGAACTTATTAAATTGCATGTGGTAAGTTTGTGCAGAAAATAAAACATGATACAGTCCCCTTATCCTGAGCATGCGCCCTTGATCCAGCCTGTGTGCTGTGTGAAAACAGCTAACAGCAATTTGGAAAACATTTATGTAAATGATGTGCAGAAGATCTGTGCTAACTACTGATGATTCAAGACAGATAGGGCCTAGGCTGGGCCCTCAAAGAAGTCCAGCAGAAAATGCTATGCTATGCAATGACTCAGCGGCACTGTAGCAGAGAGAGGAATTTCAAAGTGCTATAAAACTTTGATGAAAGGAAATTCAGCTGAAACACTTGAAAGACTGCAGTCTAAAGTTCACAATATATTAAGCTGATATAGGAAATATATATATTTTACAATTTCTTCTGTAACCTATTGTGGAAAACCTTGGTCAAGCCCTTTTTTGCACTGAGTTCTTTAGCAGCACTACAGTAAGAGAAGAGAGGGTGCAGGCTATGCTGTGTTATAAGATGGGGTTGTGGGGTGTGAGTGTCTCTACATACTAATAGTAATCTATAGACCACACCTGTGTATGTGCACACACATGACTGTATGACCATTCAACTATCAATCAGCATCTATGTGGAGTGAAGGAAGATGGGATGAAGGAGCCACTCACTTTGTATCTTTGATCTTTGGGACATCTATTGTACCTTTTGTTGGCTGACTCCTCACCCAGCATGAGTTATCATTTTCTTCAATCTTGGAATGTGCACTGGCCTTTGATGTCCAGAACAGCTCATCTATGGAGGCTTTTAGGGCACAGAGTGGGGCAAGATATGGTTGGAGGCAGAGATGACTTGAGACTATCCTACATGAACTATATACATAGTGTCACTTTTGGATCAAGAAAAGAAGACTCTTGCAGTGGGTGGGATGTGAGTTGCTTTCTTGGTCGGAGAAGAATAGATTTTCTTCCTTTCTGATGAAGGCAAGGAAGGACATTCTGGTTAACAGGGATGAGTGGAGGAAAGAAGTGTCCTTGGCTCAAGCATGGGGGTCAGGTGAAGCATGGAGTATTGGACAGTCATCAAGTCCAGTGTGACTACAAGTTCAAGAACAGAGATGGGCCACTGAGACAGAGGCTGAGTGCCAAGCTGGGACTTAATACAATGGTATCATGACTGTGGCCTTGAATCAGAAACAGGTACATGTGGTCTGATGAGAGACTATCCAAAGATGAAGACAGGCAGTGTAGGCAGGGTATGTAATTTTAGTAAAGGTGTCAAAGAAATACCCAGAGAGGGATTGTATTAAAAGTAGGGTTTCTAGTGAAGGCTGGATTGCAGAGAGAGAAAACTGTTGTTTTATATTTATTAAGCAGCATCTACATGAGATGTTCAAGTTCTTTAGATGGTATCACCTGCTTATTATACTCCTTTATCAACCTTCAGAAGGCCCTGGCCACACACTAACCTATAAAAGCCAAATTCAGAGATTGGTATGGAGAAGAAAAGCTTTCATTTTTCATGGGTTGTTTTGAAGAGGGTGTTAATGAACTCAAATGGGTCTCGCCTGCAGCCCTGCAGTATAAAGGGACTTCCATTTGAAGGGAAGACACAGTCAGGGTCTTTAATGATTTTTCTTCTCTATTCCTATTCCCTCCCTTTTTCCTGACCCTAATTCTGAACATCTTTAAGAAAAGCACTTAGAAAATATAAAATAAAAGCAGCCAGAGGAAAGGCCTGCCTTGAATATTCTTTGTCAAAGCTGCAAGTGCTAAGTGAGTCAGGCGGTGTGCAAAGAGCTCTTACTTTCTCAAGTGGCTAAGGATTTCACTCCAGATCATTTCTTAGAAAATCTCCTTGACATAACCTTAATGTGTCTTCTATCTCTTAGATGACATGTGGCTGTATCTGACCCTTATTTTGTAACTTGCCAGAGGCAGAAGCTGGCAGATGCATCTTCCTAACTTCAGCTGTTTGAATTAGTGTCGCCACAGGTGGACTAATATGGCTTTCAAAAATACCCAGAATTTCACAGACTCAAGGCCAAAGAGCTTCAGTGGGCCAAATCTATTGCAATTCCTTATGATAATCCTACTGAGTGCTAGGTAGGATCCTTTATTGCCTAGATGCCAAAGAAATAAAGGACAGCAGTCATTTCATAAACATGCATCCAAGTAGGGGCTGTTACAGAATACAGGTCCTAAATGTTAGACTGACTGAATATATATATATACTCTTAATAAAAGCCTCTGTAGAGACTTCTGATCTTACAAACCACTTGGCTGCTACAACTGTACAGAGGATAATATGGTAAGGATCTAATAGCTTGTTGGTTTTGTTTGTTGTTAAGTTGCTAAGTCGTATCTGACTCTGTGCAACCCCATGGACTTTAGCCCACCAGGCTCCTCTGTCCATGGGATTTCCCAGGCAAGAATGCTGGAGTGGATTACCATGCCCTTCTCCAGGGGATCTTCCTGACTCAGGGATCAAACCCAGGTCCCCTGCATTGCAGGTGGGTTCTTTAGACCACCACTGAAGGGTTCCTCTTGCTTCTGCTGTCAGTCCTGTGCTGGAGCCTCCTCAAGTCAGCTCACCAGAGCCATTTGTGAAATTTTGGAAAGAATTTTGAAACTGGCAATGTTGGGAGTATTTATACCACAAGAATTAACAAATGCTATAAATCGGGGCTTTTCTTTTTTTCTTTCACGGAGTCAGTTGTTAAACATTTGCCAGTACACCACTGGCTTGACTCCATTCCTGGAAACTACTAAACTAATTTAAAAGCTACAGAAACAGCATGGATAGATCTCAGACATGATTCTGTGTGAGAGAAGCCAGACACAGAAGATCCCACACTGTATGATTCCATTTACCTAACGTAAACTAATCTATGCTGAAAAATGCCAGGTTGGAGTTACCTCTGGAGGGGGGAGTTGACTGTGATGGGGCATGAAGAATTTTCTGGGGTGATGCAAATATTCTCATCTTAAGGTGGTTACACAGGTATATGCTTTTGTCAAACACTTGTCAAACTGTATACTTAGTATCTGTGCAGATGGTTGTATGAAAATTTTAGCTCAAGATTAAAAAAACCCCACAAACAACTGTTGAACCCTACTTAATAGGCTTTCTTTGTACAATTGTAAGGGTTAGCAATTTTGAAGTTATTTGTGCATTTTTAAGTTTGAGCAAATGAGAAAATATGTTGAGAATAATGGGAGTTGGGTTTCCCACTGTTGGAGAAAAAAGGTCTGCAAGTAGGAATCCCAAGACAGAATGCAGGCTGTGATACAAAGAATTTAATTGTATTACAAATGGATGAAGCAACCTCACTGAAGTTTCCTCACCGAATGGCCGAGGAGGGACTGACATAAGTAACTGAGGAAATGACCAGCTTCTCTAAGAGGAAAGGCAAAAGGAACTGCACAGAAGCACTGTACCCGTGGGCTTCCAGATGAATTCTGACTCTGGTACATATATATGCCAGAATTGAACAATTTCAGTAAATGGATGGTAGGTGGTGACAGCCAGGTCTCTCACTGCTGGAGAGAGACTCATCAGCAAGGGGAGGAGTCTGGAATGATACACACGTTAATAGATTAGAGTTGGAGACATAAGTATAAACTCTTGTTTAGCTTATAGATGTTATAAGATGTAGATGTTACCTCTAGAAATATTTATGGGTGTATATATTCACAAGTTACTATACACATATATTTCTTTGCTCTGTCAGCTGAAAGAGGCTAGAAGCCATGATACCCCAGTAACAAAAGCACATCTAGTGTCATGATCATAGTTTCTAATACAGTACTCTAACAAAATAAAACGGTGCAAATTAATTCTAGGCCTGCGGCAGGAAGTATACCAAGTGAGCCTGGAGCAGCTTTTAGTGCCAAAAAGTAAGGAAATGCTAAAAAACAAAACAAACAAACAAAAAATCATTGATAGGACTATATCAAAGGGACACAGGAGCCAACTGAAAGTTCCCAGTGGCCAAAGCTGGAAAATTTTGAGCAACAAAATAAAGTAGTACTGGATTAGTAACAAAAGTGTAAAATAAATATCTATGAATCCATTCTGATATAAAGAAGTCATTGAGTAAATAAATAAATGCAGGAGAATAGACAAATCTCCAATGCAGAAGAATTCCAAATAATTTATGTAGATTCTCTGCCCTCAGGGATGTGGTATGTAACTCCCCACACCTTCAGGTTAAGCTGCAGGTAGTAACGTCTTTTCAAAGAGTGCAATGATGGAAAGGGGTGGGGAGGGAAAGAGTAAGTTTAAAAAACCCGACAAACACTATCCCAACCTGGTGATTGATCACCAGGTCAAGATTAGCAGTGATAAGTCACATTGACAGTATGTATCTTGGTTATGATGTGATGATAATTACATTTTATTTCAGGGATCTTTCTCCCCGTAACTCTAGTCGAATCCTCAGAAAAACATCAGACAAATTCTAGTTGAGGGGCATTCTACAAAACACATGACCAATACTCCTCAAAATCTTCAAGGTTATTATAAACAGGGAGAGCCTGAGACACTGTCACAGTCAAGAGGAGCTTAAGGAGTCATGATGACTACATGGAATGTGGTATACTGGATGGGATCCTGGAGCAGAACAGGGATATTAGGTAAGAGTCAACAATATATGAGCAAAGTGTGGATCCTTTTAATAACAGCATATCAACATTGGTTCATTAATTGTTACCACACAAATGTACCACACTAATGCAAGATATTAGCAACAGAGGAAACTGTGTCAGATATATGGGAATTCTGTGTACTATCTGTAACTCAATGGCTATAGTTTTTCCATAAATCTAAAACAGTTCTAAAAAAAGCCCCCAGTTACAGATTGCTGGCAGTCAGCAGGAGAGGAAAGTGGAGAGTGCGGCAGATAGGAACAACCATGATGGTCCCAGTGTGCCCTTCTGGAGGATTTTGAAAGTTCTCCTCTGTCCAAGTAGTCTTTTCTTGGAGAATTTGCGCAGCACACCTTTTTAATCTGCCAGCAGAGAGTGGGCTTTGATTAAGGCCTGCTTAACAACCTCAGGATGGTGGGGAGTCTGAGTAGACCCCCAAGACAGCCTGAAGCAGAGGCTGGGGCACCTGCCCCTGGCAGAGCTCTGCTGACCCAGCGGGCAGAACAGCCTACCTGGGTGTATGGGAAACAATGATGCTGCCTGCCTCCCTGGGCTATTTTCTTGGGGCCTCATAAGGATCTACATTGGGTGAACGAAGAGGTTCGGCTTTGACGGTTCCATTGTATTCTCTCCATGTGATATGATCTGGCCATTTCAACTGAGAAATTTCCAAACTACAGAACTGAAGGAAGCATTTCAGCTATGCAGACCCTTATCAAGCTGTTGCTGCTGTTTGCGGAATCATAACATCTAAATAAGAGCTGAAGGTGCTGATATCTTGGGGTTTTTTTTGAGAATCGTGAATAAATTATAGTCTGTGTTTTCACTCCACAGGTGGCCAAGAGCAGAGATTTCTTTGCTTATTAACTGTCTGGTGTGTTTTGAGCAAGACTGACTAAATGGTTAAGAAAGTTGACCAACCTCAACCTGGTCAGTATGCCTCGGGACAGCCATGTTTACCATAAAATCAACCCCACCTTCCAGGATTCCAGCCATGTATGGTCAAGAGCCAACGCTCTTTGAGAGTGGCAAACACTTCCTGGTTTTTCCAATTTCCCTTTTGAATTGAAAAAATGAGAGCCTGCTGTCCTATTGCCAGAAGGTGAAGCGTTAGGTGGCAATTAACATAGGCCAAGGGTTCCATCTCCTCTCCACATTTGTTTTGAGAAAAATACTATTGAGTTATGATTTGAGTTTATATCAGACTAGTATAAAACTAGAACAATTAAGATGGAACAAAACATTAACAACAAATGTTTCTATCTTCCTCCTCTCTTGCCCAACAAGGATTTCCTTTACCAATGGGACTGGAGAAAGGGGCCTTGGAAAAAACATTTCTCTCTGACTTGTCTAGTCCACTATGGTGAGCAGATAACATCAATAAAACTTCATTCCATAGACTCCAATTAAAATAAATAAATTTAAATTAAAAAAAAAAAACCACTTCATTCCTAACTGAATTTGATGATCAAGCTTTCGTATACACGTAAGTAAGCCCATAAGAGCTGGCAAGGGAAGCCTAGCACCTATACTTGTTGATCTAAGATTGGGATTTACTGCTGCCTAGAAAGTTCTAACCAAATTCAGCTTTGGCACTGCACCCAACAGAAGGAAATGATAAGTACCACTGTGCCATTGTGGCTGTCCCTTTAGAAAGCATCATGAATGATGATAAAGACAAACACAAATTCCAGAAAAACTTGGATTGGTTTTCCTGTCAACACTACTGAAAGATGGGAAACTACTGATAGAAAGCACTGAGTGTTCCTGATAAAATGTTGTCTAACGACTATGTAATGCAGAGGTATGTTTCACTCTCTCTGGAAAAACAGGGAACATGTCTTCCTTGAGGACCAGGTGATCAGTGATCAGTGCAAAGAAATAGAGGGAAACAATAGAATGGGAAAGACTAGAGATCTCTTCAAGAAAATTAGAGATACCAAGGGAACATTTCATGCAAAGGTGGGCTCGATAAAGGACAGAAATGGTATGGACCTAACAGAAGCGGAAGATATTAAGAAGAGGTGGCAAGAATACACAGAAGAACTATACAAAATAGACCTTTATGACCCGGATAATCACAATAGTATGATCACTCACCTAGAGCCAGACAGCCTGGAATGTGAAGTCAAGTGGGCCTTAGGAAGCATCACTACGAACAAAGCTAGTGGAGGTGATGGAATTCCAGTTGAGCTATTTCCAATCCTGGAAGATGATGCTGTGAAAGTGCTATACTCAATATGCCAGCAAATTTGAAAAACTCAGCAGTGGCCACAGGACTGGAAAAGGTCAGTTTTCATTCCAAACCCAAAGAAGAACAATGCCAAAAAATGCTCAAGCCACCACACAATTGCGCTCATCTCACACACTAGCAAAGTAATGCTCAAAATCCTCCAAGCCAGGCTTCAACAGTACATGAACCGTGAACTTTCAGATGTTCAAGCTGGATTTAGAAAAGGCAGAGGCATCAGAGATCAAATTGCCAACATCTGTTGGATCATCGAAAAAGCAAGAGAGTTTCAGAAAAACATCTATTTCTGCTTTATTGACTATGCCAAAGCCTTTGACTGTGTGGATCACAATAAACTGTGGAAAATTCTGAAAGAGATGAGAATACCAGACTACCTGACCTGCCTCTTGAGAAACCTGTATGCAGGTCAGGAAGCAACAGTTAGAACTGGACATGGAACAACAGACTGGTTCCAAATAGAGAAAGGAGTACATCAAAGCTGTATATTCTCACCCTACTAATTTAACTTATATGCAGAGTACATCGTGAGAAACGCTGGGGCTGGATGAAGCACAAGCTGGAATCAAGATTGCTGGGAGAAATATCAGTAACTTCAGATATGCAGATGACACTACCCTTTGGCAGAAAATGAAGAATTAAAGAGCCTGTTGATGACAATGAAAGACGAGAGTGAAAAAGTTGGCTTAAAACTCAGCATTCAGAAAATGAAGATCATGGCATCCGGTCCCATCACTTCATGGGAAATAGATGGGGAAACAGTGGAAACAGTGTCAGACTTTATTTTGAGGGGCTCCAAAATCACTGCAGATGGTGATTGCAGCCATGAAATTAAAAGACGCTTACTCCTTGGAAGGAAAGTTATGACCAACCTAGATAGTATATTCAAAAGCAGAGACATTACTTTGCCAACAAAGGTCCGTCTAGTCAAGGTTTTTCCAGTGGTCATGTATGGATGTGAAAGTTGGACTGTGAAGAAAGCTGAGCCCTGAAGAATTGATGCTTTTGAACTGTGGTGTTGGAGAAGACTCTTGAGAGTCCCTTGGACTGTAAGGAGATCCAACCAGTCCATCCTAACGGAAATCAGTCCTGAATATTCATTGGAAGGACTGATGCTGAAGCTGAAACTCCAATACTTTGGCCACCTGATGTGAAGAACTGACTCACTGGAAAAGACCCTGATGCTGGGAGGGATTGCGGGCAGAAGGAGAAGGGGCGACAGAGGATGAGATGGTTGGATGGCATCACCCACTCAATAGACATGAGTTTGAGTAAACTCCGGGAGTTGGTGGTGGACAAGGAGGCATGGCGTGCTCTAGTCCATGGGATCGCAAAGAGTCAGACATGACTGAGCAACTGAACTGAACTGAACAGAGGAGTAGGTCTTTAGAAAAGATTCTCATATTTTCCTTCTAAGGGAAATCAAAGCAGAGAGAGAATGGAACTTGAAGTTTCAGAGAAAGCTTAGGAAACCATCAGGAACCATAAGGTTGTGTTTAGGAAATTCTCTGACTACTGTAGCTTCCTAAGAAATGACTTCATATAGGCTTTGGGAAAGTGGTTTGGACTATCTTTTTTTTTTAATTTTTATTTTTACTTTATTTTACTTTACAATACTGTATTGGTTTTGCCATACATTGACATGAATCCACCACGGGTGTACATGCGTTCCCAAACATGAACCCCCCTCCCACCTCCCTCCCCATAACATCTCTCTGGGTCATCCCCATGCACCAGCCCCAAGCATCCTGTATCCTGCATCGGACATAGACTGGCGATTCGTTTCTTACATGATAGTCTACATGTTTCAATGCCATTCTCCCAAATCACCCCACCCTCTCCCTCTCCCTCTGAGTCCAAAAGTCCACTCTACACATCTGTGTCTCTTTTGCTGTCTTGCATACAGGGTCATCATTGCCATCTTTCTAAATTCCATATATATGTGTTAGTATATTGTATTGGTGTTTTTCTTTCTGGCTTACTCCACTCTGTATAATAGGCTCCAGTTTCATCCATCTCATCAGAACTGATTCAAATATATTCTTTTTAATGGCTGAGTAATACTCCATTGTGTATATGTACCACAGCTTTCTTATCCATTCTTCTGCTGATGGACATCTAGGTTGTTTCCATGTCCTGGCTATTATAAACAGTGCTGCGATGAACATTGGGGTACATGTGTCTCTTTCAATTCTGGTTTCCTCAGTGTGTATGCCCAGCAGTGGGATTGCTGGGTCATAAGGCAGTTCTATTTGCAATTTTTTAAGGAATCTCCACACTGTTCTCCATAGTGGCTATACTAGTTTGCATTTCCACCAACAGTCTGGAGGGTTCCCTTTTCTCCACACCCTCTCCAGCATTTATTTCTTGCAGACTTTTGGATCGCAGCTATTCTGACTGGTGTGAAGTGGTACCTCATTGTGGTTTTGATTTCCATTTCTCTAATAATGAGTGATGTTGAGCATCTTTTCATGTGTTTGTTAGCCATCTGTATGTCTTCTTTGGAGAAATGTCTATTTAGTTCTTTGGCCCATTTTTTGATTGGGTCATTTATTTTTCTGGAATTGAGCTGCATAAGTTGCTTGTATATTTTTGAGATTAGTTGTTTGTCAGTTGCTTCACCTTGACCAGTCTTTTGAGTGACTTGAGTACTTGCTTTCTCTGTTGCCTGATGAAGGTAGCAATACTGAATTGTCTTCATGGACAAATGCTAGGCTTCCTTGGTTTATCTGCTCAAGGGCCTCTTGGGGTGCCTCAGGAGCTTACACACTTCTTGGCAAGGCAGCTCAGAAATGCTGGGGAATATAAGGGCCCAGAAGCAATCCTCAGCCAATAACAAGTGGGATTTGGCATAAGTACTCCGGCTTCCCCATCCCTTATTGTTGTTCAGTCACGCAGTCATGTCCAACTCTTTGCAACCTCATGGACTGCAGCAGGCCAGACCTCCCTGTCCTTCACTATCTCCCGGAGCTTCCTCAAACCCATGTCCATTGAATTGGTAATGCCATCCAACCATCCTGTCCTCTGTCATCCCCTTCTCTTCCTGCCTTCTATCTTTCCCAGCATCAGGGTCTTTTCTAATGAGCTGGCTCTTTGCAGCAGGTGGCCAAAGTATTGGGGCTTCAGCTTCAGCATCAGTCCTTCCAATGAATATTCAGGACTGATTTCTTTTAGGATTGACTGGTTTGATCTCCTTGCTGTCCAACAGACTCACAAAAGTCTTCTCCAGCACCGCCTAAAATTGTGGTACAATTCTGAGGCAAGTTCTATAAGATTCTTCAGAGTTTTCACCAGCAGGATCAAGCTCCAATTGCCCATCGTAGAAGCTCTTTCATTAAAATACCCTTTTCTTATCTTCTTATCTCACTTTCTCCACACTCTCAACTATGTTTCCTGAGATGACTTCCTAAATAAAGCGCCTGAAGCTAAGCCACTTCTCAGAGTCTTTTTTTTTTTTTCTGAGAGACTAGAGTTGAAACAACTATCATTGGCTTTACCCACTGCTGAGCATGGGAAGTGGAGCCATAGAAGGTTGTGAAGCAAAAGTCATTACTTGTTACTACACGAATACTTACCATGTGAAGCCAAATAGATGCATGCCAAATTTTTGATTTATAGAAAATTACCATAAATTATTGCAGCAATAAGCAATTAGGCTTTTGGGACAGTGGCTACAGCTAGAAACCAAAGAAAAATGTTCATATATACACTAAACTGGAGGAAGAAGGGGTGTCGACATTATAACATGTAAATGACTCCTGTGCTCATGGGCCCATAAACTTCGTCACTTCCGTCATGTTCCAACATGGACAGCCAAACATATACAGTATTATAGTGGTCTGCAAAACTGCATTTGCTGCATAAAAAAAAAAGAATGTTAAAAAAAGCTGTTCAAGGCTTTTAGTTCAGTATAAATTCATTCCTCTAAAGGAAAATGCCACCCTAAACATTTTTTACTTGCAAAACAATCTTCAAGATATAGAGTAATTTATTTCACATGACATTTACAGAAAATCAACAGAAGTAGCTTTTATAATGTGTGAATCCACAAATCATGTTTCCTTGCTATGGTTATGCATTGAAATCTCTTGAGTTCTCCTCTGGTGCTGCCCCTGGGAGAGGGCCTTTACAGATGATTGTTTCTGTTCACGTTAAGTATCCTTTTCTCAATGGAAAATTTGTATTATTCTCTACTGGGGCCCCATTGCTTTCTCCATTCCCAGGCCCACAAAGACAGTCATTGACAAGGGTTGCTACATTCTGCCTTAATAGTTCCATTGTCTCCAACATTTTGTATGGTTTTTCTTGAAGCAAACAAACCAAATTTTTAAAAAGAAATGTAAAAAGGCACACCAAAAATGCACGCAATAGTAATGCAATGCAACTTAACTGGTATAAAAATAATTCAAACATGAAAATCTGGGTGAGTTCCATGAGTGTAATTATAACAGAATCTAGGAAAACGTGGTGACAGCATTAGTGTCCAACCTAAGCATGTTGTTATTACAAATGACCTTTCCCCTTCTCTCATTCACTCCCTTCAATACTTGGAGGATGGCTTTCATAATGCCAGCTGGGCTCAGGGCAAGAGTGGGCTCTCATCTGGGGATGTATAACCACAGCATTGAGTCTTCAGCCTGGGTTATTGCTATTTACCATTTAATGTTGGTCAACAGAAGACAGATGGCAAGCAATTATTTTCTGATGGCTTGTTCAGAAATAATCATTATATTTAAAATTTTAATTTATTATAGATTTTTGCCTAATTAGGTCTATATCCTTCATCAGAAGGATCTACAGGTTTTGAGCACAAGCGCAGTGGTTGCCAAAACAAAGGAAAATTAAAACATAGTAGTGGCCAGATTTCAAATGAAGGTGGTGTTGGAAGGGCAGAGGATGTGCTATTAATAAAATGTAGGTGAGTACAGGATTTGCTTGTGATCTGCATAGTCTGTTTACAGTATTCAAGACACCTGGAAATGCTCAATAAGAAAGTGACCCCATTAGTCAGTCTGGGTTGCTATAACAAAATACCATAAGCTTGGGAGCTTAAACAACACATTTCTTTTTCATAGTTTTGAAGGCTTGGAAGTCTAAGATCAAGGTGCTATGATCATCCTGGTGAGGGCCCATTTCTTGGCTTGCAGATGGTTGTCTATATAATCATATGATAGAGAAAGGGCTCTGTTTTCTTTCTCTTCTTATAAGGGCATTAATCTCATCATGGAGGCCCCACTCTCAGGACTTCATTGAAAACTAATTAACTTCCAAAGGCCCCAACTTCAAATATCACATTGGGCAACTAGGGCTTCAACATATGAAATTGGGAGGATGTAAATATTCAGCACCTCCAAAGACAGGTTCTTGTCAAATCCTCTTCCATCAGCTAACTTTCCTGGCACTATCAGCAGACTTTAACTCATAAAGCCTCTCTGTGCAAGTGAACTGAGACTGCTCTAGGTTCTTTGGAAAAGTTTGCCCTCAAGAGCCAGTAAGTTCATGTCAATGTATGGCAAAACCAATACAGTATTGTAAAGTAAAATAAAGTAAAAAAAAAAAAAAAAAGAGCCAGGAAGGCTCTTGTTCAGATTTGATGGAAAAGTTAAAAGCTTTACAGACAAGCAAAAGCTAAAAGAATTCAGGGCCACCAAACCAACTTTACAACAAATGCTAAAGGAACTTCTCTAAGTGGAAAGAAAAGGCCACAACTAGAAACAAGAAAATTACAAAATGGGAAAGTTCACCATTAAAGGCAAACACAGAGTAAAGGTAGGAAATCATCCACATACAAATATGACATTAAAACCAGCCATCATGAGAGAAGAGTATGAATGCAGGATATTTGAAATTAAGAGAACAGTAACTTAAAACAATCATATATAATATGACTGTCTATTATATATATGTGTGTGTGTTTGTAGACTGCTATATCAAAACCTCATGGTAACTGCAAACAAAAAGTCTATAATATGTAAAAACACAAAAAAGAAAAAGAAATCCAAACCTAACACTAAAGACAATCAAATTAGAAGAGATGAGAACAAAAGAGGAAAAGAAGAAAAAAGACCTACAAATCCAAAACAATTAGCAAAATGGCAATCAGTTCAGTTCAGTTCGGTCACTCAGTCATGTCCGATTCTCTGCGACCCCATGAATCACAGCACGCCAGGCCTCCCTCTCCATCAACAACTCCTGGAATTCACCCAAACTCCTGTCCATCGAGTCAGTGATACCATCCAGCCATCTCATCCTCTGTCGTCCC
Organism: Budorcas taxicolor; assembly: GCF_023091745.1. Lineage (NCBI taxonomy): Eukaryota > Metazoa > Chordata > Mammalia > Artiodactyla > Bovidae > Budorcas > Budorcas taxicolor. The sequence continues at coordinate 104,865,347 of NC_068935.1, read as the reverse complement.
CTTCTCCTCCTGCCCCCAATCCCTTCCAGCATCAGGGTCTTTTCCAATGAGTCAACTCTTCACATGAGGTGGCCAAAGTATTGGAGTTTCAGCTTCAGCATCAGTCCTTCCAAAGAACACCCAGGACTAATCTCCTTTAGAATGGACTGGTTGGATCTCCTTACAGTCCAAGGGACTCTCAAGAGTCTTCTCCAACACCACAGTTCAAAAGGATCAATTCTTCGGTGCTCAGCTTTCTTCACAGTCCAACTTTCACATCCATACATGAGCACTGGAAAAACCATAGCCTTGACTAGAGGGACCTTTGTTGACAAAGTAATGTCTCTGCTTTTGAATATGCTAACTAGGTTGGTCATAACTTTCCTTCCAAGGAGTAAGCATCTTTTAATTTCATGGCTGCAGTCACCATCTGCAGTGATTTTGGAGCCCCCCCCAAAAAATAAGTCTGACACTGTTTCCACTGTTTCCCCATCTATTTCCCATGGAGTGATGGGACCAGATGCTATGATCTTCATTTTCTGAATATTAAGCTTTAAGCCAAAATTTTCACTCTCCACTTTCACTTTCATCAAGAAGATTTTTAGTTCCTCTTCACTTTCTGCCATAAAGGTGGTGTCATCTGCATATCTGAGGTTATTGATATTTCTCCTGGCAATCTTGATTCCAGCTTGTGCTTCTTCCAGCCCAACGTTTCTCATGATGTACTCTGCATATAAGTTAAATAAGCAGGGTAACGATATACAGCCTTGACATACTCCTTTTCCCATTTAGAACCAGTCTGTTGTTCTATGTCCAGTTCTAACTGTTGCTTCCTGACCTGCATATAGGTTTCTCAATAGGAAAGTATATAATAATAATTTCTTTAATTTATTATTTGGCCAAACCTCATGGCTTTTTGGATCAGTTCCCTGACCAGGGATTGCACTTGGGCCCATGGCAGAGAAAGTGTCAAGGTCCAAACCACTGGACCACCAGGAAATTCCTGATAATTACTTTAAATGTAAATGAATTAAGTGCTCTGACCAAATGACTTAGACTGGCTGAATGGATACAAAAACAAGAATTATATATTTTGTCTACAAGAGACCAACTTCAGATTAGAGATACGTACAGCCTGTAAGTGAAGGGATGGAAAAAGATATTCCATGCAAATAAAAATCTAAAGAAAGCTTGAGTAGCAACTGTCATTCAAACAAAACACACTTTAACATAAGGACTGTTATAAGAGACAAAGAAAAACACTACATAATGATCAATCCAAGAAGAAGGTAAAACAATTGCAAATATATATGTACCCAACACAAGAGCACCTGAATATATAAGGCCAATACTAACAGCCATAAAAGGAGAAATTGACAGTAGCACAATAATAGTAGAGGACTTTAACACCCCCACTTACATCAATGTACAGATCATCCAGACAGAAAATCAAGAAGGAAACACAAACCTTTAATGACATATTAGACCAGGTGGACTTAATTGATATTTATAGAGCATTCCATCCAAAAGCAGCAGAATATATATTCTTTTCAAGTGCACATGGAACATTCCCCAGGATAGGAACGTGCTGGGCCACAAAGCAAAGTGTTGGTAAATTTAAGGAAATTAAAATTGTATAGAGCATCTTTTTTGACAATGTTGTGAGATTAGAAATCAATTATAGGAAAAAAAACTTAAAAACACAAACACATGGAAGCTAAACGATATGCTACTAAACATCCAATGGATCATTGAAGAAATCAAAGAGTAAATTAAAAAATACCTAGAGACAAAAATGAAAACATGGCAATCCAAAAAATAAGGGACACAGCAAAAGCAGTTCTAAGAAGCAAAGTTTATAGTGATACAAGCTTACCTCAGGAAACAAGAAAAATCTCAAACAATCTAACCATATACCTAAAGCAACTAGAGAAAGAAGAATAAACAAAACCCAAAGTTAGTAGAAGGAAATAAATCATAAAGATCCGAGCAGAAATAGAAACTAAAAAGACAATAGAAAATATCACTGAAACTAAAAGTTGGTTCTTTGAAAAGATAAACAAAATTGATAAAGCTTTAGCCAGACTAATCAAGAAAAAAAGGGGAGAGGGCACAAACCAGTAAAACTAGAAATGAAAAAGGAGAAGTTACAACTGACACAACAGAAATACAAAGGACCATAAGAAACTACTACAGACAACTGTATGCCAATAAAATGGACAACCTAGAAGAAATTGACAAAGTCTTAGAAAAATACAATCTCCCAAGACTGAACCAGGAAGAAACAGAAAATATGAACAGACTGATTACAAGTACTGAAATTGTGTCTGGTGTTTAAAAACTCTCAAAAAACAAAAGTCCAGGACCAGATGGCTTCACAGGCAAATTCTATCAAACATTTAGAGAATAGTTTTAACACCTATTCCTTCTGAAACTATTCCAAAAATTTGCAGAGGAAGGAACATTTCTAAACTCATTCTATGAGGGCACCATCACCCTGATGTGAAAACCTGATGAATATACCACACAAAAAAAGAAAATTACAGACCAGTATCACTGATGAAAACAGAGGCAAAAGTCCTCAACAAAATAATAGCAACTAAATCCAATAATACATTAAAAGGATCATACACCATGATCAAGTAGGATTTATCCCAGGAATTCAAGGGTTTTTCAATATTTACAAATCAACCAGTGTGATACATCACATTAAAAAGAAAAAACTGAAGAATAAAAGCCACACAATCATCTCAATAGATGTAAAAAAACTTTTGATAAAATTCAATATCCATTTATGATTTACAAAAACTCTCCGGAAAGTGGGCATAGAGGGAGCATACATCAACATAATAAAGGCCATATATACAAACCCACAGCTAATATACTCAACAGTGAAAAGCTGCAAGAATTTCTTCTAAGATCAGGAATAAGACAAGGATGTGCACTCTTGCACTGTTATTCAACATAGCTTTGGAAGTCCTAGCCACAACAATCAGAGAAGAAAAAGAAATAAAAGGAATTCAAATTGGAAAAGAAGTAAAACTGTCACTGTTTGCAGATAACATGATACTATACATGGTGCAGAAGTTAAAGTGTCCGCCTGCAATGTGGGAGACCTGGGTTCGATCCCTGGGTCGGGAAGATCCCTTGGAGAAGGAAATGGCAACCCACTCCAGTACTCTTGCCTGGAGAAGCCCATGGACGGAGGAGCTTGGTGGGCTACAGTCCATGGGTCGCAAAGAGTCGGACACGACTGAGAGAATTCACTTTCACTTTTCATACATAGAAAATCGAAAGATGCTGACAGAAAACTACAGAACTCATCAATGAATTTGGTAAAGTTGCAGGATACAAAATTAATACACAGGAATCTGTTGTATTTGTATAGACTAACAACAAAAAATCAGAAAGAGAAATTAAGGAAACAATCCCATTTACCATTACATCAAAAAGAATAAAATACCTAGGGAATAAACCTACTTAAGGAGGCAAAAGAACTGTACTCTGAAAACTATAAGAAACTAATGAAAGAAATTAAAGATGATACAAAAAGATGGAAAGACATACCAAGTTCTGGGATTGGAAGAATCAATACTGTGAAAATCACTATACTATACAAGGCAATCTACATAGTCAGTTCAATCCCTAGCAAATTACCAATTACATTTTTCACAGAACTAGAACAAAACTTTAAAATTTGTGTAGAAACACAAAAGAGTCAAAATAGCCAAAGCAATATTGAGAAAGAAAAACAGAGTTGGAGGAATCAGGCTCCCTGACTTCAGACTATACTGCAAAGCTAGAGTCATCAAAACAATATGGTGCTGGGACAAAAGCAGAAATATAGATCAATGGAATAGGATAGAAAGCTCAGACATAAACTCATGTACCAATTATCAGTTAATCCACTACTCAGTCATGTCCGACTCTTTGCAACCCCATGGACTGTAGCCTACCAGGCTTCTCCATCCATGAGATTTTTCAGGCAAGAGTACTGGAGTGGGCTGCCATTTCCTTCTCTAAGGGATCTTCCCGACCCAGGGATCGAACCCAGGTCTCCTGCATTGTAGGCAGACGCTTTACCCTCTGAGCCACCAGGCAAGCCCTTACAAAGGAGGCGAGATTATACAATAGAGAAAAGACAGTCTCTTCAGTAAGTGGTGCCTGGAAAACTGGACAGCTGCATGTAAAGAATGAAAATGGAATATTTTCTAATACCATACATAAACATTAACTCAAAATGGATTAAAGATTTAAATGTAAGACTGGATATTATAAAATTTCTAGAGGAAAACACAGGCAGGACACTCTTTGACATAAATCGTAGCAATATCTTTTTGGATCCTTTTCTTGGAGTAATGGAGGTAGAAACAAAAATAAACAAATTAGACCTGCTGCTGCTGCTGTTAAGTCGCTTCAGTCGTGTCCGACTCTGTGCAACCCCATAGACAGAAGCCCACGAGGCTCCCCCCTCCCTGGGATTCTCCAGGCAAGAACACTGGAGCGGTTGCCATTTCCTTCTCCAATGCATGGAAGTGAAAAGTGAAAGTGAAGTTGCTCAGTCGTGTCCGACTCTTAGCGACCCCATGGACTGCAGCCTACCAGGCTGCTTTGTCCATGGGATTTTCCAGGCAAGAGTACTAGAGTGGGTTGCCATTGCCTTCTCTGAAACTGGGCCTAATTAAACTCAAAAGCTTTTGCACAGCAAAGAAAGCCATAAACAAAATAAATACAACCTACAAAATTGGAGAAAATATTTGCAAACAATGCTACCAACAAGGGATTAATCTCTAAAATATACAAATAGTTCATATAGCTCAGAATAAAAAAAAAAAAACCCACCAAACAACCCTACATGTATATGTATGGTTGAGTCCCTTTGCTGTTCAAGTGAAACTATCACAACATTGTTAACTGACTATACTCCAATACAAGATAAAAAGAAAAATCCAATTGAAAAATGGGCATAAGATCTAAATAGAAATTTCTCCAAAGAAGACATTCAAATGACCAAAAGGTACATGAAAAGATGCTCAATATCACTAACTGTTAGAGAAATGCAAATCAAAACTGTAAGTATATATATATATTACACACAATGGAATATTACTCAGCCATGAAAAGAACTAGATAATGCCATTTGCAGCAACATGGATGGACCTAGAGATTATCATACTAAATGAAGTAAGTCAGATGAGAAAGACAAATATCATATGATATTGCTTATATGTGGAGTCTAATAAAAGACAACCAAACTTCTTTCTAAAACATAAAGACTCATAGATACAGAAAACAAACTTGTGGTTATCAAAGGCGAATGGGGGGGGGGGGATGGCTGGAGGGATAAATTAAGAGGTTGTGAATAATACTTCTACATATAATATAGATAACCAATGAGGACCTACCATACAGCACAAGGAAATATACTCAATGTTTTGTAATAACCTATAAGGGAAAAGAGTCTGAGAAAGAATATATAACTGAATCCCTGTTGCTGCACCTGAACTAACACAACATAATAGACAATACTTCAATAAAAAATAATAATAAAAGAAAAAAACTATGTGGAGACTTTCAAACTCGTTATATAAAAAATACATTTATTAATGACCACATGGCCTTCTCAGGAGGGTAGATCTTCCTAAACCAGAACCAGGGCCTCTTCTTTTTATAACCATGGTAAAATTCACATAAAATTCTCTATTTTAAACCAGGACTTCTCAATCTTTTTTGTGCCATGGATCCTAGCGGCAGTCCAGTAAAATCCATGGACTCCCTTCTCAGAACCATGTTTTTAAATGCACAAAATAAAATACATAGAGTTTCAAAGGAAGACAATTGGTTTGAAATTTTGTTGTCAAATTTTTAAGGGTTAAATAGTGAAACAGTAGAGCTTCCCAGGTAGCTCAGTGGTAAAGAATCTGCCTGCCAGTGCAGGAGATGCAGGTTCGATCCCTAGTCCAGAAAGATCCCCTGGAGAAGGAAATGGTAACCCATTCCAGTATTCTTGTCTGGAGAATTCCATGGACAGAGAAGTCTGGTGGGGTACAGTCTGTGGGGTCACAAAAGAATTGGATATGGCTTAGCAAATAAAAAACAGTGAAACAGTAATATATGTTTCTTAATTAATGCATTAATAGTAAGAGCTAGCAGGCAGGACTAATAATTGGTACAATTTCAAAGTGGTGATGAACAAAGATGATTTAGCTGTAACAACTATAATCTGACATGAAAATATCTAATTTATTATGGTGGCAACAGACTCAGGTGTTGCTATTACTACTAGGGTTTGTTGCCTAGATACACAGTAGAAGCAAATATTAAATATTGGAGGTTCATGAGAATAAAGAAGTAACATTTTTCTATCCAAATTTATGGACCCTCTGAACTCTTAGCTCCAGATTAAGAACCTTACAGGAAATACAACCAGGTTTGTCTGGTTATCTAAGTTTGGAAGCAGATTCTTCTGTTAAGAGAGGGAGGGGGAAGCACTTGGTGCTGAGAGGGTCCCGTCTGCAAGGAATGCCCTAGGTGAGGGCAGTGAAATCATGGTGGTGAGATGGCTATGGGGCAGTCTCAAGTCAGTGATGCCTACTCTCGGTTGTTTTTTTTTTTCTTTTTTTTGCAACATTTGATATCAACTACTTATCTGTCTCCCTTTGAAATCTTCATTAAAGTCTGATATATTCTGGAATGTGTTGAGAGTGGACTTTTTGTGGCCTTTGGATGAGGACCTGTTTTACACATTTGAGAATTGAAGCCTAATGACCACCTGGTCAAAAGTCAGAGCCCCCAAGAACTTTGGGCCTCTGGGGAGTCACAAAGGTCCTGAGGAGGGCCTTGGACTCCTGGTACATAGAGCTGCGGGCATGGTTTATCTAGATCCCCAAGGAACAGAGGGCCCTAGATAATGTCCAGTTCTACTTGTTTTCTATGCGTATGTGCATGCTCAGTTGCTCAGCCATGTCTGACTCCTTGTGACCCTATGGACTGTAGCCCACCAGGCTCCTCTGTCCATGGGATTTTCCAGGCAAGAATACTGCAGTGGGTTGCCATTTCACCCTCCAGGGCATCTTCTCAACCCAGGGATCAAACCCACGTCTCCCACATCTCCTGCATTGGCAGGTGGATTCTTGACCACTGAGCCACCTGCAGAATAAGTAGAGCTACAGGAGGTGTGAGTCTGACCCATTTAGACCCAGGGCCCTCCTACTTGAACTGACCTCTGAAGTCTGGAAGCAGATTTCTGCTTTGGAGCTGAGCTGAGGGGTAGAGACTAGGATTCTAACTGAATAAGTCTCTTTCCTGCCCGGACCTTACACATCACTGCTTGGCCCAGTACTTCAATCACTCCTCTGCCATTTGTTTGCTGTCCCCTACTGCCAAATAGCAAGATGGTGACAATGCAAGTGGCACACTGCTGTGGAGTCAAGGGCCTGAGGGAGATGATGGAGTGTAGTGGGCAGGAACTCGCACTTTCGAGTCTGATCTGAGTTTGGACTCTGGCTCTGCTGTTTATATTGGTCAAGTTCCTTCACCTTTGCAAGAAACAACTCTCCCTATGTTAAATGAGGAAAACAGCTACACCTGATTCATGTGGCTTGCATGAGGATTAAACCCAACAATATGTGGAAAGCTGTTAGTGCACTTTGTGGAACATAAGCAATGTAGTTATTAATAATGTTGTCGTTGTTACTGGTGTTATTATGATTAGATCAAGCTTCCCCTCATAAGAAAGGTCAGTCTTGGTATTTTTTAAAATTTTAGTATAAACTAAGAAAATCCTTACACAAAAAAGACTAAAAAATTACAGCAATGTTTTCTCTCTACTCTTCCTCCTATCCATATACACCCACCACTTCACTTGACTTTTATCCTCTTTACCTTCCTTCGGAATGACCCAGGTGAAATATTTTTCATAAGGGGAAAAGATTTCTTGAGAACATATACTTACCCTTTGCCCCAACTCACTATCACTATAAACACCCCTCCCCCACCTACACACACAAATACACAAACATATGCATACACACACACATACAAACACACACATTCCTCTCTTCCTGTGATAAGAGAATCAAATTCAGGCCTCCTGCCTGGAACTGCAGAACATTACCATCAGGCTGGTCCATTAAATATCATTTGAAAGTCAATTTTATCCCAGAGTGGTAAGTAGTATGCGTGCTTATGTCTTCATCTACCTTAATTAGGAAAAGCAATTTGCTGCACATTTCTTAAGAAAAAGAAAAAAAAAGCTGATCAAATTTGAGCTCCTGATAGATTGAAACAGCGTATGTTGTGGTGGTGGTACAAAGATGTGAAACCACTTCCCACATCTAAATTATGGCTTGGTCTAAAAACAGTCCAGCCTTATGACTCCTGTGTTTTCTAAGTAACTTGCGCAATTGCCCGTAATTACGGAAATAGGGGCTGTCTCCTGAAAGCCAGCCCCTCCTCATTTCTGTTTCTCGACCCAGAATAGAAAACTCCATTTTGAGACTGTCACTTGAGATGTTTCCACTCCATCATATTTTCTGCGATTCTCTACCATTAACTATCTCAAGACTATTTTCACACATCTCCTTTTGCCAAAATGGTTGGAGTGTCTGAGAAGCTATAGTTCTGTTGAACGTAGGTGTCTGCTTTTCTCATTTGTTTCTTTTAACCAGGCCAGACCAATTTGAACTTACAGGGGTGCTTCTGACTTGAATCCTCCTGAAACTCTGGCCTGGGAGCGCCTGCAGTGCTGCAGGGATGAGCCTGTCAGAAGTCTTTGTGTTTGAGGAACTAAGCAGTCTCTTAAGAGGGCACAACCCCGAAGAGAAAGATGAGCCAGGGAGGAAGCAGCCAGGCCTAGGGAGACTGACCCAGTAAGAGAATTCTGAACTTGAGGAGGAGGAGGTGTGGTTATGACTGCACGTCTCGTGCTCAGCAGCACTCCACGCTGACCCCTGTGTACCTCTGAACTCACGTCTGGGTCCTGTTGAGAGATGAGCTGTCATTCCCCTCCCACCCCCTCAATATTCCATTTGTCATACAGCAGCCAGATTTTCAAGTCATAAATCAGATCATGGTACTCCTTTGCTTAAGAACCTTCTATGGCTTTCCACTCGATGTAGCAGTAAATAAAACTCCCCTTGTGAGAGCTTATAAGACTCCACCTAAGCAGCTTCTGTCTGCTTCTCCCGCTTCATCTTGTGTCTCTTTCCCCTTTGCCTTGTTTGTTTCAGCCACAGGGCCTTCTTTCTTATCCTAGCCAGGCCCGTTCTCACCCTGCTGCTTCTATATTTGCTGTTCCTTCTGTCCTGAATACTCTTGCCTAGAGGCTACCTTCTCATCCTCCAGGTCTCAATCTAAGTATCACCTCCTTATATTGTCCTTTTCTGAGCCCCATAAGTGACAGCTCTTCTCGTGCCCCATAACTCACTCACATCATCTTTCTTGTTTTGTCCTTAGTCCTTGTCACAGGCAGACATGATTTTGTTTGGTAGCTAATTTATTGTCTCTTCCTTCTTGAGGACAGGACCCAAGTTAACTTCCCTTTCAGAAGCAAAGTGAAAGTGAAGTCGCTCAGTCGTGTCCGACTCTTTGCGACCCCGTGGACTGCAGCTTACCAAGCTCCTCCGTCCTTGGGATTCTCCAGGCAAGAATACTGGAGTGGGTTGCCATTTCCTTCTCCAGGGGATCTTCCCGACCCAGGGATTGAACCCGGGTCTCCTGCATTGCGGGCAGATGCTTTAACCTCTGAGCCACCAGGGAAGCCAAGCCAAAACAAATGTTAGGTGCATGGACTCTGTGTTCAAAGACAGAGCTCCGCTAAGTATTACAGAAATAAAGGGGTTTAATATACAAATCAGAGCTTGCCTGAATAGGGGAGAATCCAGAAGAGTGAAGGTCAACGAGACTGAAGCTGCAAGGTCAGGGACACTGACACTGATATCTCAGCCTGGAGCAAAGCACCGACATAGTTGGTTCTTGAGTGTTCTCTGGGAAACTCTCCTATTTGGCTTCCATAACTCTCCAAGGATAGCCTTTTCTAAACTTCTTCCTTTCAAGTTCCACCCAGGTTCCTCTCACCGGCAAATTCAACCTGCACCAGGGGTTAAACTGGGTTGACGCCTGTGTGAAACTGTTGGCTATAGTCATGACTGTGACCAGAAATGAGGCTGACTGGATAGAAGGTGCCTGTCACTGGGAGTCTGCAGGGTGCTTGGTGTATCATAGATGCTTAGTAAGTGCTTCCTGAGTGACTGATTGACACAAGGGCCAGAAATGAAAACAGTTGTAACACTGAGTTTGGGAAGCCAGTGGCACACAAGCCACATTACTATGGGATCCCTCTAATAGAGGGTACCTTGAAAGTCTGAGAGGCAGTCTCCGTCTATTGGTCCAGACACTGGGCTCTACCAGCATGTAAAGGTCCTGGGCTTTAATGGTGGTGATAGTGGGAGATAATAGAAAAATATGGCTCTGAGTGAGGAGTCGTGGATAGGCACAGGGATATCTGAGTAAACTTGTTTAGGAGCACATGTGAGACACCTCAGGGACCTTCTAGAACTACTACAGATAAGGGCAGGGGTGAGTGAAACCGTTGCTATTATATGTGATAAAAGTTTATCAGTACTACTGGCTTGGCTAAAGGAAACCCAAGTAAAAATATTTGCAAAAGGAAAAAAAATGTGTCATGAACAGAGCACCCAAGGATGGGGTACATACTGAAAAGTTTAGAATCTCCTAGAATAGCCTGGTTGCCCACGGGGTGCTATTAGCCAGTGAGAATCTGTACTGGCCAGGAGGGGAGAGGAGGATATGACTGGTTTAATGGTGTCATTCTTGTGTCTGTTGATAGTGTGGCCATGAAAGTTAGCATGAGTCCACGGGCCTAGGGCCTGCAGGAAATCAAGTGGTGGACAGAAGGATTAGAATTTAAATCAAGCAAGCAGACCAAAGCACGAATGGTGTAAAGGGCAGTGCATTAACCCCTCTAAACCTCTATGTAGTAAGTATGAGCCTGCTGAGGTCTGGAGGATAGTTAATGAGTTTGACAAGTGCTGTTCCATGAATTCCATAATGGAAAGTGATGCTGTCCCCAGTTATTCAGATAAGATTTTTATAAACCTCTAGGTAGTGTATAGGGAGTTTAATTTTCAGCTTTTACTTGAGTCCTCCTGGGCATGAAGACTGGTCTTCATAACTTTGAATATGCTATTTCTATGTTCAGTCATTCAACAAATATTTATTGAGATCTTACTATGTGCCAAGCAATGAGCTGAATACTAGGGATGTACTGGGGAACAAAACAGGCCTGACATCACACATTTGTCCAAAAAGAAATGAAAGCACACATCCATGCCAAGACCGGTATGCAAATGTTCATCATAGTTTGTTTTTTTTTTCATAATAGACAAAAATAACCCAAATGTCCATCACTTGGAGAACAGATCAACAAGCTGTGATATGTCCACTTCATGGAGTACTATGCCGATAAAAAGGAATAAGCTGTTGGTGCGCGCAACCACATGGATGAATCTCCAAAAGTATCATGTCAATGCAAAGAAGCCAGCCACAAAATACCACACACCATATGATTTTGTTTATAGCGTATCATCCCGGAAAAACCATTGTAGGGATAGAAAACAAACCTGTGGTTACCAGTGCATGTAGGGGATTGATTGTTAAAGAGGCATGGAGTTACTTCTGTATTTAAAAGAACAACTCTGTGCCCTATGATACATCAGTCCTACTCCTGGGCATCCTGGGCATATGTCTGAACAAAACTATAATTTAAAAAGATACAAGCACCCCTATGTTCATAGCAGCACTATTCACAATAGCCAAGACATGGAAGCAACCTAAATGTCCATCAACAGAGGAATGGATAAAGAAGCTGTGCTATGTATACACAATGGAATATTAGTCAAAAAATAGAATAAAATAATGTCATTTGCAGCAACACGGATGGACCTAGAGATTGTCATACCAAGTGAAGTAAGTCAGAGAAAGACAAATACCGTATGATGTCATTTACATGTGGAATCTAAAATATGGCACAGATGAACCTATCGTGAAACAGAAACAGGCTCACAGACAGAGAACAGACTTGTGTTTGCCAAGGGGGAGGGCAATGAGGGAGGGAAGGATTGGGAGTTTGGGGTTAGCAGATGCAAACTACTGTATACAGAATGAATGAACAACACGGTCTTACTATATAGCACAGAGAACGATATAAATATCCTGTGATAAACTATAATGGAAAAGAATATGAAAAAGAATGTGTGTGTGTGTGCGTGTGTGCGTAACTGAATCACTTTGCTGTGCAACAGAAATTAACAACATTATAAATCAACTATGCTTCAATAAATTAAAAAAAATAAAAGGACAATTCTGGCAACTGTGCCACAGTGAGATTGTAGGGGTCAATGGTAGACATGGGGGGAATAATCAAGAGCCTCTTCAACTGTGCAAGTAAAAAATGATGGCAGATGATTCCCTGGTGGTAGTGGTAATTTCTGTTGAGAAGTGGTTAGATTCTGAATATATTTTGCAGATATAACTGACAGGTTTTGAAGATGGATTGAATGCAGGGTTTAAGAAAAAGGAGATGATTCAGGGTTGATATCAAGATTTTTGTCCTAAGTTATTTGAAGAAGGGTATTCTCTTCTGCCTTGTGGAAGACCCCAGGAGGAACAGGTTTTGGTGAGGAAAATAGGGATTCTGGCTTTGAGAAGCCTAGCTGACATCCAAGAAAAGATGTTGAAGTATGTGTGTTCAGTTATGTCTGACTCTTTGCGACCCCATAGACTACAGCCCACCAGGCTCCTCTGTCCATGGGATTTCTCAGGCAAGAATACTATAGTGGTTTGCCATTTCATCCTCCAGGGGATCTTCCAGACCCAGGGATTGGACCTGGATCCCCTGCATTGGCAGGTGGATTCTTTACCACTGAGTCACCTGGGAAGCCCAGATGTTGATGAGGCAATGGGAGAAACAAGCAGGGGATTCAGTGACTCATCAAGGCTTGAGGTTTAAATATGGGAGTGAAGCTCTCAGCAAACAGATGATACTTAAGTTCCTGAGATTCAAGATGACAGCACATAGGGAATAAGTGTGGACAGAGAAGAGAGGAGGTCCCAGCACTGAATGCTAGATCACTCCAATATTTAGAGGTCAGGAAGATGAGGAGTAGCCAGCAGAAAAGACTGGGAATGAACATCAAGAAAAGCAAGAAGAGATCCAAAGTGGGGTGGCATCTGCAAGGCCTAGAGAAGACAATGGTTTCAGAAGGAGAAATGGGGCTGATGGGTTGAGTTCAGGTCTGAGAATTAGTCTTGAACTTGTCAGGGTCATTGGTGACCTTGAGAAACACAATTTCAGTGGGATGGTGAGGATGAAAGCCTTGTTCGAGCAAACTCGAAAAGAGAAGGAAGTAAAGAGAACAGAAGTAAGTCTTCAGTTTTGCTGTACGAGAGAGTGTAGAAATGGGGCAGTGCTTGAAGGCAGATAGAAAATTGACGGTTTTTGTTTTATCTGATTTCTGATACCACAGGAAGTTTGCATGCTGATGGGAAGCTCTAGAAAGGTGGGCAAAATTAATAATGTGGGAGGGAGCAAGAGAGAAGTCTTGAGTAGGCTGGAGGTGGGGGGAGTCCAGTTCACATACAGATGGTTTGGCTTTAGACAGGAGCATGGGCGGTTTATTTACTGTAGCAGGAGACAAGATGGGCTATATGGTCACAGATGCAGAGAGGCTGAGGCATTTGATGGGGGAGGGTATGGAAGTTCTCTCCTGAAAACTTCGTTTCTCAGTGAAAAAGTCAGATCATTAGCTGAGACTGAAGATGAAAAGTAGAGGTTGGACATTTGAGAAGAGATGAGATAGAGAGGAAGAGCTGTTTTAGAGACAGAAGGAATAGACTGATTACGGAAAAGTCAGACTCTTGGCAGCATTACAGACCTACTTGAAATTTGTGCTCATGAATTTAAAGTGAGACCAGTCATCACAGAGATGCCTCAGCTCCTTGTGTGCAGGTATCAGGGAAGTGGAGAAGTGGATTTCAACAGCAATGAGCTGTGAAGGAAGGAGAGATCTGTGAGGGACTGATGGGACTGAAGTGGTGGGGAAGGGGATGGGTGTTATGATGGGATCAAAGCCAGGTGAGGAAGGAGCTGAGAGCAGAAGAGGGAGTGGGAAGTTGCTAGGATCAGTGGATAAATAAGACTCCCAGCAAGACAGGAGAACTGTTAGGGTTGGGGGATTAGAGAGAGTGATGTGGAGAGGTAGAAGGTGATAGCTGGAGAGAGGAACACATAAAACTGAGATTATGTTGCAGTCATTGGTGAGGACCTGGTCTAGGATGTGACCACAGGAATGAATGGCTGAGATAGGGCAGGACATACTCTTGGAGCAGAAAGGGTCAGGGATCTCAGAAGCTAGAGAGTTGGAAGGATCATTTATGTTGAGTATTGAAATCACCAAGAATTATGATAGTTGCAATGGCAGAGAGAGAGGTTAAATAATTCAAAGAAAAATGGGTGACTAGATGCGTAACGGAGAAGGCAATGGCACCCCACTCCAGTACTCTTGCCTGGAAAATCCTATGGATGGAGGAGCCTGGTAGGCTGCAGTCCATGGGGTCACTGGGAGTCGGATACAACTGAGTGACTTTGCTTTCACTTTTCACTTTCATGCATTGGAGAAGGAAATGGCAACCCACTCTAGCGTTCTTGCCTGGAGAATCCCAGGGATGGGGGAGCCTGGTGGGCTGCCGTCTATGGGGTCGCACAGAGTCGGACATGACTGAGGTCACTTAGCAGCAGCAGCAGATGCATAAATGACAGCAACAAGGCGTTTTTCATACTCTAACCGGTACTGCTTATTGTTTTGAATATTGTTTTTTCTTCCAACCTCTTCCCACCCTGTTCCCAACTAAGGATGCTGTGAGTGCACAGAAGAAAATGTCCATGTTGTGACTATTTCTGTAGCTAAGCTAGTGCTTAGCCTAGAGGTGCTGGTTACTAGATTGACGGAGAGTCCAGGACCTTCTTTCCTCAGATGGCTTCTAGAATTTCTGAAACATATGTCCAGATGTGCTTCAGCTCTTGTAGCAACCACATGTCTAAAGATAGTGCAACCAAGTCAACTCTCAACTACTGGTTATGTTCAGTACTCAATTAACCCAGGTAAGAGTTTCTTCAATTGACCATAGGTGTGGACCAAAGATTGAGCCTGAATAAAACTGGGAAAGTCCCTTGGACAGCAACCCTAAAGGAAATCAACCCTGAATATTCCTTGGATGGACTGATGCTGAAGCTCCAACACTTTGGCCACCTGATGTGAAGAGCCGCCTTATTGGAAAAGACCCTGATGCTGGGAAAGATTGAGGGCAGGAGGAGAAGAGGACAACAGAGGATGAGATAGTTGGATGACATCACTGACTCAATAGACACGAGTTTGAGCAAGCTCTGGGAGATGGGGAAGGACGGGGAAGCCTGGTGTGCTTCATGGGGTTGCAAAGAGTTGGACACAACAACTGAACAGCAAAAATGGGAAGCAGTCAGTGTTGTCTCTGATGATTTTCAGTCTCACTGAAAAGTTCAGGGCCCAGTTCTCAATCACTGGGGTCTATCAGTGTATCACTGTGTTATTTCTGCTAAAGCAGTGGGTTTCAAATGTCAGACAACTGTGCAAACTATCAATTCCTGGTCTTTACTCTTATTAAAACAGATTCAGTGGGGTAAGGCCCAAGAATCAACATTTTCCAATGCTTCTCAGGTGCTTTTCAGTAGCTCAAATTGAGAAGCCCTGCACTAAAGTGGTGTTGGCAAGGTTGGCCCTTTGCCAGGTGTTTTTATATTTTAACAGTGACCTCTTTAATGGGAGACCCCCTCTAGTTCAAAGGAGCAGGTTGCTAATGGTGGAATTTGAGGCACCTGTCAAGATCCTATTAAGAAGCAGAGGGCTGTTAAATTTTGTGAGTCAAGATAAAGTACAGGAGAAGATGTTACTGTGTGTGGTCAGATTTCAATGGTCTAACATGTGGTTCCAGGAGCAGCTGCAGAAGGATCACCTAGGAGCTTATGGGAGATCCAGTTCAGTTCAGTTCATTCACTCAGTCATGTTTGACTCTTTGTGACCCCATGGACTGCAGCACTCCAGGCTTCCCTGTCCATCACCAACCCCCACAGCTTACTCAAACTCATGTCCATTGAGTCGGTGATGCCATCCAACAATCTCATCTCTGTTGCCCTCTTCTCCTCTTGCCTTCAATCTTTTCCAGCATCAGGGTCTTTTCAAATAAGTTGGCTCTTCACATCAGGTGGCCAAAGTATTGGAATTTCAGCTTCAGCATCAGTCCTTCCAGTGAATATTCAGGACTGATTTCCTTTAGGATGGACTGGTTGGATCTCCTTGCAGTCCAAGGGACTCTCAAGAGTCTTCTCCAACACCACAGTTCAAAAGCATCAATTCCTTGGCACTCAGCTTTCTTTATAGTCCAACTCTCACATCCACACATGACTACTGGAAAAAACCATAGCTTTGACTAGATGGACCTTTGTTGGCAAAGTAATGTCTCTGCTTTTTAGTATGCTGTCTAGGTTGGTCATAGCTTTTCTTCCAAGGAGCAAATGTCTTTTAATTTCATGGCTGCAGTCACCATCTGCAGTGATTTTGGAGCCCCCCAAAATAAAGTCTGACACTATTTCCATTGTTTCCCCATCTATTTGCCATGAAGTGATGGGACCAGATGCCATGATCTTAATTTTCTGAATGCTGAGTTTTAAGCCAACTTTTTCACTCTCCTCTTTCACTTTCATCAACAGGCTCTTTAGTTCCTCTTCACTTTCTGCCATAAGGGTGGTGTCATCTGCATATCTGAGGTTATTGATATTTCTCCTGGCAATCTTGATTCCAGCTTGTGCTTCATCCAGCCCAGCATTTCTCATGATGTACTCTGCATAGAAGTTAAATAAGCAGGGTGACAATATATAGCCTTGATGTACTCCTTTCCCTGTTTGGAACCAGTTTGTTGTTCCATGTCCAGTTCTAACTGTTGCTTCTTGACCTGCATACAGATTTTTCAGGAGGCAGGTCAGGTGGTCTGTTGTTCCCATCTCTTTAAGAATTTTCCACAGTTTGTTGTGATCCACACAATCAAAGGCTTTGGCAAGTCAATAAAGCAGAAGTAGATGTTTTTCTGGAACTTTCTTGCTTTTTCAAATATCCAGTGGATGTTGGCAATTTGATCTCTGGTTCCTCTGCCTTTTCTAAATCTAGCTTAAACATCTGGAGTTCATGGTTCACATACTGTTGAAGCCTGGCTTGGAGGATTTTGAGCATTACTACATTTTGAGCATATTACATTATAAGAGATGCAGATTCTCAAGCCTCACTGGAGATCTGATGAATCAGAAAGTTTGGGGGTTGCTTTTTGTATGTGTTTTCACAAACCAGAAAGGTGATTCTGATGTCCACTCACAGTTGCGTATCACTTTTCCAGCCTGTGAGCCCAAGCTGGTGCATGCCCCTTCCGACATGAGGGGACTTGAGGTAGGTTGAGCTCACTCACTCTCTGGATCCCCTGTCTCCCTCTTTCCAGTGCTCTGGGTTGTCGGGAGTGGGAGAGATGCTCTGCTCTGATGAATTATGCCAAGGGGTGTGGCAGTGATGGCATCTGGGTGTTTGACACTACTGGGGCAAAGATACTTGCATAGGAGGCAGCTCTTCCACTCCCCCAAATACCCTGAACTCTCCTCAGTGGGTGGTCACCCCATGTTTCCTCTCAGAGAAGGTCTAGGGTAATACATTCTGATGTGTCTATACATCAAACCATCTGTTTTAACCGGGGGTTGCCTTCTGAGGAGCTTCATGACCAATTCACCTCTTGGTTTGGATTTCAGGGCTGAAAGCCACAGGCTAATACCTCCCGGAAACTGCCTGGACTATTTGACCACAGCCATCACTTCCCTAAAGAATGTCATTAGTTTAAACACTTAGCTTAACACAGAAGTAAGAGTGTCCATCTTATGCAAAGTCATATACAAATGATTTGGAATTACTTCCATCCACTGCCTCCTTCATTAATCCAGAAGACAAGGGTTCCACTGAATTATACAGGACTCTTACATTGGCTGTTGATTATTTTTAAACTTGCTCTATTATTTAAAAGTAATAGAGATTGCAGTTTTATATGATCTGATTTTTATTCAGATTTGAAAGTCATTCACATCAAATTAAAATTCCTTTGGGCCCTTTAAAATGCCTGAAATTAAAGTTTATGATTTAATAACTAAAGGGTGCACAGGGAATGTGAACTGACTTTCTGAATCTTCGTAATACAGAAATTTCCAGAAGATACCCAGCCTCTCCACATTACTCTTTCCTCCATTTAGCAAGCACAGTGGTGATGGGGGAAGATCCAGGACTGTTAGCCAAGATACTTGGGTTTCAGTCCAGGCTTTGTTAAAAGTGACTTAGTACAAAAAAAATGAGCCATGATATTTGACCACTTATTGTCCTTGAAGGACTTGGAAAATCAGAGTGCAAGAACAAACGGGAAAAGGTTGGGGAGGGAGTGTATAAAGGGCTGATGGAATCAAACAACTCACAGAGAATGCAAACTGATGACTACTTCACACAAATGATGCCTAGTTCTAGGAGAAAGAGCTTCCTCTTTCTCTTCTCCTCTCGTATCTTCCTTTCCTCTTCCACCTTTCTCCCCTTTCTCCCACATCTCCTTCCTTTCTTCTTCCCTCCCCTCTCTTTTATCAAGCAATCCAAATAACTGAGTAAGAGTTCACTAAACATCTCTTGGTCCCAGAGGTATGAGAATTACCATCCTTCCTTAGACCAGAGCTAGAGGGATGTTTTCCCTTAGTCCTGGGGCTTTAGACCTTTGCTACTGAAAGTGTGGTTCATGAGCCAGCATCAGCAGCATCACCTGGGAGCTTGTTAGGAATGGAGACTCAAATATCATTCCAGACTTCATGAATTGGAATGCGCATTTTTACTAGCTCCCAGTTGACTCAGGTGCACATTAAAGTTTGGGAAACATTGTTCTAGAGGCCCTCTCCTTTGACCAGGCCCCTCTGCACCAAGCAGGATTCTGAAAGGCGAAGGGGATATGCCCACTCAAAACTTGCCCATTCTAGAACCAGAAATTCTCTGGGTTCCTGGACCCTTAAATTCCCTACCCTAAACTCATAAGTCTGCTTCCAAAGCCTAATGCACAGCCAGTATACATTCCTCTAAGCCTGAGAAGCACCCAGATGTGGCTGGGTTGGAGGGTGGAAACAGGGAGGTCTGTGGAAGAAGCCTGGCCACACCATGCGGGATGGCTCTGTGGGTGGGAAAGGGAGGAAGTGGTCAGGTGCTGGCTCTCTCTACTCCTCCAAATTCCAGGGTAAAAACTGCAAGGAACCCCAGAACTCTAAATTCACGCCTGGCCTTGCAAATTGTTATGACAGTTTATTTGTCAAGATAAGAGGAAAGAGGCTTTTTCTTTTAAACATTTGTTAGCTTGATGTATAACTTCCCAACATTCAGACACATGGTATGTGGGCCTCCCTTCGTACTCTTGACTCAGTTCTGCAGATGCTAGGGGTGAGTCTGCTGGTGGGGTGAGGGGACAGCTGAGAGTTTCCAGCACAGCAGGCCCTGCTTGTCTTCGGGAGACACAAAGTGAGACCAGCTTTGCGTGCTTGGAGGCTCTTCCTAAACCTTGAGGTCTTCTATTTAGGGCATTTCCTTTAGAATGTCCTTAGAGGGGCTATTCGGGCTTCCCTGGTGGCTCAGTTGTAAAGAATCCTCCTGCCCATGCAGGAGATGTCGGTTCAATCCCTGGGTGGGAAGATCCCCTGGAGAAGGAAATGGCAACCCACTCCAGTATCCTTGCCTGGAAAATCCCATGGACAGAGGAGCCTGGTGGGCTACAGTCCATGGGGTCACAAAGAGTCAGACACAACTGAGCGACACAGCAACAACAATGAGAGGAGCTTTTTGTCCATCCTTTAACCAAAAATCTCTTCAAGTTCTCTTTCTCTCTTTTTTTAAAAATAATTATGACATCTTTATTCGGCACTGTAATTGTTTATTACAGTTCCTTAGAAAACAAGCCAAAGAATCAGCACAAATTAATAAAAATAATGGCCCAAGGGCCACACTCACATGGAGTTGGACCTATCAAGGCGTTGCCCCAGTGTGCGCATGCACACGCACTTTTGCACGGGTGCACTTGTGCAAACACAGACACTCGCGGCTCCAGGTGAGATGTTAGTAAGCTTTGGGGAGTGTGCATGGGGCTGCTTCCATGTTTTGGTATTTTTAGGATGCCCTCCCTGCCCTATCCCCATGAACTAAAGGTGGCTGATACAGCCAGTAAAGTAGCAGTGTGTGTGCCTGGCAGCTTTTTTTTCTTCACAGGATGTCTCAGAAAATCACCCTGCATCCGGCAACTGGACACTGTGTTTGATTCATTCTTTTGGAGACTCAAGCTCGTGTTAGAAAGTTACATTTTTTTCAAAAGTGCTTGCCCAGTACACGGCGCAGAGCACAGGTTCTTCAACTTAGCACCTTGGGTACCATCCCTAAAATTCTTAGTTGCCAACAGGGAGGCCCAGTGGTCTGGATTGTTAGCAAACACCCCGGTGATTCTGATTGTGGTGGTTGTCTGGCCACACTTTGAGAAATCTTAATAAGGAAAGGAAGTGGTGTCACAGCCCCTGCAGTGGTCTTGTTCTGCTTATAGCCTGGGCTATGGGTGTTAATTATCTGTACAGATGCTGGTGACTCATTAGTGGCTTGGAGCTCATGAAATCCCTGCATTTAATTTAACAAATATTTATTAGGCATCAGCTCTGTATGGGAATGTAATGGGCACTGAGAACCCACCAAAGCATAAGGTATAGCTCCAGCTCTAAGGAGTTTGAATGCCTTTTCTGTCTGTTTACATTGTCAGGACTGTCATTAATGTAATTTAGGATTATCTGTTTTGTTTCATAGGTAGAGTCCTGTGTTGGAGAGAAAAGAGGAACAAAACAGAATACAGAGGAATGATGCAATATCTATTAGTTAAGCACAACGCGTTGAATGTATCTATAGTTACAAAATATCCTGACAATCCCAACTGCAATTACAGTAAATCTGTCTTAATCAAAAACCGTCAATTTAAAGCCTTGCAGAAAAAAAAATTATGCCACTAAAAATGAACTTTGAGGCTCATATGAAAGAATTTTTAAAAGGAGTTATTACTAAGATGAAGTCTATATAGCTACAATTATGTGATAATGGGGAAGATAACCATTTAGGCTGTATTATTCGAATAAAGGAAGAAACCTTTTTTTGTCTCTAGCCATTACTCAACTTGATTATCTGTGTTGTCCCCCAAATTCCGGGTAATCGTTTTGCCTTGGCTTTCTTTGATCTAGCTTGAGTTTGGAATTAGAGATGTAAGCAATATCCTCTTTGTTAAATTCCGTGCATAGCTTCTGAGGCCTAATTCATCGGCCGACATCCCTGGACAGAGCATAGAAACCCACCTGGACACTGTTGTCAAGGCTTCTCACACATATTTCACTGTGGAAGCTGTAAGCCTCTGAGGAAGGGTTTGTTAATTAAATGCCTTTTAGTCATAAGGTTTAATGAGACTGCTTTTAAGATATATGTGGGGAATTGATGGAATATCTATTTTCTTTTCACACCCTCTCCTACCACATACATACACACACTCCAGTCCTTGACTTCTAGCTCAGAAAAATCAAAGCTGGGTTTGTGATTTATTCTCAAACTGGAGTTAATGATTAAAAACCCCTCCCAGCTGAAATCTGGGGATGAGGGATTCTGCCTGTGTTCACTTGGAGAAGGAGGAAAATTTCATTTACAGAAGTGCACCTGTGGAAAAATCTTCCACTCTTGTCTGAGAACTGCCCAACCCCTCAGTTCTCCACTCTTGGTGTCTCCTCCTGCTACTTTTCTTATCTCTATTCAACAGAGGTCTCTTGAAGAGACCCAAGTGGCCTTCAGCTGAAATTCTGGCCCCCAAAGCAGATTTCAGACACGGGCACCATCTTGCTTTGGGGGCTGTGAATTCCAGCCACATTTGACCCTTACCCCTACAGAAGGGCCTTTCTTTTGAATGCTGTGGGCCATGCACTGTCTTATGACACCAGTCAAGTTCTCTGGGGTTTCGAGTGCGGGACCCTGAAAGGAGTCCCAAGCCTGGAGTCTTTTCTGCTCTTTTGTTGATAGATCACTGTTGCATCAAAGTTTCTGAGTAAGGAAAGCCCATTCATGGGCCACCTGGCTGGACATGTGAGCTTCCTACACCACAGCCTATGACTGACTCAGGGAGGCAGTGGGGTGGCTCTTTGCACCACAAGCAGCCTTTTCCAGGTCACAGCTGCCGACAAGGCAGCCTAGAAGGTGGTTTGCTGCTGCTGCTGCTGCTGCTAAGTCACTTTAGTCATGTCCAACTCTGTGCGACAGCCTGCCAGGCTCCCCCGTCCCTGGGATTCTCCAGGCAAGAACACTGGAGTGGGTTGCCATTTCCTTCTCCAATGCATCAAAGTGAAAAGTGAAAATGAAGTCGCTCAGTCGTGTCTGACTCTTCACGACCCCATGGACGGCAGCCCACCAGGCTCCTCCACGCATGGGATTGTCCAGGCAAGAGTACTGGAGTGGGGTGCCATTGCCTTCTCCGAGAGGGTGGTTTGGAAAGTAGCAAAAGGTGAAAAGGCAGCAGGCTGAACCAGCTAACCCAGCTTTCCTCTTTCTCCAAACCCTGATGACTTGTGTTTTCTCCCAAACAGCTGCCATTTTGGTCTTCCAGCCACTCTTAAGAACAGAATTGTACAGCTTCAGGCCAGGGCAACTTTTCCGCATGTCAAAGGTGAGGGGAAGCGAAAAGGATTCTGGACTAAGTGCCACCTCTCTGCGAAGTCACACAGCCCTGTATCAGTGAGGGGGGTGTGGTTTATGTGGGGGAGGGATGTGAGTTGGGGATGGGGGAGGGTCCAATCTAAAGTCAACAAAATCCAACTGTTCCTCCCTCAATTCTTCACTCTCTTGTTTTCCTAATCTGTACACACACACACACTGTCCCCGGGCAGGAATTCTTTCCACAGTACCCCTTGTTGGTCATTCAGACCCTGCTTAAATGCTTCTAGTCATGGGTATCTCATTTTCTTGTGAAATTGTGCCTTATAATCCTGTATACTAATATCCCAGATCCCCACTTGTAGGCAATGGGTTTAATGGCATGAGCTCAACCAACCCAGGCCCTCTGAGGAGCACTGGCTTGGACTCAAAAGGCTTTGACTTTTAAGATTAAACAGTGAACCCAGTTGTCCCTGGGTTCAGGCCATACCACTCTCTGGCCTCAGATAGCCATTAATTCTTCAGGGAGCCTAATGCTATAGCCTTTGTGTGTTTAATGTAAACAACTCTTTTGTACTTTAAATGCTACAACCACAGTTGCTTCTTGTTTGTGCTAAAAGTCGTGTTCTGCTTGCATTGGGTCCAAGTGGCCCAGGTGGAAAGTCTTGAAGAAACTGAAGAAGAGGTACATTTTCAAATGAAATGAAGGCAGATGGAAGCTGGAGTCATACAAAGGACATTCGGGTTGGATTTTCCCGGAGAGACTTCAAGACTGTGATACCCATTTGCCATGTTTTATGTTTAATTTTCCTCAGGCGTTTGTTTTGCTCCATTCGCCTCTAGGCTGTCTCAGCTGTTGTTCACGGATGGTACTGCAGATGTTTCTGCTGCAAAGTTTGATCAGCTAGAATTCTTTCTACTTGTCAAAACACCCAGCTTCAACTGTCTTGAGGGAAAATTCAAGAAGGTACTGGTTTACCTAATGGGGAAGTTCAGGGTGGGGGCTGGCTTTAGGTAGAGCTTGATTCGGAGGCTCCAGGGCTGTCACCAAGAGGCACTGCTCTCTGGAGACTCAGCCTCGCTCTCCTCCATCCATCAGTTCACTTCTCAGATTTCACAAGGTGGCAGGGTACTGGCAGTGGCTTCTCACTATTTTCTCAATTGCACATCTTGTTAGTCCAATCAGAGGGACACTTGATACTTTCACAGGAGCTCCCAGCATGTGACCCCCTCTCTCTTTGTGTTTTCTACACCCTGGTGTGAGAGGTGGAACCCACCTAGACCATTTGTACTTCACCTCGACAGAGGGATCTCTGCCCAAGCCTATCTGGATTGTTGTTCAAAGAGGAGCTGACAGATCCTGGGTGGGAGATTGAACATGTGTATAGCAGGGGCAGCTTTCAATTTTCTTCTTGGGTGATTTTGCCCCCTCAGTGCAACTCATCTACACATCGACATGGGAAACAGACAGCACTGGAAGCGGTGGCTTCAAACACAAGAGGGATAAGATAACAAGAATAGTTTTGAAATCAGTGCCAACACAAGGAGGGAGATAGAGGGAATTCTACTCTGGGTGGTGGGAGAGGAAGAAGCTGAGAAGAATCAGAGGATACAGTGTGAAAGTGGTTTGGCCACAGTATCCTCCAAAACTGTTAATAGTGATAAGAATAACAATAACAGGAATACTTAGCAATAATGCATATTGAGCATAATGCTGGACAGAACTTTACATGTATTAACCCATTTAATACAAGTACTTTACATGTATTAACTCATTTAATCCACACAATAGCCCTATAAGTCAAGACAGTTATTATCATCATCATCCCCATTTTATAGATGAGAAAATCAAGGCCCAGAGAAGTTAAGCGACTTGACCCACAGCTAGTAAGTGGCACAACTAGGATTTCAACTCCGATAGCTCTTAACCCAGGCTTCCCTGGTAGCTTAGCTGGTAAAGTATCCACCTGCAATGTAGAAGACCTCAGTGTGATTCCTGGGTTGGGAAGATTCCCCTGGAGAAGGGATAGGATACCCACTCCAGTACTCATGGGCTTCCCTAGTGGCTCAGATGGTAAAAAATCTGCCTGCAGTGCAGGAGACCTGGGTTCAATCCTGGGTTGGAAAGATCCCCTGGAGAAGGGCATGGCACTCTACTCCCGTATTCTGGCCTGGAGAATCCGCATGGACAGAGGAGCCTGGCGGGCTGCAGTCCATGGGGTCCCAAAGAGTTAGACAGAACTAAGCAACTAAGCACAGCACAGCTCTTAACCCGCACATTATAGTGTCCCCAGTGAATGGCAATGTTCTGGTGGCTCCAGGGACAGGAATATGGCTGAAGGAGTGGCTTGAGTCATTCTCTAGAGCTGGCAGCGGCAGCGGACTCAGAAGAAGGACATAAGAACAAGAGCAGGAGGCTTCGTTTATTCTGCACAGAAGTAAACAAGATTATGCCCCATACAGTACAATAAAGTATCAAGATTGCTGTCTAATAGGAGGAATGTCAGGAAGTGCGGGTGTGGTTTGACTCCCAGTCTTCTGGAGGCTAGCCACTGACTGTAATGGTAAGTGTGACTGTGGGCAAGTCACTTAGCCTCTCAGTTCCTCTGTTTCCTCTTCTGTAAAATAAGGATGACTGTGCCTTGTCTCCCTTGTTGTATCATTATGGAGATTAGACAAGATAATGTAAGATGAAACACTTTGTATAGAGAACTCGCAGTCATAATTATGCTTTCTATGGGCACTTAAAAGCTTATTTGCAGCAATTTGTGGCATTGTCATAGGGGTACTTTTATTAAAGAAAAGCTCTGTGTTATATATTATCTTCTAGAAATAACTTACATTTTAAAAATTACATATTCAGTGTAGATAATTTCAAAATCAAAAATGAATATAAAATGAAGAAAACAATAAAATTGCCTGGAAAAATCTACTCAACGTTTTGGTTAATATTTGTTTCAGTTCAATTTCTATGCCTATCTATGCTTTTTTTAAACCTAATAATGTTTCAGTTTAATATTTTATTTTACATATATACACTGTCTTTACTCTTTTGTAACTCACTTTTCCCTATTGAATTTATTAAGAATATATTTCCTTGTCATAAATCTTGTATAACAGTGACTTCTAAATGTTTTGACCATGATCCATAGTAAAAAAAAAAAATACATTTACATCGCTACTCAGTAAACACACACACATACACAGATGCACACACTCGTACATATAATTGCCTGATACTTGCCATTAGCATGTATGGTGTAGTCTTTTATTTTCTATTTCATATTAAAATGAAATAGTATATAATAGATAGAATACACTATTTCATGATTTACACATAGCTTCTATGACCCGCATTTAGATCACAATTTGTAGTTTGAAAAATTTGCAGAGATATATAACAGTGGTCATGGATGGATGTGAGAGTTGGACTGTGAAGAAAGCTGAGCACCGAAGAATTGATGCGTTTGAACTGTGGTGTTGGAGAAGACTCTTGAGAGTCCCTTGGACTGCAAGGAGAGCCAACCAGTCCATTCTAAAGGAGATCAGCCCTGGGTGTTCTTTGGAAGGAATGATGCTAAAGCTGAAACTCCAGTACTTTGGCCACCTCATGCAAAGAGTTGACTCATTGGAAAAGACTCTGATGCTGGGAGGGATTGGGGGCAGGAGGAGAAGGGGACGACAGAGGATGAGATGGCTGGATGGCATCACCAGCTCGATGGATGTGAGTTTGAGTGAACTCCGGGAGATGGTGATGGACAGGGAGGCTTGGCGTGCTGCGATTCATGGGGTTGCAGAGAGTCAGACATGACTGAGCGACTGAACTGAACTGACCATAGGATACGGTATAGGATTTGGGGAGATATACCGCAATTATTTAACAGATCTCCTATTGAGCTTTATATATATTTTAAAATATATTGCCATTCATTCTTTTGTTCATTAAATTGTTCAATAAATATGTATGAAGTACCTACTATGTACCAGGCACTGTTCTAGTTGCTGGGGACACAGTGGCAATCTAGAAGGATAAGGTCCCCATGTTATTGCCCTTACAATCTATGGGAAGCAGGAAAATAGGCAATATACATATCTACAGACCAGGGAACACTAAGGTAATGTGATGAGGAATGATGGAGAAAGAGCTATTTTAGGTCATGGTCAGGAAAGATTTCTCAAAGGGGTGGCATTTAAGCTGGTATTTCAGTATCTAGAAGATATTGGTTTTTAAAAAATTTTTTATGTATCTATTTTATTTAGTTATTTTTAGTTGTGCTGGGTCTTTGTTGCTGCGTGGGCTTTCTCTAGTTGCGGTGAGCATGCGGACACTCTTCATTGCAGTACATGGGCTTCTCATTGCAGTGGCTTTTTTGTTGTGGAGCACAGGCTCTAGGGCACACAGGCTTCAGTAGTTTCAGCTCCCCAGCTCTAGAGCACAGGCTCCACAGTTGTGGCACATGGGCTTAGTTGCTCCTTAACACGTGGTATTGTCCTTGCCTAGGGCTTGAACCTGTGTCTCCTGCAGATTCTTATCCACTGTGCCACCAGGGAAGTCCTAGAAGATATTGTTGAACAGCATCTTGAAAAGATTTGGTGTCGGAAAATTTCGGCTGGGAAGACAGGTAGCAGAAAGACCCAAAGGTGGTCAGGAGCCTGGAATGTTTCAGAATCAGGAGGATGGCCAGTGAAACCCCATAAAACTGAGCGAGGTGGAAGAGGGAGGGTCATAAAGGTTGAGGTTAAAAAGGTTGGCAGGGATCAGATCATCCAGGACTTTCTGTTGCAGACGTGCTCCGTCTTTGTTTACATCCACTGGTATGGTTTGAGGGAAAAGCTTGAGAAGCATCTTTACTAGTGACAGCTGTGAACAAGCTGTCTTTGGGTGTTGGGTGGTAGGGAGAATGAGAAAGTGACATACTTTTCTGAATGAAGGCTTCTGTATGAAAGAAGATCCAAGTTTTGTTGGGGGAGTGTGGCCCTGGCACAACACCTTGTTCTGTCCCCAGTACACCTTTTTGGGGAGATTTTAATCTCTCAGAAAAGAGGATCTTTGACTAGTGTGCTTCCATGTCCTCAACACCTAGCACAATGCTTGACCCACAGTAAGTGTTCAATGAATGTTTGTGAGGCAAACAAGTAAATAAATGACATCTCTCACTCCCAGGCACATAAGCAAAGGATAGAGGCAATTTGTGACAAGTTTACATGTTCTCGTAGTGTGACCTGCTAATCCTCATGCTAACAGAGGAGAAAGGCCCTCCAGGTGGTGAAGGGGGAGTATTTCTTTAGCTCCTTCATGATGAAGTCACAAATTCTCTCTCAGAAGGTATTTATTTTACTTGGTCTTTAAAAAAAAAATTATTGAAATGGCATGACGACTCACCAGCTGTTTTTTGCAGTGAAAAGAGATAACACATTGTGATTGCCAGAAACAGATGTTGAAGAGGGCTGGAAATTTGATTTTTCCACATCAGGGACCCTGTTGTGCATTGAAAAAAAAATGGACAGGGTTATTGGAAACTAGATTGTTGGTTTCTGTGAGGTTGTTCACTCATTTTGTTGAAAAAGGGATGGTGGGAATTGCAAGATAAACAGACGAGCCCTGGAGGAGCCGCTTCGGCTCTGAGTGGCTCCCTGAAACAGCCTTCCCCTGCCCTGCTTACTTGTTGCCATCACCAACCTGTGCCCTGGATAAACATGGGGGAGGCAAAGATAGACATTTTATTCTGGTGGTTAATGAAAGCCTTTCTTAATTGTCTTCCAATTTCAGAGTAAATAGCCTGCTGCTGCTGCTAAGTCACTTCAGTCATGTCCGACTCTGTGCGACCCCATAGATGACAGCCCACCAGGCTCCCCTGTCCCTGGGATTCTCCAGGCAAGAACACTGGAGTGGGTTGCCATTTCCTTCTCCAATGCATGAAAATGAAAAGTGAAAGTGAAGTTGCTCAGTCGTGTCTGACTCTTCGCGACCCCATGGACTGTAGCCTACCAGGTTTTCCGACCATGGGATTTTCCAGGCAAGAGTACTGGAGTGGGATGCCATCACCTTCTCCAAGTAAATAGCCTAGTTTTTTGAAATATAGAAAACATTCCAGAAAACAGTGCTGGGAAGAATATGACAAGTAGGGAAGAGATCTCTGAGAGAGCAACGTAATACTTCCTTCCCTAAGGAATTTGAAGCAGATCACCACCCTAAGCGTGGTCACAGGGTTAGAAAACTGTTTTATCTTCTCCTGGAAGATAAAGACAGCCTGTCTATGGGGTGGGGACTTTCTATCTTTTTTAGCAAAATTGTCGTCTGTCATTAGTTGAGCTTTTTTTTAAAAAAAAAATAGTTGAAGTATAACTGATTTACAATGTTGTGTTAGTTTTAGGTGTACAGCAAAGTGATACAAAGTAATACAGATTCTTTTTCCTTACAAGGTATTAGAAAATATTGAGTATAGTTCTCTGTGCTATACAGTAGGTCCTTGTTGATTATCTATTTATATATAGTAGTGTG
The DNA here is from genome assembly GCF_023091745.1 of Budorcas taxicolor. Classification (NCBI taxonomy): domain Eukaryota; kingdom Metazoa; phylum Chordata; class Mammalia; order Artiodactyla; family Bovidae; genus Budorcas; species Budorcas taxicolor. Next base: position 104,835,995 of record NC_068935.1, on the reverse strand, counting down.
TATATGTTAATCCCACCCTCCTAATTTATCCCTCCCCTACCTTCCCCTTTGGTAACCATGTTTGTTTTCTATGTCTGTGGGTCTGTTTCTGTTTTATAAATAAATTCATTTGCATCTTTTTTCCACATTCTACATATAAATGATATCATATGAAATACATCTTTTTCTTTCTGGTTTACTTCACTTAGTATGATCATCTCTAGGTCCATCCATGTTGCTGCAAATGGCACTGGTTCATTCTTTTTTATGGCTCAGTAATATTCCACTTGGTGTATGTATACACACACACACACACACACACACACACACACACACTGTCTTCTTTATTCATCTGTCAAGGGATAGTTAGCTTTCTTGCATGTCTTGGCTTTTGAGGTCCTTATTGAAGCATAGTATTCATACAGAAAATGCACAGGTCATAAGTGTACAATTTGATTGATTTGCATAAAGTCAACACACTGGGTGCTGAAACCAGCACCCAGATCATGAAACAGAACATGACCAGCCCTCTAGAAGAACCTTCCTTCTGCCCTAGTCATCTCCACCACAAAAGGTAATCATTGTTTTTCTTTAAGCACGATAAATCCATTTTGTCAGTTTTAACATATAATGTAAATAGAATCTTATAGTATGTGCTCTTTTGTGTCTGGCTTCTTTCATTCAGTATCATGTTTGTGAAATTCATCCATGGTTTTATATATAGTTATAGTTCAGTCATTCCCATTGACATAAAGTCATCTATTGTGTGACTTTTCCTTTCTTTTCCTTTCTACTTTTGATGAGCGCTTGGATAATTTGCAGTTTATTTATTTATTTGTTTTTTACAGTTATAGCCAGTGCTACTTTAAACATGTCTCTTGGTGGACCTGTGTACCCATTTCTGTTGGGTATATTCCTAGGAGCTGAATTGCTTCATTGTGTATATCCCACTTCAGTAGATGCTACCAAACAGTTCTCCAAAGTGGTTGCACCAGTTTACAATCCTATTAGCCATGTGGGAGAGCTGTGGCCTCTGTCTTTTTGCTGTTGTCGCTCCCTACCCCCTTGCCTTGAGTAACTTCAGTTGCTGCCACTGTGCTTCCGAAAGTGTGATGTCACTTGCAAAAGGCTGTGCTCCTAAGCAGTTTTCCCTACTCTCTTTCTCCCTACTGCAGTGCAGACTGCTCAGCATCTGCTCAAGTATGAAACTAACCTTTACATAATGCTGGCTGGGATTGGAGGAGGTGAACCTGGAGGAAATCATTCTGGTTATTGAGATTTGTTTTTCAGGATTGTAGTTTCAAAATGTCCCTGATTCCCCAGATATTAAAGCTAACAGAAGGAATGAGTAAAAGCTTAACTTGCCTTCTGAAAAGGAATATAGGCAGGTGTTAATAGAGTTATGAAAATCAATATGAATTGTAATTGGGGTTGGGCTGTGTGGGTTCAATTCCTGGCTCTATCACTTACTGTGTGACATTAACCAAATTACTTAATATGTCTGTGTCTTGATTGCCTTGGCTGCCAAGACACAATACTAGTAACATCTACCTCAAAGGGTTAGACTTGTGAGGACTAAATCTGGCACTACATGTGAAACACTTAGAAGAACTCACGGCATGGGGTACGTGCCATGTGAGCATTAGCTGAGTAACCGCCTGTCTTAAGTCTTGAACCCTAGAAGTGGTGCCTGAGAAGATTCTTGTTTAATGAGGAAGTATTCTTGAGATAAAGGAAGGCCAAGAAGCAGGACAGGGCAGGGGAAGGACCTAAGCAAGGATGTGGTCCATCCAAAGTCCAGCTTTAGTGTACCCTATGGTGGCACTTGGGGCTTCGCTGGTGGCTCAGATGGTAAAGCATCTGCCTGCAATGCAGGAGACAAGGGTTCAGCCCCTGGGTTGGGAAGATCCCCTGGAGGAGGATCTTCACCCACTCCAGCATTCTTGCCTGGAGAATCCCATGGACAGAGGAGCCTGGTGGGCTACAGTCTATGGGGGTTGCAAAGAGTCGGACATGACTGAAGCCGATGAAGCAGCAGCAGCAGCAGCAGCATGGTGGCTCTTGGAACGTAAATGGCACCAGTTGCCCCACCTTGAAGCAAGGGAGATGGCTTTTCATACCTACCATTGTGATCTGTCATTGACTGTGGGCTGCAGGGGGTGGAGCACTCTTAGACTGGGGACTCTGCTCCTATTGGCTGAGGCCAATCCTCCAGAGAAGAGGACATCTATAAGCTCTTACCTGGGGCTGGGTGCACCTGCCAAAAAGAGGATATGAGTGGGGCACGAGACAGTCTATTGTTCCTAAGCAGGCTTTTATTTGTAGTCAAGTCAGAAACTTTCATGCATTGGAGAAGGAAACGGCAACCCACTCCAGTGTTCTTGCCTGGAGAATCCCAGGGATGGGGGAGCCTGGTGGGCTGCCGTCTATGGGGTCGCACAGAGTCGGACACGACTGAGGTGACTTAGCGGCAGCAGCAGCAGCAAAGTCACAAGTTCAGTGATTCTAAATAAAGTCTTTGAGGGGTAAGGAAGGTTACCTTCCTAGACATTCTTTGCCAGGGACAAGATGTCCATGGGCACCCAGAAGTTCTAGTAGTCTTTGCCCACATGAATAATAAGCATGTGCGTGTATGCCCTCCACACAAGCAGCTGCCTTGGTACAGGCTCACAGCATTAAGGCTCCCTTTGTAATCCTGGCCCTTCCATTCAGTGGGGCCCTCCTTTAGCCTTGCTTCTCAGGACAGTTTCCTTTACAGGCCACCACTTTTAAGTTTTTCGCTGCCTTCTGGCCATCCCTGTCCCTGTGGGAGAAATGAAAGGAAATACACAGAGAGCATCATCTATCTGAAGGTCTGGATCTATGGTGCTTCCTCGTTGGAGGAAATGTTGGAGGAAATGTTGCCATACCAACATCTTGTGACTTAATCAGAATCTACATAATCTGCCCTTCTTGGTGGGAGATGGAAGCAGGTGACCTCTGCCAGATGTGCATTTGGTTTCTAGGAGATGGTTCTGCTGGCCATGCTTCTCTCAGGAGTCAGATTTCCACTCACACAGGACAAAGCAATATCAAAGCAAGATGAGCCACTGCTTGGACAAGTGGGAAGCCGCTTCCTTCCCTCACTCTGCACCCAGGGAATGCAGGGGCAGCCTGTGCCCTCCTGGGTGCCGATGGGGGCTGGGGACTGAAAGAACATGAGAGAGCCAGTCTCACCCTGAAATCTGTGCTTCCTCGTTTCAGGCAGATGAACTGAGGGAGTTGCATCTAGCCTGCCTTGGAAGTAAAATCTCGGAGAGGGAGACTGAAGGGACAGCAGTACTAAACTGAAGTCTGCAACATATATCATGTCTAAGCATTGGTTTCTTGGGTAGTAAGTAGCTCATCTGTTCGTTTGTTCATTAATTCGTTCAACTGGTGTTTAGCAAGTATCCTCTGTGTGCCAGTTTCTGCGCTCCACAAGTCTACCTATCAAGGAAATCAGCCACAAAATAAATAACTATAGTCGTGATGAGTGTTAAAAAGCTGAACCCACCTGAAATGGGAAGCTCTAGCGCATTGTTCAGGCTTCGCTGGTGGCTTAGTGGTAAAGAATCCGCCTGTCAATGCAGGAGACTCGGGTTTGATCCCTGGGGTTAGGAAGATCCCCTGGAGAAGGAAATGGCAACCCACTCCAGTATTTTTGCATGGGAAATCCCATGGACAGAGGAGCCTGGCGGGTTACAGTCCATGGGGTTGCAAATGAGTCGGACACAACTTAGTGACTAAACAACAACAACAAAGGACATTGTTCAGTACTAATAGGAGCAGAGTTGGGAAGTTTTTCTAGCGTAGGAACAGCTGCTTCTGAAACACAGGAAGCCCATGGGCAGAATAGAAGGTGAAAGCTGGAAAAAAAAATTAGATTTTGCATTCCAGTGCTTTGGTTGTAAGGAATGACCACGTGGATGCCTGCCAGTTCATTTTCGCATTTGTTTGACAAATATCTGAACACCTCCAGGATATACCATCTAGACTCATTTCAGATTCCACAAGATTATTTTCATAATCTATATAGTGGCATCATTCCTCGTATCCTCCTGGGGCCGCTCTATTCAGATATGCCAGAAGACCAGCTGGGTAGGTGAGAAGTTAAAAGGAAAGCCTGATGGAAAACTGAAATGATTCCATCAAGAAAAATTGCTAATTGTGGTTTCTAAACCTTTCCCCCAAGGATGTTTTAAAGCAGGTAGTGAATTTTCATGTGCCAAGCAGGAAGTTTTGTTTATGGCTTTACCCCTGAGGAACAGCAGGAGAGGTGGCCAATGTTCCGTGTGATTGTTGGTCACTACGTGACTCAGTGGTCAAAACAAAACCCATGGGACCTAACTCTTAAGGCCTGTGCTTCACCATCAGCTGTAACGTCCTCATTTCTTTTTATGGCTGGTGAATCCGGCTCTTCAGATGGCATCCAGTGCAGCTAGAGCAGCCATGGGTTTAGCATTTAGAATTAAAAGGAGGCAAATAGGTGAGCTAGGCAGCGTAATATATTGGTATAGCCACAGGAAGAGCAGCAAGAGCAGTAATAGTAAGAATAGGAGCTGCTGCTGCTAAGTCACTTCAGTCGTGTCCAACTCTGTGCGACCCCACAGACGGCAGCCCATGAGGCTCCCCTGTCCCTGGGATTCTCCAGGCAAGAACACTGGAGTGGGTTGCCATTTCCTTCTCCAATGCATCAAAGTGAAAAGTGAAAGTGAAGTCGCTCAGTCGTGTCCAACTCTTAGCGACCCCATGAACTGCAGCCTACCAGGCTCCTCCGTCCGTGGGATTTCCCAGGCAAGAGTACTGGAGTGGGGTGCCATTGCCTTCTCCGCAGTAACCACTTATTGTACATGTTGAACACGGTATTTAGCACTTGTTTGGATAGGTCTTCCCTGGTGGTACAGTGGTAGAGTCTGCCTGCCAATGCAGGAGACACTGGTTCCATCTCTGGCTGGGAAGATCCCCTGGAGAAAGAAATGGATCCCACTCCAGGGTTCTTGCCTGGGAAATCCCATGGACAGAAGAGCCTGGCAGCCACAGTCCATGGGGGTCACAAAGAGTCGGACACGACTGAGTGACTAAACAACAACAACTGGATTATCTCATTTAATTCTCTTAACAGTTCCAGGATGTGGGTTCTGGCTTTCTTCTCCAATAAAGGTCAGTCAAGTTGCCCATGGTTACAACCATTTAAGTGGCAGACTCCGAACTGGATGCAAGGTCTGGCTAACTGCAAAACCCATTCTCTTAATTGTTTCATTTGATTACCTCTCAAGAAAGTGAGCTTTGGTGTAAAAGAAAAATAAATCTGCCAGTTTAAGCAGTTATTAAGACTGTGGTGAGGCTATTGAAACACTTTGTCTTTTGATTTTCTTCCTTGGAAAATACACACAGCCCAGTGGGGTGGTGAGGATTAAGAGGATTAATTAATTGAAAATCTGACACACAGTAGGCACTCAATAAAGGACAGTTCCATTTCTTTCTGTGAAAGCCACTTGGATTCCATTGCAAGAAGGAAATCAAGAAAGTATTAGCTCAAATTAAGTCTTTCCAGAGGTCTTAAGCCTTGCCTGTGTTTTCCCAGCTTGGTAAGGAGGCTCAAGAATATTACAACCCTCAGCGGAATGCCTACTCCTGAGTAAGCCCTGACCCCTGATGCTTCACAGGAAATGGTGGTGGGTGACTACTTTCATTAAATTGAGTAACTGGTATGAAAATAAGCTCATATATAGCTATTTGAGGATTTAGTCTGTAATCATATGATACTATAGTTACTATGAGAGAAAAGAGCTAAAAAATGAACTCTCAGCCAGTGAAAATGTTCACATTTGATAATAGTGCTCCTTCTGGTTTGAAAGACTCCTTCTCTGCTTGGTTGTTAAAGATTCCAGAAAGTGAGCCCAGTGACCTCTCATCCACTTCGTTATGATCAGGTACTGAGTCACATTCTTACCTCTAGTCCCCAGTGGCACTCCCTAAATGGGCTTCCTGCCTGGTTTCCAAACCAGGGCCTAGTCATATTCCAACAAAGCTGCTGATGGCTTCCTGCAACGGAGGCCACTTGAGGGGTGCTTGCTCAAGGCCTGGCTTTACATCATGACTCTGCCTCAGGCCAGGTGAAACTCCTGTCAGTCTCAACAATTGTATTTAGTCTTTTCAGAGAATCAGCTTTAGCTTTGTAGAATTTCTCTATTTATGTAAATGTTCTTGTGCTTGTCTTTATTATTTCCTTTCTTCTATTTTAATTTGCTATGTTTTCCCTTAGTTCCTGAGATGAATACTGACATCACTGACTTTCAGTCTTAATTTCTAGTTCATGAATTTGAGGCTATCAATTTCCCTGTAAGCATGGCTTTAGCTGCATCCCACGAGTTTTGCTATATTTTCATTATCAATCAGTTCAAAGTATTTTCTAAGTTTTACTATGATTTCTTCTTTTGCCTAAAGGTTATTTAGAAGTCTAATACTTAATTTCAAAATATTTGGTAATTTTTTAGTTATGCCTATTTTAAGATTAATTTCTAACTTAATTCAGGTTAGGGAACATATTCTAAATAATTTCAGTTGTTCAAAATTTGTTTTGATGTGTTCTGTGACCCAGCATATGTTTAATTTTAATAAATATTTCATTCTCAGTTGAGATATCTGTGTGTATACATGTGTGTGTGTGAGAGAGAGAGAGAGAGAAGTTTATTTGTGGGGGGACTGTATTTGTGTGGTTCAAATCTTCTATATTTTTCCTGATTTGGGGGGCTTGTTTTTTTTCTCTAGAATGTGGAGGGAAATAACTACCAAGATAGAAATTATAAAAATGATCCAAGTCTCAGAATGAAGCACACACACCTGTATTTTTCATCCCTTAGAATTATTTTAGATAAAACTCTTGCTTGCAAGAAAGATGTATATTTGGAAAAGGTTGGTCCAAAGTCTTGCTGATAGTCTTGGCTTTTCAAGACTAAGGGAGTTACATTAAAATTCCTCATGATGGTGCATTTGTCTGTTTCTTATTTATTTCAGTTCATGATTTTGCTTTATATTTTGAGGCCAAATGTACATATATATATAATATGTATATATTTTTATAAATATTATTATACACATATAAGCTTCTTTTATCTTCCAAGTAGACTGACCCTTTTTATCAAATGTTCTTCTTTATCTCCTGTAATGCTTCTTACCTTTAAGCCAGGATTCTTGGGCTCACTTCAAAATGTTTCCCGTTTCTCTGAAATCTTGGCCCCACAAATTCTGGCCTCTTGGGTAGCCCTGAACTCCAACAAGTTTTTTTTCTTCCCATGTTATGAGACTTTCAAAAGCTCCATTTGGGTTCCCAGTCTCTTAGTTGCCATGTCATACTTGGCTTCTTCAACTCTTGGCCCCAAGTTTCTTATGAATCAGCAGATACATCAATGAGGAAATTGGGGACAGAGGCCAGATTCATATTCCCCTCAAGGCACTTCCCTTTTCTCTGGGATCCTGAATGTTTGTGCCCCGCCCTCAACTCATGTATGCAAATCCTGATCCTTAATGTGAAGGTATTAGGAGGGGGGGGTCTTTGAGAGATGATTGTGTCCTGAGGGTGGAGCCTTTATGTATGGGCTTAGTGTTTACATTAAAGAGACCCCACAGAGCTCACTTGTCCCTTCCACCATGTGGGGATGCAGCAAGAAGATGGCCATCTATGAACTAAGAAGTAAGCCCTTAGCAGACACTGAATCGGCCAATGCCTTGATCTTGGACTCCACAGCTTTCAGAATTGTGAGAAACAAATGTTTGTAGACAGAGGAGCCTGGTGGGCTACAGTCCATGGGGTCGCAAAGAGTCAGACACAACTGAGTGACTAAGCACACACAGATTGAAACCACCTGCTACTATTTTTTATTACAGTAGCCTGTGAGGACTAGGAAACTGGCCTTTCAAGTCCTTGCTGCTTTGGAAACTCTCTGAGGCCTTCACCCATGTTCTTTGTATTTTCGACCCATTCTTCTAGTCACTCTCATGAAAGGGTTAGTCTGCAAAAAACTACTCCAGCTTTATTGGAAGTGGGTGCCTGGGTGAAGATTTTTGGATGGTCCTTTGACCTGGGTAAGCCTTAGTTTCCACATTAGTAAAATAGAGGCATACAAGACATAACTCAAGGGATTGTTTTGTGGCTTAGATATATGTTAAATGTATGTTATAAGTATGAAAAGGCAAAATGATAGGATACTGAAAGAGGAACTCCCCAGGTCAGTAGTTGCCCAATATGCTACTGGAGATTAGTGGAGAAATAACTCCAGAAAGAATGAAGGGATGGAGCCAAAGCAAAAACAATACCCAGTTGTGGATGTGGCTGGGGATAGAAGCAAGGTCTGATGTTGTAAAGAGCAATATTGCATAGGAACCTGGAATGTTAGGTCCATGAATCAAGGCAAATTGGAAGTGGTCAAACAGGAGATGACAAGAGTGAACGTCAGCATTCTAGGAATCAGCAAACTAAAATGGACGGGAATGGGTGAATTTAACTCAGATGACCATTAAATCTACTACTGTGGGCAGGAATCCCTTAGAAGAAATGGAGTAGCCATCATGGTCAACAAAAAAGTCCAAAATGCAGTACTTGAATGCAATCTCAAAAACGACAGAATGATCTCTGTTCGTTTCCAAGGCAAACCATTCAATATCACAGTATCCAAGTCTATGCCCCAACCAGTAATGCTGAAGAAGCTGAAGTTGAATGGTTCTATGAAGACCTACAAGACCTTTTAGAACTAACACCCAAAAGAGATGTCCTTTTCATTATAGGGGACTGGAATGCAAAAGTAGGAAGTCAAGAAACACCTGGAGTAACAGGCAAATTTGGCCTTGGAATACGGAATGAAGCAGGGCAAAGGCTAATATAATTTTGCCAAGAGAACGCACTGGTCATAGCAAACACCCTCTTCCAACAACACAAGAGAAGACTCCATAAATGGACTTCACCAGATGGTCAACACTGAAATCAGATTGATTATATTGTTTGCAGCCAACGATGGAGAAGCTCTATACAGTCAGCAAAAACAGGACTAGGAGCTGACTGTGGCTCAGATCATGAGCACCTTATTGTCAAATTCAGACTTAAATTGAAAAAAGTAGGGAAAACCACTAGACCATTCAGGTATGACCTTAATGAAATCCCTTATGATTATACAGTGGAAGTGAGAAATAGACTTAAGGGACTAGACTTGATAGAGTGCCTGATGAATTATGGACTGAGGTTCGTGACACTGTACAGGAGACAGGGATCAAGACCATCCCCATGGAAAAGAAATGCAAAAAAGCAAAATGGCTGTCTGGGGAGGCCTTATAAATAGCTGTGAAAAGAAGAGAAGTGAAAAGCAAAGGAGAAAAGGAAAGATATAAGCATCTGAATGCAGAGTTCCAAAGAAGAGCAAGAAGAGATAAGAAAGCCTTCCTCAGCAATCAATGCAAAGAAATAGAGGAAAACAATAGAATGGGAAAGACTGGAGATCTCTTCAAGAAAATTAGAGATATCAAGGGAACATTTCATGCAAAGATGGGCTCGAAAAAGGACAGAAATGGTATGGACCTAACAGAAGCAGAAGATATTAAGAAGAGGTGGCAAGAATACACAGAAAAACTGTACAAAAAAGAGCTTCATGACCCAGATAATCACGATGGTATAATCACTCACCTAGAGCCAGACATCCTGGAATGTGAAGTCAAGTGGGCCTTAGAAAGCATCACTACGAACAAAGCTAGTGGAGGTGATGGAATTCCAGTTGAGCTATTTCAAATCCTGGAAGATGATGCTGTGAAAATGCTGCACTCAATATGCCAGCAAATTTGGAAAACACAGCAGTGGCCACAGGACTGGAAAAGGTCCGTGTTCATTCCAATCCCAAAGAAAGGCAATACCAAAGAATGCTCAAACTATTGCACAGTTGCACTCATCTCACATGCTAGTAAAGTAATTCACAAAATTCTCGAAGCCAGGTTTCAACAGTATGTGAACCATGAACTTCCAGATGTTCAAGCTGGTTTTAGAAAAAGCAGAGGAACCAGAGATCAAATTGCCAACATCCGCTGGATCATCGAAAAAGCAAGAAAGTTCCAGAAAATCATCTATTTCTGCTTTATTGACTGTGCCAAAGCCTTTGACTGTGTGGATCACAATCCACTGTAGAAAATTCTGAAAGAGATGGGAATACCAGACCACCTGACCTGCCTCTTGAGAAACCTATATGCAGGTCAGGAAGCAACAGTTAGAACTGGACATGGAACAACAGACTGGTTCCAAGTAGGGAAAGGAGTATGTCAAGGCTGTATATTGTCACCCTGTTTATTTAACTTCTATGCAGAGTACATCATGAGAAATGCTGGGCTGGAAGAAGCACAAGCTGGAATCAAGATTGCTGGGAGAAATATCAATAACCTCAGATATGCAGATGACACCACCCTTATGGCAGAAAGTGAAGAGGAACTAAAAAGCCTCTTGTTGAAAGTGAAAGTGGAGAGTGAAAAAGTTGGTTTAAAGCTCAACATTGAGAAAACGAAGATCATGGCATCTGGTCCCATCACTTCTTGGGAAATAGATAGGGAAACAGTGGAAACAGTGTTAAACTTCATCTTTTTGGGCTCCAAAATCACTGCAGATGGTGACTGCAACCATGAAATTAAAAGATGCTTACTCCGTGGAAGGAAAATTATGACCAACCTAGATAGCATATTAAAAAGCAGAGACATTACTTTGCCAACAAATGTCTGCTTAGTCAAGGCTGTGGCTCAGACGGTAAAGCATCTGCCTACAATGCAGCAGACCCGGGTTCAATCCCTGGGTTGGGAAGATCTCCTGGAGAAGGAAATGGCAACCCACTCCAGTACTCTTGCCTGGAAAATTCCGTGGACAGAGAAGCCTGATAGTCTACAGTCCATGGGGTCGCAAAGAGTCGGACATGACTGAGTAACTTCACTATGGCTTTTCCAGTGGTCATGTATGGATGCAAGAGTTGGACTGTGAAGAAAGCTGAGCGCTGAAGAATTGATGCTTCTGAACTGTGGTGTTGGAGAAGACTCTTGAGAGTCCCTTGGACTGCAAGGAGATCCAACCAGTCCATTCTAAAGGAGATCAGCCCTGGGTGCTTTTTGGAAGGAATGATGCTAAAGCTGAAACTCCAGTACTTTGGCCACCTCATGCAAAGAGTTTACTCATTGGAAAAGACTCTGATGCTGGGAGGGATTGGGGGCAGGAGGAAAAGGGGACGACAGAGGATGAGATGGCTGGATGGCATCACTGACTCGTTGGACATGAGTTTGAGTGAACTTCGGGAGATGGTGATGGACAGGGAGGCCTGGCGTGCTGCGATTCATGGGGTCACAAAGAGTCGGACACGACTGAGTGACTGAACTGAACTGAACTGATAAGCCTAAAAGCTATTTGAACACAATTAAGTGTTTACTTGATTGAGGTTACTGATGCAAAAATGGTGGTGGGTGTCCATATGGGGCAGTTGTTGACATGGACAGGTCTACCTAGGGGGTGTGAATAGAAGTGACTTTGGGGGAAAAAAAAAAAAGAAGTGACTTCAGCTGGGAGCTTTGGTTGTTGTAGCTAGTGAGTTCATCATATTTTCAAATAACCAGTCACCTCCTCGTGGTGTTTGGAGGTCCCAGAACACTATTCCAAACACTTTCTCCAAGGACTGACTTGAAAAAATCCAAGGCCATCTACAAGGTCCTTGAACTACTCTTTCCCAAGTGGCTCAGATGGTAACACGTCTGTCTACAATGCGGGAGACCAGGGTTCGAGCCCTGGGTTGGGAAGATCCCTTGGAGAAGGAAATGGCAATCCACTCCAGTACTATTGCCTGGAAAATCCCATGGACAGAGGAGCCTGGTAGTCTACAGTCTATGGGGTCGCAAAGAGTCAGACATGACTGAGCGACTTCACTTTAAGCAGGAGTTTATCAAAAATTATTTGAAAGAATGGAAAAGACAGGTATATGTACTTCATTCTGAGATCTGGGCCACTGTGATCATTTCTACTCTGTTAGTTACTATCTTAGGGTTTATCCATGACTTTTCCCAGTGAACGAGTCTTGCTCAGTTCAGGTTAAATAGGAGAGTTGCACAACTTGTTGGTCTATTCAGAGTAAACATTTGCATCAACTTTAATTCTTTCCCTTATGGTTCTGACAGTTCCACACTTACCCTACAAGTTGCAAAACTCTCTGGCTTTTTTTCCCTGTGCAAGGTCAACATCATTCTTGCAGCACAAAGATGCATTTGTCCATCCCTTGACTAGTCTTTTGGAGAAGACCACTTTACTTCTTCCCTGCTGAGTGGTGGGTGTTAAGACCTGCTTCTAGGCCATTCTACCTGGCATTTGAAAAATCTGTTCTGTCTGAAATTTGAAAAAATTGCCATTTTATGCTTATTATCATGTCCAATCTTTTAGAAGTCCCAGAATCCTGATGTCTTTTTGTCCATACAAAACCCACTGTGACTTGAAGCTGCCATTAAGGTCTGCACAATGCAGTCACCAATCAGGCCTCAAATACACTTGACCTACAAATTTTAGTTCAGAGGGGTATCAGCTTGATTCAGGGTCACCCATTAAAACTTGAACTCCAACCAGCCCTTTGAATTGGCTAAAAAGCTCCTTGATTGCCCTGATGAAATAGACCACCAGACATTACAGGGGTCAGTGAGAGGGGAAATTTTGGATGCTAAAGTCATGGTTCTCATTTGGAGGGTGTGGAGGTGGGGAAAACACTTTCCAAATCCCAATACCAGGCTATCCTTGCCTAATGAATCATAACCCAGAGCAGAGGCACCTCTTCCCTTCCCCTTGTTTTCCTATCCAGAAAAAGCCATGGTGCCAAAGAGCAGAGTGGGTTGAGGGCACCAGCATCTGTGGTGGTAAGTCTGGCACCATTTTGATTGTGCCAAAGTTCAACAGATGTCAAGAGAGAAATTACTGGACAAGAAAGTTCCTGGGTACAAGAGACCTGATTCAGCTATACTGTTCATTCCCTGTGTCTGAAAGTAATTGACTTACTCTCTTAACAAATTCTTAAATAGGAAATGTGCTAATGAGAATAGGTGCTTGATAAAAGTTTAGTGCTTGACTGTTCGTTCTTGTTGTTGATGCTATTCATGCTATCAATGAAATGATGAAGAATTAGGTGTTATTATCTGCAGTGCCTTTGGAGAGTCCAGATGAACACTGGCTGCCTGGTTGAAGGTTGATTTATACTGAATACTTCCTCATTATGCTAACCACAAATCTCATGACCAAGTTGATTTCCCCTTTCCCCATTCTCAAATTTTTAGGAATGCTCATTGACAGCATATTAACTCTCTTGTAAAGAAGTTTGGCAATATGTATAAATGGGATCAATTAAACAGAAGGTTTCCCTGGTGGCTCAAATGGTAAAGAGTCTGCCCAAAATGCAGGAGACCTGGGTTTGATCCCTGGGTTGGGAAGATACCCTGGGAAAAGGAGTGTCTACCCACTCCAATATTCTGGCTTTGGAGAATTCCATGGACAGAGGAGCCTGGCGGGCTACAGTCAAGTGACTTTCATTTTCACTAAACAAAGAGCTATCTAAAGAAATTGACAGACTCCTAAATTTTTTCTGTATCTTGGACAGTTGTTAACACTAAAATGTTATTTGGATGAAGTCAGGGTTCCTTTTTGTTCACTACTGAATTCTCAAGACCTAGCACAATGCCTGGCACAGGAAGGTATTCAATAAATATTTATTTAATGAATGAATTAAAAATTAAATGCTACCTACATGTTTCCGGATAAATCATTAATGTGTCTCACCCTCATTTTTCTCTTCTATAATACAGTATTAATAATACTTAATCCTTGGAGTATTTGAAAAAAAAATAGAGGTAGTGGATGCTTTGATTTGCAGCCTGGATTCTCTTTAAAGCATGAAGCGCTCATTCCCCCCACTGTTGGGAGTTTAACAGCTGACAGCTCTCAACTGAGTCCCACTTTGTGATCTGTCTCAGTTGCAGAGAGCCACCTAGCCCAAGGTCATGCTCTGTCCCTGGGGCATCCCACCCCCAGTGCCTATCCATCACAGTATATGAAGTCTCAGCTCCCTTCCTCCAACTCAGGATAACTCTGTTGAGCCATTTTAGCTCTAGAGTGCCCCCTGAGATCAGCTGAGGCCTTCAATGGAACTGCATTGTAGCGCAACTTCTTGGTCTGCCTACTTCTGCTTCTCACCCCTCCCTTCCCTAGGTGTTGATCCCAAGAGCAAGCCCTAAGAAATTTCCTGCATTCTGATCTCTGTCTCAGCCTCAGTGTCTGCTTTCACAGAATCCAACCAGAAATGGAACATTGTTATTGTTGTTGTTCAGTCACTCAGTCATGTTCGGAGCATAGTGTATGCTAAATAAAACTCTTACTGGGTCTGGCAGCCAAAGAGGGGCAAGCACCCACTAGAATACATAGCTGTTCCTCCCAGCCCAAGAAGTGGGCTCTTTCATGAGTGCTGACAGTCCTAATAAAAGTGTTTTCTGTTAAATCCTCATGGATGAAGATCAGGGAAGGAGTTACTGTATTGGCCTACCCACCAATGTCTCTCCAGTCAATACAGTGCAGTAGGTCAGCAGGTGGACTTTGGAATCAGACAGCCCTGAGTTCAGATACCAAGCTTGTCATTCACCAGTTATACAACTTTTGGCAATTCATCTTTCTTACCCTCGGTTTCTTCATCTACAGAATGAGGATTATAAGAATTCTTAACCTCCTAGGGTTGTTATGAGAATTAAATGAGATAAAGTAGGTATTGCTCATAGCATGGGGCTAGTTAGTGCTTAATAAAAAGAGTTGTTATTATTCCATGATCAATGGAGATTTATAACATAATCAAGGCCCGGAAATGACTTTACAGATATAGAGAGCTGGGCTCTGATCATGTAGGCAATTGTAAACATCTCTGCGGTAAATACAGAGATGTATCAGGCCTAGATCCCACTCCAGGGGAGGACTTTGTACTCCAGGTGTCAGCTTGGTCTGGGTTTGCTTTAGCTGTGGGAAGCCACCTCAGCCCAAGAACACATGACCTTTACAATGACCGAGGGAAAAGAGGGGAATAAAGTCCCAACGGTTTCAGTCCAACACAGGAGTGCTCCTGGGCTCCCCAGTAGAGGGGGGATTGATAGAGATTTTGTCCCCAGCCTGCAACACATTTCAGCTTCTCGCTGTGACCCATCCTGCTTCTGCATCCCCCTCTCCAGAGCTGTGGAGCCCTCATAAATAGGCGTCGCCCCAAACCCCATTTCAGGGTCTGCTTCAAAGAATCCAGCCTATGACAAAGACTGAGAGTGCAATGAAAGGGTACCTCTTCAGGCTCCACTCCCCCATAATGCCCTCCCCCACTCCCTTTGTTCATCCTTTTATCTTTCAATCTTATCCCTTTGTCTGTGTTTTGTACTCTCCATATTCAGAGCATTTCGTTTTAATGGCCTGTTGTACACAGCTTGTCCACGAACTGTCAGGTCGTGGCAGAAGCCTATTTAGACAAGTTGTCAGGTTGAACGGGAGAAGAAAAAAAAATCCTAAATCAATGTGTTTTCACATGCAATCACACGTGGGCTAATTTATCTGCAGCCGCGTTCTACCCTGCCAGTTTGGCATAAGGGTCCTCAGACAAGGGGGCTGCGAGTTGGCTGATTAACAGAGCGATTTTTATTGGGAGAAGGACAACACCATTGTTTTATGGTAATTATCACCATTTGAACCTGTGCACACGCTCATGGGGAAGATTAAAGGAAAGCCTCTGTATGGATGATGAAGCAGCTCAAAACACGCACGGGCTCGAGGGCTAGAACTATTTAGAATATTAACGTTCTCTACCTTGGAAAAAGCCCCTGGGAGGCGACAGATTGGCTAACTTTTTAAATAGTCCTTGTGCCTAATCTGTGGGACTGAATGCAAGTGCGTTCTGTTTCCAGGGTTGGGAAAACAGTAGGATGGCTTGCTTGGAGATTAACAGTCAAGTCCATTTCAAGGGTAAGAACAGAGCCAGTCTTTATGAGGTGTGAACTAGGCCATTCAATATCCTCCCTTACACGTTACAAAAACCAAAACCAAACCAAAATTCAAAAAGCAGCACTCAAACACGCATATGAGGTTTTTTTCTTTTTTTCAGAGAGTGTTGTGGCTGTGGTGGTTTTATACTTGAAACACACCACAAACTTCAAAATACTTACCAGGTGAATTGAAAACTCCAGCTGGGGAAAACACAGACTTGAGTATTTTTTTTCTTTGATATTTGATAATTCTCTTTGCATCTTTGCCCATTTCCACTGACATATCTGAGTTTAGGACAAGGACAAAGCGAAATAAGTCTGTCACTGCAAGGCAAAGCAGACAAGCAGAGAACTATAAAAATGGCTTGCCGACTGGAAATGGCTGTTTTAAGGGTTTGTGGTGTATGATTAACTTAAAAGAATCTTGCTCAAATTGTTAAGAACAAACTCTTTGGGGTCTGCAGGTGTATCGGTGGCTAGAATTAGAAACACACGGTAATGGGGACTATGACTTTTGGAGATTGCCCCACTTCTACGACTTTCTCTGCTTTTTATTTTTATTCCCTTTACAAGTAAGAATCATTAAATTCTCTTCTTGTGGCTGGAGCAGGAGAGAGAAAGGGCAGGGGCATTTCTGAGAATCATTTTGTTAAGAAAACCCAGGCTCACGGATCAAAACAGCTCTCTTCCCTCCCAAACGAACAAGAAAGATACATGTCTGGGCACTCTGGAACTCCTACCCAATCAAGAAATGCTTGCCCCATAAGGGAACATTGGAAAGTTGAGCTGCTAAGAGCTATTTTAGAGCCCACAACCAGGCTTCCATTCTGCTGCCATTTCTAGAATGTCTTAGAAAGACAGAGAGATTTCATCATTGAAAAATAAAACATTGAACATGCAAATGTAATAGTTTGTTTTCACCTTTTATAAGGCCACTGAAAATTTTTGCTCAGGGAGAGGAAATCAATTCTCCATTAAAAGAAGATGCTCAGTGTAAACAAGGCATATCATTTGCTTTGTAATTATGAACTTGTATGAAACTGGCAATAGGATATGAACCAGTTATGTTTCAGCTGTAGCTTCATGCCTGAGTTTTTTTTTTTTTAATCATTATCTGATTTCTCTCGATTTACTGAAATTTTCTAGAAAACAAATTTTGGCCTCCATTTGGTTTTTCTCAAAATCACCAACGATCATTGATTTACTCACTGATTCCTGTGGTATAGCCAGCCAGTGTCAAATACTGTGCTAGACACAGGAAACAGAGCTAAAGGCACAGCCTTTGTTTTCAGGTTGCATACGGTCTAAGGGAGGAGTGGGCAAAATGAGAATTATTGAGCCAGTGAGTTATGAGAACCAACACTTTGACAGAGCTTCCCCACTGTCCCCCAGCTACTAGTCTGAGTGCTTCAATGTATCATCACTTCATCCTTATGACAACCCTGTGAGGTTGTTTCTCAGTTGCCAAGTTGTGTCCGACTCTTTGTGACCCCATGAACTGTTGCACGCCAGGCCTCCCAATCCCTCACCATCTCCAGAGTTTGCCCAAATGCATGTCCATTGAATTGGTGACGCCATCCAACCATCTCATCCTCTGTCATCCCTTCTCCTACTGCCATCGATCTTTCCCAGCATCAGGGTCTTTTCCAATGAGTCGATTATTCACATCAGGTGGCCAAAGTATTTGAGCTTCAGCTTCAGCATCAGTCCTTCTAATGAATATTCAGGGTTTATTTCCTTTAGGATTGACTGCTTTGATATGATGTGACCTCCCCTGTGAGGTAGGTAACCTTATTAACTCCAGTTTTCACATGGGGAGAGGCACAGAAAGGTTATTTTCTGAAAATCACACAGCTAGTAAGTGGCAGAGCCAGAATACAAAGGCAGTCAGACAAGTTCAAAGCACATGCTCTTCCCCAGTACTAGGGGTTGGGTGGGATTGAGGTAGGGGCTTGGAATGGGGAATAGTCAAGGCAAGCTCTCCAGAAGATATAACATAACAACCTCAAAAGTATCTCCATTGGCCATATCAGAATGAATATGTATGGAAACCTAATTACTGTGTAAGGCAGAAGGCTGAGGGCAAGGAGCTATTTTCCAGGACTTGGCTCCAGGGAAGAAGGATCCACAGTGCCTGAGGATGGCAGTGCTGTAGGCCAGTGTTTCCACAACTGTGGTCTTGAAACCTTAGTGTTCTCTGAGACAATGGTGCACACTTAAACAAAGAGGGTTCCAGGATCAAATAAGTTTGGGAAGCGTTTGGTTCAACAGAGGAAAATGGGTTTCTTCAGATTTGAAAGGCCCTTAACAGACTCATGTACCCTGTGGAACACCAAGAGGGAAATAGAATTCGAGTGCAAATACTTCATAGAAAGTCCTATGAAGACCTCATAGAATAAGTGGGTCCCAGAGGATGCAGTCTTTGAAATGATGTCTTCCAAGAGGCATGGAAGGGCTCAGGCAGGCTGGAACCCCGAGGCCTGATCTGTCCCTTGACTGGATGGTAAGGGAAACCCTACACTGGGGGGCGTGTACCTTTATTGGTGTTCAGTGCCTTTATTAATTGAGCTCTCTCCCTGCTCCTTTGGTCCCTGGTCTCTTCCTCAAGGTTCTGGACTGTTCTAGTTCACCTTGAGGACCTGTGAAGCCAGCCTGTTTCTCTAGCAGATGGTCAATTTCTGAGGTTTGCAACCAAGAGAGCTGCCTGGTACACCCAGGATGTAGACTCCATCTCCTCTGGGCCCTTGTAGATGTTCCAGCTCCAGATCTGATGGCCAAGTCTAGTTCCTCTGGACTTGGCCTTTGAACATGAGGAATCTGTTAGCCTTAACTTTCTAGTTGGCTGAGCTTCTCCTGCTAGTTTTTCCTAACTAAACCTGCCCTGTTTCTCCCTGCTCTTTCTTCCTCCTTTTCTCTCTCCCTCCTTCCCTCCTTTGACATTTACTATGCAAGTTCTATGGGAGCCACTGAATTAAATTTTAGTACTGTCTCACATGATTTCTGGTTCCAAACCAATGAGCTAAACTCAGGTCAAATGACTGCACCATAGGTTGGTGGGTTGAGGGGCATAGTTACTGTAAGGGCATGTGTGAGGGGCTGTGTGAAAGACTAGACAAGAAGCATATTCTGCACATATGGTTTGCAAGTGCGTGTAGATCCTGTTGTGTGTAGATACTACTGGGATTCATAAAATATATCTTAACTTGTATGAATTAATATTGCTTTTGTCATCACGTATTTTTTAATCAAAGCATACTATAAGTGCTATTATCTTGTTCAGTTCAGTTCAGTTCAGTTCAGTTGCTCAGTTGTGTCCAACTCTTTGTGACACCATGGACTGCAGCAAGCCAGGCTTCCCTGTCCATCACCAACTCCTGGAGCTTACTCAAACTCATGTCCATTGAGTCGGTGATGCCATCCAACCATCTCATCCTCTGTCATCCCCTTCTCCTCCTGCCTTCAATCTTTCCCAGCATCAGGGTCTTTTCAAATGAGTCAGTTCTTCGCATGAGGTGGCCAAAGTATTGGAGTTTCAGCTTTAGCATCAGCCCTTCCAATGAATATTCAGGACTGATTTCCTTTAGGATGGATTGGTTGGATCTCCTTGCCATCCAAGGAACTCTCAAGAGTAGTGTCTACGAATTCTTTGATATTAAAAGGGGGGGGTCCTTTATTCTGCCTTAACCTCAGGCTTTGGAGTCATCCAAACTTGGGGTCAGATTTCACTTCTGTCACGTATTAGCTCAGTGACTTTGGGCAAGTTGCTTAACTTTGAAAACCTTGATTCCCTTACCTGAAAATGGAAATCATACCTCCTTCATGGGTTTCCATGGAGATGAAATGAAGTCATAAATGTAAATCATCGGACAAGTTGTATTGTGGCTTGATAAATAATTATTGATATTGTTAGGAAGAAATAGGAGGTGGGGGAGGAAGAGAGAGGAGAGTGATGGAAAAGCATTAGCCATGAGCTAGGTAGGAGATGGGGATACCGAGGGAGATCGAAAACAGCTTTCTCTGCCATTATACATCTTCTGCCATATCTTTGACTCTTCTGAGGTTTAGCAGAAGTTCATAAACTGAAAAGAACAAGCAGCATTCTGACAGACATGCTTACCAACGCTAGGAGACACTTGTGTTTTTGCTACCCCACATCTGAGCCACGTTCCTATATTCCTGGATGGAGTTTGGTGGGAGAAAAAGGAGAGGGGTGGCACCCAGTGTTTAGGGGTGACCTCTAGTGATGGTGGCAGTGATCAGAGGTGGCAGTGCTTGGGATTCTTGCTGCACTAACGTATATGTGCTGGCGGTCATGAGCTACTTTTATCGTCTCCTTGCTTTTTTGTCAAGTCTGTGAGTTAATCAATATCTTACCCACAGATTCTTCTTCAGCCTCAGTTCTCTAGGGTCAGTTTCTGAGGTTTGCAAACAAGAGAGCTGCCTGGTACACCCAGGATGTAGACTCCATCTCCTCTGGCCCCTCTTAGATGTTCTGGCTCCAGATCTGATGGCCAAACCAGAGCCTTTCTGCCCGGCCACATTTACATGGCAGAGACATTGTGAATGACATTCTGTCCTGGTTCAACAGCCTGTCTGCCAGCGTGGTTGGTGCAGAGACTCCGTCATACTGTATTTTCTCTCTGTCCTTCTGTGTCTGTCTCTAGCTGTCATGGCAATGGGACTGGGTGGTGGCGGCGAGGGGGAGGGGGTGGCGCGGTGGGGGGGGCGGGGGGCACAGTGGAGGAATGATTGCAAAGGTTGCCTAGCGCCATGTGCAGCAAGGTCCTAACTGGTGGCTGTTTTACTGATGAATTATCCTTGTAGGGTCACTTTGTTGCAGAGATGACAGCAGTTAAACCCACGTGTGGGGTGGCAGACGATGCTAATTCTCCCTACTCTGTCCTCTTCTCCCTCCCTCCACATATGGTCCCCCAAAATTGGCCCTCCAGGACACCCTATGGATGCCCTGATCCAACTCACGCTGTTTGTTGGGGGAGAGGACGAGGCAGGGGTGAGTACTGCTCTGAAATCTCAGGCTCCCTGAAAGTGCTCCATGGATCCCACATGCCTGCAAAGCGCTCTTGTTTTGTTTTCGCATTTCAGGTGTTAATTATAAGGAAGAGAATTAGGCATATAAAACAGATTACATTGGCAGCGTTTGCTTCACTCGTTCACCACGGGGCCCAGGCGCCCCTAATGAGATGTGACTACAGATCATCGTGCTTCCTGCAAACAGCCAGTTGCTTCTAATGTGGCAGAGCCTTCCTTGTGTTGCCTGAGAATTAGCCACAGGTGTAGCATTTGACTTGGGCGAGCATCACCCACCCAGGGGTGATTGGTTAGGTCAACAGGAGGAAGAGGAAGAGGGAGAAGAGAGAAAGCAAGAGGCAGATGCCCAAGGCTTTAGAGCTTCCTCATAATTTCCATTAGGCGCTCCTCTTCCACCCCAAATAAATGCATAAGCCAAGAAAAAGCAGTGTATCTCTGTCCTTTCTATAGCAAGCAATTCTGCACCTGCCACCAGATACAGGCAGTGAGTGGTGGTTTTTTTTTTTTTTATCAACATTTAATAATATTAATGTCCCCAGTGGAGAACAAATGTGCATTCCACCATGGGTCGAAAACTGTTTGTGGGCTAATTGGAAAACATTACTTAATGTTTTCTTTAATTAGAATTAATTACAAGACCCAAGTAAAGAAATAAGTCCATACATGAGATTCTAAGACCTCACTCTGTGATGTGAAATTTCCCTAGGAGAATTTGTCCTAAGAGAATACCTGTGGCAGCCTATAGAATATGTGTATGTAAATATCTGTCTTCCTTATGAGCGTGACTCTTCTAACATTATTGAGATCAGCACAGGTATAATTGACTTATTGGCTTAAAAAAAAAAGGAGAAATATGATATTGGATCAGAGGAGCCTACTTAGAGAGGGGCTGTGACTTCTTGGGTCAGTCAGCTACTCTAACGGCTGTGGCATTTGGAGCCTTGGTTCTTTCATCTGTAAATGGCTGGACTAGAGTTCTCTAAAGTAATCTAAGCTTGAGCATTCCGGGTTTCTTGTTTCCTACCCCACGATTTTGTCTTGAGATTGCTAACCATGAGACATCAGAATTGAGGCGGGGTCAGGAAAGTTTTTGAAATAATGGAACAGATCTAGAGAAGTTATTTTGATTGGAGTTCCAACTTTTTAAGAGAGTCAATGTATTTATCTCTGAAAACTGTGTTTTTAAAGGAGCAATACAGCAGTTTTGAGCTGAGTCAAATGTGCCTCTGAGAACAATCCATTAACAACTTCTGACTACATATGAGTTTGGATGAATCAAACTGTATTCTGCAAAACCATATGTGCATGTAGGTACAACCATCCTGCGCTGTAAACATCTCCCAGACCATGTTCTGAGGACCAGAAGTATTCTGGGATCTCTAAGTTTGGATGCAGTGGGGAGGGAAATTCTGTGGTTAAAGAAATTTCGGGAGTGTTGAAACAAATTATTTTCCAGGTTTCTTCATAATAGGATCCACAGAGCATTTGTCATGCCAAGGGGCTGTGTGATTTTACTGGGACATGCAGTTTGTGGTGTGTGATCTTATTTGACTTTTGAACCCCTTTATGAGTATGTCAGCAATTCATGGCAGACCAGTGTCCTGCAGGATCAATTTAAGAAAAAACATGTTACACAATCAGAACAGGTTATTTTAAGATTTCAGCTAAAAGTCCAAGCAGAACAAGCTTAGAAGAAAGAGTAAACTAGAAAAATACAGAAAAATGTGGACTTTGATCAGTTTCCTTAGTGAAAGGATTCAAATAAGAATAATTATTGTTAGATTAAGTGCAATCAAATGATTTTTTTTATAAGTGGGAAATGCAAAACCCAATGATATGTTAAGTGAATTTGATTTCTTTAAGAGATAGAGAATTCTGTTTTGCTCTTAGAACATTTTTAAGTTGTGTCATTTAGAGGGCTATAGAAAAGATACATGATTGATAGCAATTTTATTTTTCCATTTTAATAGCTAGTAAATCAAAATCTCGGAGAAGGCAATGGCACCCCACTCCAGTACTCTTGCCTGGAAAATCCCATGGACGGAGGAGCCTGGTGGGCTGCAGTCCATGGGGTCACTAAGAGTCGGACACGACTGAGCGACTTCACCTTCACTTTTCACTTTCATGCACTGGAGAAGGAAATGGCAACCCACTCCAGTGTTCTTGCCTGGAGAATCCCGGGGACGGGGGAGCCTGGTGGGCTGCCATCTATGGGGTCGCACAGAGTCGGACACGACTGAAGCGACTTAGCAGCAGCAGCAGCAGCAAATCAAAATCTATTCACATAAAGAAGGAATTGTATTTTCCTTGTGCTAAGAAATGAGCGGGTAAATGTCTTAGTGTCATAAAAGGGATTGTTGGTGTGATGTTCTTGTTAT
The DNA here is from genome assembly GCF_023091745.1 of Budorcas taxicolor. Classification (NCBI taxonomy): domain Eukaryota; kingdom Metazoa; phylum Chordata; class Mammalia; order Artiodactyla; family Bovidae; genus Budorcas; species Budorcas taxicolor. The sequence continues at coordinate 104,812,530 of NC_068935.1, read as the reverse complement.
TAACATGAGTTAGGTATGATATATCCAAAGAAATTCTGTTTTGCAAATAAGCATTAAATAAGGCCTCCTCTAGAGAACAAAGATGACCCCTGGAATGTAGCTAGCAAGACAACCAGTAAAGATGTAAGAGTCAGAAGTTACCAGGATAAGGGTATTTCTTATGCAGGTAGAAAATTCTTTTTTCCCAAAGTCATAAGATTGTGCCTATCAACAAAACAGATGTCTCAGGAAGAAATTTTAAAGCGAGTAAAAAATTTCATCCTGAGCATGAAGAGTTTGTGTACTCATTTGTTAGAAATGCCATCGCAAACTCAATTTATTATTTTTTATTTTGATTAACAATATGTCTTTGTTCCTCTTTCTTTCTCCCTTCCCCATGTTGCTTAGCACCCATTATCGGTGATGTCAGGAGGAAGGGAAAAAGAAAGGATTAAAAAATACCACAGAATAATTTATCAGAAGGAGTACTTCCTGAATGCACTGTAATTTTGCTCTCAAGTAAGAATTTTAAACCTTCACTGAGTGATTCTTTGTCTCCTGGGAAAAGGAGGTTTCCCTTCCTGGGTGGGTCAGCACTCCCGTCTGCCTCACACCAGACCATCCCTCATCGTAACTGCGGCTATTATGGTGCTAGTTGAAAAGACCCTGGATTTATGCTGTACAGCATGGGCAAATGGGACACCGGCCTGTAAAGTTTGATTGATCGGATCTATAGGAGGCCGTCTGAATGCCACCGAGGCGTGTGGCTGGTGTTCCTTAGTCCCTGCAGCAAGCTGCCATGGTGGGGCTGAGCTGGGCCACTTCAGGCGGCCTGTACTTCTCAACCTTACTCAGCTTAGCTGTGGTGACACAGGCCAGGGGCAGTGCAAGCTGTTTGGGGCTGTGTGCTAACCATGAATGACAGATACCTTTGCCCCTGGCTCGTGCTTCCCAGTGGTAGATTCTTAACTAGAAACAGTGGGAAAACCACCCTTCTCCTCCAAAGGGGACTGCAGAGGTGAGGCCTGACTTGTATTTCACATTGTAATGAAAAGATGGTTACATGCCAGCAGGATATTAAAACTATAAATACTGTAAAAGATGACTTGGCAAACACTGTTTCCTCAGAGCAGTCTTTTCTTATGCCTCAGACTGGGTGAGGACCCTCTGTTATATAATGTCCTGATTTCTTCCTTTGTGGCATTCACAGGTATTGTCATAAATGAATGCATTATTTAATTATTTCTTGTGCTAAGTCACTTCAGTCATGTTTGACTCTCTGCGACCCTGTGGACAGCAGCCCATCAGGCTCCTCTGTCCATGTGACTCTCCAGGCAAGAATACTGGAGTGGGTTGCCATTTCACTTATTTCTTATTGGCCCCCAAACATTTAATGTTAATTCCATATGGATAAAGATCTCTCTGTCATGCTTCCTAACACTCAGGGCAAAATACAATTTTAGCCCTGCCCTGCCCTCCCCTCCCCTTTCCTTCTCTCCCCTTGCCTTCATGAATAATTTAGTCCTAAAGCCATTAGGTAGGGGCAGAACAGGATAGGTGTCCCTGGTGACAAGGGGAGTGGCTGTGGAGGCCTACACCTGGATGTCAGAGTCCTTGCATGGGGAGGATGGCATCCATGCCCTCACACAACCGGAGGAAGGGCCTCTATAACTTACATCCTGTACCAGGAAACTCTTGGCCTACTCAGCCACTGTGGGAAGCAGGGAGAGGGCCATCAAATTTTGAGTGCAATTAGACAAAACATCTGTTAGACTGATTTTTTTTTCGTTGTTTCAACCAGTTCTTGTGGCCTTGTAGAGACAGACCATTAGTTAATTTAGTCTGATGGCCAGTAGTGTATGTGCTAATTGAATTTTTGACTGGATGTTTGGGAACCATAAAAAGATATGTGTGTGTGTGTGTGTGTGTGTGTGTGGTGTAACAAAAAGACCACAGCCTTTGAAATCAGACAGATTTAGCTTTAGCCTCAGTTTCCTCATTAATATAATAGGAATGATAATAGATTTGCTTGCAGAATTATGTTAATTACATAAAATAAGCTGTCCATATTCATTCATTATAGACTCTTGACATAAGATGCTCAAAGACAGGGGTGCTTCATATTTTTTGTGTCATGGACCCCCTTGACAGTCTTGTGAACCCTATGGATACTTTCTTAAAAGAATGTTTTTAAGATGCTTCAAAAGTATACAGAATTAAAAAGGGAACCAACTACATTGAAATATGGTTATCAAAATATTAGTAAACACACTAGTGATATAGTAATTTATATGTTCTATTGATATATTCAATGGCAAGATCTAGTGACAGATCCCATAACTGCCAAAATTTTGAGGCAGAGATGGTCATAAACGATACACTGAGATATTCTGAACAACTGTAATGATACAAACAAATCTGTGATATTTATTGGTAGCAAAGACATAACAACTACTATTAAAACTGGGGTCTGTTTCCTATACTTATAAACAAACAAATGCTACATTTTAGTTAGCGGTTAGCTTCTATAAAAATGTCAGAGTTTTCCCATCTAAGTTCACAGATCTCTGAATGCTAGTGTCAAATTTCTCCATGGAGTTCAGGTTTAAAACCCTGATTCAAACTAACATTGGGCTTCCCTGGTGGCTCAGTGGTAAAGAATCCTTCTGCCAGTGCAGGAGACGTGGGTTCAATCTCTGGGTCGGGAAGATCCCCTGGAGAAGGAAATGGCAACCCACTCCAGTATCCTTACCTGGAGAATCCCACGGGCAGAGGAGTCTGGCGGGCTAGAGTCCATGGGGTCACAAGAAAGTCGGATATGACTTAGCAACTAAACAATAAGATACTGCTGACTTACAGAAATCTTTTTACGCCTCTCACCTTTTCTGAAAGTTAGTACACAGAGCCTCTCTGATGGCTGAAGAACTTTCTGCCCTCTAACTGCCATCATGGGTTTGTCTTCACCTGGGGATTCTGGAGCCAAGTCCTGAGGCCACCTGCGTCCCCCTCTGTTGTATATTTGATGTGCCAGGGCCTGACCCAGTGGAGCCTGGGTATGCTTAGACCTTTGAAATGTCCAAAACAAGGTGCCTCTGCTTGCTCATTGAGGCCATGTGTATGCCCAGCATTCTTTATGCTTTCTAATTCCCATCATTTGCCAAGCCGGCTAGGCTTGCTTCTGAGGAAATTCTAATGTAGCCATAGCCACTTGTGTTAAAAAATGATCTCCCTTGCCTCCAGCAAACTATTTGTCCTCTGAACTTTATTTATAAACACCCCCATGGTTAAGGCATCTGTTTCTTCACATTCATTTCCCCAGCTCTGGTCTTCCTAGCCCAGAAGGACAGTTTCAGCCTGTGGGTAGGCCAGGTGAGAGAAGCAGGTAGCCTGTGAATGAGGCTGGGTAAAGAAAGGCTCACCACAGGCCCCACCGAACAGACAGATGGAAATGTCAGGGAAGCGCTCTTTCCGTCCTCACCTCCTCTGGAGGTTCGGGGGAAGTAAAACTGAAACGTGATTTTTGCCTCTGCTCAGGCTGTAGAAACAAAGGAGGTGGAGCAATGAAGAATCCCAGAAGAAAATAAAAGCCCCAGTTTCTACATCAGAAAAAAAAAAAAGCGACAAAAGTTGGAAGAAAATATCTCCTTGCTTTTATCATTGATAAGGATAAAGAACATATGTGGCTTTTTCTGCTTGGAAGCTGGCCTCTCACGTCAGCTCAGAATCTCATGTCAGCTTGGAAGAAATGATAAAGAAACAACACAGACTTTGCAACTTTGCAGTTCAGTTCAGTTGCTCAGTCGTGTCCGACTCTGCGACCTCATGATTTGCAGCATGCCAGGCCTCCCTGTCCATCACCAACTCCCAGAGTTTACTCAAACTCATGTCTATCGAGGTAGAGATGCCATCCAGCCATCTCATCCTCTGTCGTCCCCTTCTGCTCCTGCCCTCGATCCCTTTCAGCATCAGAGTCTTTTCCAGTGAGTCAACACTTTGCATGAGGTGGCCAAAGTATTGGAGTTTCAGCTTTAGCATCAGTCCTTCCAATGAACACCCAGGACTGATCTCCTTTAGGATGGACTGGTTGGATCTCCTTGCAGTCCAAGGGACTCTCAAGAGTCTTCTCCAACACCACACTTCAAAAGCATCAATTCTTCGGTGCTCAGCTTTCTTCACAGTTCAACTCTCACATCCATACATGACCACTGGAAAAACCATAGCCTTGACTAGACGGACCTTTGTTGGCAAAGTAATGTCTCTGCCTTTGAACATGCTATCTAGGTTGGTCATAACTTTCCTTCCAAGGAGTAAGCGTCTTTTAATTTCATGGCTGCGGTCACCATCTGCCGTGATTTTGGAGCCCAGGAAAATAAAGTCTGACACTGTTTCCATTGTTTCCCCATCTATTTCCCATGAAGTAATGGGACCGGATGCTATGATCTTCATTTTCTGAATGTTGAGCTTTAAGCCAACTTTTTCACTCTCCTCTTTCACTTTTATCAAGAGGCTTTTTAGTTCCTCTTCACTTTCTGCCATAAGGGTGGTGTCATCTGCATATCTGAGGTTCTTGATATTTCTCCCAGCAATCTTAATCTCAGCTTGTGCTTCTTCCAGCCCAGCGTTTCTCATGATGTACTCTGCATAGAAGTTAAATAAACAGGGTGACAATATACAGCCTTGACATACTCTTTCTCCTATTTGGAACCAGTCTGTTGTTCCATGTCCAGTTCTAACTGTGGCTTCCTGACCTGCACATAGGTTTCTCAAGAGGCAGGTCAGGTGGTCTGGTATTCCCATCTCTTTCAGAATTTTCCACAGTTGATTGTGATCCACACAGTCCAAGGCTTTGGCATAGTCAATAAAGCAGAAATAGATGATTTTCTGGAACTCTCTTGCTTTTTCGATGATCCATCGGATGTTGGCAATTTGATCTCTGGTTCCTCTGCCTTTTCTAAAACCAGCTTGAACGTCTGGGAGTTCACGGTTCATGTATTGCTGAAGCCTGGCTTGGAGAATTTTGAGCATTACTTTACTAGTGTGTGAGATGAGTGCAATTGTGTGGTAGTTTGAACATTCTTTGGCATTGCCTTTCTTTGGGATTGGAATGAACACGGACCTTTTCCAGTCCTGTGGCCACTGCTGAGTTTTCCAAATTTACTGGCATATCGAGTGCAGCACTTTCACAGCATCATCTTTTAGAATTTGAAATAGCTCAACTGGGATTCCATCACCTCCAGTTACTGTTGTTATGTCCATCTCTGTATCTAGTAGCTGAGCTTTTCACAAACTCCTTCATGCCTCTTTTGGGAAGGAAGTGGAAGAAACTGGGTCACTTGGAGCTGAAAGCAGAGAAGGGAGAGAAGTGTAGTTTTGTGCTGGAGAGGCCTGGGCAAGGACTCCCTGAGGTAGCTTCTCGATGTATTACATTAACAGTGCAAACTGTTCACTGAGAGAGCAGAGAGGGCTCTTGGCAGGCAGGAGAGGAAAAAGATGGTATGCTAGACAGCTTCCAACTCTGTCTGAGGAAAGGATTGCCCTCCCCCCCGCACCCCGCCTAAGGCACCAAGCATTAGTAGCAGTTCCAGGCCCCTGGGTAAAAGAGGACAGAAGGAAGAGAGGATGATTAATTAAAAATGCAGGCTGACCCTGAAATGATCAAATGAGCACTAATGACTCCCATAGCTTCCTTGGTAGAAAAGAAATTATGCTAAATGCTTAGAACCACCACGAAGGTCCCTATCAGGCTACTTTTCTGACTTTTCTAGTTTGGCTAAAATCTCATGCCTGATTTTTACCATGCAACATAGTCAAATTTCAGGCCTTTGGAAATGTCAGTGTGTTTATCTGTAAGATAAACTTTCTCTGACAATAGTTATAGCTATCCTCAGTCAAGGACATGTTATACAACCGAAGTGGGGGCCTTCTGAGACAGAATGAAGGGGAAGATTCTGTAACCCCGACACTGAGATCTTTCCTCTTCTTCTGTTTCTTTAAGCAATGTTGCCATTTTCTATGGACAAAAGCCATACTTCTTCACTGTAGATCATTAAGTACATAAAGGGAAGAAGAGAGAAAGGGAAAATGTAGCCTCTAGTTTTACCACCCAGAACTGCCCGTGGTTAACAGCTTATCTTCTTTATTTCTTCTCTTTCCTTGGTTTCAATTTTGTCTATAACATTATTGATTAGATTAGATTTATTTAAAGCTATTTGTTGATGGGAAGAGAAACTGATAGAGGTCACTCCTTTGGCTTCAGGTTGCTCACAGTTCAGTGCATCACACAGTTGGTCACTTGCCTGACTTCCCCCATTGGATGATGAGTAACTTGATTGCTACAAGCAGTTAGACCCTCCTGCTTGGCGCCCCTTGCCATTTGGATGGCCCTCTCTTATCATATTGTCAGTTCTTGAAGTGCTATTTTTTTCAAAGACCATTCTTTTAACCAACAAGTTTCAGCTCCTACTTTAGGTCAGGGCCAATGCCAGCTGCTTTAACATACTTTATTTTATATAGTTTGGCTCATTTTTATATTCTTAGGGTGGGGCCAGTGCCTGGCACCCAGGAAGTTGAATCTTAAAACTAAGGTATTTTGGAAGGAATGTGAGCACTGGAGTTAGACTGGGTTTGAATCCCAGCCCTTCTGTATAGCTGTGTGACCTTGGGCCAGGGGTTAAACCTCTCTAAGCCTCAATGTCCTCATTTGTAAAATAGGTATAATACAGTCTTCAATAGAGGCCCATGGTGAAGATGAAACAAAATGATAAATGGAAAATTGTGGCTCATGCTATGTGTTTCATACATAGAAAATAAATGAATGAATGAAAAAACAATGAATGACTGATTAGAGTCCAAGAAATCAATCCAAGGGCTACTCTGTATGTTTACATGGAAAAAGAGGAAGAACTGAGACTCAGCCTTTGGGCCCCAGGGCCTTCAGTCTCTCCCCTTCAAACCTGGTCTCAGGAGAGGTACTAACATGAGCCACTGAATTTTAGGTGTGAGTTTAAATGGACATGCCTCTCTGAGAAACATTTGCATTTTCAATCAAATTTCTAACTGTCTTGTTTAAGTAATGTTTTAGAAAATTTTAGAAGGTTCACAGTTTCCCCTGGAGCCCATTTGTGAACCCTCTGCCACCCATTAAGGACCCCTTATGTCTCAACAAGTATTGATTGGGAGGTCACAGAGAAGTGATGAGAGACTTGTCTGGTAGGATGTATTTTAATTGCAAGCAAATCAAGATACAATTTTAGTAATTGAGGCAGGAAGCAATAACTGCCTGTACTCTGGTGGTGCCCATCTGTGTGGAAAGGAAAAACAGATTCCAGAGAGCTTAAACGGTGAGAGTTGAGCATTGTGAGGTCTAACCAGATGTGAGGAGAGAGACAAAAAGAACAATTCGGAGAGACTCTTAGCTTCAAACCTGAGCAGCTGAGGTAATGGCACTTCCCCTGGGACCTATAAGATAGCACAGAGGGGAGCTGGCTCTCTGGGTGAATAGGTGATAAATATTGTTGTGCATGTTTACATGCATAGTCAGTTGCTCAGTTGCGTCTGACTCTGCTACCCTATGGACTATAGCTTGCCAGGCTCCTCTGTTCATGGAATTTTCTACGTGAGAATACTGGAGTGAATTGCCATTTCCTACTCCAGTTGTAGCCATGAAGAATTTGCAGTGGTTGGGAAGCAGCCAGGGTAGGGGGGATATCTACCAAGCAGTTGTCATTGTTCAGTCACTCAGTCATGTCTGATTCTTTGTGACCACATGCACTACAGCACATGAGGCTTCCCTGTCCTTCACCATTTCTCCCAGAGTTTGCTCAAATTCATGTCCATTGAGTCATGATGCCATCCAACCATCTCATCCTCTGTCGCCCCCTTCTCTTCCTGCCCTCAATCTTTCCCAGAGGGAACGAGTCAGCTCTTCACATCAGGGGGCCAAAGCATTGGAGCTTTAACTTTAGCATCAGTCCTTCCAATGAATATTCAGGGTTGATTTCCATTAGGATTGACTCATTCAATCTCCTTGCTGTCCAAGGGACTCTCAAGAGTCTTCTCCAACACCACAGTTCAAAAGTATCGATTCTTCAGTGCTCAGCCTTCTTTATAGTCCAACTCTCACATTGGTACATGACTACTGGAAAAACCATAGCTTTCACTAAACAGACCTTTGTTGGCAAAGTGATGTCTCTGCTTTTTAATATGCTATCTAGGTTTGTCATAGCTTTCCTTCCAAGGAGCAAGCAGTTAGAAATGCAAGGTCCTCAGATGGCTTCACAGCTAAGTTCTGCAAAAATTTATAGAAGAGCTAACACCTATCCTACTGAAACTCTTCCAGAAAATTGCAGAGGAAAGTAAACTTCCAAACTCATTCTATGAGGCCACTATTACCCTAATACCAAAACCAGACAAAGATGCCACAAAAAGAGAAAACTACAGGCCAATATCACTGATGAACATAGATGCAAAAATCCTTAACAAAATTCTAGCAAATGGAATCCAGTAGCATATTAAAAAGATCATACATCATGACCAAGTGGGCTTTATCCAGGGATGCAAGGATTCTTCAATATTTGCAAATCAATCAATGTGATACACCACATTAACAAATTGAAAGATATAAACCATATGATTATCTCAATAGATGCAGAGAAAGCCTTTGACAAAATTCAACATCCATTTATGACAAAAACACTCCAGAAAGCAGGCATAGAAGGAACATACCTCCACATAATAAAAGCCATATATGATAAACCCACAACAAACATTATCCTCAATGGTGAAAAATTGAAAGCATTTCCCCTGAAGTCAGGAACAAGACAAGGGTGCCCACTCTCACCACTACTATTCAACATAGTTTTGGAAGTTTTAGCCACAGCAATCAGAGAAGAAAAAGAAATAAAAGGAATCCAGATTGGAAAAGAAGTAAAACTCTCCCTGTTTGCAGATGACATGATCTTCTACATAGAAAACCCTAAAGACTCCACCAGAAAATTACTAGAGCTAATCAATGAATATAGTAAAGTTGCAGGATATAAAATCAACACACAGAAATCCCTTGCATTCCTATACACTAATAATGAGAAAGTAGAAAAAGAAATTAAGGAAACAATTCCATTCACCATGGCAATGAAAAGAATAAAATACTTAGGAATATACCTACCTAAAGAAACTAAAGACCTATATATCGAAAACTATAAAACACTGATGAAAGAAATCAAAGATGACACAAATAGATGGGGAAATATACCATGTTCATGGATCAGAAGAATCAATATGGTGAAAATGAGTATACTACCTAAAGTAATCTATAGATTCAATGCAATCCCTATCAAGCTACCAACAGTATTTTTCAGAGGACTAGAACAAATAATTTCACAATTTGTATGGAAATACAAAAAACCTCGAATAGCCAAAGCATCTTGAGAAAGAAGAATGGAACTGGAGGAATCAACCTGCCTGACTTCAGGCTTTACTACAAAGCTACAGTCATCAAAACAGTATGGTACTGGCACAAAGACAGAAATATAGATCAATGGAACAAAATAGAAAGCCCAGAGATAAATCCATGCACCTATGGACACCTTATCTTTGACAAAGGAGGCAAGAATATACAATGAAGAAAAGACAATCTCTTTAACAAATGGTGCTGGGAAAACTGGTCAACCACTTGTAAAAGAATGAAACTAGAACACTTTCTAACACCATACACAAAAATAAACTTACAGTGGATTAAAGATCTAAATGTAAGACCAGAAACTATAAAACTCCTAGAGAACACAGGCAACACACTCTCTGACGTAAATCATAGCAGGATCCTCTATGACCCACCTCCCAGAGTAATGGAAATAAAAGCAAAAATAAACAAATGGGACCTAATTAAACTTAAAAGCTTGTGCACAACAAAGGAAACTATAAGCAAGGTGAAAAGACAGCCTTCAGAATGGGAGAAAATAATAACAAATGAAGCAACTGACAAAGAATTAATCTAAAAAAATATACAAGCAACTCCTGCAGCTCAATTCCAGAAAAATAAGCGACCCAATCAAAAAATGGGCCAAAGACCTAAACAGACATTTCTCCAAAGAAGACATACAGATGGCTAACAAACACATGAAAAGATGCTCAACATCACTCATTATCAGAGAAATGCAAATCAAAACCACAGTGAGGTACCATCTCACACCAGTCAGAATGGCTGCTATCAAAAAGGCAATAAATGCTGGAGAGGGTGTGGAGAAAAAGGAACCCTCTTACACTGTTGGTGGGAAGGCAAACTAGTACAGCCACTATGGAGAACAGTGTGGAGATTCCTTAAAAAACTGGAAATAGAACTGCCTTATGACCCACCAATCCCACTGCTGGGCATACACACCAAGGAAACCAGAATTGAAAGAGACACATGTACCCCAATGTTCATCGCAGCACTGTTTATAATAGCCAGGACATGGAAGCAACCTAGATGTTCATCAGCAGATGAATGGATAAGAAAGCTGTGGTACATATACACAATGGAATATTACTCAGCTATTAAAAAGAATGCATTTGAACCAGTTCTAATGAGGTGGATGAAACTGGAGCCTATTATACAGGATGAAGTAAGCCAGAAAGAAAAACACCAATACAGTATATTAACACATATATATGGAATTTATAAAGATGGTAATGATGACCCTATATGTGAGACACGCAAAAGAGACACAGATATAAAAAACAGACTTTTGAACTCTGTAGGAGAAGGCGAGGGTGGGATGATTTGAGAGAATAGCATTGAAACATGTATATTATCATATGTGAAATAGATCACCAGTCCAGGTTCAATGTATGAGACAGGGTGCTCAGGGCTGGTGCACTGGGATGGCCCTAAGGAATGGGATGGGGAGGGAGGTAGGAGGGAGGGTTAGGATGGGGAACACATGTACACTTATGGCTGATTCATGTGAATGTATGGCAAAAACCACCACAATATCGTAAAGTAATTAGCCTCCAATTAAAAAAAAAAAAAGGAAAGAAATGCAAGGTCCTACAGGAAAATGGTTCCTTTCAGCACTGACGACATTGTGATTCTATGATGACTGGGCGGTGGGGGAGGGATAGGGCCAGAACTTTGATTTGGAAATCTTCATCTCACCATGTGAGATGGGAGGAGCCAGGAAGGTGAATACATTGCCTTAGAAAAACAATGTGGAAAAATTCATATAGGACCAGGTACTGAATTTTGAAATAAAGCCAATTTTAGGGTCCAAACTACAAGAAATTAAGAGAGAGAGAGAGAGAGATTGCCAAACAGGGGGATATCTCAGCAAAGAGTGGACTACCCAGCCAGAAGAACGAGGACACAAGCACATTTCAAAAGAGTGAGACAGATGGAGACTAAGAGGGGCCTTACCTCCTGCTGATGCTGAGCCATGAGCTGAGATCCTGCCCAGGAGAAGGAGAGGGGGAAGCTCAGGGAATTCAGAGTTTGTTTGAGTTTTAATCTGGATGACTGAGAAAATCACTGAAGTGTCTGACAGCCCATTAGTGATCAGACTATGTTTTCTGCTTCAGACAGATGGGAGTACCAGATAGAATTTAAGCCCAGTTTATAGGAAATTTTTAAAAGGTACAATTTTGTATAACTTGAGTGACTATAAAATTCATACTGTCCAAACCATAATAGCTTGAATGCAGAGAAATACCTATTGTCTTTTCTCTTGACAGGTGTATTGATAAAGCACCCTTCCATTATCTGATTTGATTTTCCTCATGAAACAGGCAAAGCAGGTATCAAAGTTCCGTTTTACAGATGTGGAAACTGAGGCTTGGAAAGAGAAAGGAACATTGCCAAAGTCACAGGGTTTGTGAGTGACCATGCAAGAACAATAACCCAGGGCTTAGGCTGCTGAGTCAGAGTTTCTTCTATACCAGAACCTCTTTTAAGGATAAGGGCAGGGTTTCTTAACAGCCCCTTAGGAAAAATCTATTCAGTTTATTTCTTTCAGGTTACATAACCCAAGTGATAGAATCTAAAGGATCTTTGGGGTTAATGTGCTGACAATTGTGCTTATTAATTGTTGTAAAATAGGAGTGTTGCATGTGTGTGTGTGCGTGTGCATGCATTTTGGATAAGAAAATTCAAAGATGATTTTGAACCATGGGCCTTTCAGCAGCTCTCAAAGTATAGGATAAGGTAGCAGTCAAAAGCACTGGCTTTCTATGTGAATCTGGACACATTCTCTCCCTTCCCTTTGCCTCTGCTTGTTACCTGTAAAATGAGGATGATAATACCTATTTTGTAGGGAGGCTAAGAAGATTAAATGGGGTCATTTGCATAAAGTCCCTGGCTCTCAGATCTTCCTGTTGTGAGCACACCACACCCTGTGGCCAATACAAGCAGTACCTGGTGGAAGGCCGCCCAAGATGATTGCTCTCCTTTCAGGTCCCAGATCATGTTAGGGGGACTTGAGCTGCTCAGGTATGACAAGCTGTGGCCTGGAGCTTGGCCAACTTCCTAGCCCCTGCTTGAACCTTGTGGAAAAGCTAATTAGGGCAAAATAGGGAGCGACAGATACAAAAGTAGGGCTTGGGAAAATTATCCAGCTGGATGTCATAGAGAGACTTGCTTCACAAAAGAGAATTTTTTCTGGAAAAAAAAATTGACTACCTTTTAAGAAGGTTAACAGCAAGGGCTGGATGTTCCATGGTATTTTTGACCAGCCCTTTCCAAGTAATGGCTACAATTCTCCTCAGGCAATGAATCCATGAGGGCAGAGAGTTCAGGGAGACCAAAAGGGAGATAAAGAAGGAACTTGATGCTGACAGCCATGGAGTGGGCAGGAAGCTGCCCCAGCCCTGGAGAGAGAGGCGGGACTCTTGAGGGCTTTCTAGGGACTGCGGGCATTCAGAGAAGGAGCTGGAAGGAAGAGAACTCTGTGGGGGAGGGAGGAGGGCGTGAAGAGGTATCAGAAACCTTAATGTTTCCATCAGTTTTAGATAAAATGTAACAGATTTTCCTGCATGACTCTAAAGCTGGCTAAGGAGATAGTCTTCGAAAGATAAGCTTGGAAATTAGTTGGAAGAAAGCAAAGGGGGACCTTCCAAGGAGATACACACAGAAGGGAGTCAGTCCCTGAACTTCTGTCAAGATGTCGTCCTTATTACATCCTGGTTCATGGCAGGGGCCCAGTAAATAATTGCTGGCGAAACCCATGAATTATATATACCTCACACTGGCCATTGGAGGTAAAACCTCCGTTTGGTTCACAGGTAGAATGAAAGGCTGGACCAGCCCTGCCAGTTTGACTTGAGCTAAATGAAACCATGCCCTGAGAAAGAAGTGACTTAGAAAAATAGAAATCATTACTGTGCCATTTATATTGCACCTCTTGAGGTGGGTTACATCTCCCTGCTCTCCTGATCTAGATAGCAGGGGGAAATAGGAAAGTGTGGGCCAGGCAGGGCCGAGAGAACTGTAGTGCCCTTTTTCTGTCAAAACTTCCTTTGCTCAGTGACTAAGCTTTTCCCGTCAAACGTGTTGTCAGTTTACATCTATGCTTCTTCTAGAGGTGTTTGCATTTTAAGCTTCTTTTACAGTGAAAAAAAAAAAAAAAAAAGATAAGCATGTCCCTGGCTAAAGGGATTTCTGACATTAGGGAGCAGGTTGGGAAGGTTTTGTGAGTAAGCATGAGGTCTCCCGGAGTCTTGGAGGATGGGCTGTTGCTGCCCATTGAACCCCCATTGCAGCTGGGCCTGATCAGTACACTTGCGAGAGTCTCTAGGCCCTAGCAGCCCTGAGTACAGTACTTTGGTCTTTCTATCATTAACTTTGGTTGGAGAAGACAGTTCACCTGCCTTTGGACTGCTTAGCTGGGTAAGGGTAGCCCGCTGGAATAGAATTCAGAAGGGGCCGATTTTACTCTTCTAGCATCAGAGTCCTGAGTGCCCTCAGGAGAGCATGGTGCCGGCTCAATCCTAGTCATCTTTCAGCAACCAACCAGTCTGTGCCTTCTGGTTTCTTCTCAAGCCCTGGCTTGCCCTACTCCTCATCGAGATCTCCTTTCTCTTTCATGTAGTGGTATCTATAGTCTATATCAGCAATTTTCATAACTGGTTATATGCCTGAATCACCCAAGAAACTTACACAATATTGGGGATAATAGTTCCTGCTTATTACATGCTGGGCATTGTTCTGAGGAGCCTGTGTATGTTAACTCATTCATTCTCACAACCACCTTGTGAAATAAGATTCCTCTTAGTGTCACTACTTTGCAGATAAGAAAACTGAGGCTCAAAGGGGTGTGGTCCCCTGATGTGCATCACAGCTATGATGGTGTCAAGATTCAAAATGGAGAGTATGCCTTCAGAGTTCATGCTCCCTACCACTCCACCCCACTCTCAAGAGTCTGCTTTTCAGAATCCTAGTACTGACCTCCCAACTCAAGAGCTCCTTGGAGCAGAGAAAGAGCAAGATGTTTATTTTTAACACTTCACAGGAGACTCTGATGTGAACCAAAAGATGAGGCTTGTTGTAAATAATGAGAACTAATTCTATACTTGGCCAGGGGAGAATATGTAGAATTTTCCAGGAGCTGGTAAATGCCCTGTAAGTGTCAAGTTTCTAGGACAGAGGGCAGCCCACCCTTACCTTCTCCTTCTGGAGAACAGAGACTATACCTTTGTTCATTCATTCATTCAACAAAATGTGACAGGAAGCCTACTATGTGCCAGGTACTGTTCTAGATCCTGGGGAACATGGAGGTTATATTCTATATGAGGGAGGCAGACACTGAGCAAATGAATGTATAACCTTCCATGTAGTGATAAGTGCTACGAAAAACAGAAATTCAGGTGAAAAGATAGATGGTGGAGTGGGGAACATGTGGATGACTTTAGATAAAGGAATTTGGGGAGACCTCTCTGGTAAGGTAACATGTGAGCAGAGACCTGAATGAAGTCAGGAAGGAAGAAATGCAAATGTAAGGGAAGAGTGAGCTAGGCAGAGAAAATGGAAAGTGCAAAGGCCCTGTGGTGGGAGCAGCTCAGGTAGGTTTAAGGGCCATCAGGAAGGCCAGAGTAGCTGGAGTGTTCTGGGACATCCCAAAGTTTAGGATAAGGAGAAGTGAGGGGGATTCAGGGAGGTGAGAACTGTGTCAGAGGCTGCCAAGGCTGAGCCAGATGAGATGGAGCACAGGTTACTGTGCTTGACAACACAGAAGTCACTGGTGGCCTGGGGGAGGAGAATTTCAGTGGAGTGAGCGAGGCCGGAAGCCAGACTGGAAAGGGATCCAGAAAACCTAGAAGGGAAAGTGGAGGCAGCAAACTTGACTGATTTCATTTTAGTTTCACTATAACCTGGAGCAAGGAAATTGAGCAGTAGCTGGCAGTGACAATGGGGTCAAGAGAGCTTGTTAAAGGTGGGCCGCACTTCAGAATGTTTATAGGCAGATGGTGCTTACCCATTCAGAACGGGAAATTGGTGATGGCAAGCAGAGCATCTCTGAAGAGCTGAGAACCAATAGGATTCCAGAGCACAATGGGAGGAGTTGATCTAAGGGTGTTGTGAGAAGACCCCATACAAGGCAATGTGGAGCAGAGTGTTGAGATGCAGGGAGGTGGAAATAGTTGGTGGTCAGTTCATGTGTGATTTCAGTTCTCATGACTTCAGTTTTCTCAGTAAATAAGAAAGAAGGCCCTGAGCCAAGAGCAAGGAGGGAGTCCTCTATCCTGTTCTACTGTGTGGAAGAGCCAAGAATTTTAATTTAAAAGTTATCCTTATAGGTTTATCTTTTAGATACATTAGTAATCACTATAACATTTATATGAGTTTTCAAGCACAATTTTTGGGGGAACTCAGCAATTTCAGGCATGCATGGTCTTTGAGGAAGTTCTCTTCACAATCAAAACTAAAAGCACTGGTCTCCACCTCCCCCAAGAAAACATCAGATAGGGTCTTGTTAACATTATAACATGAATTTGAAACAGTTATTCTTGTTTTTTTTTTTTTTCTCTAGTTTTGGCCGTTTTGCCTTTTTTTTTTTTTTTGTAGATATTGATAACATTCACTTCATTCATTTTCGTCTCATTTCAGAAATCATATGAGAACCCACTATGAATCCTAGTGTTTCTAGCTCATTCTCTGACACACTTTAAAAATGCTCCTTTAATTGACACTTTAGTAGATATCCCTGCCTTGTTTTTCCTGATACAGTGGTTGTCAGACTTGAATGCATAGCAATATCCCAGGGAGGGTTTGTTAAAACCTAGTGCTGGGCCCCACCTCCAGAGTTTCTGATTCTGTAGGTCTTGGGTGGGGGTCCCAAGATCCTGTACTTCTGACCTGTTCTCCGGGGCTGCTGCTGTTGCCAGGCTGTGGACACACTTTGAGAGCCACTGCCCTAAGCGCTTCTGTTTATAGTCTCTTCCAGTCGTTTTGAGGCAGACTAGGCAGCTGCAGGGTCTCTCTCTGGACCTGCAGGAGTGATGGGGAGGATGAGAGAAAGGAGGACAGCTCACCAGCTTGCTCCACCCCTCTCTCTTCCCCATAGAAGCTCTGGAGCCACCCCTGACAGAGGAGACCCTGGACTGGGTGGACCTTTGGTCGCCCCCGCAAGCATCTCTGATAATTCTCCTATCTGTCCTAGCCTGAGAGCAGTCATGACTACAGCATCCCAGGATGCTTTCATCTTTCAAGTCCTGATTCCTAGTGCCCCTTCCCACCCTCCTCTCACCCACATCGCCCGGCCCTGCTCAGATCCCTGATCTCTGGCTTCCCCCTGTCTGCTGCCAGTTGCTCCCAGTGAGCTCTTGGTACAGGATGGATGGGCCTTCATAATAACCCTGGCAGGCAGCTGTGGGGCCAGGGCCTCCCCTTTGAGGCTGGTGTGTCTTTGATTTCTCGACAGATTAGCAGCACACAGAAGCAAAGCCCGTGTAAAAGGCTGGAGTAAAAGGACCAGCTCACCACATGACGTGTGCCTGTAGTATACCGTGACTGGCAGGTAAGGGGAAAAGCTATTTGCAGCGCCCAGCAAGCTCAACGGTTGTTCTGAAGAGCCTGCACAGCCTAAAAATACCACAAAGGGTGGGAGGGAGAGAAAGGAAACTTTAGCATGGAATATTTAAAAAAAAATTAAAAATAGAAAGGCTTTAGTAAATGAGAGTCACCAGTCGCCGTGCCACTCCCCACCTACAAGGCTTTTAGGATTCCCAGCAGCCAGCCAGTAGCCGACGTGACAGGAACAGTGAAGTTATTTCGGGGAACGGAGTCAGGCCACCCGTAGATGGATGGCGGAAGCAAGGGCGGAGAGATGAAAGCGCCACGTGGTGGGCTGAACTGATTGGGATTGACAGTAAACTGGTCTGGAAATTAATGAGATCCAATAGATGTGGGGTTTGCCTCCGATTTGATGAACCGCTTTGTCAGGCTTGCTTAACCTTGGTCTCAAATCAGTGCAATTGAAAGTCAGCAACAGGACTGATTCTGCTCCTCTTCTCGTGAGAGTGCTACGATGCCACCTTAGAGCTCTTGCACTGATTCCTACTCCCTCTCCCCTCCCTACACCCTCTTCATTCATTCTGAAGCTCCAGCTTTGGTTTAGTTTCATTCCTCTTGTCTTTCTTGGGAAATGCCTAGATGAGCGAGGTAAACAAACGTCCTCCCCATGAATGAGTTACCCTGACCAAGGACCTCTTATGTAGACAGACCTGGCCTGGCATGAGCAAGATATTGAGGGACCAGAGTAATCATGTGCTAGCAGAGTCCAATGGCACCCCACTCCAGTCCTCTTGCCTGGAAAATCCCATGGATGGAGGAGCCTGGTGGGCTGCAGTCCATGGGGTCGCTAAGGGTCAGACACGACTGAGCGACTTCACTTTCACTTTTCACTTTCATGCATTGGAGAAGGAAATGGCAACCCACTCCAGTGTTCTTGCCTGGAGAATCCCAGGGACGGGGGAGCCTGGTGGGCTGCCGTCTATGGCGTTGCACAGAGTCGGACACGACTGAAGCGACTTAGCAGCAGAGTCCAGGTTTACCTTGTACCTCTGTCCACTTCTAGGAGAAAATGACACCTGGAAAATGCTCAGAATTATGCAGAGGAGGAAACTGGATTTCTGCTCTATAAGGAGTTCAGTAATTTAGCCCAAGGTGGGGCGTAGGAGTAAGTTGGGAGAGGTTGAAAAAGGGGGTACATGCTCTTAAAAAATACCTCCCTGAGGAAGCCCAGAGAGGAAACATAGACTGCAGGCTCTGGAGACAATCTGACTTATTTTTCAGTTGCCATAGAAGAGATGAAGCAGAGAGTCCCCCCAATAAATGTTGGCTAATTTCAAATAAATGAGTGATGAACTGGGCTGGCATTTGCACCCAAATCTGGGACTTAACCATCAAGGTTGTTGCATTTGGCTAAAGTGTTTTCAGTGAAGGATGTGAGGTACTGTCTTAGGGTACTATGAGGACTGACTGCTTATCACCCCAAGAGTGCCTGGGTCACACATTCCCAGCTCTCAAATTACCAACTGCATGCCAGGGGTCAGGGCCAGCTCCATGCAGGGAGACAGTTGGCAGGGCCTCTGTGCCAGCAACATGGGCTTGGCATGACCTTAAGCTGCCCTCACAGTCCAGCCCCCTCCCGCTCAGCTCTTGAGCATTGTTGTCAGGCCAATGTGTATTTGAAAACCCCTCTTCCCATGAATGAATTAGGTTAATAAGTATTAAAGGTTGTTGAATTTTCATGGCAATCTCTGAGGATTTCAAAAGACTTCATAGCATGGAGATTCTTAACATGTAAAATGTGGTATCATATGTTGTTGTTTATGGTCACTCAGTCGTGTCTGACTCTTTGCAACCCCATGAACTGTAGCCTGCCAGGCTCCTCTGTCCATGGAGATTCTCCAGGCAAGAATACTGGAGTGGGTTGCCACTTCCTTCTCCAGGGGATCTTCCCTACCCAGGGATCAATCCCTCGTCTCCCGCATTGGCAGGTGGGTTCTTTACCACTGAGCCCCCTGGGAAATCATCATATATGATGCATCAAAACCCTCTAGGAGTGTACTAGGAGGCACTTAGGTAAACAGATAATCTGGGCAAAATAACTGTCTCCTTTGGAGTTGATAGTTTAGCACTTAAGGGTTAAAATTAGCAACCTGGGCTTAGAATGGAAGACAATTTCATATGTCTTTCTATGCTACCACATGACTGTTCCTTTTCGTTATTGGATGTTCATGGTTTCACAAGCAGCAGTGGGAGGAGGATGAGGAAAGAAAAGGTGACTGAACATGTTTTTCTGTGCTTTGCATGGGGCCAAGTCTTTCATATACATGAGCATGTGCATGTATGCTAAGTCACTTCAGTTGTGTCTGACTGTTTGTGACCCCATGGGCTGTAGCTCACCAGGCTCCTCCGTCCATGGGATTCTCCAGGCAAGAATACTGGAGTGGGTTACCATGTCCTCCTCTAGGAGATTTTCCTGACCCAGGGATCGAATCCGCATCTCCTGCATTGGCAGTCGGGTGCTCTACCACTGAGCCAGCAGGGAAGCCCATACATGAGCATATCTAATTCTTAATGTTCCCTTGAGGTAGGTATTAAAAGTAATATTTTGCAATAAGGGAAACAAAAATTCAAAGAAGTGGCTAGACACTAATTTTTTGGCAGATGAATTTGACTACAAAGATCTAGTTAGTCTACATAACCACACATCAGACTGCCAACCAGATTAATCCAGAGGGCTCAGTTGATAGGCTAGAACTGCTCTGGTCAACTGCCAGAGGACAGAGCACTGAGTTATGAGATGGGAGATATCACCTTGCCCTTGATACATAATGGAAGCCTCGCATTCCTTCTTTGGTGAGCAGTAAAGCCACAGCAAAATTAAAAATAGAAAAGTTACTAGTAAAGAATAGCAAATTGTAAAGCCTAAGACACAAAAAGGTGTTTGACTCATCCTAAGGCCCTAGCTGCTGCTTCCATCCTTTTTAAATTCACCTGCTAAATGATGACAGTTGGCTCCAATGTTGAAAGAGCTCCTATAATCTTTGCAGAGTGGCTGAATGAAAAAAAAGAAAAGTTGTTTCCAAGAGTCTCAGAGTTCAAAAGGAGGACCAAGAGGTGGGAATTAAAAGGAGGTGGCTTCAAAGCTAACAGGAAGAACTTTCTAGCAAATGGGTCCCTTTTAAAGGGATGGGCTACTTCAGAATGAGCGAAGTTCTCTCCCTTGGACATGCTTAAACAGAGGCTTGGAAATACCTTGGGGATGTGGCATTGGCTAAATGGACTCTGTGGTCTCTTGGAGCCTTTAAGGATCTGAGAATCCATGATATATGGCACCAATTTTCAACTGGAAATAAATTTCATTCTTATCTGAGCCAACTCTGGTCTACTATTCAGTGCACAAAAAAGGGTTTGGGGACTAAGACCCAAGCCAAAGGAGTATGTCTGGTTCTACTTGAGGAGTTGGAGATTTAAAGGGAAGAGTGGGTGGATGTCACAAGGAGTCAGGTCTGTCCAAATTCTTTGGAGGTAGTAACTTCTGCTTACTAAAGGCAGCCCAGGTGAGAGCAGCTATGGCTGGAGCTAAACTTGATATGACTGGAGTTGATATGGTGTGGGAGGCCAAGTCATTGCCTTTAAGGTCTCTTCCAATCAAAGAATCTATGTTTTTTTTTTTTTTTTAATGAGGAGCCATTTAGGAACAGGAACAGTACTCCCTGCCAGCCTTTTCAGGTTAGAGAAACCCTCACCCTTTCCTCCAAAGCAATGTGTCTAACAAAGGAAACTGTATGCGAGTATGCGAGTCCTGTAATTTACCAATCCACTTCTGGGTACATACCCTACAGAATATATATCTGAGGGCTTTTACATCCTCCAAAAGACATCGTTAAGAATGTTCATAGCAGCTTTATTCATAATATCCCCCAAATAGAAACAACTTACAATGTACATCAGCAATGAAATGGGTGAGAAAATTGTGGTGTATTCATACAATGGGATACCATGGAGCAACAAAGACATGGTAGCTCCTGATACATGCAATGCTGATGTGTCTCATAGATGTTGAGTGAAAGAAGTAAAAATATAGATTGTATAATTTCATTTATATAAAGTCCTAACTTAGGCAAAAAATTATAGTGAGAGAAGTCTGAACAGTAGTTGTCTTTGGGAGGGTTGAGGTGGTAATTAACTGATATGGGGCATGAAGACAGTTTGGGGATAGATAGCTGGAAATGTTCTATGTCTTAATCTGATGGCAGATAGATACAAAAATTCATGTAACTGTGATCTTTCCATTTTGCTCTATATAAGTGCCTTCTCCCGCTCTTTCTTTCTTTCTAGATAATAGATACATCTGGAAAAGAAAAAAAAGAGCAGTTTTTTTTCCCATGGAGACTGGGTTATATTCTGGATTTTTTTGGCATTCCCTGTTAAAGGAAAATAAATGATCTTATGGCTTTGGTAAACTGATCTTCAACAAAAGAAAGTATTAGATTGGTACTACCGTAACCACTAAATATGAAAGATAATATAGTATTATCACATGCATTTCAAATTCTTTGAATCAAATTTTAGCTTCTAGACTTGAGTGTTACTTCCAGGTACACCTCTTACTTGTTGTACGTACTCAATGTTTTTATCTTTGGGGACTCAATATTCTCATGAATAAAATGTGGGTGATTCATTCATTCAATAAATATTGAATGCCTACCATGTGCAAGGCTAGATGTGTGGGAGAAACAGATAAATCAGCTCTCAGACTTGAGAGACTCAACTGGAACACTACATGTAAAATCACATTATAAAGAGGAAGAGTTACGGCAATGCAAGAATTTATTAAGGCATGACAATTATGGCAAATGCCCGATTCAGTGCAATAAAGTAATTCTTTACCCTGGGAAATTAATTCTTTTGCCAAAATATTATTTTCAGTCTTCTGCATATACAAACATTGGCATCTAACTGGAAATTTTACTCTTACTGAGATTTTTCAAGTTCAACAGCATCTTTAGATGTTAATGTGATATGAATCGAGGAAGATTTAACATAGAATTTAGTGTGTTGGATATAATACAGTTGTTCAGCATTTGGAAACCAAGTGTGTTTTCTGTCTAGTTGCCTTTCCATGTTCTGGAGACCTACAAAATGCATAAGTAAGTCACAAATGCAAACAGCAAGTATAATATGATACCATTTATATAGAGTTCAAAAACATGCCCAAAATGCTATCCATTGTTTCTGAATACATGCACACACATCAGTGATAGAACCATGCCTGCCTGTAAGCAGTAGGCAATTAGAGGAGAGCCATGTCTTAAATTGCATTCCTCTCCAGCAGAGCCTGAGACCAGGAGTTGAGTGTAAGGCATTTATTAACGGGTGATCCCAGGGAGTAGGAGTGAAGGAGCAAGGAGAGGGAGACAAGAAAGGGGAGGAAACCAAGAAAGGGCGTGTAATTGCGGTCATGGCTTTAGGGAAAAGGACTCAGCCCCACTTCTTAGAATTGCCTGTCCTAAGGGCATTTATACAAGGCTCTGACCCATGGGTTGATGGTTTTCCTGGGGGTGCTAATTCTCCCATACATTTGTGATTTGCTCACGAGGGTTGAGTGCATTCTTGAGGGTTTGCAGGAAAGCTTTGGAGTAAAGAAATAGAGTCATGGGTTCTGGAGGTGGGAGACTGCCAGGATGACTGAAGGCTGAAAGCCAAAGCTGTGCTGAGGGCATGCGACATGTTGCACCAATCACATCTCTTTTAAGTTCCTACCCCTGGGGAAAGATGGAAAGGAATGGGATAAGAAAGGGTTACACAGGGAACTTCAACTGGATCTTTAATGTGTTATTTCTTAAGAAAATATAGCGAAAATATTTTCCAAAAAGCTGCATGGTAAGTGTATGGGTGCTCATTACATTTTTCTTGGTGCTTTTCTGTATTCTTGAACTATTTCAAAATAAAAAAATTGGGTTGCATCAGCATTAATTTGTTTCAGGGGAGCTTTGATTGAATAATTATGCAGAGCAGTAATGTGTCAAATAGTAATATAATTTGCCACTAGTTCTTAAATTAAGTTAATGTACCTAAGTATAATTTTGATGGAATTTTGACTAACAAAATACTGAGTTTCACCCCAAATGTCATGGTTTAATTCTTATTCTAGTTGAGAAATCTCACTTGATAAACTTTTGATTGTATTTCTAGTTGTCTTAGCAGGGCACTTTGTAAACAGGGGATGATTTATCCATTTTCTGGTTGGGAAAGCCATAACTCAGAGGAATTCAGTAATTCATTCAAGATCACTCAGCAGTAGAAAGGCAGGAGAATAATGCAGGAGCTTTGCCCTTTTAATCTGCAAGTCCCTCCTTGTTTTACTCAAATCTTTGCAAAATGATCAACAGAATCATCTAGGGAGCACACAGTGGTGTGGGCACTGTGTAATTGTTTGCAGTATACGTGTATGTGATTCAGTCAACACAAGGGTATTTGATGGGGGTGAGCATAAGGTTTATAGTTTCTGCATTCCAGGATTTTATACTTTAGTGAAGATATGATGAAACATAGCTGTATTGTCTCTCCCAAGTGTGGGAAATGATCACCTTGGGTTTTACGTGCAGAACAGTAGCAGCGGCCACTGCCACCACACAGCTGTTGACTGGGCATCCACCGTGCATGCGGGCTCTTGTTAGCATTGCTCACTTCTAGACTAGCTCAAGGTTACCAAGTTCCTCTTAACTTTTCCTTAGCTTTGTGTACACTTTGTCCCCTGGGCCAACAGCACCTTGTCCAAGGGCAATTTGTTTGTAGCAGGAGGTGTTCTGAGGAGCAAGCAAACTGAAACCCCAACAACCACAATAATAACCACAAAACCCAACACAGCCCAACCTTAAGGAAACTCCCCCTTCATAAGGCCACTTTTGAGACTTCATGGCTCCACTCAAGTCAAACATTTCAAGTGGTTGAACTAGGAACTTGGACTCAGAACGTTGTTTTTCAGAAGGAACTTGCTCGCCTGTTTAAATGGTCACCAGTAAGACTGCAGAATAACAGCTGCAGACCTCTGGGCTTTTGACACTTAAAACAACTGATGGAAAATGCCTTTCGGACTCCTTGGATTTACATGAAGAAAACCCATTGCTAAATTACAGCTGAAAGAATTGTTATTCTTTCTGCCTCTTGTGGCTGAATGGCATCTTAACTGAGGCATTCTTGTGGCACAAAGGCAAGCCAACTGGCTTGGCCTCCTCTATAGACTTTCCAGCCCCATCACTGAACTCCTGAATGAATAAATATCCCCTTCAATCCTGGCTCCCTGAGAGCCACGCCCTACTTTCTCAAACTGCTCTGCAGCCGTCGGCAATTCCAGCCTTCCACTTGGTCTTTGAGTTGTCGGGGCAGGCAGTGTCAGAACTGGGGAGCTCAGAGTTAGCACAGGAAAACAAGGCACCCTGACTGCACTTCCTCACTGACAGCTCAGTCCCTCAGTGGCTACAGCGGGGACCCCGGTGGAGGAAGCTCTGCACCCGCAGTGTCTCCATCACTTCCCACTGTGGACACGGCACTGTGCTGTTTGAGTTTTTCCCCCTCCTTTGCTGGCAGATATTGTTGATGCCCTAGCGATGTCTTCTGGTTCTCAAACCATTGGCAGTCATCTGTTAGTTTCATACTGTAAACACCTGCACCCTCTCTGCCTGAGGGTGTTCTGGACCATGTTGTTCTTAGGCCTGCAGGTGGTGGGACAGGGTGAACAGGGACTAGGTGACTAGATAGACCAGAGAGTTAATGCCCCCCAGGGTGATCCTCAACCAGGGAGAGATGGGAGATGATAGGCAAATTCCCCAGCTTGAGTGGGCCTATTCTAGGGTATGTTCCTCAGGGTTTCTCAGAGGAACTTCAGCAAGATGGAGCTCCAGTTGGCCATCTACCATTAACGTACATTTATGCCTTTTCTCCCTTCCCTACTTGTTTCTCTACTCCCTCTCCAAGTTTCCTGAGATCACCTCACAAATGAACTTCTTGAATGCAAATCTTTGTCCCACGGTCTGCTTGGAGAGGAACCCAAACTAAGGTAAAGTCCCTGAAATTGTATGCACATTTTTGTTTGAGATGATGAATATGAGGAGCCTTCATTAACTTTTCAAAAGGCTCTAGGACCCCAAAGAAGTCAAGAATCAACGCCTAACCCCTCTTCTTGAGATCAGCTCATCTACTCCCAAAATCCAGACACAAAGAGCCAGGTGCTTTCTGTATGTATCCCACTGCAAGTCTCCCCAGCATTTCACACCAAGATGTCACTTGTGGGTGCTGTGCTTGCCCCCAGCACCCCCACTAGGACAGAAGGACCACCTCCTCAGCTAATGGCTCAGCTGTCAGCCCTCCCCAGGAACTGCCTTCAGCTGAAGGGAGTCATGGTTCCCTTCATCCAAGGTTCCATGCTGCCCACCAGGGTCATCTGTATCCAGTGGCTGGGTGATGTAGACCGACAGGAGTCTGAATCCCTTGTCCCAACTCAGGACAGCTCTTGTGGCACCCCCATCCCATGAGTTTGGCTGTGGCCTTTGTAGAGACTTTGTCACAGTCTAATTTCCTTCCTTTTCTGCCAATAAGAGTCAATCCTGAGGGCACTTTGCAATAAACTTCCTGCATTCCAATTTCCAACTAAGAGTCTGATTCCTGGGGACCCAGACCTGTGATAACCTGGGGATTATCTCTGCATCCTCTCTTTTCATATCCATCCCTGTATGATTCATCACTCACCCAATCAAAACTTGAGTCTTATTGATTGTGATTTTGGATATGCCCATGTTCTCCCTCTCCATTCCGATGATCTCTCTCCAGCTATGGCCTGGATATCTGACACAGCCTCCTAACTGCCCCCAGACTCCTATTTTGCTCCTCTTAAACATGTTCTTCGCTCTGCAAACAAAGCAGTCTTTCTAAAGAGTAAATCTGGTCTTGTCACTGTCACCTTTCAGTGGTTCACCATTACCCTGAAGATCAAGTTCTTAATGGGATTTACACTTTTATGACTTCCATCCCTTATGGGCCCCTCCAGCTTTGCATTTCCCTATGACCTGCCATATGTGCACTGCACTCCAGCCAAACTAGACTGCTTGCTGTTTTTCAAATTCACCACAACTTGGGACCTTGGTTCACACTCCTCTCCCACTGACAGTTCTGCTTTCCCTCCCCTACCCAACATACATGCACACACACACGCATACACCAGTGTTGCTGCTTCTTAGATTTCTCTGACCCCAGTGTACCCCCCACCCCCACCAAGGGCCTCCACAGCCTCACTTTGGTATTCCACAACTGGTGCATGTCTTAGGTTGGCTTTCCCAGAAGTAAACCCTGAAGCAAGGATTCCTCAGAAAGCAATTTGTTAGGAAGTGTTTCTAGGACTTTATTTTTGGGGGCTCCAAAATCACTGCAGATGGTGACTGTGGCCATGAAATTAAAAGACGCTTACTCCTTGGAAGGAAAGTTATGACCAGCCTAGATAGCATATTCAAAAGCAGAGACATTACTTTGCCAACAAAGGTCCCTCTAGTCAAGGCTATGGTTTTTCCTGTAGTCATGTATGGATGTGAGAGTTGGACTCTGAAGAAAGCTGAGCACTGAAGAATTGATGCTTTTGAACTGTGGTGTTGGAGAAGACTCTTGAGAGTCCCTTGGACTGCAAGAAGATCCAACTTGTCCATTCTGAAGGAGATCAGCCCTGGGATTTCTTTGGAGGGAATGATGCTGAAACTGAAACTCCAATACTTTGGCCACCTCATGCGAAGAGTCGACTCATTGGAAAAGACTCTGATGCTGGGAGGGATTGGGGGCAGGAGGAGAAGGGGACGACAGAGGATGAGATGGCTGGATGGCATCACTGACTCGATGGACGTGAGTCTTAGTAAACTCCGGGAGTTGGTGATGGACAGGGAGGCCTGGCAGGCTGCGATTTATGGGGTCTCAAAGAGTTGGACACGACTGAGCGACTGAACTGAACTGAACTGTTTCTAGGAATAACCAGTAGGGAGTTGGGGAAGTAGGAGATAGAAGGAAAGAAGCTGAGCTGCGGTGAATTTATCAGCTCAAGTCCCCTAGAGGGTAGATAATATGATTTTAGTACCAATTCCAATGTGTGTGTTTTCCTCCACACCACCAAGGTGTTCTCTAGTAGAACTCTGTTCTGACACTATCTACCTGTAGTGTCCAGTTGCACAGGTTAAGAGATTAGCCCTAAAAGGCTGTCGGACTTCAGAAGCCAATTGCAGATCCAAGTTGTCACCTGTACTTCTGATATAAATTAGAGATTCTTATGACCCCCCTCCTTGGATTCAATTAATTTTCTAGAGCAGCTCAGAGAAACATTTTACTTACTAGATTACCAGTTTATTTTAAAAGGGTTTAAGTCAGGAAGAGCCAGAGGGAAGAGATGCATAGAGCAAGGTGGGGAGAAAGGGGGCGGAGCTTCTGTGCCCTCCCTGGGCTCACCACTCTCCCCACATCTCCACGTGTACACCAACCTGGAAGCTCTCTGAACTCTGTTCTTTTAGGTGTTTATGGGGACTTCCTTACACAGGCATGAGTGATTAAATCTCCAGCTCATTCTCCCTTCCCAGAGGTCCAGGGGAGTTGGGCGGGGGGACTGAGAGTTCTAACCCTCCAATCACAGAGTTCTTTCCCCTGGCAACTAGCCCCCATTCTTAAGTGTTTTCTAAAATCACCTCATCAACATAACAAAAGACAAATTCTAAGGGCCTTAGGAGCTCTGTGCCAAAAATGAGAACAAAGGCCAAATATATATTTCTTACTGTCAACCACAGTATTACAGTAGGTGACTTTTGCTTGGTCCTGGAGGGGCGCTCTGGACACAGTGAAGACCACACACCTCACTACTGTCCCAAACAGGAAGAGGAAGCTGGAGAAGTTATATTGATCAGTACTTGATATGTATGGAGTATTTATATACCCCTTAGTCACCAGAAGCACGCTGGCTGCGACGGACCACGCAGAAGCACCCCAGCTGCAACGGATCGTGCAGAAGCGTGGCCGAGAGGAGTTACCCTTGCCCAAGGTCGGGGTGGTGGCCGAGAGGAGCTACCCCACGCCCGAGGTCAGGGGCGGCTGAGAGGAGCTACCCCACGTCCAAGGAGCAGCGGCTGCATGGGCGCAGGAGGGCTGAGAGGAGCTACTCCACGTTCAAGGTCAGGAGGGGTGGCTATGAGGAGATACCCCTTGTCCAATGTAGGGAGCAGTGGCTGTGCTTTGCTGGAGCAGCCGTGAAGAGATACCCCACGTCCAAGGTAAGAGAAACCCAAGTGAGACGGTAGGTGCTGTGAGAGGGCATCAGATGGCAGACACACTGAAACCATACTCACAGAAAACTAGTCAATCTAATCACACTAGGACCACAGCCTTGTCTAACTCAATGAAACTAACCCATGCCGTGTGGGGCCACCCAAGACAGGCGGGTCATGGTGGAGAGGTCTGACAGAATGTGGTCCACTGGAGAAGGGAATGGCAAACCACTTCAGTATTCTTGCCTTGAGAACCCCATGAACAGTATGAAAAGGCAAAATGATAGGACACTGAAAGAGGAACTCCCCGGGTCGGTAGTTGCCCGATATGCTACTGGAGATCAGTGGAGAAATAACTCCAGAAAGAATGAAGGGATGGAGCCAAAGCAAAAACAATACCCAGTTATGCATGTGACTGGGGATAGAAGGTCTGATGCTGTAAGAGCAATATTGCATAGGAACCTGGAATGTCAGGTCCATGAATCAAGGCAAATTGGAAGTGGTCAAACAGGAGATGGCGAGTGAATGTCAACATTCTAGGAATCAGCGAACTAAAATGGACTGGAATGGGTGAATTTAACTCAGATGACCACTATATCTACTACTGTGGGCAGGAATCCCTTAGAAGAAATGGAGTAGCCATCGTGGTCAACAAAAGAGTCCGAAATGCAGTACTTGGATGCAATCTCAAAAATGACAGAATGATCTCTGTTCGTTTCCAAGGCAAACCATTCAATATCACGGTAATCCAAGCCTATGCCCCAACCAGTAATGCTGAAGAAGCTGAAGTTAAACAGTTCTATGAAGACATACAAGACCTTTTAGAACTAACACCCAAAAAAGATGCCCTTTTCATTATAGGGGACTGGAATGCAACAGTAGGAAGTCAAGAAACACCTGGAATAACAGGCAAATTTGGGCTTGGAATACAGAATGAAGTAGGGCAAAGACTAATATAATTTTGCCAAGAGAATGCACTGGTCATAGCAAACACCCTCTTCCAACAACACAAGAGAAGACTCTACACATTGACATCACCAGATGGTCAACTCCGAAATCAGATTCATTATATTCTTTGCAGCCAAAGATGGAGAAGCTCTATACAGTCAGTAGCTCAGATCATGAACTCGTTATTGCCAAATTCACACTTAAATTGAAGAAAGTAGGGGAAACCACTAGACCATTCAGGTAGTACCTAAATCAAATCCCTTATGATTATACAGTGGAAGTGAGAAATAGATTTAAGGGACTAGATTTGATAGAGTGCCTGATGAACTATGGACTGAGGTTCGTGACATTGTACAGGAGACAGGGATCAAGACCATCTCCATGGAAAAGAAATGCAAAAAAGCAAAATGGCTGTCTGGGGAGGCCTTACAAACAGCTGTGAAAAGAAGAGAGGTGAAAAACAAAGGAGAAAAGGAAGGATATAAGCATCTGAATGCAGAGTTCCAAAGAATAGCAAGAAGAGATAAGAAAGCCTTCCTCAGTGATCAATGCAAAGAGATAGAGGAAAACAACAGAATGGGAAAGACTGGAGATCTCTTCAAGAAAATTAGATATACCAAG
Organism: Budorcas taxicolor; assembly: GCF_023091745.1. Classification (NCBI taxonomy): domain Eukaryota; kingdom Metazoa; phylum Chordata; class Mammalia; order Artiodactyla; family Bovidae; genus Budorcas; species Budorcas taxicolor. Next base: position 104,782,722 of record NC_068935.1, on the reverse strand, counting down.
GGAACATTTCATGCAAAGATGGGCTCAATAAAGGACAGAAATGGTATGGACCTAACAGAAGCAGAAGATATTAAGAGGTGGCAAGAATACACAGAAGAACTGTACAAAAAAGATCTTCATTACCAAGATAATCACAATGGTGTGATCACTCACCTAAAGCCAGACATCCTGGAATGTGAAGTCAAGTGGGCCTTAGAAAGCATCACTACGAACAAAGCTAGTGGAGGTGATGGAATTCCAGTGGAGCTATTTCAAATCCTGAAAGATGATTTTGTGAAAGTGCTATATTCAATATGCCAGCAAATTTGTAAAACTCAGCAGTGGCCCCAGGGCTGGAAAAGGTCAGTTTTCATTCCAATCCCAAAGAAAGGCAATGCCAAAGAATGCTCAAACTACTGCACAATTGCACCCACCTCACATGCTAGTAAAGTAATGCTCAAAATTCTCCAAGCCAGGCTTCAGCAATACATGAACTGTGAACTTCCAGATGTTCAAGCTGGTTTTAGAAAAGGCAGAGGAACCAGAGATCAAATTGCCAACATCTGCTGGATCATGGAAAAAGCAAGAGAGTTCCAGGAAAACATCTATTTCTGCTTTATTGACTATGCCAAAGCCTTTGACTGTGTGGATCACAATCAACTGTGGAAAATTCTGAAAGAGATGGGAATACCAGACCACCTGACCTGCCTCTTGAGAAACTTATATGCAGGTCAGGAAGCAACAGTTAGAACTGGACATGGAACAACAGACTGGTTCCAAATAGGAGAAAGAGTATGTCAAGGCTGTATATTGTCACCCTGTTTATTTAACTTATATACAGAGTGCATCATGAGAAATGCTGGGCTGGAAGAAGCACAAGCTGGAATCAAGATTGCTGGGAGAAATATCAATAACCTCAGATATGCAGATGACATCACCTTTAGGGCAGAAAGTGAAGAGGAACTAAAAAGCCTCTTGATGAGAGTGAAAGAGGAGAGTGAAAAAGTTGGCTTAAAGCTCAACATTCAGAAAATGAAGATCATGGCATCATCTGGTCCCATCACTTCATGGGAAATAGATGGGGAAACAATGGAAACAGTGTCAGACTTTATTTTTCTGGGCTCCAAAATCACTGCAGATGGTGACTGCAGCCATGAAATTAAAAGACGCTTGCTCCTTGGAAGGAAAGTTATGACCAACCTAGATCTCATATTCAAAAGCAGAGACATTACTTTGCCAACAAAGGTCCGTCTAGTCAAGGCTATGGTTTTTCCAGTGGTCATGTATGGATGCGAGAGTTGAACTGTGAAGAAAGCTGAGCACCGAAGAATTGATGCTTTTGAACTGTGGTGTTGGAGAAGACTCTTGAGAGTCCCTTGGACTGCAAGGAGATCCAACTAGTCCATGCTAAAGGAGATCAGTCCAGGGTGTTCATTGGAAGGACTGATGCTAAAGCTGAAACTCCATTACTTTGGCCACCTCATGTGAAGAGTTGACTCATTGGAAAAGACTCTGATGCTGGGAGGGATTTGGGGCAGGAGGAGAAGGAGTCGACAGAGGATGAGATGGCTGGATGGCATCACCCACTCGATGGATGTGAGTTTGAGTAAACTCCAGGAGTTGGTGATGGACAGCGAGCCCTGGCGTGCTGCGATTCATGGGGTCGCAAAGAGTCGGACACGACTGAGCAACTGAACTGAACTGAACTAGTCACTGGTTAAGGGGAGGGAAGAGGAAAGTTCCTAGTTTCTAGCTTTCTTTGATGCAGGCAAATCCAGCTCCAGCAGCCTAAGGACAGTCCTCTTACAAAGTGGCGTGGGTGATCTCTAAAGGCGAAAAGTGTGTTTAGAGCAGGCCTACACAGAACTGGCAAAGGGGTCCAAGGAGATGAGGTAAAGCTGTCCAGGGGGGGCAGAGACTGGCAGCATCTGATATGGGGTTCTTACCACACTGGACTGTAATGGCCTGTTAACTGCCTGTATTCCCCTGCCTTACCCAGCCAGGCAGTGAGTCCATTGTGAGCCTATGTGTTCACCATTGTCAGCCCAGCACATAGTAGGTGCTCACTCTACAGTTGTTGAATGGATGAATGCCTACATGGGTGGCTGAATAACACCTACCTTGAGGGAGATTCTGCAGTGAGAACATCATCGTATGGGTCTAGTTTTCCTGCATGTGGAAATAATTTACCCTTCTTTTGAGAGGAATGTGCATATGTACTTAGAGAAGTTTTTTGTTTGTTTGTTTGTTTGTTTTTTTGCAGGGACCTGGGTGGAATGGCGTTTATGTTCCATGGCAACCACATGTTTCACAGAAGTCTCACTCTCCCAGCTAGAGAGGTCTGATTTCACAATGAGAAAGCAACAGGTAGCTCTGGGGTTCTTCAGGTTGGAGGGCGGCCAGGAACCAGGTCTGTTAGCTCTGGAAGGGGCTTGGAAATAACAGTTGTATGAATTCCTGCCCTTTCTCAAAACACTTTTTTCAGTAAATTTTTTCAGGATCAACTTTATTGAGGTATAATAAATATGAAGCAAAAATGTGCCACTTTTAAACACCCAGTTTGAAAGGTTTTGTCAAATTTATATACTCACGTGTGGTATGTACTGCCACTGCAATCAAGATAAAGAACATTTCTAATGCACCTCCAAATTTGGCTGCCCATTTGAAGCCAAACCCACTCCAATTCTCAGCACCAGGCCACCACTGATCTGCTTTCTGTCAGTACAGTTTTGTGAGTACTCAAATGTCATATAAAGAGACTCATACTGAGATTTTTGTATGATTTTGTGGTCTAGTTTCCTCCATTTAGCATAATTATTTTGAGATTCATCCGTGGTGTTGTATGCCTTAGCAGTTTGTTATGTTTGCGTTTCTTTGTATGGAGGCACCAAAATGTGTTCATCCACTCCCCTGTCCTTGGACTTTTGGGTTGTTACTAGTCTTTGGCTCCTATGAAGAAAGCTGCCATGTGTGTTCTTGTACAAGTCTTTGTGTGGATATATGTTTTCATTTCTCTTGAGTAAATACTTAGAAGTGGAATGGCTGAGTCATATGGTGAATGTGTATTTAACTTTATAAGAAACTGCCAAGCCGGTTTCTAAAGTGGCTAGACCATTTCACAGTGTCAGTAGCAATGTAGGCCAATTCTACTTCCTCTGCATCCTTGTCAACACTTGGTATTGTCAGACTTTTCATTTTTAGCCATTCTAGAGGGTATGTACTAATATCTCATGTTTTAAATGGCATTTTGAATAATGATGTTGAGTACTTTTTCATACACACCTTGGCCGTTTGTAATTGTCTTTGGAGAAGTGTCTGTTAAAATGTTTTATCCATGTTTTAATTGACTTATTTATTTTATTATTAAATTCTAAGAGTTCTACGTTCTGGATATGAGTTCTCTGATAAATATATATCAGCTGTTTTCTCCCAATTTGTGGCTTGCTTTTTCATTTTCGAAAAGGTGTCCTTTTAAGAGCCGAAGTTTCACATTTCAATAAAGTTCATTATCTAGTTTTGCTCTACCATCCATGCTTTGTTGTTGTTGTTATCTAGGAATGTTTTGCCTACCCCAATGTCACAAAGATGTTTTTATTTATCTCTAGACATTTGATCACCCTTGTAGCTCAGTTGGTAAAGAATCTGCCTGCAGTGCAGGAGACCCGGGTTCGATTCCTGGGTTGGGAAGATCCCCTGGAGAAGGAAATGGCAACCCACTCCAGTATCCTTGCCTGGAAAATCTCATGGATAGAGGGCTGCAGTCCATGGGGTCGCAAAGAGTCGGGCACGACTGAGCAACTAACACAGCTTTTACATTTAGCTCTATGATCCATTCTTGAAGCCCTCTAACCTCTCCAAACTCGGAAGGCATTTCCACACTGAGAGCTGAGGGTTTGAGCAGTGGGTTCAGGGGCAACAACGTGCCACTAAGGTTTGTCTCCTCTTAGGCCTTCAGTACACCTGGGATCAGTCTCCAGTAACACAAGTGCCATGTGGTATCCAATAAGGTGTCTCTGAAACACTGTGGAGTGCTCGCCAGGCGAATGCAGGGTGATCATTTGACCTTTCCAAGACTGTACTTTCATCTGTAAAATGGGGATAAGAAAACCTGTCATGCAGGGCAGCCACCAGCATGAAGTGGAGAGTGGATGTAAGGAAGCACTTAGCAGGGTCTGACCCATGGAGGCCCTCACTGCTGTTGTGGCTCTGTTGCCTCAGCGTTATTTCAATGCCACACAGATGGCTTGGCCTGGGTTTTTATAAAACTGAGCTGATGGCATGTGTTGATAGCTTTCTGCTAGCTCATTGGAACCTTTTTAAAAATAGGGCGCTTGCTATATTTGGCAGGTTGCTGCTCTGGTATGAAGGGACTTTTAGGGCCATGCTGATGAAGCAGCTGAGCATGGCTCAGGGGTGGCTACCAGTGAGCAATGAGTCAGGACGCCTTTGGCACGCTCCTAGCAATATTTAAAAAATGAGTCCACGTGGGAACTTTCTGTTTATTCTCAGGAGCAGAAACAGATGGGAATTATGGGAAAGCCTTAGTCTTCACTCTGACAGATGATGTAGTCACGTCGTCTCCTCCCCAGCCTTCCGCAAAGTCAGAGACTGTGCCCCCAAGGGTAGTTGAATAGAGGCAGCAGGACAGAAGTGCTTATGGATCTATTTTCAGGCTTGTAGTTTTATGCCTTGGACTTACTTTCCTCTTAAACTTTACCTGTGCAGCTGAATACTCTTTCTCAAACTGCTCTGAAGAGTGATGCTTTAATTCTGGCAGTTCTGATTGAGTGCCTGGTTTAGTTCATCCTGTGTGCACAATGACGGCATACAGAAAGTCATGTCATCCTCTGTGCCTCGGTTTTCTCATCTGTAAAATGGGGCTGACAGTAATGCCCTACGGATTTGTCTGAGGATTAAATTGGTTACTACAAATGAAATGTTTGGAAGAGTGCTGGGCACATGGTAATAAACAATCTAAGTGCTATCTATTAGTATGATTTTTTTATTCTACTTGAAGTTGCCTTTTATCCCTCTGTGAGTATGTGTGCACACACATTGAGTATCCGGTGAGTGTTTGGGAGAGTCTTATCGGCACTTACATTCTTCCTTTGATCAACTGAGTGTCTGTTTTGGAAGTCCTCAAGTGGTAGGCAATTAGCAATTAACAATAGCCGAGATTCCTCTTAACCTTTATTTAACGTACTGAAATTCTCCTTGCTTCAGTGACATTGTGTGGCTCCCCTCCCCCACCCCAAGCAATTTCTGGAGAGCTGCAGGAAGTTTGGGTTGAGTATAGCGTAGAAACATGAATTCCTGTCACAGCCTGTTGAAAAGTACCTCTTCAGCATTCTTAGCACTCTATGTCTTCCTACTGAGAGGCGCTCCTTCCCTCGCATTGTTCCTTCCATCTGGTCAGAGGAGCCTCACCCTTCTCTTCAGTCTCTCAAATGTTGTGCAAGGCATCATCCCATCAAAGTAGTTGGAGAGGTGGGAAAAGTTGAAGTGCGTGATGAGGGTGGAATAGTGGGGGGCGGTGGGGTGCCTGTTCAGCTCCAAAGTGTCCGAGAAAAGTAGAGGTGGATAAGCTCCACTGGAGAGGGCTGTGGGGGCGGGGGGGTGTGTGTAGAGTTCTTACTCCATACCACATGTGGGTGGGAAAACTGGCTCACAGGGAAGAGGAGAGAAAAAAAGGCTGAGGTCTGCGTTCTGAGCTTCCGCCAGGGTCTTCCTACCCTAGGATGGTGAAGGTGAAGGCTGCCACCCCACCCTGGTTAGGAAGCCATAGATCTCTCAGCCAAACACAAAGAGCCAGCCACCCTGGCTTCAAGGGCCTGCAGCCTGTATAGGAGTAGCACAGAGCCCCGTGTTCAGAAGGGCCTCATGCTTGGGGATTAATGTTCTGCGATTGTTACCTTGAAATTCTTCATGATTTTATCATCAAGTTTGTATTTTGTAAATGGAACACAATGGTATTGGGGCTTAGGGCATCAGCTCACAGTGGTCTTGCCTCCTGCTCCCCAGGTTGGGTTCCTGGCTGATGGTTGCCCTGCCCACACCCGGAGACTCCTGCCACCTTCTGCCTTCATAGGGGCCCTGGGTACAGGTGCAGGGAGGGGTGGGACCAGGAGCATGTGCCCTGCCCAGCTTGCTGTAGCTGCCTCTGCTCTGAGATTACAGTGTCATGGCACTTTGGGAGGGCACAAGCAGGTAGGGGTCGGGGTGACTGGTTTACTGGAAGAACCTGGCTGGGGCATAGTATGTGGGTCACACATTTGACAGAATGGGGGAACTTAGCAGCTGGCGGGCCATGCACTTTCACTCTTACCCTCACCTCCCTCAGCTCCCTTCCTCGCAGTGGCCATGCATTCATCCCCACACAGGGTTATTCAGAGACTGCTGTGTGCCAGGCACTGTGCTTGCCAGTAGAGCGTATGAGACTGAGAAAGCTTCTGCCCACTTGGAGCCTATCCCAGTGGAGGTGGTTGGGAAACAGAGAGAAAGCAAGTAAATGCCTCAGGTATGAGTGAGTGCTCTGAAAAAAAAAAAAAAAAAACAGCAGGGAAAGAGGTTAGACAGTAACTAGGGATGGGAGAGGCAGGGTACTATTTTAGAAAAGGCTTTGCTGATGAGGTGACATTTGAGTCCCAAAGGAATTGAGATTGAGAGCCACACAGCCATCTGGGAAGACAGAACAGTTAGTGCAAGCACTCTCTCTACAGTGGAAACAATGCTTGTCTTGGGCCTGGAACAGCCAGGAGACAGGGGCGGGGGTGGGTGGGGAGACTGGAGCAGAGTGAGTCAGAAAGAGGCTGCTGCAAAGAGGGCTGGGGAGCCAGGCAGGGCCACCTTCCTGAGGGACCTTGTAGACCATGGTCCAGACTCCACACTGTGTTCTGAGGATGACGGGAAGACACCGGAGGGGTTAGAGCCGAGGGAGGGCATGAGCAGTCTGCCACTTTAGGAGGATCACCGTGGCTGTTGTTTGGAGAACAGACTATAGTGCAGGGGCAAGGGAAGCAACAGGGAGGCCACTTGGGAAGTGATTTCAGAGATCAAGTGAGAAGTGGTGAAAGGTTAGAACAAGCTGGCAGCCCTGGGAGTGGGCAAGTGGTCAGATTTGAGTTGTACTTCGAGGGTGGGATTAATTCTGATAATGTCTCCTTCAGACTGAAAACACTTTGATGGCTTCCTAGTGCCCTTGCTCTTGGGATCAAGTCCAAAATTACGAACGCAGGCCCAGTGCCTACCTGGGCTTCCCTGGTGGCTCAGATGGTAAAGAATCCACCTGCAATGCAGGAGACCAGGGTTCGATCCCTGGGAGGGGACAATCCTCTGGAGAAGGGAATGCCAGCCCACTCCAGTATTCTTGCCTGGAGAATTCTGAGTACAGAAGAGCCTGATAGGCTGCAGTCCATGGGGTCACAAAGAGTCAGACAAGACTGAGCAATTCAATACAGTGCCTACCTACCTCTCCACCTGGTACAATGTTCTCCTTCAGGTTCTGTCTTTCAGCCCCAGTTTTTATTGCTCAATTCACATACTGGTCCCTCTGCCTGGAACAGTCTCCCGCTGCCCCTAGTTAAGTCTTACTCTTTTTCTCAGATCCCATCTCAATCAAAAGTCCCTCAGAGGACAGTTCTCTGACTTCCCTCACTCCAGGTGGCCCCTCTTTGGCCTTCCTAGTGCACCACGCTGTCCCCCATGGTCCTTATCACTCCCTTATGTTCCCTTGTATGACGATGTGACCATCTGTCACCCCTAGAAGGCTGTAAGCTTCAAGAGGGCTGGGACTCTGTTGTTTCTGCCATTGTACCCCTTGCCCTGATACATGCTAAACTCGGTGACTCTTGTGGAATGAATAAAGACACAAATGAGGAAGTGCGGTTGGTAGGAACAGAGACGTTGCCTCTGGAGCACCCCCGAGCCAGTACCATGGGAAACTGGCCAAAACAGCTGAGGGAAGAGGGAGCCCTTTCCAGGGTTCTCATTGTAGTGATTGGATTGATGCCAGCCTGTGCCTCAATACTGAAGACCAGGCAGGGTGGCAATCTCATTTGAAGCCACCAGCTAACAAAGGCCTGTGGCACACATTATAACTTGTGTTTTACTTGTAGCTCGACTTGTGTGGGGAGGTAAAGAGAAAATTATTCATTCTTCCTTCCATCGCCTTATCAAACATGATTTCTCAGATAGCTCTTTCTCTCTCCTGGATGAAATTTCAGGCAGGTCCCAGAGGTTTTCAATCCCCTTCAGTCTCAAGTACAATTTTGTTTCAGTAAATAAAATGTCCCATCCAGTCTAACCTGCAAACTTCAATCTTTTATTCAATTTCTAGCATCTTCTCCCCCTCCCCTACTCCAGCCTGCCTCTGACTGGGACCTGTGCAAAGGGAGGGGACAGAGAGGAGCAGTGATGTCCTCTGTCCCTTCTTTTCTGCCTTTCACTCTCTCCCCCAGTCTCTGGCTGCCCTTTCTAGTCCTTCCATAGTTGGTACATAGGAAGGGGCTGAGGACAGGGCAGGGCATCCCTCAGGAGATGGGTGCAGCTGTTACTGGCAAGGGAACTTCCTGAGTGTAGATTGTGTTCAGTGTTGACTCTTGGCAGTTGTCACAGACTTCCCAGGTGGCTCAGTGGTAGAGAACCCACCTGCCAATGCAGGAGATGTGGGTTTGATCCCTGGGTTGGGATGATCCCACGGAGGAGGAAATAGCAGCTGCCTCTGGTATTCTTGCTAGGGAAATCCCATGGACAGAGAAGCCTGGCAGGCTGCAGTCTGCTGCTGCTGCTGCTAACTCGCTTCAGTTGTGTCCGACTCTGTGCGACCCCACAGATGGCAGCCCACCAGGCTCCCCCGTCCCTGGGATTCTCCAGGCAAGAACACTGGAGTGGGTGCCATTTCCTTTCCAATGCATCAAAGTGAAAAGTGAAAGTGAAGTCGCTCAGTCGTGTCCGACTCTTAGCGACCCCATGGACTGCAGCCTACCAGGCTCCTCCATCCATGGGATTTTCCAGGCAAGAGTACTGGAGTGGGGTGCCATTGTCTTCTCCGAGGCTGCAGTCTATGGGGTTGCAAAAGAGTTGGACAGGACTGAGTGACTGAAAGAACAAACGGTCCCTCAGAAGACTTCAAGTTGCTGGGAATCTCTCCCCAGCAAGGCCTCTGGTGAGGGTGAGCATTCTCTGGCTGGCTTTGGTACAGTCCATCCCTTGGTGGGATCAGCTGCCTTCTAAGTGGTCCTCCTGGGTAAGAGCCCTCTCAGGACCACTAAGTCCAGATTCCTTCCAAGGGCCACATTTGGTTCAGGGAAAATGTGAATGCATCTTGGACCTTTCTGTCAAGGCAAGTGCTTGTGGTTCCAAGGGCAGTTAGCTCTCCTTACACTGCTTCCAGGGTAGGTCAACCACAGGCTCACACCTTCATACTTCCCCAGGAGGGAGTCAGGTGGCTGCATTTGTGTCCCTCAAGCTTCAGAGAGCATAGGTCAGGCTCTTCGTGGTTCTCATAAAGCCCTTTTCACCTGGTTTAAGGTGAAGAGAAAGAACCCAACTCCCCTCACTCATGGCAATGGGGGCACCAGCACTCCAACCAATCTCTGCCTACCTTCACTTGGCTTTTCCCATATGGCCTGTAGTTGGGCAATGGGCAGGATGACCTTATACTTTACTTTATCATCCAGAAAGTCTCACCTTTTTTTTTTTTTTTTAAATTTGTAGTTGTTTTGTTCATTTGCTATCAAGTTTATTTTTAAATATAAAAAATTTGAGGTGTAGCATTCAGCCAGCAAAATGGATGGATCACAAGTACACAGCTTGATGAATTTTCACAAAATGAACCCATCTATGTAACTAACACATAGATTAAACAACAACAAAAACAGGACACCTGCTAGCCCCTTCATGTCCTCGCCAGTCACAACCCTTCCCTCTGGGGTAACCACTATCCTGACTTCTAGGACTGTAGATTTATTTTGCAGACCAAGAAAATTCTGAGAGTGGAAGGGGCCATGTGGTACTTTGTCCCCCAAAATGGCTGCCATCAATCCCTTCTCTTCCCATAAAGAGGTGCTATGTTTCCATTAAGAGGAGTTAACCATTCTTACACTCCCTTGAATCTAGGCTTGCCTGTGACTCCTTAGACCAATAGAAAATTGCAGGTATGATGCTTTGCCAGTTGTGGGCCTAACCTTTAAGAGGACTCGGGGTTTCTAACGCCAGCCTTGACCTTGAACATCCATAAAAGAGGTCCTGGCTACTTTGCTGAAGAGACAGGCCATGTAGAGGACCACTGGGGTGCCAGACGTGTGAGTGAAGAAGCTGATCTTGAATGTTCAGCCCATTGAAACCTTCAGATGACTCCTGCCTCAGCCGCCATCTGACTACCAATGAGACTCTCACCCTTGGATCTTTAAGCAAAAAATTTGGTCCCCAGCTCCTTTAACCCCATCGAAGGGCAGGAAACATGACTCCCTAGAGCAGAATTACTCACTAACTCCTTTCTCATTTCCCCCAGATGCCTTCTGCCTCCTTGAATAAGCCTTGACTCTCATTTCATCTACAGAGCTTTAGCATGTAGGCCATTCTGTGCTTCTCTGATGAAGCAAAGAGGCCAGTCTTATTGACGGATGGGAATTAACCATAATGAGGATATCATGGACACCGAACATATCTGCTCAGAAGCAGACAAAAGTCATTCAGTGGCAGATTGTGGTATAAAGCTCGGTGATGCTGAGCTTCTGCAGAGAGACTCAAGGGCATCTCTTGTGCAGTTAAATGTAGTAGCATCAGAGAAGGGCAAATAACAGAGCACCTGTTGGCCCCACTCAGGCCTCACCCCATTTCCCCTCCACTCTTCCAAGGCAGATAGCGGATGGGCTGCCAGACAAATGCCCCCAGAGGGCATTTCCTCAAGGACAGAGGAAACTAAGTAGATGTAGCCAAGCTTGGATGGGAACCAATGGTAGAATGATTTGTACTCATCCCTTGGAGAAGAGCCATTTTTCCTTTCTGCAAACTTAGGGTGTGTTATTTTTCTTTAGGCTTTGATGTGAGGTAGCAACATCTCTAGGTTTCACTGTCAGTTTTTCTCCTGGAATTGAGACTTCTTCTTATGTAACTTTTTTCTTTTTCAAAATTGTATAAAAAGTGCTGGTTAATTGTAGGAGAAATATGCAAGTAGAGACAAAATATCAGCAATTTTTGGAGTCTGTGTTTCCCTACTGTTGGGCATATCAATCCCTATTCCCTTTCACTACTGACATTTTGAATCCACGATCATATCACTTGGAACTTTCTCTTATTGGCACTACAGAGCTTATCACTTATCAATATTTACATGCCTGCAGAATGTGACTGTAACAGGTCATATCCTGGGAGGGGAGCAATTCACATACAAAGTTCATTTGGCATTTTTTCACAGGTTATGCTTTTCTGCAAGGCAAATACATACTCTGCCCACATGGCATCAATGATTTGAAGTATTGTGATTGCTCGGGTTTCCTGTTGTATCATATATTTTTGTACTCTGTGATGTGTTTCACTTGTTTCCTATTATATGAAGTAATTTCTTCTGAACCTTATCTGGAAGACACGCTAGAAATGTGAAGAACATGGAAGAAAGGAAAATGAATAAAATGTGTTTTAATTATCTGTTGCTATGTAGTAAACCACTATGACATTTAGTGGCTTAAATAGCAATGATTTATTATATTGTGTGATTCTGTGAGTTGGCTCAACTTAGCTGGGCAGTTCTTCTCCTCTACATGAAGCTGGCTGAAGTCACTCATGTGGCTGCATTCAGCTAATGGCAGGGCTGGAGCTGTCAGTGGGATGCCTTGGTTCTTCTCCACATGGCCTCTTCATGTTATTAGCTTGGACTTTCTTATACAAAAGTGGTCTCAGGGTTCTAAAAGCAGGAAAGTAGAAGGTGCCAGCCTCTTAAGGTCTCAGCCCAGTACTGAGAAATTAAACTGTACCAAGTACACAGCACGTTACTGGTCACAGTGAGTCACCAAGTCAGCATTAGATTGAAGGGGAGAGAAACAAATTCCATTTCTATATAAAAAAGGATCAGCATGTACATGAAGGATGGGAGAAATTTTGGGTGGCCATCTTTGGTGATAGTTAACCACCAAGGAGGGGGAAATATAAGGGAATGGTGAAGAAAATAAAACCCACAGAAATTAAAGAATGAAAACGCAAGAATATAATAGGGATACTCTATAAATATTCATTCATGTGTATGTTACCGACATTTAGCATAGAGTGTGTCACAAAGAGGCTCCTGGTTAATGTTTGTTACATAAATGAATTTCATAAAGTTTGTGTGGCAGAGCCTGGCTAGTTACTCATCAGACTGAGTTACATTCTTCCTGGGCACATAGACAGACCTTTTTCCAGCCTCCCTGTGGTTAGGAATGGCCTGTGAGTTCTATCTGATGCAAATTCAGTGGAAGCACCATTTCCAAGTTAGATCCACAGAGACTTCTCAGATTGCTTCCTTCATGCCCTTTCCCTCTTCTAGATTCCTAGAATGGAGACAATCTCCAGAGTGAACTTTTGAAGACAGTTAAGCAACAAGATGGAAGGAGCCTAAGCCTAATTATCACTTTCAGGAAACCCACCTGATGAGGAATGCCCACTTTACATGGTTATTAACCTAGTTTATGTTAAGCCAGTGACATTTTAGAGTTTATTTGTTATAGAAGTCAGTATTATCTGAAGTAACACATCTCTGTCTCCCAAGCATCCTGTCATTTTAAGGCTTACAGTGAAGTTCAAATTCATTATAACTGATATTGTTAAGCTCTAGTTGGTATAGTGACAAGTATATTTGGAATCGCACTGGGGAAGGCAGACTTCTAAATGGCCCCCAATGATTCCCACCTCTTGAAATTCATACAATCCTCTTCCTCTGGTTGTGGGGGCTTCCTTCATGGCTCAGTGGTTAAGAATCTGCCTGCAATGCAGGAGATGTGGGTTTGATCCCTGGGTCAGGAAGATCCCCTGGAGAAGGAGATGGCAACCCACTCCAGTATTCTTGCCTGGGAAATCCCATGAACAGAGAAGCCTGGTGGGCTACAGTCCATGGGGTTACAAAGAGTCAGACACATATGAGTAACTGAACAACAACAACCTGGATGGATGTGGACAGATCTAATGACTTGTTTCTAATTAATGAAAGTGAAAGTGAAGTCAGTCGTGTCTGACTCTTAGTGACCCCATGGACTGTAGCCTCCCATGCTCCTCCATCCATGGGATTTTCTAGGCAAGAGTACCGGAGTGGGTTGGCATTCCCTTCTCCAGAGGAACTTCCCAACTCAAGGATCGACCCATGGTTTCCTGCATCACAGGCAGATTCTTTACCATTTGAGCTACAGGGAAGTTTCTAATTACTAGGTCAAAGATAAAGGTCACTTTCATGATTAGATTACAAAAGTTTGTGCCTTCCCTTGTGCTAGCAGATTCTTTCCTTGGCTTTGATGAAGCCAACTGCCATATTGGAAAGTCCCATGTGGCAAGGAATTGAGGATGGGTTCCACCCAACAGCTAGTGAGGAAGTGAAGCTCTCCATCCAACAGCCTCAAGGAACTGGAGCCTCCCAAGAACTCCATCAATGAGTTTGGTAACGGATCCTTCTCCAGTTGAACCTTGAGATGAGACTAAAGCCTCAGTCAATATCTTGGTTGCAGTCTTGTGAGAGACTTTGAGATAGAGGACTCAACTAAGCTTTACCCAGATTTCTAACCCACAGAAACCGGGAAATAATGAATGTGTATATATTGTTTTAAGTTTCTAACATTTGGGATAATTTCTTGTGTAGCAATAGACAACTAATACACTCACATATTTGGGGTTTAATCTGGGGTTTACCCACAATCTATTAACATTGGTAACCTTCTAATTTCAAGTAGGCAGTCTTCGAGATAAATGCATGTTGAAGTGTTTCTGGTTCCTGTTTGCATTTTTAAACCATGGACTTCTGGAAAAATTGCCCTAGCACACTTCTCTGGTTACCTAATCCATTATGTACTATGAAGAAAGTCTGTTTGGTTTAGTGTCTGAAATTTTAGCAGGAAAAAAAGTCTGTAAGAAGAGAAGCAGGGAGAGGCAGACAGAACTGAAACATGAGTGTTGTGTACCCAATGACCTAGGCTGAAGAAATCTGGAACATTCTACATCCATCTGAAAGACAGGAAAACCAACAGGTGCTTCAAGAATAACAGAGAGACTCTAGGAAAGTTATTTATGCCTTCGTCCTGGTCAACAGCCTATTTTCAGGAGATGAGTTAAGGTCTGTGGAAAGAGCATGGAGCAGCCTGTAGGAGAAAGAAAAAAAAGTAAACACATTTAGAAGGTCTGGCAGCAATAGCTTCACAGTCCTTCAAGACAACTGTTGTCTGAAGCTATGGAGAAGCTGACCCTTCTGAGTGGAACTTGTCCAGCTAGTTGTCAAATTAGTTCCCTACTGACCCCCACCCTGAGGTCATATCCTCTTATCCTGTTTATACTGGGTGCTGCTCTTCCCTGTGGTCAAAAATATTATTTTGTTTCCATATTGCTGTCAAAGTGTTGAAGGGGAGGGGAGCTAGACCATGAAGATTATGCGATTTCAAGACAAACAGAAGGGGGCACATTTCATATTGGTGGAAATTCAGTGTTTAAAAAGCAGATTCAATACCCGCTGTCATCGCTGATGTTATCTACCACATCCCTGAAGGCATTTGACTGGGAATTTGATTCAGGCTCTCTACACTTAACTAACCTCATCTAAATAAAGAGACTAGACTAGTTGGACCTTACGGTCTATGACTGCCCTAAAGTTTTATGACTCAGTGACTCTTATGGTAGAAATTTCAGGCCAGGGGGAAAACCCATTATAAGGCTTCTTTAAAAGGAGAAAGAAGGCTGACTGGAGAACAACTTTATAATTAACTTGACTGATGATGCTACAGGGCAAGTTGAAATTATACTAGGTGATAAGGATTCATCCCCAACTGTCCTTTTAGTACAACCCTGATATCATTCTTGTTTGGCTCAACGAAAGGGAACTTTTTCTATTCTGGCAGCTGAGCCTCGTCCTAAGAAAAGATTAACTGGACTCAGTCTCTTCCCCAGTGACTCTGCATTTCTCAAGTGCTGAGTCACTTGGAAGAGACTGATGGTGCTGAAAATATCCAATCCACCAGGCTTTGAAATATCCAAGTAATTCCTTCATTCAATATAATCTATGAGAACATCCCAACATGAGCAGTCCTCCCACAGGGATTGTGTTAACATGTCAGCTGAGCCTCTTTATATTACATTACCCCCAGTCTCCTTTTAAAAATTGAATCATGATCATACTTTTTACTTCCTCCCCTCGATTTTTGGACCTCTCCAAACAACCCATACTCACCTGATATTTCAACATGTAAAAGTCTTTCAGGGTCTGTATGCAGTTGGTTAACAGATATCAAACTATTAACACTACTCCAGGACTTATTCTTGTTTCTCTTCTCTCTTCACTCAGCATACTTTCCATGACTTGTTTTATCTCAAGGTTTCATTTACAATCTAGATGTAGATATCGTCTAAATGGACCTCTTCTGTCATAAACTGTACACCCTTCAAACCCTACATGTCCCAGAGCAGAATTCATCATTTTCCCATTCAAGCTCCTCTTCCTCACTTCTCCATTTTGGTGAATGGCTCCTTCATTGATCAGGATGTCACCTAAGGCTCATCTTCCCCCTTACTCACTACAGCCAGTTACCATACTCTGGCAATTTTCCTTTTAACTATTTCTTGTATATGTTACCTCTCCTTAGCTCCCACTCTTCCTCCTTTGCATTAACCCTTATAATCTCTAAACTCATACCACTGCAGTGGACCTTTGGACTTCCTTCGGCCACAGAGTCTCAGGATGAGAGTAAAAATCACTGCCGGAATATCTATCACAACATTGCCTTTCTTTCGCTCCGCCCCTAACTGTCTAATGGAATTCCAGATTCGCTCAAATGAGTTCTAAATGGTCGTGGTATTCTCCAGGGAGCATTTCAGAGGCAGTCTGGGAAACAGTCTTCTTGGCTATGCCCCAAGAGCTGCCATTTTCCTATTTTCCTACTTTAGCTAGCTCTGCGGCTGCTGCTGCTAGGTCGCTTCAGTTGTGTCCAACTCTGTGCGACCCCATAGACGGCAGCGCATCAGGCTCCCCCGTCCCTGGGATTCTCCAGGCAAGAACACTGGAGTGGGTTGCCATTTCCTTCTCCAGTGCACGAAGGTGAAAAGAGAAAGTGAAGTTGCTCAGTCGTGTCTGACTCTTAGCGACCCCATGGACTGCAGCCTACCAGGCTCCTCCATCCATGGGATTTTCCAGGCAAGAGTACTGGAGTGGGGTGCCATTGCCTTCTCCCAGCTAGCTCTAGTGATATGCTTTATCATCATTGTCAAAAACAGCAAAAAGTTCAGTGCTGCTGGTGTCTACCAATGCCCTCGGCCTTGCCCACTGAGGTGTGGTCATTACTGCTGATGCCAGGACCCAGGGCACTGTGTCTCATCCCATGGAGAGTATGGACACTGATGCTGCCAAAGGACAAGTTCTTGCTGCCTCATGGGTATTTATGCTAGTGAAGTGCATCCTTTTTGAAAATATTTTATTTGTTATTTATTGTAGTCCTCTAACCTTAGGACTTGAGTATGACTCCATGAAGCCTGAGACAGAAGGCGATCTTATTGATAAACTGATCTCTTTTAGAATCATTACCCTTCCCTTACAGCTTTATCCTGTTGCCCTTGAATAAACATGGCACATCTATTCTGTTTTCCCTTAAAAAGAGTTATTTTCTAGGATGCATTTCAGCCCCTCAGACAGTTCCACCCCATCCCCCAGCCTTGCATGAAAACAGGCCTGAACCATGGGAAGAACACACTATATGCTCAGGAGTGGACTGCTGGGAGCTAATAAACACAAACCACAGTTTTCTACAAAGATTTTTTTTCATCTGAAGACAATAAACTTATTGACCAAGCAAGGAAAACAAAGGTTTAGTAGGCTTTGGGATACCAGTCCACTCTCCACAATGTTGGTAGAGTCATTGCTCCAAAAAATAAAACAGCTCATGTTTCAAACTTCCCTGGTTAAAATCTCCCCTGATTAAAATCTTTAGTGATTTCCTAAAACCCAAAACACAATCCAAAGTCTTCAACAATGCAAGTAAAACTCTTCAGAAATCAGTCATAGCTTCCTTCTCCAGTAATCGCTTATGAAACCAGAAAAAGTTTCCCTAAATCAGCAGGTTCTTGATCATTGTTTGTGCGTGCATGAACCACCTGCAGTATAGCAAAGAGATTAAGAGCATGGGCTACTGGTTCAGACAGGTCAAAAATCAAGTCCTGCCTCTGCCTTTCCCAGCTATGTGATTTTAGGGAAGTTAACCTCTCTCTCTAAGCCTCAGTTTACATATCCGGGAAAATGGGAATTATTTTAGTGCCCATGTTGTGGACTAAAAGAATTATAAATGTTTTCAACATGCTTTTTTTTAATCGTTGAGAATTACGACATTTTATTGTAGTAAAATATACATAGTATAAAATTTAGCACTTTAACTGTTTTTAAGTGTACAGTTCAGTGGCCCTAAGTACATTTGAATTGCTATGCAACTGTCACCATCATCATCTCCAGAATTTGTTCATCATTGTTGTGAAAGTGTCAGTCACTCAGTCATGTCTGACTCTTTGTGACCCCATGGACTGTAGCCTGCCAGGCTCCTCTGTCCATGGGATTCTCCAGGCAAGAATACTGGAGTGGGGTTGCCATGCCCTCCTCCAGAGGATCTTCCCAACCTAGGGATTGAACCTAGGTCTCCTGCATTTCAGGTAGATTCTTTACCATCTGAGTCACCAGGAAATCCTCAACATAACATTAAATACTAACTCCCCATTTGCCCCCTTTCCCAGCCACTGAAAACCATTATTCTACTTCCTGCCTCAATGAATTTGACTATTCCAGGTCCCTCATATAAGTATGATACAATATTTGTCCTTTTGTGTCTTCCTCGTGTCACTTAGTACAATGTCTTCAAGTGAACTGTGTCTTCTGAAACTCGGATGCCGAAGACAGAAGCAATAGTGAAAATGGAACAGAGTGGAATGGTATCAAGGAAGAAACGTTTCCTGAACTCTGAAGTTGGAGTGTCTGCTCTCAGAGAAGTGGCGGGGTCCTTGAGTGATCCTGAGTGTTGATGTGGAGCAAGCCTCAAATCAGAGTATCAGATCACCAGCTGCAGTACAGGTTTCTGGAGGATAAGAACTGGGTCCTTTATTTTGCTCATAAGGACCATTTCATACAGGAAACAAATGGGTCCATGCATGCGGTGACTTACGGTTTGGACTCAGGGTTGACATGCACTAAAAGAAGCGTGAGGGCAGAGGGGGTGTCCTCTGTTGCTTGCTTGGCTTTTGAGGTCTCTGTCGGCTACTCAGGGTAAGGAGAGGGGGTGGAAAGAAGAACGGTAGCACTATTTGTGAGCACAGATGAGATAGGGAGAAGAAGGAGGAGAAAGATAATCAGACAAAGCAGCAGTGGGACAGGAGCTGGAAGGCCAAGGGAGAGAGAAAAGATAAAAAGACCCTGGAAAGAACAGGGGGTGAATCAGATTCTCATTAGTCTTCCTATATGCTTCATGATAGAATTCCCCCTCCCCAGCATCATCTCAGGAGATCTTCAGTGCTTTTAAAGGCTTTTGGTAATTAGATTTTTGTTTCTTTTGGATATGCTGAGACAGAGGCTGGCCTCAAGGCAACCCAATTTTATTTGGGTTACACTTAAAACAATCAGGTTACTCAGGGCTACAGGGTAAATGACCAGTTTCTTTCCAAGGGAGACAAATTATGATGGAGGTGAATATAATGCATATAATTTTCTCATTCAGCAATTTTAGAAGTTGTCTTTATCTTTTAAGAATTCAGGATTAGAGCCAGCCTACTTGCATTCAGATAGATCTTCACTCTTCCGCTTACTAGCTGTGAAAACTTGGGCAAAGTAGTCACATTCTCTGTGTCTCAATTTCTTTATCTGTTAAATGGAAAAAATGATAGTTTATCCCACAAAAAAGCTGTTGTGGAAATTAAATGAGCTAAAACCTTTAAAGAGCTTAGAACAGGTCTTAGTACATAGTAAGCACACCAACAAAGTTAGCTATTATAGTATTTTTAGTTATCTTTCAAAATAGATAAATTAGAGCACACAAAAAACATTAGAAATTAATACACATATACATATATTTATACAATTATATTTTATATATTTGTTAATACATATAGGTATACGTGTGTGTGTGTTAATCACTCAGTCATGTCCGACTCTTTGCAACCCCATGGACAGTAACCCGCCAGCATCCTCGGCCCGTGGAATTCTCCAGACAAGAATACTGCAGTGGGTCGCCATTCCTTTCTCCAGGGAATTGTTCCGACTCGGGGATTTAATCCACGTCTCCTGCATTGCAGGCAGATTCTTTACCATCTGTGCCACCAGGGAAGCCCATAGGTATACATAAATACGTGTGTGTGTGTGTGTGTGTGTGTGTGTGTGTGTGTGTGTGTATGAGAGAGAGAGAGATGAATGATGCTTTAGTAATTAACCTCAAGAGACTTTCCAACACTTATGTATCCATTCATTCAACAGATTTGTAACACCCCTCTATGATCCCAGCTAAAAAGCCAAGACTCTAAAAATGTGCATACCAAAGGTTGTAGTTGCTGAGGCCAGCACCATCTGAGACTCCAGAGAACACTTGATGATGTTAACAGAAAAACGAAGAATGATCTGGGGAGAGGATGAAGTGAAATGATTTGTCCAGAGCCATATGTTTTACCAGCATACTTTGGAATATAGCAGGTCAATCTGCCAGTCCCTTATTCTCTCTGCTTCTCCACCTGTGCAATGGAAATGATCACAGCAGCTTCATAAAGGGATTGTGAGGATTTGTGAGTTAAATCTGAACTCTTACTGGCTCAAGGATCATCCTCTACATTCCATAAAACAACTTTGTTTTTAAAGCAGAAGGATAATGACAGATGGCACATTTTCTGTGTGCCTCGTGTCGGTGTTACAGTCACGTCTTGTTTTCTATTAGCACTCATCCAGGGATGCCCATGGAACGCCTTTGGCTTGTTCTGTAGTTGAGGCAGGGTCTGTTAGGGGATTGGAGGCAACCATTAGAATTCAAGGGTGAGGACAGGAAAGCAGGGCTGAGACTATTAACTAATACATAGAAGAAACCCAATCAGATAGTCCTCTGGCACATGAGCCCTTTGTTTATCAGCAGCCTGCCTCTCTGAGTGTTTGTGAAAAGATATTTGAGGGCCATGTATACTTAGAATTCTTGCTTCTGCACTGAGAGATCTATGTCAACTCCCAGCCCTGTTTCACTGGGTATCAGGTTGAATTCTATGATAGCAGAGATGGGGAGTGAAAAAGGAGAACTATCTTCATCAAATCTCGACCATGGTATCCTCCTGTAAAGATTGCATCTGGGAAAGCGCAGCCCAGCTGCCTTTGCAACTTCACATGTGTAATGGGGCAGTGCTGGTTTTGAGTGGTATTTTCAGGAAGAGACTGTCGCCACTAGACTTCCTAAAATGAGAATCTCATCTGTGTCATTGCGTTGTGTGCAAACTTTCGGTTGGCTCCCTGTTGCTTTTGCATCCAGAATTTCTTCATGTGATGCAGCATAGCCTACCCTTCCAGTGTCATCGCTAGGCATGGCCCCTTCTGCACTCCATAACCCAACCAGCCAGGGTGATCTGGGATTAAATGAAGCAGTCCCCATGGTGGCTTAAAGCGTAGGTTTGAGGTACAGACTCTTGATTTGAATCCAGGATGTCTCTATTGGGTAGCCTAAGACAAGTTACTTACTTCTCTGTGCTTCAGTTTCACCATCTATAAAATGAGGGGAATAATAGTGTCATAAGGCCACCGTGGAAAGTACATGTGATCATACAGATAATGTGCTTAGAGTAGTACCTGACACACAGCAAATACCAAGAGAGATTAGGTAACGTTATTATTATTTGCAGCGATCTGAGTATGTCCTTCTCTCTGTTACCTCTGTGCCTTTGCGCATGTGGTTTCCAAAGCCTGTCACGCCCTGTCCCCTTTGATGCCTAAGAGCTAACTGGCTTTCAACACTTCTCTCAAGTGTCACAACTTCTTTGCCTCTCTTTGTGCAGCCCACTGTTTGACATTTACCACAGCAGATTATCGCAGCTTTTGAAAAACAAATTTTTCTTTCCCTATAGGATTGTGGCTTCCTTGAGGGCAGTGGTTGTCTTCATTTCTGTATCTCTAAGCCCCAGAAATTTTGGCATGAAACAGGCCTCAAAAATTATTAATGAATCCACCAAAAAAAAAAACAAAAACCACCTTGTATACAATGTCCATAGCACCATTATTCATAAGAGCCCAGAAGTGGAAACAACTCAGATACCCACCAAATGATGAATGAGTAAACAAACGTAACCTGTCTGTACAATAGAATATTACTCACCCGTAAAAAAGAATGGAAAGACTGACGCATGCTACCACATGGGTGAACTTCGAAGACATTATGCTAAATAAAAGAAGCCAGACACCAAAGACCACATACTATATGATTCCATTCACATATTATGTGAATTGACAGGAACAGGCAAATCTAGAGACAAGGCGGTTTAGTGATTGCTCAGGGCTTGGGTTGGGAATGGTAGGACTAGGGGGTTTAGTTAAAGGCCATGAATTTCTTTTAGGAGTGATGAAAATGTTCTAAAATTAACTATAGTGATGACTGTACAACTCTGAATACTTGAAAACCTGTCTAATTTTATACTTGAAATGGATAGATTGTATGGTATATGTATTATATCTCAATGATGCTGTTACCGAAAAAAAGGAAAAAAAAGTATCAATAGAATGGTGAATGAATGGGTGAATGGAGGGCATTTTGAGTTAGTGTTTAAAAATAAATACATACAAGAACAAAATCTCAAGTGGCCCCCTCCCTGAGCCAGGGTGGTTATTGAGGTTTCTTGCCATCCAGCCTTCCTGATTCCACATACCCCTTCTCAAGCACCTGCTTCCTTGCTTGCTACCCCTGGCTGCTTGCTCCCCCTGGACCCTCGCTCCCATTCTGTTTCCCCTGTTCTCTCCTACTTAGATTTTCTTTTCCTCCTTCACAGTCAACCAGCCCCTTCTGGCAGTTTCTGCAATATCATGAAGGGTATGGGGCCTTCTTGGGGAAACTGAAACTTGAGAACCCAAGGGGACCCTAGGACAAATTCTTTTGTGGGAACATGGCTTTACAGATAAATAAATGGAGACACAGATGGGTCAAGGGTATTTGTTGCCTAACCTCATACATGTCTCCTGTTCACCTGCTTAGTACCATGCTTAGCACAAGGTCTGCCTTCTTCACCTCCTACATACCCACTTCCAGGCCAGAATGCTCTGGAAGCCAAAGCAGGTGGAACCAAACTACATAATGAATCAGTCAGTTCAGTTGCTCAATCATGTCTGACTCTTTGCAACCCCATGGACTGCAGCATGCCAGGCTTCCCTGTCCATCACCAACTCCCGGAGGCTGCTCAAACTCACATCCATTGCTTTGGTGATGCCATCCAACCGTCTCATCCTCTGTCATCCCCTTCTCCTCGTGCCTTCAATCTTTCCCAGCATCAGGGTCTTTTCCAGTGAGTCGGTTCTTCGCATCATGTGACCAAAGGATTGGAGTTTCAGCTTCAGCATCAGTCCTTCCAATGAATATTCAGGACTGATTTCCTTTAGGATTGACTGGTTGGATCTCCTTGCAGTCCAACGGACTCTCAAGAGTCTTCTCCAACACCACAGTTCAAAAACATCAATTCTCCAGCACTCAGCTTTCTTTATAGTCCAACTCTCACAGCCATACATGACTACTAGCAAAACCATAGCTCTGACTAGATGGACATTTGTTGGTAATGTCTCTGCTTTTTAATATGCTGTCTAGGTTGGTCATAGCTTTTCTTCCAAGGAGCAAGCGTCTTTTAATTTCATGGCTGCAGTCACCATCTGCAGTGATTTTGGAGCCCCCAAAATTAAAGTCTGTCACTGTTTCCATTGTTTCCCCATCTATTTGCCATGAAGTGATGGGACCAGATGCCATAGTCTTAGTTTTCTGAATGTTGAGTTTTAAGCCAACATTTTCACTCTCCTCTTCCACTTTCATCAAGAAGCTCTTTAGTTTTTCTTCGCTTTCTGCCATAAGGGTGGTGTCATCTGTGTATCTGAGGTTGTTGATATTCCTCCCAGTCTTCTTGATTGCAGCTTGTGCTTCATCCAGCCTGCTATTTCACATGATGTACTCTGCATATAAGTTAAATAAGCAGAGTGACAATATACAGCCTTGATGTACTCCTTTCCCGATCTGGAACCAGTCTGTTGTTCTATGTCCAGTTCTAACTGTTGCTTCTTGATCTGCATACAGATTTCTCAGGAGGCAGGTCAGGTGGTCTGTTGTTCCCATCTCTTTAAGAATTTTCCACAGTTTGTTGTGATCCACACAGTCAAAGGCTTTGGCGTAGTCAATAAAGCAAAATAGATGTTTGTCTGGAACTCTCTTGCTTTTTCCATGATCCAGCGGATGTTGGCAATTTGACCTCTGGTTCCTCTGCCTTTTCTAAATCCAGCTTGAACATCTGGAAGTTCACGGTTCATGGATTGCTGAAGCCTGGCTTGGAGAATTTTGAGCATTACTTTACTAGCGTGTGAGATGAGTGAACTGTGCGGTAGTTTGAGCATTCTTTGGCTTAGCCTTTCTTTGGGATTGGAATGAAAACTGACCTTTTCCAGTCCTGTGGCCACTGCTGAGTTTTCCAAATTTGCTGGCATATTGAGTACAGCACTTCCACAGCATCATCTTTCAGGATTTGAAATAGCTCAACTGGAATTCCATCACCTCCACTAGCTTTGTTCATAGTGATGCTTAAGGCCCACTTGACTTCACATTCCAGGATGTCTGGCTCTAGGTGAGTGATCACACCATCGTGGTTATCTGGGTCATGAAGATCTTTTTTGTATAGCTCTTCTGTGTATTCTTGCCACCTCTTCTTAATATCTTCTGCTTCTGTAGGTCCATACCATTTGTGTCCTTTATTGTGCTCATCTTTGTATAATGAATGGCTCACTACATATCAGGTGTTTTCTGTTCATTCTCTTCCAAGAATATTTCAGATAAAGATAACATCTCGTCACACTGAATTCCAGGAGATTTATGATTTTTCCTTTTTGGCACTTTTTTCAGATGTATTTAATTGTATTGCCATGCAATTCATGAGATATTGGAGAGGCTGCACTGGGGGAGTACAGAGATCTAGACCCCGGTTCTCTCGTGGTCGCCAAGTAGCCACGTGACTGGAGCAAACCCTTTAACAACTCTGGATCTCCCTTCCCTCAGGGAGCTTTACATTTTCCCTGTAAAACTAGAGGTTGGGTGAAATTCCTCCTCCACGCTCTCTTTCCCCAGCCCATGGCTCTATAATTTGATAACTCTAGGTTGAAATAAAGAGACTATCAGCTAAGGCTTGGAGCTCTTTTCTCTGTAGAGATTTTCTTCCAGAGATACTTGTGGTAATTGAATCTGACCAGTGTGAACAGTTCTTCAACAGTGTATAAACCCAGGAATAATTGAAGAAGTATATTTTGTTCATTCTGAGTATCATTATGCTAATTTGGAACATGACTGCTATGATAATAAGCAAATTAGAACCAAGATATACTGAAATCAATGCTAGAGATATACCAGGCACCTTCATTTCTCAGTTTAACTCCCACAGGAATCTTACAAGGAAAAGAATATTCACCCACTGTACAGATGTGAAGAGTGAGGTTTGGAGACATCACCTAACTTTCCCAGGGCAACAGTGAATTGTGGGTGCCACAGGGATATGGCACCAGGCCTGCCCTACCCTCTGAGTTATGTTTTTCTCTACCGCACTGGCTTCTCAGAACAGTAACTCTCTTAATAAGGAGTCGGGGATATTAAAAAAAAACAAGCAAACCTAAAACCCCTGTTTTGGAGTCTTGATCCCGGACACTGTCATTACTTCTAATACTTCACTCCTTTATATAAGATACTTTATTGATCAGATATGTTACTTGGTCCCAGCTAATTTCTACTTTACAATAACCACTCTGTGGCATTGATTGACCTAGTTTGGCTAGGCAGAGTTTGTGGTGTAAATGGATGTTGAAAGAAACCTACCAGACCTGTAACCCTTTCTGCCATTTGAGGCTGCTGGGCTGGCTGCAATTGTAGACCTAATGAGAACTGCCCATGGGAGACAGATAATCTTAGTAAGAAGAGACCCTTTCCTGGGGAATTTTCTAAAATTTGGAAATTCTTTCTAAAAGTGCCCCAAATTACAACACACACAATTTGAGTCTTTCCTGTCCTCCTGTCATCTTGTCACCAGGGCTTCCCTGGTAGCTCAGCTTTTAAAGAATCCCCCTGCAATGTGGGAGACCTGGGTTTGATCCTAGGTTGGGAAGACGCCCTGGAGAAGGGAAAGGCTACCCACTCCAGTATTCTGTCCTGGAGAATTCCATGGGGATTCATGAAAGTATAGTCCATGGGGTCACAAAGAGTCGGACACAACTTTCACTTTGTCACCTTGTGCCTTGATCCAAGACCCAAATAGATGCTTCAGGTGACTATGAGGCTCTGAAAATAGTGTGTGTTGTTTTGTAAATATATTAGTTTGTTTGGGGTGGGGAGAGAATCCACGGTTTCCTCAGACTCTTAAAGGGCTCCATCAACCAAGAAAGGCTAAAACCCTTGGCTAGTTTCAAGAAGCCTTTCCTGATCGCTATCTCTTAGGGCTATTCCTCTTGCAGAATTTGTGACTGTTTCCCCTGGGGGAAGGTCGACTTGGCCCTGCATCAACCCCAGCCCTCATAGAAGCAACCTGGAGAAGAAGGATGTTCGAAGTTAGCAGAAGTGTGCTCCAATTCTCCCCTCACCACTGTCTTAAGATGTTTTGGTAATTGAAGTCTGTTCCTAAGTGTGGTTTGAAAAAAGACTGGAGGTGCTAAACGATTGGCTGTCTTTGTAAGATTTAACTTCACGTGTGACTCTTCTCATTGACACATGAAGTTAAAATATGCATTTTATAGTACACTGTTGGTAAATGGTCTACATCCCATCCAAGTCAATGATGACCTATGGTGGGGCTGACTCAGAGTGCTCAGGGGTTAACCCCCTTGGGAGCATTCCTGAGCCAATGTCAGATGGGAATTAGCCACAATTACTCTATCTTCCCCCACTTGGGTAGGCTAATTATTCATACCCTCGCCCAGAGGTCCCTAACAGGGCTGAGGCCTGACTCCCCCACCATGATTTTTATTGAGCCCTGCCTTGCCTCTATCCCCCTCTGTGTGTCACTTCCCCACCTCCCAACTAGTGCTTCCTGGGGTCACCTCGCAAATAAACCACCAGCCCCAAATCCTTGTCTCAGGTTAGCTTCCGGGGGAAACTCAGCCAAAGACAAACTTAAGAATAAATATTTACACATATGTTAATGCATACATCATATTTTATAAATGTTGGGAGAAGAAAATTTTTCATATACAGTCTTCTCCCCAACATCAATAAAAAGGCAAATTGAGAAATGTGAGATTTAATATTCCACAGTGAGCTGTCAGCAGTTTCAAAGCCCAAAGATGTCTGATAAAACATGTAATTTATTCAACCTCATTTCCTATGATCCTCCAATATTTGCTTAACTGTATTAATACTGTGGGACTCATCTGCCTTAGTTGGAAACCCTCTCCTTAAATTCTTTTTTAAATTAACTAACAAAAACTTCTAACAAAAACCTCTGCTTCTGAAATGTATATCATCCGATATTGCTCTATGCTCTGGAAGGAACATGTGAAAGAAATAGCCCTGTATTTCTCATAGCATGTGATAGATGTTTGCTTACCACTTTTCTCACTCCCCTGCCTGCCCTTTATGAGCTGTCCCCAGCCTTTCCTTAGCATCTAGCTACATGTCAGGAGAGATAAATAAGTGAACGTTTTTCATCCAGGACTTAAGTACGCAGGATGCTTTCCAAGATTCAGCCACAGCTACCCAACCTCTCCTGGAGCATCCATCTGTAGGGTTATATGGTTAATGGGGCTACTCTGGCTACATTGAAATTAGTGCTATGCATGTGGTTTTCCAAAGGACCCACTGCTATTGAGGAAGAGCAACAAGAAAGCGAGCTGTGGATTAGATGACTCTATTCTTTGTTCTACGGTTCATATACGGGTCCTGTGTTGCCACAACACAATCCAAACAAAAGTCTTGTTTATAAGGCTCTAAGTTATTATTGGCAAGAATCCAAACAGCTCGTCTTTGGAAATCCATGCTTATTTGTCCAGTGGAGGGAATGAGGGGAGAGAAATGGGTAGTTAGTGAGCAGAGAAGGGCCACAATAAAGTTCTGTTCCTGTTCATCCCTGTCATAGCTACCTTGGCCTATCTCAGACAGCTGTCACTGTGGGCTGCGTAACAGATGACCCTAAAACTCCATGGCTTAAAACAATCATTTATTTCTTGCTTGAATGTCTGTGCATTGACTTGAGGTTAACTGATCCAGGCTGATTCCCACTGGGTTTGCTTCCAGGGTGTAGATTGGATCTGAGTTTGCTCCTCTGATCTCTCACCCTCCTTGGATCTGCAGAATATATGTGGCATGTTCTTTTCGTGACAAGGAGAAATACAAGCTGGAAGGCTCACTTTAAGCCTCTGCTCATGTCACATCTGTTAATCTCATTGGTCCAAGTGAGTCACAGAGTGAAGCTCAAAGTCAAGGGGCAGGGGAGTGTTCCACCCACAGTGAGGCCGCGGCAAGGTTGTATGTGTAGGTGGATAATATCAGAGTCGTGAAAAATTGGGGTCAGTCATTTGGCCTACTAGATATTCTCATCTGGGCACCAGCACTTTAGACAGAGGCCACCTCATGGCACCTCTGCAGTGCCTTAGCCTTATGTGTCCATATTTCTGAATGTGCTACCAGACTGAGAAACCAGAGCTGGGCTTATTTATCTTCGAGTGCCCAGGACCTAGGAAAGTACTTAGTACACAGTGCCAAAGCAGTCCAGTGTGAGCACATGGACACTCAGTAAATGGGGTCTTCAGAGTAGAATAGAATCGAATTGAAAGGACTTGAGGAAAGCCTTGCAAAATGTGCTTTTTATCCACCCCTTAGACATTTCCCCCTTAATACAGTATGTATAAAGCACCTACGAGTTTCATTTGAATCTTCTTACATTCACAGTAAGATGCAATTTTAAGTCATCTATCAACTAATCTTTCTTTTAAACATGAGATGTTTGAATGGCAACATATGAGAGTCATTGTGAATGTTGACTTTCCCAGTCTAATCTCGTCGTTCAGTTTGGCCCCCAATTCTCTTTTGATTCCCCCTTTTATAAGAACTGTCATTCCTCACTCCTTATTAGTCAAAATTCTATGGTCTATCTTTTTGTTGCTGCTAAATTATTTTATTACATCAAATTTGTTTCTAAACCACACATCCTCATCACTCCCAGAACGTACACCAATTTCATAAAATATAATTGACCCACTTCCATCTACACTGCATAATCCATATATGTTAAAACTATAATGGCTACATTTTAAAAGAGCTGACTATGTGCCAGATACTGAGCTCCATCACCTGTATTAGCTTATTGTGTGATAGTGAGACTAAGGATGGGGTATACCCGGAACCTCCCCCAGCCAGGCTATCTGGTTCTAAGTCCACAGGCTTAACCACTAGGCTATATTGCCTTGAGATCTTTAATCTCCTGAGTGTTAGCAGGAGCATGGACCATGGGCAGGAGACCTCAGCTCAAGTCCACCTCCCTTTCTGACTACCTTTGTGAACATTGGAAAAGCATTAGACCTCTGTGAGCCTTGGTGTCTTATTTTGTAAAAGTAGGAGCTCACAATTACCTTACTTACCATGCAAAGGAGTTCTATGTGGAAATACTTTAAAAGATGTAGCATCCAGCTCAAGCTCTAAGGAATCTTGCCTGTATTCTCTTCTACTGTCCACTAGATTCCTACACTGACCATACTTCCATCAGAAGTGATCTTGCTCCTTGATTTCCTCTCCACATTGGCTGACAAGGCACGTTTGGTCATCTGTCCTGAGAAATTTCATTTCCCTTGAGCCTTCCTATTTCTTTGTTGAACAAACCGCACATCACTAGCAATGTCATATTCCCAGACTTTCTCGATATTTCTTGATTAATTTCCCCCTTGTCCTTGTGGCTTCACTGTTCTCCCAGGCTCTTCCCTCAGAGGAGCTGCAGATTGTGTCTGATTGTGTCTGCACTTGCCAAAGGCCAAATGGGAATTTGAGAGCTTCGGTTTTTTTAAGTTAGTATTTCGTCTAATTGGCTCCAAATATTTGATTATTTTCAAAAGATAACAGTCTCATTTAAAAAAAAAAATCTTTGACCTAATTATTCAACCTTATAGTTTCTCTTTGGGAATTTCATCTCTCACTCCATCTCTCAATTCCTGGGTATGTAATGGGGACCAAAAGCAACAGAACCCTTGCTTCCTGTATTTCACAGTCTCAGCTTGTGTGTGTGTGTGTGTGTGTGTGTGTGTGTGTGTGTGTGTGTGTGTGTTTATGACTGACCTGGTGCTAAGTATTTCCACTTAACTTGTGTTGGCCTAATAAGAAAACCACAAAGGCAGATCTTATATGTTAGTGAAGCATTTGTGCCGAATGCACATTGCTTGAGCCAAGGTTTCCTAGTAATTTGAAAATAATTTGCAAAGCACTGGGAAAATTGAGCCATTGTTTGACCTGTGGTTGTGTAGGCATAATGTCGCCTCTCATACTCTTAGTGACAGTTGCAGTTTAGTTTCAGCAAAACAATCTTATCCATTATTTTAAATCAACATTGTTAATTAGAATTGCACTGCTGTTATAGTTCCACTTACATTGATTCGTAAATGTTGAAGGGCTTTAAATATGTAGACAAGCTAAAATGAAGGAATCTGTATTATGTTTGCATGTAATGAGCAATATTTTAATCAAATATTTGTATTTGAGTCAACATCTAAGAAAATTTTTTCTTCAAAAAGGTCTGAATATTATTCAAATTTGAAACACACAAAAGCTCCAGATTTTTCTCTGAACCATCACCAATAGCAGATACCAGTGAAGAATACATCCCTCCCTCACCTCTGCCATCACTGCCTTTTGCTATATAGAATTATATCATATATGGTATAGTTATCTATGCTACAAATAAAACATGCATACAACTATTACTGTATCTACAATATATATGTGTGCCCATGTGTTACAGTACAGAGTCACATGCCCCAAAATATGTGCATGGTACTTTGGGGAAACGCCTTAAGAAATTTTTCATGGGAAATTGGCTATAGATTACCTACTGGATTTAGAACTTCCATATTAGATGTCTCAACTCTTTTTGCATTTTGTTGTTGATTTTTAGTCACTCAGTTGTGTCTGCTTCTTTCGTGACCCCTCGGACTATAGCCTGCCAGGATGCTCTCTCATGGGATTCTCTTGGCAAGAACACTAGAGTGAGTCCTCCTCAGGACCCGGGGATCGAGCCCAGGTCTCCTGCATTGCAGGTGGATTCTCTACCACTAGCACCATCCAGGAAGCCCAAGACTTATCATAAGATCTGATAATCCTGCTCTGAGATATTTACTCAAAAGAAATGGAAACATGCCCCCACAAAGACTTTTACACAAATGTTCGCAGCAACTTTATTCGTAACTGCCTAAATATTCCCCAACAAAAGAATGGTTAAAAAATTCTACTGTGTTCATACAGTGGAATACTACCTAGCAATAAAGAGGAATGGCTTGCTGCACAAAAACAATGTGAATGAATCGCAAAGCCATTTTGCTGAGTGAAAGAAGCCAGACACACACACAGAAACACATACTGTGTGATTCCATTTCTATGAACTTCTTAAAAGGACAGATCTTACCTGTAGTGACAGAGAGCCATCAGTGGTTTCCTGGGGCTAGGGAAGTATTAACTGAAAGAACATAAGGAAAATTTAGAAGTTGATGAAAATATGCTGTATTTTGATTGGGGCAGTGCATGTATTTGCTAAAACGAATGAACTGTACACTTAAAATTTTGTTTTCTGTTGCTTATATTTCCCAAGGTTGTTTGTAAAATTGAACAACAGTTTCTAAATTAAAAATAAGCAATACTGAAAGTACTCATCATCGATTTCAATGCCTTTGAAAGAAATGCTTTGTTTGTCCCCGTGGAGGCATTGCTGACACTGCACTGCCTTCCCTTGTTTCAGAAGCACAGACCTGGTGCTTACCTGCTTTTTCTGAAATGACAAAACCAGTGGCCAAGGTCAGTCTCAGACGCCTGCCACTTTACCTCCAGCCTAGTTCATGGATTTCTCACCACCATCTTCATAAATGATTCCCCTGCTTTCTCAACTAACCTGAAAACAAGGCTGCCCTTGGGACTAACGTTGGAGTGTTCACCCATTTCAGCTCAGAGCTGGCACTAAAAGGGTGCTTGTACACATGTGTGTGTTTAAGTCTAGATTTTTTTCATTAGACTAATAATCTTCATTAATTTCCTGGAATTGCCATTCTATACCTACCTTGTTTTGTGGGACTCCTTAGTCCTAGGTAACTTTATCTAGCATTCCTTGTTGCTGGGTTTGTCTGGGAGTCCAGCTATGATGGAAACTGTTTTGATGTTCATGTACCTGATATGGAAAGAAAAAGTGCTTGGAGCATCGCGCCATCTTTTTCCTTGCTTGCTGTCTTCTTCAGCAGGGAGGGCTGCTGACAGCTGAACAGCCTGCCTCATTAGAATTCACTGGGTGAGCTGATTCTCTATTTAACTGATGAGGGAATTCTTGCACCAAGGGGGTGGAGGAGAGACTGATTCTCTCAGAAAGCTGTTTTCTTCCTGTTTTGCTGTAGAGGGGGCAGGGAATGGCTGAGAGACAGTCTCAGATGACTTGCACAGGAGATACCAGGAAACACCAGACCACTCTTCCACCAAGAAACAGTGCAAATTGTTTCCAAAGATCTGCTTATTTTGTCATGTCACACACACCATATCTTCCTTTTGAAAAACGGTGACTACATTTTATTCCCCTTAGAGAACAGAAAGCCTATGCCAAGTTGACATTCCTTTACTCCTGAACATTCCTTATGCACAGAAACTTTGGTCCTTCACTAAAGGGGATGGAGGAAGGAGAGGCTGTCCTATTAGGTCACGCTGAGGCTTCAATATCATCATTCCATGGTGATCATACCATGGAAAATTCCTTTCAACCACTGACTTGTCTGACATGTTACAGAGTAAGACCTGGGTTTCTGCATTTGCTTCAACCACTAAGCTTCATAACTACAAATGGTCTTCAAGACCAAGTCTAACCTCTTTGTTTCATGAAGGAAGAAGCTAGAAGGGGACATGAAAATCTCCCAGTTACAGAACAGAAGGCTCTCTGAGATCTCTGCTGAGCTGAGATCCTAAAGACCATGTTCTTAACACTCTTCAAAGTCACATCACAAAAATTCCAGGTTATGGACTCCAAAGCAGTTGCTCCTCTTTGTTTTTGGCTTGGCTTGAACCAAGTCAGTTTATGGTATGGCAAACTGAAGAGCATGGGGATACGTGCAGAATGATTTATCAATCCCCGAGGAGTTTGTGCTTCTTGTCTCTGCATCTCTGGAGTGCTTTGCCCTGTGCTTGCAGCTATTTGGAACAGGATCTATTTTCCATGAGATGACAAGAGGCATCAAATGGTGGTTTCCTTCAGATGAGGGAGCTGAATAGCCTGTGACAGTCTAAGTTAAGTGTACCATAAGGGAAGGTGGTTGGAGAAGCTAGTAATATGAAAAGTGTACAGAAGATTTCCTCTCTCTTTTAAAAAAAGACTTTCTTTTCCTTTAACTTTCCTTTCATTTTTCCCTTTTATTTTAAAACTAAAAAAAAAAGGTTTTAAAAAATTTAAACAATACAGAAGTGCACTTTTTTTTAACCAGTTACATATTGCTATAGAACAAACCCCCCAAAGCTTAGTGCCTTAAAAATAGCATTTATTGTGCTTTCAAATCTGCAATTTGGGCAAAGATAATCAGAGATTCTCCATCTCACGATGCCTGAGACTTCAGCTGGGAATGTCTGGGAGGCCTGGGGGCTGGTTGGGCATTTCTCTCTTTTTCCTCCTGGAGTCTCAAGACCTCTATATGTGGTCATTTCTTGTGCCCTTTCAGCATCATAGCCTCGAGGTGGTCAGCCTCCTTCCATGGCAACTGGCTCTCCTATAGCAAGCATCCTAAGAGCCCTAGCAGAAGCTGCAAGGTTTCTCATACGTAGCCTTGGAAGTCCCAAACCCTACTTCCCCTGAATGCTATCTGTCAAGTAAGTCACAAAAGTGAGCCCAGTGCAGCAAGTGAGGCATTGATGCCACCTCTTGATGGAAAGAGTAGCAAAGAATTTTTTTACCATCTTCAATGTCCCACATGGTCATCTTTACAAATGCTGAATCACACACCCTAGAGGCAACTTCTGTTAACACTTTGGTGTGCATTTTGAGCATGTGTATTCTTTGAAAGTGTAAATACCACTATTCTGCATGTGACATCTCTGCATGTATTGGGATCTGAGTTAGATTTGGTTTTTATTTTGTAGGGAGTGGTAATGAGTGGGAGGGGGCTGTGAACTGTAAGTTCTGCAATTATGCCATGGGCTTTTGCTTTTCCAAATCCTAAAGCCCTGCTGCAATGGTGCGGTTCTCTCAGGAGTTTTATCTGTGGGTGAGCACCAAAAAAATCCACGATAAATGTTCTTAGTGGTCCTTGTGGTGCTTTGAGTAACTCAGAATGGTAGAATCACATATATCATCTCATTTTGTCTTCCCAGCTGCCCCACGAGGTCAGTACTGTGGAATTGTATTGTACCTACTATTAACATCTGCTGATACTTCCAGTCTCATTTTTCAGATGAGTTAGAGAAGTTAAGTAACTCACCAATGTCACGTAACTAGTAACTGGGAAATCTCGACTTCAAATTCTAGTTAGCCGATATCCAAACCCATACCCCGAATCCCTTCCATTCATCTTAATTTTATAGAATAAATAACTAAAGGTCAGAAAGTCATCTGGCAAGTTTCATTTCCCAAAATGGATGTAACAGGCACAGGAACATGGCCATCTGATGTCGATATTCTGGAGGGTTAGCCTCTCATGAAGTCTGTTTTATGTTGCCTATAGCAACAGTCTATTGCTGCTTCCACCTGTGGGAACTACGTCCACAGGCTTAGCATCTTGAGTAATCTCAGAGCAGTGGGAAAAGTATTAGGTGGAGGGGGCTGGAAAAATCCAGTGGATTTTCTAGCAAACTAAGAGATAAACCTGCAGAGAAGGCAATGGCACCCCACTCCAGTACTCTTGCCTGGAAAATCCCATGGACAGAGGAACCTGGTAGGCTGCAGTCCATGGGGTGGCTAAGAGTCGGACACGACTGAGCGACTTCACTTTCACTTTTCACTTTCATGCATTGGAGAAGGAAATGGCAACCCGCTCCAATGTTCTTGCCTGCAGAATCCCAGGGAGGGGGAGCCTGGTGGGCTGCCGTCTATGGGGTCTCACAGAGTTGGACACGACTGAAGTGACTTAGCAACTTAGCAAAGAGATAAACTCGAGGAGAACTGGATCCTAAGTGAGCAGTGGAACATATATATTAGGAAACAGTTAAATTAATCATAGACACAAACACAATTTCAAGCCATCACGACTTGAGGGTGGTTTTTTGTATTAATTGTGACTTCCCTCCCATTAGAGCTATGAGAAAGCTCTGGATGCATCATTAGGCTGATTCTGGAACCAGTCCCCTTTATCTTTTGTCACACATTTCTTCATTGTGTTTTGACTTGATTCAACGCTCACATGCCACCAGTTTCATCCAGATAGTAGTCGGACCGGTCACATCCCTACCGACAAGTCGAGCCATTGCTGCCGGGGGGCTTTCCGGCCTTCTGTTGGCAACCGTGCAGCGTTCAGACCAGAGACCTGCTCCTTTGTTCTGCGTGGACTTCCCCAGCTGTGTTTCTATTCCCCTACTTCTTTCTGTCCCCACGCACTCTTTCTTAAATCTATGCAGAGCTGGAGTGTAGCTCTCAGCGCCGCCCCAGTCTACAAAGTAATGAACTCAGCTGGGGCCCACTGCAAAATGTTTTCTACAAAAATGCCTGCTGCCTCTGGATGTCTATAAATGTCCTTGGCCCATGAGTCTCTGCCATAGCTAAGACAGGATGAGTCTGGGTAGCTATCTCAGGCTTTAAGAGAGAAGAGAAAAAAATTCAGCCCAGAATGCTGCCTGGAAGACTTTCCCCCATTATTCATTAATCCTTTAACCTATAGCTTGTTCTTTTGTTACCTCATTCATTCAACAGGCGTTTTTTGAGGTCTTCTTCTGTGCCAGACACTGAATGAATAGATATTGGACATGTAAGTTCAAATAGAAAATGGTCCTGAGACGCATGCTGTGGGAGCTTACAGCGCAGTGCTGAAGCTTCCATGTTCTGCTTTTAAGTGTTCCTTCTTCCTTTCCCTTTTTTCTCCTAATCTCTTCCTGCTGACCATTTTAACAGAAGTTACCTCACTTAGATTTTGCTGTTAAATTATTATATTCACTCTAAATTTCCATGCCTGTTCTTGTAAGGTTTTATTATTATTCTTACAAGTTATTATTTCAAATAAAAGTGATTTTTATTCATATTATTTTTGCATTTCTTGAAGATATCTACTCTTTCATTTCTTTAATCATTTTCAGGATCTTTATTTTATATTCTCCTTCAGATCTTTCAGTTATTTGCTGTGATCAAGCTATATTCTTTCTCTTTTGTTGCAACTGACAACTATTCCTTATGGTAGTTGATTTCCTTGTGCAGCTAGTCCTTTTTTTCTTGTGAGTATATCTTTAGATTTTTTTCCCCTCTGTGGGGGGGGAGGGTCTCTGTAGTCTTCAGAGTGATTTCACACTTACTTTTGCCAAGGCTCTAGGGTCTCCTAGGCCCTGGACCAGTTTTTATGTTAAATTTCTCAGCTTGAGTTTTCTACATGCGCAGGTAGCATTACCTCACACTTCACATCTACAGGGAGCAGAGGCTTAGGTTCTTGATTTTGTCATAGACGTATTTTGTTTAAGTTTTTAGTTTGTATTGGAGTATAGCTGACTAACAATGTTGTGACAGTTTCAGGTGAATAGCAAAGGGACTCAGCCACACATACACATGTATTCATTCTTCCCCAAACGCCCCTCCTGTCCAGGCTGCCACATGACATTGAGCAGAGTTCCATGTGTTATACAGTAGGTCCTTGTTGGTTATCCATTTTAAATATAGCACTGTGTACATGTCCATCCCAAGCTCCCTA
Organism: Budorcas taxicolor; assembly: GCF_023091745.1. Classification (NCBI taxonomy): domain Eukaryota; kingdom Metazoa; phylum Chordata; class Mammalia; order Artiodactyla; family Bovidae; genus Budorcas; species Budorcas taxicolor. The sequence goes on along the minus strand of NC_068935.1, from coordinate 104,746,280 downwards.
ACTATCCCTTCCTCCATAGATGTCTTTTTTGATTTACCTGCTTAAGGCCCTAACAGACAGCAAGTATCTTTATTGCTCTAATGAGTCAATGAACATTATCATTGTGTGCCCTTTTCATGAACAAGAAATACTTCTGAGGCTCCAAGCTCCATGCGTGTGCCTCAGTTTGAGCTCTCACTTTGCGTGGGCCCGAGGCCACAGTTTCTGTGTATGAGGAGGGTATTGAAGCCTCTATTGCAGACACTGTGCTAAAGCTCCCATGGGACTCCACGGCACCAGCATGCATTGGCTGCTCTGGATTTCATTTCCCTCTTCTCATCTGAAATTTGGGGGTTTCTCTTTCTTTCAAGCCAAGCTTTGTGCTTTTATAAAATTTGGAGAGGAATAGTCCTATATTTTGGCCACCTGATGCGAAGGGCTGACTCATTGGAAAATAACCTGATGCTAGGAAAGATTGAGGTCAGGAGGAGAAGGGGACGACAGAGGATGAGATGGTTAGATAGGATCACCAACTTAATGGGCATGAGGTTGAGGAAGCTCCGGGAGATGGTAAAGGACATGGAAGCCTGGTGTGCTGCAGTCCATGGGGTCGCAGGTTCGGACATGACTCAGTGACTGAAAAACAACAGCAGTACTGTATTTTATCTAGATTTTCTATGTGTTGTAGTGGGAATGATTTTTTTTTAGTTTGTAATATTTAAAAATGTATTTGGGGTACCTATGACGTTCTAGGCACTATGCTCATTTATATATTGTCATCACTTGGAGCCAATATACTTTCTTCAACATGTTTCCTTAGAAACAATAAATTAGAAGATGGAGTGGCCAGTGCTGCTGGGGATAGGTACAGTGACACTAGCAAATAGAACTGAAAGCTGATAATAGCAGAGAGACGAGAGGAAACGCTATTATAAGCAAACACACAAAAGCTATGACGTTCTGGAACCAGATACTGTGAACAAACCAAGCTGAATGTCTATATCCATGATATCATCATCTCATTACATCATATTAATAGTACAATAGCTGATGTTCCCAATGATGTCCCTGAGGGGGAATACTCCCCTAATGGAAACTCTACCTGCTGTTGTCATCATATGTTTAAAGCATATTGATATTGTGTATCAGCCACCTAAGGGCTGTGAAGGCTGTATGCACAATTAAGGGTGTGAGGATGGGGACCATGTGTTGCAGTGGTAGAGAAACGAATTAGTTACCAGGGAGAAAGTGGATAGGAGTTGATCCATTGATGATCATTCAATGGACTTGGGTTGTGTTAACCACATCTGTCCTACAAGGGAACATCAAAGGCAGCCTCATGGATTTCAGGGAACATGGCAAAGCTGCCTTAAAGTCTCAGGCTGCCAGGAAGCCTGGGCTGGTAGCTTAAAATAATCGGCAAGAAGCCCAGCCTCGCCTGGGGCCAGAGCAGCCTTGGCAATTTGCAAGTGAACTCTTCAGGAATGAGACAGAAGGGGTCAAGAGGAAAGGGAGGAATTCTAGAGACCAGGCGATGATTGACCTCAAGGGAGCAAAGATGATACCTGCCAAGACATTGGCAGCCAGCTAGGACAGTGCCTCCTCGGCTGGGCAAGGACCAGAGGAGGACACTCTAGGTCCAGACTGCTATGGAAGATATGGATGATGCTATTCTGAGACTAAGTGGTGTCTGGGGAGAGTGCTGAGCTCTTTACCCAGAGAAGTGAAGAGAAAGCGGCCCTGTGACCTAAGTTGGTAAAGAATCCACCTGCCAATGCAGGAGACATGGGTTCAATTCCTGGGTTCGGAAGATCCCTTGGAGGAGGGCATAGCAGCCCACTCCAGTATTCTTGCCTGGAAAATCCCATGGACAGAGAAGCCTGGTGGGCTGCAGTCCATGGGATTGCAAAGAGTTGGATACGACTGAATGACTGAGCATATATTCTTTCCAACCACCTAGGCAGCCTCTTTAAACCAGTTTTTATTCTTGGACTTGCCTGGAGGTCATCTGTCCTGCCTACTCTTCTTCCATTGGACTGGTGGGTAACTTACAAATACACAATTGTTGGGTGGAAAGTATTGGGAAGCATAGTGTTTCCTTAGAAGCTGCCCATGATTACTCTTGATTACATGGGGAGAGAGATGCCGGGACTTAGAGCTTGATAAATTGGCAAACATTACTCCCACTTCCCTCCTTCCTTGCCCCCTCCTCTGAACTCTATTGAATTTGTAATGACGTGATCTTTCACCTCCCCAAATTGTATTGTAAAACCAGAAAGCATACATTCTCTGGAATTGACATTCCCATCTCATGACCTCATTTGGCCAGAGGTTCAGCTACAATTTGCCTCAAGGTTCACATCCCCCTGCATGGGGCTGAGCTGACATCATGTAACCCGTGACCTTCCCACCACTGCAATCTCTTGCACATGGATATTACACAGAATGCCAAGTGCAGGTCAAAAGAGGCTGCCGGGAAAACATTTTTTAAAAAGCTTCCTTCTTTTCTGTGCTTGTCAGGTTGCAAACAGAATGCTGCATTTGATATTTTTTCCAATGTTGTCTCAAACCTTTTGTGCAAGAAAATGAGGCAGAAATAAATAAACACATAAGTAAGTGTTTATTTCAAGGCATGGAATTATAAGTTAACCTCTGTCTTAGCATGTGAAGTTGTTCTATCAAAGATACAGTTAAGATGGAGGATGCTCATTTATTTGATCTAAAATCACTAGAAGAGAAAGCCATTGGCCCACGTCTCAGTTTTTAAGGTAGTCAGAGAGCATCGATGCTGACACTTAAGATGTGCCCTGGAGTGCCGCTCTGAGAGTCAGAGTTGGCCTTGGAAGGAAAGCCAGGTTTTAGCAGAGGGCCAAATGCATTTGCAGTAAAACCAGAGAATAGACATGAAGCCCTGCTTCTGTGACTGGGCTGATTTGTACCATTCATTTGACAAATATTTCTTGAGCACTGGATTTGTGCCAGACATTGTTCTTGGGCTCTCAGGTCCTTGTGTGTGGTCTGTTATATGATGCTTTTAATTCTGTATAGTTTAGCTCTTCTGCCAGACTTTGACACTTCTGGTTGTGTTTTGTTCTATTCGTTCTAGCAGTTTTTCACCTCTGTTATTTTACTGGGTGAATCTCACCCTCATGGTAGGTTAAATGCTGATTTCTGTGACTATGACAAAAGTTTAACAATGGCCCAAATGACAAACCATGGGAAGGTGGCAAGAACAGCAGCTGGGGGCTCAGGCTCCTGCCAGTTGGCAGCTGCTAATTCCCCCTTGAAAAGTCAGGCAGGCCCTGATGGTGCCAATCCAAGAGGTGCCAGGTTCTGGAAAGAGATGAACTTTCTTTGCTGTAGCCTTGGATTTTGAATCACTACCTACAGTTGCTAGTCAGTTGGTATGCCCGTGTGCATATATTGCTGGCTAACTCAGGTGGTGGGCTGTGTCCTTTATGCTTGCTGGCCTGGGTGAAATGTCTCAAGTTGACTTGTTGATAGGAGTTTGTAGGAAGAGGCTATGAGACTATGGCCTTTGTGTTCAAATCTAGGGTCTGCTAATGGCCAGAGTCCCCAGATGAGTACCCTTTACTCATCCTTATTACTTTGCCACCTCCTTGCTTATCTACTCCAGATTGCCCTTCAAAAGCCAATCAACAATGACACAAAGGGCAACCATGAGTTGACTGTAAATTACAACCAGAATAATTCTTGAAATTCTTCCCTGAGGAACTAGCTCCTCTTGAAGTCAACTTCATTTGTTTTAAAACAAGTTTTATAAAAGCTGGTGCTGTTTCTCTTCCCTGAATTTTTTGAGTCTAAGGATATATCCACATTTGTATACATTTGTGTGTGTTCTAGGGTGAGCATATATGTTTGCATGACTTTTCAAGGTTGTATGTGTGAAAAAGAGGTTGTTCAGCATAAAATAATAGTAACCATTTGTATCAGTTAGATTTGGTGTGTAACAAATCAACCCCAAATTTAGTGGCTTAAAGCAGCAAGCATTGATTTGCTTAAGATTTTGTGACTTCTGCTTTGAGCTGTGTCCACTGAGACTGGATGGTGCAGGATGACCTCACTCAAATGTCTGGAGCCTCAATGGGGTTGGCTGGGACAGTTGGGATTGCTGGGGCCTTTCTGTCCATGGAGTATCTCATTCTCCAGTAGGCCATCCTGAACTTCTTCACATGGCAATGAAAGTATTCCCACCAATGAGAAAAAGCAAACCTCAGGCTTCTGTTTACATCGTATTTGCCAATATCCCATTAGCCAAAGCAAGTCAAATGACCAAGCTTGGACTCTAATGGATGGATTAAGATGCAGGTTCTTGATGGGAGAAGCAGCAAAGAATTTGTGGCCATTTGTTTATAATCTCTACCACACTGTGGATGATGAGATGTGGATAAGCACAGGTTTTAGAGATGGAAGACAATCAAATCACAGTTCATCTGCTTAATAGCTAAATGACCTTCAACAATCTGCTACCTCCGCTGAATCTGCTTTCTTATCTGAATGTGGGGCAAATCACCACATCTACCTCAATGGATGAAATGAGATCTTTCATTTAGCCATTTTTACAGTAAACATGTCCTAAGCCCATGGTGCCAGGCCCATACTATGTCAGGCTCATCCTCAAAATATCTTTACTGAGTATATTCATTATAATGTCATCTCCATGAAGGTGAGATCTTTGGAAAGTCATTTAGGCTCTCTCTCACTTTTTCCTCATCTCCAGCAAGAGATGATATTAGCAATTTTTATAGGGATCTTGGAAGAATCAAATGAGAAAATCCTTGCAAAGCAAGTTAGCAGTGTGCCTGACCCATAGTGAGTGTTTAATAAATGTTAACTTTTGGTATTGCTACTATTACAACAGCAAGGTTACCTTCCTTCTACCACCATAAAGCCTTCCTCAAATTAAAATGACAAAGGTGGGTGCCCTCCTCCTTCCACTGTCCTCTCTCCCCATTGCTGTCCCTCAACCCCAACCTCCAGGCATGTGATAGAACTGGGCTGTCAGGAATGCCCCCTCCCTCAACTGTCCCCAGTCCCCAATCCAGTAAAACAGATCAGTGCAGGGGAGGGGGCAGTTCTGAAGGGTTCTCTCTCCTCCAGTCATTCTGTTTCCTGTCTGGGTCACCAATAGTATAATTGAGGCATGAAATCCCAACAGAGTTCTGGTGGAAGGGTGCCCTGCTTCATCCAGAACATCTAGAGCTGCAAAGAACACATGAGATAGCTTCTGGCATTATGGCAGACTCATGGGAGAATTTTCTGTGTGTTGAATGGAAAACTGTCTCCCTCTTGACTCAGAATAAGCCTACCATGAGTCCAAGGCGTCTCAACCTGTAGGGCCCACCGGAATCCCCTGGGGACTTCTTAAAGCACAGAGTGCTGGGTCCCACCCCAGGGGGTCTGATCCAGTGGGTCAGGGCTGGGGCCCAAGAATTTGCCAGTTCAACAAGGTCACAGGTTTTGTGGATGCTGCCACTGTATGGATCATATTACAAGTAGCTTTATATTAGTTTGTTTGAGAGCTTTCCAGATATTTCAGGACAGTGAGTGGGGCCTGCATTTCTTTAGTCAGTCACCTCTTCTCCAGGTTAAACATGTTAGGCTCCTTACTTTTCCTTATTCTATGTCAGACTCTGCCCCTAGTTCTGAATATCCAAAGATGGAAAATATTTAGACCCCATCCTCAGGGAGCTTACAGTTAAGTGGAAAAGAGAGAGAAGAAGAATTCACAATAAGGTGACCAAAATAAGTATTTCCTTTGTGCCTACTTTGTGCTGTGGTTGTCCCCAAAGGCTGGTAATTCAACAGTGAGCAAGATGGCAGAATCCTCAGGCCAGGAGGTGGAGACTGGCCAGTGAACAGGAAGCTACAGTCCATTATGGTAAGAACATGGAGAGAAAAGGTCAGAAAGCTCTGGAAGCAGAGAACAAGGACCTCAAAGTCCAACATGTGGCCAGAGTGTAGGGGGAGTCTTCTGGGGGAGGTGATGCTAAGATGAAACATGGGTGATAAATTGGAATTAAACAGGTATGGGATGGGGTGGATGATTCAGGCAGAGAGATGTATAGGAACCTGGTACCATTCATGACTGGTGAGATGTGCTGGGCAGCCCCAAAGAGGCTGTGCCTGGGATCCTGCGAGGTAGGGTGGGCTGGAGGAGGGATGGTGAGAAGCGAAGGTAGAGTAGGGAGAAACTGCCACTTCCCAGGTGGACACTGATAATCCCTGCCTTCAGTGGGAGCACCTAGTTTCCTCCCTGAGGGTGGCCTTTGACATTACAGAGCCAGACCCCACATCCATTCCATTCTCCATTTGGAAGGTGGAAGACAGTTTTGTTCCACATGTTATCCGGACACCTAGAAGCATGACACATGGTGGGGGAGCATTGGCCCAGGACTGAACATTGTCTAGCACCCCGGCAGGGCATGTCTGGCCTGGGGACCTCATTCCTGCATCAGGGCCAAGTGCATTATCGTGGGGTGTGTGTGCACTGCAGTGTGTAAGGTGGGTAGGGTGGTGAGGCAGTGAGGGCAAGCTTAAGGGGAGTTCTATGAACAGAATCTAGAGGGGAGTAGAAAAGATGAACTGAATGCAGACTTCCAGGCATCCCATGATGCTGCAGTCTAAATGAAAAGTTGGAAAGCCTGAGCTCCATCTTGGACACTGACTTACTGTGTGACCTTGGACAAGTTGCTTACATTTTCTGTCTCTCAGAATCCTCAGCTATGGGAAGAAATAATAAACTGCAATTCACAGGGTCATTAGGAGACTTACATGAGGAGAAGTTCCTGGCGCAGAGTCGGCACTCAGGAAACCTGTGTTTCTGAGTGTGTCCTTCCCCAGCATCCAAAGAGAAGGTGGTCCCTGCCAGGCTGGGAGGGCCAGCTGAAAGAATTGAAAATCTGTGGCTGAGGGAGCATTGATGGCAGGAACGGTTTCCTGCTTTAAACTTCTGCCAAGCTAAGTGTGGCCCTGTTTTGTTGTCCTATGTGTTGAGCTCAAAGTGGCATGGGGGCACCAGAAGTGCTGGGGAAGAAGAAGGCTGGTGCTGAAAGCCATGATCTTTGATGGAGAGAGAGCAAATCTAAGAGTCACTATTAGGAAGATGGAGCCCTGAGCCTTGTACTCAGCAAGAATATGGAAGGGTCTGTCTTGTCATCTGTAGTAGACTATACCTTGAAGGGCAGTGTACTACAGTGCACTGTAAGCTGAGGAGAATGATTTGTGCCTCATCTTATATTTTGAAATTACTTTCATAGACATCATTTGCTCAGTCATTCAACCAACACTTATTGAGTGTCTAGGTTGGTGTCAGACCCTCATCATCCTGGGTGTTCACCAATAGTTGTTGTTATCCAGTCGCCCAGTTGTGTCTGACACTTTGTGGCCCCGTGGACTGCAGCATGCCAGGCTTCCCTGTCCTTCACCATCTCCTGAAGCTTGCCCAAGTTCATGTCCATTGCATTGGTGATGCCATCCAGCCATCTCATCCTCTGACACTGTCTTCTTCTGTCCTCAATCTTTCACCAATAGTTAGTCCTTTTCTTAAAAAAAGTTATTCACTTGGCTGCTCCAGGTCTTAGTTGCAGCATGTGGGATCTTTTTCTTTTTTTGGCTGTGGCATGTGGGATCTAGTTCCCTGATCAAACCTGAGCCCCCTGCATTGGGAGTGTGCAGTCCTAGCCATTGGATCACCAGGGAAGTCCCACCAATAGTCCTATTAAATTGACTCCCTTTGGGGATTCTTCTTGCCTTCTATTGATGTGAATAATCAGGAGTAACCCTGTTTTCCTTTCCACTTCAACCAGGCCTGGGGAAACTTCCATTTGCATTCCTTCCCCTTTGGTGATGCCCGAGTAGTTAGCTCATTGTGGTTAGTCAATTCGGTTGGTTAATGAACTGAGCAAAGAGGTTAAGGTCATAGTCGCCATCCTCATGGACTGATTTACTGCTCTACTTGTGTACACCACCCTTCCTCCACTACCTCCAATGTTTATGCTTCTTCCCACCTCCAGGCCTTTGCACGTTTTTTTCACTCTACCAAGGACCATCTGGCTCTAGCCCCTAGTTACTGAAATCCAATGTCATTTGCTCAGCAAAGCCTTACTTGCCCCTCAAACCTGGTCAGGTGCCTGAGTTTACATTTCATGGTGCCCTGTACTTCTCTAGTGTGGCATTTATTGGTATTTGTAATTATATATTTATATTTTATATTGCTTTATGTCTATCTCCCTGTATTAGTTAAGGTAGTGTTCAGCTGCAAGTAATAGAAAACTTGTCTGATTGCAGTTTAGATACATGCGGGTTTATGTATCTCCCATAAATAAGACAATACATCCAGCAAAGGTCAAGTGGCTCAATCATGCCACACAGGACACAGACTCCTTTTCTCTTCTTCCTCTGCTATCTAAAGCAAGTATATTCAGTTCTCATGTTTATAAGATGACCACAGCTTCTCAGGCATAAGTATCTGTATTCCAACCAGAGAGAAAGGAAAACATGAGCATGAGAGAAGAAAAATGAGGATGAACTGACTACCATTTATATCTCATGGCCAGGACTGCATCACATGGCATCTTCTAGCTGCAAAAGAGTCTTAAACTGTTAAGTTGTTGTTTCTGGTTAGCTTTTACAATTTATAGAATAGAGGAAAGCCAGAGAGGAAGGATAGGCCAATTACAGTGGACCAACCTCTTGTGCCTTTCATACTCCCTTACTGAACTTCAATAAGAGAGGTGGGACCATGTTTCCTTAGTTAGCCATTGTCGTGGGTCCACCTTGTATAATATCTGTCCCATTGTACATATCTGATAACCATTCTGTAAAATATTAATAAATGAATTCTTGCAGAGAGCATCTTCTACTTTAGGTCTTAAAAAGCACTAGAAGAGGATGGATGGATCAATACCACCTTAACATTATGAGTGAGAAGAATTTAAAATGGACATCATCAGGGGTCCCACTAGCCTTTACATTGCCTCTGCATGAATTAGGAAAATGTGCCCACCCCTTCCTCAAGACACATTACTGCCATCTACTGGAAAATTATCTTAATAAAATGATAAATCTACCACACCTACCATGTGAATGGTGCCCCCATAGATATAGTGATACCATGTATTACCAGTAGGATGGAGGTAGTCAGTGAAGAAGCCATCACACCTGCTTCCTAGAGCAGGGGAAGGGGGTACTTCCTGTGGAGCAAGCCTGAAGATTTTCCTAGGGCTGATGAGAGCTGCTGCTACTGCTGCTAAGTCGCTTCAGTCGTGTCCGACTCTGTGCGACCCCATAGACGGGAGCCCACCAGGCTCCCTTGTCCCTGGGATTCTCCAGGCAGGAATAATGGAGTGGGTTGCCATTTCCTTCTCCAATGCATGAAAGTGAAAAGTGAAAGTGAAGTCACTGAGTTGTGTCCAACTGTCAGCGACCCCATGGACTGCAGCCTACCAGGCTCCTCTGTCCATGGGAGTTTCCAGGCAAGAGCACTGGAGTGGGGTGCCATTGCCTTCTGCGATGAGAGCTAGCCATATGTAAAGACTTAGTATTCTGAGATGGCAGGGGTATGGTGAGAAGACCAGTAAGTGTATTTGAGTTCTGCTGTTCACATTCTACCTCTTTAATACTGTGAGAATCACTTAATTCTTCTAAATTTCCATTTCCTCATCTCTAACTTAGAGGCAAGAACTCCTGCCTCAAGATATGTGTGTGTGAGTATCCAGTGAGACTGTGTAAATGAAAGGGTTTGGGGATCTGCTCAGAACTAGAAAAATGTCAGCAATTGTTAGCATAGAGAGCAGACAGGAGATATTTAATGATTGTTCCAATCTTATCTCTACCACTGTCCAGCTACATGGCCTTGGGCATGTTTCTTAATTGTTCTGGGGCTCAGTCTTCTCTTCTCCAAAATAAGTCTGATGCTATTAGAACCTACTGCCCAGGAAAGTTGTGAAGATTAAAAATAGTAGTAAGTGTTTAATAAATGTTTAAGTACTAACTTTGAGGCATTTGTGCCTTGTATGATACTCTGCATTTTGCCTTTAGTATTTTATTGAAATTGTTTAAAAAAAAAGTCACCTTTGACATTTGTGGGGAAAAAAGAAATGTAACAAAAGGGTTCCTAGGCCCATTTGCAGGGAGAGCCAAGACTGTGGGAAAAGTGATTCAGCATATCTCTGTGACTCTGGGTCTGTTGTGATGTCTCTGCTCTGGGAAAAGAAAACCTTTGTGTAGACCATTTCCTCCCCATCCCCATACCACTCCACCTCTGAACACTCTTGGCCAGATCTGGATGCTGATCCTACTAGGTTGTAGGTCAGATTTCTTACTAAGTGGCCAGTGAAGTTGATTTTGTGGAAATTTCATTATTTACAAAGCAAAAAAGAACCAATGGGAAGAGGGCCAGGCAGGCAGATGGAGTAGGTCAAATAGCATCTTGGTTCTCACGTGCTCTGGTTCTCCCCTCCACACCTGTCCTCCACAACCCCTCTCGGATGGAGCCCTGTGGCTACAGAGAAAATCCATCAGATACTGGAGCAGAGAAACAGAGGGCAGAGGGTTCTGAAATAGGAAGCAAGCAACAAACTTGTGAATTCATCTGCTGTCTGCTAGCCGGCTTTCTCATGCACAGTCTCCCAGAGCCCGACACGGTTACCTGTCTGGTAATAATATTTTATCCTGTCTTGTTTTCCATTTGTCTGCCCTCCACCACTGCGGTGTCCCTCCCCTTCATTGCTCCAGGGTATAGAATTATGGGGGAAACAAGATGTTTTCCCTTCATTTTTTCACATCACATTTCACTGGAGTAAATAGTACTTCATTTTCTTTCCTTCTGCCCCACAGAAGGAAAGCCGTGCTGAGCACCCGAGTTTCTGGGCTTGGTTACTATGTGGCCTGAAGCTGACATCTTTTGTGCATGTCATGGTTTATAGTAGAGTGGTTAAAAATCAGCTCCCACTCGGGTGACTAAATTTTATTGACTTTTCCAGGGCCTGTGGTGGGACTGACATGTCCCCCATTTAATTACTTCCTCCTTTCTGACAGCAGATTGAGTTAACCAGAGGACACGCAGGTGGCTCTGGGGCGAGGGAACTTGGAGTGGCCATGGCAAGGCAGTGGAGAGGGGGCTGGGGTGAGCACAGGCTGGGGATGTAACAACCTGCTGGCAGTTGTGAGCTGTGGTTTTACAGTTGCACTGGGGGCAATAACCAAACAGTGGGGCTTTTGGACTAATTTGAAGAATGCTTTGCATAAATCCCAGCTGCTAGCCATATGTCCAACTCTTGTAGAGGGGAGGGTGTATTTCCCTGAGCTCTTGTTTCCTTCCCTGGAAGTCAAGACTAACCCAGCCTCTCAATGCTCAGCCCCCGTCTTTAGGGGAGGATGCTGCTGCTGCTGCTAAGTCACTTCAGTTGTGTCTGACTCTGTGCGACCCCATAGGCGGAAGCCCATCAGGCTTCCCTGTCCCTGGGATTCTCCAGGCAAGAACACTGGAGTGGGTTGCCATTTCCTTCTCCAATGCATTAAAGTGAAAAGTGAAAGTGAATTAGCTCAGTCGTGTCCGACTCTTAGCGACTCCATGGACTGCAGCCCACCAGGCTCCTCCGTCCATGGGATTTTCCAGGCAAGAGTACTGGAGTGGGGTGCCATTGCCTTCTCCATAGGGGAGGATGGTTGGCCACAAAAGCTTGAACTGATTTAATCACAACCTAAATGTATATGATTTACCACGTTTTCCCTTTCAATAACATTGCGTCATTTTGTCCTAATAAAACCCTACAATATCAGCCAGGTAGGAATCCTCCATTTACAGATGAGAACACTGAGGCCCAGAGAGCCTGTGACCAAAGGTTGGTGCTTACTAGGTGGTGTCAGGCAGCCTTCTAGACCCTTAAGAGATATTAATTCACTTCATGCTTGGATCAGTCCTATAAGCCAAGTACTATTATGATCCCTGCTTCACTGAGGAAGGAATTGAGCCCAGAGAGGTTACTTAGCTTTCCCATAGTCACACAGCTAGTAAGCAGTGGAGCTGGAATATCAGCTGAGGTAGTGTGACTCCAGAGTCTGTATTTATAACCATTATACATGCCGCCAGCCGGCTTGGTAAGGGCAGCTAGAATTCACATGCAGGTACTCACACTCCAAGTTCAGGTTTTCCCCTGTGCCACACTGCTCCTCTGAAATTTGCTCCTTAAAGATCCTTAATTCCGGGACTTCCCTGGTGGTCCAGTGGCTAGGACTTCGCCTTCCAGTGCAGGGGGTATGGGTTTGATCCCTGGTCTGGGAACTAAGATCCCACGTGCCTCTGGGCCAAAAACGAAAAACATAAAACAGAAGCAATATTGTAACAAATTCAATAAAGACTTTAAATCAGAAAAAAAAAATCTTAAAAAAAAAAGATCCTTAATTCCTGAAAGCATTAGGCTCAGCCATTTACATTTGGACTCTTTCATCTTGTATCGTGAAGTCTTTCAGTTAAATTTATTCGATTAGTCCCACCCTACCTATTTACCATCGTCAGAGGCATGCCCAGTTCAAAGAAGCTGTAATGTGTTAGGAAATTACTCCCAAACCAAGACTTTGGAAAAACACCGGTATCTAGGCATCAAGAGTTGTAAAGCTTGACAGCCTAGTGCTTGGAACAGGTATTTTCTCGCCTTCTTCCATGGAAGGTTGGGTGTGGCTGGCTGACTTTGTGAGCAAGTGCACTCTGAACTTTCACACACCCAGAGAGTCAGCCTCTCTCTTTGAGAAAAGGTCACTCCAGGCCCCACTGCCCTGACAAGTATGGGTTTCTTAATTAAGGTATCTCCCAGCCTGTAGTAAGTGTGAACCAACCAGGCAGAAGGGAAGGAGCTGTTTTCAAGTGATGGTAATCTTCAGCTTCCCAGGTCAACTTCCCCACAACAGAAAAACCAGTAAAAGCTTTGCTCCGCATTCACTGGTGCCCCAGAGAGAACCTCAGGGAGTGTCCAGACTTTATTATTTCACAGCCAAAACCAAATGTAGACCAAACCCAAATTAGAGTTTGGGATAAGGGCCAAAAAGCAGGAATATGACTCCCACTTTCAGCTGTGAACAGGGATTTTCTTTCCTCATTTGCAAACTCACTCTGTAGCCAGGCATTGGGTAAGCATGAAACACAGTGCAACCTTGGCTGAGAAACCACAAATGTTGACTATTAGAAAGAGAAGGACAAAATGGTTTGGGTTGTAGTCATCGTTGGTTATATTTATTTAATTTGGGGGCAATGGTCTATTCCTCTAGATTGGATTCCCCCAGAAGCTGACTCTGTAACAAAGGTTTGGGTGCCTGTAGTTTTCATGGGAAGTGATTCCAGGATGTATCACTAAGGGGTGGAGAAGTGAGACAGGGACGAGGAGGAAACCAACTTACAGTGTCAAAACAGGTTACCACTGTAGGTGACAGCCCCACTGGGGATCTCAAGGAGATGGTGTGGAATAAACCTCCAGGTCCCACCTGGGGGCCAGAGAAGCTGGGATATCTGTCCACCACCTCCTATTGGTTACTGGCTTAGGGCTACCCCTCTAGGAGTTACCTCCCAGAGGTAAGAGAGAGACTCTAGTCTCTCCCACCTATGGGCTGGGAGGATCTCATTACTTACAGTAAGAGGGTGTTAAGCTACATTGGGTCAGTGAGTGCCAAGGTGACAGGAGCAGGACACTGACATCATCTGCTACGCTTGGCTTAATTGCTGAGCCAGTTTATGCAGGGGGAGGGTCTGAGGGAAGACAATATATTGGAATTAGGATTCTTTTGGTTCCAAGTGACAAAATCCCTGCTCAACTTAGCTTAAGAACAACAACAGCAGAAAGTAGTATTAGCTCCAGGTACACAAGCAATGCTGTCTGGGCTCTGCCTTCTGTCTGCCTCTTGCTTCTGCTCTCTTCGGTGTTGGCCCTATTGTCTGGCTGGCTGAGAAGAGATTGGAAAAGGTGGCAGCTCTAGGCTTACATGATCCTTATTCCTCATGGTCTCAGGGGAGAAGAGCATCTTTCCTGACAGCTCTGGTTAAAATCCTGAGGAAGGTTTTGATTGGACTGTTGTGGGCCACATGCATATCTGATGTGACCAAGAGGATGGAGCAGTCTGACTGAGAACACTCAGGTCATGTGTTGGGGAGGATGGTGTTATCCTACCCAAATATCAGGGACCAAGCACAATGTGCGGGACCTGAGGGAGGGGTGGATCTAGAAGTAGGCTGATAAACCAGCTTTTTACCAAACAAACTGACAAACAAAAACCATAGGCCTCAATATATAGTGGATGTCCAGTTCAGTTCAGTTCAGTCACTCAGTCATATCTGACTCTTTGCGACCCCATGAACTACAGCATGCCAGGCTTCCATGTCCATCACCAACTCCCATAGTTCACCCAAATCCATGTCCATTGAGTCGGTGATACCATCCAAAAATCTCATCCTCTGTCGTCCCCTTCTCCTCCTGCCCTCAATCTTTCCCAGCATCAGGGTCTTTTCAAATGAGTCAGCTCTTCACATCAGGTGGCCAAATTATTGGAGTTTTAGCTTCAGCATCAGTCCTTCCAATGAACACCCAGGACTGATCTCCTTTAGGATGGACTGGTTGGATCTCCTTGCAGTCCAAGGGACTGTCAAGAGTCTTCTCCAACACCACAGTTCAAAAGCATCAATTCTTTGTGCTCAGCTTTCTTTATAGTCCAACTCTCACATCCATACATGACAACTGGAAAAACCATAGCCTTGACTAGATGGACCTTTGTTGACAAAGTAATGTCTCTGCTTTTGAATATGCTATCTAGATCATAACTTTCCTTCCAAGGAGTAAGCATCTTTTAATTTCATGGCTGCAGTCACCATCTGCAGTGATTTTGGAGCCCAGAAAAATAAAGTCTGACACTCTTTCCACTGTTTCCCCATCTATTTCCCATGAAGTGATGGGACCGGATGCCATGATCTTCATTTTCTGAATGTTGAGCTTTAAGCCAACTTTTTCACTCTCCACTTTCACTTTCATCAAGAGGCTCTTTAGTTCCTCTTCACTTTCTGCCATAAGGGTGGTGTCATCTGCATATCTGAGGTTATTGATATTTCTTCCAGCAATCTTGATTCCAGCTTGTGCTTCTTCCAGCCCAGCATTTCTCATGATGTACTCTGCATATAAGTTAAATAAGCAGAGTGACAATATACGGCCTTGATGTACTCCTTTTCCTATTTGGAACCAGTCTGTTGTTCCATCTCCAGTTCTAACTGTGGCTTCCTGACAGGCATATAGGTTTCTCAAGAGGCAGGTCAGGTGGTCTGGTATTCCCATCTCTTTCAGAATTTCCCACAGTTTATTGTGATCCACACAGTCAAAGGCTTTGGCACAGTCAATAAAGCAGAAATAGATGTTTTTCTGGAACTCTCTTGCTTTTTTGATGATCCATCGGATGTTGACAATTTGATCTCTGGTCCCTCTGCCTTTTCTAAATCCAGCTTGAACATCTGGAAGTTCATGGTTCACGTATTGCTGAAGCCTGACTTGGAGAATTTTGAGCATTACTTTACTAGTGTGTGAGATGAGTGCAACTGTGCAGTAGTTTAAGCATTCTTTGGCATTGCCTTTCTTTGGGATTGGAATGAAAACTGACCTTTTCCAGTCCTGTGGCCACTGCTGAGTTTTCCAAATTTGCTGGCATATTGAGTGCAACACTTTCACAGCACTGTCTTTAAGGATTTGAAATAGCTCAACTGGAATTCCATCACCTCCATTAGCTTTGTTCCTAGTGATGCTTCCTAAGGCCCACTTGACTTCACATTCCAGGATGTCTGGCTCTAGATTAGTGATCACACCATCGTGATTATCTGGGTCATGAAGATTTTTTTGTACAGCTCTTCTGTGTTTTCTTGCCACCTCTTCTTAATATCTTCTGCTTGTGTTAGGTCCATACCATTTCTGTCCTTTTTCGAGCCCATCTTTGCATGAAATGTTCCCTTGGTATCTCTAATTTTCTTGAAGAGATCTCTAGTCTTTCCTATTGTGTTGTTTTCCTCTATTTCTTTGCATTGATGGCTGAGGAAGGCTTTCTTATCTCTCCTTGCTATTCTTTAGAACTCTGCATTCAAATGGGTATATCTTTCCTTTTCTCCTTTGCTTTTCACTTCCCTTCTTTTCATAGCTATTTGTAAGGCCTCCTCAGACAACCATTTTACTTTTTTTGCATTTCTTTTTCTTGGGGATGGTCTTGACTCCTGTCTCCTGCACAATGTCACGAACCTCCAT
Source organism: Budorcas taxicolor (assembly GCF_023091745.1). NCBI lineage: Eukaryota > Metazoa > Chordata > Mammalia > Artiodactyla > Bovidae > Budorcas > Budorcas taxicolor. Next base: position 104,730,018 of record NC_068935.1, on the reverse strand, counting down.
CCATAGTTCATCAGGCACTCTGTATATCAGATCTAGTCCCTTAAATCTATTTCTCACTTCCACTGTATAGTCATAAGGGATTTGATTAGGTCATACCTGAATGGTCTAGTGGTTTTCTCCACTTTCTTCAATTTCAGTCTGAATTTGGCAATAAGGAGTTCATGATCTGAGCTGCAGTCAGCTCCCGGTCTTCTTCTTGCTGACTGTATAGAGCTTCTCCATCTTTGGCTGCAAAGAATATAATCAATCTGACTTCGGTGTCGATCATCTGGTGATGTCCATGTGTAAAATCTTCTTTTGTGTTGTTGGAAGAGGGTGTTTGCTATGACCCAGAGTTCTCTTGGCAGAACTCCATTAGCCTTTGCCCTGCTTCATTCTGTACTCCAAGGCCAAATTTGCCTCTTACGCCAGGTGTTTCTTGACTTCCTACTTTTGCTTTCCAGTCCCCTATAATGAAAAGGACATCTTTTTTGGGTGTTAGTTCTAGAAGGTCTTGTAGGTCTTCATGGAACTGTTCAACTTCATCTTCTTAAGCGTTACTGGGCATAGGCTTGGATTACTGGGACATAGGCTTGGATTACTGTGATATTGAATGGTTTCCCTTGGAAACGAACAGAGATCATTCTGTCATTTTTGAGATTGCATCCAAGTACTGCATTTTGGACTCTTTTGTGGACTATGATGGCTGCTCCATTTCTTCTAAGGGATTCCTGCCCACAGTGGTAGATATATGGTCATCTGAGTTAAATTCACCCATTCCAGTCCATCTTAGTTTGCTGATTCCTAGAATGTTGATGTTCACTCTTGTTGTCTCCTGTTTGACCACTTCCAATTTGCCTTGATTCATGGACCTAGCATTCCAGGTTCCTCTTTACAGCATCGAACCATGCTTCTATCACCAGTCCCTTTCACAACTAGGTGTTGTTTTTGCTTTTGCTCCATCCCTTCATTCTTTCTGGAGTTATTTCTCCACTGATCTCCATTAGCATATTGGGCACCTACTGACCTGGGGAGTTCCTCTTTCAGTATCCTATCATTTTGCCTTTTCATACTGTTCATGGGGTTCTCAAGGCAAGAATACTGAAGTGGTTTGCCATTCCCTTCTCCAGTGGACCACATTCTGTCAGACCTCTCCACCATGACCTGTCCATCTTGGGTGGCCTCACATGGCATGGCTTAGTTTCATTGAGTTAGACAAGGCTGTGGTCCATGTGATCAGATTGGCCTGTTGTCTGTGATTGTGGTTTCAGTCTGTCTGTCCTCTGATGCCCTCTCTCAGTGCCTACCATCTTACTTGGGTTTCTCTTACCTTGGATGTGGGGTGTCTCTTCACGGCTGCTCCAGCAAAGTGCAGCTGCTGCTCCTTACCTTGGACATGGGGTAGCTCCTCTCAGCCGCCGCCCCTGACCTCGGGCGTGGGGTAGGGGATGTCCATTGTGTAGATATTCCCACCATGACTGATTTCAAGCTAGCAATGTGATGTCACTAAACACAGGGTTGGGAAGAGATCCATGCAGTTAGTCCTCATGAGACGGCGTGAGCTGGCTCCAGTGCAGCCTTGAGTGATTCCCATACACAGGGCCCCTGGGCCAGCAGTGTGCCCACTATGACTGGAAAAGACAAGACCTGGGTCTAAGCTGTAAAGCCTTGGTAGCCATGATGACCCAGGTTAAGAACTCACAAGACAGCTTGCTTTGTTTGGCATGTGTGATGTTTGTATGTGTGTGTGTGTGTGTGTGTGTGTGTGTGTGTGTGTGTGTGTGTGTGTGTGTTAGTTGCTCAGTTGTGTCCAACTCTTTGCGACCCCATGGGCTGTAGCCCACCAGGCTCCTCTGTTCACAGGATTCTCCAGGCAAGAATACTGGAGTGGGTTGCCAGAATGGACTAATATATTAAGATCAGCATTCTTCCCCCACACTCTTCGTCTTGCAAGCACTTCCAGGAAACACTTAACTGACCATTTGATGATCTAAAAATAATGTTTAGCAGCATGTACTCTACTCCTGTGGATGCTCCAGGAGGCAGGGAACTTTGGCTGGTTAGTTTATCCCCAGGGTCCAGAAGAGTGCTCAGGAAAACACATAGGCATTCAGGATTTGTCAGTTAGGATGGATTCCCCAAGAGCACACATGTACACACCTCATGAGTCACTAGGCTCTTGCTTGTGATGTTCAAAGTGTGCTGAGCTCACTGTATACCTCAAGGCTGCCTCCACAGGCCTGCCAGACTTTCTCTTCCTAATCCTGGAAGGGCCCACAGTTGGTGACTTATGCCCATAATCCCTATGCCACACTGATTCCTGGTGTGACAAAAGTGTGACTTGGGCCCTTTGTCCTATACTTGCCACCTGGTTCTGCTTGCTGCTGGATTTCCTCGGCTTTGTGCTGCCTGTTGTTTGACACCAGGAGGGGAAGCTCTCTCTTCTCTGACTTGGGTCTCAGCCCTTCCCCGGCAGGGACTGACCATGACCACCATGGCTCCCTCCTCATTAAGTCACGGGGAGCTGCCAGGGCTTGTCTGATTAGATTCCTTACCCGTTGGTACAGAGAACTCTCTGCCTTTGCAGTTCTTTTGTTTGAAAATAAAAAGCATAGCTAGGATGCTGCAAGCTTGGAAAGTTGTTAACCACACACACACACACACACACACACTCACACCAAACCAGATTTGCTGATAGCAGGAGAATGGGAAGGCCTGAAGCTGAGGGAGCATTTCAAGGTCACGGGCAAGGAGGGGCCTGCGGTGGTGGCGATGGAAAAGATGAATAGACAACAGTTGCATGCATTATTTAGTGTGTTCCACATCGCAAAGCCAAGAATGGTTCCTTCGCACCAGAAGATTTGATGTATCAGGCTGACTGTCTCCTCAGAGGACACCCCCCAGTCTCCTCTGGAGTTCATGGAGACATGGTTGTCTAGGTGACAACTGTCAGGCAAGAAGCTGCAAGCTGGAGAATAAAATCGCCTCGGCTAATAGACCGGCGTGCTATTATGTACCTGAAGGTTTAACTGCTATATTACCCTGAAAGAGTCATTTGGAGGGGAGGAAGGAGCTGGCTTTTCCCAGGGCTACATCAGTGAATTCAATTTCTATTGAAGAGAGACCAGCATTTTAAAAACCACGGTGTGCGGAGCTTCGAGTCCTTTTCTTCTTTCTGTGAGAAATGATTTAATAATGAACTTACAACTGCAGGGCCTCCAGTCAGCCCCCTGGAGCCTGAGAAGAGGGGAGAGGCAGTGTGGAGGCGCTGGTGGCTGGCAGGCTCCATCCTGTTCTGGTCCTGCTCGGTCCCGGGCTCTGTGACCGAGGTTACCCGGAGCAACTCGGTGCAGACGCGGGTGGAATCTGAGTGCTAATTTTCCTCTCGCCTAAGATTGCCGGGTGCCTCTAATTAATGGTTGTGAATTCCTCAGATGGCATTGTTATCAGATGGAAAGGGGCTAATTGTACTGGTCACAATAGTTAACCTCTTACAGAAGGAAGGTTGTGTGTGTGTATGCGCGTGCATGCACGTGCATGTGCGTCTTGGTTCTTTCTGCAAATGAGGCAGAAAAGCTTGAGAATCATTCACATTCTTTGGCATCAAGACACCAGCAAATGAAAAACTATATTCACTAAGACTTTCACCAAGCAAAGAGTGGTCAACATTTACTGGGCTTTTCCTCACTAAGCGCTTTACCACCTTGATCACGTTTAACCCTCAGCATTCTTGAGCCTTAAGAGTGATTATTATCCTCAGCCAACAGATGGAAAGACCAAGGCTTAGTGAGTTTAGGAGACTTGTCCAAGGCACCACCCTTGCCAGCAAATGTGAGAACCTTTTACTGAGGAGAACTTGGGATTTCTCCATTAAGAGAAAAGTAGATGCTCCCGTGCAGGAACCTGGACAACTTGACTGGGACTATCCCACCCTCCACATATCCGGGGGGCAATCTCTTGCCTTAACTACTGCCCTAATTCCTGGCTCTACCCCATTTTCTTTGAACGTGTTCTTGGACTACACATAATATCTTTGTTCTACTCCCCCGTGGCTCAAGTATCTGGCCTTCAATTTGCCTACAGTAGGTCATAGGCAGCCCTGCTCAGATCCACATGGGTTGTCTGGTCTTTACCAGGAATGCTGCAGAGAAGCCAAAGAGGCAAAGAAAAATGGCATCAAGACAGTGCCTTGAGGAAGCTCACAGTCTAGAGAGAGAATGGGGTGTGAAACTACACAGTCAACAGAGCACCATCAGAATACTACTACTATTAGTAATAGTGGAAAGAATAACATTAACAACAAAACCACTGTTTTTGGCATTCTTCCTATGTAGCAGGCCTTGTGCTAAACACTGGAAACAAGGCTACGACATAGGCACTATTATTATTTCCTCTGTAAATGTTAGAAAATGAAAGCACATGAAGGTTAGACCATATGTCCAAGGTCATACCTGTAGTAAATGGCAGAGCAGGAATTAAACTAAGGCACGCTCTCTCCAAAGCTGATTCTATTAGCCGCTATGCTCTATTGCACATATATAGACCAGGGCATAAGCATGTATATATTATAAAGAAAACCCAGATGAAGGACATAAATTCCTTCCTAAACAGAGTGGCTTCCTGAAAGAGAAAGAGAAAAGGTATAAATAAGAGAGGGAAGGGCCACATGTCCAGAACATTAATGATTGGGCTTCTGTTTTGACGTTATGGCCTATATCTAAGGTAGTAGAACAAATCACTCCAAAGCTTAGAAAGTGGAAGTGTTAGTCACTCAGTCATGTCTGACTCTGTGACCCCATGGACGGTAGCCCACCAGGCTCCTCTGTCCATGGAATTCTCCAGGCAAGAATACTGGAGTGGGTTGCCATGCCCTTCTCCAGGGAATCTTCCTGACCCAGGGATCGAACCTGGGTCTCCCCCATTGCAGACAGATTCTTTACCATCTGAGCCACCAGGGAAGCCAAAGCTTAGTGACTTACAATAACAAAAATTGTTTTGCTCCTGGTTTCTGTGGGTCAGAGATTCAAGAGCGGCTCATTTGCATGGTTTTGACTCAAGATCTCTCATGAGGTTGCACTTATATGTCAGCTGGGAATGCGGCCCTCCCATACAGCAGGGGTTCCCAACCTCCGGGGTCTAATGCCCGATGATCGGAAGTGGAGCTGATGTAATAATGATGGAAATAAACTGCACAATAAATGCAATGCACTTGGATCATCCCAAAACCATGCCCCTATCCCCTGGTCCATGGAAAATTTGTCTTCCACAAAGCCAGTCGCTGGGGTCAAAAAGGTTGGGGACCACTGCATACAGCTCATTCACATGGCTGGGAAGTTGATGCAGTTGAAATGCTTGAGTATTGAAATTCTTCTCACTGTGGGTCACTCTACAGGGCTGCTTGAGTGTCCTCACAATGTGGTGGCTGACTTTCCCAGAGCATGGGATCCAATAGACCAAGGTAGAAGCTGCAATGCCTTTATGACTCATATGTAAGTCACACAATGTCACATCTGAAACACCAGCTCTGATTCAACATGGGAGGGGACCGTAGAAGGACCCTAATATCAGGAGGCAAGCTGATTGGGAACTATTGTAGTACACCAACCAGAGTTTAAAGTTCTCATGTACTGACTGCAAAAATCTATTAAAATACAGTCCTTCCAGCCCCTACTTGCCTTAGGTTTGCTATTCAAACCTGTAGTCTTAGGATTGAGGGCTGAGTATTTATGAGGAGACAGTCTGATGTCTTAGAAATCTGATTGTCCTGGACAAAATGGTGGCTTTGATGAGGAAGAAAGAAGCAAATACAGGGCTAATAGGGAAACTGGGAAGAGGCGCTGGAACTGGAGATACCTGTACGTGTTTTGGTAACTAAGCCAAAGTGCCAAACCTTCTTTAAATCTACTGTTATTAAGACTACTGGCCAGACCCCTGTTCTGGTCTGTGAATCCTATAGGGACAGGATCTATTTAAACAGATCCTTTTGCTTCCAGATTGGATGTATGCTTGTTGATGACACGCAGAAGGAAGTCACAAGCAATGTTTTCTGTGGAAGAACTTGGACGCTACTTTCTTTGTTCTGCTCTGGGGTATGTGTATCTGGAAGTATCAAAGCCATTGATGAATAAGTGGCTATTCAATGGTGAGTTAAAGTACTGTATTGGATTCAATAGACTCAGTACTTTGTCATACCCTACTATGTGCTGGGCTAGATAGCCTACTAGATATTGGGGTAAAGGAAAGAAGGTGATACTGCCCTTGTGGTGCTTGTGCAAGACATGTATTTACCAAATAACAATACAGGTAAATGTCTCATCGTGAACTGAGATAAGCACTATAAAGGAAAGGATATGACATCAGGAGATTAAAAGTTGGAAGCACTGAGGAGGTGGTACTTCAACTGAGAGCCAAAAGATAAATGGGTTTTAAAAAATGGGAGGAAGGTCACTCCAAGTAGCGGAAACGGCACATGCAAAATGTGTTTGTGAAACTGAAAAGACCCCAATGTGGCTGAAGCAGAGGGAGTGAAGGGGGTATGATGTAAGATGAGGGTGGAGAGGTCATTAGGGACCGGGTCATGCGGGATCTTATATAGCCATGTTAAGGATGTCAGTTGTAAACCCACTGAAAGGTTTTAAAGCAATACAGTGACATGATCGCATTTGCACTTTGAAACTATCACTGCCTGCCATATGGAGCCTGGATTAGAGAGGATGAGACTGGAGGCAGGAAGAGCAGTTTGGAGGGAGGCTATGTCAAGAAGAGAGATGTTGGCAATGGAGACAGTGGGAGGAGGGTAGAACTGAAATGTATTTAGGATGTAGAACTGACAAGTCATTGTGGCCTGGAAGGCAAAAACAGGCATCAAATCTCCAAGGCCAGGCGAGAGTATGAGAGGGTGAGGATTCAGAATGGAGGCTCTAAGAAATAAGAGGAAGAAGGTGGTGTGTGAAAGCCACGGTGGATGGAGCAAGGCAGGACTTAGTCTGCAGAAGGAAGGCTGTGTAGTGCCTGGAGGGTTTGAGCAATGAACTTTGTTGGAAGTGGCATTGGCCATTCCTATAAAGGGTTCTGGTGAGCAAGTTACGCAATACATCTGTAATGATCAATATCGCTATTCCATCAAACAGCAGCCATGTCATGTCACCAAGTGCTCCCTGGAGGCCTTCATTGAATAGAACAGTTCTTCTGGTTGCTTTTTATTTTACAGCTTATTAAACAGGACAAGAGGTATCAAAGATGGGTTTTCATGTGGGGGCTTTAAGAATAACCAGTCCTTGAGGGTGACTTCCAGCTGCATATCTGAAATAATTATGAAATTTAATTTAAAATATAGGTAGTTTATAAATAGGCAGACCCAAGACCAATGCAGCAGATTAGAAACCCTAGAGATGGAGACAAACACATATAAGAATGTAGTTATAAAGGTGGCATCTCCAACTAGTGTGAGAGAAGAGAAAATGGTTAATAAATGATGTTGGGACAAATAGTTAACCAGCTGGATAAAATTGAAAGGAATCCAGTCCTCATATCATGTAACAAGACAAATTTCAAATTTGATCTAAGATTCAATGCAAAAAGATGAAATTTTTTAATATTGCTAGAGGAATACATGGCCTTTATCAGTATAACTGGGAATCTGGAATCCATAAGAGAAAAGGGTGATAAATTTAGTTACATGAAAATCAGATAAAACTCTCCATATGGCAAAAAGTACAATAAACAAAGTGAAAGAAAGGAGGGAAGGAAGGAAAGGAGTAGGACAAACTAGAAGAAAAGTTGCCACCCAAATCAGAAGCTACAAATCTCCCTGAAAGAAAAATTAATAAGAACAACAACCTAATAGGAAAGTGAACAAAGGACACAGACAGTTCACAGAAAAGGAAATATAACTGCTCTCATAATTTGAGAAATATAAAATAAAATCATATAAAGGTACCATTTCTTTTTACTTATCAGATATATGAAAAACAACCACAGCCTACTAAACGTCTCTTGGCCAAGCCGTGGGGAACAGGCACACCTATACCTTAATTGTGGGAGGGTAAATTTAGTATGACCCCCTATGGTGGACAGTTTGGCAATATCCATCAAAATTATAAATGTCCATTTTATAGTGTCCAGCTGTTCAACTTTAGTACTTTATCCTGTAGAAATACTTGCCCTCTTATGAAATGCTGTACATGCAAGGCTATTCATTGCAGCGTTATTTGAAAGAGCACAAGATTAAGCACAACCCAAATGTCCACCAGTTGCAAACTAGTAAAATAGATTATATCATGTTTACCCAATAGAATGAGCTTCCCAGGTGGCACAGTGGTAAAGAATCTGCCTGTCAATGCACAAGACACAAGAGATGCAGGTTTGATCCCTGTGTCAGGAAAATCCCCTGGAGAAGGAAATGGCAACCCACTCCAGTATTCTTGCCTGGAAAACCCCACGGACAAAGAAGCCTGGTAGGCTACAGTTCACGGGGTTGCAAAGAGTCAGGCACGACTGAGCACCTGAGCACACATGCTCCCAATAGAATACTGTGTAGCCATAAAAATGAATGAGGACCATTTCTCTATACTGATAGAATCAGATCACCAAGATATACTTCAAAGTAAAAAACCATGAGGAGACCATTATGTACTCTTTGCTATGTTTGTTGTTGTTGTTCAGTCGCTCAGTCATGTTCAACTCTTTGTGATGCCATGGACTGCAGCATGCCAGGCTTCCCTGTTCTTCACCATCTCCTGGAGCTTGCTCAAACCCATGTCCATTGAGTCGGTGATGCCATCCAACCATCTCATCCTCTGTCATCCCCTTCTCCTCCTGCCTTCAATCTTTCCCTGCATCAGGGTCTTTTCTTAATGAGTCAGCTCTCGAGTCTTCCCCAGCACCACAGTCTGAAAGCATCAGTTCTTCGGCATTCAGTCTTTATGGTCCAACTCTCACATCCATATATGACTACTGGAAAAACCATAGCTTTGACTAGATGGGACCTTCGCTATGTTGAAGATGTAGAAATGACATCTGTACTCCTATTTACATGTATTTACATAAAGAAATTAGGAAACAAACACAAGGAATCTGGAGAAGGAAATGGCTCTCCATTACTCTTGCCTGGAGAATTCCATGGATGGAGGAGCTTGGTGGGCTACAGTTCATGGGGTCGCAAAGAATCAGACACAACTAAGCAACTAACGCACACACAAGGAGTCAGCCACATTTCACTGATTCTAACATATACATTTTTTCTCCTTTTGGCATCTATGAAACAGAAACATCTTCCATTATATGACATTTTAGAATATAATTAGCTGAATTTTTCTTTCTTAATGGTACATGACATAATGATGCATCTTAAAACTGATCATGTCTTAGATTGCATGGAATACAGTAATAACAATGAGTACCTATGAGGAGGGGAACCTGGGGAAAAGGACGGGGGAGAGTCTTTTCATTGACATGTTTTAAAATGTTTTTTGTTTGAGCATATGAATCTATTGCCTACTCAAAAGTTGAATAAATAATATTAATAAAAATTTTCATGTATATATACACACACACTCGTATACATACATATGACAATAGATTAGTTCCTGAGGTCTCTGTCCTTCTATAGGGATGTTCTAAGTAAGAAATTCAGTTCTAAGATATTAAAATGGGATACAAACTGACCCATACTTGGAACATGTTAATCGCTAAGAAGACAACCACTGTGTGCTGTGCTGACCTGGGTCCACTTGAATAGCTGCTGGCTCCTGAGCATTGCCCCAGATTTTGCCAGTAGGCAGGACACTATTATTTTTCTAGACGTGACTAATGCACCTTTAGTTTGGGAACCAGGAAGACATTGGCTCATCATAAAGCTTTATGAGAGGTGGAGGCATGCTGTTAAGGCTTCTGTGATGACCTCGTAGACATTTTCAGAGCTCTCAGACAAAAATCAATGCTTGGGAGAACACACAACTAAACCAGGAACTTGCTTTTATTTTATTTTTTTCTCTCTCTTCCAAAGGCTAGATAAGCTTCGAATTAGATAGGTTTTTCTTTTTGGCATTTATTTCAGTGATGAGAGCAATTGCTTCTTTTCCCTTCCTTCCCACTTCCACAAACCTTTATCAGCCTCTTTTTGGTTAATTGCCGTTTCTAGGTAAGACAGTGATGAGAAGCAGGGTGACAAATGCCAGGGAGGGTCAGATGTGTAGCATCTTGTGTTCCAAACTCACCTTTCTAATGAAAGAGAGAGAGAGAAATCCCAGAAGGGATTTTTCTTTTGTGAGAAGACAGGCTCATAACCTTGTGGAATGCCTAGCTGAGGTTCAAGAGACCTGAATTCTAGGTCTGGACTCTTTAGCAAATGGATGTTTTCTGCATCCTCTTTTAGTGGCTCTTTCCCTCAGTTTTCTGATCTGAAAAATGGATGCAATAGTACTTATTCTGCTTTCCTTAAAGGACTGCTGTGAACTGCTTGGGAAAGCACTGAAACACATGTCTATCAAGCACTACAGACAGAGAGGAGGTTCTATTTTTGTCATCATTTAAAGGCCAGTGAGAACATGTGCAGAGAGGCCATTTGACAGACACTCATCATGTCTTAGACATGTGACATGTGACAGTTAGAAACCAGCCCTGAACACAAACAACTGGGAGCATGGAGGGGCTAGGCTTGTCACCACCTGATGCGGTAACAACAGTAATAACTAACGTGTCCTTCCCAAAGTACTTTCACACTCTTTACATCCCATCATCTTCTAACAGTCTCATGAAGTAGGCATTAACATTATTATTCCCACACTGGGTTTCCCTCATAGCTCAGTTGGTAAAGAATCTGCCTGCAATGCAGGAGCCCCTGGTTCAATTCCTGGGTCAGGAAGATCCGCTGGAGAAAGGATAGGCTACCCACTCCAGTATTCTTAGGTTTCCCTGGTGACTCAGCTGGTAAAGAATTCACCTGCAATGCAGGAGACCTGGGTTCTATCCCTGGGTTGGGAAGATCCCCTGGAAGAGGGAATGACTAACCCACTCCAGTATTCTGGCCTGGAGAATTCCATGGACTGTATAGTCCATGGGTCGCAGAGTCAGACACAGCTGAATTCCCACATTACAGATGTACAACCTGAAATTATGAGTGAAGCTGAAATTTGGACCCAGCTCCAAACTTTTCACTCCTTCCGCAGTACTGTCCTGCCCGCTCTCCTCTCTGCTCTGAACTGATTGATCTCAGCAACATGTCACAGAAACCACATAAAGCTGGGGCCTGTGCTGCTCTGGGGATCAGAGATGGGAATAGGGAGGGAGGCAGTGGAAACCTTTCCCACTTCTAACACAGGCTATTAGCACACATGTAGTAACTAGCACATATGGTGACAATCTGGAACTGCAATCACTTAGGTCATTGCTGAAACTCAGCTGAACAACAACACACTCAGGTTGGATAGCATTGTAAGGCCCTATAAGCATGCTCAGTTACTTCAGCTGTGTCCGACTTTTTGTGACCCTATGGACTATAGCCCACCAGACTTCTCTGTCCAGGGGATTCTCCAGGAAAGAATACTGGAGTGGGTTGCCATGCCCTCCTCCAGGGAATCTTCTCAACCTGGGGATCAAACCCACATCTCCTGTGTCTCCTGCGTTGCAGGCAGATTCTTTACCACTGATCCACCTGGGAAGCCCTTGTATTGCCTTGTGCAGTGCTGTGCTTAGCCACCCAGCTGTGCCCAACTCTTGGCGACCCTGTGGACTGTAGCCCACCAGGCTCCTCTGTTCACGGAATTCTCCAGGCAAGAATACTGAAGCGGGTAGCCTATCCTTTCTCTGGGGGATCTTCCCGACTCAGGAATCAAACAGGGGTCTCCTGCATTGTAGGTGGATTCTTTACCAGCTGAGCTACCAGGAAACCCTCTAATGCCCCAGTCCTCTAAAATTTTGCCTTTGGGGAAAATGCCCTTGGCAAATGATGAGCAAGAGTACCAGTCATCTCTTGACACAAAATAAAACATCAGCCAATGTATGGGACCTTGGTAGTAATTTCAGTTCAGTTCAGTTCAGTTCAGGTCATTCGCTCAGTCGTGTCCGACTCTTTGCGACCCCATGAATCGCAGCACGCCAGGCCTCCCTGTCCATCACCAACTCCCGGAGTCTACTCAAACTCATGTCCATCTACCTGGTGATGCCATCCAGCTATCTCATCCTCTGCCGTCCCCTTCTCCTCCTGCCCCCAATCCCTCCCAGCATCAGAGTCTTTTCCAATGAGTCAACTCTTCGCATGAGGTGGCCAAAGTACTGGAGCTTCAGCTTTAGCATCATTCCTTCCAAAGAAATCCCAGGGTTGATCTCCTTCAGAATGGACTGGTTAGATCTCCTTGCAGTCCAAGGGACTCTCAAGAGTCTTCTGTACCTTAAATGTCTTCAGGCAGCTTGTGTCCTAATCTAACCACAGAGGTCACTGTTAATGATCTAGCCATGCAAGGTTAGACAAACAAAAAGTTTACTCACAAAGGGATCCAGCTTAGTTCCATAAATCCAGCGCCCCTACTGACGAGCCAAATAATCACTTCCAGCTGGTGGTGGATAGTGCTGAACCAGGGATAGATAGACTACAGTCCTCAGGCCAAATCTGTCCCCTGACCTGTTTTTGTAGATAAAGTTTTATTAGAATGCAGCCACACTTATTTGTCCAGTATTGTTGGCTCTGTGCTATAACAGCAGAGTTGAGTAGTTGACAGATTGACAGACTGTGGGGCCTGCGAAGTTGAAAATATTTACTCTCTAGACTTTTACAGAAAAAATTTGCCAATCTCTGTTCCAGACAGTGAATGTGCAGGTGAGTTCAGACTTGTGAGTGCAGCCAAAGCCCTGGTCAGGTCTCCATATGATGAAACATAGAAGAAAAGGGCAGTAGGAATCCCTAGCTAACTATGCCCAAAGGAGTACTCCTAGGAGCCTGGCTCCAGGTGAAAGGAGGCAATGGTCCTGTGGACCTAAACCTCAGGGAACCCTAAACTACATGTGTATAGTTCATCAATTTCACTTAGGATCAGAAGAGCCTCAGAGACCTGCTGACCCCTCTGTCAGCTGCCCTCTCTCCCCACTTCTGTGGTGCTTGAGTTAAGCTGGAACAGAGTGAGCCCTTGTGAGAAGGCTATTGTGAGTGATGTCCCTGGGACATTGGAGGCCTGTATTAGTGAACTGACTTGACAGGCATACTAGAGAAAGCAGTGACAGCCATGAGTCAGGTTCTCACAGCCCTTGAGAAACCTTTTGAACCAGAAACCCCAACTAGTAGACCTTAAGGGACCCTCAGAGATCATCCAGAGGCCAAAAGAAGGGAGAGGTTTGTTCAGGGGCCCACCATGAGTTAAGTGGCGAAGGGGTCTAGTCCCATTCAAGGTGTTTCTCACCCTTCTATGCACTGCGAGCTGATATCAGCCCATAGCATGCCATTGTCTCAGAGAGCCAGTGTCGTGCGTGTGTTTATAAGCTCGGTCTGACCTATCCCTTGTGATCTGGACCTGCTAGCTAGAGATGACTGTTTTAAGGAAGCCACAAATCCGGGGTAATCCCTGAAGCTGAGTCTCTTACAGAGGTTAGGGGGATGGGAAGGGTTGTGAATAAGCCTTTGTGGACCTGTGGGAGAGGGAAGAAGGAGCTGTCTGAAATGGTTGATGTATAGCTCTTAACTCAAAGTCTGGATGACTAAACCTGGGGCAAAGCCAGAGGGGCAGGACATTGGGAAGAAAGGCAAGACATCCCAAGAACAGTGCCAGGGGCTACACCCTGGATAAGCAATCAATCAGATTAGATTCCAAATCTAGTGTCAGAGTCACTGAGAAAAAGGACAACCTAAGGGAAGGAAGGAGCTCCATTCTAAATACTGGGATGAGGCCCACAGGCTACAATACAAGGCATGTTGGATTAGAGATTCCATCGGCCGATACCATACCTCCTCTCCATCATAAAGATTAGCCTGGGTTCACAGGGTTCCAGAATGTCAATGTTGTTTTGTAGGTGACTGTAAAAGTCTGGAAGAAAGATGTGCAAGTTTGGTCTACATGGTGACCAGTATTGCTACAGATGCATAGAATGCACAACCAATTAAAAACACAGTCCCAGTGACAGGGTACATACAGAACTTGCCAAAGGTCAAGATGGTTGCAGAACTGAGTGTCACATGCTGTTTGGCAGGAACTGAGCACCCATAAACCAGCATAAGGCTGGATTAGTAGAAGACCTCTGGTGTTAGTCAGTCAGTCGTGCCCAACTCTTTGCGACCCCATGGACTGCAGCCCACCAGGCTCCTCTGTCCATGAGATTTTCCAGGCAAGGATACTGGGGTGGGTTGCCATTTCCTTCTCCAGGGGATCTTCCCAACCCAGGGATCGAACCCTGGTCTCCTGCACTGCAGGAGCATGCCAAACCCAAAAGTGAAATAGTGGACTATCAAAGACCTTGAGACATGAGTTTCTGGGTGCCCCACTCAGAGTGGAGCTGTTACCCAGCTCTCCTCACTACAGGCCATTTTGAAATTTGGCTGTTCCTCTAGAAGAGGGGCCTTCGAGTAAAAGGGAAAAAACGCGTGTGCTTGGAAATAAAATCCTGAATAAATTATGAAGCTAAATATTGGCCTAATTTGCCTTCAGTATTTGATCCAAGCCAGTTGAACAAATTTATTGCGTACCTGTGGATACCATATTCTGTAATAGGTACTAGGGGCATGAAGATGAATGGACACAGCCACTTCCCTCTTGGGCCTTTCTCCTTAATGAGGGAAACACACACACACAGACAGATCATTCTGGTATAATTTAGTAAGGGCCAGAGTGTCAAAGGAGCATAAATGAGAGTCATATAACTCAGAAGAGGGTGTTAGGGAAAGCTTCTGAAAGGAGAGGACCCTTGATTTTCCAACGGGGTCAGGCATGGGATAGTCAGTGAAACAGGCGGAGAATCAGCTGACACAGAAACCAGGGAATGAAGCAGTGAAAAGGCAACAAAGTCCAATACAGCAGATGATGAGGGAAAAGTTTTCATTGGACTTGAAAACAAGGGGGTCATTGGTGATCTTAAAGACAGCATGTCTCATGGAGCAGGAGTGGGAGGGGAGAGCCAGGGCTGGGGGCTGAGTGGAACTGATGAAATGGATGCAGCCAGCATATGCCACCCTCGGAAGGCTCATGACTGAAAAGGAAAGGAGAGCAATGGACAGTGGTTGCAGAAGGTAAAAGGGAAGTGTGTGTGTGTGTGTGTGTGTGTGTGTGTGTGTGTGTGTGTGTGTGTTGAGTTTGGGTTTTTTGGATTGGAGGGATATTTCTTCTCTTGTCTTACACACTGAGAAAAGAGTGACTAGAAAGGACACAATAACAAAGAGAGGAAAGAAGGAAGATGGCTGCTGAGGCAGAAGGGGAGATGCTGGCCCTGAACAGGAAGGCTGACCCCATCCTCTGAGATGAGTGACTTAGGGGTAGTTGGTGCCACGGAGTTAGGTCATAGGCGGGAAGAGGTGGTGGTGGGAGGCAGTCTCAGTGGCTTGTCTTTTAGTTGGCGGGGTTTTAGTCACCTTGGTGTGGAGGTCACACTGTTTGGCATGTCTCCCTCTCTGTCAGCATCTCCCTGTGACACGTGTCTCTGTATTTTTGGGGATAGGTTTAACTTTATAGTCATTGGTCCTGTGTGTCCTCCCTGTGGAAGGAGAGCACCCTGAAGACTTGGAAATAACCAGAGGCTAACCAGTAGGGCAGAAGGTGGAATCGCAGGAGTCTCCTGACTTCCTGCAGTCGAGGTCAGGCGCCACATCTGTCCTGCCATTCTTCCTGAGGGCTCTGCCCTTCCTTGACAAGGGCTTATTCTGAACTGTGGCACAAGCCAGGCAGGAGCTTTGCACAGACTAGAGGCCTCTACTGCAGCCACCAACCCCCATGACGGCTCAGTCATGGTCCCTCTTGCTCCCAGTTTTATAGCCTACTTGAACCACCCCCATCTTCTCTGCCCAGCCCTGAATGCATGAGTTCCCATCCCAGAGGTGCATAGTTCCCATCCCACGTCCCCCAGGATCTCAGGCTTGCAGATCTCTTTTTTTCCAGGTTCAAAATTTTTTAATTAATTAATTTAATGGGAGGATAATTATAATATTGTGATGGTTTTTGCCATACATCAACATGAATCGGCCATAGATATACATACACGTGTGCCTCTCATCCTGAAACCCCTCCCCACCCTCTCCTCCCCACTCTATCCCTCTAGGTTACTCCGGAGCACTGACTTTGGTTGCCCTGCTTTGTGTATCAAACTCACACTGGTCATCTATTGACTGCCCTCTCCCCTCTAACCCCATTCCTGTTATAATATACTTTCCTTTGCTTCAACGCTGTTACAACAACCTTCTTTGTTTCTATCATTCCCCTGGCCTTTATTACTTACCACTTTATTTCTGCTAGTTTTTCATGTTGGTATATCTTATTCCTTCCCTCCCAACAAAACAGTGACCTTCTTGACAGCAGGTATGGAATCTTGCACAATTCGTTTCCGCATTCCCCAACACCAGCCTCACAGTGGCTGCTAAATAAATACTGCTGATTTATTGGCTGAGCTGATGGGTAAAGCAAGCCTGGGTATGCTCAACCTTGGGCAGGCTGGTTCTTTTCTGACCCACAGAATACCAAGGCATTGAGAGCAGACTCCCTCTCTGGGTGGAGCAGGGCAGGGGTAAAGTTGTCAATACATATGACTTTCTTAGTGAAAAGTGTATGGATGGTGATTAACAGCTGCCCTGGTGTGCCCTGACTGTCTGGAACATACTGCTACAGGAAGGCATCTAGAGGGGAAGGATGTGGCGTGGAAACTAGCACCCTCCATTCCTCCCGTGTTTCCTGCAACCCCCGGGCACTCCCGCACTTGTTTCCAGATTTATTCATTCCTGTGGGCAAAGCCTCCCAGTCACACAAGTTGGCCCCACAAAGCAGAGGGTGTGGTCACCCAACATTCCTTCTGCTTGCAAGTAATTTGTCCTATTGCAAAGGTGAAACAAGATTTCTTTTTTTTCCATCTGATTTATGGGGCAGGGGAAAAAAAAGGTTGTGTGAATAAGAACTGCAGAGGTAACTACTCTCCTTCTTGGGTGCTCCATCAGAGAGATTTCAAGATTCGTTCTTCGTGAACCTGGGCTTCGCCTGCTGAATCAGTTGCACTTGGATACAGGGCCGAGAGTTAGGAGGCTGAACTCTGTTTAAACGGTGATCTAAACAAAGCCCTTTTTGGAATTTTCAGAGGAGGAATGTTACTAGATGAATAATGGTTTTGAGCATTCTTATTAGAGAAGATGTTTGGATTTGGTCTTAAAACTGGAACAAATCAAAAGCCCATTTCATTGCTCCTTGTGGTTAGATGTGAATTAAAATCATGGATTTTCTGATTCATTCAAGGCCAGACTATTCTTCATTTCAAGCCTTGATGTTTTTGCATTTATGTTGGTTTCTTGGGTTGTTTTTCACACGAAAAAGGACAATGTAATACTTGGGTAGTACAAAAAAATATTCCAAGGTATTTCATTAGAAAAACTTCATATCTCCTTTGTTCATTCTAACTCCAGTCCAGGCCACAGGCCAGGTACGCTTTACAACACACTAGAACAGGATTTTTCTGTCACTTCTTCTGAAACAGCACTACCTGGAACCAAGTTTGAGCACAAGGTCATATATTTAAAATAATAATGAGGAAGTGAAAGTGTTAGTCACTAGGTCATGTCTGACTCTTTGTAATCCCATGGACTGTAGCCTGCCAGGCTCCTCTGTTCAGAGAATTCTCCAGCAAGAATACTGAAGTGGGTTGCCATGCCCTTCTCCAGGGGATCTTCTCGACTCAGAGATCGACCCCGGGTCTCCTGTATTGCAGGCAGATTCATTACCGTCTGAACCACTAAAGGTTAGGAACGGCAATGCTCTCATCTTAACCACCCTAATTCCTCCCTCCTCTTAACATTAGATTAGTAAGTTCCAGAGCATTGGTTTACTTCTGTGATGTTTGATCCCAAGAATCAAAAACACTCTCCTATCCTCGCAGACACCATCGGGTCCTGAAATGCAAGTTCCTATGGTAGTTTAAGTCACTAAGTCATGTCCGACTCTTTGCGACCCAGTGGATTGTAGCACACCAGGCTCCTCTGTCCATGGGATTTCCTAGGTAAGAGTACTGGAGTGAGTTGCCATTTCCTTCTCCAGGGGGTCTTCCTGACCCAAGGATTGAACCTAAGTCTCCTGCATTGCAGGCAGACTCTTTACTGACTGAGCTACCACTTCAGGCTAAATGCAGCTTCCTGATTCAGCGTCGGATCTCTTGGATAGCAATTGTCGGTCTTTCTGTAACCACTGGAACCTATGTTGCAGAGGGGACAGTCTTCATGGCTGAGATTGTCTCCATAAATGCGGTCATACCTGTCCCATATTTGGATTGTGAAATCTGGCTATCGATAGCATAAGACAGTAACAAAGCAATGTTTTGGTCCACTCTAATGTAGAGCAGTGATTCTCAAATTCGAAGGCACTTGTGAGCCACCTGGGGCTCTTTTTAAAATGCAAGTTCTTGTTCAGTAGGTCTGGGGAGGGGACTGCGACTCTGCATTTCTAACAAAGTGCCCAGGGGGGACATGCAGATCCGGTCTCCCTTAAGGTAAGTTCACGTTTAAAACCGAAGACTCTAAATAGGTATTTTAAAATTGGCAGAACAAAGCCATGTAGAGGCGTGTAGCTTCTGATTTAGTTTCACAGCCCCTTCTCCTTAGCTCTTAGTTCACCTACATCTGACCCAAGATAACTTGAGTTATTTGGCTTTTAATTCCAGGAGACAGGAACCTTTGGGATCTGCCTGTTATTAGTGCTTGATGAATGTTGTTTGTTCTTATTGAAACTGATTATGAGTGTCCTTTGAATGTTAGGCTCTAAATCAGCCTTGCAAACCTAGTGGCACCTAACTAATTTTGGTCCTGGCTCATCTCCATTCTGTCTGGCCTCCAAGGCCTTTCATCAAGCTACACTATTTACTTAGCTTCAGATATAGCTCATATCTGTATATGTTAAAACTTTATAATTCACCTGCTTCCGGAATTCAGATAAGCTTTCCCCAGTTAACCCAATATGGAATCATAGCATGTTGAGATCGAAAGGGACTTCTAGGGCCAGGGCCCCGCACAAACCCTGGTAGATCATTCTTGACCTTTCTTTGAGATTCTTAAGCTGACTGGGAGTTCTCTGCCCCATATAGCAGCCTGTTCCATGGTTGTGATGCTCAGATTGAGAGAGAGTTCTTCAGAGCTTCAGCTACATGTTACCTCTCTATAATTTTCGCTGTGATGTTGCCTGCTAGAACTAACCTCGCTTCTGCAATATGGCTCTTTGACCAACTTGAAGCTACTCTTGTGACTCCCTGTTTCTTATTTCCAGGCCCAAATGTTCCATTTTTTCCACTTATTTCTTGTATATCGACGTTTCCAGACCTCTTAGCTTCCTAGTCCTTGGGTTCTATATGTTCTAGTTTGTCGGTGTCCTGTCTTTCCTAGCCTTCTCTGATATAGGCTCACCAAACCTGATTCTGAGCGTTTATCTTGGCAGCCATGTTTTGCTGTTGGCCCGTATTGAGTCAAGAATCATCCCCTGGACTAGAGACATTGACGATCTGAATCTAGGTCAAATGCTTCTATTTATCTTTATTGCATTTCATCTTGTTTCTTTCAACCAATCCTTCCACCCAATTGAGATCTTGAGTTCTGCTTGCAAACTGCATCCCTGATGGCCTCGTTGTCATTAGTATACTTACATCCTGTTGTTGCAAACTGAGCAGGTCTCATTTCTATAGATTGGCTTTGTTTTTACATCTAGACTTTATTTTTTAGGGCAGGTTTAGGTTCGCAGCAAAATTGAGTGGAAAGTACAGCGATTTCCATACACTCCTGTACCCCCAGCATCAACCTCCCCTACCAGAGTGGTTCAGTTGTTAAAACTGATGAACCTGTATATAGAAATGTCATTTTTACCCATAATCAGTAGTCAGTCTTGCTATGTTACATGCCATTTTTTTTTTAAATAACAATATTTTGAGTGTCTTTCTAGCCTTTGTTGTATAAATGTATTTAGTTATCATCACTATTTACCTATCTAGTTTCAATTACCAACAGTATATGCTATTTTTAAACAATAGTGAGAACCAATAGATACTATTTTTTCCTCCTGCCTTTTTTTCACTTAAGTTGTGAGCACTTGCTCATGTCACTAAGAAAAAACTTGATGTTTTTTTTCAGAGACCAAAGAGGAAAAAATGCATCTGTACACAGTTACTACGGAGAAGGCAATGGCACCCCACTCCAGTACTCTTGCCTAGAAAATCCCATGGATGGAGGAGCCTGGTGGGCTGCAGTCCATGGGGTCGCTGAGAGTTGGACACGACTCAGTGACTTCACTTTCACTTTTCACTTTCATGCATTGGAAAAGGAAATGGCAACCCACTCCAGTGTTCTTGCCTGGAGAATCCCAGGGACGGCGGAGCCTGGTGGGCTGCCGTCTATGGGGTCGCACAGAGTCAGACACGACTGAAGTGACTTAGCAGCAGCAGCAGCAGCAGCAACACAGTTACTAAGAGCTAGTATACGGACTCTTGATAATCAAAAATTCACTAATTCATTCAAAAAGGTGAGTTCAATAGATATTCGGTATTTTTTCCCTTTGTTCATTTAAGTAACATTCTAGCCATAAAGTACATCTTCTGTTTTGCTACCTTATCCCCTTTAGTTTTTCATGATCTTTTTTGTTTCTTCTCACCTTCACCCTCATGGATAAACAATTACTGCTTAGCATTAATATCATAATTTGTATGTGTGTGTGCCTTTTCAAGTCACTCAGCTTGTCTCCATTGGATCTTCCCTGCATAGCCAGAGATTGGCAGTAACAATATTTCATTCCATTTGACTGCCACAAAGATTCATTTTTATGGACTTGACACATCTTGTTTTAAAGTGGCTTTTGGATCTGAGCATTATTTATTTGTTCCACTTTTGCTATTATGCTTTTTTTTTTTTACCTTTTGACCCCTTCACCCATTCCCCCTGCCTGACCTCACCCTCTGACAATCCACTGTGTTGTTGCACATGGCAAGATTTCCTTATTTTTTATGGCTGAGTAATATTCCATTGTATCCATATACCACAATTTCTTTACCCATTCATCCATCAATGGCCACTTAGGTTGTTTCCATATCTTGAATTGTACATAATGCTGCAATGGACATGAGAATGCAGATACCTTTTCAAGTTAGTGTTTTGGTTTTCTTCAGATAAATACCCAGAAGTGGAATTGTTGGATCATATAGTAGTTATACTCTTAATTTTTTGAGGGATCTCCATGCTGTTCTCCATAGCAGCTGCGCCACTTTACATTCTCACCAACAGCGCATGAAGGTTTCCTTTCCTCCACATCCTCACCAGTACTTGTTATTCTTGTCTTTTTGATAATAGCCATTATGACAGGTGTGAGGTGATATCTCATTGTGGTTTGGATTTGCTTTTCTCTTCTGATGATAAACATCTTCTCATGTATCTGTTAGCCACCTATCTGTCTTCTTTGGAAAAACACCTATTTAGAACTTCTGCCCAATCTTTGATCAGATTGTTTGTTTTTTGCTGTTGACTTGTACAAGTGCTTTAAATATTTTGGATATTCACCTTTTGTCAGATATATGACTTGCAAATATCTTCTCCCATTCAGTAGCTTGCTTTTTCATTTTGTTGATGGCTTCCTTTGTTGTACAGAATCTTTTTAGTGTGATGCAGTCCCACTTGTTTATTTTTTCTTTTATTGCTTTTACTTTTCGTGTCAGATTAAAAATATTATCACCAGCCTATGTCAGCAAGCTTACCACCTATGTTTTCTTCTAGGAGTTTTATGGGTTCAGGGCTTACATTCAAGTCTTTAACCCATTTTGTTTTTGTTTTTTTTTTGGTGTGTATAGTATATGATAGTGGTCCAGAGATGATAGATTATAACTGTCTTTTCAAGTTGTAACTGAGCAATTAGAATGTCCCATGCAAGATGTTAAAAGTCAAAACTCCAAGCTTGGCTTAGCATTAAAGGTTTTCCCTGCCTGCCTTGGGCCTCTTTTAGCCTGAAGGGCTGCAGTGGAGAGGTAGGTAGGGAACAGAACTTCGCCCCCCTTGCTGTTCACTAGTTCCGTTTGTTGGTTGCCATTTTGCTTCCTCCACTCCTGAAGCTGGGAGAGGGAGGGTATAGAAGATGAATAAAGCCAGCTCCTTCTTTCCTGTAGTGTTCTCTGGGGCTATTCCAAGTTTCCCATGGTCTGATATATCATCATATAAAGGGTGTCATCCTATAAAAAGTGGTGGCTGTGGGCTGCTCCCCAGTTAGGAATCTGGCAGGACACCTCCAACCTCCTGCTGCTGAGGTTGCCTTGCACTACTGGTCAGGATCCAAGTGGACCCCCACATCAGCTCTCTGTGCCATGGCCACTTTGAATTCATGGGTCACACTTTTGCATCTCTTCTTCCAACATAACCCGAGAGTCCAGGGTCAACCCAAGGCAGCAGTCACTACTGACTTGGCCACCAAAGCACTCCCCTTGATGGCCCTGGGGCTGCAGGTACTTTAGCTCTCATGGGCATCAGTGAGGATCCCTGGGACTCCCAGCTTCAGGGAACACCCTGCAAAAGCACCTTGAAGGCCCCTCACTGGGCTTGTGGTTGAAGAGGAACACCCTAACCTCTGCCTTAAAAGGGGGAGAAGAGGGTGTTCACTCCAGAGCTACTGGTCTTCACCATTCTCCTGGTATACAGTCCTCTTTCCCCCTACTCTGACTCTCAAAATGGGGATGGGGCTCAAGAGTCCTTATGTGTGCATGCCCAGTGGCTCAGTTGTGTCCGACTCTATGACCCATGGACTGTGGTCCACCAGGCTCCTCTGTCCACGGGATTTCCCAGGCAAGGATACTGGAGTGGGTTGCCATTTCCTTCTCCAGGGGATCTTCCTCACCCAGGGATTGAGCCTGCATCAAGAGCAGCCATTTAAGAAAGCAGTTTGTTTTTCCTTCTCAAGTCAAATAGTCACACACGTAGGTATAAAACCCAAGAGAAACCCTGGCATATCCAATAGGAGACACGTATAGGAATGGTCACAGCAGCTTCATTCTCAAGGTAGGGTTGCCAGATAAAATACGGGATGCCTAGTTCAATTTGAATTTCATACAATGAACGATTTTTTGGTATAATCATTTTTGAATATTTTCTGGGACAAACTGATATTTAAAAATCCAATGTTTATTTCAAATTCAAATTGAACTGGGTGTCCTATGCTTTTACTTGCTAAATCTGGCAACTCTACCTCAATCCAAATGCTCATTGAAGGTGAGTGGAAAAATAGAGCATGGGATACACACATAGTGAACAATTACACAGAAGTCTAAATGAATGAACAACAGTTACATAAAAATATGGATGAATCTTAGCAAGAAAAATTCTGAAAAAATAAGCTCTAAAAGGTTACATATGGCATATTGTTCTTTTTGGTTGAAGTTACAAACTAAAATAAAATATTTATATTTCAATAGGAATGTAGCTATAGTAAAACTATATAAAAAGAAAAGAATTGGAATGATGAATGTGTGATTCAAAATGATGATAAATTATCTTGATTCTAAGAATAATTTAAAATCATTAACAAAGAAATATTAATGGACTCCCTTGATGCTGTCTCTGGATTTCTCATGTCTTACCTGCAACACTCACTCCCATGCTTGCTCGCCTGCTACATGTGGACTTTGTTCTTTCAATTTATTCCATGCCATTAGCAAAGCACATCCACTACCACATGTCAGGTAGTATGTTGGGTGCTGGAAATACCAAAATGAAAAAATTATAGCTCGTGTCTTTATTTTTTAATTTATTTTATTGAAGTATAGTTCCCTAGTTCATGTCTTTTTAGTTTCTGCTCTAAAAGCTACTTTATTTTTAAAATTCTTTTTTATACTGGAGTATAGTTTAACAATGTTATGCAAGTTCCAGGTGTAAAGTGATTCATATATATATATATATATATATATATTCTTTTTTAGATTCTTTCATATTTAGGTTATTACAGAGTATTGAGTAGAAGTCCCTGTTTTATACAGTAGATCCTTGTTGGTTATCTATTTCTTTTTTATTTATTAAACTTTTTATTTTGTATTGGGGTATAGCAGATTAACAATGTTTTGATAGTTTCAGGTGAACAGCAGAGTGACACGGCCATACATATATATACATGTATCCATTGCCCCCTAACTCACCAAGGTTGCCACATGACATTGAGCAGAGTTTCCTAACATTGAGCACAGTATACGGTAGGTCCCTGTTGGTTATCTCTTTAAAATATAGCAGTGTGTATGTGTCTTTACTGGAGTTATAGCCAAGCAGGAACACAAACCATCAGCAAATAGTTATACTAATGTTTGGAAAGTACTAGAATAGAGTTACATACAAGTTCCTACAGAAATATAGAACAGGGGGTGGTTGGTACTGCCCGAATAGGGGGATGTCAGAAATGAGGGGATGTCAGAAATAAGATAGCGTTTGAATTGGAGGTTAAATGTTGAGCGGAAGTTGGATGAACAGATGGGAGGGGGCACGCAGAGAGAACAGCTAGAGCAAAGCCGTGAAGGTGAGGCTGCCCAGGGTAGGCAGGAGCCAGGTTGGGACAGGCTTTCCAGGTCTTAGTGAGGATGTGAACTTTGCTCTACACGCCATGGTTTTTAGGCAGGCTGGGGCCGGGAGCACGTCTGGGTCTTTGCAATAAGCCTCCTGGCCATGTGTCGGGGATGGAATAGAGGGAGCCCTGGTGGATGTCTCAGAGGACAGCTGGCCGGGGCGGGGCGGGGGGGGGTGCGGCGGGCTGCAGCTGGAGGAATTCCTGTGAGTTTTGATGACAGAGGGGCTGTGTGGAGGGTCACTGCTGGGCCCACAAAAAGCCTTGGTTGTGAGACAAGTCCTTCCCTTCCCTGCTGGCCACATGGGTGGACTGTGGGTGAGGCACATGGGCTTCGAGGAGGAGGGAGCACGGGCCAGGGAGGGAGTGGATTTGGGAAGGGCTGCAGAGACAGGAAGGGTGTTTCCCCGTCCACCTGCCAAAAGAAACCTGTGACTCAGCGGATGGCATGTCTGATTACCCGAACGATTTTATAGTTTTAGGTTATCCTGACTCCTATCTACTTCCGCAGTTCCACACCACCTCAGAAATGGGATGGCCGCCAAGGAGTGGGTTCCAACGCAGTGCCTTTCCTTGAATGTAAATAATTCCTACAACCAGGCATGAGCCTGTTGTAGGGAAGCTCCTATGTAGGAGGTGCATACCAAGGGCAGACTGATAAAGAGCAAGAAAAACATCTGTTTTAAGGACTGCAATTCTCACACCCGATTGAATGACCCAAAGGAGTGACTGTCCTTGTGGAAGAATTGAGTTATATCAGTCATAGATAATAATAAGGGTTAGTCGCTCAGTTGTGTCTGACTCTTTGCGACCTGATACACTGTAGCCTGCCAGGTTCCTCCGGGATTTCTCAGGCAAGAATGCTGGAGTTGGTTGCCTTTCCCTTTTCCAAGGGATCTTCCTGACCCAAGGATCGAACCTGCGTCTCCTGCACTGCATAAGATTCTTTACCATCAGAGCCATCAGGGAAGCCCCGTAGATAATATCAAGGTACTGCCTATTTAGAGAGCTCTATGCTGGAAGCTGGGTTAGATAATGTACTACACTATCTAATTGATTCCACAGGATACTTCCTCGTGGCAAACATTACTAGCTGCTGTTTACAATTGGGGAAGTAAGCCTGAGATGGTTATCAGATGGTGTCTAGAAAGTTCCTCCCTATTCCAACTGGTGATGGTACTGCTTGTAATCTGACCCATAGATTCATTTACTTTGTTAGTGATCAGAACACTTGCCACAGTCATCTTAGATGAAAAACACCTTCCTTTCCTCCCATCTTCAAGTACTTTTTTACAAAGTATTTGAGACATGTCCTTCTGAGATACCCATGTTTGGTTGCAAGATCTTTAGAAAACCAACCACTATGGGAATTACATTAGTAAGAAACTGGGGCTGTGGTGCCATTCAGCTGTGCCTGGTATTCTGTTTGCTTCAGCTGATACTTAACAGTCCAGCAGTTAGAAGATGGAAAATAATTATTCCGTCTAGCCAGGAGATTGGGTGATAAAAGGAAACTTTGGGCTGCTGATTAAATTGTTTATTTAAGCATGAGCTTAGCCGTGTCTCCAGCATAATGTGCTGTAGGAAGATGAGAAGGCTCTGTCCTCACCAAGAGACCCCCACAGGGCGGCCGTGATGCCCACCCCTGCCTTTCTCTGCAGCTTGCTCTGTCTTTGTTTCCTGCCTGACTTCGGCTTTGGAGGACTTGGTGAGGCTGGGATTGGTGCTGCCTGTGTCCCCTGATTCCTGGGCACATGTTCTCTATCTGTCTCACGCTCTCCAAGTGTGCACCACCTCTCCAAGACCTGTTTAACCTTCTCCTCCTCCTCCCAGCTCATCCTGCATTCTTCCCCGAACCCTCTCTCTGGCCCCCCACTGCTGATGACAAAAAAAAATGGCTGTCTTTTCTTTTTACCACTCTTTTCCTTAATTTCCTTCCTCCTTCTCTGTTTGAACAGGTATAATATTTTTGTAATGAATAATTTAAGCCCTTAGTTTGCACATATTTTAGGCATAGACCAGTCCAACTTTCTAGGAAAGTGTAAGACCAGTGGTGAGCAAATGACAACCTATGGGCCAAATCTAGCCTGGGCCTGTTTTTGTAAAGTTTGATTGGAACACAGCCATGACCGTCAGTGTATGGACTGTCTCTGGTTGCTTTTGGGCTTCAACAGCAGGCTTAAATTGTTGTTGCAGAGACTGTATGGCCTGCAAAGTCTAAAATATTTACTATCTGGCCCTTTATGGAAAAAAAAAATGCAAACTCCTGCACTAGACAAGGATAGTACAAGCTACATTCTAATTTAGGTCATTCTTGCCCCCAGAAAGCCACGGGCCTCACTTTTATTCTTGCAGAGTAATGGGCGACCCAAGCCACGTTTACAGTGAACCATGGAGAGGGTGAGAATTGAGCAAGAATGCTCCATTCGCTAACTATATTAGGATTGAGTTTCCAGACTTTAATTGTTGATATTCTGAACCTTAAGAAACCTCAGATTCAGTTTCCTCTCCTACTTTTTTTTTTAATAAGGAGTTTCATGTTCACAGCAAAGTTGGGAGGAAGGTGCAGAGATTTCCTATATATGCTCTATACCCACCAGGCATAACCTCCACCATTGACATCCACCACAGAAGGGTACATCTGTTACAATTGACAAACCTATAATACATTAACCAATTAATTACCCAAAGTCCATACTTTACCTTAGGGCTCACTCTTGGTGTTGTACATTCTGTGGATTTGGACAAATGTATGTGCCATGCTTAGTTGCTCAGTCATGTCCAACTCTTTGCAACCCCATGGACTATAGCCCGCCAGGCTCCACTGTCCATGAGGATTCTCCAGGCAAGAGTACTAGAGTGGGTTGCTGTACTCTCCTCCAGGGGATCTTCCCAACCCAGGGGTCAAACCCATGTCTCCTGCATTGCAGGCAAGTTCTTTACCATCTGAGCCACCAGGAAAGCCCATGAATACTGGAGTAGGTAGCCTATCCATTCTCCAGGGGATCTTCCTGACCCAGGAATCAAACTGCAGTCTCCTGCATTGCAGTTAGATTCTTTACCAGCTGAGCTACCAGGAAGTCCTGGACAAACGTATAAAATACTTGTATACACCATTACAGGATTATACAGAATATCTTCACTGTTCTAAATATTGTCTGTGCTCTGCCTGTTCTTCTCTCCCTGCACCCCAAACCCCTATTTACTCTCTCCATAGTTTTGCCTTTTCCAAAACATCATATAGTTGGAATCCTATAGTATATGTCCTTTTCAGATTGGCAACTTTCAGTTAGTAATATGATTTACGATTCCTCCATGTCTTTTCACAGCTTCATAGCTCATTTTTAAAAGCATTGAATCATATTCCATTGTCTGGATGCACCATAGTTTATTTATCCATTCACCTATTAAATATCTTGGTTGCTTCCAAGTTTTGCCAACTGTGAATAAAGCTTCTGTAAACATCTGTGTGCATGGTTCTTGTATGGACATAAGCTCTTCCCCAGTTTTAAGCCTTCCACGCCTCTTCCTCCCTAGGCTGGATTATGGTCATGTCGGCCCTCCTGCTGGCCTGCCTTCACACCTTGGAGATTCTCTGGCTGGGATGTGAACTACCTTGCTCTGGTCAAGGCATAACACATGCCCGAGCTGAAGGGGAACAAAATTTCTCACCCCCAAATATGCTTTGGTGGCATAAGGATTATTTTAGGCTGAAAATTTTTAAGAAACAGCAGACATAGGAAAAACTCTGAAAACAGAGTAGGAGTTACCCTTTTGTAAGGGACATTTATAAGAAAAATCTCCATTTGTTAGGATGTCTACCTCTGTGTACCAAGAGGAGAAAGATGACTCTAAACTCTAGAAATTCTTCTCAATAGAGAAGGCAAGGACTTAAATCTATAGAACAACCTTATCCTTGTTTACTGTGCTTTCCCTTTTAACCTCCCATAACTGGTTCTCCCATCCCAATATCTTTTTTTAGCTAGAGATGTCATTTAAGGTGATGAGTTGAGGCATTTGGGGGAGGTACTCAGTTTTCTCGGTTCTCTCCCATATACAGAAGGTAAACACGTTATTAGACTTCTGTTTGGTTTTTCTCCTGGTAATCTGTCTTTTTTATTACTGGCATGGGTGGTGGGTGGTCTCAGCTGAGAACGTAGACGGGTAGAGGGAAAATGGTTTTTCCTCCCTCAGACAGTCATACGTCTCACAAGGCAGAAGTCCAGAGGGTGTAATTTCAGGACCATGGTGGTCTTGTTCAGCGTGGTACCACCATCCCTGTCCCACAATAAATAAAAATCCCTTCCTCCTAGCAGTGTTCTGAAGGAAGGTATTCTTCTGGCACTTTCCTTTCCTTCCTTTCTTTGCATCTCACATAATGCTGACATGGGATTGTCTAGCATTAGATTTTGATGATATTCCCCTAAGAACACAGAGTTTTAGAGAAGATCAGATCCAGCCCCCCTTCTCTTTAGCGTTCTCTCTCCTCTTCATTTCCTTGGTCATAAATGAGAGTCTTTCTTCCCATACAATTTAATTTCTTTCAATTCCTTTTCTGCATTTACAACTCTCTGTCTTTACTGTATCTGGTCTTTTCCTGTCTCTCCCCTCCAGGGTCCCTAAGAGTGCAGTCTGCAGAGAGCATATTTTGCAGACAGTGCTTCACAGATGACAATGCTCACGTTTATTTAACCAGAAAGGTTTTCATTAGGTTGTATGAGAGCATTCTGGAATCACCTGGAAGGTGAGCCCCTAGTGAATATGTTTTGGATCCAGATTGTTAATTGAACTGTGTGATTCCTCAGAATCTTTCTGCAACCTCCTGGGACTGCTCAGCCTGATTGCTGGAGACGGAGGTCGGACTTTGTCACCTGCTGTCACTGCTTCCACCCTCCTGGCCTCAGGTTGGGAGGGGGTGGGAACGAGGCGATCTGTGCACACCCACAGAACAAGGAATTCGTCCAAGGACTGCAGCCAAGACACTGGATTCTTTCCAGCTTGTGGTGGCTCCGACATTGCAGAAAGCACCTGGGCACTCTTGGTACCTCTGCACACAATGTGGGTTGACCTGGCTGCCCGGTGAGGAAACAAACAGACACTGTTACTGTGATAAAGATGCTCCCAACAGTTTCCTTTGGGCCAAACCCTGGGTTTTGTGGGTGAGGAAACAGGCCTGAGGTCAAAGTCACTGCAGTGGCTTTGCTCTGTGGTAGCCAGACTGGAACTACGGTCTCATGGAACTCTTTTCATTTCCCACTATGGTTCAGGTGGGCCAACAGAGAAATGCGGTGCGATTTGGAAGGTGGGAGGGAAGGAGCAGGCATGTGTATGCTTGGTGTGGGCGGTGGTGCCTGCAGCTCCCCTGAGCACCTGGGTGGGCGGGCGTGTGTGTGGCTTAGTGCTCGAGGCCACCCATCTTGCCCTCCCAAGGGCTGCGGGCCAGCAGCCATAGCACTGCTTAACATCTGCAGCCATGGAGGGTTCTGTGCACCTGCGTGCAAAGTCACTTCAGTTGTGTTTGACTCTTTGTGACTCTGTGGACTGTAGTCCGCCAGGCTCCTTTGTCTATGGGATTTTCTCCAGGTCAGAATACTGGAGTGGGTTGCCATGCCCTTCTCCAGGGGATCTTCCTGACCTAGTATTGAACCCGGATCTCCTGCATTGGCAGGCAGATTCTTTACTGCTGAGCCACCAGGGAAGCCCCCCTGGAGGGTTCTGGCCTCTCATAAATCCCTTACTCTGTAGGCTCGAAGCAGTTTCTGCGTCAGATGCAACCCTAACTCATACAGTCCCACGACTTTGTTTACCACAGATCCCAGGGCCCTAGACTTCCAGGACAACTTCCTGCCTCCAGTGTCACCTCTATTTACATGTTCTGGCAGCCTGGTGCAATGCTGCTGCTGCTAAGTCGCTTCAGTCGTGTCTGACTGTGTGACCCCATAGACGGCAGCCCACCAGGCTCTCCTGTCCCTGGGATTCTCCAGGCAAGAACACTGGAATGGGTTGCCATTTCCTTCTCCAATGCATGA
Source organism: Budorcas taxicolor (assembly GCF_023091745.1). Classification (NCBI taxonomy): domain Eukaryota; kingdom Metazoa; phylum Chordata; class Mammalia; order Artiodactyla; family Bovidae; genus Budorcas; species Budorcas taxicolor. The sequence goes on along the minus strand of NC_068935.1, from coordinate 104,699,291 downwards.
AAGTGAAAAGTGAAAGTGAAGTCGCTCAGTCGTGTCCAACTCAGCGACCCCATGGACTGCAGCCTACCAGGCTCCTCCGTCCATGGGATTTTCCAGGCAAGAGTACTGGAGTGGGGTGCCATTGCCTTCTCTGGGTGCAATGTTAGTATCAATAAATGCTGAAAAGCAAATGGGGACGTTCTGGCCAAGGAAACTTCAGGACATCCAGCCAAGAATTCGTCATCAAAATTCAGGGCATCCAGCCGAGAATTCGTCATCAAAATGCCTGGTTCACCCCCGAGCCCCATCTCACACTGTACAGGGTAGATGGTATTGGCAGTACTCTTTGGGCCAGAGCAGAGTACATAAGTATGATAGACACTGAATCAATCCTGGGTCTTTGTGCAAGAGATTGCAAGCACCTTTGGGTGGGTCCAGGGTGCAGTTAATTCTCTCCAGTGCTTTTGCCATTCTTTGTGTGGAAAAGGTGCTGAGGAAAGGTCAACCAGGTTGTATTTAATCGTGCTGTGCATGGTGACACCTTTTGCCATGGGACTTGGGGAGTTAAGAGAGGGCCACCTTCCCTCTTTTCATATGTCTCCATCCCCAAGATGAAATATTAGGAGGACTGAAATCCAGGAAATCAGAGGGGTGGAGCTGAATTCTACCCTAATTAATAATTAAGCAGAACTGTATCAGGGATTAGTTGTTAGTTAATAGAGAACCAGAGAGCCCCACAGGGCCCCAGAGGTGGCTGATGGGTGGCGTGGGGCACCTGCTATGATGTTCTGTGAGCCTCTACCGCATTCAGGATCTGTGGCCACACCCCTTTCCTTTCCACTCCAGCCCCATTGGCTCCCATGGTGTCCTTTGCCTCGACCATACACTCTTCTATCTCAGGACGTTTGGCCTCAACATCCCCTCCACCTGGGTCCATCTTCCCCCAGAGAACCTCCTCTCAGGACCCACTCCTTTTCATCTTTGCTCAAAAGTCACTTCATCTCGATGATCCTTCCCTAACTACCCTACTGTAAATCCCCATTGCTACCGCACTGTATAATGACTGATTCAAATATAAGCTTCGCTGGGCCAGAGACTTGCTCTCTCTTCACCGTGGTTGTGGACACTCACTGGGTGTGTGTCTTAGCACTGTATTCACCCTTGACACCTCCTAACCCACAGCTCCGTAGACTTCGATAAGAATAGCGCCTCCTAGTGTGGCGTTAACACTGCGATATAGAGCCCATTGTCAAAAGGAGGCCACAGGTAGCTTCTTCTCTCTGCTTACCTTCTCAACTCCCTGGCTGCTCTAAAAATCTGTCAACAGCTTCTAAGGCTGCAGTTCATTTTCGAAAGCTGCCCCATGTCAGGACTGGGAAGCTGGCATGAAACACCAGGCCGACTGTGTTTGTTCGTGGTTTATGTTCAAACTCTGACATCTCATTTCTGAGAGATGTGAGAAAAGCACTTGATAGGCTGTCTGCGGCAGTTTCTCCTAAGGGGTCTGCCAAAAACTGCGTGCGATCTCAGGGTCTGGTTTTCTTCGCCTTCTTCAGGTGAGCTTGTTTATAGGGAGGAAACGTTTGTGCTGCTCAGCGGGTTTGAGAAACCCAGTGGGAATGGCTGTTTGTTTGTCTTTTGATCACAGAGCCTGGGGTTTGGCTCCAAGGCTGAAAGGTCTCCAGGCCTGTTTATCTCCTCCCCTTGAGACTCTAATCTCTCCTCTGACATTCCTTTGGCCTACAGGGTGGCTGGGGAGTGGGGGTGGGGCCCTTGCAGGTGGACAGAGATTCCACAGCTGGTGCGTCCTTAGACTGACCTCCCACCAGGGACTGGGGTTTCATTCTGAGATTGGCTGCAGCGCCTAGCCGCTCCCTCCTTCTTGGCCTACAAACAACCCAAAGGAAGGGATACCTGAGCCACCCACCCTTTCCAAACCCCAGTTCACATTCCTTTGGGGAAAGGAATCTTTTGTGTTTTAAGCCACATCTTATCACTTGCCTTTTATGGAATGGGAGCACTGAAGTCAAGTGAAGGGTCGCCATGTGCCGAATCCCACCCGCCTGCTCTGGTAACGCTGCCAGGCCAGGCCCCCCACCCCACCTCTGTTGTGTGATGCCCCCCACCTTCCTGAAGACAGATTGCTGGGCGCCCCATAGCCCAGTGCAATGTGAGCTGCCCATGCCTGGCCTTAAATCTCAGCGAGCAGAGACAATTTTCTTTGAATCAGCATGCAGTACCACGCGGCGTTCCCCACAGGGGGACAGAGTGAGAAAATGAAATTCAAATCACCCCTCTGGTACACTTTTCACTCCCTTTCCTGATAAGGCCCAGAGAGAAGCCGATTCCGTAGGTGACCAGGCGGGTGTTTATGAGGGCTGCTCTCGGGGCTGAGGACACAGTCGCCTCCAGATCTTGATCTTTGACCCTGGGCTTGTTTCCCCAGGTAGCTGCAGCCGTGTCCCACCCCCCACCTCACTGGTACCGGGTGGAGTAAGCCCCTGGATATCCGGCAACCTTGAGAGACTGAACCGAGTTTGAACTTGCTTCCTCAAGTCATCCCGCCCCAGAATAGACAGCTTTACATCTTTCTCGAAAATAAAGTAAATAAAAACAAATGAAAAGCCCTCAGCTTGGTGCAGTGATTTTGCTCAGGCAGAAAAACGTCAAGGTACAAGCCTACAAGCCGAGCCGACAAGAGGCAGCCTTTGTGGTCTCCGGGAAAAAGAGGGCAGGCCAGGCTTGTGTGCAAGAGGCAGGAGCTGCTTTTGCAGAAATGGAAATGCTCCCCCGTCTTTCCTTCCACACTAAGTTGCTTCATTATATTTTCAGGCGAGCGAGTCATGGGTTCCTGGTGCGCGGGGCTGTCTTTTTCAATTAATGCTTTTCACAGAAGTTCAGGTTTTAAACATCTCCCCCTCTCTTCCCAGGTCTGTTATATTTCCCAGAATGGTTCCCAGCGCTGGAGATAATTCCTTTTCGGAGAACCTACATTTCTCACCTGCTGATTGCAATTAGCCACTGCCAGCTGGGGCCTGGTATGCAGCTGAAACGCTAACAAGAAGTGGAGACCACGCAGAACCCAGACAGGGCAGACGATGTGAATAAGTAAGGAATGGTGCCGGTGTTTATAAGACACTCCTGTGAATTCGAGGTTTCCCAACCCTCTGCCTGGCCCTCCCTCTTCAAGCTCTGGGCTCCTCCCCCCGCCTCCCCTAACTGGGTTTTTTTTTGGTCTGTGGGTTTGTAGCCTGCACTTAACATCACAGTCACGAATTTACCACTAAGTACATTTTGTTAGGCAATAAACAGCCTCAGAAGAAAAATGAAATTCGACTAGGACTTCTGTTCCAATAATATTTGTGAGCTGTGGCAGACTCAGGCAGGCCCTTCATGCAGGTCTTAGAGCTAACCTTGAACATGAAGGCTGGCAGGGCTTAGAGAGGCCTAGGGGACAAGTAATCCGAACCTTTCATTTTATAGACAAAAGCACTGAATCCCAGATGGGAAGCATGGCCCGTCCAAGGTCTTAGAGGAAGTCAGAGGGCTGGCTAGTCAATGTCTCCTGGCCCCCAGCTCAGGGCTCTAACCACTGAACTGCCTTCTCTGTGATCATCATGGGTAGCCAACCTGTAGAGTTTGTGAGGAAAACACAGAGGAGATTGGTTGGAAGGTAGTCTTTGGTGAGCAATGTCCTTTCCAACCTCAGGAGACATTTATTTCCTCTTGCCTGAGCGAGAACCAATGTTTTACCCCTGGACATTTTTATCCACGGTTCACACCCATCTTCCCTTGGCTCACAGCTGCTGACCGTGATCCCCTGTAGTTGTTGTTGTTTAGTCGCAAAGTTGTGTCTGACTCTCTATAACCCCATGGACTGTAGCCTGCCAGGTTCTTCTGTACATGGAATTCTCCAGGCAAGAATACTGGAGCATGTTGCCATATCCTCTTCCAAGGGATCTTCCTGACCCAGGGATTGAACCCAGGTCTCCTGCATTGGGGGCAGATTCTTTACCATCTGAGCCACCAAGGAAGCCAAGAATACTGGAGTGGGTAGCCATTTCCTTCTCCAGGGGATCTTCCCGACCCACGGATTGAACCTGTGTCTCTTGCATTGGCAGGTGGATTCTTTATCACTGAGCCACCAGGGAAGCCCCCATGATACCCTGCCTGCTTCCTAAGGGGAGACTGCTCAGCCTTTGGGGCTGTTTTGGGTTTGTTCTGCAGGCAACTGTAGGCAACAACCAACCAGGGGAAACGAGCAGCTGTCCCTGGGAGCTCCACAGGGAACATGGAGGGAGGCTGGCCTGGTTCAAGTCTGTGGCTTCTGGTGCAACCATATCTGCTCAGGGGCATTGAGTTGTGTCCTTTGCAGCCATTTCTTACTTCTACTTAGAGGGTTAGGTGTTCCCTGCCCAACTGACTTTCCACGGGGAGAGGCTGCCTTGTAGGCTTTAGTGTCAGAGAACTGGATAGGCTTCCAGGGCAGTGGGCAGCAATGAAGAGCCCGGATGTGGATTCTACCCACATCACTCTTCTTTGGTAGGCATGTCTCTCAGCCTCTTTCTTTATCCGAAACTCGGACACTCATTCTGTGTGGCTCATTGGGCTTGCTAGAAGATGAAGGAAGGAGACATAGGTAAAAGTAGGTTCTCTGTAAGTATTCATTTTCTTTTCCTCTAGTACCAAGTCTCCAGTTTACAGATGAGGAAAACAAAGGCCCAGGGAAGTAAAACTACTCTCCCAGGGCCACAGGCTCTTCCATTGCCTCTGGCATCTACTATGTCTTCTGTGAGACACTCAGAAAAAAACTACACCAAGGTTTACTAACACAAAGTTGCTTCTCCAAAGAGAAGTGGATCTGTATGCTGGTAAGTGTTTAGCAGCTAGCTGGGGTGGTGGAGGGGGGAGGGGTGTAGGGAAGTGGGGAGGAAGCTCTGATTTGTAGGGTTGTTGATTTTTATTTTGAAATAATTGTAGTGTGTGCACTAAGTTGCTTTAGTCAGGTCTGACTCTGTGCATATACAGTTAAAACAAATAATATAGAAAGATCCCCTGTACCCTTTATCTAATTTTCCCCCAATGGTAACATCTTGCAAAACTATCATACAGTATCACAGTCAGGATACTTACATGTTATAGCTCACCAGTCTTTATATTTTCCCAGTTTTGCTTCCACTCATTTGTGTGTTTGCATGTACTTAGATCTGTGCAATTTTATCACGTGTAGGTTTGTGCATCCACCACACAGTCAACATATAGAACAGTTTCATTACCACAAGGATCCCTCTGTTGCCATATCTACCTCCATCCTGCTCTTCAGTTCAGTTCAGTTCAGTTCAGTTCAGTCGCTCAGTTGTGTCCAACTCTTTGTGACCCCATGAATCACAGCACACCAGGCCTCCCTGTCCATCACCATCTCCCAGAGTTCACTCAGACTCACGTCCATTGAGTCCGTGATGCCGTCCAGCCATCTCATCTTCTGTCGTCCCCTTCTCCTCCTGCCCCCAATCCCTCCCAGCATCACAGTCTTTTCCAATGAGTCAACTCTTCACATGAGGTGGCCAAAGTAATGGAGCTTCAGCTTTAGCATCATTCCTTCCAAAGAAATCCCGGGGTTGATCTCCTTCAGAATGGACTGGTTGGATCTCCTTGCAGTCCAAGGGACTCTCAAGAGTCTTCTCCAACACCACAGTTCAAAAGCATCAATTCTTCGGCACTCAGCCTTCTTCTCAGTCCAACTCTCACATCCATACATGACCACTGGAAAAACCATAGCCTTGACTAGACGGACCTTAGTCGGCAAAGTAACGTCTCTGCTTTTGAATATACTATCTAGGTTGGTCATAACTTTTCTTCCAAGGAGTAAGCATCTTTTAATTTCATGGCTGCAGTCACCATCTGCAGTGATTTTGGAGCCCCAAAAAATAAAGTCTGACACTGTTTCCACTGTTTCCCCATCTATTTGCCATGAAGTGATGGGACCAGATGCCATGCTCTTTGTTTTCTGAATGTTGAGCTTTAAGCCAACTTTTTCACTCTCCTCTTTCACTTTCATCAAGAGGCTTTTCAGTTCCTCTTCACTTTCTGCCATAAGGGTGGTGTCATCTGCATATCTGAGGTTATTGATATTTCTCCCGGCAATCTTGATTCTACCTTGCTCCATCTTTTTTTTAAACCTTTTTTATTTTGTATTGGGGTATAACCAATTAACAGTGTTGTGATAGTTTCAGGTGGACAGCAAAGGGACTCAGCCATACATATACATGTATCCATTCTTCCCCAAACTCCCCTCCCATCCAGGCTGCCACATAACATTGAGCAGAGTGCCCTGTGCTATACAATAGGTCATTTTTGGTTATCCATTTAAAATATAGCAGTGTGTATATGTCCTTCCCAAACTCCCTAACTATTGCTTCTCCCCCCTGTTCTTCCTCTCAGTACCTTGCCCCATATTTAACCCCTGACAACCTCAAATTTCAAAATTTTGTCATTTGCTATATAAATGGAATCATATACTATGTAACCTTTTTGGATTGACTGAGTGAGAAACTCAGCATAATTCTATCAAATTTGAGTCAAGTTTTTATAGGTATCAATAGTTCATTCCTTTTGATTATTGAACAGTATTCTATACTGTGGGTGTATGATGGTTTGTTTAATCATTCACTTGTTGAAGAATGTCTGGGTTGTTTACAGATTTTGGCTATCATGTATAAAACTACTATGAATATTCATATACACATTTTTATTTGTATTTATTTATAGGCTTCCACTTCTTTGGAAACGTTGCACTCCACCCCAGAGTGTCACTGTTGAATTGCATGCTAGTGGCATGTTTAGTTTTATAAGAAATGGTCAAGTTGTTTTCTAGAGTAGCATAATCGTATTCCATTCTCATCAGCGATAGATGCATGATCCATTTTCACCACACATCCTGGCCACTATTTGACATTGTCATTATTCTTTATTGTAGCTCTTCTTTAGATAGATGTATGCATGCGTGAGTGCTCAGTCGCATCTGACTCTTTGCGACCCCATGGACTGTAGCCCACCAGGCTCCTCTGTCTGTGGGGTTTCCCAGGCAAGAATATTGGAGTAGGTTGCCATTTCCTCCTCCAGGGGATTTTCCCGACTCAGGGCTCCAACTCACATCTCCTGCATCTCCTTGCATTGTCAGGCAGATTCTTTACCATTGAACCACCTAGGAAGCCCAGATAGATATATAGTGATATCTCATTGTGAGGGTGTGTGTGTGTGTGTGTGTGTGTGTGTGTGTGTGTGTGTGTATTTTCCTAATTGCTAATGAAGCTGAACATCTATTCATGTACTTATTTGCCATCTGTTTATCCTCTTTGGGCTTCCCTTGTGGCTCAGCTGGTAAAGAGTCTGCCTCCAATGCGGGAGACCTGGGTTGGATCCCTGGATTGGGAAAATCCCCTGGAGAAGGGAAAGGCTACCCACTCCAGTATTCTGGCCTAGAGAATTCCTGAGCAACTTCACTTTCACTTTATCCTCTTTGGTGAAACACCTCTTCTTGTCTTTTGTCCATTCTTCTAATCAGTCTATTTGCTTATTTTTTATGGGTTATCTCTCTTTTTAAAATTATGTATTTATTTATTTTGGCTGCACTGGGTCTTTGTTGCCACTTGTGAGCGTTCTCTAGTAGTGTGAGCAGTGGCTTCTCTTGTTGCAGAGCACAGGTGCACAGGCTTCAGTAGTTGCGGCACGCAGGCCCAATAGCTGTGCTGATGGGCTTATTGCTCTGAGGCCTGTGGAATCTTCCCAGACTGGGGATCAAACCCATGTCCTCTGCATTGGTAGGCAGATTCTTACCCACTGTACCACCAGGGAAGTTGGTCTATTTGCTTATTTACTGTTGAGTTTTGAGAGTTCTTTATATATTCACATATTAGTCCTTTGTATCTAATATGTGATTGGCAAATATTTCTCCTTAGTATGTAGCTTGTCTTTTTATCCTCTGAATGGGGTGTTTTGCAGAACAAACATTTTAAATTTTGATGAGGTCGAAGTTATCAATTTTTCCTTTAACTGATTGCACTTTTGGTGTCAAGTCTAAAAACTGCTGTTTTCTTTTTCTAAATCTTTCATAGTTTTGTATTTTATCTCTTGTGTTAATTTTTGTATAAAGTATGAGATCTAGGTCAAGGGTTGCTTTTTTTTTTGAATATGTTTTGTTCCTCCCTACGGATGTCTAATTACTGCAACACTGTTTGCTAAAAATACTATTTTTTCTCCATTGAATTACTTTTGCACCTTTATCAAAAATTAGCTGGGCATATTTGTGTGGGCCTACTTCTGGTTTCTCTATTCTGTTCTATTAACCCAAATATCTGTTTACCCACTAATACTTGAGCACTCACACATGCATGCTCTATTTCCTTGTTTACTCTAGTTAAATACTAGGCCTTAATATTGGATGGATTAACTCCTCCCTTTATCCTTCTTTTACAAGACTGTCTTGGCTATTCCAGGGCTTGTACTTTTCCATATAAATTTTAGAATAAGTTTGTCTATGTCTATAAAAAAATCTTGCTCACATTTTGATCGGAATTGCATTAAACTTGCATATCAATTTGGAAAGAATTGACATGTTTACGCTATGGAGTCTTCTAATTCATGTAATGGCATATCTTTCCATTTATTAGGTCTTCCTTGATTTCTTTTACCAGTCTTTTATAATTTTCAGCATACAAATTGTGCATGTTTTGTTAAGTATTTCACTTTCTTTGGAGTAAATATAAATGGTATTGTGTTTTTAATTTTAGTGTCCACATGTTCACTATTAGTATATAAAATGTAATTGATTTTTGTGTGTTGATCTTATATCCTGAAACCTTGCTGAACTCACTTATTGGCTAGGAATTTTTCTTAGTAGATATCTTGGGATATTCTGTATAGACAATATGAAAGTGGGGACAATTTTATTTCTTCCTTTCTGAACTTTGTCTTTTTTTTTTCTTGTCAATTGCATTAGTTAGAACTTCCTATACTCTGGTGAATATGAGTTTTGAGAATGAACATCCTTACTTCATTCCCTAAGAGGAGAGCATACAGTTAGTTGTTCACCATTAAGTGTGATGCTGATTGTACTAGAAGGGGTTCTGGGTTGCCTTACCTCCTTGGTTTAGTCCTGGGGTTTGGTGCTGGTTGTGGAACCCCTAATTATCCTTACATCCTCAAGATAAGAACACATCCATTTTGGCTTTTGATCTTGCTGTTTTGATGGTATGAAGCTTGAAAAAGATATTCATTCAACAAATATTTGTTGGGTGGTTAATTATGTGTCATGTACTATGATAGACACTGTACTTATGTAGATGAATGAAATAGATTCCTGCCTCTGATGAATCCCACATCTAGTCAGGGAGAGAGGCAACTTAACAATGTTTGGAACTCTCTGGCAGTCCAGTGGTTAAGACTCAGGACTCAGTCTTTCACTACCACAGACCCAGGTTCGATCCCTGGTCAGGGAACTAAAATCCCATGGGCCACTTAATGTGGCCAAAAAACAAAAAAAGAACCAGTTTCACATGGTGTCTTAAGTGTTACAATATAACCATGATGCTTTATAAGTATTAAGGGTGGGTACCTAGAAATCAGAAAAGGCAACCCTAGGTAAAAACTCCCCAAGATGAACCTTACAGTCCAGGTAGAATTTTTCCAGGTGAATAAAGAGGTGGAAATACATGCCTGTCAGAGAAAACCTGTACAAAGAGGAACAAGAACTGCTGTGTCTGTTAGTAACTGGAGAGGAGCCACGAGGAAATCTAAGGGGAGGGGTGACAGAGGAAATGAGAGAGGTGGCCAGGCATCACATCACGAAGGGCCGGGTACACTCTCTTCTTGAGCATGAATTCTTTCCCGAAAGTGGTAAGGAGTAATTTAGACATTTTAAGCAGAGGACTTACCATGATTAGTTTTGGATTTTAGGACTATCACTCCAGATTGCAGAGACTTGGGGCTAGATACAGGAAATGATGAGAATGTGCATTCTGGCAGTCTTTAGAGGAGTTGGAGATGTGTAGGAGAGCTCTCAGGACTCAGACATGACTGAATTTAGTGATGGAGAGGCTGAGGACTGTGAGGATAGGCAGGGGTCAAGGACAATTCACAAATCTGCAAATTTTGTAATTGGGTGGGTAAGATGTTGTCACTGGAAATAAATGGGGGCAGATTTGTGGGGAGTTTATGGGAATGATAATAAATAGGGGTTGGGATATGTTAAATTCTAGGAACTTTGTGGCTCTTACAGATGAAAATGTGCAGTCACAGGTGGACATGAAAATCTTGAACTCACAAGTGAGCTGTGAGAGGCAGGTGGAGAAGGCTGCTGATAAAACGGGCACTTTGAATGTATACAAGCTGTTACAGTCACCTCAATGATAAGGGCAAATGTAGACAATTTGTTTGTTTTCCATGTTTCATCCTTCTCACAAAGAAAGGTTGAAGATTCCTACCATCACTGATGAAAGAAGTGGATAGGATGTATGACTGTCCCCAGGAAGAGAAGACTTGGGATAGTCTTCCTATCTCTTGGAATGCAGTGGATTCCATTATTGCCCAGTCTTTATTTACTGGTTGGATTAGACCCCTCATCACTGAAACTACCACCTGTAGCAAAATGTCTGATATCAACCCAGTTAACTTATAACACAGGGATCTGACCATTCCCTAAGACCTTTCTACTGCATGGAAAAAGGACAGAGAATGGTAACCTGTGTACTTTAGATCACAGAAACAACAAAACAAAAATCTACTTTAGTAAAAGAAAGAGCTTTAGGTTAGAGACAGAGGAACTTTCCATGAGGATGTTAGCTAAGTACAGAAACCATTTACCAAAGTGTCAGGAAATTTCCTCCCTCAAATGCTTCTAAGAACAGAACAAACATTCGCTTTATTAGAAAAAAGTTAAGATAGCTTAGTCAAAGCACCAGCATTGTTTAGTGGCCCTAAGTGAACTCCGGGAGTTGGTGATGGACAGGGAGGCCTGGCATGCTGCAATTCATGGTGTTGCAAAGAGTCGGACACGACTGAGTGACTGAACTGCCTGAACTGCCTGACTACTGCCCTTGGGATGAAATACAAAAGCTTAGCATGGCTTACACAGCCCGTCACGATCTCTTCCCTACTACTCTAACTTCTCCTCCTTCTCTCCAGATCCAAAACTGTTGCATGTTTGTGCTCTGGATGCTCCATTGTGCCCAACTCTTTGCAACCTCATGGACTATAGCCCACCAGGTTCCTCTGTCCATGGGACTCTCCAGACAAGAATACGGGAGTGGGTTATCATTTCCTCCTCTGGGGTATCTTCCCAACCCAGAGATTGAACCTGCATCTCTTATGTCTCCTGCATGAGCAGGCAGATTCTTTACCACTGCTCCACCTGGGAAGCACTGTCTTCAAAGGTCTATGTTCTAACCCCTTGGATCTTCTCTCTATCTGGAAATCTCTTCTGCCTGCCTTATACCTCTGTTGACTTTATCCTTCAAGTCTCTTGAAGGATACTACTTCCTTCAGGAAATTTTCACTGATCTTCTAAATTATAGTTGTCTCTCCAATGAACTTATATTTATTAATTAAATCATTCAGTTTATGTTTTTTTTTAAGGGCCTACTTTCGTGTCAGGCACTGTGCTAAATTTTGAAAAAAAAAAAAAAAGTCCCAGTAGAGTCTTCTGGAGAAGACAGACAATAAAAAGTCAAACAATGGTATTATTTGGTGCACAAGGCAAGCTGCTGTACTGAAATATCCACCAGTAATGTAGCATGAATGGACTATAACCCTCCCAGGCTCCTCTGTCCATGGAATTCTCCAGGCAAGAATACTGGAGTGGGTAGCTATTCCCTTCTCCAGGGGATCTTCTTGACCCAGGGGTCGAACCCGGGTCTCCCCCATTGCAGGCAGATTCTTTACTGTCTGAGACACCAGGAAAGCCCCAGCATGAAGAACACATGTTTATTTCTCCTTCAACAGTCTGGGGTAAGTGTTTCAGGTCAATGGGCAGCTCAACGTCAAGCAATTGTGCAAAAACCCAGACCAAGGGTGTGGCTGCCATTCTTCAGTGCATGGCTTCCAAAGTCACTGCAGTCCAGTGCTGTCCAACAGAATGTTCTATAACAATGAAAGTGTTCAATCTGAATCTGTGTGGTCCAACATAGTAACCACTAGCCACAGTGGCTGTCAAGCTCTTGGATTGTGGCTAGCACAACCAAGGAACTGAATTTTAACATTTAAAAAGCTCCATGTGGCTAGCTAGTGGCTACCATGTTGGACAGTATAGCCTTGTTGTCACTCCAGCCAGTAGGGTGGGAGAAAAAGTAGAATTCTGAGGTCTGAGATCTTCTCTTATGCAAGTAAGGCCAACGTAGCACCCGTGGCTTCAGCTCACATTTCCTTGGACCAACTCTGTTTCCTTGCATCTAAGTTGTCATCAGTTATGTGAGAGATCATGATTTTATTTGCCACTAATAAAGAAAAAAAATGCTTCCAATTAAACCCCTAGAAAATCACGTGGACTTTTAGTTTTTACATGTTCAAAGAGCCTTTTAGATATACTAAGTATACATGAAAAGGAAAATATAAGTAAAATAAATTTATAAAGCTTAATTCTGACTCCTGAAATGCTTTCCAACTTAGAATTGCTGATGGTGGTAGTTTTCCACAGATCTTTCTCTGTGCCCCCTAAACCATCAGTGATGTGGCATTTCTTAAAATAATACTCTGTTATTATAGCCAGGATTTTCTTCTAAGATGCAGAAACCCATTTGGCAAGTTTTGATTCTGGTGTTTTGCTATTTGATCAAATTAATAGTATTATTTTCCCCTCAGTTGAAATAAATGTTGCTAGAAGTTGAGCAGTTTTGACAAATGGATATTCAGTCTTAACAATGATCCTGCTTGACACATGAATTGGTCACATCAGCCTCTCATAGCTTTGAAATTTCTTTTGTCTATACTGAAGTGTTTGGCAATCTCTTCTGCTTTCAATTGCATTGTTCAACATGAGATCAGCAATCCTTTTGCTTGTATCTCAGAAGCAAAATGTAACTTAGCTTCATCTATTTGTAGATGTCTTCCTTTCTTAGGTCTTGTAAACACTTGGTTGTTACTTTGCAAGAAAATATGAAATCACTGCCATTCCTCCAATGATGAATATTTGCTTCGCTAATATCAAATTTATGCCCCATTGCTCTGTTTACACGCCTTTCTATGTACATGATACCTTTTCATTTCAATGCTAAATCATAGTATAATCTTTCTGAAGATGTTTTAAACAACAATTCAATTTAGCATGTGTAGCATCAGCAATGCGCAGGTCTCAATTGAAGTGATGGCAGTATGAATAGCCATGACCGATGCTGCATTTTTGAGGCCCAGTGACAACCATTTCATGACTGGCATCGAGCCTACATCAGTGATAACATGATATTGATTGGAGGGGCAAGGGTCAGTGTCCCCCAATCAATATTGTGCCCCCTATCAATAGTGTTTCTTGGGGGGACAAGCCAAAGGCAAAGCCAAGCCAGTACAGATGCGGTAAGAAGATTCTGGTCTGTGGGGAAATGGAAGAAAAACCCAAATGTGAACTGAGAGGCAAAAAAGAGAGCCCACGATAGCCTTGAAAGGGAGACGGGAAGGAAAGAACGAGGGAAGAGAGGAAGGAGAATTGTTTTCTGAAGACTCCTCAGCTTGAGGCCAGTGGTGTGTATGTATCTGTTATATGCACACACACACACATACCTACACGTTTGTGTTTTAATCAACCAATTCTGACTTGACCTAGCTCAAGTGGGTTTCCGTACTTGCAAAAACAAAGACTAGAGCAGTAGCCTTTTAAGATCTGTTTTGGTTCAAGGGCTGACCTTCTAGAAAAAGTCCACAGAAGCTGATCTGACCACAAAAGGAACTGCATCAGTTGGGTCAGTTTGAGGGATTCTGAGTAAAGAAGAAACATGAATTTCATGCAGCTTAATATGAGCTGACATTCAAGCATATACCCTCTATAGGATTTCACCCATGACTAACAAGCCTTTTAATCATGGCAAGAAGACACGGAGATTTTGCAAACACGCTTTTGCAGTACCCACATTTAGTGTTCCTGACCCTGTTTTCTTGCCAGATTGCGAGAAGCACCTGCTCCTTTTCAAGCAGTTGTCAGATCAATATTTAATCAATTGCCTTTTGATATTTGGTAGCGCTGAATAAATGGGATGCCAATATTTCTGCTCAGAGGCTTTCCTCTGGTGTACCTCATTCCGTTTCTGTGAAAGCCTTCGGGGGCCTCTGAGCACCAAGTGGCTCGTCCTCCGAGTTCTGTGGTAGCGCCCCACCCCCGCTACTGAGGGGCTCCATGGCACAAGGAGATACAGGATATGCTGGTGTCAGTGCCACTGTTATTAAAGCATCGTCCAAACTAAGGCATGAAAGCAGGAGCACAGGGCCGCGTTTGGGACACTGGGGGGCTTTGCCAGGTGAGGGCTATTTAATAGACCAGCCACATTAAAGACAGGCAATGATGTAGTGAAAGGAGCCTAATGAGCAGAAGTGAGGCTACCCTATCTAAAGAGAAAAAATAATGAGCTGCGGAATATACCCCAAGGCGAGATTGCCAGCCTTCTGCAAGGAGGTCTCAGCCTATAGGTAAAAAAGGCTCATGTGGTCTCTTTTCCATGCATGGTAAACAGAAGTTCTCTGGGCAATTAGGGGCTGAGCTGAATGTGAGATTTGAGGACCACGTATTATGTTGCCCACTCTTTGGAGATTTCTACACCCAAGACCCCAGCCTTAATTCCCAAAGGCAACAGGGACATACTCAAACTCTGAATAGAAATTAGGAATGTTGCATCATCAAAAACAACCCTCTCGGTGTCTGTCAGCAGATGGACATCTGGATGTTAGTTTTAGAAATCTCAGGGACTGGCACCGCAGGGTCTTTCTAAAGCTGTCCTCAGGGGCCATGCCATGGGGCTGCCTTGAGGGCAAAACCACCTTCTAATGAGACCCTCTTGGTCTCTCAGTAATGACCCTTCCTAGAATGGGATCCAAGCTGGGCATGCCCTACCCATGATCTTGTTTGTTTCACAGTTTGTGTCGGAATGCCAGGCTAAATTTAGATACATCCAAGTGGAAAAAAAGTTATTAAATACAAAGGGTGACACGTTGCTAATGTGAAGAAAAAAAAGAAGCAGAAGGTTTGGTTCCTATGCTAAGAAACATATAAACCTCTCTCACACAGACAACGGATCATTTACAGAGCAGTTTTTCAAGTTCATATAGTGAGAAAGCCGGTGGTACCTGTGCTTCCCGCACGAGAAAGGACAATGAAATACATACAATGAAACTATAAAAATGATACAACTTTGTGGTAACAGGTCCTTATTACTTATGAATATTTTCTTCAACATTTTCTAAATAGGTGCTCACAGCAACCCCATGAGATAGGCAGGGTTAGTATTGGGTTGGCCAAAAAGTTCATTGGGGTTTTTCTGTACTGTCTCACAGAAAAACCCGAATGAACTTTTTGGTGGACTCAATATTATTCTGCCATCTTACATGTGGGAAACTGAAGCTTAGTGGGATTGAGTCAGGAGTTCCTAATCTTTTAGCCACTGGGATGCGAGGAAGAGTGGAGTCACAGGTGTAATACACTCCCGTCAGTTCAGCTCAGTCGCTCAGTCGTGTCCGACTCTTTGCGACCCCATGAATCGCAGCACGCCGGGCCTCCCTGTCCATCACCAGCTCACGGAGTGCACTCAGACTCACGTCCATCGAGTCAGTGATGCCATCCAGCCATCTCATCCTCTGTCATCCCCTTCTCCTCCTGCCCCCAATCCCTCCCAGCATCAGAGTCTTTTCCAATGAGTCAACTCTTCACATGAGGTGGCCAAAGTACTGGAGTTTCAGCTTTAGCATCATTCCCTCCAAAGAAATCCCAGGACTGAGCTCCTTCAGAATGGACTGGTTGGATCTCCTTGCAGTCCAAGGGACTCTCAAGAGTCTTCTCCAACACCACAGTTCAAAAGCATCAATTCTTCGGCGCTCAGCTTTCTTCACAGTCCAACTCTCGCATCCATACATGACCACTGGAAAAACCATAGCCTTGACTAGACAGACCTTTGTTGGCAAAGTAATGTCTCTGCTTTTGAATATGCTATCTAGGTTGGTCATAACTTTCCTTCCAAGGAGTAAGCGTCTTTTAATTTCATGGCTGCAGTCACCATCGGCAGTGATTTTGCAGCCCCCAAAAATAAAGTCTGGCACTGTTTCCACTGTTTCCCCATCTATTTGCCATGAAGTGATGGGACCAGATGCCATGATCTTTGTTTTCTGAATGTTGAGCTTTAAGCCAACTTTTTCACTCTCTTCTTTCACTTTCATCAAGAGGCTTTTTAGTTCCTCTTCACTTTCTGCCATAAGGGTGGTGTCATCTGCATATCTAAGGTTACTGATATTTCTCCCAGCAATCTTGATTCCAGCTTGTGCTTCTTCCAGCCCAGCGTTTCTCATGATGTACTCTGCACAGAAGTTAAATAAGCAGGGTGACAATATACAGCCTTGAATACACTCCCATGGTCATAGCCAAATGTAGAAGAAATTCACATTTCTAGGATAAATAAATAATGCTATAAACTTTTGTGGTGGGGGAAAGTGAGGCAGGGATAGACATTCATAACAGTTTTATAAATATGTAAACAATGAAATCAACCATTTACAAATACCAAAAAATTTTTAAGAAAAAAATCCAGAAGGATGAATGACCAATTAGGGCTCATAAGATTACTATATTATTTTGAATCAGTCAGACAGTCCTCAGACTCATTCATGAACCAGTGATGGCAGTGCATGTTCCATTAAAATTGTTATTTAACCAATTACCCCCAAAACTTAGTAGCTTGATACAACAGCAACTAGCTATCACTGTTTTTAGGGGTGATTCATTGATTACAATCAGCTGATGATTAAGGCTGGAACAGCTGATGTTTCTTTCTCTTCATATTATCTCAGGATTTCTCCATGTGGACTTGCCCTGTGGGCTAGTTTGGACTTCCTTACCGTATGGCTACTCCCGCCTGAGTGTTCCAGCGAGCAAGGCAAAAGTTGCATCACCTTTACTGACCTATATATTTTATTGGTCACAAGTAAATCACAGGACCCGCTTAATTTCAAAGGGCGGGTCAGAGATCCCCACCTCTCCATGAGAGGAGTGTCCAGGTCACATCATTGATGAGTAGGTGAAAGTGAGTTATAATTGTCACCATCTTTGGAAAATAAAACCTGCCAGAATATATCTTCATTTATTTATTATTTGGATGTATTGGGTCTTAGTTGTGGCACACAGGATCTTTTGTTGTGGCACAAAGGTTTTCTAATTCTGGTGCTCAGACTCTGGAGTGCTTGGACTTCAGTAGTTGCAGTGTGCAGACTTAGTTGCTCTGAGGCATGTGGGATCTTACTTCCCTGACCAGGGATCGAACCCACATCCCCTTCATTGCAAGGTGGATTCTTAGCCACTAGACCACCAGGAAAGTCCCAGGGAAGTCCCCTTGCCAAAGTATATCTTAAACTAATGATTATGATTAATTTTGTGCCCCCTGAGACCCATACAAAGAAAGACGTGGTCAAGCAAATTTTCTTTAATGTAGCTTATTTTTTTAAAAAAATAAGGCTTGAATTTTTCCAGACTTTCATTCCATACATAAATTTAATAAAGAAGCAAACATGCAAATTGAAGGAAAAATAGAAATAAATATTATTTTATTAATATCACAAAAGAGAATTTATAAAGAATGAACATCCTATTATAAACATGAAGAGCAGTTTACAGTTTCATTGTGTTATCACTTTGTTTTGCCTTTTATTGGGAAGTTAACTGTTGTATCATAGACAGAAATGTTCCCCTGATCCTTTTCATTCATGTGCAATATAGAAGCCCATGCACCACTTCTTTTTTCCTCTTGTCTTCCCTTGCAGTTTGTTATTAAAAATGTATTATTGTATGACATAAAAAGGAAATGGAAGCAATTGTAAAATCACAACTCATGGGCACTGTAAAATATCTGTAATCATTATAGAAAATACTGATAGGATAGTAACTGTCTGGTTTAACTGAGGCATGGTTTAACAGTTTCACAAACTTTTCCACTTCAGAACCCGTATCAACCAAGGAGAAAGGATGTACATCCTTGAGTCCTTGGATACATAGCCCCAAGTATCCAAGTAGCTTCAAGACTATGGGTGATCTTTCTTGAAAATTCATGTACCTTTTACATTCTATTCAAGAAGACATCAGTGCTTTTGATTTAATATGTATTTTAATAGGATGTTTTACATAGCATAAATTAGTGTTAAATGGCCATGTTTATGACTTCAAGCACCTCTGTTCATCCCCTCATGGGAGGCAATGGATGGATCATACTTGGTTCCCATTATGCCAGCTAACACTTTCTCTGTTTGAGAAAACACATAAGAATGCTGCAAAATTAGAATGATGTAATTATTGGCATAGGGCTTCCCCAGTGGTTCAGTGGTAAAGAATCTGCCTGGCCATGCAGTAGACACAGGTTTGATCCCTTGGTTGGGAAGATCCCCTGGAGAATGAAATGGCAACCCACTCCAGTATTCTTGCTTGGTAAATCTCATGGACAGAGGAGCCTGAGGGGCTACAGTCCATGGGATCGCAAAGAGTTGGACATGACTTAGCAACTAAACCACCACCACCACCAATTATTGGCATTATTTTAAATTCACTCTATGTATTTTAAATTGCTTTCAAACTTCATCACTTGGCTATTGTTGTTAACTAATTACTTGAGGCACACCTCATAGTTATTATGACACCCTAGAATGTTCTAGGAACCTCTGCTAAGAATTTCTGGGATTAGTGATGAACCTAAGGTCATGTGGTTAATTAATAACAGTGCAGGTATTCAGACCATATCTTTGAACTCCTTATCTTGTGTTCTCTCTGCTACATTTCAGAGTCATAAAAACTACTAACAGAAACCCACATTCCTAAAGAAGCCTGGGGACCCAAGGGAGGCCTAAAAGAACATTTGGCAAAGAAAGTAAATTTAGTAACTTATGCTGTATTATTTACACATTCAATTACTTATTTATTCCTGAGAAGATTGGAGAAGAAACATATGGTACTGAAGAGTGTCTGTTTTTAAGCCAAACCAGACTCCACTCTCTCTGTCCGTACCCAGTTCTTCAGCAAAGCAGCTCCATGCTGGCCCTGCACCTCATGCCTAAGGGGTTCTGCAGGTGCTGGTGATGTTGAAACTCCACTGAGCCTTGATACAGTGAAGCAGAAAGGCTGCATAGTGGGTCTTGTGAAGTGAGGAGTGTCGTAATCAGTGCAGGGGAGGGTCCTGTCTTTGAATGGGTTTCACTTCACTCCTTATGGAGAATTCCCTGTCAGGGGCTCTGTGGCCCTCCATGAGATCATGCTTCTACCAGAGACATGCTAGATAAATGTCTTCTATATCTATGTGTCCAAACCCCAAGATTTTTTTTAACCTGGGAAACCTCTTAACTTCATTAAAACAATGGCTGTCTACATGGTGGTAGAGAAGGAAGACGTCACTGTATTTCATTCACCATAAGCCTTCAAGTCCCACCTTTGTATCCTCTAGGAGAACTTGTCACTCTGGCTTTAGGAAGATCTTTGGTGTCAGAGAGAGAGAGACTGGTGCTAGAACAGACTTGCTAAACTAGCTCATTGCATGCAGTTAAAACCACCAAAAAATATTGAAGAAAGAAATCAGAATACATGCCACCTGGGTGTCATCGTTATCTTTGTTTGTTTTCTTTTTCCTTTTTTAATAATCTTTTTTATGTCAGCAAAGAGATGTTAGAAAAATCCTGAATGCCAGAAGACCTGGATTTCAATCCTCATTCTCCTTAACTGATCTGGCTATTTCTTTCGCCTTCCTGAGCCTTGGTCCCTCATGTTTCCTGGGGAGTTCAACTAGACAGTTTCCCAGAGACCTTCCAGCACTAACATGCTATGCTTCCATGAACTTGTGAATTCTGCCAAGTGATCGTGGTTGTGAGGTGTCAGCACTGTTACTCCCAACAAAGTCTCCTGTGAACCCTAGAAGAATGGAGTCTGCAAACAGCCAAACAGACTCACGTAGAAAGTGCACAGGAGTCGAGTCTCTAGTCGGGAGGGCTCTGCAGCATCCTAGAACTTGGACCCATTGGTTACAAGCCCCTTCATCAGTCTTAATAGATAAAAAACAAAGAAATTACTGGTCTTCTGCTACCTTAAAAAAGTCTGAAGCCAAGACGATGCAGGTAATCCAGAAACAAAATTTCCTGAAAATGTGAGTAAAATACAGGTTGTTTTGAACCCTTTGCAGAATTAATAGGCTGAGTCAAATACCTTTGTGGCACAGATTTTATTGAAACTGTCAACAGGGCAAGAGAGTAATGCAGTGAGTTGCTAAGAAAAAGACCTGGATGAGGCAAGTGGCCGCTTGTTTGCACCTGGGTCCCCGGTCCCCAGAGACTCCTGGCATAGGTAATGGTCAGCAAGTGGAGGGGAAGGGGCTTCCTTCACTGTTAAGTGATCCAACTCTGGGTTTATAGGACTTCAGGAACACTTGCTGATGACAAGCCAGGGATCAGCTCTTTCTTCAGGAAGTCCCACGTGTTACATCAGGAAAGAGTTTCTCAATCTTGCTTATGAAAAGATCCCAATTCCCTCACTAGCACCAAAATCATCTGGGCCTTCCAGGTCCTACAGTAAAAAAAAAAAAAAAAAAAGATTATATTAAAAAGCCTTTTCTCCATTCTTCCTCTTGATCACTTCTCATTCATCCACCAACACTCAGCTCAATGTCGCATCTCCCTGGAATTCCCCATGGAAGAGGAAGAGGAATTCCAAGAGATGGTCTCTTTCCTCAGAGCACTGAAATCTCACAATAGCCCATCCCTCTGTATACAGGGCAGGTCACCTTATATTGTAATCATTTGATCTTATTTCTGTAGTAGTTAGGATGTTTTGATTGCAAGTGTTCAAAACCAAAACCAAACCAAAAACTGGCTTAAACCAAATGAGAATTGATTGGTTTGTGCCACTGGAAATTTCACCTTCAGGTGCAACTTGTAATTCAGCTGCCCTACAGTTATTCCAGGAGAAGGAAATGGCAACCCATTCCAGTACGCTTGCCTGGAAAATCCCATGGACAGAGAAGCCTGGTAGACTACAGTCCACAGGATGGCAAAGAGTCAGACACGACTGAGCGACTTCTCTTTCTCTTTACAGTTATTCCAAGACCTATCAGGGTGAACTCCATTCATAGGTTTCCTGTGCTCTCTGGCTTTTATAAGTTGTTCCTCCAGAGCTGTCAAGCTTAAATAACCTCAGCACTCCTGTGAAGAACAGAAAGAAACTCCTTTTCCCTGAAGCCAGGGAAAACTTTGAGACATGAGTCTCCTTGATCCTGATTGGCCTGCCTTGTGTCATGTATCCATTTCTAGCCAATCACAGTGGTCTGGAGGACTGAAGTCTCTAATTGGTTTAAAAGAGGTCACATGTCCCACTCATAGAGTCCAGACGTGGAGATGAATTTCTTGAACCTTGTAGGCTGAGAGCAAAAGCAGAGGGATAGTTTTTACTATATATAAAGGATCTACTGAGACCGAGTTGCAAAAATAGTGTCCATTCCTGTGTTGTGAGCTCCTCAGGGCATAGTGCTGTTTGGCATACAGTAGGCACACATCCAGTAGTCATGTATGGATGTAAGAGTTGGACTGTGAAGAAGGCTGAGTGCTGAAGAATTGATGCTTTTGAACTGTGGTGTTGGAGAAGACTCTTGAGAGTCCCTTGGACTGCAAGGAGATCCAACCAGTCCATTCTGAAGGAGATCAGCCCTGGGATTTCTTTGGAAGGAATGATGCTAAAGCTGAAACTCCAGTGCTTTGGCCACCTCATGTGAAGAGTTGACTTATTGGAAAAGACTCTGATGTTGGGAGGAACTGGGGGCAGGAGGAAAAGGGGACGACAGAGGATGAGATGGCTGGATGGCATCACTGTCGTGATGGACGTGAATCTGAGTGAACTCCGGGAGTTGGTGATGGACAGGGCTGCCTGGTGTGCTGGGATTCATGGGGTCACAAAGAGTCGGACACGACTGAGCGATTGAACTGAACTGAACTGAGGCACACGTAATAAATGCTGACTGGGTTCTTGAATGAGAAAGAGAATGAACATGGCCTGGCTTTACCTCATTTTCTCATCCATTGCCCACCCATGGCCAGTGGAAGCCATCAACCTTCTGGGGATTGGGGATTCAACAATTGACATCTTCCTATATTCTTTCCCCCCTCCTACAATTCTAGCCAATATAATTTTGATGGGTCATGATTCAATTGCTTTTTGTTCAGAAGCCACAGAAAGAAATTATTTCTTGCTAATATTGTTGAAGGATTTTCACAATATGACTAGATTATTGCTAATCTAATAAGATACCATATAATGGTGATATTAATAATATTATGTCATTTTTCCCAGCAATCATATTGCTCACTGAATGAAAATTTTCATTCTGAAAAGTTTTGGGTGGCTGTGATATAGATATGGTTCATTGTGTTGCTCTGTAGCCTTCTATACATTCATAAAAATAAGCAAATTTAAAAAAAAAAACTACCACTGTTGTGGTAGCAAAATTATGAGTGTTTTGTTTCCTTATTTATGTATTTGCACTTTCTCTGCAATGAGCATTCATCAAAATGTACTTTGGATACATGTTTTTTTTTTTTTAGGGGGGAACTTTATAGGAGATTCCATTTTCCTTAACTATTACGTTGGGACAGTATCCTTCCAGACTGAGGAGGTGGACTGGATTTGGGGGTTCCATCCCCAGGCAGAGGCCTGTCTCTAACACATGCAAAAATCAGAGTACAAGTTCAAATGGAGGCCTGTCTACCATTTGCATACTAGTTACAAGATGTTATTAAGCTTATAAATTGTTCATTAAAATATGTCTGTCTTCCTACCTTGGCCAATACACCTTCATAATGCTCTGAAGTTCAGTTTTGAGTTTAGAATCCTTGGACTCCTCCGAGCTGTGCCCTGGAACATGGTGGCACGGGAGGGTGGGCCTCTGGCCTTTGTCATACTGTTCTCTTCCCATCCCTGGCTCCAGCCCACATTTCAAGAAGTCTTATGAGCCTCCAAGTCTAAACTCCATCACCCTCCACCCCCCACTTTGGAAACAGCCACTCCATGGCCACTTCTTGGGGTTAAGGGTACACATCGGCTATGTGGTCCACCCTCAGGGGGAAGCTGTGCAGAAGAAGCCTCCAGATCTCATATACATTTTCTTGTTCTTCTGAACTCCTCACCCACGAGGAAGGGTATAGGCAGTGGAAGGCCAGGGTGGTAATCTTCTAAAGCACAGGGCCCAGGGCAGGGAATCTCTCATCTGGAGCTAGGAGAGAAAGTGTCCATGACTGAGGATGCTGAGTCCCAGGTAAGACGTGGTGACCCTGTTATTATGACTGCTGCTCTAGGGATACCCTCATTCACCACACACAAGAAAGTGGCTACGTAGCTCACACAGCCAGAGCATATACTTGGCTCTGAGGCTACATACAGAGAGACAGAGAGAGAGGGAGGGAGAGAAATGCCACACACACACTCACACACTCACATGTACCATGGTCTGGGTCTTAGAAATGATCTCTGTACTGAAAAGGAACCTGTCCTCAGATGGGGACATCATTGAATGTGGAAGCTGCTGTCAGGAAGCCCCATAGATCTGGGTGCTCTCAGGTTCTGGGTCCCTTAGGTCTTTAAGGGCCCTGCTGAGGGGCCTGCCTATAGTGACCAGGGCAGACATTAACTGAGCCTTTAAAATTGTTTTAACAGATGCTGTCACCACCCTTCCTGTATTCTTTCAACACTTACTGCTGTCCTTGCCAGCAGTCATTTTGCAAGCACCCCCTTTTTTTTTTTTTTTGGCTTTGCTGGAGCATGGGCAGGCTGGAGGTGTTAATGGGTTGATGCCTCCAGGAGCAGTGCTCAGCCAATGATGGTGGAGTTGGAGGGTGAGTACCTAGCTTCCGCATTCC
The DNA here is from genome assembly GCF_023091745.1 of Budorcas taxicolor. Lineage (NCBI taxonomy): Eukaryota > Metazoa > Chordata > Mammalia > Artiodactyla > Bovidae > Budorcas > Budorcas taxicolor. The sequence goes on along the minus strand of NC_068935.1, from coordinate 104,675,207 downwards.
TCCAGTGTGCTCATTCTGAGGCATGAACTCTACATCCTTCTTAGAAGTGTTCAGCAGGGCCGAATTTCAGTTGCCTACAATAGTGGTTTGATCATTAACACATGCTTCATCAGTTTCCTTCCCTTCTGTGTCACACTTCTCCACCCCTCCACCAGTATTTCCTGAAACATTTTCTTTGGATATTTCCCTAATGAACTCCTTGCACCCAAATCCTTCTCTTGGGGTCTGCTTCTGGGGTCCACAACATGAGACAGTTGTCTTTTTCTGATTCCACTGATCTTGATTGCTTATGGCATGTCAAGCACTGGTCTCTGCATTTAACTATTGCTGTTTAGCCACTAAGTCATATCTGACTCTTTGAAACCTCATGGACTATAGCATGTCCTTCACAGTCTCCTGGAGTGTGTTCAAACTCATGTCCATTGAGTCAGTGATGCCATCCAACCATCTCTTTTGCTGTCTCCCTCTTCTCCTCTTGCCCTCAATCTTTCCCAGCATCAGGGTCTTTTCCGATGAACTGGCTCTTCACATCAGGTGGCCAAAATATTGGAGCTTCATCTTCAGCATCAGTCCTTCCAATGAATATTCAGGGTTGATTTCCTTAGGATTCACTGGTTTGATCTCTTTGCTGTCCAAAGGACTCTCAAGAGTCCTCCAGCACCACAAATCAAAAGCATCAATTCTTCAGTGCTCAGCCTTCTTTATGGTCCAACTCACATTCATACATGACTACTGGAAAAACCACAGCTTTGACTAAATGGACCTTTGTTGGCAAAGTGATGTCTCTGCTTTTTAATACACGCTTTAGTTGTGTCATAGCTTTTCTACCAAGGCCCAAGCATCCTTTAATTTCATGGCTACAGTCCCTATCCACAGTGATTTTGGATCCCAAGAAAATAAAATCTGTTACTGTTTTTACTTTTTCCCCATCTATTTTCCATGAAGTGATGGGACTGGATGCCATGAGCTCAGTTTTTTGAATGTTGAGCTTTCAGCCAGCTTTTTCACTCTCCTCTTCCACCTTCATCAAGAGGCGCTTTAGTTCCTCTTCACTATCTGCCATTACAGTGACATCATATTATCATCTCAGTTTTGCAGATGAAGAAACCAAGGCTCAGAAAAATCAAATAACCTCCCTGAACTCTCACAACTAGAAAGCAGCAGAGACAGGATGTGAACAACATGGTCAGACTCCAGAACCCAAACGATTGATCGTTGCACACTAATTGCATTGTGTGTGACCAAAAGACTCAGGCTTAACTTGGCCTTAGATTCAAAGAGAAAAACAGTACAGGTCTGAAACTCCAGTCTACCATTTTTACTTGTCTGACCCTCCATCCTCCTCCTCATACACTGACAATAGTAATAGTAAATACCTTCCAGAGTTTTGGAGAAATTAAATGACAGAATACATTCATACTGCTTTCCACCGCGCCAGGTAGAAGACAGTCGGCTGCCCCATTCCCTCCTCCTCTCCATCAGGCCCCTTCCCCGGGCCGTCTGGAGGACAGGTAATGGTGGAGGAGAACACAGCCTCAAAAGCCCGTTGTTTCCAGCAAGGATCTGGCTAATTTCTTTCAAAAGGTTTTGCTTCTGTGAAGTTTAATAGAGTTGATGAGTATTAAAGGAATCATTTAATCTTCATTTGAATGTGAGCAGTAAATGTGTTTTGGAGATTATATTCATTCCCCAGTGACTCCAAGTACTTTCCCACTCCAAAGCTGATTTTCATCCGTCAGAGCAAAGGGTTTTCAGGTCTGTGGGGTTGTCTGAATGAAAAGCAGGAGTTTCAAACCGAGGCTGCTGCTTTGGCGCGTCTCAAGCAAGATAGCAGAGTTTTCTTCCGGGCGTTGGGACACATATGACCCCTGCCTGAGCCATTTATTCCTGTCTTCAGAGGCTCCCCAACATGTCCAAGGCTTTGAGGCTCTGTAAAGCGGGCTTCAGGGGCACAGGATGTAAAGACTGGTCTTCCTCCCCTTGGCAGCCTGCTGTCTCTTCTACTTTGCCGCGCCTAATGGAAGGTCAGCCACTTCCGCTAAAGGTGAAGCGGCTAAGCTCTGTCTGGGGAGGCATTTTTCCAAATGAATTTTAATAGGTTGGAATCAGGTTAAACTCGTGTCGAAGGAAAGAAAGAAAGCCTTACTCGTTATCAAATGTGTAAGACCACGTTTTTACATCCTGTAAGCACTTGGGATGTGCTTGTTGCTTCAAGAGTAGGAGGAATTTGTGCTCCCTGCTAGGAGCTATTCAGTCTTCAGTGGAGCCCAGTAGCATCTGAGGAAGGGCTCGGAGTTTAGGGTTTCTCCTCTCGGCTAGCAAACATCCCCACATCATGGCAGAATACTGATGGGCTAGTTATATTAATATGATACATATGCGTTGAGTCCAGTGGTGAGGTGTAAGGGCCAGTTGATCAAGGGGGAATGTGACCAAGGGTTCCCAAGGATGTTTAGTGAGTTTCATGGCTTCCTGCTGCCCACACTGGGTCTCTCATCCTCACAGGCACACGCTGAGCCTTGTGATTTTCAAATGGGAACCCATCATCGAAGAGATTAAACTGACCAATTCCAATCCCAGTTGGTATTCAAACCCCAACCATTCTGTGACTAAACCTGTGTTCATTGTCAGATGTCATGACACCTGTTGACCAGTGGGAAGATCTGTATTCAAGGTTAGTTCCAGCACTCCAGTGGCCCTGACCAGGTCATTTACTCTGTTGTACACCCAATTCCATCTGTAAAGTGGAAGTGATAATGCTGATTAATATATATGATAAGATTGTCACGAGGAACAAATGCATGTGAAAGCACTTGAAAGCCAGTTAAACGCTCTTTGACTATCAGGCACTGCTCTATCAAGGATGGTAATCACTGGATCACTTGAGACACCCCAAAGAAGACCACTGTATGTGGGGACCCACAATAGTGGGTGGCTGTTTGTGGAGAAAGCCATGGGATGTAGTTTTTGGAAGGCTGCTGCTAATCAAGTAGAAAGATGAAGCCAGATACCAGGGAATGAAAGGCAGTGTCGGGTAGGAGGAAATACAACCGTGTTCGAGTACTCTGCCAGTGAACCCAGACCAAGAAGCAAGAAATAGGGCAAGAGCTGGGGGTCAGCTGGGTCAGAGGCCAGCAAGGCAGCAAAGGAGGGGGCAGGGGAGCAGCCGGATGGGCTGTGAGCCCTGAGCAGCGGTGAGATCTGACTGTCTTTGTTAGCTGTCAGTTTCAGGTCATATTTTTGAGCAGCAAGTGAGCAGCCTTATGCCAAAACCATCTGGGCCTGCTCTGGGACAAGCCCCCAGCTGCAAGAGTACATAGAGGTGGAGTCTTACAATATTTATGGATTTCAGATGCATGCCCTCTGGAGCTCCAGGAGGCAAAAGCACATTCCAGATGCATAAAGGCTGAGTATCCACATGTAAAACACCACAGGAGGCTCTGGCTAAGGCAGTCAGTCCCAGCTGAGGCTGGGTGGCTGCAGAGGGGTATGAGGAGCCCAGAGCCTCAGGCCAAGCTGGCTTCAGGGCAGGCAGGCTCTGGAGTGACTCCTCATGTTGCTTTTGGCAGAAATACCATGGGGAGACCATGACTCCAGGGCGTTCTTTCATGTAGCCATGTTAACGTTCTCCGGAGAAGGCATGCGTGTAGCCGTCTGTCGGCTCTTTCTCCCGTGTTAAAAAGCTGAACTCCTCTGGGTGACAGAAATAGGTTACCCTTGTTTCTGAAGGTACTAGAACTCAGTTCAGTGCTTCATCGGTGCTCATTAAACAAAAGGCGGCCTGTTCTCAGTGTTGAGGTGGCTGTAGCGCCTTTGGCCCTGGACCTTGGTCTCAAGCCCTTTGGCAGAGAGATTTTTACAAAGGAGAGACTGTAAGACAATATAAAAGAGCACAGTCCGGTGAAGGTTAAGGGCTAAAGAACAGGAATTTTTGTCTTTTAGGGGCCAGGATGAACCACCTGGGGTTTCTCAGGTGTGAGTTTAATCTGCCCATGACTCGGATAAGGTGTCTGTCCTTCAGATACACTATCTGTCACCTTTCCACACCAACCTGTCACAGCTGAGAGCATAGCAGGGCCCCCACAGAGACTGTGAAGGGAACATCAGGAGAGCAGAAATTGGGCATCTGGTGATTTAAGACCAGTTCCGGTTCCGGTGGGTAAAATGGAGATGCAAGTAGGGCTGTGGGGCAACCGGTTCACCATGAGAGAGGTTCCTGCTCACTTCCAAAAGGGGGAAACAGTCCAGGTGGCACTTGTCAGTGAGAACAGAGGCCAGGGAGGGTCCTGGCAGGTGTGAGGACAGCCTTTTCCCATAACCTGGTGGTATTTGGAGCTCTCAATAGGAGGCCTCATCTAAAACGAGGAGCGGAGGACCCAAAGCAACAAGGGATAATCTGAAGTCTTGACCCTGAGACTTTTCCTGCCACCACAGAACCGAGCACTGCTGACCTCAATTGCTAAGCTCGATGTCTGTATCTGACCACCTTGGAGAGTGGGGAGCAGAGACCCCAGTTCTCAGCTTCTGGAATCCAGGCCATCCACTGCTTCTTTGTGTCTGCTCTACTTGGCAGGGTGCTTTTGAGGATAGACATAGCAACCTGAACAACCGGCACCATTGTGGTGTGTAATGAACTTACTGGCTGTGATTTTACTGTGTAACAACCTTATGCGTTGAATTCATCCAATGGTGGGACTTTGAGAAACTCTTAACAATATTCTGCTGCTCAAGTTCACAGATCTGTGCACATGTCTCCCTTCCAGGGTCTGTTGCTCAGCTCCCGTGTATGGAATATGGAGCCTCCTTCTAGCGAATTCCTTTTTTTCTGTCAGAATTGATTTCTCTTGCTTCTAATTCTGCCAGAATTGACTTCTGTTGCTGCTAAGTGAAGAAAGCTAACTGATATTCCCATTCATTCATTCATCCAGTAATCATTTATTTAGCACCAATTTACCAGGCACAAGTATTATTGCAGGTACAGCATGGCATCTGTCTTTGAGAACCTTAGAGTCCAATGGGAAGGAGAGACAAAAAAGAAAAGAGGCCATAAGTATGTGTCAGGGAAACACAGGAAGCGCAAGAAGCTGAGACTTGATGGAGTCAGAGAAGGCTTCCAGAGGAGAGAATGCTTAAGTTCTGATGGGTGAGCAGAGGAGGCCTAAGCACAGAGAAGGGAGAAAGATATATCCCCTTCGGACTGGAAAGCAAAGGAAATGTGGCTAGAGGTGGCAAGAGAAGTTAGCAAGCAGGCGCTGGCCCAGGATGACTCCTGGTGATTAGCCAAAGAGACTGAACGGTGCCCTGGAGAAGTCACAGGAAAAAAATGGAACCAGAGAATGCTTTGGTCATGCCTGTGTGTGAGGAAGTTCCCTCCAGCCTCAACTGAAGACTGACTGGGGAGAGGTTTTGGTGCAAGAAGGGAGACCAGTCATACCAGGGGCAAGAATGGGGTCTGAACCAAGCCACTTGTCATGGAAATTAGAGCGCTAAGGTTCAGGCCAAGGAGTGAGCCATTTGGAAAGTGGACTGTTTCGAATATACTCATCTAGATAAACAAGGAGAACAAAGGAAAAGCCAGAAGATGGAGTCACACTGGGCTCTTTCTTCTCTCTTGCCTCCTATAGCTCTTCTGATCATGTCTTTTTTCTCTGGTAAATCTCTGTGACTTCCCTTAGCTTTCAGGAAAAAGTTCAAATTTGTAAGTTAATCAAATAGAGCTTTTTCTAACCTGGTCCCTGATAACCTTTATGTTAGCAGGAGGGGGGGGGGTCTGTTTGATTCACCATGTTGTGCTTTAAAAAGGTATAAACCTGCAGAAAAGCTGAAATAATAGAACATGAATACCTCTGTATGTGTCCTCTTAGATGCGCCACTAGTTAACATTTTGCTGCATTTGCTTTATCTCTCACTCTGTCTTTTTCAGTGTATGCACATTCGCACACCAAAACATTTTCTAACTGGACCATTTGTAAGTTGCCGATATCACAGTATCTCACATCTAGATGTTTTGGTGTGTAATTTCCTAAGAGCAAGGACATTCTCCTCCGAAGAAATTTAACATTAAATCCCATAATATTATCTAACATATAGTCCACGTTTACATTTCCCTAGCTGTCCCCAAATATGTGCTTAATAGATTTTAAAAACATGTAGAATCCAAGGATCATGAATTGCATGTGGTAATTACATCTCTTTAGTCTCCTTTAATTTATAAGTTTCCTCTGCATTTTTCATGACATAACCTTTTCTAAGAGTCCAGGCTAGTTGCCTTGTTGAATGAGTTGCAATCTGAGTGTGGATCACTGTTTCCTCATCATCAGATTGAGGTTATACATTATGGGCGAGGTTTATACATAGGTGATCTGGGACATTGCTGTTTGTCCCATTAGTAATAATTCTAAGTTTCATCTGTCTCCAAAAATCCACCTTTCCTCCTTGTAATTAATAAGTAATTTGGGGTATGATATTACATGTAAATATCTTGTTCTGAACAATGTTTCACCCATTATATCTATTAATGGTCCTTGCTTGAATCATTTACTCTGTTGTTGGTTACAAAATATTGATTTCCTAAATATAGCACACCTTATACATATATTAACTCTTCATCTATAAAGAAAGCTTTCCTTCACTTCTCCCTCCACCCCTTCGCCATTTTGTAAAAGTATTTCTGTGGACTCCTGGATGCCTTTACATTTTTATATTTATACATACATATATATGTATATATAAATGTGTGTATATACATATAGGTGTAAATAGGTGTATGTGTGTGTGCATATATATTATATATATATAGGTGTATATAGGTGTGTATACAGATGTGTGTATATATATGTGTGTGCATATGGTTGTGCATGTGTGTACATATATATATATATGTTGTTGTTCAGTTGCTAAGTTGTGTCTGACTCTTGCGACCCTGTGGGCTATAGCCTGCCAGGCTCCTCTGTCCATGGGATTCTCCAGGCAAGAATACTGGAGTGGGTTGCCATGCCTTTCTCCAGGGGATCTTCCCAGGGATCACACCCTGTCTCTTATGTCTCCTGCATTGGCAGACATGTTCCTTATCACTAGCACCACCTGGGAAACCCTCCTAACCCCACAACCTACTTTAAAGATGTTCCTTCTAGGCAGCTGACTGACATCAAACCTTGGCAGGGTTGAGGCTTTATTTTTATAAAGATCTCTTTTCCTCTCCCTAAACAAAAAACAAACCAAAAAGGTGCCTCTTTAAAAGAAGGTCCTAGGACTTCCCTGGTGGTACAGTGGATAAGAATACACCTGCCAGTGCAGGGGACACAGATTTGATCCCTTTTCTGGGAAGATTCCACATGCAGCAACTAAGCCCATGCGCCACAACTACTGAGCCCGGGTGCTGCGGCTACTGAAGCCCGGGTGCTCGAGAGCCCGTGCTCTGCTACAAGAGAAGCCCCTGCGGTGAGGAAGCCTGTGCACTGCAATGAAGAGTACCCAAGCTCACCACAGCTGGAGAAAGCCCGAGAGCAGCAAGACTCAGGGCCGCCATCATTAATTCATTAATTTTAAAAATAAAAGAAAGTCCTAAAGGTGGGAGTATTTAGGCCTGCCAGGCGATGTTTCTGGTGCAAGAAGCCCACTTCCCCTTGCTCCACCTGGCAGTTGGTGGAGCAGCCTCCCCAGCCTGGGGGTGAGGTAGACCCTCTGATCCCTTAGCTTCCCTGGCAGGCAGCTGCGGGACTTCTGATTGGCTGACCCATTAGTTCCAGCTCCTTAGAGTCAGCATAGGAGGCTTGTGCGCACGTGGGCCCCAAGGTGCAGGGCAACACCTGGGACAGCCCGAGGTCTGCATTGTCTCTTCAAGCGGAGTTGAGTCAGTGTCAAGGAAAACTGCCTCCCCGTCTGAAGCTGCAGGTGCACGTAGGCTGCAGGCTGGCTTGCCTTCTGTGTTCTGGCCAGGGTCTCTGCCACAGGCTTGGTGGCCTTGGAAGATCCCCTACCACCTGCCATGGGCACCACTTGTATCATGGTGCCTTTCCATTTCTGAGCCTACCTGGCTGGTCAGCATCATTTGGCACTGGCGAGCACCCTTCACTTTGAAAATGATGTTTCCTGTGGCTTCTGTGACCTCTTGTCCACTTGCTGGCTGCTAGCTGGCTCCTCCCCCACTAAATGCTCAGAATTCTGTCCTAGACCCTCTGTTCTTGTCTGTGGTGGTCTTGTCCATTTCTGGGATTGCAAACACTGTCTGCCTATATCCTGTTTGTGAAACTTCACCTCCAGTTCACACCTCTCTCCTGAGTTTCAGACCCTCTGTCCACCTGGAGTGCCACAGCCATCTCTAATGCAGTGTGTTGAAAAGGTGTTCATCTCCTGCCCTGGAGACCTGCTCCTGGCCTTTGTCCCTGATAAAAGTTAATTGCTCTGCCATCCCACAGCCCTCAAGCCTGACTCCTGCACCCTGTGCTCACCTGGGTCCTCCGCCTCCCTCCCCATAGCCAGTGACTCACCAAGTCTGTCAGTCCACCTCCAAAATGTGTCCAGTTCCATGACCTCTATCCACTCCCCTTCTCACCCTCAGCCTAGCTCTGCATAAGCCCTCTCTGGTCTCCAGGTCTGAAATCACTCCATGTACAACTTTGTTTCGTCGTCATGCTTGGATCTTCCCCACTGCTGGCTAACCCCTCAGCTCAGGTGGCATCTCCTCTGGGCAGCGAGATGGGAGTGGGCACCCTGCTCCTATCTCTGTCCCACTCCAGCCCTATGTGTTGAGTCTGTCTTATTATTCACAGATGTCCCTGTGCTCCACAGGGTGGCTGGCATATAGGGGCGCAGAATAGACCAGACAGACATGCTGTTTCCCAGCGGACTTTTAAACCAGGTCAGGGACTGCTCTTAGAGCCTGGTGGGTTCACATGGAGACCCTCTGAGTGTGGGGCTGGTGGCTGGTTTTTTTCTAGGTTGGACTTTCTCTGTATGTCTGTGTGCTCTGTCTGGCATCATTACAGGGAGAAAAGAAGACCCAGCAGAACTGCAGGTACACCTGCACGCCCCCTTCATCTGAGCAGGTGACCCTTACAGGCTGGTGAACTATATGTCAGCTCTGATTACCTAGAATATTGTAACTGAATATGGAGTGATGAGAAATAGTCTTATCTGGCTCAGTAATCTTCAGTTCTTGAGTAAAGCGAGAACATGACACCTGTCTCCAAACGCTTGTCTGCCGTGCCTGGAACCCCCTTCTTGGACATTGATCACATTGGTTTGTAATTATGTCTTTACATCTCTGACCTTGGGAGCTTGGCAGGGACCAGATTTTACTCCTCTCTCAGGTCTCAGCTGGTGGCTTGGAGGCTAGAGAATAGCCCAAGTATATATGGTTTTGTTGAGAGAGAGGAGCCAAGAGCTGCTGGAGCCCTGTTCCTATTGCAGGAGGTGTGTCCTGCCCTCTCTGGGCGTTATTCAGGGGGAAGACTCCACAAGGTCCTTTCAGGGGTGTTGGCGCCACTAGTTATGTAATGACAGGTCATGATGCAATATTATGGGGTCAAAGTGTGATGCAAGGGCCGCTCAGAAACTCTCAGCAAGAAGGAAGCCATTTGAGAGGAGATAGGGTGGATGCCCCTGGACTGTGGCCAGAGCTTTCAGAGCCTGTGCTTCAGAGCTGATCTGGGTGGTGTTGCCTCTGTGAGTTTCACAAACCTGTGTGTCCTCTCAGGAAAGAAACTTGAATGCTGGAGCTTTTTTTTTTTTTTTTTTTTTTGGATAAAGTTTGGAAAAGCGTTGTTGAAGTGGATTTGAGATTGAAATGAATAGGACCAAGGTTGGTCAGAGGATGTGGGGAGGGGCACGAAAGGGAAACCTGGATTCCTGGGACTTCTTGCTGTGGAATTCTGCTCCAATTGCCTTGCTAAAAATTGCTGAGGACCCGGAGTTGCACCTTGCCCTAAGAGAGACCTTGGGTAGAAACAAGTCTCTCTGCTTTAGGCCACCCACTTGAGAAAAAATGACTGCTCATGGCAACCCAGTCAGTGTTTAGGAGAAAAGAAGCAAAATGTGCATGTAGCTGGGCTTCCCCAGTAGCTTAGTGGTAATTATTGTTATTGTTGTTTAGTTGCTAATTTGTGTCCAATTCTTTGTGACCCCATGGACTGCAGCACACCAGGCTTCCCTGTCCTTCACTATCATGTGCATTGAGTCAGTGATGCCATCCAACCACTGTTGCCCCCTTCTCCTTTTACCTTCAGTCTTTCCCAGCATCATGGTGTTTTCCAATGAGTCGACTTTTCACATTAGGTGGCCAAAGTAATGGAAATTCAGCTTCAGCATCAGTCCTTCCAATGAATATTCAGAGTTGATTTCCTTTAGGATTAATTGGTTTGATCTCCTTGCTGTCCAAGTGACTGTCAAGAGTCTTCTCCAGCACCACTATTTGAAACCATCAATTCTTTGGTGCTCAACCTTCTTTATGGTCCAACTTTCACATCTGTACATGACTACTGGAAAAACCATAGCTTTGACCCTATGCACCTTTGTTGGTAAAGTGATGTCTCTGCTTTTTGATATGCTGTCTAGGTATGTCATAGCTTTACTTCCAAGGAGCAGGCATCTTTTAATTTCATGGCTGTGGTTTCTGTCTGCAGTGATTTTGAAGCACAAGAAAATAAAGTCTGTCACTGCTTCCACATTTTCCCCATCTATTTGCCATGAAGTGATAGAACTGGATACCATGATCTTAGTGTTTTGAATGTTGGATTTTCAGCCAGCTTTTTCAGCCTCCTCTTTCACCCTCATTAAGGGACTCTTTAGTTCTTGTTTGCTTTCCGCCGTTAGAGTGGTATCATCTGCATATCTGAGGTTGTTTATATTTCTCCCAGTTGTAAAGAATCCACCTGCAGTGCAGGGGATGTGGAGACCCAGGTTCGATCCCTGGGTTGGGAAGATCCCCTGGAGAAGGAAATGTCAACCCACTCCAGTATTCTTGCCTGGGAAATCCCATGGACAGAGGAGCCTGGTGGGCTATAGTCCTGGGGTTGCAAAAGAATCAGACACGACTTAGCAACTAAACAACATGCATCTAGTTTGCTACAAAGACACACAGATAAAATCAGCTCTTTGTTCATTTGAAACAAGATAGACATTTCATCTGAATCATAGAGCCTCAGAGGTAGAAGAGGTCACTCAATCCAGTCATCTCATAGATGAGGCAACAACAAGTCCAAGGAAGCAGAAGCGACTTGCCCAGCTTGTTAGTCTCAAAATCAAAACTAAGCCTAAGGTCCCTGCCTGATGGCTAAGCGCTCATTCATAACACCCAGCTTCTACGGTCTTTACTGGGCTGCCTGTCTTCTTAAAAGCAACCCCAAAGTCCGGTAGAATCTGAATTTTCTAAGCCAGATTATAAGGCGGCCCTCTCTCTTGGAAGCTCCTGTTCTTTGCAGAGTTCTGTGGCCGCTGCTCCTGCCAGCGGAAGGCCAGCCAGCCAGCCAGAAAGGCCTTGGAGACATTTGCATTTGGGTGAAAGGGGCTGATGGTCTTGGACTCACAGCTGAAGGTTTTCTGGGGTGGAAATTAAAGTGGCAGCAGGAAGCAGAATGCGACCTAATTAGCAGTTTGGTCTCTGAGGCTGACCTCCTTTCGGGAAAGCTGGCACTCGGAGGAGCATAAAGCAGCTGTCGCCTCTTTCCTGCCTGGCCAGGTGGGCTCAGAGCAGTGCCAGCCCAGCCGTCACCCCACGCCAGTTGCCCTCCTGGAAAGAAGTCTCACCTCGCCCCCTCCAGAGCACTCCGTCTAGAGCTCCAAGGGGTTGTGCAAACAGGCAGCACTCCCAGCAGGAAACCCTTAAAAGGGAGCAAAGGAAGAGAGAACACAAAAGCCTTTCCTGACTCTGGGGTGGAGGCAGGGCTCTGAGGATTTGAATGACCCAGGAGACAGAGTGGGGGCGGGGCTCGGGGCCAGGGAGCCCAGGGCGGGGCTGGGGGCAGAGGATGCGCACCTGTTGTCGGCTGCTGTGACCACACGTGCAGGCGACCCCAGGAGCGCCAGCTAAACAGGCGAGGAGTGTAATTAATCCATTGTTTAGCATTATTGGAGCTCACCGCTGTGAGGATCCTTCCTGGCAGTCCTCCCAGCCAAATGGGGGAGGTTCGGCAGCCTGATGGTGGCGGTGGTGGCGGCAGCTCAGGGAGCAGGAAGGATTGAGATGTCAGGTCTGGAGAGGGAGGTCAGAGCTGGGGTGAGGGGAGGACAGTGCCCAGCTCTCCTCCCTACAAGGGGCGTCCCACTGCTAAGAGGTAGTCTGTTTGGCGCCTGCTGAGAAAGCACGCTCTCCACCTTGATCCCCAGAGGCTGGCTGAGCTGCGGATGCAGTGTGGATGAGCTCTTCCCAAAGGTCAGGGCTGCCTCCTACTGCCTGGCTTCTCCCCTGCTGTGGGGTCAGCAGCTTTTCCCTGGCATCAGTGGCCCAGCAACAACCCTGGCAGGATCTTAGTGGCCTCCGCAGGATGCCAGCTCTTAGTAAACACCAGGCACTGTTCTAGGCCCTGGACATGGATCATCTCATTGAATCTTCACAACAACCCTACAAGCTAGGTGCCCTCATCATCCCCATTTTTACAGATGGGGCTAGGGAGGCACAGAGAGGCTTAGTAACTTACTCAAAGTAGCACAGCTAATAAAAGGGAGAAGTAGGATTCAAATACAGAGCCTGTGCACCCAATCTCTGCATATACAGCCTCTTCCTGGGGTCATGGTTCCCAGCTCTTGGAGGAGCAGGAAGAATTCTTTTTAGTATCATAGCCTCCATATCCACCTGCCAGGGGATATTTCCATTTCTGCCCTATGGATTCAAGTCATCCATAGAGGGGTCTGGGAGTCTGAATTTTCAACTGGTACTCAGCATGCCTTCCATTGAGCCACCAGGGAAGCAGTGGCAAAGTTGGTAAAGAATCTGCCTGCCGATGCAGGCAATGTAAGAGACACGAGTTGAATTCCTAGGTTGGAAAGATCCCCTAGAGGAGGAAATGGCAACCCACTCCAGTATTCTTGCCTGGGAAATTCCCCAGACAGAGGAGCCTGGTGAGCTATAGTCCACGGGGTCACAGAGAGTTGGACTTGACTGAGCACATATGCACTCTAGCATGCCTTCTAGGATCTGTTCTCTGGGAGATCCTAGAGAGAGGGGTGTCCTTCAGCTCAGTGGTTCTCAAACTTGGATGTGAACAACAAACACACACCATGAACATTACTAATAGTACCAGTGTCTGAGCCCTCAAGCCCCCAGATTTCTTTTTTAGACCCACTGGCTGGGTTTCATTCTCCCTCACTTTACAGGATAAAATACGACTGTGAAATCTACATTTTGATCGAGCAGCCCTGGGCTGAGCAGCCCTGCAGGGCTCACTGAGTCTCAGAGGCAGGGGGAGGACTGGCAGAGGGATCACAGGGAGCTCCAGCAATCGGCGCTTCTTAATTGGATGGTTATTGGATTGCCAGGGCCGGGCCTGCTGGTTTCTCACTTAAGAGCAAGCAGCCGCCCCAGTCAAGACAGCTAGGTAGGCTTTTTGCTTCACTGGACCCACGTGGACCATTGACGTTGTTCATCTTTCTCTTCCAATTCCAATGCTCTGGGAGGAGAAAGCACACTTCTAGAATTTGACGGCATCAAAGAATAAACAAAAGAGTACCAGATATAGTCGATTACATCAAGTCCCCTTGTTCCTTGATTGGGAAAGGCTCTTCCCATGGGTCCAGTGAGGGGCTGCTGTCACACAGCGTTCAGTTCTCATACCTCATGGGCAAGTGTGACTGTCAGTGACAAATTTTCCTTTCATAAGTTGTAGGGGTTGTGGCTGCCATAGTCCTGGAATGACCCCAGTCTGTTCCCTGGGGTCATTTGGAGCCCCTTCTGGGCTGAGTTGGCCACCAGCAGCTCACGGGAAGAAAGGGCAACTGCTCACCTGGGTGGGGGGCAGTGGGCAAAGTTTAAGGAGGCACCGACTCTCAAGGTTGTGCAAGTGCAGAGTTGATCCTTCAGAGTAAGTACCTCCTTAAATGTTGTGCTGGCCTCAGCCTAGTCCACTGCTTTCGAAGCTGTGGGGAGGACGTTTCCAGTGTATTGGTCTCCCTAGAAAACATTCACACTGGATGAACGATGGTTTCATTCCCTCCAGATATATGCTGTTTCTCGTTGCTCTGGTTTCCACCATTTCTTGTGGTGGAAATGGATAAGGTGTTTTCCGGGGTCCAAGAGTGGAGAGCGGGGAGGAAGAACTCTCAGGGCATGGATTTCCCTAGTCCCTCAGGTTTTCCTCTTCCAGCACAGGACATCTGTCCCACTGCAGGGCTGTGCTCAGAGTTCTCTCATGTTTCTTTGGGCCAGGGACATTTTTTTCAGGAGCTATTTATTTGAAGTTTCACGTCACTTGGAAATTATGAATACTCATATCAGTATTCATGGGATTCTTTGGTCCTGGCCATTCATAAAACAGCACCAGCAGAGTAAGTGTAGGAAAAGTATTTCCTGGTTCTAGTTTCCTCCTGCAATTTCTAAAAAAGTCCCTGAATCCAATCCCAAGTAAACTAATTTGCAAAGAAACGAGGACTTCTGGGAGCTTCCACAGTCAAGCAAATCATGCATGCTCCCAACTGTGGGTTGGAGTGTGCCTTGACTGTCCTGAACAGAAAAAAATATTCTATTTTTAACGGTCTTTATGAAGGGAAGCTATAGTCAACGACAGCCCTAGTTTCAGTGGTTAATACCCCAAGGCTGACTCATGATAGCATCTTCATCCCTGGAAGAAACAGTCCTTTCTGTATAATTGAAATTGTCCATTGATGGTGTTAGTGCTAAAGAACCTGCCTGCCAATGCAGGTAGACTTAAGAGATGTGCGTTTGATCCTTGGATCCCCTGGAGGAGGAAATGGCACCCCACTCCAGTATTCTTGCCTGGAGAATCCCATGGACAGAGGAGCCTGGCGGGCTACAATCCATGGGGCCGCAACGAGTCAGACACGACTGAAGCAACTTAGCACTCACACAAAGACCTCACTTTATGTGGCCATTTCCAGCTGTTTCTACTTGTTCTGACCTTCAGAGACACAGAAAGCAGTCATCCACCTTGATGTGGGGCCTTGGAAAGACACATAGGCAAGTGCATGGTTAATGTGAGAGCCTGACTTCAATTCGTTCATACAGGGATCTCAGGAAGTTTTGCTGTCAAGTTTTTTTCCTGAACATCAATGGCGCATAATGAAGTCAGTGCAGGATGGGCTTTCAGCCCCAATTCACTTGCTTTGGGATCCGTGGCTCAGGCTCCTATATTAAATTCACCTTGGGGTCTATGGTAAATTTTATGAAATGTTACTTTCGTCTTTACAACTAGCATAAACATTTATTATCCATCCTGTGATATATGTTTCCAGGAAATAAGGAAATGCTGTTGTGGAAAGATAGGATTCCCAACTGATCTGAAATATAGACGAATAGCAGGTTTTAGAAAGGGGCCGGGACTTTAATGGAAAAAAGTAGCTATCAGATTTTTTTTTCTTGTCTTTCTCTGCCTTCTCTTCTGGCACCAGTTAAAGGAACATTTCTCAGCCCTTCTCCCCATGCAGACAAAAGATGATACCTGATATGAAATGCTGTCAAATCCTGCTTCATTAAAGCCCACAAAGGCTAATGCGCAGAGCTCCCCTCACACTGCCCTAAAATGGGAACAAAGAGGCAGAATAATGTCAAAATAGAACACAAAGAAAAGGAGTTTGTCCTCTGGGCCTGGGAGATGAAAGATAGCAGAAATCGTCTGTGAATGTTGGGCTGGGCGAAAGTTCCTAGGGCTTGTTTCAGAGATGATGCAGGATTGTCAGACTGGGCAGTTTGTGTAAACAGAGCGAGAAGGCAGTGAGGGCCCTGCAACAAGAGCCTGGGTCAGACTCCTGTTATCAGTTCAGTCACGGGCAGCAAGAAAGAGCATCAGGCTCAAGACGGAGCAATCAGGGTACCCGGACTTCCACTTACTTGCTGTGTAGCGGAATACCCCCAAGAAGGGGAAAGAAGTCTGGGGATCTGAGCTGGGTCAGGGGACCAAGGAAACCAATGATTTTGACAGGTGTGCTGGGTTCTTAAAGGGAGGTGACTGTAAGAAAAAGCAAGTCACAAAAAAAGCTCCGTCACTACTGGTAGCCTCATCCACCAAGAAGACCAAGACGCTTGGCTTTGTGGCATATTAACAGAATACAGTCAATCACTGACAGGATAAAGTATTCTACCAGGTCAGAATATGGCCCCCAGAGCTCTAGGTGAGAGGACAAATTCTGGGTAGCCTAGTTGACACCACCAGCTGCTGAGTCGCTTCAGTCGTGTCCGACTCTGTGAGACCCCAGAGACGGCAGCCCACCAGGCTCCTCTGTCCTTGGGGCTCTCCAGGCAAGAATACTAGAGTGGGTTGCCATTTCCTTCTCCAATGCATGAAAGTGAAAAGTGAAAGTAAAGTTGCTCAGTCGTGTCTGACTCTTAGTGACCCCTTGGACCGCAGCCTACCAGGCTCCTCCATCCATGGGATTTTTGAGGCAAGAGTACTGGAGTGGGGTGCCATCGCCTTCTCCGGACACTACCAGCTAGGATTTGAAATCGAGCACCGTGGGATGCTGTTATGTGATACTGTCAGTAACAGCGGTGACAGAACATAGCCCAGACCCTTCCCATCATCCCACACTGCTTCACTGAGACTCCTGCCCCTGCCCCCTTCCTCCTGCACTATTCCGCCAGCCACAACCGTAGCTGCTTGTTGTGGTGCTACCTGTGGGGCCTGTGAAGAGAGAAACCGTGAGGGCTGGACAACCGCTAGGGTCATCTCCTCTTTGCTTGGCAAACGAGGCTGTGTCTTACTTGGGTTACGTGGAGCAGAGCCTACAACAGGTCTGTGAGAACAGGTGGTTTGTTTGGGAAGTGGTTCCAAAGAGCGGGAATGTGGGAGCGGGGAGTGTGAGCCAGGGATGGAGAGAAAGCCAATATAAAGGTGCAGTATCAGGGACCAGTTCTGCCAGGACCTCCTAGAAAGCATCTGGAATGCCTCCAAAAACGGTTCAACTAGAATATGGGAGGCAGGAGCTTTCACTGTCTCCCATCCTGCACTGGACATGCAGTGTTCTGAGCCTCCTAAGTGCCTTGGGGCAGAGAGCAAAGGCGTGGTGCTCACTCATGGTCAGGCCAGTGAACCTAAGCTCACAGAGCACTGTCCACCCCAGCCCCTGCTGGAATGAGCACTATGACCACTAGAACATGTGACTGGGTGCCAGACGCATCCACTACAGGATGTAAGTCTGCCGAGGGGTGAGACAACAAGGAGATAATTAATATACTGCTACAGGGAACCCCCCCACCCCACACACACACACAATGAAGGGATCTTGGACAAAAGTCCTCTCAGAAAATAAGCTGATCTGGGATGATTCAAACAGACAGAAGTAAGGAGGCTGAAAAGAGGAGTTGGAGAGGGTGACTGGGACCTGAGTGAGGGATACTGTCAGAGAAAAGGCTGGAAGTCTTTCTGGATACCCAGCATCCTGTGCATTAGAATGCACTTGAACCCTGAAGCCACAGAGTCATAGAGGAGAGGAGACCATACTACAGTGAGATTTTCTGGTTCCAACTGTAATCAACCCCTGTGGGCAGGGAACAGGACAGTCCATGTAGCGTTGATTTCAGGCTACAGCAGGGTCATGCCTTGTGAGGGTATTTTGAAAACTTGGAGTTTAGGGGATGGGGTATTGGAAAACAGAAAAAACCTGAACTGGAATCTTGCTGAGATTTTTGGAGCTGTTTGCCCTACAAAGCCAGAGTCTAGACAGTGTCCCTCTTTCCTGCAGCAAAGCACCTTGGGAGCAGTCGAAGCTTTCTGAGGCACTGCAAACCCAACTTATAAATAGAAAGGAAACCTCTCCTGTGCATCTATATTCTAAATACTTAAAGAGAAAGTCTGAAAATGCAAGCCTCCAAGATGAGTAGGAAAAAACCTGTTGCATCTGTGCTTAGTCGCTCAGTCATGTCCAACTTTTTGCGACCGCATGGACTGTAGCCCGCCAGGCTCCTCTGTCCATGGGATTTCCCAGGCAAGAATACTGGAGTGGGTTGCCATTTCCTTCTCCAGGGCATCTTCCTGACCTAGGGATTGAACCTGGTTTCCTGAATCTCCTGCAACTCCTACATTGGCAGGTGGATACGTTACCACCTGAGAAGCCCACAAGTCTGCTGGGCTGAGCTAATTAAGTATATGAAAGGATCATAAATGATGCACACAGGAAACACCTATTAAGACATTCATCAGCAATGCACTTGTGCCTCCAAATACCACAGTCTCAGAAATTATAGCAGCCATATATTATTGGCCTCCTCCCGGTCTCCTCTTCTGGAGAAGTGACTCATCTCTATTCTATGTGGTTCTGGTAGGATGTTAATCACAATGCCTTATTGCCCACTCACCTCCACTACTACTTACTGCAGCCACAGAGAGGTCATGGAAGGAATGGCCAATCAAATATCTCCATTCCTCTGGTTACAGTGATTCATTCAAGGATGGGTGTGTGAGTTAAGCAGGAGTAATCACAGTCTTCATTGAGATTTGATAAATGGATGCTAGAATGGAAGGTCTCTCATCTTTTTGATGGTAGATCTTGAAAATAAAGTGGCACCCAGAAGGAAAAAAAGTTGAAAAATGGAGAGATTAAAAGATACTATTGAGTCCTTGGATGCAACCATGTCTGATGTCAGAAGTACCCTCCAACTTGCCAGTTGTGTGAACGAGTAAATTCCCTTTTTGCTAAAGCTAGTCTGATTTGAATTTATATCATTTGCAGTGGAGAAAAGTCTGACTCATACAGTATTTACAGAGCATATAATATGGTCTATGCTAGGTATAGTGAGTTAAAGATATGTCCATGTCCCAGAGGCTGTGAATGTGACTTATTTGTAACAAGGGTCTCTGCAGACATAATTACATTAAGAATCTCAAAATGAGATCTCCTGGATTATTGAGACAGACACCAAATCTAATGATCAGTGTCCTTGTAAAGAACACATAGATCAGAGACACACAGACACAGAAGAGGAGAAGACATAGACACACAGAGAAAACCATATGAAGACGGAGGCAGAGACTGGAAGTGATATATCCACAAGGAATGTTGACAGCCACCACACACTAGAAGACACAAGTAAGGTTGTCCCCTAGAGCCTCCAGAGGGAGTACAAACCTGCTGACAGCTTGATTTCAGACTTCTGAGCTCAAAAACTATAAGAGAATAAATTTCTTTTATTTTAAGCCACCTAGTTTGTGGTAATTTGTTATGGCAGCCCTAGGGAACTAATACACTGGGTGCTTGACAACAATTCAAATTTGAAAAGAGAGAATCATTGCTCTGGAGACAGTGGTGTAAAATTATTATTTATTTTAAATAATTTTTATACATCATTGATTTAATGGAAGTGTGTGAAAAGTAGGGTGGGTGCAGAGAAGAATGGCTTATACAATGGAGTCACGTTTTAGTTACAAAACTGTATAATAGTTAAGAGAACTTCTTGGGTTCAAATGCTGGCCCACTACTTATCCCACCATGTGTAGCTGTGCATCCTTGGGTAAATTGCTTCACCTTTCTGGGCCTCAGTTTCTCAATCTGTAAAATGGGAATGGCAATAATAATACCGTCTTTGTGGGGGTTTTGTGAGAGTTAAATGAGATAATACATGTAAAGTGTTTAGACTAGAATATAGCACATGATAGGTACTTGGTAAATGTTATGCTGGAAGAACTGCCCTGTAATGAGGTATTCTATGCCAGAGCATCCCCACCAGTGCGCTTCAGATGCATTATGTTTATCTGACTAAAAAGGGAGCCCTAGGGAAGTGGGAAAAAACTGGGCAGATCACAGAAAAGGAGGAGCTTGTGAAAGTGACCCTGTAAAGTTGTTTATGAATTCCTTGAATCGTTCCAAGTCTTTGTGTGCATGGATGTGATCCTAAACATCATACCAAAGATTTTGAAAACTGAACAAAGAGATAGAACAATGTTAAGGTCAAACCCTGGCCACTGGGTTGTGCTCACATGAGACAGATCCAAATTGTATTGCAAAGGCTTTGAAAATAGAACTGACGTTGAAAGTACAAATCACAGAAGGCTGGTGAGAATTTGCAGCCTGAATGCAACCAGGTTGATTACCTGCTAAAACAAAAAACAGCAACATTCTTCACAAGACTTAAAGACCCAGAATCTAAGAAAGTAATATTCAAAACATCTAGAATACAATGCAAAAATACTCAATATGCAAAGAACCAGGATTTAATGGTAAGAAGACACAGATGCTAGAATTGTCAAACTAAGATTTTAAAACAACTAGTATAAAAATAAGGATGAACATTGTTGAAATAAATGAAAAGATAGAAAGACTAAACAACAAAACCAAATAGAAGATATATAGAAAAACTAGTAGAAAATGTAGATCAGAAAATATAGTAACTCAAATTAAAAACAAAACAAAACAAAAACCCCTCACCAGATAGGCTCAAAAATAGAATGGAAATGATGGAGGAAATAAACAACCGAAGTCAACCAGTTTGAATAATAGGGAAAAAAGATTGAAAAAAATAAACAGAGCCACAGGAGCCTCAGGGACAATTGCTGTTCAGTCACTCAGTCATGTCTAACTCTTTGTGACCCCATGGACCGCAGCATGCCAGGCTTCCTTATCCTTCACTATCTCCCAGAGTTTGCTCAAACTCACGTCCATTGAGTTGGTGATACCAAAAGGCCTAATATTTGTGTCATGAGAGTGTCAGAAGAAGAGGAGAAAGAGCTCTATGTTGAAAAAAATGGGGAAATAATGGTTGAAAATTTCTTCAGTTGGGTAAAATAGGTAAATCTTTAGATTCAAGAAGATAAGCACATTCCGAATAAGATAAACTAAAAAATACATAACCAGACACATCATCAAGACAATGCTTTATTTATAAGAGAACAATTGTTTTAGTGACTATGAATTTCTCCTCAGGAATCATGGAGGCCAGAGAAAGTGACACAATATTTTTGAAGTGCAGGGGGAAAAAGAACAGTTAACCTAGAATTCTATATCCAGTGAAAGTGTTCTTCAGAAGTGGAGGTGAACTAAAGATGAAGAAAAAGTCAGAGAATGCATTGCAAGAAAAACTGATCTAAAATAATGGCAATTTGGACAGAAAAAAATAAGGATAAGATAAAATAATGAGATTGAGAACAGAAAAATAGAGAAAATCAATGAAACCAAAAGTTCTTCTTTATTTCTAAAATTAGTAAATGTCTATCAATATTGACAAAGAAGGAAAAAGGAATTCAGATTACCAATGTCAGAAGTGCCAGCATTTAGGGACTTCCGTGGTGGTCCAGTGGTTAGGAATCTGCCTTCCAATGCAGGGGACACAGGTTGGATTCCAGGTCAGGGAACTAAGGTCCGACATACCATGGGGCAACTAAGCCTGCATGCCACAACTACAGAGCCCAGGTGCTGCGGAGCCCACAGGCCACAAGTAGAGAGAAGCCCAAATGCTTTCAAACAAAGAGGTCAAGTGAGCTGAAAAAACCCAGGTGAATGGGCAAACTATGCTACATCCATATGAGGGAATATTATTCAGCAACAAAAAGGAGTAAACTGTCCATAAACACAACTTGTATGACTCTCAGAGGGTGAGTGAAAGAATCCAGTCTCAAAAAATAACCTATTACGCAATCTCATTTATATGACATTCTCTAAAAGAGGGGCCTTCCCAGGTCGCATTACTTGTAAAGAACTCGCCTGCCAATGCAGGAGATGTAAGAGATGTGGGTTTGATCTCTGGGTTGGAAAGATCCCCTGGAGGAGGACATGGCCGCCCACTCCAGTATTCTTACCTGGAGAATCCCATGGACAGAGGAGCTTGGCGGGCTATGGCCCATAGGGTCACAGAGAGTTGGAGAAGCAACTTAGCATACATGCATGCACTCTAAAAGAGGAAACTGTAGTGACAGAGAACAGATCAGTGGTTGCTGGGGGGGTTAGAAGCAGGGGCAGGGAGCAGCTACAAAGAGATTTTTGTGAAAGTTTCTTGGGGTAATGGAGCTGTTCTATATCTTGATATTGGTGGTGGTTACATGAATCAATATATATGTTAAAATTCATAGAAATGTATGTCCTTCCCCCAAATCAGTTTTCCTTTATGTTAATCTAAAACATTAAGTCTTAAAAGTGCAACATACTAATTATTAATGTGGTGTTAGCACGATTTAGACAGCACTTAGGCTTCCCTGGTGGCTCAGATGGTAAAGAATCTACCTGCAGTACAGGAGACCCGGGTTTGATCCCTGGGTCAGGAAAATTCCCCTGGAGAAGGAAATGGCAACCCCCTCCAGTATTTTTGCCTGGAGAATCTCTGTGGACAGAGGAGCCTGGCAGGTTACAGTCTATAGGACTGCAAAGAGTCAGACACAACTGAGAGGGTAACATTGGCTAGATAGTACTTGCTCTATCCTAGACGGTGTTTTAAGGTCTTGCCATGTATTAACTCATGTGGAAAATAAGACCCAATGATTTGCCTAAGTCTGTGTTTCTCAGTTTCACCTGGGGATCTTGTTAAAATGCAGATTGGAATACAGATGAGTCCTGAGATTCTTCATGAGATGCCCATGCTGCTGGTCCACGGACCACACTTTGAGGAACCAGAAGCTAATGTTCCACCCCTCATAAGACCAGGATTCACATTCTGATCACCAGAGACACAGCCCAGTGTTCTCTCTGTTCCACTACTGCTATCTCCAGAGATATTTTTCCTCCTACTGCGGTTTGGTGGAAGGCAACACGACAGTTAATTATGGGCTGCTAGTTCCAGAGTGCAGTGCTGTGCTGCAGAGAACAGAGAGCACCCTTTTTCACAGTCAGTGCTCTATACCACTAGTTGCCCTAGCTAGGAGGGTGTAACCCTTGGTCGATTTAACCACAGGTACGTTGTGCTTCAAGATTGAACTTTCAGAAATTAATGTGTTGATATTGATAAGCCAGTTGTAGACATTGGTGTGGGCCTTGGGAGGAGAAGGGAGAGAAGGAAGAAGTGAACAGGCTTAAGAAAGAGAATTTGTGGACAATAGAAGAGGATGGAGGTTGGAGGGGGAAAATTTCTATCTTCCTTCTGTGGTCTGTTAGAGAATACTTACTCTAATAAGGGAATCACAAGGATGCTGTTAATGCTTCCTGGTTGCAAGCAACTCACAGCTATTCAGGTGGCCTGCTGAGCAGTGCCTCTGCCAAAGGAGCATGAAGATTATTTTCATCATGGAGGCCTCATTTTGCAGGTCCCGCTGTCTCAGCCCGCATGCTCACTGGCTGTCCAGACATGGTCCCATCTCTGATGGTCATGGATTTCTGAGTTAGCCCCCTTCTCTTCCTTTGTAGCATACCATACACACACAAATGAGCATGCTGTAGAGTTATGTGTGACCCTCCTGCTCCTGGAATAAGGTACCAAGGACTGATGAGAGGCTCATCTCAGCAGGGCCTGGCACGTTTGAGATATACACACAGAGCCCCTTCATCTTTCCTTGCCGGATTTTGGTTTAAAAGGATATCCTAGGTTATACTGGCATAGGCTTTTTTTCCTTTCCTATTTTATTTACTTTTTTCAGGGAGGGGAGTTCACTCTTTTTTTTTTTTTACTTTTTATTTTATATTAGAGTATAGTTGATTAGCAATGTTGTGACAGTTTCAGGTGTACAGCAAAGTGATTCAGTTATACATATACATGTATCTGTGTATCAGATTATTTCCCATTTAGGTTGCTACATAGTATTGAGCAGAGTTCCCTATGCTATACAGTCCGTCCTTGTTGCTTATTTATTTTATTTCTATGATTTAGTTATTTCCTAACTTTTATTTTTAATTTATTTTTGGCTGT
Organism: Budorcas taxicolor; assembly: GCF_023091745.1. NCBI lineage: Eukaryota > Metazoa > Chordata > Mammalia > Artiodactyla > Bovidae > Budorcas > Budorcas taxicolor. The sequence continues at coordinate 104,651,281 of NC_068935.1, read as the reverse complement.
GCTCAGTCTTCATTGCTGTGCATGGGCTTTCTCTAGTTGTGGTGTGCGGGTTTCTCATTGCAGTGGCTTTTCTTGTTGTGGAGCATGGGTTTTGCTGTCCCATGGCATGTGGGATCTTCCCAGACCAGAGATTGAACCCGTGTACCCTGTATTGGCAGGTGGATTCTTTACCACTGGACCACCAAGGAAGTCCCAGTCATCTATTTAAAATTTAGAAGTGTGTACATGTCAATCCCAAACTCCCTGACTATCCCTTCCCTCCACCCTTCCCCCGATAACCATAAGTTCCTTTTCTTTTTTTTGAATCACTATATTCCAGTTTTTATTTTTAATTTTTTTAACTTAAATTTATTTTAATTGGAGGCTAATTACTTTACAATATTGTTTTGGTTTTGCCATACATCAACATGAATCCGCCACGGGTGTACATGTGTTCCCCATCCTGAACCCCCCTCCCACCTCCCTCCCCATACCATCCCTCCTTTTCTAAGTCTGTGAGCCTGTTTCTGTTTTATAAGGAAGTTTGTTTGTATCATTTCCTTTTAGATTTTGCATATGTGATATCATACAGTATTTCTCTTTCTCCTTCTCTGTCTGATTTATATATTTATAACCTGCCAGAGGCTTTTGAAACTCTGTATCAACCCCTATAGACAGAATATCTTCAATACTCATAGCATAGTGGGTATACTAATGGGAATCACTTTCATGGTAATGAACCAAAATCCACTAGCTCTTATCCTGTCAACCATAGAGGGCTCCTCTGCAAGTGCTCCTCCAGGATGTCTTCTTTATGTGCTCATAAAGGAGTCTTTCTTACTGCATCAGCTATCTCAATTCAGTTCAGTCACTCAGTCGTGTCCAACTCTATGTGACCCCATGGACCACAGCACACCAGGCCTCCCTGTCCATCACCAACTCCCGGAGTTCACTCAAACTCATGTCCATTGAGTTGGTGATGCCATCCAACCATCTCATCCTCTATCGTCCCCTTCTCCTCCCACCTTCAATCTTTCCCAGCATCAGGGTATTTTCCATTGAGTCACTTCACATCAGGTGGCCAAAGTATTGGAGTTTCAGCTTTAGCATCAGTCCTTCCAATGAACACCCAGGACTGATCTCCTTTAGGATGGACTGGTTAGATCTCCTTGCAGTCCAAGGGACTCTCAAGAGTCTTCTCCAACACCACAGTTCAAAGCATCAATTCTTTGGTGCTCAGTCTTCTTTATAGTCAGTCCAACTCTCACATCTGTACTTGACTACTGGAAAAACCATACCTTTGACTCGACGGACCTTAGTCGGCAAAGTAATGTCTCTGCTTTTGAATATGCTATCTAGGTTGGTCATAACTTTTCTTCCAAGGAGTAAGTGTCTTTTAATTTCATGGCTGCAGTCACCATCTGCAGTGATTTTAGAGCCCCCAAAAATAAAGTCTGTCACTGTTTCCACTGTTTCCTCATCTATTTGCCATGAAGTGATGGGACCAGATACCATGATCTTAGTTTTCTGAATGTTGGGTTTTTTTAATGTAAATTTATTTATTTTAGTTGGACGTTAATTACTTTACAATATTGTATTGGTTTTGCCATACATCAACATGGATCCGCCACAGGTATACACGTGTTCCCCATCCTGAACCCCCCTCCCTCCTCCCTTTTAAGCCAACTTTTTCACTCTCCTCTTTCACTTTCATCAAGAGGCTCCTTAGTTCCTCTTCACTTTCTGCCATAAGGGTGGTGTCATCTGCATATCTGAGGTTATAGATATTTGTCCTGGCAGTCTTGATTTCAGCTTGTGCTTCCTCCAGCCCACCGTTTTGCATGATGTACTCTGCATATAAGTTAAATTAGCAGGGTGACAATATACAGCCATGATGTACTCCTTTTCCTATTTGGAACCAGTCTGTTGTTCCATGTCCAGTTCTAACTGTTGCTTCCTGACCTGCATATAGGTTTCTCAAGAGGTAGGTCAGGTGGTCTGGTATTCCCATCTCTTTCAGAATTTTCCACAGATTGTTGTGGTCCACACAATCAAAGGCTTTGGCATAGTCAATAAAGCAGAAATAGATGTTTTTCTGAAACTCTCTTGCTTTTTCCATGATCCAACGGATGTTGGCAATTTGATCTCTGGTTCCTCTGCCTTTTCTAAATCCAGCTTGAACGTCTGGAAGTTCACGGTTCACATATTGTTGAAGCCTGACTTGGAGAATTTTGAGCATTGCTTTACTAGCATGTGAGATGAGTGCAACTGTGTGGTAGTTTGAGCATTCTTTGACATTGCCTTTCTTAGGGATTGGAATGAAAACTGACCTTTTCCAGTCCTGTGGCCACTGCTGAGTTTTCCAAATTTGCTGGCATACTGAGTGCAACACTTTCACAGCATTGTTTTTTAGGATTTGAAATAGCTCAACTGGAATTCCATCACCTCCACTAGCTTTGTTCGTAGTGATGCTTCCTAAGGCCCACTTGATTTCGCATTCCAGGATGTCTGGCTCTAGGTGAGTGATCATACCATCGTGATTATTTGGGTCTTGAAGATCTTTTTTGTATAGTTCTTCTGTGTATTCTTGCCATCTCTTCATAATATCTTCTGCTTCTGTTATGTCCATACCATCTCTGTCCTTTATTGCGGTCATCTTTGCATGAAATATTCCCTTGGTATCTCTAATTTTCTTTTTTTTAATTTATTATTATTATTTTACTTCACAATATTGTATTGGTTTTGCCACACAGCAACATGAATCCGCCACGGGTGTACACGTGTTCCCAATCCCGAACCCCCCTCCCACCTTCCCCCCAACACCATCCCTCCGGGTCATCCCAGTGCACCAGCCTCAAGCATCCTGCACCCTGCATTGAACCTAGACTGGCGATTCATTTCTTATATGATATTATACATGTTTCAATGCCATTCTCCCAAATCATCCCACCCTCTCCCTCTCCCACAGAGTCAAAAAGTCTGTTCTGTACATCTGTGTCTCTTTTGCTGTCTCGCGTATAGGGTTATCATTACCATCTTTCTAAATTCCATATATATGTGTTAGTATACTGTATTGGTGTTTTTCTTTCTGGCTTACTTCACTCTGTATAATAGGCTCCAGTTTCATCCACCTCATTAGAACTGATTCAAATGTATTCTTTTTAATGGTGGAGTAATACTCCATTGTGTATATGTACCACAGCTTTCTTATCCATTCATCTGCTGATGGATATCTAGGTTGCTTCCATGTCCTGGCTATTATAAACAGTGCTGCGATTTTCTTGAAGAGATTTCTAGTCTTTCCCATTTTATTGTTTTCCTCTATTTCTTTGCGCTGATCACTGATGAAGGCTTTCTTATCTCTCCTTGCTTTTCTTTGGAACTCTGCATTCAAATGGGTGTATTTTTCCTTTTCTCCTTTGCTTTTCACTTCTCTTCTTTTCTCAGCTATTTGTAAGGCCTCCTCAGAAAGCCATTTTTCATTTTTTCATTTCTTTTTCTTGGGGATGGTCTTGATCCCTGTCTCCTGTACAATGTCACGAAACTCTGTCCATAGTTCTTCAGGCACTCCTTCTATCAGATATAATCCCTGAATCTATTTCTCACTTACACTGTATAATTGTAAGGGATTTGATTCAGCTACCTACTTCCACAATATTTCTGCATAACATATTAACTCCAACACCTCCATGGCAGTCAACTATACTATTTATTGCTTATGTGGCTCTGGGTATGATGAGTATTGGCCAATCTAGGCTGGAATTGTCACACTTCTTGGCTAGATATTGGCTAATCTAAGCTGAGTCCAGTGGGGATGACTCAACTATGCTCCATGTGAGGCCAGTGGCTCTCCCAGGTATGTTTTTTCTCATGGCAGTGGACAGGGAAGCCTGGCATGCTGCAGTCCATGTGGTTGCAAAGAGTCGGACACAACTGAACAACTGAACTGACTGAATGTCTAAAGGATGAGAAAGGAGACTTGAAGTTAGCACATCATCACTTCTGCCCCACTCTTTTGGACAAAATAGTAACATGGCTGAACTCCAATCAAGAAGCATGTTCTGCCTTTTGATGGCAAAAGGAGCAGATACAAGAAATGATGAAGTATATTGGTAATTAATGCCAGGCACCACAATTGCCCTTTCACCATAATCTCCCTCCACTGCTCTGCACCAGGGAAGCACCAGACTCATGCCAGGGCCCAAGGTGTCAGGGAGGAAAGGGCAATATAGCACTCCTTCCTCTGATACAGTTTGAGAAATGGTTGTTTGTAACCGAGTATTTCAGAAACTTTGATGAGATGGTCTTTCCTTATGGCCCTCTTCTCCATAGGAACAATATCGCCCTTAGAGTTGGGATAGGGATGAAATTAAGTGAGAGCCATTAGGTATATTCAAATTTACTAATTTCCTCCAAAAATGTCATCAAACTGTAGCCTGTCTTTTTTCCTTCCCTAGATGACCTCAGGGAATACCAGCGAGGTTGTACCTAATATCCTTGCTTCATTAAAAGAGCTTTAGCTATTTCAGCATGATTCAGGCTTAAAATATATAAATTGACTTTTCATAATGACTGTTCAATTAATGACTTTTTGTCATAACAGCAATTAGACATGTAACATCACTTTTAGAGCAGTGGTTTTTTATTGTTCCTCTATTTAACTTGTTTTATTTTGGTATAATAATTTTCCCACCCCAAACATGCTAAATAAATATACTCTGAGAAGTTATATTTTGATGTTGCAATTCCAAGGAAAGATGCATTCACCAAATTAACTGACACATCAGCTTCTAGTCTGAGTATATCATCTGGAACAAATCTGTATTGCACACCATGTTTGGATAAAGCCAAAATGTTTTTCCTCTCATATACAGACCTAGCAGGAAGGATGAAGATGTAGCATCTTTTGCAACTGTTCTGTATGGTTCATGTATGTTAATTCCATACTTCCAAAGCATTCTTTTGCTCCATCTTTACTTTGTCTGAGAAGTGTTTTTTTCTACACTATAACATTATTTTTAAGGAATTCTGAATGTAAGATAAATTGAATATAAGATAAGTTGAAAAACTGATGAAGAAAATGGTAGAGAAGAAAAGGAAACAGCTTACAGAGAATAACTCCCATGTACCCTTCCTCCATCACCCACTACTACCATTAAACCTTCTCTTCTTCCTTTGATAAGAACACTAAACCTTCATGACATGATATTTTATGTACAAATTGGATTTATTTACTTTCCAGTTGTTATTTATAGAAACTTGTTTTATTGTTTAATGGATATATATTGTCTCTGTGGATATTTCTCCTTCATCTTAGGTTGAGATGGAATACATCATAATTTTCCCCATTAAAATAAATGGAACTTCTGGCATGCAACTCCAGACAAAATAGAATAAACATAATTTACCCTTTTTTCCCTAAAATCTCTGGGAAAAAATTTTGTAGAGCACATGTCAAAAGTCACTGAAAATTAGAGAAAAAATTGTGATCTGTTTAGGAACTTTAAAATTTGAAGAACAAACAATTTGCTTCCACTGTCTCCTGGCCTGGGTACCGTAGAGCTCATAAGCCAGAAACACCAACCACAGAAAACTCAAATCAAAACAAAACCATGAAACAAGGTAAAACTTCTTTGTCTATGCAAAGGACTGGGAGAGTGGAAACCCTTGCAAAACAAAAGCCTTTTGACACATAAGCCTTACACTACCTGAACACCACAAAAAGCATGTGTCCTCTCAGGCCAACTATGTGTGAGAGCCAACACCAGGATTGGGTGAGCAGAGCCCTGACTGCCATCCCAGTCTGGTGGTAATATGACAGCAACTCTCTGTCTATTGATAGGAAGGCATCAACAGAGCCTATATGTGAGCACAGCCCTCAAAACCATCTTGGCTCAGCAGTTATGAGGCAGGGTCCCTTCTCCTCCTGACTAGTGGAAATGCACAGAGGCTGTATTTGTGAACAGATCCCAACTACCCTCATGGCCAGGCAGTAATGAATAACCAAAAGTAAATAGGAACTCAGTCTCATAACATAATCTGTGACGTTTCTAGGATACAACTGAAAATCACTTACCAACCTAGAAGCAGGAAATAAAACCTCAACTAGAATGAGAAGAGAGTATCAACAGAAGCCAACACCAAAATGGCACAGATGCTGGAATTATCTGACAGGGATTTGAACACAACCATCACAAAAATGCTACAATGACTAATTATGAACATTCTGAAAGAAAAGAAAAAATATGACACAAAGAAATGAATGTTCTAGAAAAAATTCTAGGACAGAAAAAAAGTTCCAGAAAAAATTCTAGAACAGAAAAAATAATTGAAAAAAAATTTTTTTTAATTTCCCTGGAGGGCCTCAATAGCACAATGAAGATGAAAAAGGGAAGAATCAGTGAATTTACAGCTTGTTCAATAAAAATTACCCAGTCTAAACAATAGAGGAACTAGAATGAAAAAAAAAATAGAGCCTTAAGGGCCTATGGCACAGTCACAAAAATATCAAATGTTCATGTCATTAGAGACCCAGAAGGAAAGAAGAAAAAATGTGGGATTTTAAAAATATACTGACAGAAATAATGGTTGAAAACATCCCAAATTTGGCAGAAGACATAAACCTTTTGGAAACTAAAGACAAAGAAAGAATCTTCAAAGCAGCCAGAGAGAAATGACACATTCCCTACAGGGGAAAAGCAATTTGAATAATGGCAGATTTCTCATCCAGAATCACAGAGATCACAAGAAAGAGGCATAAGATTTTTCCAGTACTGAAAGACAAGAACTGTCAGCCCCAAATTCTATATCCAGAGAAAATAGGCTTCAGGAATAAAGGTGAAATAAAGATATTCTCAGATAAAGAAAAACTAAGATAATTTGTTGTCAAAAGAACTGCCTTAAAAGAATTGCTAAAAGAAATTTTTCAACAGAAAGGAAATGATAACAGAAGGAAACTTGGGACATCAAAATAAAGAAAGAACAACAGGCTGGGTAAATATAATAGACTATTCTGCTTGAGTCTTTGAAATCATGTTAGAAGGTTAAAAGCAAAATGACAGCATTGTCTTACTCTATATTTATAGAAGAAATATTTAAGACAACTGAGCTATAAAGGAGATAAAGGAAGAAAATGGGTAGGCTTCCTACATTTAACTTGATGTGGTAAAATATTAATACTAATAGACTGTGATATGTTACATATTTATGTTGTAATTCCTTTAGCAATCACTAAAAGAAGCTAAACAAAGAGACAGACACAAATAAAGCAAAATACAATGCTGGAAAACATTGAAATAACCCACAGGAAGGGCTTCCCTGGTGGCTCAGCTAGTAAAGAATCCACTTGCAATGTGGGAGACCTGAGCTCGATCCCTGGTTTGGGAAGATCCCCTGGAGAAGGGAAAAGCTACCCCCTCCAGTATTCTGGCCTGGAGAATTCCATGGACTGTATAGTCCATTGGGGTTGCGAAGAGTTGGACATGACTGAGTGACTTTCACTTCACATCACAAGAAGGCAGGAAAAGAGAAATAAAGGAACAAAAGCCAAATAAACAGAAAACAAATAACAAAATGCCAGAAATAAGTCCTAATGTATCAGTAATTGTGTTAAATAGAAATAGTATAAAAACACCAAGTAAAAGATAGTGAATGACAGAATGGATAAAAATGACTCAGCTCGATGCTGTCTATAGGAAATTCATTTCAAATATGATATAGGTAGGTTAAAAAATGAATGGGAAAAGATATACCATGCAGATGCTAACCAAAACAAAGCTGGTTATATTAATATTAATATTAGTAGTAGTACTAATAATGGTAGTATACTATACTAATATCAGATAAGTAGACTTAAGAGCAAAGAAAATTAGCAGGGACAAATATAGATATCCATAATGATAAAAAGATCAACCCCAAGAAGACATAACAATTCTAAATGTATAGTGCCAAATATTGATGCTACAAAATGCATGAAACAAAAATTAATAGAATTTAAAGGAGAAATAGACAAATCTACAATTATATGTTAGGATCTTAATACCCCTCTCTCAGTAATTGATAAAACCACTACACAGAAAATCAGAAAAAGATGTAGAAGAACTGAAAAGCACTATTAGCCACAGAATCTAATTGACGTTTACAGAACACTTTACCCAACAACAGGAGAATTTACATTTTTTTCCCAAGCATACATTAAGTTCAGTTGCTCAGTTATATCTGACTCTTTGGGACCCCATGGACTGCAGCACACCAGGCCTCCCTGTCCATCACCAACTCCCAGAGTTTACTCAAACTCATGTCCATTGAGTTGGTGATGCCATCCAACCATCTCATCTTCGGTCGTCCCTTTCTCCTCTTGCCTTCAATCTCTCCCAGCATCAGGGTCTTTTCCAATGAGTCAGCTCTTTGCATCAGGTGGCCAAAGTATTGGAGTTTCAGCTTCAGCATCAGCCCTTCCAATGACTCTTCAGGACTGATTTCCTTTAGGATGGACTGGTTGGATCTCCCTGCTGTCCAAGGGACTCTCAAGAGTCTTCTCTGACATGACAGTTGAAAAGCATCAATTCTTTGATGCTCAGCTTTCTTTATAGTCCAACTCTCACATCCATACATGACTACTGGAAAAACCGTAGCTTTGACTAGACGGACCTTTGTTGGCAAAGTAATGGCTCTGCTTTTTAATATCCTGTCTAGATTGGTCATAATTTTTCTTCCAAGGAGTAAGTGTCTTTTAATTTCATGGCTACAATCACCATCTACAGTGATTATGGAGCCCAAAAAAATAAAGTCTGTCACTGATTCCATTGCTTCCTCATCTATTTGCGATGAAGTGATGGGCCCAGACGCCATGATCTTAGTGTTCTGAATGTTAAGTTTTAAGCCAAATTTTCACTCTCCTCTTTCACTTTAGTCACAAAGATAGACCATATCCTGAGTAAAAAATAATAATAATAATAAATAAATAGAAAATAATTAAAATCATATAGAACATCATTTCTGAGCATAACTGAACCAAACTAAAAATCAACAGAAAGACAACTAGTAAATCTCCAAATATTTGAAATTTGAATAACGTGCATAGGTCGAACGATTCCTAGGTCAAAGGGGAAGTTTCAAGGAAAACCAAAACCTATATAGAATTTCATGAAAGTGAGAATACAACATACCACAACTCATGGAATGCAGCTCAACCAGTGCACAGAGGGAAAAGTGTAGCATTAAATGCATATACTAAACAAGAATAAAGATCTCATTGAGTCATTCTTATTTGATCTCTGACTTCTCTTCTAGTTCCAGCCAAAGAAAACTAATTTTTACAGGGCTTATATGATTAGGTTAGATCCACCCTAAATAATTTTTCTATTATTATTTATTGTGGTAAAAGCACATAACATAAAAGTTATCCTCTTAACCATATTTAAGTGTGCAGTAGTGTTAACAAATGAACACTGTGGAGCAATAGATCTCTAAAGCTTTTTCATCTTATAAAACTAAAACTCTGTGTCTATTGAACAAAACTCCCCGTTTCCCTCTCCTCTCAGCCTCTGGCAACCACCATTCTATTTCCATTCCTAAGAATCTGACTACTTTAGATATTGCTTGAGAAGTCTTTTTTAACTGGCTTGACTCACTTAGCAAAATGTCCTCCAGGTTTATCCATGTTGTAGCATATAGCAAAAAAAATTTTTTTGTATTTTTAAGGCTAAATAATATTCAATGGTGTATGTATCTGTATTTATATACAAATTCTGATTGATGTATATCAATTGATTGATATAGCAATTGTGATCTATATATTGCAATTTCACTATTCATATGTCAGTGGACACTTAGGTTGTTTACATATCTTGGCTTTCATGAATAATGTTGCAGTCAACATGGGTGTGCAAATATCTCTTTAGATCCTGCATTCAGTTATTTTGGCTATATACCCAGTAGTGGAATTGCTGAATCATATGGGAATTCTATCTTTAAATTTCTAAGACATTTCCATACTGTTTTCTATAGCAGCTGCATGGTTTTAAGTTCCCACCAACAGTACACAAAGATTCTCTACATCTTCAACAAGGATTGGAAATCCAGATTCAAGAAGGAACCACTGCCCCCTGAACCCACTGCCACCAGTACCTCTCAATACCCAGCAGCCTGGAGAATGTACATGGGAACCTTGTATATCACATTTCTCCAAAAAGATGTGCAAATGGCCAACAGGCATCTTTTGATGCTGGACACCACTGAACCATACTGTTCTATAGCAGCTGCATGAAAGTGAATGTTGCTCAGTCGTGTCTGACTCTTTGCAACTCCGTTGACTATACAGTCCATGAAATTCTCCAGGCCAGAATGCTTGAGTGGGTAGCCTTTCCCTTCTCCAGGGGATCTTCCCAGCCCAGGTCTCCCACATTGCAGGCAGATTCTTTACCAGCTGAGCCACCAGGGAAGCCCAAGAATACTGGAGTGGGTAGCTATCCCTTCTGCAGGGAATCTTCCCAACCCAGGAATCAAACCTTGCACCCATTAGAATGTCCACTGGGTTCAGGGGGCTGTGGTTCTTTCTTGATTCTGGTTTTCCAATCCCTGGGTCACAGCTGTACTGCTCTGTTCTTGAACTCAGTATTCTAGTGGTGAACTCAGAGACACTGCTACTCTGGTAGGTCAGTACTGTATTGTTCCAGCAAACATTTACGGTGGTGAGGCTTGGAAATTAAGGGCTCCCCCGGTGGCTCAGCTGGTAAAGAATCCACCTACAATGCAGGAGACTCAGGTTTGATCACTGGGTTGGGAAGATCCCTGGAGAAGGGAATGGCTACCCACTCCAGTATTCTTGCCTGGGAAATCCCATGGACAGAAGAGCCTGGTGGGCTACGGTCCACAGGGTCTCAAAGAGTCAGACGTGACTTTGCGACTAAAGAACAACAAAGCTTAGAAATTACTCCTTCAGGCCTTCCAATGATATCATAAGCCCTGAATTCCCTTCAATTCCTTCTTTTGAATAAAACCTACACGGGTTTCTGTTTCTTGCAATGAATTGGACTGTTTCTTCTCAAACACCTGGGAATTAAGCATACATACTTTTACCAAAATAAACAAGGGTCTCTTTGGATATCAGTACTACCTGGGCATTTCCCTACTCTACTTTCTGATATCAGAGCTATATTCTTATCCACCTTTACTCTGCAATTCCTGTTGCGTGTTCAGTCAAGTGGACCTGGAGGTCTAACGGGAGGACCACGCAGAGAGGCAAACAAGAATCTTCCATGTGGCTAGCACCTTCTGAGTCTCTAGAAAAGAGGGCTCTAAAACAAAGATCACAACCATGGAAGGTTTTATGGGTTAGAATTTGTTGCCACATTATGAAATAAGCACCCTCACCTTCTTACATTGTTCATTTCTTTTCCAAACTTTTTCTGACTGCTGGTTAAGCAGAGTCTCTCTAGAACTCAACTCAAGAGGTTGGGTGACTATGGGCCAATGCTTTGGTTTGGAGATGCTAACTGACTCCTGAATTATGGTGTGAAAAGCCAGAAGTTCATTCTCCCATGGATATTTTCTCCCTGTCTAGCTCCAGATTTCAGTAACAAATAAAACTCAGAATGTACGTTTAAGAGATCCCATCAAGGAAAGTGTTGTATTTCTATATGCCACAAAAATGGATGTAGCTAAAAGAACAACAGGAGATGTAGCTGGGCCAAGAAGCCTTGGTATGAGTGACAGGGGTCTTCATGTTGGGAATAAGCGGTGAGAGAGTTTAGGAAGAAGTCCTTTGGATATTTGAAACCTAAATGCCTTTGAGTGGTTCTTTGATCAGACCTCTTCCTTCAAACATATTTCACTTTATAATAAATAGCTCTATAGAGATGACTCAGTGAATTAATAAAAGGACTAAATTATCTTGCTAAGCTAGAGTTGTTAAAACACATCAAATTTGCTCTTGTCTATGTTTTTTTCAATCTGTAGAGAAGGGAAAATTATATGGACTGTAGTTGGATTCTGAAAATCGTTATCTAGGGTTTTATTTTAAAGAATATCCTGATAATGTGAGTAAATGGACATCCTTTTATACTGTTGGTGAGTGTAAATTGGCATAAGATTTCTGGAGGGTAATCTGTCAATACTTACCGAAATTTTAAATGGGCACTTCTTAATCCGGAGATTCAACTTGTAGAAATTTATCCTAAGGAAAGAATCAGGCAACTGCATAAAAGATGTCCAAGGATGTTCACTGAAGGAGTCTTTATAAAATATAAAAAGTGGAAATAGCCAAAAGGTCTGTTGGTGGAAGATTGGTTTAATAAAATATGATGGACCTTTCCAGTGGAATATTATGCTGGATCAGGGGGATTTATATGTTTTAACAAAAAGATACCTGCCATAAACTGGGTGTTGATAAAAGCTAGTTAGGGAAAGTTTTTTTTATATATTCTGTATATTTTTAATGATATGTATATTTTGCTATCATTTATACTTGACTCATGACAGATACTTAATAATATTTAGTAAATTAATTCATGTAAATCTATTTCCATATATTTATATATGCATTATACATTCTGGAAGGATATATGCCTATCTGTTAACCACGGTTATTTTTATCATCATTGGGTGGTGTTGAAGCTTGAAGCCATAGTGGAGATTATTAAAAACAACTTTTACTTTCCATTTTTTCTTTTGCATTATTTAAAATTTAGATAAACGTGTTACTTATAAATGGTATTTCTATTTTGAAACAATGTGTTGTTTTCAATTTTTATAACAGACCAAGCCACCTAGAATATACTAAAATTGCTGCAAACCAAGTAGAAAAAAGGAAAACAGCTCAACAGAATAAAGGGCAAAGAGTACAAACAGGTTATTCACAGAATAGGAAAACCGAGAGGACAACAAGCATATGTCAAGGTGTCAAAGTCATGTAATGGGGTGCCATTTCTTAGCCACTAGATGGGCAAAACTACAGGTCTTACAGTGTCACAGATTTTCAAGAATATAGGGAAACAGGGAATGTCAGTCAAGGCTGGTGGAACTGTGAGCACAAGCACTTTTGGAGAGCAACTGGTAAGATGGAAACTGTCCATGGTTCCAGGAGCCCCAAATTACATTAAGTATACACCTTTGAAAGAATGTCTCTTCCTTGCAGAAAGAGGTGCACACGTGTGAACCGGGCTTAAGTTGCTGTGCTCTCCCAGTATGGTAGTGATTTATGGAGGAAGTACCTAGCATCACCGACTCAATGGACATGAATCTGAGAAATCTCTGGGAGGTGGTGAAGGACAAGGAAGCCTGGCATGCTGCTGTCCATGGGGTCACCAAGAGTCAGACATGATTTAGCGACTGAACAACAACAACCTTCCCCCCACCAGAAGCCAGGGAGGAAAAAGGGGTGCAGGATAAAGGAGAGAAGCATGGGTGTTTTCAGGTCAGGTTCCTGCAGCCTCAGCTGGCCCAGAAGGGGAGCTCTAGGCTTTCATTCCCTCACATGAGTCAGTCATTGGTGAAGGGCCCCCTGGGAGCAAATAAATGCCCAGGAACTTCTGACTTTCCGTGACTGCAGGCAAAGTGGCTCCAGAAACTCATGGGGAATCTCCAAAGAGTCTGCACTGTGGGCTGTTAGACGCAAAAGCCCAATAGAAATTTGGAAAAGGCAATGGTACTGGTGGAAAAGATCCTGGAAGATATGAATGGAGGACTGAGAGCCTACATTCTAGGTGCAAAAATACACTGAAACCATATATGATAGATCCACGACTTTCATTGAGAGGTAGGAAAGAGAATGGGACTGTATCTATCTATAATGTTTTATTTATTTTTTAAAAAATTTAAAAGATCAAGAAAACATAACAAATATGCGTAATAGCCAGTTCTGGACGGTCGAAAGAGGAGAAACCAGGGTCCTTCTTTGTGCTTACACTGGACGTCAAATACACCCAAGCGTGGCTGGTGAAGAGGTGAGTTGTTGTTGCTGTTCAGTTGCTAAGTCAGGTCTGACTCTGTGACACTATGAACTGTAGCCCGCCAGGCTCCTCTGTCCATGGGATTTTCTAGGCAAGAATACTGGAGTGGGTTGCCGTTTCCTTCTCCAGGGAAAGAGGTGAGGGGGAGTCTCAAAACTGGATTTACAGTAGGAACCAGGGTGCTAAATAAGTAGCTAATGAGTGACGTAGCCTTGGAACCCTTTAAAATGATTAAGACCCGCCTCAGCTTTGCTACAGACCACAGCCTAACCTTGGTGCTTCAAGGACCTCACCTATTGGTGGCAACACACAACAGAGGTTTCAGAGGTTGGAAGGAGCAGACATGTTCATACACACCTGGGAGACATCACCTGTGTACTTCCAGAAAGTCCTGGGGCAGGGAGGCAGCTAAGGATGTTAATTTGCTAGTGACTGAAATACCTCAGCAGGAGTGGGTTCAAATGGGGTTCTTGGAGGGGAGGGTGATAGAAATATTCTGTAATTAGATTGTGGTGTTGGTTGCACCAACTCTGTAAACACACTAAAATTGGTTGAATTGTTTACAGAAAATGAGTGAATTTATGCTATGTAAATTATCCCTCAATCAAGCTATTTTTAAGAAAACGGAGTTATTCTTAAAAAGACCTTAGGAAATAGAAGAACTGAGATGCAGCAGGAATCCAGAGCCTCTGAGAAGAACCACTTGCGCTTGGGCCCCACACCATGACTTTCTATGGTTAATAGCTGTGTGTGTGTGTGCTAAGTCGCTTCAGTCACATCCAACTCTTTGTGGCCCTATGGACTGATCTTCCCAAGCTCTTCTGTCCATGGGATGCTCCAGGCAAGAACACCAGAGTGGGTTGCCATTTCTTCGTCCAGGGGATCTTCCCAACCCAAGGATCAAACCCGCGTCTCCTGCAGCTCCTGCACTGCATGCAGATTGTTTACCTCGGAGCCAGCAGTGAAGCCCTAATAGTTGTTAATACCCTATTAATACAATTGTCATGTCACAAGTGGCTTACAGATATGCTGGGATGTTACTGAGCCTCACAGCTCTCCCAGGAAGGCTGTCTGGGGCTTGAGGCACAGAAAATCCTCTTGTCAGTTGCCCTTGGCCAAGAGCATCCACATACATTTGCCCCAGTGTGTCAAACAAATAGTAAAAATTGTCCTTGAGTGCCATGATGTGAAAGAGGCTAGAAAGCCTTGCCCTAAAGAAATGCTATATTTTTTTTTTACCTTTTCTGCGTTTCTTCATGAGAACCGGGGTCTCACAGAGGTGAGAATGGTGGTGGGGCTCCTGCTGTTGACAGATTCGGGCCTTTATGAAACCAAAGGGCAGGGGGCTGGCCAGCTAGGAGAGCGTGGGGGCTGCCAGCACAACTGTGGGAATCAACTTGGATGCCTCCTTTCCCCCTGCGGAGAATAATGTTTATTCACCTGGAAAGCAGAAACTGTTGCTAACTGGAGCAGAAAAGTAATTTCCATTTGGACGTGGCAAAAGAAGACCAGAGTATCAAGAATAGGAATCCACATACAAAAGAGACAGGCTCACTGGCGCCTCTATTTTCTAAGGCAGAAACCTAGTCTGTAGTAACTCAAGCCTGAGGGAGCCACCTAGGAGGTCATGGAGGTGTGTAGAAATGCAGTCTTAGGCCAGCCTTCAGTCAGATTGCAAAAGCCCCTCACTTGGCTTCTCTAGGGCTCCCCTGGTGCCTCAGATGGTAAAGAATCTCCCTGCAATGCAGGAGACCCAAGTTCCATCCCTGGGTTGGGAAGATGCCCTGGAGAAGGGAATGGAAGCCTTTCCAGTGTTCTTGCCTGGAGAACCCCACAGACAAAGCAGCCCGGCGGGCTATGGTCCATGGGGTCACAAAGCTTCAGACACGACTGAAGTGACTGAGTGCAGAGCGCAGGAGTCTCTAAGCTGAGCTTCTTTCTCCGACCTACCTATCTTTGGAAAATATGAGAACAGGTTTCCCTCCCAGAATCTAGAGATTGTGAGGAATGTCAGAATGTAATTCACTACCAAGAGTCCTTTCCAGGGTCTTAGTTTGGGTCTCCCAGAAGCAGGCTGTGAGACATTGACACCAATAGTTTATTCAGGAGGTGCGGGAGCCCAGGAAGGGGTGTGAGGAAGTGAGGCAGGGAAGAGAAGGGGGGAAGTGAAGAAAGAGTGTGTTATCAAGCAAGTGATCACTTGGGGCAACAGCAGCTGTGGCCGGTAATGTCAGGGAGCCAGGGCAGCAGAGCACGCGTCTCACAACTGTCCCCACTGAGGGGTGAGGAAGCGCCCCACTCGCTCCCCATCAGTTGAGGACTACTCCCAGAGGCCATTCATCCCCCAGCCTTCTGGGCCTATTATAGAGGTGGGTGAAGTAGGGCCTGAGGGCAGAAAAGCCCTGGGGAAAGGGGTATGGGTGCTGGCGAATGTGATGCAGTGATTGAGGCGGTTATGGGTACACCCAGCCTCTGGTACACCCAGCTCAGGTCTTCCTGTGTTCTGAACATCCTCTGCCTTCTCTCCGAAAAATCACAGAACTACGTTTCTACCAACCGTTGGTCCTCAGAGCATGGGCCCAGGATCCACTGACTCCTGGCCCAGGGCCTTGTGGAACTTGCAGCCACCCTGGATGCCACGTGTGCTGTTGGCAGTTCTCATAGCATCGTGGGTGATCCCCAGAGAGAGGCTCGGGTGGGAGGAGCCTGCGTGACCCTGTTGGGGATGTAGTTATCTGCATCCACGCACTGGCAGTCTCCAGCAACAAGCCAGAGCCTCCAGCCACAGCCGTCAGATCTGATTTCTAGCCAGCTCTGTCCCTCATCTAGGGGAAACTCAGTGGCCAAAGAAAGTGGGCCACTTGGCTCTTGGCAGATGTTTCTTAACTGTCATGACATCCTTGTGGAATGATCGTGGGGATTAGGATCCTTTCTATACTCTTCCCTGCCCACCCCCAACAACACACTCTTTAGTAAGGCAGTGTAGCACAGTGATTGAGTGTGTGTGTGTGTGTGTGTGTGTGTGTGTGTGTGTGTGTACTCTGGGTTTAAACTATCAGACTTAATGCTAGGTTTGCTATCCACACGTCATTGAAATTTCTCTGTGCCCCAGCTTCATTCTCCTAATACTGCCTCAGACGGCTGGCATAAGGATAAAGTTGTAGAAAACATCTAGAACATTCTAAGAGCACCTAGGCAGTGCTTGGCAAACGTTGAATTTTTTTTTTTATTCTGCCTATGAGAAAATGAAGGCCTTCCCAGGTGGCTCAGTGGTAAAGAACCCACCTGCCAATGCAGGAGATGTGAGTTCGATCCCTGAGTCAGGAAGACCCTGTGGAGGAGGAAATGACAACCCACTCCAGTATTCTTGCCTGGGAAATCCCATGGACAGGGGAGCCTGGTGGGCTAGTCTGTGGGGTCGCAAAAGAGTTGGGTGCAGCTTAGCAACTAAAGAACAACATGAGAAAATGAAAACCCTGGAAGTAGTAAGAGGTACCCAAGATCACCAGGCAAGTTGGATTTACAGCAGAAGAGAACTGTGCTTGGTAGGCTCTGCCCAACCTCTAGCCCAGCAGCTCTCTTCTGCACACATCAGGAGTCATCTGTCATCCCAATTCCCATAGCTCACCCCAGTCCCTATAATAGCTCCAGCCATGAAGCCCAATTTCAGCATCAACTTCCTGCAACTGAAATTCGAATCCAATGTCCCAAACCCGATTCTCCCCCTGTTCTCCAGTCCCAGCTCCGCACCCCGTGCCCTAGTTCCCATGCCTCGTGGGCCCTGTTTCCTTTCCTTTGTGCATTCAGCACCATGCCTGGCACCAAGTAGGTCCTTGGGCAGGGGACGTTGGTTGTACCTGTCTCTGCCTAAGCTCTGAGTACAAGGATCAGTACCTGGAACTAAAATCCTGCCAGTCACAGGGGACCCCTCTCCACTGCTGGGACCCTGGTGTCATACACTATTTTCTTGGACTTTTACGCCCAACCCACCATGGGTTCCTGGGCCCCATGCTCTGTCTTAGCTCCCTTGTCCTGACTGTTGGATGTTTGCCTGGATGGAGGCCAGAAGTGGCTGTGATTTTGGATGCCAGACCCAGCTCCCAGGATAAATCCCTTCTAGCAGCACCTGCCACTGGGGCAGCACCCCCATAACTGCCCCAGTCTGGTGGCTAGGTCTGCAGCCCATTCCCAATTCCTCCTCACCTCTCCACTCGATTTGGTGATGAAGCTGCTGGTCTAACAGGTGCCTGGGGCCACGCAGGCTGCACCCTACTCATTTCTTGTCCCCAGATAAGAAACAAAATGCCTCAGAGTTTGGAGTCCAATTCCAGAGCCCGGACCTCTATTCCACCCCATCAGCCACTGGCTGAAAGCACTATATTTATTGATTAAATTCAAACTAGAGTCATTCTTGAGGCCCTACAACATATGCCTGTTTAAACTCACCATAATTTTTTTTCATCACCAATTCTGAGTGCCAGAGTTACCAAAATTAATAAGTCACATCCGTTATCACCTGATGGAGAAGGCAGATGTGTAAGCAAATAGCTATTATATGAGGTTATAAACGCTAAAATAAAACTATCATTAAAATGCTATGGGAATGTCAATAAAGGAAGAATTAGTCCTATGGGGAAAGGTCAAAGAAAGCTTCACAATGGAGATTATGTCTGAGCTAAGCTGGAAGGATGAGTGGGAGCAAGGCAGATGGAGAAAGAGGAAAGGGCATTTTATTTATTTTTCTCCTTTTGAGAGGGATATCTGTTTCCAAACCCTATAACATTGGAGCACTGAACTTTTACCGTCTGCTTTCTCTCTCTGTTTTAAATCTT
Source organism: Budorcas taxicolor (assembly GCF_023091745.1). Lineage (NCBI taxonomy): Eukaryota > Metazoa > Chordata > Mammalia > Artiodactyla > Bovidae > Budorcas > Budorcas taxicolor. The sequence goes on along the minus strand of NC_068935.1, from coordinate 104,632,521 downwards.
CAATCCTCCACCTCCAATTTCCTTCCCTCAGAGGCACCCTCTTGAAGGTGTATAATAGTACCCTTAAATGTTCTTTTGTATTTGTATAATGCGTGGTGTTATGTTGTGCATATGTGTTTAATTTCCATTAAGAGTATTGTGCTAGAAGTGTCATTCTCTTTACTACATTGTACACTCAACACTCTTTTAAAAGTGCACGTCGCAGTATGAACAGTCTGTTGTTTTCTCCAGCAGCAGCATCATGTTCTATGGTGTGCATACCCCTTGTTTTTTTCATCATCTCCCTCAGTAATGGACACCTAGGTCACTTATAACTCTCTCCTCCCATAGAGAACCTCCTCCTAAATGTCCTCTCACAGATAGACCTGTGCATGAATTTTTCTCAGTGAGATTGTTCAGTTATGGGCCATCTACATACTTAATTTTACAAGGCATTGCTGCCAAACTGCTTTCAGAATGCACACCCACTGCAAAGCTTTATTGAGCACCAATCCCATGCAGGCACTGTTCTAGCCATGGGTGACTGAGGCATGAACAAAGTCCCTGCCTTCAGTGAGCCTGGAGTTGAATGCAGGAAGTGGCAATGTACTGAGAAGTGTGCATGAAATAGTGCATAGCGAAAAGGGCTATGAAGGAAATGAGGCAGGGCAGGGAACAGAGGGTGACAGGGAGTCACCTCTATGAGGGGTGGTATTTGATGGGAGGCCTGAATAAAGTGAGGGAGCCAGGTACTGGGCCTGGGGAAGAGCATGTCAAAATAGCAAGGCTCCCAGGTGGGAGCATGTTGAGTGTGTGTGAGCCGGAGGGCAGTGTTCGGAGCTTTTAAGCAATGGATTCCAAAGTAGTCGATAATGCTAGTAAAATGCTTTACACAGTGCCAGGTGCAGTGTAAGTGCTCAATTTTGACGTGCTGAGTCATTCAGTTGTGTCCCACTCTTTGCGACCCCATGGACTGCAGCCTGCCAGGCTCCTCTGTCCATGGGATTTCCCAGGCAAGAATACTGGAGTGGGTTGCCATTTCCTCTTCCAGGGGATCTTCCTGACCCAGGGATTGAACCTGGGTCTCCTACATTGCAGGCATATTCTTTACCACTGAGCCACCAGGGAAAGCCCCCAATTTTGACAAAAAAATTACTAGTTTTGGAGTGTCATGATTAGACTAGAGGTGTGGAAAGATTGGAGGCAGAAGAAAGATGGAAGGATTAGAGCCCAGTGCCAGGGGTGGATGTCTGGCTTGAGGTAGTGGCAGTGGGATTTCAGTTTAGAGTTATTTAGATAGTCCTAGCTTTTAATTTTTTGGTTTTCACAAGCATTTTCTAAATGACCCTCTGGGTCTGGTTTTGGAGCCAGCAATTGAGCTGATAGTCATCACCCATCTTCATGGTCCCTACAGAATAGCAAGCTTCTCTAAGGACCAAGCAGAGAAAGCGATGGCACCCCACTCCAGTACTCTTGGCTGGAAAATCCCATGGACGGAGGAGCCTGGTAGGCTGCAGTCCATGGGGTCGCGAAGAGTCGGACACGACTGAGCGACTTCCCTTTCACTCTTCACTTTCATGCATTGAAGAAGGAAATGGCAACCCACTCCAGTGTTCTTGCCTGGAGAATCCCAGGGACATGGGAGCCTGGTGGGCTGCCGTCTATGGGGTCCCACAGAGTCGGACACGACTGAAGCGACTTAGCAGCAGCAGCAGCTAAGGACCAAGGGGTACTCAGAAAAGGAGCTGGACCAAAGTGCATCCTTTGCTTGTTGGGAGCTTAGAGAGAACGACATCTTAGCAGGATGTTCCAGCTAAATGCCCAAACAATCAACTAATTACTTGGGTCTGGACACAGCCAAACAAATCTACCTTCCCAAGTCACTGCCAGAGGTTTTCGTAACTTCATTCTGGCTGGATTTCAGCACCACACACCAAGAATCAGATGACTGGGCCAGAAGGGGCATTTCTTACTTACCTGCTTCTTTCTGTTAAAAAAAAATGCTACGGTATAATCAGTTTTCCTACCTACAGATTTGATGAGGGCTTGGAAAAACATGAGGGGATATTCAGTCTCACTAGAAATCAGACCTATGCAATTATAAACAGAAATGAGGGGCCATTTTTCATCCACCGGGTTGGCAAACATTAAAAGGATTGATAATACCTAGTCCTGGGGAGAGTAGAGGGAGAATGGGCACTGTTGTGTGCTCTTGGTGGGAGTTTTAATTGGCAAAGACATTTTGGAGGGCAATTTGGCAGCTTCTAGCAGCATTTAAAATGGTCATAGTCTTTGGCCCAGCAAGCCTTCTTCCAAACCATGCACTGGAAGCTTTATCCCATAGATATAATGGCATGTGTACCCAGATACTCACACATACACGTATATACAGTGAAAAATATGATTGATCTGAATTCTCATCCATAGAGCAGAGATTACATAAATAAAGCATAGCATGCCTGTACCATGAAGTCCTTGGTATATACTGATGGGGAAGATGTTCAAGATATACTCTCATGAAATAAAAACAAACTCTGGATAACATATAGGATAAAATCAAAGTTATGTAAAAAAATCTATGTATGTTCATTTCTGTGTGTAAATACTTTTCTAGAAGGCCTGAAAGGACACACTTCAACTGCTCATTCCAACTACTCCCCAGAGAGGGGACTAGGAAGAGGAAAGGGTGGTTTGAAAGGTTTTACTCAATCTATTTCTATTTTAGCATTCATGTATTACATGTGCCTTTAAAGGTAATTTTATAGGAAAAGCAGAAAAGAAGGGACTCTGTAGCATTTGTGTTTAATAGGCTTCATCTTCTTCCTCTTCACCACCCTTCATCACCCTGATCATCACTTCAAATCCCTGAGCCTTTTCTCTTCCTTGGCACATGACAAACCCTGAGTCCTAAGCATGCTCTTATTGTGGCTGATAGCTCTGTCAGCTGTTAATTATTCATGCTAATGGAAGGGGCTGGAGGCACAGATAATGCAAAATCAAGAAGAGTAAATCTTTCAGAGTCTCGGTCTACTCCCCTCCTGGATCCCTGGGGAACACCTTGCATACTATAGGTATTTACTCAGCAATAAATATTGATTGATATGGATTGATATTTGTCTCTGCAGTTTTGAATTGCTCACATTCTCAGACCTGTATATACACACTCCTGGGCAGTGCCTTCCTCAAATCTTTACTGGCCTGACCCTGCGAGTGGGGACCTGACCCTTGAAGGCCCTCCCCTCTTCCACCACGAGGACTGACAAGCCCCAGGCATTGTCCACCAGTGGGCTGTTCTGTTCATGGATAAAACAGAGATGACAAGAATCCTTGTTCTTATTTGTTTATTTTTTACATAAACTGACTGGTATGTTGACTGGTGGCCTTGCCTCTCTAGTGGCAAATAAGGTCAGGGTTAGAATGTCAACATATCTTTTGAGGGACACAATTCAACTCACAACACCATCCAAATGGAAAATGAAACGATATAGTACAAACCCTTTCGTGGCTGGCTCCTTTCACTCAGTGCAATGGTCGTGAGACTCCTTCATATTGTCATATGTCGTTGTAGTTAGTTCAGTCTCACTGCTGCATGATATTCCATTTTGCAAATATACCCGCATTTAGTTATCCATTCTACTGTTGATGGACATGTGGTAGTTTCCTGTTCAATGCTAGTATGAATAGGGTTGCTATGAATATTCAAGTGTATGTATTCTGGTTAACTTATGTATGCATCTCTCTTGGTCTATATGTGGGGTTCACAAAGTAGGCATTTGATCAGCTCTCATAGAGAATGGCAAAGAGTATTCCAAAGAGATTTGACCAATTTACACTTCCACCAGCAGCAACTGAGAGTTCTGGTTGCTCCACCTCCAAGACTTGGCATTGTCTTTCATTCTAGCTGTTCTGATCGGTGTGTGTTGACATCACATCATGTTTTAATTGGCTTCCCTTTGTTTTTCATTCCAGCCTCCCATCCCTCTTTGATCATCTTGGGCATTTCCTGATCTTTTCATCATCCATTACCATGAGTAGCATCTCAAAATCCCTTCCTTACAGGCAGATGTCTTGATCTATAGGAAAAACAATGTGTTTCCCCATTTATCATCCTCTTATGGAAGAATCTCTCATGCAGCCACTTTGAACTGCCTCCGAACACATGCTGCAGAAGAATCCATGCCTGTTTATTGGTTGTGTGATTATTTTGTTTATTAATGCCTTAAAATCCCAACTGGAACAAACACGAAGTTGGAGAGCAAGATGCCTGCCATAACAAACGATAAAGTTTGTAGTGCATACAAATCTGCTTGTAACAAAGTCATCCCCCCAACTTGGCTCTATGGGTGTCTTTCTCATTGTATGACTGTTAAATGCATTTCATGGTGAAGTTATGTTAGGGTATCACATCTCTAATGGAAATGAAGCAATTCCTGAGCATCATGGGAGGGTGTGAGGAGCCAGCCATTCCCTGTTCAAATTGCCAGGGCCAGTCCTATCACTTTGAGGAAGAATTGGGTCTCTCAGAGCAGAGACTGGAACTGGCCCCTTTCTTTCCTTCTGCCCCCACTATCCATCAGGAATGTAACATATTTGGGATAAATTTGAGTCTGTTATAACAAAGAGAGATGAAATGGCACCCTGGAAAAGATATGGGCTTGTGAGGGAGGGTCAGTCACCTTCACTTCAACCCTCATCCTGCCACCCCCCAGTGATGTGAGAGGGTGGCAGGGAACTGGGCAGATGGGCATCCTTGAGGAAGTAGGTGGCTCAGTGAGAGTGAAATGGTTCAGGGCCCAAGACCAGAAGCCCACCTGCATGAGCCATAATGGACTATGGTCTTGGTGAGTTCTGGGCTTGCTCACATTTTGCCCCCTCAAGTGTTCTCTAAAGTCTCTTTGAGGAGGCCAGTGTGTCTGCATACTATCCAAACTGGGGTTGGAGATTTAAAGAGGAGCCACCATGATGGGGCCATGAGTGTGCTCGGTGGTTTAAGAGTGTTGGCATCTTGGTCCAGCTCTTCCTCCAAGTGTCTCCTCTCAAAACTGATAGAGAAGGAAGGGCAATGACCTACCAGCTCTCGGTTTTGAACAAGTGTCATTTCTAAAACTGGCCTCTAGTGAGTCAGGCTCTTGATATTTGCCATTTATTGAATGTCCCAATATGTTTGGTAGGGCCTCAGAATGAAAACAAATGGAGCAGACCTGATCACCCCCCCACCTCTAGCTTCAATTCAAGCTCAGCTGAACCACAGGTTGAAGAAGACTTGCATAGCCAAGCCTCACCCAAGTCCACTGATACACACACACCTGCAGATTCATAAATGTGAGATGAAATGGTGATTTTGTTTGCCATCGAGTTTGAGGATGTGTTGTCATAGCTGCACATCAAAGAATGCTAACTATTTTTTCATTTAACTCAGTAATGCCTTATGTGGGTACTACAATTATTTTCATTTTAAAGATGTAGAAATTCATTCTTAGAGAAGTTAATTAATTTTCCGAGGTCTACATTGCTAAGAATGGTCACAGTGGTAATTCAGACAGGTGTGTGGGGTTCCAGGGCTTGGGCTCTTAGCAACTATGTTTTGTTCGTAGCGTGTAAACCCACAGGGTGTAGGGCAAGGAGAGACCAGCTGCCTGCTGCATTTCCTGCATAGCTTAAATGTCAGCCAGCTGACTTCCTGCCTTTGCATCACTGGACAACTTGAGATCTTGAGATTTTGAACTTCTCTTCCCTATTCTGCCCAGAAGATGGGTCTTATTCTTAAGAAAACAGAACATTAGTCATTTACTTGCCAAGAGATGTTAAGGGGTGAGAAGTGTATGCCCCCTGGCAATTGGAGGTCAATCTGGAGTGAAGACAAAGAACCTCTGAAATTTTCATCCAAATCATTGGAAAAACAAGATTTAAAAAATAACATATCCATTTCACTATAATTTTCTAGGAATATTGGTATATATAAACCCACTTTACTTTTACTGGCTTAGAATGTGGATTTTGGAAGCAGATGACTGAATTCAGTAAGTGACCCTGAACAAGTTACGTAACTTTTTATGCCTCAGTTTTTTCACCTATAAAATGGAGATAATAATACTACCCCCTCTAGGGTAGTATGTGGATAAAATGAGATTATGCATATAAAGTCATTACTTAACACAATATCTGGCTTAGAGATGCTTTGGGCTGTAAGCAACAGAGATCCTGAATGGAAATGGCTTTAAAAATTAGGAAATGTATTATCTCATGTAGTCCAGTGAGGGAAGAATCCTCCAGGTATAATACAGCTGGGGCTCTGGTCCTGATCTATCAGCTATTTTCTTGACTTGGCTTTCCTCTCATTACCCGCCTTGAAGCAAGAGAGCTGTTGGCAGCAACCAGGGCAGTGGAATTGCTTGTCCATCGCCAACAGAAGAGAAAGAGCAAACTGCTCCCAGATATGGAAAGAAATACCTTCCCTTCAGTTTCACTGGGCTGACCTAGGTTACTCCCATCTTCCTGGATCAATATCCATTGTCAGAGGAGCGCCCCATGGCAATGGACTTTAGGGTCTGTGAACCGATTGGAGGAGAAGAGGAATGGATGACTGTGATTGATTTCCATGAATCAGGATTCATCTTTGTTGATAGAGGTAGGGGTCACCTTTGCCTAAGTTACACGGTTTGGATGGAGAAGGGATGAGTATGTGAATGAGATCAAGATCTTATTGGAAAAGAGGATGCGGGAAATAGATTTGGTGAAGGCACTCCACAGTGGTGACCAGAGCTGGCAGAGAGTAGATACTCAACAGTTGCCAGCTCTGCTATTCCACTTTTGCAACCATAGTTTTTTTTTTTAAACAGTCAGTTGTGTTTCATGATAAAGCATCTACTATCTGGCCTCTAGCCATTCCCTAAAAAGATAAATTTGGGAACTCTAGGATGACAAATGATTTGCATTGAAAGCTCATCTTGCCTCTTCTTTTTTTTGGAAATTAATCTACCTGGAAAATAAACTCCAAGGGCCTGTTAAGACTTGGAAGGTCTAAGCTCAATTCTTCACATCATCATCACCTTGAAAGGGTAAAATTGACAATGCACAACAACTTTTTCCTCCTTGGGCCAACCAATACTTTCCTTAAAGATATACATCAACAGTTTTTGTACAAAATCTTGGCACATTGTGGTGGACATCTATTTTTTCTGTCTACCCACCTACCTTTGCCTCTTTTCCACCTAACAGAACTTTCCTATAAGAAACCTATTCTGTGTGATTTGGATGACACTGACCTGATCTACACACACACACACACACGCACACACACAAAAGCCAGGATGACCAATCAAAAAACATTATCCCTTCCTTTGAAAAGGATGATTAATTCCAGGCTGGGTACATGACTCAGGCTCAGCCCATCATCTACTCTCTTTCCAGAAAAATTTGAACCTTGAGTTGAATAAACAAGTGTCAAAGGAGCCACAGCTAAATCTTTATAAATCTTTATTTTCCAGCACCTGGAAAATATACTTTATACATTCTTTTTATTTATATCCAGAGCTGACATGATTTCCATTGGTCCCAAGTTCTGATTGTCTTGATTATTTAGCTCTGTGAGCGTTCCAGAATTTCTCTAATAAAACTGCTATGGATTGAACTGTATCGCCCCAAAACTCATATTTTGAAGCTTTAACCTCCAATGTAACTATAATTGGAGATAGGGCGTTTAGGAAAAGTGAGGTCGTAAGGGTGGGGCCCCAATCAAATAGGACTAGTGTCCTAATACATAGGAAAGAGGGAGCTATCTCTCTATCCACACACAATCACCAAGGAAAGATTATTTGAGCACACAGTGAGAAGGTGCCATGTGTAAGCCAAGGAGAGGGTCCCCACCAGAACTGACCATGCTGGCACCCTGATCTCAGACTTCTAGCCTTCAGAACTGTGAGAAAATTTCTGCTGTTTAAGCTACCCGGTTTATGGTATTTTATTATGGTAGCTTGAGCAGACTGAGACATACCATTTTCCTTCTTTAGTGTCAATGTCTATTACTTGCCAACCAAGTAAGTCCTCATTTAGAAGTGGCAAAACAGCTGGTTAAATTGTCACCCCCCTGTATCTTCAGAAGCAAGCAATATGCCTAGCCACACAAACTACTAGGCTTAAAAGGAAAATATCAGGATGATGTTGTGTGGGGTCTACTTCTTGTAGCTTTCCCCAAGGTCGTACAAGAAAGTCTATTCTACCTTAAAGCTTATAAGGAGTAGCATATGCCTCTGCTAAGATATGCTGCCTAATGTGGCCAACAACCCCAAATGGCTGAGAAACATGATCCAGACCCTTGGGAGAACTGAAGAGGCCCTATTTTCTGCCCTGATTTAAAGTTGGAGCTCACCAAGGCAGGGAAGATGGAAGCACAATAGGGGATAATATTGGTCCCAGGAAGAGATTTGTGGAAAATTGGAAATCTTTGGCTACTTTCAAATATCTCCAGATGAGTACTCTTTGCCTGACAAAGGTAATAATTATCCTTATTGTAATGACTCATTCACTCAGATTGAATGGGAGCTTTGAACTTGGAAGCAAAGGGCAGATTAACCGGGCTTTGCAACCAGCCTGTTGTTTTTATTCCCCAAAAGCCAAGGCCAAAATGGAAGCTTTTAGACTAAGAATGAGGGGTTACCTGCTACACACTGAGATCAATTATAGAAAAAAATAAAGAAGCCACAAGGCTGGGGTACAGGTTCAAGCACTATAATTCAACAAGGCCTTCAGCCTTGTTTAGAGCCACCCCTAGGCTGTGCAGGGGCACCCACTCAAGTATTGTTTTGGAGGTGGATGGGGGCTATCCACATAAACATTTAAAATGTTTAATGTGCTACACAATTCATGGGCTTATGTGAGGTGTAGTGATTTATTGATATAGTGAGTGTAGAAGAGAAACTTACATACATGTTCACTGCCCAATCAGTGCTTATAAAGATTCTTCACAGCATCCTGGCGCCATCTCTTCATGTTTCAGGCCCAGGAATCATTCTTTGTGCTCTTTATGGCCAAATGTGTCATTCTTGGACAACTTCTTATCTCTCAGTATAAAAAAAAGGTAGCAATGCTGTTATTACTCGTAATGCCATGGCTCTTTGGAACCTCTTTGTATTGAAACTATATAGATTGGCTTACCTCTTCAGTTCCCTCCTAGTACTTATTTCATTTATTTAAACCTAGTGGGCTTCCCAGGTGGCTCAGATGGTAAGGAATCTGCCTGTAATGCATGAGACCCAGGTTCGATCCCTGGGTCAGGAAGATCCCCTGGAGCAGGAAATGGCAACCCACTCCAGGATTCTTGCCTAGAGAATTCTATTGACAGAGGAGCCTAGCAGGCTGCAGTCCACAGGGTCGCAAGGAGTCGGACATGACTGAGGGATTAACACTTCCACTTTCACATTAGCCAGGACACTGCATCATGCATAGTGCCATCCACGGACCATGGTTTCCAGTGATTCTCTCAAAGGTCATTACTGTGTTTCATTGAGGAGCATCACAAATACATCTTACTGACAAAGACATTTTCGTACTGCAAGGAAATGTAAATGATAATTCATTGTCTGGTCATATTAAACCTATTGTTTAGAATTTTATAGTTTAAACATAGAAGAATGCATCTTCTATACCAATGTTCCCTTGATCTCTTTTGGCTGCCATCATTGTGTTTCTAGAATGTGATCTCTTTTGATGCTGACCTTGCCCCTGCTTTTTACATATCACCACCAGTAGGGAGGACAGGCAAGGATGTTCATGGGCAGATAGAGAAGAGCAGTCTCATTTGTGCAAGGACTGTCCATCTTTCATCCTGCACGGCTTGATACCAGCCTGGGAAAGCACGACATTGCATCCACTGGAGACAAGAGAGGACATAAATCAGAAAGGTCCATTGACATTACGGAACAACCGCCAGATGCATCCTCTTGGCTAGGGTGATTGGCTCAGAGCAGGACATGTGTCTCAAAACAGACCAGTGGGTCTTCCCTGAGATACTTCTGCTGCAATAACCAATTTGGTATTCGGTTTTTGAGATTATAAGTTGTAAGGACAGAAAAAGTGGAGCTACTTGAAGCAATCTTTCCCAGCTGGTTTTAGTAAGAGCGATTGAGGTCTAGGAAGAAAAACCAATGGCGAGCCATGCAAAGGCCAGAGATGAGAGCCCAATAAGTTCAGTTACTTGAACTCATAAATACCCTTGGCACTTTTTTTTTTTCTGATTTCTGGTTTAAAATGGGTCTCTGCACAGATCTAGAGAACAGACTTGTAGACCCAGCAGGGGAAGGACAGGGTGGGATGAACTGAGAAAGTAACACTGACATATATATACTTATGTGTAAAATAGATAACTGGTGGGAAGCTGGTATATAACACAGGGAGCCCAGCCTGGTGCTCTGTGATGACTTAGAGGGAGATAGGGTGGGAGGGAGGCTCAAGAGGGAGGGGATATCTGTGTATGTATTTATGATTGATTTATTTATTTATGATTAATCAATCATATTTATGATTGATTCATGATGTTGTATGGCAGAAACCAGTACAACATTGTAAAGCAATTATCCTCCAATTAAAAACAATATGAAATAAAGTAAACAGCAAAAATTAATAAATTAATAAAATAAAATGTATCTCTGCCACTTGCAACCAGAAGATTCTTAACTCATATATTGAAAGAGACAGAGAAAGAGAAAATGTGTGTGTGCGTGTGAGAGAGATCCTAGCAGAAATTAAGAATGATTGAGAGTTGGATTTCTATGAAATTGGTAGTTAAGTGTTTATTTGTTTTGTTTTTATAGATGAAGAAGTGTAGATAAATAAACAGCGATCCTCCCAATATCACACAGATAGAAAGCAACAAATCCAGGACTTGATATGTTTTGTTCCTAAGCCCATATTCAATATGAATTCAAAGGGGATAATGAGATAAGAAAAAGCCTTCAGCATTTGGATTGCCCAAACTTATCTGGCATTTGGCTTGATGGGTGGGAAAAGGGTAGAAGGAGCACAGCAAAAAGCAAAAATTCCCTTACTCAGGGATTCCTTTTTCTTTTCTGACGTTGTCCCCCTAACTTAATGCTGGGAGGCCAGATCTTACAGCATCAGGCTGTCTCATGTTTAAATGCTCTTAAATTCTAGGCTCTATGACCTTCATGGCCGAGCTTGCAGAACTTTAAATTCTTTTCTCTAATTATTTGCTCGATTATTTGTGCCTTAGGTCAACAAACATCACTGATTAGAAATGAAGAGTTCCTTGTGGAACTTGGGGATTTCTATCTTGTTTTGTTCATTCCTCCCTTTCTCCCCACTTCCTCCCTCCCGCCCCTCTGACTCTTTCCTCCCTTCCTTTCCTTCTTTCCTTCCTCCCCAAGCTGTGTACTTATTTTTTCAGCATGTGTGATCAGTTAGCCCGCTGTGTCTGCAGTGGGAGCATGGTGAGCACCATCCTCCTTTGTTCTGTCCACTGAGTTATTGAAGCACCATAGATCATCTGCACCCCCAGCTTCCAGCAGGTCCTTAGTTCACTCGGACTGCCTTCATTCAGACTTTAAGGAAACCTGAATCTTGGGGATTCCAGGTGTGGTATCAGGAGTGAGTTTGGAGAAGTGAGGCTGCAGGGCTTCGGATGGCCAGGGATAGATTGTGGTCTGGAGATGGCGAGCGTGGTCCTACTTCTATTCCCAGAGGCATCACATCTATCAGATAAAGCCTTTCTGTTACAGGAGCCCTAATTAATGCAGGCACTGATTTGTTCTTTCCTACTGAGTACTTCAGATGAATGATTACTGGGTGCCACTGGTGTTATCTCTCATGTATCTTTAATAACAAGAACAATGGCTACAATTTCCAGTAGCCTTGCTGTGTTCGGGAGCCCTGGGCCAAGGCCTTCACATTCGTTATTCCATGTAACCCATGTGCCACCTGATGAGGCCGCTCTCAGGCTTGATTTCCCTCACCGCCTAGAGGAAGGAACTTAGGCTCAAAGAGTTTCAGTGAATTTCTCAAGGTCGCACTGCTAGAAAGAGGTAAGGCGGGTTTCACACCAAGGCTTGTTTGATTTCCTAGCACTTAACCACTTGCCATCATGCTGTTATGTTTTAATGTTAAGGGGAAGTGAGAAATGTAATAATAGAACTGGGGCAAGGTTGCAGTAAAAATGAGATAGCACTGTCGCATCACTCTTATAGCTACCCTCTCTCAGTGAGTCAGTCCCCTTATATCCCAGAGGGGCTCAAGTACTGATGAGGCTGAATGAGTGAGGAAGGTATCTTGGGAAGGCATCTGACTCCTGATTCCAGAGTTGGTCCAGCCAAGTAGGGGATTCCTCAAGGTCATGTCATGGAGGGAAGGGGGAGAGGGGAAGGGCTGGGAACCCCTGCTGGTCTAGAGAGCTAGACACTTGTCAGCTCTGTGACCTTTGGGAAGCTTCTTAACCTCTCTGGGCTTGCCTCTGTTTTGTACCACGGGGAGGCTAGGCTCTGTGTGTTGCTGGTTCAGGCAGCCTAGGATGCAATGACTTTCAGAGAGGCGAAGAGCGGGACTTCCCTGGTGGTTCAGTGATTAGAACTCTGTGCTTCCTCTGCAGGGGGCACAGGTTCCATCCCTGGTTGGCGAACTCAGATCCCACAAGCTGCACAAATTGGTCAAGAAGAAAAAAAAAAAAAGGCAAAGAGAGAGAGAGAGGCAAAGAGAGACAGCTGTCCTAGATGACACAGGCTAGGAAAGTGTCTGAGCATGCCAGCCCCACCTGGGTGCTTGCCCTCTAATGCTGTGTCAGTTCTTGGCTGCCTTGTCACCCTAGGGTTCCTCTTTGCTGAGAGCCATCAGCTGTCTGCTGGGTCCAGTGCTTTGCTCTAGCAGGGTGGTGAGGGGCTCAGGCTCACGTTTTGACACCCTCGTTTACGCTCTGTGCCTCAGTTTCCCCCTCTGCCAAATGGGAGTCATTCTGATGCTTTCCTTGTGGGTTTGTCTGAAGACTAAAGGAAACATTCATGTGAAATGCTCAGCCTTCTTCTTCTCCTGGTGCCAGGCACATGGATCTACTGCTTCAAGGTTAACTCTACCTAGGAACAGTTACACTTAAGTCAGCAAACATTTGCCTCCCTGGAGCTAGCCCCATAGGTTGGTGCTGGGGGAATGCAGAGACACGGCCATGGTCTGTTATCCCAGAGTGGCCAGTTATGCTCGCCAGAAATAGAGGTTAATGTGGAATTTGGGGTATGAGGTGTCTGCTGGGGATCAACGCCTTTGAAAGGGAGGAGCTGAAAATAAGACGGTACACAGGAAGAACTGGGCATGTGCTGCAGGCCTGAGAACACTTTGGGCAGCCCAGCAGGGAACGCTGGTATGAGGTTGTTTTAAAGGGTGTCCCACGCTGTACACCTTCCTATCCCTGCTTTATCCACTGGCCAGAGGCAGGCCACCCAGAAAGACCGTGACCCTGGGAGAGACAGCTCAGGCACACAGTAGGGCTGACCCACTGGAGACTGTGCGGGCTGGAAAACATGTCCACCCTTGGAGGGGGATCTGAGCAATATGATGGGATATTGACCATGCTTAAGGAGTTTATAAACAGCAGAGGGCATGAGGAGATGACAGGTGGGCCAGGGAGAGGTTCCCGGAGCCTGGCTGAGCCAATGACAGCCTGGCTAGGGGAGAACTTGGGTTCTTGTACAGACTCAGAGGTCAAGTAGACCCGTGTCCTGTGCCTACGGAGGGAAGTGAAGCCCAAGGTCAGAACCCTGGGGGAACAAGGGGGCGCTGGGAGAAGAAAAAGCCAGGCTGAGCAGACCTCATGTCCTAACCTCTGAGCCACGGATGGGTGTCAGGGGAGAGAGGGAGAGAGCATTTCTTTTGTTTGTGAGACATTGTTGTTGTTTAGTCGCTAAGTTGTGTCCTACTCTTTTGTGACCCCATATTAATGGGAGGAAAATTCAGAAATTTTTAGGTGTAATCTAGGTTGTGTCTCCCAGGAGGAAACCATACAAGTGATTTAGTAAGGAAGCACTTCCAGGGATGACCTGCAAGGGAGAAGGGGAAGCAGGAAAAAGAAAAGAGAAGGGAAGGAAGCAAGCAGGGGGTGCAGTCAGGCAAGTCCCCACCTGGCTTGTGCCATAGGCCTCCCAGTCTAAGGGAGCCAGGTTCCCACGCTTCTGCCCTCATCAGCCCATGACCAAGAGCCACCAAGGGAGTAGGCCAACCCCCAGGCATGTCCAGTTACCTGCGCAGTTGTGCAGAGGGGCTCCCTTCTCGTAGGCTGAGGGTGGTCCTCCTGAAGCACAGTGTAGGTGCTGGGTGTTAGAAGGAAAAGCACAGTAAGAGGCAGTGAGCAGACAGGGAGCCCACACAAAGGGTCTAAAGGGATTCAAGGGGATGTGGGCGGGACGCCACGCTGGCTGCTGTCACAAGGAGCACTGTCTAGAGAAACAACAGCAGCTGATCCTCGCCCTCCTCCCGCCATCTGCTGCTTCGAGGAACCGAGTCTGGAATCCTGGGCCAGTGTCCATTTTGCTATTTCATCTGAGCTTCACCCTTTTCCATAGAAACTGGGGAGCCAGAAAGAACATTTCTTGATGCTGAGCACCTAACAGGCTGCAGGGAGACCGACGCTCTGGTTCAGGGGGAGGCATCCATCTCCTCCTGCTGAGGGCTCTCAGTTTCAACTCATTATCAAGCGCGCTGCCGTGGCTTCAGAGCTGGCCATGACTGCCTGGGGCCCTGGGCAGCCCTCTCTAGGCAACCGCTTGTCAGCAGTCAGAGCCTGGCCCCCACCCACTGGCTGATGCTTCTAGCCCATTAGAACTTGCTGGAAGACTCAGGAAACAGAGGACTCAGGTACGACCCAACCACACAGGAGTCCTGTTGGCCTGGACTACACTGAGCTCTGATCCGAAGTGAGTGAAGCCAGGCCCCTGGGTTGGGGTGGGGGGGAGGGGAAGGGTGCCACCTCCTTCCTAGGCAAAGAAATAACAATGAGAGCCCCATGAATACAAAGCCGCCTTCTCAGACCCTCCCACTTTTTCAGGCCTGCACTGTGAGTTCTGACAAGGCACAGGGCCAGGGCCCCTGAGATGTTAACTCCTGAAACAAAGGTCTGGATCCCGCTCCAGCCTCCTCTGACTGCTTTCTGTACTGCGGGGTTCACGTCTAAGCCAGATCAGTTGTTCAGTATTTTGGTTATATGCCCTCCTGGTCCCAGTTCGGCAAGGCCCCTGACCACTTCACTCCTAGAGAGAGAGGGAAGCGGGACTGGCTTTGTCCTCAACATCTAAGCAGCAAAAAAGAAAAGAAGAGGCAGCCAGGAGTCAGGTGTCTTCCCCAAAGCCCCACCACCATTGCACTGCTCTATCCCCCTTCCTATGGGAAAGCAGTGCCCTGTGAGCTCACCGATGCCCAGCTCAGGGGCCACCTTGCCTCCCCATCCCACGTGGGGGCCAGCCTGGAGCCAAGTTGTCAAGGTGGCGCCTTCCCCCACCTTCACCGTGTGGACCATGCCGACATTTCTCAACACCTCCCACTCCCTCCCACTCTCCGGTTTTTCTTAGGTTTGGCATCCTTCCAATCCCACAGGAATTCAGCTGATAAATGAATTCATACTCAAAGGTTATTGACTTAATTTGTCACCCCCATCCAGGAGCTATTTGCGCTGAAAAGCGATCCATGAGGGAGAGGGCGATGTTTACCTGCGAAGCACGCCTTTCTAAGGGGGATGGGGAAAGTCAGGCAGTGTGGCCTTCGGGCAGCCCCCTTCAGATCACCACCAAGGTGATCCTTTCTCTTGGCAAATTCCAGCCACAGGGACTTCCCCGTTTCGGGTGTGCACTGGGATGGCCTGGGGGGCTTGAGACTGACCCGACTACAGATTCCTGGACCTCAGAGATGTGATTAAGTAGGTGTGCAGGGGGCCCAGACATCTACATTTTAACCTGCTCATCACTTTCTGATGCAAATTGTCCATGGACCAAATACTTGGGGATTAGTTTCTTCGGGCCGCCCTAGCAAAGTACCATAGACTGAGTGGCTTAAACAACAGAAATCTCTTTCCGTGCAGCTCTTGGAGGTTAGAAGTCCAAGACCAAGGTGTCATTGGTTTCTCCTGAGACCTCTCTCTAGCTTGCAGATGGCTACCTTCTCACTGTGTCCTCACATGGGGTTCGCTCTGTCCAAGCACACTCCTGGGGTCTCTGTGTGTCCCAGTTCCTCTTATATGGACACTAGTCAGATGGGATGAAGGCCCACCTTAAGGGCCTTATATTGACTTAGTCATCTATGTAGCGGCTCTGGGCTCTGAATGTAGTCACGTTTCTAAAGTCCTGGGGGTTAGAGCTTCAGTAGATTAACTGCATGGGGAGAAGGGGATGTAATCCAGCCCATAAAGGGCATGCAGAAATAACAAAAATAAAAAGGCGTTTATGAAGGGTCAGCGGAAGTCAAGTTGTCCATTCTTTCCAGAAACTGCTAGAGAGAAAATCCTCCCAGGTTGAAAGAGATGGTGCAGGAAGCACTAGGGAGCGGCCAGTGAAGGGGAGGCTGCTGGGCCTTGTACAGCGCCCTCTGATGGCACTGCTGGCCTCTGTTTAGGCAACCACCTTGGCTCACCCTCTAAAGTGCCTTTCCTGCTGTTCTTCTTCCTTGGTTTTGAAACAGCCTTTCTTCCAGGAGCTTCTTGGGAGAGAACAGCATTTGGCGCTGGTATCAGCGCTGCTGCCTGAGGCAGCCCTCGCCTCCACCTTCGAGGATGTTTCTTCCCCCAGAAGGAAGCCAAGGACCCTTCACCCTTCCCATTCATCATCACCACGGGCAATCTCATTACAGCCTTGTCTTAAAAGAGGTCCTCATTTACAATGGAGACTTCTTCCTTATGAAAATGTAACATCTTGAACTATGTTTTTATGGCCCCCTTTTTGAAAAATAAAAAAGGAAATTAATTAATTTCCTTGTACACGGGAAAGACTCATGAGGTCTTGCTTGGTTTTCGTGGAAAGGATGCTCTCTCCCTCTCTCTCTCTCTCTCTTTCTCTCTCGCTGCCTCCCGCTGTGTGACAGTGAAATGCTAAAATGATTTTGGCAGGAGAATATTCTCAAAGGCTGTTTTTATTTCAGCGGCAGAAGAGTATCTCACAACGCAGGCTGCACCTCTGCCCTGTGGGGCTGTTTCTAATTGCACGAGGTGAGCTGCAGAAATCCTTCCCCCAGCCGGGCGGGGAGAAAGCGGCCAGGAACCTAAGAAAGATAATCGTGTCTGCCACACTCAGCGCTCACCACTTAAAGGAATTAACTTGTTGGAATAAAATATTTTTATGGGTTCAGAAAACTATGCTTTAGAATAATGAGGCTGACCCCTTCCTCACGCACTGCAATCACTGGGGTTTGTTTCTTCTCTCTGTAATCACAACATGCGATCTTCCTCTTTGCTCACACCTCTGTAGGCAAGACTGGCTGCGAATACTTTAGATTATCACCTTCTCATTTTCAGTGTGAAATAATTGCCCAAGGATGGAAACTGACAAACAAGAAGGTAGATTTCGGAAAGCAGCCCGCTTGTTATTTAGGCTAGCCTAAGCAGATGGAGACAGGTGCGTTCTGTCTCATCAACTTCTCCCAACCTCACACTCATCCCTTCAGAAAATGAATTGTGCTTTCGAAGACCTGGATTGATGTAAAATTTTGAAGTCAGTGGGGATGCTGATATGTTTAATTAAAAACCTATACTATCCAGCAGCATAAAGGTACGAGGTTCCAGGGTGAGGAAGGGTAAACCCCAAGGGATTCATTCTTAGTGCCACTTATTACTGGCTGTGTGGCCTTGGACAAATAACCTAACCTCTCTGGGCCTCAGTGTTCGAATGTATAAGAACGACACAATGATAATGATACTTTATGAGATGGTGAGGGCTGAAACAATGATCAGCATATAGGAAACTGATATCAGCTATTCTTACTTATGCTTTTGGAAAAGAAAGAAAGGATGCCTTTTTTTCCTCTCCATCAAACGTATCTGTTAAGCACTGTGCTTGGGTATAAGGAAAAGTAATCAAGTAAAAGTAATCCCTGTCCCCAAGGAGCTCATAATTCATGCATGTGCCTGATATGTAAACAAGTTACTGTAATATGCAACAAAAATTTTAATAAGTGCTGAGCGAGGGTAATAGCAATATCGAATGGGGGCCATAAGAGGAGAAACACTGAATGGGAGGAGAAGGTGGAAGGATGAAGGAGGTGCCATTTAAGCTGGACCTTGGCAGGATAAAAGATCTCTGAAAGCAGAAAACAAAAGAAAGATGTTCCAGACTGTGGGAGTGCCAGGAACACAGGCAAGGTAGAAGTCCATAGCACATTTAGAGAAAGGCAAGAATCCTGTGATGTTGAAAGGAAGGAATGGAGGGGACCTGGGGCTGGAAGGGTAGTTAGAGGCTCCCTCCCACCCCAGTCCTGCAACAACCTGGCATCCTGATTTTTATTTCCAGGAGAAAGAAGTGGAGATGATATGAAGTAGTAAGCGTTCCTCATTTTTTTTTTTTCCTGAATGAGTTCGAGAAAAAAAAAATTTGAATAATGAGCAAAGTCCTAGAGTTACCAACTCTCATTTAGTAGAAAGAGCCCCCGATTCTGTCCATACAGGTCATTTATTACACCCGGAGAAATCTTTGTAGTCACTACAAAAGTGCAGCTACCTCTAGGGTACGATGCAGCCGCTATTTAACTGTCACGTAACATGACAATCCAGTGTCCTATTAGAGCGAAAATTTAATTGTGAAGACGGGTACCATATTTAACTGCAATCCTGGGGGGAATTTAGGTTGACAGGCTGTAATTACCCAAACTGGAATGTGGCCAGGACACACCTACTCTTTGCCAAAAGAGCTACGGGGGTTTCAACCAAGGCAGGCAGGCCGGCAGAAGCTGCGGGTTTTGGAGGGTGGGGAATCGGCTCTTGCGGCCCCACAGCGCCCCCTAACAGAGCTCCGGGCCAGCGCAGGCGCCGCGGGGAGCCGGCGCCTTAGGCCCCTACAGCCCCTCCCTGCCTCCACCTGGCTCCAGGGCATCGTGCATTATCAGAAACTTCCAATTTCAGGTTGCGAGGCTGTGGGTTCTGCAGGCAGGTTTTTGCTGTGTCTTATCTATGTCTGTCTGTCTGTTTGGCCCTCTCTGTATGTCTCTCCCCGCGTCCTGCTCCTGCTGTTTCTCTCTTATCATTGATGGAAGTGCTTGTCCTGATAAAATAATTACCCACCAGAGCACAGTGGTTCTGATCACCAGCTGCTGTTTCTACATGGAGATCAATTAGAAGCATGTTTTCACTGGGGAAGTGGGCTGGTAGGGCCCGTTTACTAAAAATCCCATTAGGATTCTTACTGTGAAATGCGTTATACTTTGGTCTTCCAATTCAGTTGCTACCACAACAGCAAAAAGAAAAATTGGACCAAGATAAGGTGGAAATGTGGCTTGCTGATGTCATTGAAGGGTTAAAAGGGAGAAAGTTCTGGGCTGTGAGCAGCAGTGTGAATAAATGTGGTCTTAATTTAAGGTTATGGATTTTTTAAAAAGCCTTGCTTTTTGTCTTCAGAAGTCTTTGCATTCGTATCAGTTAAAAAATAATTTAGACAGAAAATAAATGTTGGAGCAAACTCAAATTATTATGTGCATTTTAAATAAACCTTTGTTTTCTGCGGCAGACATAGCATATGAACAATAACATTAATAATGATCACGATAATTTGTCAACCGATGATCTTTTCCCTCAAACCTTCCAGGCTCTTGGTTCCCAGCTTGGTTTTTTAACTTAGCTGATTCTTCCTCTTGAGAGGAGCTGATAATAACAACCCTTACTCCCTCTGCAGGGTAGAAGAGCCCCAAAGCCCAGGGTTTAGTCCAAATTCCAGAGTTCACTTTCACCCTAATAAGCTGTGTGACCTTAAGCAAGTTGCTTAACATCTCTGAAAGTGAAAGTTGCTCAGTTGTGTCCGACTCTTTGGGACTCCATGGACTGCATAGTCCATGGAATTCTCTAGGCCAGAATACTGGAGTGGGTAGCATTTCCCTTCTCCAGGGGATCTTCCCAACCCAGGGATCAAACCCAGGTCTCCCGCATTGCAGACGGATCTTTACCAGCTGAGCCACAAGGGAAGCCCCAAACGTCTCTGGCCAGCTGTTAAAGGACAGAATGGTCTTGCAAGGGGATGAATGGAGCTGAAATGTGAAAAATGAACAGCAGTGTGGTAGTATCACCTGGGAAGATACTTTTCCTTATTTTTAAGACAAAAGTTTTGAAAAAGCAAAAGCAACTTCAACAAGCACAGTTATTAGATGGCACACTGGAGAAAGTTAGATTAAGACAACTTTTTTTAAGGCTAATGGATATTTTCTGTTTAGTTTCTAAGGACATGCACACACGTGTACACAAGTAGGTATACTTTCATCATAGGGAAATTCACTGAAAATAGTCACTTTTTTGCTTCCCTGGAAAGAGATTTTAATTGCTCTACAAAGGCAACAACAGCAGCACTGAGGTATTAGTTTCTATTTAATTTTTCTCAGAGTATAAAACTGTCCAGATATGACCAACTGAAGAATATGTAAGGTTGAACCATATGAAATTGCCATTTCTGTAGATCAAAAAGAGTTGAATGTAAGAAATTTCGTATGGTTCAAACTAAAAATGTATATATGTATATGGTATGTGTATGTATGTATATATATGTGTGTATATATATATATATGCCTTTTTATATATAATAAGATACAGTTGAGAGAACTGTGATTCTTCTTATTTCTCTAGGGAATATTTTCTCAGTGGAAGATTGGTACATCCTTCATATTCTTATCCTCATATTAAGATGACATAAGACTTACTAACAGAAGACACTTTAGCATCCCAGGTTACATTTCTAAACATGGGGGCAGGCCCTGATTTGGTCCTGTAAGAATGGAATGAGAAGTCAATATGTGGAAAGATCACTTAGAGGCACCAGCAGGGCTGGCTTCTAGCAAAGGGAAAGCATGCCCTGTTCACCTGTTCACCTGATGGCAGTTATCCCAGTGGAGTTGGACCCAGCGGGACTCCTTTGCACAGCTTCACTCAGAGGATGGAGATCATAATATATGTCCCTGGGGAGAGATGCTTTTTAGCACAGTTTATTGGCAATTATTTTTTATTAGAGATTTTAAAAATTAAAAATACAAGTATTATACCCAGGAATAATTTCAGGAGCAGTTAATGTAACAGAATGTTCTAGGATATTTTCAAAAGAAAAAAAATGGGGCTGCTGGGGGTAGGGAAATTTCCATGAATAAAGTGAGTACATTCCAAAGTGAGTAATGATATAATTCCAGAAAGGAACAATCCAATTTTACTTCCTTATTTTTATTTATATACTTATGTCTTTATTTGTGGTTTTTTCCACCTCTGTAGAACAGCCAAGAATAACCAGACCAAGTGCTCCTAAAACATATTGTTTTAGTGGAGATAACTATAAATTTTCATTGTGAAAAGTCAAGAAATTATGGGAAAGTATAAAAGAAGAAAGTAATCTCACCCTTCAAGAAGTATGATTTTAGAGCACTTTCACTAAGATGTTTTTCTACATGCACACACTTTTTAAAATGCCTGAAAAAAAAACAATTCTACACCCCCAGTCTCCAGCTTTCTTTGTTTCCTTTAGTGACATCTAGATGTCATGGATGCCTTTCCATATCTGTAGATATTAAGCTACTGATGTTTTTAAAGGATTGTATACTTAACCAATCAGCCACTGATACACATTTAGATAGCTTCCAGTTTTGCTACTATAAAACTCACTGAGGTAACCAGTCTTATCGTACACATCTTGTTGTACTTGTTTGATTTATTCCTTAGGATTCATTCATAGAGGTGAAATCCATGAGTAGAAAGACAATGTTTTTGTTATTCATTGCCAAATTACTCTCCAGAAAGGCTATGCCTATTTACAATCTCATTAGTGGCAAAAGTAAATACCCATTCCCCCTCACTTGGCCTGAAGATGATCTGTATGTTTTATCTTTGCCAATCTGATAAATGAATAATTATATTCTATTGTTTAGCTTCACTGGTAATCAAAGTGATGCCATATAAAACAGCATATCTTTACATATATGGTCAACTTGTATTTCTTCTCTTTTGTATTACCTGCTTAGGCCTTTGGCCCATTTTTCTGTTTGGGTATTCCTCACTTTCTTATTGATTCTAAGAGTACTTTACATATTAAGGATCTTCTTCTTTCAATTGCTGTCTGTGTAAAACGTTTTGCCCAGGTTTTCATTTGTCCTCTAATTGTATATGGCATTTTATATTTTTTGCAATGCCAAAGTTTCAACATTTTAATGTGTTAAAGCAATTAATATTTTTCTTAGAATTTTAGTCTTCAGGATCACTCTAGAAAGCCAGCATATTCACCTGCATTTTATTTTTCCAGTCATACTGAGATACACTACAGTGATAGCTCTCTTTTCCCTCCAAGTCATGTTTCTCATTAATTTCCAAAGGTTCTGGAATGAAGGCATGAGGGACTTTGCCTACCAGAGCAGAGAAAACATGACTATTAATAGTAATACTTGACATTTCTATTTTCAATGTGCTATAGGATGACTAATTAGTCCCCCTTTCAACTTAGACCCAAGGATCACCCTGGCTGCCATTCATTCACACTGCAGGGAAAGCTGTGACATTCCACTTGGTGGCTTACATTCTAACTGCATGCCTGTCCGTATGTGCTCAGTCATGTCCGACTCTCTGCGACCCCATGGGCTGCTGCCCACCGGGCTCCTCTGTCCACGGGATTTCCCAGCTCAAGAATACCTACCTGGCCAGGGCTGAAATACAAGCTCCGCATCTGTGCTTAAATTAAAGTGAGGCAATTTCTTCCACAGAGGCTGGCAGAGTCCCAGGATGCCCTCAGATAGTGGGGATGAGTTCTCTGGATGAAACCCCATAGGCTGTCTCTTCCTGCTCCCTGCCCAAGGGAAATCATATTGGCCTGGCCAAAAAGCTCATTCGGTTTCCCCATCTTCCAGAAAAACCCAAACAAACTTTTCGGCCAACCCAATATGATCTCTAAGATGGTTTGCAACCTGGAGTTTTCTGACTTTAACTTGGACCTCAGACGGGATTGTACTACTTGTTAATTCACTGCTAAAATTTGACTATCAGGATACCTATGGCAAGAGTCAGGGAGGATGAAGAAAAAAGGAGGAAATGAGTAAACAGAAAATGCCAGCTAATTTGGTGAAGGGTGGGCTCCCAAGCTCCCCCCACCCACCCAGGAAACTCATTCCTACCACAAAAGTCGAACTGCATGCTGGGGCTGAGTAAACCACGCTGTTTTGCAGCTGCCGTGGAGTCGGACGTGGCCTGTTGTGTGGATTGTGTGGACAGGACAAGGCAGCACGGAGGAGAGGCTTGCAGGGGAGTGGCCTCTTTGCTGAGATCTGATAGATGCACCAGAGTTGGTCAGGAAAGGGCAAAGCTTTGCAGGCAGGAAGAAATGCAGGCAACATGCAATCTTTTGGGAAGAGTGGAATGGGAGGGACGCGGGAGAGCCAGATTCAGCAAAGATAAAGGCTGATAGCAGTGCTTTTCCTGTTATCTTTGGAGAAGGACTAGGCTTTTTCCCCTCCAGTGTGTCACAGATGATATTTTTGTAATAAGATGCAATAAAAATGGATTAACACAACATTAGCAGACATTCAAAATACAAACTTTATTATTAGATTCAGCAGACAAAAATCATTCTGTCAAATTGCTATAAAAGTTTTGATTATTCTTAGTTGCTATCCTTATTGCATATTGGCAGCAGTTTGCCTACTGATATGGGTCCGCAAAATGTGCTTTTTGAGCAGCACTGAGCAAGAGCTTTCTGGGAAGGTGATGGGATCAGCAGTGTCAAGTGATGCCAAGGTGGTAAGTAAAAGGAGGTTTGGTACAATGTCCTTCGAATGTTCCAACAAACATGCTGTGTTATGCTAACTTGCTTCAGTTGTGTCTGACTCTGTGTGACCCTATGGACTGTAGCCCACCAGGCTCCTCTGTCCATGGGATTCTTCAGGCAAGAATACCAGCATGGGTTGCCATGCCCTCCTCCAGGGGATCTTCCCAGCCCAGGGATTGAACCCAAGGCTCTTACATCCCCTGCACTGGCAGGCAGGTTCTTTACCACTAGTGCCACCTGGGAAGACAGTAGCAACAAATACATAGTTGCAAAGAGCGCTTTCCCTGCAGTGGTTGAGACAGAAGGCAGAAGACTCCAGCAGCATTCACAGCAACTAAAACCTGTGGACGTGAAGATGAACTAAACTGGAAATGCTTAGGCTTTATATTGATAAATATCAGCCTTTTAAAAAGGTATCTATTTGGCTGCGTCAGATCTTAGTTTTGGCACTTAGGATCAGTTGCTCCTCGAATGTGGGATCTTAACTCCCTAGTCAGGATTGAACCCAAGTATCCTGCATTGCAAGGCAGATTCTTAACCACTTGACCACCAGGGAAGTCCTGACATCAGCCTTGTTTACACAGAACAGTTAACCCCCCCCAAAATTCTATGTTGTGACAAGGAATAAGGACAGATAGTAACTGGATAAAGTCTATTGTATAGTAGAAAATGTATTAGTTTGAGTCTGGGAAACTAGACTATCAGTGGAGCCAGGCAGTCATAAGCTGTGTGACCTTGGATAAGTCATTCACTCCATTCTGGTCTTCAGTTGCCTTCTCTGCCAGATGAGGGGATCATACAAGATGAACCTGTCCCCCAATGTGAGCAACCAGAATCTGTGCTAAGACCCTCTACATTCTCAGTGTCGGTGTGGAAACCACTTCTGGGTCCAGCTGGGAAGGAGAAGAAAAAATCCGAAGGCATCCTGACCTGCTCTGAGCTTTGAGAAAGCCCAAAGCGAAGGTGGTGGGGGAGAGGGCGTGGGGAGTGAAGTCATGATTCTGATGCCAGCTGGGCAGGAGTCGAGGAGACTCAGCAGTGGGGCGCTTTTTCCTTTTCTGCCCAGACCCCTCTGAAGTGTCAGGGGTGCTGGCTAGATCACTGGTCCTCATCTTTGTCCTTTCTGTAGCTCAGAAATCAACCTGTCGTCCTGTCTTTACAGTCCCTGATATCACAGCGTCCAAATTCAGCAAATCATGAAGTGTCCTGCAGGTCTTTCTCACATCCATTATGTATTATCTTTGAACATCACTTCTAGCTTTATAGACCTTACTCGAACTGTCTCCTGCATTTCCTTCTGGGCAGAATTAACAGAGGCACTGTGTGGTCACAGACACACATGCGTGCGCACACGCACACGGGCTTTGTTCAGTCAGAGCAGAAGAAAGCAGTTCAGTGGGCCCAGGTAAACAATGAATTGCCACGTGCTCCCTGCAGAGTGGCTTCCTGACAATGGACAGGGTTGAACGCAGGGGCTCTTTTCCGTGGGTCTTCTCATAGCTGAATGTCGCTCCCTGCCATTAAGTGAAACTGGAACAAGCCATTTGGGTGACTGCAACCACATCTGGCTGAAGTGCCCAGCTGTTGCTCTTTCCTCCCTCCGCTTTTCAGTCCCCGTGATGGGGGCTCATTATGGCTGCGATGCTTGCTGATGACATTAATGCACTGCTTCTCCAACGCACGTGCCATCTGCTCCCATAAGCCCCGTGGGGTAAGTGGTAGGTAATTGTTTCCCATCGGTAGTCCATTTTCTCAGATAAAGGATGCGAGATTCAAAAATAAACATCCACTCTGAGCCATTGCCGTGAGGCCAGTGTGGATCCGGGGGCAGCCACCCCATCTACTACGAGTAGTGGGTGAGGCTGCTTTCCTCGTAATTTGAGTCGAAGGGCAATTTGATTCATTAACAGTGGCTCTGGGAGACGAAGAGGTTCAGGGAGAGAGCAGAGGCAAAAAAAAAAACCTGAGAGTTCTTATAAAGCAGTAAGGTCAGTGGAAGAGAGAAGGGGAAAGATGGAGAGAAAAATTGGTGATTCATCAGCGAAGGGTTACTAGTGGATGGAAATGGAAGATAAGAGCCCACATAGTTTCAGCGGTGGGAACTGGGCCTGGGCACCACGACCTCAGCTTCTCAGCTGTAGTTAGCTGGGGCTTCGGCTCTCTCAGCAAGGACCAAGGTTCCAGAATGGAACTGAAGACATGGCATGTCAGGCAGCGCCAGGCGTGGCTCAGAAAATGGGCAGAGAGCGAAAGATGGGGTGATGCCAAAGAGGAATCAAAAGGCCAGCTTACGGCAATGATGTTGGGGGAGAAATGAAATTTAGCCGCATCTTCACAGACTCCCAGGGTGATTGATAGGGTTTGCTTTTTTTTTTCTTAAGGAAATTGCATGCTGTGGTTCACTTTTAACCTGTTTTCCTTTAAGAACTGCCACACAGCATCCTCGGTTTGACTTTCACCTCCCCTCAAAGCTCATCCCCACATACATCAGTCACTTATTCAACAAATATTTATTGCGGTCCTGCCGGATGCCAGGCGCTATTCTCGCTGGGGGTTCGTCATGGGCCTCTGGAGCTGGGCAAGCCCAGGTTTGCCATTTGCCGCTGCAAATCTGTAACCCCTCCAAACTCAGGCTTTTGGATCTCTCCAGTGGGGTAATTGTACTGATTTCCTGTGATTGTTATGAGAAACAAGTGAGACTTTATGTGTGGCTCAGGCCAGAGGCAGAAAAGGCCCTCAATAAACATGGGGGCTAGGAAGACAACCACCCCTCCTTTCCCGCACTGGACCCATCTCTTCGCATCCTTTCATCATCCCCGCGGTCCTCTCACATATCCTCCACTTAGCTGAAGTCTGGTGCTCCTGTCCGCTCAGGCCCCTCCTGTGCCCCTACTTCCAGGAACTCCCCCATCCCTCTGCAGGGCAGAGGAAGGGCAGAGCTCCCCTCCCAGGGGCAGCTGAGGTAGTCTGGAGGGGTCACCTTCCAGTAGCCTTCCTGCTTACCCAGTGCTCCTGAGTTAGGAGAAGGATTCCCTAACGCCAGGCTTCTTCCAATCGCAGTCAGTCTCGCTAATTGATTCATGTTATTTTATTTTCTGTACTGGTGGTTAGGGCCTCAAGCAATTTTATGCAAATTAATGAACCTTATGCAAATGAGGGCATCCCTAGACTAATTGCACACAAAATGGAAGCTTTGTGGGCACCTCCCCCATTCAAGTGTGCCCTGACTCCTTCTCATCCTTTAAATTACTCCCAAACTCCCCCATCTCTGCAAGCCCCCAAGATCAACCGCCTCCCCTTCCACCAGCCTCCCTACCTGAGGCTCCTTGGCGGCCATTTTGGAATATTCAAGGTATGGCATCAGCCCTGTTTGCAAGGGCTGGTGGCTGCCTGGTGTCCCAGGAAACCATAGCCTTGGGGGATACCCTTCCCTTCTAGCTCCAGGGATCCCTGTTGCCAATCTTAGGCCCATTTTTGGTCCCAGCAGATTGACAACTAATCTCAGGAAGGTGTTGTCTTAAGTGAGGTTTCCTAGAAGCAAGCAGAGCCGGAGCTAGGAATTGAGGTGTGAGTGGAGAAGTCTGTGAGGAAGCACGGGAAGGAGGATGGGGCAGGGGAAAGCTGAAAGGACTTGAGTTCAGGTAAGTCTTCATTCAGCCCGATTCCTTGGGAAGCTCTGGAATTGCTCACCCTGAGGCAACTACTTGGGTTTGTACCCACTTCCAGGCCCTGCTTAGAGAGACACTGGCTGTCAGTAGCCCCAGGCCCAGGGGGCAGAGATGATTATCTCCCAGACATTTGGAGGGCAAGGGGGCATCCATGTGAGAAGGAGTCAGTTAACACACAGCACTTGGGGGATGGGTGTTCCAGTTCAGGCTGGGCACCAATGTGCATCTCTTCCAAGCACTCCATGAAATGCTAGGTCATGACCACTGAGATCAAGGCCTTTCCATTTCTTTCTTTCTTTGGTTAACCTAATTTAATTTTAACATCCCTTCAAAGCAGGCACTTAAATCATCCCCTTTTTATAAATGTGATAGCTAGTGTTCAGGGCAAGTTGCCACCTGCTTCCAAGGTCATATGCCCAGCAAACCTCCCTGACAGAAGAGGGATTTGAACTTGGACTCATTGACTTTCCCGGGGGGAGGGGGGCAGGGGGCATAGGGCTTTTGCATCCAGCTCCTCAGACGTCCAAGGTCAAGGGTGTGCCACATCAGAGCTCATGCACACCTGGCTTTTCTCAAGAGTCCTCTTTCCCTGTGGCTCCTTTTTACAAAATCCCTCATGGAAATGTGTGTAGGGGAGTGTTGGGGTGCTGGGGTGATAGCAGACAAGAAGCAAAGCCCAAGATTTCCCATCCTTTCCCCCTTCCATCCTGCCCCTTCCTCTCCTCCTAGATCCCATGGTCCCGTTTGCCCTTCCCCTCCTGCTCCCTCCCTTCTCCTCTTGGACCACTTTCCCCACCTTCACTTCCTCCTCCTTCCTCTCCCCTCTCCCCATTTCCACCGCCATCCTTCCCCTTTCTCTCCACCATCTTCCTATTACGATTCTTCCTTAAGATGCCTTCACCCCCTCAACTGCTCCCTGACTCCCAGAGGGCTGCCACCCACTCCCCAGCCCTTTCCCCTAGATGAGCCAAAGCCTGTCTCTCTGAGCCCAGGGCTCCGGGCGTGCTCAGCACTGTACCGGAGAAGGCAGCATCTCAGCTTCCCACCCATGCCCCCACTCCTGCCGGGGCAGGGGAACAGGAAGGGCCACCCTGGGCTGCCCTGAGTCCCAGGACAGCGCTTGCTTGCTCGGCTTGCTTGGCTCGCTGAGCACGCAGGGGCTTTAGAGCTGCCAGGACAGACTTGGAGGCGGTACCTGGATCCGCCTCGGCGTGGCAGTCTAGCTCGAGAGAGGGCGCAGGCCTGGAGCTGAGTGAAAGCGCGGCTGGAGGAGATCAGTGGATCGTGACTCGGGGAGCAGCCTGCTGCCAGGCAGCACCCGCGCCGCCCTCCCCCCGGGAGAATGGCCTAGGGACGAGCGCGCTGCAGATCCACGTGGCTGCAAGAAGCTAAGTGATGAGGGGCTCCGCGCCTGGGCCCCACACTCCCTGCCCTTTGCATCAGCAGGAAAGCCCGAGTTGACCCGCCCTCTTCCTGAAAAGTGTTCCCAACGCTGGGCAACTGGCCAAGGAATGTAATCATTAAAGCCAGTAGCCAGTATTGCAAGAGCGCTTACCACGGATCTGGCATGGCGCTAAGTCCTCCCATTTTCCAGAGAAGGAAACCGGAAGCACACTGAAATTAAATCACACAGCTGGTAAGTCGTAGAGGCAGAATTCAAACACAGGAGGTCTGCCTCCAGAATCCGGATCCTTAACCACCACACTGACAGCCTCCCTGTGCTCAATCCGGACACTCCAGAGGTTCAGAGAAAGGATGAGAGAATGATCTGGAAACATTTTGTCAAGATAGCAGCCAGAGAGGCAATCCCATTTCTCTTGGGCGGGTGGCCACAAACCTGGGGTTTCTCTCTACCCTTTCGCTGCATGGATGGGCTGCATGCCCATGACTTCCTGTGTCCCTGGTCCTGCTGGCGGCTCTGGCTAAACGTCAAGCCACCAGGGCCTTAAATACTGTGTATTTCTTCTCTCCTTGGAGCTCTTCCTGGGGTCCGCCCACACCACTGCCTTAACCTTGTACCCCGCCCTCCCCCAGTGCGCATCCCTGTGGGCGACAGTGTAACCTACAACCCCTGCCACTCTTCCCACCATCACCCAGGTGACTGAATATCTAGAAAGAGTCAGCAGGGGCCCGGCTCTGCTGTAAAGGTGATATGCTCTGCAGCATATCACCATGTGTCCTACGTTGTCCCCTGTGAATGGAGCCCAGAACTGACACCTTCCAAGATCCCTTCTCATTCAGGCGGTGTGAAAACAGCAGCCATTTGTCAAGGCCCCCGTCCGTTCCAGGCTCCTTAGAAACATTATTGCTCTTCCTCCCAGCACCTCCAAAAGACAAGTGTCATTATCCTCTTTTCTCTACCACTTTAGAGGGAAGAAAGCTGAGACTTGGAAAGGTTGAGTGACCTCCTGATTCCCGTGTGTGCTCAGTCATTCAGTCATGTCTGACTCTTCGCGACCCCACGGACGGTCGCCTGCCAGGCTCCTCTGTCCATGGGATTTTTAAGGCAAGAATACTGAAGTGGGGTCCCATTTCCTCCTCCAGGAGATCTTCCTGACCCAGGGACTGAACCCGAGACTCCTGCATCTCCTGCATTGGCAGGTGGGTTCTTTACTGCTGAGCCACCTGGGAAGCCTCCTCCTGACTCCCAAACCTCTCCTTTCCCCACATCGTGTCTCCCTAATGATATCAGAGAAGAGCTCTGAGGTCAGCTTCCAGGCTCCTCCTGCCTTTCTTGCTCCTTCTCCTTCCTTTCGTCTTCTAATTTTCTAAAAGTGAAATTTCTACCTGCCCTTGGTTGGGAGGCAGGAGAAGACAGGGGACCCTTCCTTCTGCCCAAAGAAGGAGCAGTTGGAATGGTCCCTTTCCCTTCCCTCCATCAGCACTCCGCTCCTGACAGTTACCCAGGTGTGACAGCACGCAGATATAAAGCTGGAGGTATGTCAGGGTCGAGGGCACCACCAGACCATGTGTGCGTGTGTGTGCACTGGAGGGCGTGCCTGGAGCAGATGTGCACCTGCACGCCCAGCAGTATCTGTAACAGGGAGCAGAGTAGATTTGAACAGATCAGGAAGGAATTTTTCCTGCCGGCTCATTCGACACTTTGTTCTCACGGTGATGCAGGTGGCTGAAAGCTGGAGCCGGAGAGCTGGGAGGCTGAGGGCTGTGTGCACCCCAGCTTCATGAGACCCATCTTCCAGCTGCCCACAGAGCTGAGACGCAAGGCTCTGGGTCGCCTTTGCAATGGAAGCGTATTTTGTTTGCTTGGAGTGTCCAAAGGGGACAAAGCTGGAAAGGAACTCTGGGTTCTGGAAAACTCCTGGCACTTCTGGGTAGTGGGAGGGAAAAGAAAGAATCCTGAAGAAGATCAGACTTCCCCAGCCCTCTGCCAGGGCAGACACCTTTGACTTCTGGGACTTCAGGGGTGGGGAAGTGTGCTCAGAGGACTGCAGTGGTAGTTTAAGCTTTGCAGGAAGACCTTGGCTGGAACCTCCCAGCTGATGCTGAAGCTGACCCTCCAATACTTTGGCCATCTGATGTGAAGAGCCAACTCACTGCAAAAGACCCTGATGCTGGGAAAGATTGAAGGCAGGAGGAGAAGGGGGTGACAGAGGATGAGATGGTTGGATGGTATCACCGATTCAATGGACATGAGTTTGAGCAAGCTCCAGGAGATAGTAAAGGACAGGGGAGCCTGGTGTGCTGCAGTTCTTGGGGTCACAAAGAGTCAGACACGACTGAGCAACTGAACTGAACTCCCAGCCAGTTGCCTCAGCATGAAACTAAGGCAGAAAGGAGAAGCAGGAGGGGCCAGTTGTCCTGTCCTAAGAGGACCCAGATTGCATAAGTACTTGTGCCAAATGCCTGGGGAAACCTCTCTGTGTGGTCCAGTGCCCCACCCCCACATTCCTGTCCCTGCCAGACGGTCTGGACCTCGGTGCATTCTCATTACCAGGGCTGTCATCTGCAATGCAGGCAAGGGCAAGTGCCTCCTCTCCTGCTGGTGTGCTGAGACATTAGGTCCAGGGGCACATCAATCTCTTTCAAAGCACGGTTTCATGCTAAGAACAGACAGCTTCTGTTAGGGAACCCCACAAATGCAAAGTCTTGGGTATCGTAGACACAGCTTCCAGAAGATAGACTGAGGCCTAATCCCAGCAGATGCGTGTCTCCATCCCTTCACGGTCACTCAGCTTTGGCACACACACCGGAGTTATTAGGGGAAGTACAATGACAAGGCCACCGAGTGGCCTCTGCACGTCTCATGGCCAGGAAGAGAGGAAAGCTGGGGACATCGATGTTTCAGATTACTGATCACTCCCTGGGAGTTGGAGCGACCCCCGAGCTTCCCACACACAGGGACAGGCAGAATTTCTGGAAACTAGAGTGGTTCCCCAGTCTGTGTCCCGATCTGACCTGGGTGGACCAGCTTTGCTGGAAGGAAAGCTTTTGCAGCCCTTACTCAGAGTTTTCTTTCAGCCAGTGCCTCCCCATCCTCATTCACAGGAAAGACGAGGGATGAAGTCTTAAAGAAAAGTGCTCCCTGCCTCCATCCTCCTCTCTGACCCAAGACAGTGTCCCTCCTAGAAGGCTGAGTCAGCCTGGCCAGGGCCCGCCTCCTGCAGGCCCCTGCTGACTCCGGCTTCTGAGTGGATTTGTAATGAAATTCAAATGAGATCGAGGTTATCCCGGGTGAATGAGGCTGCTCCTCATCCCTCCTTTCTCTGGAGGGGGCTGCAGACTGTAGATGTTAACCTCCTTCAAGAACTGTTTTTGAAAGTGGAGTTAGACTGGATGGAGAGGATACAGGTCAGAGTAGGAGGGGGAAAGGCCCTTGTGGTCCATCCTAGCCCCGTGGTTGCAATTCCAGAGCCAGAAAGAAAAGGAACAGGTCACTTCCACCCCTCATCAGAACACCTGTGTGCCCTTGAGATCTTCAGGAGGCTTCTGGAGTGAGCTTGCCACTGCTGTGCATGCAGGCATCGCTGCATGCAAACCCCAGGCCCATTCCAGTCATCAGCTTGAGAACTGAACTCAGCACAGTGGGAAGGGCATAGGCTTCATTGCCTCTGCTGGCTGAGACTGCTGTTTTAATTTTCAGCTGTGTGTTTTCTTTTACCACCTGAAGCAGTAGCCCATCTCTGTGTTCTCCCTACACAGACAGGATGCAGTCTGCTGACCCCAGGAGCATCCACTGAGAACCACACTGAAAGGAAGTGAAAGTGTTAGTTGCTCAGTTGTGTCCAACTCTTTGTGACCCCATGCACTGTAGCCCAGCAGGCTCCTCTGTCCATGGGATTCTCCAGGCAAGAATACTAGAGCAGGTTTCCATTCCCTTCTCCAGGGGATCTTCCCGACTTAGGGACTGAACCCGGGTCTCCTTCATTGTAGGCAGACTCTTTACCATCTGAGTCACCAGGGAAGCTGAGAACCACACTGGCCAGGACTAAAAGCCTAGGGCTTTCTGCCCTGGAGTCGGCCCCACTTCCTGAGACCGTGGGGCAGGCCCAGCTTGGCCAGGCAGCGCTGTGGAAGTCTGGTCTCCAGCCTGCGGGATTCCAGCAAGGTGCCATTTCCATATTCTCTGGCAATAACTAATTAGCGATTATAAAGCTCTTTGAAATATGAAGTGTTGCATGATAATATCTGTAATGAGCCTGATTCTTTCCCTCTTGCATGCGAGGCAGGCGAGGTGGGGGGGAGTAGGTTTTACACCATTAAGGGGAGTTGGGCTGCCAGGCAGCTTCTTTCCCGAGGGGCACCAGAGTCCTGGTCTAATCAAGTGGTCCTGGGGAGGAGGCCTGGCAGTGCAGCCCACTGGCAAAGCAGCACTTTGATCCCCACCGTCCTCCAGTCTTCTAACCAACCCCATCAGCTGCTAACACACTTCAGACTTACCCTCCCCTGGGTAGGAGGAAGAAGGGGCAGTGAGGATGATGGATGGAAAGGGGAGAAGAGAAAGGTGGAGTTAGGGTGAGGAGAATGAGTTGGGCTCGTGGTCTCCTTAATGTGATTTAGAAT
This sequence comes from Budorcas taxicolor, assembly GCF_023091745.1. NCBI lineage: Eukaryota > Metazoa > Chordata > Mammalia > Artiodactyla > Bovidae > Budorcas > Budorcas taxicolor. Next base: position 104,598,899 of record NC_068935.1, on the reverse strand, counting down.
TTCATATTAATATATCACCTCAGAAAAAAATTAATGAGAAATGTGAAGAAAATAGGATAATGAATATGATAATATATGGGGAATGCTTTGGGCTTCTTGGAACAAAGGTGCAAGGAATTATTGCTATGATTTTCTCACGGTGCATATATATTTTTATTAAACTCTAAAAAAAAAATGCCAGTAGATTCACTTCTTTGCAAGGTATTAACACCCCGCAGAGGAGTCGTTCTTCAATTAGTTGCCTGAGCCTCAGCCCACCTCTTGACTGTTTTCCTGTCACTCTTCTGGAGACTTCCAGCTTAAGGGACGCAGAGTGTAGATTAGAACAGTCAGTGGCTTTCCCTGGAGCGTCTGGCGCGCACGTGCCTGGAGAGATGGTTTCCTGAGAAGGTGGGGCTCAGGAGGGCTGGAAGTAGGATGGAGGGGAATTGAATGCAAAACAGAAATAGCAGTCAGGGTTCTAGATGGATGAAAACTTGGGGAAAGGGCAACTTCCTTGTGTCCAGTCTCCTGGCCGCCCTGCCCAAGGGTCTACTCAGGCCAGACCTCTTTTTAAAGATTCAGACATCATTAAATGTCAGTTCTCAGTTGGAAGGGAATTTTGTGGGGCTACCTTACTAACTGACCACAGAGACTAGAATGAAGATGAAAGTGAAAAAAGTGAAAGTTTTAGTCACTCAGTCATGTCTGACTCTTTGCAACCCCATGGACAATAGCCAGCCAGGCTCCTCTGTCCATGGAATTCTCCAGGCAAGAATATTGGAATGGGCTGCCATTTTCCTCCAGGGCATCTTCCTGACCCAGGAATTGAACCTGGGTCTCCTGCATGGGTCTCCTGCATTGCAGGCAGATTCTTTACCATCTGGGCCACCAGGGAAACTCAAAGACAAAGATGAGACCTTCACAATTGCTATTTCTCACTTCCCTATACCAGTGGTTCTCACCACACAGTCCCTAGACAGCAGCCTCAGCATCACCTGGAATGAATCAGAAATGCACATCCCAGGGCCCCCCCCCCCCCCACCAGACCCAGTGCATCGGAAATTCTGGGTGTGAGGCCCAACAGTCTGTGTTTTAACAAGTCCTTTCACACACTCAAGTTGGAGAACCCAGACTTAGGAATGAGTAAGCTCCAGAAGTTGCAGATTGTTCTGCTTCAAGAAAAAAAAAAAAATTGGGGGGTGGACTGCCCTTGGTAAAAATGCATTAACTATGTGCAAAAGCTAAATAGGTAATGGGAAGGTCTGGAGACTGAATGTCACAAGTCAGATGTCCCAGAAAGCTGACTCTGAGATGGAGTTTAGCAAGTGGAATGGCTACTAGGGAACACCCTTGACATCTGTACCTTTGGTGAGGGCCAGGGGGAGGAAGCGGGAGAAGGCAGAGGAGAGTTTGAGTTGTGATGTAGGCCTGGAGACACCCTTGGTGGTCCCACAAGGAGCTCTGGAGTTTGAATGGCCCATCAGTGATACAATGAGTTGAGGCAAGATGACTAGACCTTTACACCCCATGTCAAGTGATCAGTGGGTGTGGGTTGCTCTGGGAGAGGCATGCTCTTGGTCCTATGGGTTCCACCAGTCACTAGCTGGGTGACCTTGACCAAATTTCTCTCTGCCTCTCTGAGTGTGTTTCTTAGTAGGAATTGCTAAGTATTAGATAAAACTGTTCAGAAAGGACCTAGGAAATTTTAAATACTTTCTTTCACTCAATGAATGTTGAGGGCCAACTATACGTCAGACTAGGAATGCCCTCCTCCCTGGCCTTATAGAATTGACAGTCTCATGGGGGTGATCAGAAGTCCACAAACACAAATATTTGACTGCAAACTGTGGTGTTACCACACTTCGGAACAGAACAGGCTGTCAAATAAGATACAAAAGGATCTATTTTAAATGGAGAGTTGGGGCTGGGGTCTCTCCAGTTGCTATATAAAGTGGAAGAATGAAGGATGAGAAGTTTTCTGGGGGTGGTGGGGGATGTAAAGGCATTTGGCACAAAAAGAGCAGCAGGTGCAAAGGGCCTGAGGTAGGCAGGGGCTTGGCTTATTAAGGAGCCAGGGTGAGGATAGAAGGAACTGGATGCAGAGCCCTGAGGGCTGTGCTTAGGAGTCTGGGCTTTCTGCCTGGTGGAGTGGGAAGCCATCAGGATGGTTTAAGTAGGGGAGTGCTAATGACAATGACTGCTCTGGCTGCTAAGTGGAGAGCAGATTGCAGAAGACAGTGTAAGAACACTTAGGGATGACGGCTCTGTCCTGCCGAGATGATGGTGGCTGGGACTGTGTAATGTCATGGAGGTGGAGAGCTGTGGGCAGGTTCCAAACATCCTGGAGGGGGCGCTGATGGGACTTGGTGGTGGTTGTAAAGTGATGGGTGAAGGAGAGGAAGAAGCCAGCTCCGGGTCCTTGATTTTTGACTGCAGCAGCTGAGCGGAGTCTAAATGTCTGTTGAATTGAATCGAGGAGGAGGGTTTGAGACAACTCAGGGGCTGTTGCAATACAAGCAGCAGAGAATTCGGATGGCTAACTGAAAGGAGCCTACTACACACAGTGAGAAGGAAAAGAACAAGGAGGAGGAAAAGGAGAAGGAAGAAAAGCAGATGATGAAGCAAGCCATCAACAACTAATAGTCACTGAGCACTTGCCATGGGCCATGTGCTATTCTAAGCACTATCCTATCTTACTATCCTTGACAGCTGTTCAATGAAGCTTATAAATTTATCATCCTCATTTTACATATGAGGAAAGGAGGACCAGAGAGGTTATGCAACTTGCCTGAGGTCACACAGCCAGCAAGTGGTGCTGTCAGCTTTTGAACCAGGCAACTCGGTTTCTGCAGCCTGAGCTTCAACACCCTGTACCTTTGTGGCCCTCACAGTAGTAGCTGCTGTTAAACATGCATCCACGTGGACTCCCTGAGCTGTCTCACATACCTTGTCAATACTTCTTCCACAACCCCCATTTCACTACTGGGAAACCTGCAGGCGCAAAGGTTCGATAACTTGCTCGAGGTCACTCGGCTTGAAAAGGGCTGAACCAGGGTTCAAACTAAAGTCAGTCTGACTTCAAAGGCCCAGTTGAAACCATGATACTGCACCTTTTACCCAGAGACATTCAGGTGATCTGCAAGAGGAAGGAGACAAAATAAGTTTGTTATATTTCATTCTAATGGCCAGCTTTCCTGCCTGTGATAGTACAGAGACACGCTGGCTGTCTTCCCCCTTCCTGTTCCTTGATAGGCTCTCAGAATCTTCTTGGAACTAAAGTCTTCACCCTTCGTCCATCTATCCATCTGTCAATGCATCTAGCCAGCTTACCTTGACACACAACCATGTGCTTAGTTCTGTTCTAGGTCCCATGGTGCATCCAAAATGAATGTAACCCAGTGTCCCTGACCTCAGGAATTTTACCATCTAGTTGGAGAAGAGGAAGAACCATTCATGTAGCTCTCTTTGGTATCCCAAGCACCTTCCCCTGTTTGTACCGTTGATTCTTCTAATGTTTAGCACAAGCCCTTCACAGCTGAGGAGACTGAACTCTGCCAAGCTGTGCTCTAGTTCTTGGCCCACAGGAATGGTAAAATTGTACATGCTGGTGAGCCACTAAGTGTGTGGAAACTTCTGAATGGCCAAACAATGTATCCCATCGCACATCCCCCCTACAACTGTGACTTTGACATTCCTCCCACCAAGAGGCGGAGTCCGATTCCCCTCACCTTGAGTCCAGATGAGCTTAGGACTCCTTTGATGATAAAGGACTGTGAACACCACACTGATTTTTCAAGACTGGGCCATAAAAGGTGATGTAGCATCCACCTTGTCGCTGGATCCCTTGCACTTGGAGCCCTGAGCTGCCATGTAAGAAGTCTGACTACGCTGAGGTCGCCATCTTGACAGACAGCCCAGGCTCTACGTGTGAGGGAACAAAGCTTCCAGTGGCCCCAGCCTGCAGCCCCTGGATCACTACCAGCCCTCTCTTCTTTCCAACTGAAATTCTAGATATCATGGAGCAGAGACAAGCCATCCCCACTGTGCCCTAACCAAATTCCTGACCCACTGAATCCATGAAGGTAATAAAATGGTGGTTGTTTTACTTGATTAACTTTGGGAGAAGTTTGTTACACAGTAATAGTGATCAGCTGTGGCTTTTCCAGTAGTTATGTACAGATGTGAGAGTTGGACCATAAAAAAGGCTAAGCGCCAAAGCCGAAGAATTGATGCTTTAGAATTGTGGTGCTGGAGAAGACTCTTGGACCATAAAAAAGGCTAAGCGCCAAAGCCGAAGAATTGATGCTTTAGAATTGTGGTGCTGGAGAAGACTCTTGGACCATAAAAAAGGCTAAGCGCCAAAGCCAAAGAATTGATGCTTTAGAATTGTGGTGCTGGAGAAGACTCTTGACCCTTGGACAGCAAGATCAAACCAGGCAATCCTAAAGGAAATCAACCCTAAAAATTCATTGGAAGGACTGATGCTGAAGCTGATGCTCCAATACTTTGGCTACCTGATGCAAAGAGCTGACTCATTAGAAAAGACCCTGATGCTGGGAAAGATTGAAGGCAGGAGGAGAAGGGGATGACAGAGGATGAGCTGGTTGGATGGCATCACTGATTCGATGGACATGAGTTTAAACAAACTCTGGGAGACAGTGAAGGACAGGGAAGCCTGGAGTGCTGCAGTCCATGGGGTTGCAAAGATTCAGACATGACTTAGTGATTAAACAGCAATAACAACAAACACTGATCAGAAAACAGGTCAAACCCAGGATCTGATAGCTTATAGTGAATGATGTCAGATTCGAGATCTCCAAAGAAGATTTAGCTTGGACCAGGCTTGACCACTCAGAGCTTTTGTGTGGCAGAAGTTTTATTACAGTGAAAAAGGGCAAAGAAAGCTTCTGAGATAGACATCAGAAGGGAACAGATAATGCCCCCCTTGCTGGTCTTATCAAGGCCTTATATAATTTTACCAGACCCACTCCCACAACATAGATCTTAAATTAACAAGATTAGAACTAACAATAGAGAGGTCTTACCAGAGCCACTCCCACAACATGTGTCTTAAGATAACAAGATGAGTCAGAAGGTTCTTGTTAAGAAGGAGAAACACGTCCTTGAGCAAGACACATTGTTGTTATATAATCATTAGTGACTGTGTGGATCACAATAAACTGTGGAAAATTCTAAAAGAGATGGGCATACCAGACCACCTGACCTGCCTCTTGAGAAACCTGTATGCAGGTCAGGAAGCAACAGTTAGAACTGGATATGGAATAACAGACTGGTATCAAATAGGAAAAGGAGTACGTCAAGGCTATATATTGTCACCCTGCTTATTTAACTTCTATGCAGAGTACATTGTGAGAAACGCTGGACTGGAAGAAACACAAGCTGGAATCAAGATTGCTGGGAGAAATATCAGTAACCTCAGATATGCAGATGACACCACCCTTATGGCAGAAAGTGAAGAGGAACTAAAAAGCCTCTTGATGAAAGTGAAAAAGGAGAGTGAAAAAGTTGGCTTAAAGCTCAACATTCAGAAAACAAAGAGCATGGCATCCAGTCCCATCATTTCATGGCAAATAGATGGGGAAACACTGGATACAGTGTCAGACTTTATTTTTGGGGGCTCCAAAATCACTGCAGATGGTGACTGCAGCCATGAAATTAAAAGATGCTTACTCCTTGGAAGAAAAGTTATGACCAACCTAGATAGCATATTCAAAAGCAGAGACATTACTTTGCCGACTAAGGTCCGTCGAGTCAAGGCTATGCTTTTTCCTGTGGTCGTGTATGGATGTGAGAGTTGGACTGTGGAGAAGGCTGAGCGCTGAAGAATTGATGCTTTTGAACTGTGGTGTTGGAGAAGACTCTTGAGAGTCCCTTGGACTGCAAGGAGATCCAACCAGTCCATTCTGAAGGAGATCAGTCCTGGGATTTCTTTGGAAGGAATGATACTAAAGCTGAAACTCCAGTACTTTGGCCACCTCATGCGAAGAGTTGACTCACTGGAAAAGACCCTGATGCTGGGAGGGATTGGGGGCAGGAGGAGAAGGGGATGACAGAGGATGAGATGGCTGGATGGCATCACTGACTCGATGGACGTGAGTCTGAGTGAACTCCAGGAGTTGGTGATGGACAGGGAGGCCTGGCGTGCTGGGATTCATGGGGTCGCAAAGACTCGGACACGACTAAGAGGCTGAACTGAACTGACAGAGCTTAAGGAAAAACATACCCTTGAGCAAGATGAGTTATTTTGCTGTGTGATCATTCAGTTCAGTTTAGTGGCTCACTCTTTGTGACCCTGTGAACCGCAACATGCCAGGCCTCCCTGTCCATCACCAACTCCTGGAGTCCACCCAAACCCATGTCCATTGAGTCTGTGATGCCATCCAACCATCTCATCCTCTGTCATCCCCTTCTCCTCCTGCCCTCAATCTTTCCCAGCATCAGGGTTTTTTCAAATGAGTCAGCTCTTTGCATCATGTGGCCAAAGTATTGGAGTTTCAGCTTCAACATCAGTCCTTCCAATGAACACCCAGGACTGATCTCCTTTAGGATGGACTGATTGGATCTCCTTGCAGTCCAAGGGACTGTCAAGAGTCTTCTCCAACACCACAGTTCAAAAGCATCAATTCTGCACTCAGCTTTCTTTACAGTCCAACTCTCACATCCATACATGACCACTGGTCATAGCCTTGACTAGACATACCTTTGTTGTCAAAGTAACATCTCTGCTTTTCAATATGCTATCTAGGTTGGTCATAACTTTCCTTCCAAGGAGTAAGCATCTTTTAATTTCATGGCTGCAATCACCATCTGCACTGATTTTGGAGCCCCAAAAAAAACAAAGGCTGACACTGTTTCCATTGTTTCCCCATCTATTTGCCATGAAGTGATGGGACCAGATGCCATGATCTTAGTTTTCTGAATGTTGAGCTTTAAACCAACTTTTTCACTCTCCTTTTTCACTTTCATCAAGAGGCTTTTTAGTTCCTCTTCACTTTCTGCCATAAGGGTGGTGTCATCTGCATATCTGAGGTTACTGATATTTCTCCCAGCAATCTTGATTCCAGCTTGTGCTTCTTCCAGCCCAGCGTTTCTCATGATGTACCCTACATATAAGTTAAATAAGCAGAGTAACAATATACAGCCTTGACGTACTCCTTTTCCTATTTGGAACCAGTCTGTTGTTCCATGTCCAGTTCTAACTGTTGCTTCCTGACCTGCTTATAGGTTTCTGAAGAGGCAAGTCAGGTGGTCTGGTATGCCCATCTCTTTCAGAATTTTCCACAGTTTATTGTGATCCACACAGTCCAAAGATTTGACATAGTCAATAAAACAGAAATAGATGTTTTTCTGGAACTCTCTTGCTTTTTTGATGATCCATCGGATGTTGGTAATTTGATCTCTGATTCCTCTGCCTTTTCTAAAACCAGCTTGAACATCTGGAGGTTCACAGTTCACGTGTTGCTGAAGGCTGTCTTGGAGAATTTTGAGCATTACTTGACTAGCGTGTGAGATGAGTGCAATTGTGTGGTAGTTTGAGCATTCTTTAATCATTAGCTCTGGGCTTTAAGAAAGTTAGTCTTAAACATTGTTGGCAGTACAACTCAGAGGTTAAGAAAAAAGGTCTTATGCAACTAAGACAAAGCAATGTAGAAAAGAAAACAACAACCATTTATCCTTTTCTCCTCCTTGAGAACCCCAGACCACTTCTTCTCTGAGGGCCCTGGACTCCTTATCAACCTACCTAAGAATTAGCTCTCTCAGATCCATGGGGTGGGAAAGGAAGCTCTGCCTACTCCGATGGGAAATACTACAAATTCACATGGCGAAGGACGCACATGTATAATTTTCTAATAGCAACAGCCTGAAGGATGGGGAGCCATAACATGATCTATCAGACAGCCACAATCCAGTTATGTTAAGGATTCAGCTGAGACCCAGAGAAGGTTTGTGCTTTGTCCATAATCACACAGCATCAGCATCAGCATCAGGGCTTCAGAGCCAGCCTAGGTGGGCATCTAGGACTATTCGTGTGTGTGTGTTTGCCACACCCAGAGCTGGGCTGGCTGAGTAAACTTGACCTGAGAATAACCTTTCCAGTGAAAGAAGAACCTAGTGAATGTAGACCCTGAAGGATTTCCTTAGCTTTTAAAAGCCCCAGGCTGGTACCTGTTGTAAATGGTTGTGCAATATCGATATTTATTGGATTTTGCACTCTGTGAGTCTGTTTTGTGGCTGCACACCCATGCTGGGTCACCTTTTTTTTTTTTTAAAGATTATAAATGTAACATGCAAAAATCATATTTGTTACACTTATACATATTTATATTATACATTTGCAGGATATAGAGGCACTCAGAGTATATATTATTTATAAGCATTGCTGCATCTCAGGTTTGTTAGAAAGGCTCAGAATAAAAGTGTGTTTGTGAAGTGCTCCAGGGTCCTCTGGGATGAGGGCAGCTATGTAAGTGTAAGTCATTATCATTAAACTAAACTGCCTCCCTCCGATTACTGACAGCACCGAAGAGGTTCTCCCGCCTCCCCGGCCCCTGCGCAAGGCCTGGTAATGCTAGGGTAATATAAAGATAATATTACTGTAATAAGTGCTTTGCAGCATTTATGCCTTTATTAGCAGCAGCCATATTGTAAGGAAGGGAGAGGCTCTCAAAAGTTCACCAGAGGGTTGGTGGGGAAGGCAGAACACTCAGAAAGGCAAACAGAATTCTGGGTCCAAGCTAAGTGCAGGGCTGTGTAGCAGGAGGTAAAATTGTCCCTCCTCATCTCCACCCACAGAGCCAATTTTCAACTTCAGTTGATCCTCAAATATGCTGTTGAGTCCAGCTGAGTCGGGTATTAGGTGGTTGTAATTGATACAGGGGCTTCTGGAATTCTAGCACTAGGGACACCCTAGTGCATTTTAAGTGGTCTCCAAACTGAAGGGAGGCCCCAAATTGACGGCAGAAACCCTCAGTTTGATTGGGGTATAAGGGAGAGGGCCACAAAGCCATGGACTTCCCCAAATGAAATGAATCTCCACAGCTGGATGGTTCCATTGGTTGCCCCCACGTAACCTATGATAGAGCCTAAAAATGAGAAGCAGCTTCTGAATAGTTCTTATATTTTACAAAAGGCCCCTTTTCCTCTTAGAGTTGCACATAGGTTACACTTGCTACAGATTGCATAGATTTTCTGGCCATAGACTTGTGATGGGGAGAAGCGTGTTATTTATCTGATCTTGTGTCTCAGGGTGTTGGGAAATCTCAGCATTACATCCACCATTTCATTTGACCTTTATAACATCTCTGTGAAGCCAGCCTTAGCCACCATCCCCATTTTATAGATGTGGAAACTGAGGCACAGAAGGATTGAGTGAGTGGACTGAGAAGATATGTCAGGAAGAGTCAGAACTGAGATTCATTCAGCCCTTTTGTCCTGAGGTCAGCAACCCATTCCTTCAGGCTGTCTTGTCAAGGGAGGGTTTGTACAGCCAAAGGGGACCCACTTTCCACAATGTTGCTTTGGAAGGCAGGGGGCCAATGTACTGGTTATCTATTGCTGTGTATCAAACCACCCCATACTTGATGGAGTAACACAGAAGCAGCCATTTTATCATTACCCCTCGAGGTTCTGGGGTGACTAGGCTCAGGGAGGTAGTATCTCTAGTTGCTGCAGTCAGATGGCTGGAGGTAGGGATATCTTGAAGGCTTCTTCTCTCAGATGTCTGCTGCTTGGGCTGGGACAACTCCGACAACTGGGGGCTGGCACAGCTGGGCTCCTGTTCTCTCTGGGTGGTCTCTCCATGTGGTCCCGCCAGCGTGCCGGCTTTAGAACAAGTGGATCTTTCACATGGCTGCTTAGGGCGCCCCAGGTGGCTGTCCTGTGAGCGAGAGCCAGGTGGAAGGTGTATGGCCCCTTTAATCATCTATCCTTGGAAATCACCCAGCATCACTTCTGGTTATTTCTGTAACTCTTTGTTAGAGGTGAGTCATGAAATCCAGCCCACATCAAAGGGGAGGGCCTGAGGCTCCACCCTGTCATGGCAGGGAGTGTGGAAGAATTTGGAGGCCACTTTTAAAACCACCACAGTTCTGTTCAGACCACGACTCCTTCCAGCTGCTTTAGGACCGCAAGCAGCATGCAGGCAGGGGTTAACTGCCCCCTCCCAACCTTGCCTCCCACCTGCCTCCCAACTGGCCAAACTGCCCTCGTCTCCGGTGTTATCTCATGAGGCCACCCTGTCACCTTCTGCTTGTGTATTGATGACCCCAAAAGGCACAGCCAAACCAGACTCCCTGGGGACACCCTACTGCCTTTTAAGCGACTCGTATCATGGTTAAGCAACCCCAGTGGCCCATCAGCAAAGTCTCTAGTAAGAGGACCTCAGCGGGAGCTGCTGGCAGGTGTGGCAACCCCTGCGACAGCCCCTGGGCCAGAGCTGCCAAAAAGGTGTGTTTGCCTTTTGCCAGAGATGCTTTAAAACCCCAGCGACTCAATTTCATTTTGAACCTGACAGATAAAAGGCCGACTTTGACTGAGAATATTAACTTTCTGGCTCCTGCCCAAGAAAGCTGAACAGATGAGGAAATAATATAAAATAAAAGGCGTCTGCAAACACTGATTGTCGGCTGCTTTCCATAAAATACGCCCACTGTGATGTGTAACACTCCCCAAGTCTTTCATTCTTGGCCCCCTCCCTCTTTTCACTCCCAGTACTGAAGGAACTGCCTTCTCTTATTTAGGGGGGGAAAAAAGAAAGAGAGGAGAGTACGTATGTGCTAAAAACAGCCCCTAGCTTCTCTCCTGGAGTCTCCGAGCAGGTGCGCCCACAGGCTAAAGCTTCCGGCTTCATGATGAGGATCGTGGGTGGTCCCTGGGCCAGCCCCACGGAACTGGCTTCAGAGGCCCAGGAAGAAGGCTGGGCCTTCAGGGCCAGTTCCTCCCCAGCAACCCACTTGCAGCTGCGTATCAGGCAACCAGGGGAACAACTTCTACCTATGCTCCAGGCAGTGCAGAGGGCCCTGGAAAGTTCTGCTACAGCCACTCTTGGACTGCCTGTGACTGGCCCCTTGAGGCTGTGGGAATAGAGGTGAGGGATGCTGAGAGCAGAGGCCTGGGGGAGTGTTCTGTATGGCCCCTCTCTGGTCCCCACCTCATGGTTTCTGTAGATGGCTGTCGTCTCCCCATGTCTTCTCATGGCCTTCCCTCTGCGCCATCTGTATCCCCACTTCTTCGTTGTATTGGATGAGGGCCCACCCTCATGACCTCATTTCATCTTAATCACTTCCATGAAGACCCTGTCTCCAAACACAGTCACTTTCTGATGTCCTGGGGGTTGGGGCTTCAACATACGAATTTGGAAGGAATATAACTGAGCCCATAACAACTCTGAAGCCTAAAAAGAAAAATGTTACAATAGGCACTGGGCCTCAGCTGTGTTTCAGAGCGGTAGTCTGGCCCAGCATGCTGCTCGGTGGACACCTCCCACTATTCATCACCCCGCTTTGGTCTTTTGCCTCTGCTGTCTGTCGGCCTTCCCTGCCTGGATCAGTGGAGGCCTGGAGCTTGCAGGCAGACAGCCAAGGGGTTACTTGCAAAGCAGAAGACTTGAGGGCATCAGCTGCCTGCTCCACCACCCTGGCTATTGCACTGTGGGCCTGGTTCGTGAGTGAAAGCCTTCTGGCTGTCTAGAAAGATCAGGTCAGTTAAGGACAGCAAGAACCGGAAGGTTAGTAGCACCCTCATGCATCTCCCATGCATGATCAGAGCAGTGGACAGAAACTGAAAATCTGCCACAGACCCTGTCTGGGAGACTAGGTACGTCACCAGAGTTCTCCACACCTATTTTTTTTTTTAATCAATAAAATGAAGTAAAGGCTTTGTGACCTGCCCATTTGTGACTTGAAACCCCATTGAGTGGGTCCAACCTACCCAAGTTGGGCTGGACTCCTGAAGCCCAGCCATCCAGTGTGTCACCTGAGGAGAGTGGCTCTACTTCCACAGACCTCAGGGGAAGAGGTCAGGCATTCCCATGAAGCCAAGTTAGTGACGCTCTGCTCACATTCCAAGCACGCATTCCCAAGTCTTGGGCATCCAAGGGCTTGAAGCACTTGTGAGACCTGAGTCAGCCTTCCAGTGAGCAGAGTGGAGGGGAAATAGAATCGTTGCAAAAGCAGTCTTCTCACAGTTTTCTTTTTTTTTTTTTTACTGCAACAGTAAGAAATTCTCATCACAACAACCCCCCAACACACACACACACACACACACACACACACACACACACACACACACACACACACCCCACAACCTATACTTTCAAATTATGTCCAAAACTAACCACTTCTCACCTTTACTGCTTCTGCTTTGGTCCAGGCCACCATCATCTGTCACCTGGATTATCTGAGCAGCCTCCTGTGTGGTCCCCCTGCTGCATCCTTCCCCACCCCCAGCTCCATCCCTATCATCCCCTTCAGTCATTTCTCAACTCAGCAGTGAGGAGTCTATTACAAGGTAAAGTCAGATTGCATCACTCCCTGGCTCCAAACCCTCTCATGGCACAGCTCCAAGGAAATTCCAGGTCCTCTCAGGGACCGACTAGGTCCCCTGCCACGTCTGTGCTCGCTTCCTCTTCTTGCCTCTGCTCTCCATGCTCCAGCCACATTGGCCCCCTCACCCCTTACACATGCCAGGGCCTTCCTATTTCCTTTTCTAAGGACCCCTTTCTCCTTTTTGTTGGCTGCTTCTGAAAAGGCTGCAGAGAATGGGAAGGGTCTCCAGCCCTCTCCTCAGGAGCCGAGGGGAGAGTTAAGAGTCTCTTCAGTACAGAGCTCTCCATGCTCACCTCTGCCCTGTCCACAGAATGTGTAAAAGAACCAGTGCCTGCTCCTTGCAACTTCATTAAAAATCAGTTGGCCATGCTGCTGTGAGTCTATTTCTAGACACTCCATTCTGTTTCATTGATCTCTGTGTCTATCCTTTGCCAATAACACACTGTCTTGATTATTATAGCTATCGAGTGAGTCTGAAAACGGAGAATGATCATACTTGATATCTTTATTCTTTTTCAAATTTGTTTTAGCTCTTCTAGTTCATTGGTCTTTCTGTATAAGTGTTAGAATCAGCTTGTTTGTACAAAGAGTCTGCTGGGGTTTTGATTGGTGTTGCATTAAATCTGTAAATCATTTCAGTGAGAATTGGCATATTTATTATGTTGAACTTTAACAATCCATAAGCATGGTCTATCATTCTGTTTCTCCAGGTCTTTTAGATCTTCTTTGATTTCTTTTATCCCTGCTTTGTATTTTTCAGCATACAGATCCTGTACATATTTTGTTACGTTTTTGCCTATGAAGTTCATTCTTTTGACATGACTATACATTGCTTTTTAAAGTTTCACTTTACAATTGTACATTGCTAGTACATAGGATTACAGTTTATTTTTCTGTATTGACCTTATGTCTACACCTTTGCTAAATTTATTAGTTCTAGGAAGTTTTATTTTTCAGTTTCCTTAGAATTTTCTATGTAGGCAATCAGGGACAATTTACTTCTTCCTTTCTGATACATATGCTTTATTTCTTTTTCTTGCCTTATTGCACTGCTTAGTCCACTGGTTCTGAATTGGATGGGTGGCTGTGGACATCCTTGCCTTGTTCCTGATCATAGGGAGAAAGCATTCCATTTTTCATCAAGTATGATGTTAACTGTAGGGTTTTTGTAAAGATGCCTCTTTATCAAGTTGAAAAAGAGCCCTTCTATTTCTTGTTTGCTGAGAATTTTTAAAAAATCATGAATATATATTGAATTTTATCAAGTATTTATTCTACATCAATCAATAGGATCTTATGGTTTTTCTTCTTTAGACTGTCAATATTGTGAATTATGTTTGTCTGTTTTTGAATATTGTGTTTCTGAGCTAAATCCCACTTGGTTGTGCTGTGGTTTTATATATTGATGGATTCAATTTGCTAATATTTCATTGAAGATTTTTGTGTCTATGTTTATGAAAAATATTAGCATGTAGTTTTTTATTTTTCTGCTCTTTTTGTCTTTGGTATCAGAGTAATGTTAGCCACACAGAATAAATTGGAAAGTGTTCCATGCTCTGCTGTTCTCTGGAAGATATTTTATATAATTGATGTTATTTCTTTAAATGTTTGGTAGAATTTACCATCAGATCCTAGAGATTTCTTTTTTGGAAGGATTTTAATGACAACTTTAATTTCTTAACTATTTAATGGACTATTCAAATTATCTGCTTCATCTTGAGTGAGTTTTGCTAATTTGTGATTTGCAGGGGATTGGTCCATTTTATTTATCAAATTCATATCCATAGATACCCATGCTATTCCCTTATTATCCTTTTAATATCTTCAGAGTCTGTAGTGACATTCTCTCTTTCCTCCCTGTTACTGGAAATTTGTGTTTTCTCTCTTTCCCTTTTTGTCAGTCTGCTAGAGATTTATCAATTGTTTTGATCTTTTTAAAGAACTAGTTTTTGGTTTGATTGGTTTTATCTATTGCTTGTTTTCTGTTTCATTGATTTCTGATCTTTATTATTTCCTTCATTCTGCTTGATTTGGACTTAGATTATTCTTATTTTTCTAATTTCTTAAGATGGAAGCTATTGGTTATTATTTGAGAACTCTTCTTTTCTAATGTAAGCATTTAATGCTATAAATTTCCCTCAAAGCACTGCTATAGATATATCACACAAATTTCAATAAGCTGCCTTTTTATTTTCATGCAGTTCAAAATATATTTAAATTTCCCCTGATATTTCCTGTTTGATAAAAGATTATTTAGAAGTATGTTAGCTTCCCCAGTATTTGATGCTTTTTCTTTTACCTTTTTATTACTGATTTTTAGTTAAATTCCATTATGGTATAAGAGCAAACTTTGTATAATTTCAATTCTTTTAAATTTGTTAAGACACGTAGCATACTGTCTATCTTGGTGAATGTTTCATGTTCACTTGAAAATATAGCATATTCTCCTGTTATTGGATGGCATGTTCTATAAATGTCTATTAGATCCAGTTGTTTGCCATCATTGTTTATATGCTTGCTGATTGTCTATTGAGACAAGTATTACTGCTGCTGCTGCTAAGTCACTTCAGTCGTGTCCGACTCTGTGTGACCCCATAGACGGCAGCCCACCAGGCTCCCCCATCCCTGGGATTCTCCCGGCAAGAACACTGGAGTGGGTTGCCATTTCCTTCTCCAATGCATGAAAGTGAAAAGTGAAAGTGAAGTTGGTCAGTCGTGTCCGACTCTTCATGACCCCATGGACTGTATAACCCACCAGGCTCCCCCATCCCTGGGATTCTCCAGGCAAGAACACTGGAGTGGGTTGCCATTTCCTTCTCCAATGCATGAAAGTGAAAAGTGAAAGTGAAATCGCTCAGTCGTGTCCGACTGTTCATGACCCCATGGACTGTATAACCCACCAGGCTCCTCCATCCATGGGATTTTCCAGGCAAGAGTCCTGGAGTGGGGTGCCATTGCCTTCTCTGACAAGTGTTGAAAAGTTTCTAAATATAATTGTGGATTTGTCTATTTCTCTTTTCAGTTGTTTTCAGTTTTTGTTTCATGTAGTAGAAACTCTTTTGCTAGGTGCATGCACATTTAGCACTCTCGTGTCTTCTTGATGAACTGATCCTTTCACTGTTATATAATATCCCTCTTGATCCTTGGTACTTTTCTCTGCTGTGAAATCTGTCTTGTTTGATATTAATAGAGCCACTCCAGCTTTCTTTTGATTAGTGTTTGCATAGTACATCTTTTTTCTCCTTTTATTTTTAACCTACCCGTATCATTATATTTGAATGAGTTTCTTGTAGACAGTGTATGGTTGGGTCATGTTTTTCTTTTATTTATCAATTCTGACTATCTTTCTTTTAATTGGTATTTTAGACCATTTCTATTAATGTAATTATTGATATGTTTGGATTAACTGTACCGCTTTGTTATTTGGTTTTATTTGTTCCCTCTGGTTTTTGTTCTTCTGTTTGCACTTTCTTGCCTAATTCGGGGTAATTTGAACATTTTCTAAGTAAAATCTTTATTTAGAAAGCTTTCTGATTTACAGAAAAGCTGCAATGATAATACAGAGAGTTCTCCTATCCCTCACTCAGTTTCCCCTAATGTTAACAGCTTACATTACTACGATATTTGTCAAAATCAAGAAACCAAAAATTGTCACATTATTGTTAAAGTCCAGAATCTATTCGGATCTTACCAACTTTTCTGCTCATTCCATTTTTCTATTTTGAGATTCAATCCAAAATATCACATTGCATCAAGTCATAGTGTTATCTGAACTTTTTTGGTATTCAATTTTAATTTATCTATTGTGATTTTGACTATAACTAATATATTTATTTTAGTGATTGCTCTAGGTATTATAAATATAAACATAACTTTCCACCATCAATTTAGAATTAACATTTTGCCACTTTTACTGGAATGTACAAAATATACCACTGTTTAAAGTCTTTTATCTTCCCTCCTGTGTGCTATATCCATCTTATGTATTATATCAATGTATATTAAAAACCCCCAAAATAATGTTATAATTTTTGCTTTCAATGGGCAAGCACATTTTAAATATCTCAGAATAGAAGAATAATCTATTATATTTACTCAGAGGTTGACCATTTCTGTTGTTCTTCCTTTATTTTTGATAGCCCAGTTTTCTTCTGTTGTCTTTTCCTTTTGGTTTGAAGAACTTCCTTTAGCAATCTTTGAGAGTTTTGTGGGTTGCAAATCCTCTTAATTTTCTATCATCTGAGACTATCTTGATATCACCTTCATTTATTTCTGAAGTATACTTTTGCTCAATTTAGAATTCTGTTAACAGGTCTGGTGTTTTTTTCTTTTTAACACTTTAAAAATGCTGTCCCACTTCCTTTTGGCCTCTATCATTTCTGTGAGCTATCTGCAGTCATTGAAATTGTTGATTCCCTCTAGGTATTGCATTGTTTTTCTCAAGCAGCTTTCACGAGTATTTTTCATTTTTATTTTTTTACCAGTTCATAAAGTGTCTAGTCATGGATTTCTTTGGGGTTGTCCTATTTGGGGTTCAATCAGCTTCTTGAAAACATTATATCCTTTGCCAAAGTTGGGGAGATTTCAGCCATTATTTCTTCCAATATTTTTTCAGTGTCACATTCTTTCTCCTCTTTAGGTCTCTGATGACATAAATACTATACCACACAGTTCCCTGAGGCTTTATTCATTTTTTCCAGTATTTTTTTCTGTCTGTTATTCAAATTGGGTAGTTTCCATTGATCTCTCTTTACATTCACAGACTTCTTTGGCCCAGCCTCTACTATAGTCTGTTCTAAGCACAGCAGCCAGAAAGATCCATTTAAAACTGAAGTCAGAGCAGTTTCTTCCTCTGCTTGGAACCTTCTATCTCCCTTAGAGTCAAAGCCCTTACAATGTCCGTACAGAGTTCAAGTCTTACAACGACTTACAAGAACCTGCCCTCATAGTTCAGTTGGTAAAGAATCTGCCTACAATGCAGGAGACCTGGGTTTGATTCCTGTGTCAGAAAGATCCCCTGGAGAAGGAAACAGCAACCCACTCCAGTATTCTTGCCTGGAGAATCCCATGGACAGAGGAGCCTGGCAGGCTACAGTCCATGGGGTTGTAAGAGTTGGACACGACTTAGCAACTAAAGAGAGAGAGACACAGTCTGGCCCTGACTGCCTTGCTAGGTTCATCTCATAGTTCTAGCCTCCCTTGCTCATTTGATTCTGGCCACATGGGCCTCTTTGCTGTCCCTCTAATACTTCAGCATGTTTCTGCTTCCTAGCCTTTGCTTGGTTGGTCTCGCTCCCTGCGATTGTCTATCCAGATATTTATCCAGCTGACTCCATCACCCCTAAAAGTCTTTGCTTAACTGTCCTATTTTAATGAGATCTCTTATGACCAGCCTATCCAAAATTATAGCCCCACATTTGCCATTTTCTGCTTTTTCTCCTACTATATTATCTAACATAATATATAATTTATTTATTCATTATTCCTTTAGAATGTGAGCTCCATGAGTGTAGGGCTTTTTTGGGTCCTGTTTCCTCCGGTATGTTCATGGCCTGACACATAGATGTTTGATAAATATACCTTGAGAGAATGAGTTAAAATATCCCCAGGGTCTGCTTCAACCATAGCCTGTAGAAGACAGAAGTTTTAACTTCTTTTTGAGTGTTTTGAGTATGGGCATCGAAAAGTTCCCGAGTATTTACAAGAGCAGATGAACTGTCGTTGACAGTGTAGGATCCTCTAAAAGAAATCAGTGGTTTTAGACACCTGCTGTTACTGCATCCTCCTTAGAACTGAGGACCAGAAATGCCAAGAGTGTGAGGTTCTGCACAGATTGACTCCTTGCAAGGTGTGGAAACAGGTACCGAATTAGAAACCGAGAGCTTTGTGCTTGGATTGATTCACAGGTTTCAGCATTTCAACTTCCCAAGTGCTGCTGCTGCTGCTAGTTTCTGAAATATCTCACGAAGCGCCAGCATGGTGCTTGCGGGTGTGTGCACGTGCTCACACAGGCACACACGTGCTGCCCGAGCCCAGGTGCTGCTCCGACATAACCCATTCCATTCCCAATCCCAGCTGAAGTCTGGAGTGCTCAGATGACTGTTCAAAGAGGCTTCTCCCAGGATGGAATTCCCCAAGCTCCCCCAGTTCCCCAGGGAATGAGTTGTGTCTGATGGCGTCCACGGTTTCTACCCACATCTGTCGGCACAGTAATATATGGCAGCTAATAGGATTTCACTGCATCATGGTGGTTTAAACAGGCATGACAAAATTGTGATTTCAAACCTGTGTGAGTTGTAGAGACCTAGGTGATTGTGGCTTCTCCATCTTACTGGTTGGCAAGGTGAAACAGCTTGGTGATTCTTCAGGTCTGGACCTGACCGTCAACCCTTCCTTCCCTTCCACAGTGCAAGGCTGGCCTTGTACCCACCTTTGGAACCTCTCCTTTTCCACCATGGCCCTGCGCCTGCAGAAATCCTGCTCCCCAAAGCTCCCGAGTTCTGTGAAGAAAATCGTCTGCTGGGTTTGTCACATAGAATGGTTATTTGAGGTGCTTTGTTCTTGTGCGTCTATGTTAAAATCAAGTTGCAGACACCCTTGTCAGAGTAGAACCTGAAAAAAATGAGCTCCTGTTTCCTGTAATATACACCTAGGCTCACAATCGTATATATTGTTTTATGGATTCCAGAGACTCCAGAGAGCACAGGTCAAGAATACCACGTCTACTGTGTCAGCGACTTATGTTCTTAAATCACCTTTACAGATGTATAATGAACATACGAAATGCACCCATTTGAAGTGCACAGTTTGATGAGTTTTGACAAATGCTTGCATCTATGTAAACACTACCCCACTAAGATAAAGAAAATTTCCATCTCCCTAGAAAATTCCCTGTGCCCTTCTCCAGTCAAAACATCCTCCAAACGAAGGTAATCACTATTCCAACCTCCATCACCATAGATGAGTTTTGCCTGTTGTAGAACTTTATGTGAATAATGGAATCACATTTTGTGTTTGTGTTCTTTTGTACCTGACTCCTTTCACTCACTGTGTTTTTGAGATTCATCCATGTTATTGCATGCATCTATAGTTTCTCCCTTTTTATTGCTGAAAAATATAGATATACCACAAATGGTTTATCTATTCATTGGTTTATGAACGTTTGGGTTATTACCAGGTCTGGGGTATTGCAAATGAAGCTGCTCTGAGCGTTCATGGACAAGTCTTTGAATGTATAATGTTTTTTTTTTTTTTTTCTCTTGGGTAAATACCCAGGGAGAGAATGAAAAACACATGTTTAACTCTTCAAGAAACTTCAACTTTTCCAAATTTTCTGAAGGTTTTCTTCTTTTTAACCATTTTACATTCCTGTTAGCATTGTAGAAGAGTTCCAGTTGCTTTTTGCATGTCAAAAGAAGATTTCAAGGGGAAGGCAAGGATTAGTTCTCAGGGCTGACTATAGCCATGGTGGAATTTCAGGTTTCAGCGATGGAAGGGAGCATTCAGAGTTTAGGGAGTTTTTCAGAAGCCCACACATCACACCAGTTGCTGTTTGGCAGTCCTCTGGGAATGAACTTCCTGATGCATATTGCGCAATAAGAAGGGAGTCAAGGAAAGGAAGTGGTTGGACAGAGATTGAATAGGGCAGGGAAACATGGAAAGAGGATGGGACTTATAAAGGAAAGACCTAAGTTCGAGTCCCAGTTCTGCCATGGACCAGATCATGATTTGACCTCTGCCCTGTGTCTCAGTGTTCCTGTCTGTGGAATAGGGATCATTAGGAGCAAGCTGCCTGACTCACAGAATGACAGGGATCCCTAACCCTGACAGAGGGGACACATGTGCAAGGGCTTTGCCAAGGGCAAGGGTTATGATGGCATTGATGGAACCCATACAGCTGTCCAAACACTCAGAAATCTAGAGCTTTGGGATTCAGGGAGAGTGGTGGGAAGAAACTGCAGATGGCACCACTTCCTGGGCAGGAGCAGTCTCATGTAGAAGAGCATCCCACCACGCTTCCAGCCTAAGCCTTGGATGAGGTCTGAACAGGCTGTAGTAGAAGGATGGCTGGGGCTGGAGCCGGGGCTGTCCAGTGAGCCAAAATACCCAGACTTTCAAAGTCTGCTGAAGCCCCCATCCCCTGGCTAAACATCTTGAGCCTCAGGCCCCTGTGTGCAGAATAGAGTAGTGACATTCCAAGGGTTGAAGGATTAAATGGCTTGACTATGGATAAATTACCAGGCTCAGGGTTGAGCAGAGAGGAGCCTCTCATACAGGAAGTACTGGTCACCAAATAAGAAGATTGAAACTACCTCAACAGTGCACTTGTGACCTTGATGAGCTGGAGGTTGCTTATCCTCCTACCTCAGGTGCAATCCCTGGGGGACACATCCTGAGATGGAGATGAAGATGTGAGTGCAAGAGATTCATTGAGAAGGGCCCATGGGGTCCACAGCACTGGGGCGGGGTGGGGGGCAGTGTAAAGGAGGCCTGACTGGGTTTAGGGAAGAGTCGAACTGAGATGCAGTCACAAAGGAGACCTCAGTGGACCCCCAGGGAGCAATGGATCTCAGGTGGCCCTGTGGAGTTGTTCTGAAGACTTGAGGCAAGATGGCAGGACTTTCTATCCCTGAGTGAGCCTGTCTTTCAATGTGGGTCACCCTCAGGAAGGGGGTGTGACCTTAATGGCAGTTTCTACAGGGGCATTAAATGTTGTACACCTTAGATATATACAGTCTTCATTAAAAAAAACAAGCAAACAACTTTATATGTGAACTGTCTGCTGTCCATGCTCCCAGAAGCTGGAGGAGTGAGTGCCTCAGTCGTGAAAGGCCATCTGGGCAGCACACCACAACATCCATTATACTGTGCCTCAGTTTCCTCACCTGTAAAATGGGGATACTAATAGTGTTTCTCTCACTGGATTAAAATGAGGATTTAGAGTTCATTGATACAAAGTCCCTTAAACAGTGGTGGCTGCATATTATTCCTGGTACTAGCATTTTAGAAAACATTCAATAAGTCCTTTTTTATCAAATGAATACATAGATGAAGACAATTTCTCAAACTTGTCCAGAATAAAAGACAAATGCTGTGTCTGCCCATTCAGGGAATAAACCCACTGGCTAGGTGGCAAAACATTTGGCTAGAAAGGAGAGGGTTCAATATATTTGAAACCTTGGGACTTGGACTTAGAGGAAATTGAAATCTCACTTTCCAGACCTAGCTGCACCTGAGGGTCCGGCTTTCTCTGAGTCGGCATTGCCAAAGTGCTTTACCCTCAGTGTTCTGAGCTGCAGTATGGGGATCTGACAGCTGAAGACAGCTCGGCGGGGTGCAGGAAGGCAGACATTTAATGTGCTTTGACAATACAAAGGGTTATATAAACGGCCCAGTTTCTGTAATTTTGCTATAACTGTCATGGGAATTGCTATAGACAGATACGGAGAAGGCCCTGTTTATGCACTTAAACTTTAAAAGGTTTAACCACTAAACAGTCTTTTTCTCTTCCCCTCCCCTCCTCCCAATCCTGCATTTAAATCATATCAGAGCTGGGGTGTGGGGAGAGGGGATGGCAGTCGAAGTAATGACGTAGCCTTTATCTGCCCAGGTCCTGGATTAGAGCCCCTCTTTCCAACTCATGGGCCAATCCCCTGCCCCTGGCCAGGCTCCTCGAGGGAGACTGCTTAACCTGCTCCCAGCGACAAGAGGCAGAGACAGGGAGGGGTGGCAGGAAGGGAAATGCACTCGCTCTGAGCTCAGGGCTTTCGCCCAATTTAAATCTGGTTCCCGTCCCAGTGTTCAAAGCACGTTGCTGTTTGATTCTTGCCATCTCATCTTAGAAGACTTTCCCGAGGTGGGGGTGGGGAGAGTTCTAAAGCCAGAGAGGCAGGAGGCGGAGGGTTTATCCAGGCAGATACCACAGGTTTCCAAGCTAAGTGCCTTAGCGGGGAAAGCTCCTGGCTGCTGCTGACATTTCTCAGACAGGAGATCAATAAGTGGGCAGAGCTTGAAAAGCAAATCATGCTTCCACCTGCCCTGGGGAACCCTCAGCAACTGTCATGGCAGAGGAGGCATCCCAGAGGAGGCCAGAAAAGACAGGGGGACTCAGATAGCCTTGATAAAGCCGAGATGGAGGCCAGGGAAATCGAGACTGCCCACGGAGATGAAAGAGGCAAACGCTGGAGTCCCCCACTCCACCCTTCCTTCGCAGTTCTTGCTGTGTGTGTTAAGAGCCCTGACTTCTGCCTCCTAGCTAAAGCCAGACCCGTGGAGATGAGTTTGATGCTGATGTGGCTTTTCCAGCCCAAATGAGCCCAGTCCGAGCTTGGAAAGCTGCCCCAGCTGGGAGACCCTGTATCTGTGGGTGGGTCCCTGCAAATTCCCTGCCCCATTCACAACTATGAAGATTTCTACATGCTCTGCTCAGATCTTCCAGAAGATTTTCTACAGCAGACTGGGGCTTTCTTATGAGCCCAACATGCCTTAGCATATGCACACACATACACGTGTGTGTGTGTGTGTGTGTGTGTCCATGGGAGGGCACAAGCACACACATGGAAGTAGGCCACGGAACTGGAAGTGAGTATTAAACTTGGCTATAACCTGGTAAGCCTCATCTACTCTAATCAGTTAAACCATCATTTTTGGAAATTCAGTCTCCTTTGCTTGAAATAGTTACTGTTTCCGTTTTGTTCTCCCTAGCTTGATCGTTTCCAAGATGGCGCCTGGGTATGGGGAAGGAGTATGCTGCACCCTTATATTTATGGGGTCAGAATCCATTCAGTGCCACTGTTCCACTTTCTGGGTCCCTCATGTCACCACTGTAATAGACGTCCATAATGCTGGCAACTGCTGAAATCAGTGCTTAGGGCCTTGAGGTCCTCCCTGCTGATTCAGGTCCTTCTCAGCCCTGGCTGCTATTGAAGACCCCCTGAGGCATGGTCATGATCCCTATTCAGTCTCCAGTTCAGGTAGCCCGGCCAATTTCCTGGACTCTAGGATCTTTTTCAGTCCACAGTGCTAACCCGCTCTGATGAGTTCTGTAGCTAGCATCTTGCATGTCTTGGATCCCTTGCCTGCCAGGATATTTCAGGGCTGCTCCCTTGGGTTTGCTCTCTGCCTGACCACCCCCTGCCCTAGGTGATCGCAGGTGGACCATGCTGACCAGCTCCTCCCAGAGTCCCAGGCAGAGTGAGTGCCTGCTAGGTCACTTCAGTCATGTCTGACTCTTTGCAACCCCATGGACTGTAGCCCACCAGACTCTTGTCTCTGGGATTCTCCAGGCAAGAATACTGGAGTGGGTAGCCATTCCCTTCTCCAGAGGATCTTTCCAACCCAGAGATTGAACCCAGGTCTCCTGCACTGTAGGCAGATTCTTTACTGTCTGAGCCACCAGGGAAGCCCCTCCCAGGCAGAGTGGATGACTTCAATTCTGCTCTTGGCTTTTGCCTTCACTCCCATCAGATAACTCTCCATTTTGAAATTTGATCCAGAGAGAGCCAGAAGAAGCAGGCTTTTCTGGTCTGGTTGGGACTCCACTCGCATCACATTTTTGTCTTCCTGACCCAAACTTGGTTTAGCCTTAATGGCCAAGGATGGACAGAGAAAGGAATGGCCTCCTTCTTAGTCTGGGTTCTCTGGAAAGGAGAGCATGACACAAGGTCCTGCATGAAGGTAGTTTATTGAAGAGGTCATCCCAGCAATTAAGAGTGAAGAAAAGGAGAGAGTGATTTAGGGAGGAAAGAAACAGGAATATTACAGAAGTCCACAGTGAATGATTTCACAGAGAATACAGAGAATGCCTTGCAGAATTTTCCACTGGAAGGACAGGAGGTAGAGGTGTTTAGCCACTAGCTGCCATCCGACCCTGGTTGAGGATTGTCTTTGGGGGTGCTAACTCCATCTGACTTGTGAACTGCACATAGGCACATAGACTAGGCGAACACTCACATGGGTTGAGAAGGCCCAGGGAGAGATAGAAGATGAACACCCTCAGCTTGAGGTGAGTATACCCACGGTAGATGCAGATGAAATTAGACTGCGGCCAAGGGGATGATGAGGGTCACTAAAGGTGTCTGATACACTGCCTCAAAGGAGATTTAAATGAGGAAGAAGTTTTTAGGACGTATTACTCATTGTTGCTGTTTAGTGGCTAAGTCATGTCCAACTCTTTGCAACCCATGATCTGTAGCCTGCCAGGTTCCTCTGTCCCTGGGACTTCCCAGGCAAGAAAACTGGAGTGAGTTTACAGTAGCCTTAAAGAGCTAATCTCCTTATTTTAAAGGTGGGAAAACCAAGGCCCTAAGACGTTGTAATGTCCCCAAGATCAAAATAGTTGAAAGCTTATCCAAAAGTAGAACTTGGATGCCAGAGACCCATGTAGAGCTCTGTCTGGTGTATCACAGATCCATTCAACCAATGGTTATACGTTTATTGACTGCAGATGGTTTTCACAGGATTACAAAGTATAAGACAGAATTCCCGCTTTCAAGGAATTTGCAACCTAGCTGCTGAGAGAAGTTTGGTACTTCATCATCATGCATACTTGTTAGAAAGGAGACTTGCTTTTATACCCTATTCAACTGGACAGTGCTCCAGAAACATAAGGAAGAGACAAAAGGAGCCCAGAAGATACAGAGTACCTACGGTAAATCTATTAATACATTCAGCAAACTTTGAGTATTAATCCAAGCTCAGGTGTAGAACTTCAAGAAACCACCTCAACACCATGATCCTCACTTTTGAGCATTCATGCCTTTGTGCAGGGCTTCCCACATGGTAAAGGGTCTGCCTACAATGCGGGAGACCTGGGTTTGATCCCTGGGTCTGGAAGATCCCCTGGAGAAGGAAATGGCAACCCACTCCAGTATCCTCACCTGGAGAATCCCGTGGACAGAGGAGCCTGGTTGGCTACTGTCCATGGGGTCGCAAAGAGTCGGACACGACTGAGTGACACTTCCCAGGTGGCGCTACTGGTAAATAATCCACTTGCCAATGAAGGAGGTGAGAGAGACGTGCATTTGATCCCTGGGTGGAGAATATCCCCTGGAGGAGGAAATGGCAACCCACTCCAGTATTCTTGCCTGGAGAATTCCATGGACAGAGGAGCCTGGTGGGCTGCAGTCCATGGGGTCACAGAGTCAGACACAACTGAAGTGACTTAGTACACACGCATGCCTTTGTGAATTCCTCACCCCCTTAAGGACGGGCCAGACCCAGTGGCTCTCTTCTAACAGAATATGGCAGAAGTGTTAAGATGTCATTTCCAAGATTCAGCTGTGAAAAGACTGGCTCCTGTTCTGGGTGCTTTCTCTCACTCTCTCTTGCGTTGCTTGCTCTAGGAGTAGCCAGCTGCCACATCTTAAAGGAAGGCTGTTATGTCTTAAAAGAAGCCTGTAAAGAGGCCCATGTGCACAAGCTTGGAAGCAGATCTTCTGAAGCCCGCCAGCAGCCAGGCGAGTGGGCTTGGGAGTACATCCTACCCTAGTCGAGCCTTGAGATGGGACTACAACCCCAGCGATATATCCATTGCAGCCTTGCAAGGGACGCTGAGCCAGAAAACCCAGTTAAGCCATGTCCAGATTCCTGACCATCAGAAACCGTGAGATAATTGGTTTTACTTTTTTTCTGTCTGTGCTTTTAGCCACTGTGTTTTGGAGTAATCTGTTGTACAGCAATAGATAACTGATACAGAAGGCATTGCAGTAGAAGTTGGCAATGAAATTATGAGTAGTATGTGGACTTAAGAGGAAGTGACGGAAATCTATTCAAACTGTCTTAAGCAAAAAGGAGCACATATCGGAAGGGTTTGTGGTTGTCTCCCAGAACTCTCGTGCAGGAATGGCAGCAGGACTCATGAGGAATGTAACAAGAACTTAAAATCCACTGGGAAGCAGGTAGTGAGCCATTTCCCACTGATGCTCTCTATGAGGCCCTTAAATCCTATCTCAGCAACTGGCATTTTCTCTTTCTTCTTTTTGTTCATGGGAAAAAAATTGGACCTACCTTGAGGGCCTGACATGTGCTCTCCATTTAGGCACAACAGATACTTAAATTCCCAATTCCTGGAAAAGATTTATCAAACAGTACAACTTAGATCAGCCATCCATTCTTGGTCCCCCCACCACCACCACCAACAGAGGCTAGGAGATGGGCTTATTGGGCTGATGCCCACCCATTAGGGACTTTGAAAAGAAGGTATGAGGAATGCAGGCAAAGCAACCAGCAAATGACTTGAACTGCCCTCAAGAAGCTTGTAATGGTTTTGAGCAGACTAGGAGTTTAGTAAGAGTACTGTCATCCAAGGTCTAGCTGGCTGGCTTCTCAAGAGCCAGTACTCTTCCCTGAGCTTTGGTCATCTATAAGATGAGCAAGTTGGCCCCAGATGAGCTCTAATGGCCCTGGAAGCTTTGAAGTTCTGGGTCTCTAAGAGAAATAGAAAGCAGAGGTGGCATCTCCAGACATCCTCACGGGATTGCGATGCCCAGCATTGTATGACCACATGGTCTAGATTTCTGGCATGAGCTGAACGTGATCGGCGCAGGGAAAGGGCAAGGCACAGAGACTGGCCTGAAGAACAATCAAACTGCAATGTCCCAGCTTTTAGAACAAAAGCTATGTTTGGGGGCAAACACACAGATACACTGAGCTTTGCAAGCAACTCAGTGGCCTTGTATTAATACCTTGTATAGTCAAAAGCTTCCTGGAGAATTGACAAAGCAGAACATTTTTAAAATAGAAAACTAATTTCACCTGTGAGGTTGTACTGTCTTCTTACAAGAGGTTCTTGGGATGACCAGAGTGACTTTTCAAATCGTGGGCTAAGGTGCACCCACTCTCCCACTTTTCCATTCTCACACACGCACATGCATGCTTGTCTACGTGCTCATTCTCCTGAGTCTTGATCTCAATCATTCCCCACCATGCTTTCTCCCAACCACTCAGAACTCAGCGTGCCGCTGACACCATCACATCCAGACAGCAGCCCCCTTCAGCTCACTCCCTGCCTTGGGTTATTTGCATGTCATTCCACTGTTGGTGGAAATTTGAGGTTTTGTTTTTATTATTCTCAGGGTAGCCCTCCTACCCTTCACATTGCCATTAGCTGGAAGGAGAAATGGGTGGAAATAATTACCTATGTGCAGTTCAAGCCTCAAATAGAAACTGTGACTCGGGTCTGGAATCTGATAAGAAGGTGCCTTTCTAGGAAACAGGGCTTGCACAAGGAATATCAATTTACTGTGGCAGATGCATTTTTCCTTTCCTGTTTTCCTCTTTCACATAGTAAAGCACAGTATCTGCAAAGCAGCTGCGAACTCAGCCCCTCTTTGAGAGTGGGGCGCCACCTCCCTCATCAGGAAAGATGGATTAGTTAATGCCTGTTAAATGCTTTGAAATGAAAGATCTCCTGTACCCCAATACTCAATCTGATTGTAGCCCTAGCTCTGATATCACAGGCAGGGAAATGTCGTTGCTGGCTGACATCACAGCTATCAGCAAAGCTATTTCTTTGCGGGCTCTGTGATGCCCGCTTCCTTGCTAATCTGGGAAAGTCACGTGGGAAAAGGGAAATGGCATTAGGACTTTGCCCAGTGGTAAGGGATGGGAGGAAGGGGGCAGAGAGAGAGAAAGAGACACAGAGGCAAGACCCAGAGTAAAGGAAGGAATGGGGTAAAATGAGGAGTGGGGAGGGGGGTTGGAGGGAGAATTCCAATTATTAGCAGGATTAGGGAGTTAGAGCCTACTCTTCTATTTCTGTGAAACCTGATGAAAACAAATGTCGTCTTGGAAGAGATAAGGTTTACCCTGAAAAAGAAAAGCTGCTTTTCCAAGTTAAGGTGTTGGGGATGGTTTTACCTGGCTTTGCTTTATCTGTTTACTTATTTGGTTGGTAGGTGGCTTGGTTGGCTGCATTTTGTTGTTTCAGTTTAACATCCAACAAAATGGGATGCGTTCACATTTTGCAAAGGGGGCTCTTGGGCCTGCAGTGTGGCCTGATTACCCGCCCCAGCTGTGAAAAATGCAGGCCTTCCCTTATATTCACACCAACTCCAGTCTGCCTGGACGCCCTTGGACTCTGTGCCTGTCTTTGTCCATCTCGGAAAGATGTGTGCTTGGCTGTCACTCCAGCTGCCCTCTGGTTGCCAGCAGCTGAGACTTGCTCTTCCCCGTTGGTCATGCTGAGCCTGCTAAGTTGGATTCTCTTCTTGATCTGTGGGGGAGAGGACACAGGGTGGCTCAGGGATAGCAAAGATAACGAGCAATGACAAGAGAGGATTCCTGTCAGGGAAAATCTGACAAAGAGAAGGTGTGCATGCTGCTGAGTCTGTGAGTTATCCACCCTGGAGGCTGTCAAGACTGAGGCCGGCCAATGCTCACCCAGAAGGAGTTGTGTGATCATTTATTTATTTATTCATTCTTTCCGTCATTCATCCTTTTCTTTCTCTCTTTTTCTTTCTTCATTCATTCATTCTGATTTTTTTATATGTGCATCCATTGATTCTGCATTCATTAATTATCATATTTATTCATTCTGCATTTTGAATGTATCTATTCTTTCAGCAAACATGCACTGAGTACCTTCTGTGTGCCAGTTACTATTCTAAGTTCTGGGCTTACATTTGATATGAAACTAACACAATATTATAAATCAGCCATTGTTGTTTAGTCGCTAAGTCATGTCTGTGTCTTCTGCGACCACATGGACTATAGCCTACCAGGCTCCTCTGTCCATGGGATTTTCCAGGCAAGAATACTTGAGTGGGTTGTCATTTCCTTCTCCAGGGGATCTTCCCGACCCAGGGATTGAACCCAAGTCTCCTGCATTTGCAGGTGAATTCTTTACCACTGAGCCACCAGGAAAGCCCAAAACATCAACTACATGTCAATTTTTTAAAAAGATTTTAAAAAGATAACCATGCTCACTTAAAGGAATCAAACATACCTGTATAACCATAATATGGATAAAGTGTTATAATAGAGGCACCAATGAAGTTCTCTGGGAGTTCAGATAAGAAGAGCTGCTTCAAGTTGAAAAGAGCTCAGAGACTCCATAGAGGAGGCAGCATTTGAGTTGAGCCTGGAGAGATGGAAGGAATTTTCCCACATAGTTATAGGAAATTGGCAAGAATACAACTGGCAGCAGTTCAAGGAAGGTCATGGAGACAAGATGTTGGGTGAATGCCAGGAAGGACAGGCCACTCAGGATGACTAGAGTATGGGACAGAGCTAGCGAGGCCAGGAGATGGGGTAGAAGGCTGGAGGAGCCCAGGAAGCTGCGCCACTCTCCTCTCCAACATGGCCCACCACACCCCGTGTTAAGGACCTGTTTATGGGACAGCAGAAGTATCTCAAAAGGTCACAGTGAGCACCTGGTCACTCAAGAGAAGCAGAAAGAAAGGCCACATGTGTGGTGGGCAGGTCTCTCCGAGCCTTTTTTTCATCTGCCATTCAGCCTAGATAAGTTTTGCACATTTGCTATTTTTTATCAAAGAATCGTGTATCCTAGTCCAAGCTTGTACAGCAAAGTGATTAAGGGTGCTGGGCCTGGGTTTTGTATTTCACAGACCAATATAATGTTTTAGAAATCAAGGGGACTGCCATAATGATGTCAACTTTTAATTTTGGCAAGGAAGAATATACTCAGAAATTTGCCAATTTACTATCACCATCTGTGGTGAGGACTGCTAATTGCCTACTGAGTATCCATTTCCCTCTCCTGCCTGATAAACAGAATACTATTTTATTTGGGGTGGCAATATGGCCAAATCAAAACCACATTTTCCAGCCTATATTGGTCACTGGGTGGAGTGTCTGGGAAAGCTTTTAAAGGGGGCTGACTGGTCAGCATGCATTTTTACCCCCTTCATTTCTGTTTCCTTCTGATTTAAAATCACAGCCTCTGTGAGACCATGTATATAAGCATCAGGTTGAATATGGGGCTTACTCTGAGGGGCTTGCAACTTCCCGTAGGAGGCAAGGAGCAGCACACCTGCCCATACTTAGAACCCTCCACATCTCTCTCAGTGTTTCTAGTTCCTTCCATTGCCACCCTCATGATTTGACCACAGTAGGTGTGCATGGGGAGTGAGCGTGCTGACAGCTGCCCTCTGGCCCTTTTCTCTCTGTCTGAGACTCCAACTTCCATCACCATGTGAGCTTTCACTTGCTCCTCTTGTCTGTTAGTAACTGCCCTTGAATGATGACCTTTTCATTTCATAGATGGCACTGTGCCTTTTGTTATCAGGGAATGTTCAGTCAAGACAGCATAATACACTCTAGGTATTTCAAAACTGGATACACAGAATTGGGTACCAAAGTATTGGATGGGCAGGGAGACGAGTTGTGTGGTGGACACCATAATGTTCTACCCACAATTCTAGGAAGGAAGGACTTTTGTCCCAGATGCTGAGAGTGTTGGGGGTCCTGGGGGAGAAAAGCTTTCAGATGTCAGCTCTCGTCAGGGTGGGTCTCAGCTGCAGAGAGCACTTGGTCAGGCCTCACCCTCTGAGATGCCATTTTGATGCACTGGTTGGATACCTCTGAAGGGTTCTACATCCGACATCTGTGGGGTTGGCCAAAGGTCAGTTAAATCAGAATCACAGTTTGACTTCTGCCTCTACCGCATCTTGCAGCCTCCTTCTCCCTCTCCTTGGTAAATATCCTGCCCCCAAATTCCACATCAGTATCAGCTTCCAGACAACCCAACCAATGATATGAGGTAAGCTGCTGCTGCTGCTAAGTTGCTTCAGTCATGTCCGACTCTGTGGGACCCCATAGACGGCAGCCCACCAGGCTCCCCCATCCCTGGGATTCTCCAGGCAAGAACACTGGAGTGGGTTGCCATTTCCTTCTCCAATGCATGAAAGTGAAAAGTGAAAGTGAAGTCGCTCAGTCGTGCCCAACTCTTAGCGACCCCATGGACTGCAGCCTACCAGGCCCCTCCATCCATGGGATTTTCCAGGCAAGAGTACCAGAGTGGGGTGCCATTGCCTTCTCCGATGAGGTAAGCTAGAGATAAGCAACTCCTGGTGGAAAATCACACTCTTAGGCTGAGTGACAGGCAGCAGGAGCCCAGAGGCCTGCTCTCCACCAACGCAGCTAGAGAATTTGCCAGAACAGAGCCATTGTTGAAACTCCAGAAGGCCCTCTAGAATCACCAAAGTCCCTAGAGCCTAGAGATGCCCCCTGCTCTTAAAGATGCCACTCTGAAGAGAAAAGCAGAAAAAGATCTTCTGTCTCCTTCTCACCTTCCCAGTCACCTGCCACTTCTTGCCATTAGAAGAACCTGCCTGAGAGCCCACCCAATGAGTCTGGGAAATTAGTTTTGTAGGATTCCAACCCTGAATGACACAGAGCAGAGCACAGAAGGGCAGAAATGAAGCTGAGAAAAAAAGAGCCAAACAACTGGCAATAAACCTCCACCTCAGGAAGGACCGAAGTGGGAAGGCAGGGGGTTGGGCTTTCAGATGTAACAGCAGACCTAGCTGACATCTTGATTGCAGCCTCATGAAAGACTCTGAAACAGAGGACCTGGTTAAGCCACTTGGGCTCAGACTGTCAACCTCCAGACATTGGGAGATAAGAAATGCACGTTGCTTTAAGCTGCTAGTTTTGCGGCAATTTGTTACAAAGCAGTGGATGACTAATACAGTCAGGGATTAGCATCATGGGGTGGGGGAAGCCCAGGAAAGCATCTTAGTGAATGTCTGACATAAAGAATAATGCTTCAGTAGACAGCACAGGAAGCAAGAATATTGCAAGTAGAGAGAACAGCCAATACAAGTGCTTGGAGGTATGAAGCTGCCTGGGATGTTCTAGGACCTACAGGCATTTAGTACTGCTAGACTGCAAATGTAGAGTACACCCAAGGCAAGAGATGAAGCCAGAAAGTCAGGAAAGCTAGACTGAGGTTCTCAAAGTGGACTTACAATTAATCAGGAAACTTCCAAAATATTGATGCCTGGTTCCCACCTCCAGAGATTCTGTTGTAAGAAATGTGGGTTGTGGTGTTGACACGGATTTTAAAAATTTCTCCAGGTAGCAGAAGAGGGACTAGAGTGAACCAAATGAAGTACTTGCTTTGCCTATGAAATTTAAGGGGACAGCAACAAACCCAGTTATCAAAATAAGCGATAGGTGAATGCAGTAGTTTAAAAAAATGAAAATGAATGCAAAAACCCCTTGAACAAAATATAAGCATTTTAAATAAAGGTAGAATCCTCAGGCGGTTCTCATGGGCAGCCAGCATTGAGAACCACTGTTCCAGACCCTGAAGGAACTTGTGTATCTTGCTGTAGATGTCAGGATTTATACTGGGCGAAGGAACCAGGCTTGGGTCTCATGCTGCAGGGAAACATGGTTAGATTGTTAGTTTGAAATCAGCAATGGTGAAGGTATTTACACCAAAGAAATTGGCCCACATACAAATTGTAGGTGGCTGTTTTTGTTTTGCTTTGCTTTTTTTTTTTCTTTTTAGATAGAGCCCGTTGTTAAACATTCACAGGTATACCCATAGCCAAGGGGCATGTTTATAAGCATTAGAAAGGATTTGGTGATGAGTTAGACATACGGGGTAGAGAGAGAGATGGACTAACGTGACCCACAGTGACTGTGTGGTGTCAGCCAGTAAATCCTGTAACTCTAAGGAGAGGAAACTGGCTCCAGGTTAATTGTTCATTGCACAGGGCAGTGTGCCCAGAGGCATCTGAGATCACCCTTAGTCTTGTAAACTCAGCAGCTGGAAGGAATATTTCTATGGTGCTTTTTATTATAGTTCAAAGCAGTTCTGAAGCACCACAGGCCTTGAAAGATTTAGGGTATGCTAGAGGATGCTGAGAGACAGGCTGACTAGGAAGAAATTCAAGCCACCTTCTTTTCAGCCCTTGGTCTGTGATTTTGTGTCTGGGGAGGAACCGTGAGCACCGCTGGAGCATCATAGGTGTTCACTCAAGCACCATAGAAACCATTGCAGGATTAATATCATCTGGTTAACTAGGAATTAGGGTGAGAGTGTCCATTCCAGGGGCTGGCCTGCCAAAACGTTGTTGGCTAAGTTGGACAATGTATGAACCCTCCTGAGTGCCTCATTTCTCTTTATCTGTGAGATGGACTCACTAGACTATCCCACCTTATGGTATGATTATGAAAATAAAATGAGATAATCGCTGTTAAGATCCCTCAAAAAATTTGAAGGAATTCTCCAAACACAGTAGATGATCTCATAATTATGGAAATCATCATTATGCTAATCACCTGATAACTTTCAAAGACCTCAATGGACCACTGTGAAGTCACGGAATCCAGGCTCCTAGAAGGATTTGGAAAGCTATATAAATTCTCTGGACGGCAACTCATTAAAACTTTGGTTTATTTTTCACTTCCTACTTCCTTTCTTTGGAATTTAAGAAACTACTGCTCTGCCTCAAAGAGAGGTAATTTATTTGGTTTCATGATAAGAAATTTCAACTTAGCTTGCCTACTTGCATTTGAGTTCAAAGTTTCTCTAGATATATTATCATTTAAACTGGAGGGAAACAATCTTCCTTAACTAGAGCATGGGCCATGACCTTGCCTACATGATGGGCAGCTAATCCACTTAGAACCAGTGACTCGCTTTGTATAATTTATAAGATCTCATGAAAAGACAGGCCTCCATAGATTAATATTTCAGCTGCCTTCCCTTCCATTTCATCCTCT
This sequence comes from Budorcas taxicolor, assembly GCF_023091745.1. NCBI lineage: Eukaryota > Metazoa > Chordata > Mammalia > Artiodactyla > Bovidae > Budorcas > Budorcas taxicolor. The sequence continues at coordinate 104,564,652 of NC_068935.1, read as the reverse complement.
GGATGTGGCAGCAACAATCACATGAATCATTCCTGAACTGAGTTGATATCAAACATCCGGAGCTTCATCTGCATTCGATGAAGGATCAGCTCATTCAAGGGAAGATCCTATAGGATTTCAAATACATGGATGATTTACCTTTGACACCTCTTACCCCTTCCTGGCCATGGTGGGTTTTTTGTGTGTTTTTTTGTTTTTAAAACTTTAAATTTTCTGACGCTCCTCTTATTTAGAGATGGGAGTTAGGTCCCCTCCCTTTGAATCTGGGCAGACTTGTGACTGCTTTATCCAGTAGAGTATAGCAAAAGTACGTTATGTATGTGAGTTCTGAGATTTGGTCATAAGACACCCTGCAGCTTCCTCTATGGCTCTTGAAATGCTTATTCTTTGAATACTCTCTCCCTCTGGACGCTCCCTTTACAAACCAGTTCTCGTGCTGAGAGAATCCAAGCTACAAGGAGAGACCATATGTTAGATGCTTTGGTCAACCATCCCAGAGAAACCCAGACTTTGAATAATCTTAGCTCTGACACCTTGCATATAAGTGAAGAAGCCTTCAGATCATTCCAGACCTCAGCCACAGATTCACCCAGCCTTTCAAGTCTTCTTACCTGTGGCACATTGTGGAATAAGAACACTATAGGGCAAAAACAAACCATTCCAGTTAGAAGGTGTGGCAGGGTCCAGACAGAGACGCTGGACTGCCTGGTCGAGAGCTGATGGAGGTAGGAAGAACTCAAGAATAATTGAAATCAATGGACCTGTTGGAAAATTCAGTGACTGAGGACACAGTCTAGGTTTGGTTAATTGTGGGAAAACATAGACAATGTAAAATTTTAATGTGTGTAAGTATGAGTTTTAGTTTATAAATCTGGATGTAAGAAGTGAAGTGTATATTTTACTAAATTCAACTTGATCTGCTCTGAGCTGGTGGGGAAGTCAATCTCAGTTACTCCTAATTCTACATGCCTGCTTCCCAAGGCTGTGTGAAAGGTTTTAGTACTTTATACAGATGACATTTGAGGAAGGACCCTGGGGTGTTTAGTGCTCAGTAGTCACTATACACACACACACACACACACACACACACACACATCTTGGTGTTCAGTAGCCCGTTTTCCTGTAATTTTGAAGCACTCTGCCAGCATGCATAGCTCTTTGGTTCTTTTGGGTATGCCCTTGTAGCCAAGAGAAACGTTGAGACAGGCAAGCAGTAACTACCCTTCCTATAACCTTGCCCAAAGAATGCAAGTTTGTAAACAAATTCTGCCACTTGCACGAATATTTATTGACTTTTTTAAAAAAGGAAAGCACAGAAACAATTCTTACAACCTGGAGGCTTAGAAGCCCTGGGTCTCTGTCCTTTCTGGTGCTCCAATAACCACCTTGCTTAAAAGGTTTACTAAAGGTAAATCTCAAAGCTCTAGAGGCAGGATTTTTGAATGGTATGATTGAATCTCTCCTGTTCAAGGTTGGGTACAAGATCATTTCAAATTTCAATTTAGAACTGCAAGTGAATATGGGCTACAGGCCTTGCTAGCTTCTTATGGCCTGTTCATGCTTCCATTTGGGTTTTCCCATGAGCTAGATAGTCCATTTAGGAGGTGAAGGAACCACTGATAGGAGAATGGCTAAGGCCATTCAATAAAAGGTGTATTATCAAGTCCATTACCACTGTAGGTGACTAGACGTTAAATCCGTAGGCTAAATACTTAGAGCCAGTGTATACCACAGACTTGAGTTGTCCCATTTGAGGGGCAAAGAAGCTGGGGTATTTATGCACCAACTCTGGTTAATGATCGATTGAGGGCTACACAAGAGGAATAAATTTCCTGACCCCTGTGACTAGACACACAGACAACAAAGTGGACTTCAATGACAAAATAAAGCCCACAGGCTAGGCAATGCAGCTACTGGCCCTTGGCAGTGGGCTCGTATGCCCAAAGTGTACAGGCGAGGGGACCACAGGTGGCATGCCAACCGCATCTGGTACAGGTGAGAAGAGAGCCCGTCTCTGGCATTCCTCCAGCTAGCTAACAAGTCACTCATTCCACCCATGAAAACCCATTTCTGATATGCACTGTGTCCTAATTAGTAGGAAAGCCTTGAGTGTTTATTGGAACAGTATGGATGGCATGCTTGAAGGAGCCACCTTTCAAAGGTGACCTTTTTGATTGAATGTTGGCTAAGTACTCCTGGCGTGGGGTAACTGATGGCCCCTAGCACTGAAGCTTAAACTCTCACATACATCCAATCTCATGGTCTATGCTGAATCACTTAGAGTGAATGACGGACATCATGATACTTGCCATCCCAGAGCCCTTTAGTCAGAGACTGTGACCCTACTCGGTCACCGTTCAGGAACAGGGTTTGGGTGAAACCAGCCCCTTTCATCAAAGAGTCCCAGACAGTCTCTAATTCTCCTCCCTCTTAAGGGAGATTTCACCTTCTTAAAATCTTTGAACTCCAACATTCTCCTCCATTTCTTCCTGCCCACCTCCCCTTCTCCCCCCAGCACACACACACAGATACACATTTTTCTAAATTTACTTTTTATTGAAGGGTAATTGCTTTACAGAATTTTGTTGTTTTCTGTCAACCCTCAACATGAATCAGCCATAGGTATATATGTATGTATGTATACATATGTATATATGTCCTCTCCCATCTCCCCCCTACCCATCTCACAGACCCCCTGTTTGAGTTTCCTGAGCCATACAGCAAATTCCTGTTGGCTATCTATTTTACATATGGCAATGTAAGCTTCCATGTTACTCTTTCCATACATCTCACCCTTCCCTCCCCTCTCCCCATGTCCATAAATCTATTCTCTATGTCTATTTCTTCACTGCTGCCCTGTAAATAAATTCTTCCATACCACTTTTCTAGATTCTGTGTATACGTGTTAGAATATGATATTTCTTTCTCTTTCTGACTTACTTCAGTCTGTATAATAGGTTCTAGGTTCATCCACCTCATTAGAACTGACTCAAATGTGTTCCTTTTTATGACCGAGTAATATTCCATTGTGTATATGAACCACACCTTCTTTCTCCATTCTTCTGTCAATGGACATCTAGGTTGCTTCCATGTTCTAGCTATTGTAAATAGTGCTGCAATGAACAATGGGATACAAGCGTCTCTTTCAATTTTGGTTTGCTCAGGGTATATGCCTAGGAGTGGGACTGCTGGGTCATATGGTGGTTTTATTCCTAGTTATTTAAGGAATCTCCATACCATCTTCCCGACCTGCATGTAGGTTTCTCAAGAGGCAGGTCAGGTGGTCTGGTATTCCCATCTCTCTCAGAATTTTCCACAGTTTATTGTGATCCACACAGTCAAAGGTTTTGGCATAGTCAATATAGCAGAAATATATGTTTTTCTGGAACTCTCTTGCTTTTTCCATGATCCAGTGGATGTTGGCAATTTGATCTCTGGTTCCTCTGCCTTTTCTAAAACCAGCTTGAACATCAGGAAGTTCACGGTTCATGTATTGCTGAAGCCTCGCTTGGAGAATGTTGAGCATTACTTTACTAGTGTGTGAGATGAGTGCAATTGTGTGGTAGTTTGAGCATTCTTTGGCATTGCCTTTCTTTAGGATTGGAATGAAAACTGACCTTTTCCAGTCCTGCGGCCACTGCTGAGTTTTCCAAATTTGCTGGCATATTGAGTGCAGCACTTTCACAGCATCATCTTTCAGGATTTGAAATAGCTCCACTAGAATTCCATCACCTCCACTAGCTTTGCTCATAGTGATGCTTTCTAAGGCCCACTTGACTTCACATTCCAGGATGTTTGGCTATAGGTGAGTGATCACACCATCGTGATTATCTTGGTCGTGAAGATCTTTTTTGTATAGTTCTTCTGTGTATTCTTGCCACCTCTTCTTAATATCTTCTGCTTCTGTTAGGTCCATACAATTTCTGTCCTTTATCGAGCCCATCTTTGCATGAAATGTTCCCTTGGTATCTCTAATTTTCTTGAAGAGATCTCCAGTCTTTCCCATTCTGTTTTTTTCCTCTATGTCTTTGCATTGATCGCTGAAGAAGGGTTTCTTATCTCTTCTTGCTATTCTTTGGAACTCTGCATTCAAATGGGTATATCTTTCCTTTTCTCCTTTGCTTTTTGCTTCTCTTCTTTTCACAACTATTTGTAAGCCTTCCTCAGACAGCCATTTTGCTTTTTTGCTTTTTCCATGGGGATGGTCTTGATCCCTATCTCCTGAACAATGTCACGAACCTCCGTCCATAGTTCATCAGGCACTCTATCTATCAGATCTAGTCCCTTAAATCTGTTTCTCACTTCCACTGTATAATCATAAGGGATTTGATTTAGGTCATACCTGAATGGTCTAGTGGTTTTCCCTACTTTCTTCAATTTAAGTCTGAATTTGGCAATAAGGAGTTCATGATCTGAGCCACAGTCAGCTCCTGGTCTTGTTTTTGTTGACTGTATAGAGCTTCTCCATCTTTGGCTACAAAGAATATAATCAATCTGATTTTGGTGTTGACCATCTGGTGATGTCCATGCGTAGAGTCTTCTCTTGTGTTGTTAGAAGAGGGTGTTTCCTATGACCAGTGCATTTTCTTGGCAAAACTCTATTAGCCTTTGCCCTACTTCATTCTGTATTCCAAGGCCAAATTTGCCTGTTACTCCAGGTGTTTCTTGACTTCCTTGAAAAGCAGAGACATTACTTTGACAACAAAGGTCCGTCTAGTCAAGGCTATGGTTTTTCCAGTGGTCATGTATGGATGTGAGAGTTGAACTGTGAAGAAGGCTGAGCACCGAAGAATTTATGCTTTTGAACTGTGGTGTTGGAGAAGACTCTTGAGAGTCCCTTGGACTGTAAGGAGATCCAACCAGTCCATTCTGAAAGAGATCAGCCCTGGGATTTCTTTGGAGGGAATGATGCTGAAGCTGAAACTCCAGTACTTTGGCCACCTCATGTGAAGAGCTGACTCATTGGAAAAGACTCTGATGCTGGGAGGGATTGGGGGCAGGAGGAGAAGGGGACGACAGAGGATGAGATGGCTGGATGGCATCACAGACTCGATGGACGTGAGTCTGAGTGAACTCCGGGAGTTGATGATGGACAGGGTGGCCTGGCGTGCTGCGATTCATGGGGTCGCAAAGAGTCGGACACGACTGAGTGACTGAACTGAACTGAACTGAACTGATACCATCTTCCATAGTGACTGTATCAATTTACATTCCCACCAACAGTGCAAGAGAATTCTCTTTTCTCCACACCCTCTCCAGATTTATTGTTTGCAGAATTTTGATGATGGCCATTCTGACCAGTGTGAGGTGATATCTCACTGTAGTTTTGATTTACATTTCTCTAATAATGAGTGATGTTGAGCATTTTTTCATGTGTTTGTTAGCCATCTGTATTTCTTCTTTGGACAAATGTCTGTTTAGGTCTTTTTCTCACTTTTTGATTGGGTTGTTTGTTTTTCTGGCATTGAGTTGTGTGAGCTGCGTGTATATTTTGGAAATTAATCCTTTGTTAGTTGTTTAATTTGCTACTATTTTCTCCCATTCTGAGGGTTGTCTTTTCACCTTGCTTATTGTTTCCTTTGCTGTGCAAAAGCTTTTAAGTTTTATTTCCATTACTCTAGGAGGTGGGTCATGGAGGATCTTGCTTTGATTTATGTCATTAAGTGTTCTGCCTATGTTTTCCTCTAAGAGTTTTATAGTTTCTGGTCTTACATTTAGGTCTTAATCCATTTTGAGTTGATCTTTGTGTATGGTGTTAGGAAGTGTTCTAATTTCATTCTTTTACATGTAGCTGACCAGTTTTCCCAGCACCATTTATTGAAGAGGCTGTCTTTGTCCCATTGTATATTCTTGCCTCCTTTGTCAAAAATAAGATACCCATAGGTTCGTGGGTTTATTTCTGAGCTTTCTATCTTATTCCATTAGTCTATGTTTCTGTTTTTGTGCCAGTACCATACTGTCTTGATGACCGTAGCTTTGCAGTATAATCTGAAGTCAGGAAGGTTGATTCCTCCAGCTCTATTCTTCTTTCTCAAGACTGTTTTGGCTATTTGGGGTCTTTTGTGTTTCCATATGAACTGTGAAATTTTTTGTTCTTGTTCTGTGAAAAATGCCATTGGTAATTTGATAGGGATTGCATTGAATCTGTAGATTGCATTTGATAGTATAGTCATTTTCAAAATATTGATTCTTCCTACCCAGGAATGTGGAATATCTCTCCATCTGTTTATGTCATCTTTGATTTCTTTCACTAGTGTCTTATAATTTTCTGTGTGCAGTTCTTTTGTCTCCTTAGATATTTAATTCTTTTTGTTGCAATGGTGAATGGGATTGATTCCTTAATTTCTTTCTTATTTTTCATTGTTAGTATATAGAAATGCAAGTGATTTCTGTGTATTGATTTTGTATCCTGCAACTTTGCTAAATTCACTGATTAGCTCTAGATATCTAGCTATCATTAGCTCTAGTATCATTTTCTGATACTGTCTTTAGCGTTTTCTGTGTACAGTATCATGTCATCTGCAAACAGTGAGAGCTTTACTGCTTCTTTTCTGATCTGGATTCCTTTTATTTCTTGTTCTTCTCTGATTGCTGTAGCTAGGACTTCCAGAACTATGTTGAGTAATAGTGGTGAAAGTGGACACCCTTGTCTTGTTCCTGACCTTAGGGGGAATGCTTTCAGTTTTTCACCATTGAGTATAATGTTTGCTAGAGGCTTATCATATATGGCCTATACTATGCTGAGGTAGGTTCCTTCTATGCTCATTTTTTGAAGAGTTTTAATCATAAATGGGTGCTGAATTTTGTCAAAGGTTTTTTACGCATCTATTGAGATGATCATATGGTTTTTATCTTTCAATTTGTTAATATGGTGTATCACATTGTTTGATTTGCATATATTTAAGAATCCTTGCATCCCTGGAATAAACCCAACTTGATCATGGTGTATGAGCTTTTTGATGTGTTTCTGAATTCTGTTTGCTAAAATTTTGTTAAGGATTTTTGCATCTCTGTTCATCAATGATATTGGCCTGTAGTTTTCTTTTTGTGTGTGTTGTTTTTCTCTGATTTTGGTAGCAGGGTGATGGTGGCCTTGTAGAATGAGATTGGTTGTGTTCCTTCCCCTGCAATTTTTTGAAAGAGTTTTAGAAGGATAGGCATTAGCTGTTCTCTAAACGTTTGATAGAATTCTCTTGGGAAGCCATCTGGTATCATTTCTGATATCATTAGCTCTAGTATCAGCTTCAATTTCAGTGCTTGAAATTGCCTTGTTCATAATTTCTATTTCTTCCTGGTTCAGTCTTGGAAGATGGAACTTTTCTAAGAATCTGTCGATTTCTTTCAGGTTGTCCATTTTATTGCCATATAGTTGTTCATAATAGTCTCATGATCCTTTGTATTTCTGCATTGTCTTTTGTAATCTCTCCTTTTTCATTTCTAATTTTGTTGATTTGATTCTTCTCTCTCTTTTTCTTGATGAGTCTGGCTACGGATTTGTCAATTTTGTTTATCTTCTCAAAGAACCAGCTTTTACTTTTATTAATCTTTACTATTGTTTCTTTTTCATTTATTTCTGCTCAGATCTTTATGATTTCTTCCCTTCTACTAATTTTGGGGTTTTTTATTTCTTCCTTTTCCAGTTGTTTTAGGTGTAAAGTTAGCTTGTTTTTTTTTGTTTCTTGAGGTAGGATTTTATTGCTATAAACTTCCCTCTTAGAACTGTTTTTGCTGCATCCCATAGGTTTTTGAGCTGTCACGTTTTGATTGTCATTTGTTTCTAGAAATTTTTTTATTTCTCTTTTGATTTCTTCACTAACCTGTTGGTAATTTAGAAATGTACTGTTTAATCTCCATGTTTCTTACAGTTTTTTCTTGTAATTGATATCTAGTCTCATAGTGTTGTGGTTGGAGAAGATGTTTGATATGATTTCAGTTTTCTTAAATTTACTGAGGTTTGATTTGTGACCCAAGATGTGGTCTATCCCAGAGAATGTTCCATGTGCACTTGAGAAGAAGGTATATTCTTCTTTGTTTGGATGGAATGTCCTGAAGATACCAATGAGATCCATCTCATCTAATGTATCATTTAGGAGTTGTGTTTCCCTATTAATTTTCTGTTTTGATGATCTTTCCATTGGTGTGAGTAGGGTGTTAAAGTCTCCTACTATTATTGTGTTACTGTCAATTTCTCCTTTTATGTCTGTTAATGTTTGTCTTATGTATTGAGGTGCAGCTATGTTGGGTGCATAGATATTTACAATTATTATGTCTTCCTCTTTGCTTGATCCCTTGATCATTATGTAGTGTCTTTCCTTCTCTCTTATAATAGTCTTTATTTGAAGGTATATTTTGTCTGATATGAGGATAGCTCCTCCAGTTTCCTTTTGCTTCCCATTTGCATGGAATATATTTTTCTATCCTCTCACTTTCAGTCTATATGTGTTTTTAGGTCTGAAGTGGGTTTCTTGTAGAGAGCATATATATGGGTCTTGTTTTTGTATCCATTTAGCCAGTATGTTTCTTTTGGTTGGAGCACTTAATCCATTTACATTTAAAGTAATTATTGATATATTTGTTCCTATTTCCATTTTCTTAATTGTTTGGGGTTGATTCTGTAGCTCTTTTTCCTTCTCTTGTATTTCTTGACTATATGAGTCCCTTTAACATTTGTTGTAAAGCTGGTTTGGTGGTACTGAATTGTCTTAACTTTTGCTTGTATGAAACGCTTTTGATTTCTCCATCAGTTTTGAATGAGATCCTTGCTGGATACAGTAATCTTGGTTGTAGATCTTTTCCCTTTCAGTACTTTAAATATATCCTGCCATACCCTCCTGGCCTGCGAGTTTCTGCTGGAAGATCAGCTGTTAAATGTATGGGGTTTCCCTTGTATGTTACTTGTTGTTTTTCCCTTGCTGCTTTTAATATTCTTCCTTTGTGTTTAGTCTTTGTTAGTTTGATTAGTATGTGTCTTGGTGTGTTTCTCCTTGGGTTTATCCTGTATGGGACTCTTTGTGCCTCTTGGACTTGATTGACTATTTCCTTTTCCATGTTGGGGAGATTTTCAACTATAATCTCTTCAAAAATTTTCTCAGTTCAGTTCAGTCGCTCAGTCGTGTCCGACTCTTTGCGACCCCATGAATCACAGCATGCCAGGCCTCCCTGTCCATCATCAACTCCCGGAGTTCACTCAGACTCACATCTATCAAGTCAGTGATGCCATCCAGCCATCTCATCCTCTGTCATCCCCTTCTCCTCCTGCCCCCAATCCCTCCCAGCATCAGAGTCTTTTCCAATGAATCAACTCTTCACATGAGGTGGCCAAAGTACTGGAGTTTCAGCTTCAGCATCATTCCCTCCAAAGAAATCCCAGGGCTGATCTCTTTCAGAATGGACTGGTTGGATCTCCTTACAGTCCAAGGGACTCTCAAGAGTCTTCTCCAACACCACAGTTCAAAAGCATCAATTCTTCGGTGCTCAGCCTTCTTCACAGTTCAACTCTCACATCCATACATGACCACTGGAAAAACCATAGACTTGACTAGACGGACCTTTGTTGGCAAAGTAATGTCTCTGCTTTTCAATATGCTAACTAGGTTGGTCATAACTTTTCTTCCAAGGAGTAAGCGTCTTTTAATTTCATGGCTGCAGTCACCATCTGCAGTGATTTTGGAGCCCCAAAAAATGAAGTCTGACACTGTTTCCACTGTTTCCCCATCTATTTGCCATGAAGTGATGGGACCAGATGCCATGATCTTCATTTTCTGAATGTTGAGCTTTAAGCCAACTTTTTCACTCTCCACTTTCACTTTCATCAAGAGGCTTTTTAGTTCCTCTTCACTTTCTGCCATAAGGGTGGTGTCATCTGCATATCTCAGGTTATTGATATTTCTCCTGGCAATCCAGCTTGTACTTCTTCCAGTCCAGCGTTTCTCATGATGTACTCTGCATAGAAGTTAAATAAGCAGGGTGATAATATACAGCCTTGACGTACTCCTTTTCCTATTTGGAACCAGTCTGTTGTTCCATGTCCAGTTCTAACTGTTGCTTCCTGACCTACATATAGGTTTCTCAAGAGGCAGGTCAGGTGGTCTGGTATTCCCATCTCTTTCAGAATTTTCTGCAGTTTATTGCGATCCACACAATCAAAGGCTTTGACATAGTCAATAAAGCAGAAATAGATGTTTTTCTGGAACTCTCTTACTTTTTCCATGAACCAGCAGATGTTGGCAATTTGATCTCTGGTTCCTCTGCCTTTTCTAAAACCAGCTTGAACATCTGGAAGTTCACGGTTCACGTATTGCTGAAGACTGTCTTGGAGAATTTTGAGCATTACTTTACTAGCGTGTGAGAAGAGTGCAATTTTCTCATACCCTTTCTTTTTCTCTTCTTTTTCTAGAATGCTTATAATTTGAATGTTGGTGCATTTGATATTGTCCTAGAGGTCTCTGAGACTATCCTCGGTTCTTTTCGTTCTTTTTACTTTATTCTGCTCTTCATTAGTTATTTCCACCATTTTATCTTCCATCTCACTGAATCAGTCTTCTGTTTCAACTATTCTGCTGTTAATCCCTTCTAGAGTATTTTTAATTTCAGTAATTGTGTTGTTTGTCTCTGTATGTTTATTCTTTAATTCTTCTAGGTCTTTGTTAATTGATTCTCATTTTTTTCCATTTTGTTTTCAAGGGTTTTGATCATCTTTACTATCATTATTCTTAATTCTTTTTCAGGTGGTTTGCCTATTTCCTCTTCATTTATTTGGATGTCTGTGTTTTTAGTTTTTTCCTTCATCTGTGTAGCATTTCTCTGCCTTTTCTTTTCTTTTTTTTAGATTTATTGTGTTTGAGGTCTCCTTTTCCCAGGCTTCAAGGTTGAATTCTTTCTTCCTTTTGGTTTCTGCTCTCCTAGGGTTGTTCCAGGACTTCCCAGGTGGCTCAGAGGGTAAAGCATCTGCCTACAATGTGGAAGACCCAGGTTCAACCCCTGGGTCAGGAGGGTCTCCTGGAGAAGGAAATGGGAACCCACTCCAGTCTTCTTGCCTGGAAAATCCCATGGACAGAGAAGCCTGGTAGGCTACAGTCCATGGGGTCACAAGAGTCAGACAGGACTGAGAGACTTCCCTTTCACTTTCAAGCTTGTTCCAGTGGTTTGTGTAAGCTTTGTATAGGGTGAGATTTGTGCTGAGATTTTGTTTGTTTGTTTGTTTTTCTTCTGATGGGCAAGGCTGAGTGAGGTGGTAATCCTGTCTGCTGATGGTTGGGTTTGTAGTTTTGTTTTGTTTATTGTTTAGATGAGGTGTCCTGTGCAGCGTGCTACTGGTGGTTGGCTGATGCCACATCTTGTATTCAAGTGGCTTCCTTTGTGTGAGTTCTCACTATTTGATACTCCCTAGGGTTTGTTCTCTGGTAGTCTTGGGTCTTGGAGTCAGTGCTTCCACTCCAAAGGCTCAGGGCTTGATCTCTGACAGTCCAGTGATTATGACTCCATGCTCTCAGTGAGGAGGGTCCAGGTTTGATCCCTGGTCATGTAACTGCAGAAGCACATTTTGTCAGGGCCATTCTTTTCAGTGGCTCGATGTTTCTGTAAAGCAACAGACTGGAATGACATTTCCCATCCCATGTCCTGGGATCAGCATACTCTACTTTTCAGTCATTCTTCATGGAGCCCCTGAAGCAAAGGAACCCAACTCACCTTTCCTTGGGGGACCCTGGAGAAGGAAAAATACCTAAAGCAGCAAGATCAAATTGCAGATGAATATCTTAATAAAACTAGGCAATTTAAAAATACATAACATAGATTGATGCATTTTGATGCCCGCAGCATAGATGCCAATCTATGGGATATGTTTTAGGGTCTATGACCAGATCAGTATATACATTATATCATCAAATTCTCATGAATTGTACATGAGGCAAAATTATTCCCTTTTTACAGATAAGGAAACTGATCTTTATAGGGATTATTAAAAAAAAAACCACTATGTTTTATAACCACAAAAAAAAGTTAATTGGCAAAGAGATTTAAAAACTCAAAGAAGGAAATGGAAATGCTTATAATCTCTCAATCCATAGATAACAATTTATAGTGTTTTGATATTATCATTCCATTGTTTATGTCTATTTGTGCGTTTATTTTGAAAAACTAGAACTGGACTCTTTTGGTAGCAGTCTTTTAACTGGACCTTCTGGGAAAGCTGAAAGACAATTTTCTGACATGGATTTTCTTGAGCCAGACACTAAACCTTCACCAGGGCAATCCAAAAGCATGCAGCCTTCAAATCATTCATGGTGTGAAGAGCAATGTGGTGAAAAAGGGGAGGGAGGGCTTAATTGTGCCATTTTTGTGGGTTCTTTGTAAGACTGTTGGCCTGCAACTTACAAAACCTTTGCTTGGTTTGCTAAATAGCCCTTCTCACTCCGCCCGGGATCTTCCATCTGATTGAACATCAGCAATTTAGATTGCGTTACTTTAAAATTTGAGGCCCTGCTCATGCGTCATCTGGGACCATAACAAAAATCTACATGTTTGATTCTCCCTCTTTTCTGTTTTCTCAAATACAGACTAGTTGGAGAACTCCCATTAACCAGAAAACAACATTTTTTAGAGAGGCTCTCAAAGGCTAAAAGGAAAGAAAAGAAACCCTTCTTGAGCCTCCTGGCCAAGCTCCGCACAAGCCCACGATTGTCTTGGGTTTGAGTCCCAGCTGAGCGAGCACATTCCGGCCTGGGGCGAAGACAGAGCCTGGCTTCTTCCCAGCCCTACTCATTGTGACTGGAGGCCGAGCCCCGCCACTGCCACCGTTGCCCTGGGAGGAGCAGGGAGGGTGGGGTCCTCACCAGGCAATGGGGAGTGGGTAGCCTCGCCCCTAGCAACCAGGCTCTCTGTGGCTACAGTTCCTCTCAGGGGCACACACAGCTCCCCCCTCCCAGCCTGCCTCCTTGCTGCAGACCATAATACCCCAGGCTGTGAATCCCTTTAGAGCAGGAACTCTGTCTGACCTATTTTTGAGTCAGTCCCTAGCAGTTCTCAAAGTATTGAATGAAGGAAGGAACAAATGATCTAATTTCCATAAAACCCAGGCATTTCCCAGAGGTGGCCTTCAAGGAGTCAAATGCACAGGCTGGTCCTGGTACCAGATTAAACAAACCCCTGGCCCCCAAGCCAGACCAAACTAAACAGAGCCAGAGATTCCAGTCAGGCTCACCTTCTCGCTTTCTGTCCCCACGTCCCATCTGCCACCAGCTGACCTCAGAAGAGGGACTCAGATCTGGCCTCTGCTTGCTTGTTAACCTCGCTAGTCACTTTTGCCAAGACCTACATCCCGTCTCTACTATAACAGTGTGATCTAATCAGTCTTAGAGCAGAACACTCCCATCCAAGGAAATTTTACCATAAGATAAACTGCTGGAAGCTGTTGTTCTGGATAACGGTGATAGCGCCCCACACAGCCTCATATGCTAAACCTGTTGTCAAGCTTGGGTTCTAAGAACACGCTTTGAAACCAACCAACCCAGACTTCTACAACAGCCTTGAACCTGGTCTCCCCGCCTCAGCCTGATAAAATGAGCACCAAATCATGCAACACTCCTGCTTAGAAGTGTATATTGCTTCTTTTTATGGATACCAAAGCCATTAGAAATGCTTAGCTTGCATCCAGAGTCCTTCTGGATCTAGCCGGTCTCTGCCTGCTCTTCTTCCTGATGACGGCACCACCCTGATAACACACTCTTATGTATCGGCTTGCTTTCCTTCCATGTCTCACTCTTTCTGCTCCTTCATGCCTGATTCCTGGGATGATCTCTAAAATAAAATACCTGCCCTCTGTTTCAGACTCTGCTTTCTGGAAAAACAGCTGAAGACACCAGGTTTGATGTGTGGAGCGTCGCATGACCCATGCAGTTGTGCTGGACCTTCACGCCCACTAGTGCTTTAAGAAAGCTTCTCTGTTTGACCTTGGAGACCACAAAGTCCACAGCTGAAGGCTATTCCCATTGGAAGTGGGAACCATTTTTCTCTCTTTACCTTCTAGGACACAGCCTGGCCAGCTCCTTCTCTCACTTGTGATCTTTGTCTCCCCACACAGCTCCCAACACCCAAACCCATGCTCACCAGCAGAAGCCTGAGCAATAGAAAAGTTCACCTTCCTCCTTGAGGTAAGGAATTCTACTGGGGCCTTATTAGGCTTTCAGTGTCTGCTGGTCATGCCTTCAATGAGCATTCCAGCATCTGCTGTTGTGATCACTGGAACTCCTTAAACAGATCTAACACATTTCATGGATGGAGATAATGTGACAGGAAGAAGATAAGGAAGGGCTGAATCGGTTTTGAAATCTGACTGGGGGAAAGTCAGGATCCCCACTGTGTTAGGAATCTGCTACTACGTAACCAGGGCTTACCTGGTGGCTCAGTGGTAAAGAGTCCTCCTGCAATGCAGGAGACCCGGGTTTGATCCTTTGGTCAGGAAGATCCCCTGGAGAAGGAAATAGCACCCCACTCCAGTATTCTTGCCTGGGAAATCCCATGGATGGAGGAGCTTGGTGGGATACAGTCCACGGGGTTGCAAAAGATTCAGACACGACTTAGTGACTAAACAACAACGCTATGGTGCCAATTCCCACACCTTTAGAGGCTCCAGACAACACCCACTCGTTATCTCACATTTGCCACGTGTCGGGAGTCTGATATGGCTTTGACTGGTTCCTCTGCTCAGGGTCTCACAAGGCCACAGTCAAGGTGTTGACTGGGGCTTGGATTCTTATCTGAGGGTCCCAGTTTCTCCCCAGGTCATGTGGTCATTGGGTGAACTGAGTTCCTTGCAGCTATAGGACCAGTGATGGCTTGCTTCTCCAAGGCCAGCAGCAGAATCTCTCTGACTTCTTCCATCTCAGACTTCTAGACCCTGTTTCAAGGGCTCATCTAATTAAGTCTGGTCCACCCACACTCTGAGGGAGGGGGTTACACAGGGCATAAGTCATTGAGAATCTTAAAATTCTGCCTCACACCCACACTGACTGGCCTCCTTTGAGAAATACAAACTGAGAGAGCGGATGGCAGAGTGAGGAGGAAGCTGATCTGACCTTAGTTGTTTTCTCTACTTGTCATTCTCTGTGAGGAATGCCTTCTCTAATGAGAAAACATTTTTCATTTTTAAATTAGCTATCAAAAGAGAGAAAAGCCCAAAGAGTTTTGAGAATACAATTAACTTCTTCAGTGAGATTAAGCAGAACCAACCC
The DNA here is from genome assembly GCF_023091745.1 of Budorcas taxicolor. NCBI lineage: Eukaryota > Metazoa > Chordata > Mammalia > Artiodactyla > Bovidae > Budorcas > Budorcas taxicolor. Next base: position 104,549,422 of record NC_068935.1, on the reverse strand, counting down.
CACATGGCCCTCTTCACCTTTGCTATCACCAGGTTCTCAAGTCTAAAACTGGGGGTCGACCTTGAAACCTTCAGCTTCTTCTTCTGCCATGTAAATAATTAAATTCTGTCCATGGGCTTCCCTGGTGGCTCAGACAATAACGAATCTGCCTGGAATGCAGGGAACCTGGGTTCAGTCCCTGGGTTGGGAAGATCCCCTGGAGAAGGAAATGGCTACCCACGCCAGTATTCTTGCCTGGAGAATTCCATGGAGAGGAGCCTGCTGGGCTACAGTCCATGGAGTCACAAAGAGTCGGACACAACTGAGCAACTAACATGTTATTTCCTTAGTGTCTTATGAGTTCATGACTGCTACCCAGGCCTCCTGATTGTCCCTTGACTTCCACTCTTGTCCTCTCTATTCCATTCCACCCACAGGAGTCTGAGCTGGCTGACCACACTCTTGACCCAGAGTGATCCTCTGTGACCCTCCTCTCTAGCTGCTCATTTCAGATCCCTAGGGACAGTTCTGTGAGTGGCTCCATCACTGTATTAATTTCCTAGGGTTGCTGTAACCAAGTGCTGTAAACTGTTTGGCTTAAAACAAGGAAAATGGATTATCTCACAGTTCTGGAGGCTAGATGTCTGGAGTCAGGGTGTTAGCAGAGCCATGCTCTCTCCAGAGGCTCCTGGGAAGGATCCTTCATTGCCTTTTGAGCCTCTGGTGGCTCCAGGCATTCCTTAGCTTTTGGCTGCATCGCTCCATTCTCTGCCTCCATCTTCACATGGCTGTCTTCCTTCTGTGTCTCTCTGTATCTTCCCACAACATTCTTCCTAGGGGTTTGTCCAAATTTCCCCTTTCTATATGTATACCATTCATATTAGGTTACAGTCCACTCTACTGACCTTTTTTTTTCAATTGCAGTAGAGTTGTTTCAGGTGTGCACCAAAGTGTTTCAGTTACACACACATACACATATATATGTTTATATTATTTTTCACATTCTTTTCCATTATAGGTTATTATAAGATATTGAATATAGTCTCCTGTGCTATACAGTAAATCTTTGTTGTTTATTTTATTTAGAGTAGTGTGTGTCTGTTAATCCTGTACTTCTAACTTATCCCTCCCCACTCCTTTCCCCTTTGGTAACCATAAGTTTGCCTTCTACGTCTATGAATCTGTTTCTGTTTTGTAAATGAGTTCAATTGTATCATATTATAAATTCCTCATATAAGTGATATCATGAATATTTGTTTTTTTGACATACTTCAGTTAGTGTGATAATCCCTAGGTCCATCCATGTTGGCTGCAAATGGTAGTATTTCATTCTTTTTTATGGCTGAGTAATATTCCATGTTATATGGCACCATGGTACCACGTCTTCTTTATCCATTCATCTGTTGATGGGCACTTAGGTTGCTTCCATGTCTTGGTTATTGTGAATAGTGCTTCTATGAACATTGGGGTGCATGCATCTTTTCAAACTGGAGTTTTCACCTAATGACCTTGTCTTAATTTGACCCTCTGCAAAACCCTATTTCTGAACAAGGTTACATTTGTGAGTACTGAGTGTTAGGGCCTCAGCATATGTTTTTGTAGGAGGAGAAGATGGAGGGAACACAGTTCCTCCCACAGCAATCACTCTGAAAGAAATCCAGGTATCCCCCTGGCCTGTTGTTGTCCTTGCAGGGCACCTGGACAGTGGAACCCAGGCTTAAGGAGCAGCCTAGCATGACTCCCAATGCCTTACTTTTGTGAAGACTGGAGAGTAACCTGACTAGAGCCCGTGTGGTTGATGGGGGATTCCTAACCACAGGAAGATGGGATTTAGAGCTGGCAGGAATCTTAAGTGTACCTCTGGCAGTGGCCTTTCTCTGGCTTCTACCCCTACCCTATCCTGCCTTCAGATATCAGCTTCAGTCAGTTCAGTTCAGTTCAATCACTCAGTCGTGTCCAAGTCTTTGCGACCCCATGAACCGCAGCACACCAGGCCTCTCTGTCCATCACCAACTCCTGGAGGCCACCCAAACCCACGTCCATCGAGTCAGTGATGCCATCCAACCATTTCATCCTCTGTCATCCCCATCTCCTTCTGCCCTCAATCTTTCCCAGCATCAGGGTCTTTTCCAGTGAGTCAGCTCTTCATATCAGGTGGCCAAAGTATTGGAGTTTCAGCTTCAACATCAGTCCTTCCAATGAACACCCAGGACTGATCTCCTTCAGAATGGACTGGTTGGATCTCCTTGTAGTTCAAGAGTCTTCTCCAACACCACAGTTCAAAAGCATCAAGTCTTTGGTGCTCAGCTTTCTTTATAGTCCAACTCTCACGTCCATACATGCCCACTGGAAAAACCATAGCCTTGACTAGACGGACCTTTGTTGACAAAGTAACGTCTCTGCTTTTGAATATGCTATCTAGGTTGGTCATAACTTTCCTTCCAAGGAGTAAGCGTCTTTTAATTTCATGGCTGCAATCACCATCTGCAGTGATTTTGGAGCCCAGAAAAATAAAGTCAGCCACTGTTTCCACTGTTTCCCTATCTATTTGCCATGAAGTGATGGGACCAGATGCCATGATCTTCGTTTTCTGGTATTTAGAGTTGGCAAGAATCTTCAGTGTACCTCTGGCAATGGCCTTTCTCTGGCTTCCACCCCTACCCTATCCATCTTTCAGATATCAGTTTAAGCTATCCTTTATCAGCAAAGCCAACCCTGACTCCCAAGGCTGGCTCTGGTCCCTTGTAACTTGCTCTCCAAGAGCCCATTCTCATTCTTCATTGCAGCGTCACAGGTTGTAATATCACACTGGTTTGACTATTGGATCTATGTCTACCTCTCTTTCTAGAAGAACTTCATGAGTTCAGGATCTATGACAATTTTTCTGGTTTTATCCCCTTACCCAGCACCCATGGAGACACTTCCCTGGTGGCTCAGGGTAAAGAATTCGCCTGCCAATGCAGGAGCCACAGGAGATGCGAGTTTGATCCCTGGGTCGGGAAGATCCCCTGGAGGAGGGCATGGCAACCCACTCCAATATTCTTGCCTGGAGAATCCCATGGAGGGAGGAGCCTGGTGGGCTACAGTCCATGGAGTTGCAAAGAGTCAGACATGACTGAGCAACTTCACCTTCACCATCCTTCACACTTAGGGTGAGTTCTTTCCCAGGGGTCTCTTTGATCACAAATGCTAATAGATTGGTGGTGCCCTCTCACCCCCACCACTCCTTACAGACATGACTGGGTAAGTTGGAATTCTACCATGACAATACCCTAAGCTCAATCTGCAACACACTGTAGTCAGAATCACTGTTCTTGCATTCAACAAAGAATTTAGATTTATTTCACATAGCATAAGTGCTACACCTAATAGTTATAGTAGCTAACCTTACGGAGTGCTTTCTTATGCCAAAGACTGGGCATATAATAAGCTTTTAGCTTATTTAATCCTTGTGACAATCCTGCAAGATAGCTGCTATTATTATCCCCACTTGACAGATGGGAAAACTGAAGCCCAGAGAAATTAAATAAGTGTCCCAAGGGCATACAGCTGCTAAGCAGTGGAACCTGGGCTCAAGTCCAACTTTCTGGCTCCAGAGCCCCAACTCTCTTCCCAAACATAAGACTTTTATCCCCTCATTAATGGATAAATAAAATTTGGATGCCAAAATCCATTAAGTACCTTTTGCTGTGTAACAACTACCCCAAGGCTGAGAGACTTAAAACAGTGATTTATTATTTTTCTTGATTCTGGGTGTTGGCTTCAGGTTCTTTGTTGATCTTGCCTGGGCTCACTCCATGGGCTGCATTCAGCTTGAGGGTTGGCTGGGCATTGGACTCGGTAGGGATGGCTGGGTCTGCTGAGCATCTTTGTCCATGTGGTCCTTCATCCAACATGGATGATGATGTCAGCATAGTGGCTTCAGGGTTCCAAGACAGAGGGAGGTGGAAGCCACAAGTTCTCCTGGCTTCACAAGTTGTATAGCCTTTCTCCTGCTACATTCCATCAGCAAAACAAGTCACAAGGCCAGTTCAGATTCCAGGGAAGGGGACATAGACTCAACTTCTTGTAGGAAGAAACTGCAAATCACACTGCAAAGGAGCGTGCCTACTGGGAGAGGAGGAATTTGTAGCCATTAAACTCTCTACCACAAACAGACATAAAACTCGATGCTTGGTAACATGTAACACAGCTCTCTTAGTGGGACCCCTGGATGTCACATGACAGAACTCCAACTCCAACTGGCTTATCAAGGAAAAGGAAGGGGGAATTTATAGGGTCATTTTCCTTTAAAATCCAAGGGTTAGTCCAGCCTAGTCACCAGCACTTTGTATTTTATTCTTTCCTTCTTTCAGGTGAGACAACATCCATATAGTGGTGACTTTGACATTATCAGCTTCCTCTTTACCTTCCCACTAAAAAGGACTTTTTCTCCAAATTTTTTCAACAAACATCTCAAGATTGCTTGTCAGGGGTCTGGCTCTGGACGTGCATCCATCTCTGAACCTGTCACTGAAGCCAAGAAGGTGAAATAGGCTGATTGGCCATTCTTAGATCATACGGCTATGGAATGGAGTAGAAGCTCAAGGGTGTGGCTGTTAAACATTTAACAACAAGCTCTGGAGTGAGAAGAGGGAGATGCTTATTTGCAGAGTTTGCCAGGGTCACTGGTATAAATATTCTCACCATGGCTGATTGCATGTGGCTGTCATGATGCCATTGAACACGGAGTTTGAAGGGATGGCAGGATCACAAACAGAGCTAGTGGAAGTGATGGCCAGCACACCACTACAAAACCCTGCCCAAGTTCCAGGACTAAGAGTGGGGGAGGGGTGATGTTCCAGGGGAAATCAGGAAATAGAAACTAGACAAACAAACAAAAAACCCCACTGGATTTCCAATCTAATTCCTTTTTTTTTCCCCCCACAAATGGACAATATTTAAAAGACTAGTACTTTGCTTGGGATTCCAGATGGCTCAGTGGCAAGAATCTGCCTGCCAATGCAAGAGACGTAGGAGACCCAGATTCGATCCCTGGGTCAGAAAGTTTCCCTGGAGGAGGCCATGGCAACCCACTCCCTTATTCTTGCCTGGAGAATCCCATGGACAGAGGAGCCCAGCGGGCTACAGTCCATGGGGTCACAAAGAGTCAGACACAACTGAGCAACTGAGCACACACACACACACACACACACACACACACACAGTACTTTGCTTGCTATTCTGGTTGCTTTTAATAATCAAAGTCAAAAGGAAGTTTAGAGATAGAAGATGTTCAACATGATAAAATGTTGAAATGAACCATCTGCTCAGTGTCTTTCCAGGCTAAATCAGTTTTTTTCCAAGAATGTGAAGTTCTCAGCTTATCTTTGACCTTTGTTCCTTCCCTAAGAGGAGTGTAGGTGGATCTTTGATTTTAAAAACATCAAAATTCAAGTAACAACTCACCTATTTTGAGGGCTTATTCTGTGCCAAGTACTGTGCCCAGTGCCCTGCCTGGATTATCTCACTTGGTCCTCAAATCAACCTTATGAGGTTGTTATGATTATTGCCCTCATTTAACAGATGCAGAAATTGAGGCACAGAGTGGAGAGGTAACTTGCAAGTGGTCACACAGCTAGTTAGTGGCAGTGTTCGGGATGAGCCTCAGTGACAGTCCCTCTTGTCAGTGGTCTCACTTCTACCTTCTATTGCCTTCTCACTGCTACAGATGGGTATCTCATAACCTACAAGAACCCTTCATAATGTGTCTGTGACAGCATGTCCCATGGTTGAATATGGGTTTTTATTAAAGAGGGAAAGACATGCCTTTTGAAAGAGCAGTCTCTAGCTGGTTTCTTGGGGGAGGACACACGTGGGCATGTCCCAGCTCCAGCTGCATCTGTTCACAGCAGGGAACTCTGGCCTGTGGGTGTGTGAGCTCTTCTGGCCTCTGCCTCAGGAGCTAAACCCCATCCTAAGCTCCTTTGGGTCAGGTGCCTGGAATTAGCTGCCAGGAACCCACAATTCCAGGAGAGACTCGGTTCTCCCTAAAAACCGTTTCTTTGACCATTCACCAGTCCTGGGATGATCTGAGGAGAGTCAAAATGACAAGGCCCTGAGGCGGGGAGGACCGCTCCATGACTAGTATGTGTTCAGGAAGACCTTGGCTGGGATGGGTGTCTCCCTCAGGCTAGAAACAATGATTTGTGGGTCTGGGAGTTGGGATTTTATGACGTGAACCTTTAGCCTTTCTGGGGCCTGCACGAGAGGCCCAAGAGGAGAAGTTGCCAGAGGCAGTTAACGTTTGGCCTTGGTTTCATTTGTTCCAGTTGTTCCACAGCTGCCCCTCAGTCTGTTGTCATCGATTGCGGGGAGTCCCTGGGCACCCAACTCCCCAGCTGGAGTCTGGCTGAAGGCAGAAGAAGGCAAGAAATAAAACAAGGATGAGGACCCCAGAAAGGAGGGCAAAGGGGAGGAACAGAGACCCGTATAGTGGCAGGGCATCTCTGCGGACCCCATGTGTTTAGAGCCATTGGAGCTCAGTGGAGAGAGGGAGGGATGGAGGGAGGGAAAGCTTTTTGGAGAAAGGGGGCTTCCTGACTATTCAAAGGGCACATATAGGCATCTCGAGAGGAAGGCAAAAAGCATTTGAGCTGAAGGAACAGCCTGTGGAGAGTAGAGGTGGAAGGTTCTGGGTGGGAGAAGGAAGTGGGAAGCAGAGGATAGAATTGAGGCCAGGAGATAGATAAGGACAGCTTCAAACCCATGGCAGAAGGTGGAGAGACCACAGATAGAAATGAAGGTAGGATCCCTGTTTGCCAGGAGCTTGCCAGTGAGTCTGTAATGTTTTTGAAGAGAATCCATGTTATCCAGGAAATTGAAGAAATTTAGAGGAACCCCTTGGAGGGAAGCATTGTCCAGGCGTCTGCTGTACAGGAAGCGTCTAAGTTACACACTCGGGTGCTTTTCCTCCACCCAGACAATGTTTTTCTTCTCCCATAACAACAAGCCTACAGCTGGGGAAGAGGGGGGTGGTGATTTAAAAAAACCATTCCAAGAGATAAATCTTGTAATACTAACCACGGAACAGCTGGCCCTTTAAAGCATAGAACAGCCATTTAGCCATTAATCCATCCCTTTAAAATGCAGAACCAGCCCACCCCTAACACACACACACACACACACAAGTACACACACAAAGGATAGTTCCATTTCATTTGGTGCAGCTACAACAGCCGCTGCTCTTGTACTTTTCAGGTTCACAGACACAGTCCAGGGTCCAGTTGAAAGAGTTTAAATCAGCAACAGGAACCAGGGGTGGAGAACAAAAGAGAAGTCACAAATTCTAAATAGCTTTTCGCCCAATTCTGGCCTGGATCCTGACGCAGCAGTACCTGGTGCCCTTTCTAGAACCTCCTGCCTTGCCTGAGCGTCTCACTTTCCTGGAAATGATCTGCCAGGGCAGCTGTCACCATCAGGCCCCACAGCTCACCAGACACTCGCCAGATCTCTCCTGCAGGCCCGACTCTACTGCTTCTCTGTCTTATTCCCAATGGTCACCTTGAGTGATTGATACCACGTGTTGTCCTGATGGTGCCTAGTTGCTGTAGGACTTAGGTGAGACCACTCTGTCCCTTCCAGCTTGCCATTGGGGTAGTCTCTTTGCATCTGTTATTTGTGACCTTCCTGAGAGGCAAAGAAATACAATGAAGCCCCATCTCTCTCTCACACACACACGCACACACAAACACTCAGGCATGCACATGCATGCACAGACACGGCTGTGACTGACAGGTTTGGAGGAGTGTGGGATGTGTGTGTGTGTGTGTGTGTGTTTGGGGAAGGGGAGAAGAGGTGAATCAGATGAGTAACTGTTTGGGTTGGGAGAAATCAGTAAGCTGCCAGGTATAGGAAAATTAAGGCCATTAGCTATTTTCTATGGGCTTTTTTTTTTTTTCTGTCCTGTCAACAAGATTAGCAAGCCAAATGCTCAAGGAGCACATTTGGGGGAGTTCTGAGTGCTCCATGAAACCTGCAAACCTCTGCCGAGGGAGATTGCCTGGAATCCTCTCCCGCCTGCCCTTTCAGTGGGTAATAATAACGGGAGAATTAGTGAGCAGGCAGATGCTGCGCGCACTGGTGCACAGCGCTCAGCATTGTATAATAATGAATATATTCACAACGGCTGTTTCAATGGTTGTTTCTTAAAATGATAAAGTTAATTTTGCGGGGCCCTTCTTTACTTTTTAAACCTGAACCTCACAAAAGATGGAAGCTGAAATCACCTCTTATTCTTTTACTCACAATGGTTTTGCCATGACATTTGGAAATACAAACAAACAAAAAATAATGTGTTCTGCAGGGAGCTAGCAAACACGGAAAGCCTGGTATGTTCTCCCCGCATCTGGATGTCCACTGATTTTTGCTTTGTTTTGATCTTGGTTGGTGTTAAGATAAGTAAACAGGGTCCTTGGGTGGTGGGATGCTATTATCAGTATTTACTCAAAATCTGAGTAGAGTTTTATACTTTTTACAGTGTGATCTCCATAAGATGCTATCTCAATAATAGTCACAGCAGCTGTAATGGTACATCGGGTGCCTACAGTGGTCATGTCAGTACACTACATGCTTTTCAGTTATTAATTTAAATCGTCACATCAACCCTGCAAGATAGGTCTTAGGTTGAACCACATGAAATTGCCATTTCTGTAGCTCAAAAACAGGCGATGTCATGTGATTCGAATTAACGTTATTTCTCCATTTTATAAAGACACGGTCTCAAAGACGTTAGGTAAGTGGCACAAAGTCAGCCAGTGAGGAACAGGCAAAACAGGTTTAGACCCAGGCCTGCAGAGCCTGAGGGTTCTTCTCTGTGGGCTCCCCATTGGTCACTTGCTTGTATCAGTGTTCTTTCTTTCCCCACCTCACTTCTTCATTCCTCTATCAGAGCTTCCTAGGATTAACTTTGAAATCAACTCCTCACACTCAAATCTGTGTCTTAGGATCTGCTTCTGGAGGAACCCATGCTAAGACAGTGCCCCAAACTTCCTCCACTAAAATGCCATCATTCCAGGGTGGCAAAGATTTGGGGGTTCAGGAAGAAGTGGGGCTTTCTGACTGAACAAGTTGTGAATGAAACATGGGACAGAAACTCAAGATTAATCCTCCGGGCAAGGATGGGAGTAGCAGGTGTGTTGAGGGGGCTGGGGGGACTAGGTACATGAGGTGTGATTCCACTTGCTGATTACCAAGCAGAAAGGTTCCGGCTCATCTTTTATTGCAGTTTTGCTTGGAACTTATCCTATTTTGGGGTTTTCATTGTGAAATAGGAAAGATGAATGGGTTCCCTTAAGACCCAGGGTGTGAGTTTTGCCTTGCCTCCTCCCGGGTGTGTATCCTAGTCATCTTGTTTCTCAGTGACGTCCTTGGATGGAGATTGTAATAACACACACTGAACTAAGCTACAAAGAGCTTGGGATAGAGAAGAACCCTCAGCCTCTGCAGGCCTGGGTCTAAACCTCAGTCTTGCCTATTCCTCACTGGCTGACCTTATGCCACTTAACATCTCTGAGATCGTCCCTTTATAAAATGGAGAAAGAACATTAATTAGAATCACATGATATCGCCTATTTTTGAGCTACAGAAATGGCAATATTCTACTATTGCCAACAAAGGTCCATGTAGTCAAGGCTATGGTTTTTCCAGTAGTCATATATGGATGTGAGAGTTGGACTGTGAAGAAGGCTGAGCACCGAAGAATTGATGCTTTTCAACTGTGATGTTGGAGAAGACTCTTGAGAGTCCCTTGGACTGCAAGGAGATCCAACCAGTCCATTCTGAAGAAGATCAGTCCTGGGTGTTCTTTGGGAGGAATGATGCTAAAGCTGAAACTCCAGTACTTTGGCCACCTCATGCAAAGAGTTGACTCACTGGAAAAGACTCTGATGCTGGGAGGGATTGGGGGCAGGAGGAGAAGGGGACAACAGAGGATGAGATGGCTGGATGGCATCACTGACTCGATGGATGTGAGTCTGAGTGAACTCCAGGAGTTGGTGATGGACAGGGAGGCCTGGCGTGCTGCGGTTCATGGGGTCGCAAAGAGTCGGACACGACTGAGCAATTGAACTGAACTGAACTGAACTATTGCCCCAGTGTTATCCCAAGCAAGAGGTGAGGAAGTTGGTGTATATATCCACCAACTCATTGGTGGCCGATGGCTTCTCAGGATATTAACTCCAGTTTGCCTTCTCAGCCCCCTAAATCTGCCCCCATGGCCAGAATCCTTGGCAGGCATTCCTTGTAAATGCATGCAGGCTCTAGGAGGGAGTGCCAAGGGCCTGAGCCCAGAGTATCACCACATCTGCCACAGGCAACTGAACATCATCGGAACTTAAAGGAATGATTCTGTTCATTAAACTCAAGAACTTCTCTAAGCTCAAGGACAGGCAGTCAGGTCAGGACATCCTGAAGCTTGAGACCCAGTGCCATTCACCTGGTACCCCCAAAAGCCACTTATTTTTAAAGTGTATCCTGGCCAAAGTAGATCTTCCAGCATTTCACTCCCTCCTTTTTCCAGAGCCCCTTACCCACAAATGTGAGACTTCTCTGGAATCCATCCAATGGGATTCTTCAGCCCATGATCTCTCTTGAGGTCACCCTCACGCTAGTAAAATGGGTGATTCCTTGGGGGAGATTGGGAGAAAGCACCTTGCAAGTTTCACAACTTGATTGGTGATGGAATTTTTTCTGTCTCTTCCGGACTTTAATGTGGCTCTAATTCTGACTTCGTTGCAGAGCCGTGAAATCAAATTAGGAAATGGGAGGAGACGAGCAACCCCTTCAAGCACAATCAACTTCTGATGGCTTCCCCAAAGCTCTAATGAATCTGCATAGATCTCCAGTAATACAAGATTGCTTTTTGCTGCCCTTTGTTTTTCTCCTCTAATAAGAAAATGGGCCAGAGCGTAGGGATGCAGGTAGCTAATGCAGCAAGCAGATGGAGAACCTTGGCTCTTTACTGCAGAGTTGGGAAGCCTTGGTGATGGTGAGGAGGCCAATTAGAAGGAAGGGATGGCGGGAGCAGCACAGCAACTTCCAACCCCAATGGTGGGTCTGTTATATCTCATCTAACGTGTGGAAACCAAGAGAAGGAAAACATAATCCCTGATCTTGAATGGACAGCAGGCTGTTTGCTCAGAGTCTTGCAACTCAAAGTGGGAAATAGCAGCAACACCATCACCAGAGAGCTTGTTAGAAATGCAGAATCTCAATCACTCCATCCAAGACTTACTGAATTAGAATCTGAATTTTAACAAGATCCCCAGGGGATTCTTATGCACAAAAAGTTTGAGAAGAGCTAGCCCAAGAGATTCTAAATCTGATCATGTCACAGCCATGCTCACAACTCCATTCTGATCTCATCCTAACTTCCCATCCTCAGTTCTCCCCACTCCATCCCTGGGAACTCTCCACTCCAATCTTGTGATCACATCACATCCTTCCATCCATCCCCATACTGTTTCCTCCAGCAACAACGTCCTCATCTTTGTCTCTGCCTATCAGAAATCCTCTTCATCTTCAGGCCCAGGTATCGCCTCCGTGCAGCCTGATCCAATCCCCCAGTCAGAAGGCGTCATTACTATTCATTTGCCACTGCTTGACTTTCTTATTCTTAGATGTTTGCATGCAGTATGAAGGTTAGAAGGATGGGCTTTAGAACCTGATCACTCTGAGTCTGAGTCCCAGCTCTAACTGTTTTGATCTGTGTATGCAGATTAGATCGCTGGTTTTCATTTTCTTGCACCCTCCATTAGAACTATACACCCACAGCCTTTTCTGTGCGACTTTGCGATTTCTCCCACCTGGTTGGGCATAAAGTACTTCCTTGTCCATTGATGTTAGTCTTGACATATGACTTGTACTGGTTCATAGAATATGAGTGAAAGTGACAGTGTGTGAGTTCTGGGCCTATCGTGTGCTTCCAGTTGTCTCCCTGTGATTCTACATTGTCATGAGCAGTCTACCCCAAGTTAGCTGTTGGGTCCAAAGAGGATGAGATACACGGGAACAGACTTGAACTCGACCTGTGGCCAAGTCAAGATGACCCACATCTTGAAGCAGAACTCCCCAAGTGGACTCACAGATCCATGCTCAAAAAAAATAAGATTTACTATGGTATGCCACTGAGTTTTGTGGTCGTTGGTTGCATAGCATTATTTGTGGTACTAGGTAACTGATGAATAAATAAATATATATATATATATATATATATATATATGTTTGTATGTATGTATGTATAGCTTATATATAGGCTTCCCCCAGTGGCTCAGTGGTGAAGAATCTGTTCACGATGCAAGAGCTTCAGGAGACATGGGTTCAATTCCTGGGTGGGGAAGACACCCTGGAGGAAGGCATAGCAACCCACTCCAGTATTCTTGCCTAGAGAATCCCATGGACAAAGGAGCCTGGCGGGCTATAGTCCAGAGGGTCTCAAAGAGTTGGACACAACTGAAGCAACTTAGCACGCATGCATATATATACAAATACTTGTTTATGCTATGCCTCTTTAAACCTCAGTTTTTCCATCTGTATAATGGACAGACAAATATCTGCCTCATATTATTGTTGTGATGATTACAATGTAGTAATGTATGTAAACATTATTGTATATTCACAGTACAGTTCGGTTCAGTTGCACAGTCACGTCCGACTCTTTGCGACCCCATGAATCGCAGCATGCCAGGCCTCCCTGTCCGTCACCAACTCCAGGAGTTCACTCAGACTCACGTCCATCAAGTCAGTGATGCCATCCAGCCATCTCATCCTCTGTCGTCCGCTTCTCCTAGTGCCTGGTAAATACTAGGTAACTTACTTAATAGTATTATAATGTCTTCCCACTAAATTGGAGACTTTGTTACAGTAGGATCTTTGTCTTATCCATCTTTTTATCCTCCCAAATGCCTATTGGGCTCCTAGAAAACACTCATTCTATGAATAGATGCAAGCATTAATATAGAAAGTTGCCCTTTTGCTTGGGCAGCTCTTGCCCTGCAAATCCTCACTCAGCCTTTAGTGATGAGCCCCAGCTTGTCAGAGCAGATGAAAGCTTCAGGATTGAGGGTGTTCTGTTCAAAGCAGTGGTTATAGTAGGCCTTGGGGGTATTTTGCTGAGTTTTGTGTGTAGTTAAGGAATCTAATAGTGTTTTGATTTGTTTCTCAATTAGAAATGTTGCACATAGAATTTCATGGAAAAGAAGCATTTCTTCTTCAAAGGAAGTTGTGGGAAATACGGAAATACCCACCCCTCTGCCTTCCAACTTCAAGTGTGAGCCTTACCTGAATCCTTCACCCAGCCTGGAGTTTAACCTCTGAAAAGCTGGCTGTGGAGGTGGGAAGGAGTGATGACTGGGGCAGGGCCCCATGGCAACTGTCTCTTTAAGAAACAGAAATGAAACCTAATTAGCATAGACTGGCTGCAATTAACATATAAGTCCCAGTTCTGGGAGTTGGAGGAAGGGAAAAGGATAGAGCTAAAACTTAATGGGGTTTTGTTAGACAAAATTAGCTTCCACAGAACAGCCATAAAAATATCTAAATTATGAGAGCCTCTTGCCATTTGCCATTAACACAAAGGGACATGCTAATAGTTAGTGGCGCCATGTCCTGGAAATTAACTGCAGTGAAGAAAGCCCCAGGGGCATCCCCGTGAGCAATAAGGGCACGTCCACTGACTCAACTGTTACCAAACTGCTTGACTAAATGTTTTACAGAAACTTAGACTCTACAAATCACACAGGTCTCAGCCAGTCTTTCTGGCAATGGTTCCAGAACTGTAGGATGACACCCCCATGGGTAATATATGGAAAACTGAAGTCTCTTTGTATAGTCTTTGAATTTGGCTATGATTTTCCTCCAAAGAAGACATTCCTAAGATTGATTTCTGGATATTTGAAGATGCCTCCATTTCTACCTCTCTCCATCTTACCCTCTCAAAGAAAATTGGCCCCTTAGCTTTTCGTATAGTGCCAAAGCAACTGGTGTGAATTTCACTGTAGACTCCTCCCATGAGTTTACTTCTTGCTTTCCCTTGAGGGAAAGGGGTAAACCATTATCCCGTATTTTCTTCTCCTGAAAGTCACCAATGGTCACCTAAACATATAAAGGATGTTTTTCATGGTCCTCAGTCTCTTTTACCCTCGTTTCATTAGACAGAGTTGACCCACCTCCCCTGTCCTAATCCCCATACCACTTTCTCTGAGGCTCTTTCACTCTGCCCTTCCTCTTTTAGTGGGTTTTCTTTCTCCTTTCATATCTATAGTCATTGATCGTGACTCCTAGCCTCTGTCCTAAGGTTTTCTCTTACTATTCTTTTTGAAGATGAATTGCTCATCATTTGCTGGTGTCCACCATTACGTATAGGCTGCTGCTGCTAAGTCACTTCAGTCGTGTCCGACTCTGTGAGACCCCGTAGACGGCATCCCACCAGGCTCCCCCATCCCTGGGATTCTCCAGGCAAGAACACTGGAGCGGGTTGCCATTTCCTTCTCCAATGCATGAAAGTGAAAATTGAAAGTGAGGTTGCTCAGTCGTGTCCAACTCTTCACAACCCCATGGACTGCAGCCTACCAGGCTCCTCCGTCTATGGGATTTTCCAGGCAAGCGTACTGGAGTGGGGTGCCATTTCCTTCTCCACTTATAGGCTGGTGTCATTCAAATCTGAAACCTAGGTCTAACTATTTAGCCCTGTGTTTCAAACTTCCACCAGGACATCCACATTTGGAGTTCCTATTTTCACTTCCGATTTGGCCTGCCCACACCCCCATCCATTATTCTCTCCTGTTTTATGGAGATGCTCATCAGGATCTTCATTTATCTTGACCACCAATTTATTTTAGTCCCTTTCAAATTAATATATCCTACATATAGCTTGGTTCTTCCCTGATGTTTCATCTTTAGTTATATAATGAGCCATTCCAAATTTTAGTGATTAAAAATGGTACCTATTTTATTTAGCTCTTAATTCTGTAGGTTGGCTGGATATGGCTTCTAGTCTAAAATAGCTTGGCTGGTCTCTCCTGGGTTTGCTGGTAGATAGGCTGGAGGTTGGACCATCAACAATGATCTCCCTCATGTATCTGGAGGTGGCAGACTGTTGGCTAGGGTGCCTTAGTTTTTCCTCCATGTGACCTCTCCAATAGTTTAGTTCAAGCTCGTTCACAAGTTGACCTAATGGTCTCAAGTGCAGCAAGAAGAGAAGTCCCAAGGTGTAAGTCCTTTTGAAACCACTGTCTATGTCTCATTTGTTAATGTCACATTGGCTAAAGCCAATCATACACAACCCAGATTCAAGGAGAAGGGAAAGAGGCCCCATCTTTTGATGGAAGGAGCTACCGTGTCACATTGCAGGGAAGTGAATGCAGAGAGGCGAATAATTTGTAAGCATTTTTCTAATCTACCACACTCAGCATGAACTGGGAATGGGTCTCATTAGTATTCTCATCTTGTCTATCCTGTCATGGGAATATCCTCCCTCTCTGCTCTTTTCCTTTAATTCAAACCTTCTTCCCAAAGGTTAGGGACAACTCACCTCCTCTTTGAACCCTGCTCGAAGGATCCCCAATAACCTCTCCAGCTCTCCAGCATTTCTGGTCTCTGACCCCACTCCATTACTCTTTGGTCATTTTCTGATCATTTCTTGAATTCATGTCTGTTTTCTGAATTGGAATACAAATTAATGTATCATTATGATATGTTACAAATTTTCATATCATTATTTATGAAATATACATTTATAGCTTTCTTTTTCATATATTTTCACTTTCTGTTCTAAAAAAATATTTATTTATTTGGATGTACCAGGTCTTATTTGTGGCACGCGGGATTTTTAGCTGTGGCATGTGAACTCTTGGTTGCAGCATGTGGGATCTAGTTCCCTGACTAGGGATTGAATCCGAGCCCCCTACATTGGGAGCTTGGAGTCTTAGCCACTGGACCATGAGGAAATTCCTGTGTATCTTTACTTTCATATCTAGTACAGGCTCCAGTGTCTTCTTCTTGTTGCTGTTCAATCGTCCAGTCATGTCTGACTCTTTGTGACCCCACGGACTGCAGCGTGCCAGGCCTCCCTGTCTCTCACCGTCTCCCAGATTTTGCCCAAGTTTATGTTCATTGCATTGGTGATGCCATCCAGCTATCTCATCCTCTGATGCCCTCTTCTCCTTCTGTCCTCAATCTTCCCCAGCATCAGGGACTTTTCCAATGAGTCGTCTGTTCACATCAGATGACCAAAATACTGGAGCTTCAGCTTCAGCATCAGTCCTTCCAGTGAATATTCAGGGTTGATTTCCCTTAAGATTGACTGGTTTGATCTTGCTGTCCGAGGGACTTTCAAGGAGTCTTCTTTCCAGTGTCTAGGCAGGGCCAAATATCACTTGTTAGTTATTTGCTATCAAGGAATAGCTCAGAATTCTCCTCAAAGCCATTTTTCTCTTAAATTCATTTAAGTAAGAAAAAATAAATTTATGCCCCTAGCAGTCTAAAGAAGGAGACAGGGAAAGCTCAGATGGTGTAATGTTTTCAGCTTTCTGACTAGGTGAGACTCACAACTCCAATCGGAATGCATCACCTAACCTTGGCCTCAGTGAAATCTTGTGTACCTCCTCAACCAGTTTTCTTCAACCTCCTCAGCCACATGACCACTCTTGAAGGCTCTTAGCTATCACCCTGTAGGCTCAATGCCATACTCCACGGCTGGCCATCAACATCTTTCTCACTCTTGACTTGCCTATTAAAAGAATCCCATGAAAATTACCAGTCTTCCAGGCCTCAACAAGGACAGTTTGGGGACCACAATCTGAAAATGCCTTTTGCCTGAAGACTGTAATTTTCCCTGGGCTCCTGCTCAGACAGTTAGGGCTTTATTATTTTGTTCTCCCAGGGACCCTTCACAGGCAGGTTGGCATAGAATCTGTCTTATGAAGGCCTCTGCTCCAGTCAGATCTTTCAAGGCTCCCGTGCTTGCTGATCCAGGGGCCTGTTTTCCCAATTAGTTTGATCCTAGCGTATGTTGTTTGTCTCTTGGGTTGCATAGCAGGCTAACTCTCAGAAACACCTTCTGAAATCTGATCGGTGTCTCTTCTCTCATTTCCCTTTCTGGGAATTTGGAAAGGAATCCAGGGAGCCCTAGTCATGTTTAGCCACTGATTTTATTTATATCACTGTCAAAAATAAAAACAGTCACCAAACAGCAAAACAAGGCTCAACTTCTCAGCCCCTGTGGTGACATGGAATGATGGATCCAGCTCAAGGATGCTGTACTGTTTGTGATGCTAACACTGAGTTTTTACACTGAGGGTTCTTTCTGGTGATGTAGGACATTATATGCCTCTGGGAAGATGGAGAGGAGTGGATAGAGTGGATAAAGAAAGCACACGTGCATAAATGTGTTTGTGTGTGTGTGTGTGTGTGTGTGTGTGTGTGTACAGAGGAACAGCAGGTCTCCCAGTCTAAGAAGTTTTTCGGCTGAGGGATGAGATTTGCATGCCCTTCTGTGTCACAGACTTGATATGTTTGCAGCACGTCGTTGGGGTGCTTGCATCTCAAATCACTGGCTCTGTGCAGCCTTGATGAGGCACCCAATTTACATATTCTCAATTTAATCTAAAGTAGGTACTAATTGATTACTGCTGAATGTCTGCACGCTCTGATTATCTGTTCAGATCCTGAGGGGGGGGGGTGGTAGAAGAAGAGCAAGAGATCTTTCTTCTATGAGTAAGATTTTGTTTTCTCTGATCCAAAAAGCACTTATTTTCTAGGCCTGGAGATCCAGCCAACCCCCCCCCACCACCTCCAGCCTCTTCCCACCTTCACCCACAATTGCTGAAAATACCACCAGCTCCAACACTTGGTTTTATTTTTTTATGTTGTAGAATAAACTATTCTCTATTCAGTTATTCACCATTTATCAAACAAATATTTTGGAAATGTCTCCCACATATATGTTACTGTCATCTCCATAAAGGCAGGATTCCGTGGGGCTTGAGAGTACAGACTGGAGCCAGATTGCTGGGCTTAATCCAGGCTCTGTCACTTACTAGCTGTGTGACTTTGGGCAAGTTGCTTAACTTCTCTGTGCCTCGGTTTGGCTGCCTATAAATGGTATGCGTAGCAGTCCGCACCTCACAGGGTTGTCATGAAGGTGAAAAGTGTTCGCACATGTATTAAATCACCCAGCACAGCATCAATCCGCTATAGAGGGCTGTTTCCTCACAGTTCTGTGGAGGATTTGCTGGGGAAGCAGGCAAAGATCTTGATTAAAGTTCCCCTGGGGAGTTTTAGGATCTTCATTTGTTTTCACCTCACCTGTTCTGCATCATCTCAGGTATCGATGATGACAGGGAGCATGTATGAGAAAATATAGATCTTGCTACGAGATCTATATCAGCCAAGAGCCATCTGGTTAGGCTCTTCTGTAGGTCGGGGTAAGGAGTAGGAAGGAGAAAGGGGAGACTAAGGGTTGGGGGGTGGTCAGTGAACACTCCCTGGATGCCTTCTGGATGCCAGGCTCCATGTTGGTACTGGTGACACAAACATGAAAACTATGGCCTGTCCTCTGAGGGACTTCACAGCTGAGAGGCGCTGCTCCCACTGGTAGAATACAGCACGTTTTCTCTGTTAGTGCTCCTCAGGCATTTATTTTAGGTTCCAACCTAGCAGCTGAATGGCTGGTCTGCTTTTTTTTCTTGTTGTTATTGATGTGTAGCAGAAGAAATGCAGAGGTCGTAAGCGCACTGCTCCCTGAGTCATCAGAGAGTGAACACGCTGTGTGAGCAGCACCCAGATGGAGAGAAATGGAACATGACCGGCCCTCCGAAGCCCCCCTCCTGCCCGTGCTCCCCTCCAGCCACTGCTATCCGCCAATAGGTGATCAGCTTCCTGACTCTGAATCCCACGCTCAGGTTTCCCATCTGGGTGCTAGTCCGAGGCCAGACGAAGCTCAGGGAGCAGGGTCGGGAGGTGTGACAAGATCAGGCATGACTGGGAAATGTCTGGATTGTTACGATAATGGTCCAGCCCCTGGTGTCTGTGTGGCTCCCCTTAAGACTGCTTTGACTTTTTCAAAGGGAAGGAAGGGATTCTTGGCTGCTTTCCACCAGAGCTGGATCAGGCAGAACAGGGCAGCCTTTCTGTGTGTCCGAGCAAGCCCCCATCCAGGAATGCATTCAGTGAAAGGCCAGGATTTCTCACCCTTGGCCAGCCTGGCTCCAGGGACCCCTTAGGAAGACAGGCATGTTACCAAGAGAAGGCCCTCTGAAATCTTGGAAGGCTGACGATTAACCAGGAATTAGCTTCACAGGGACGAATGTAGTTAACCCTCTCAGAATTTCCCTCTCTCAGCAAGAGAGTTCTGGAGAAGGAAATGGCAACCCACTCCAGTATTCTTGCCTAGAGAATCCTGTGGACAGAGGAGCCTGGTGGGCTGCTGTCCATAGGGTCGCACAGAGTCGGACTCAACTGAAGTGACTTAGCAGCAGCAGCAAGAGAGTTCAGGGTCTTAAGCGAACAGGAAACATTGAAGGCACAGCCTTTGCCAGGACCATCCAGGACATCACGGTGGGGAGTTCTGATCAATTGAGGAGGGAGGCGGGCATTACCTGGAAAGAACTGATGGAGAATAGCAGAATAGCTGTTCCAGTTATCTATCGTGGCATCGTTATGAGTCTCTCCAAACTTAGTGAAGTGAAACAACCATTTTATATGTTCAGTGAGGCTGTGGGTCAGAAATGCACACAGGACACAGCAGGGGCGCTTGTCTCTGCCTCACCTGGGAAGACTTGATGGGTGGAAGGCTGGATCATCCGGAAGCTTCTTCACAGCATGTCTGGCACCTGGACGAGGTTGCTGTGACTGTAGACAGGTGGTCTCCATGCAGCCTCCCCATGTGGCCTGGGCTTTTCAGAGCACAGAGGCTGAGTTTTCAGAAAGAACACTCCCAAAGAGGGTGGCTAGAGAGCAAGTGTCCCAAAAGCCGGGTCAGAAGCTGCAAGGCTCTTTCTCTCTGACCTAGCTCAGAAGTCACGGCACCATTGCCACCGCATTCTACTGGTTACCTGCGAATCACTAAGGGTGGGGAGGGGATGTGTCGCACGTTCAAGGGGAGAGGAATACGATTCCACCTCCTGATGGGAGAGTGGCAGGTCCGACTGTAGAACTCCTTGTGGGGATGGGAGCTTTTGTTGCAGCCTGCTTTGGAAAATACCATCTTCTAGTATAGTTAGTAGCTAGGACTTGGGAGTAAGAACTACCTGATTTCATTTCCTGGCTCTGACACATACATATTAGCGGTGTGACTTTAGGCACATATCTTAACCACTCTGTGCCTCAGCTTCCATGTGAGTGAAATTGGGATAATCATCCTATCACAGGGTTATTGTAAGAATTCAACAATGTGAGCCGTGCATGGTGTCAACAGAATGCCTGAAACATGGCAAGGGCTCAGAAACGTCACCTTTAACTGAGACCCAAGGAGGCGATTGCTCAGGACCAGCTTCACCTATGACACCCTTTTTAAGGCTCATCTTAGTGAAAACATTAATCACACAATTCCCATGCAGTTTAGTTCAGTTCAGTCACTCAGTCGTGTCCGACTCTTTGCGACCCCATGAATCGCAGCACGCCAGGCCTCCCTGTCCATCACCCACTCCCGGAGTTCACTCAGACTCACGTCCATCGAGTCAGTGATGCCATCCAGCCATCTCATCCTCTGTCGTCCCCTTTTCCTCCTGCCCCCAACCCATATCAGGCTGTATAACAGCCCAGAGCCCATTAGCACTAACAAGGACTACAGACACTGTGCATTAGGGAATAGCACTTTACAAAGCCCTTCCATCCTCATCCCTCATTCCATCCTCCAGACAAGTCTGTGGGGCACTCAGGACTTCCATTTTACAGATGAGGCTTATCAAGATGTGACTTCTTCAAGGTCATATAGCTAGTAAATTGCAGAGCAAGGTCACCATCCCAGAGTTCCTCCCTAAAGCCCTGGCTCTTATCTTTTCTGATAATCTCAAGGGCATTGCAAGTTATCAAAGGAAAAATGCAATTTTATCAGAATTTAATTAATTTGAAAAGTGCCCTTGCAGAGGGAGAAGGCAATGGCACCCCACTCCAGTACTCTTGCCTGGAAAATCCCATGGACGGAGGAGCCTGGTAGGCTGCAGTTCATGGGGTCACTAAGAGTCGGGCACGACTGAGCAACTTCACTTTCACTTTTCACTTTCATGCATTGGAGAAGGAAATGGCAACCCGCTCCAGTGTTCTTGCCTGGAGAATCCCAGGGAAGAGGGAGCCTGATGGGCTGCCGTCTATGAGGTCACACAGAGTCGGACACGACTGAAGTGATTTAGCAGCAGCAGCAGCAGCAGCAGCCCTCGAAGTGAGGAGAAAAGAGGGAGGTCAGATTTCCAATAGCCAGAGAATGTCAGAGCCAGGGCAGGAAGGTGACTGCCATGTGCGAGAAGGGCCGGAAGTTACACCTCTCCTCCAGAGGTAGTCCTGGAAAATGTCCCATCATGCCTTTCAAATTTGAGAGCTAATCACTCAGTCAAACAGCACCTTTTACTGTGACCCCAGTATTCCTTCATTGCCCCTCACTCCCCTAAAACCGAGAAGCTAGTGGTGGCCTCTTCCTGCTGTGTTTCCCTGCTGATTTCAGTCCACCCACACCAACATCAAAATGCACAAATGCTGGGAAAGCACTGTAAATCCTGCCTTCCTGGTGTTTTCCATTTATGTGACAGGAGGAAGAATGGTACTTTCCTCCACTTTTGGAAACAAACCAAAATACCCATAAATATTCAAGCTTATAATATTGACTTAAAGCTCAGTTAGAGCCCAGGCTGCAGTCAGCTGCTGATTATCCATGTGTGACTTATCCACAGCTAATTTGAAAACTCAAAATTACTTGCTTCAAACTTTCAGCGCACCCTTGGCCCCCTCTGTGGGTGTGGGCTCGGGGGCGCAGGGAGATGAGGCGGAACTGTGCCAAGCCGAGTGTCTGCCGACCCTGCTTCTGCTCTTGACACAACTCCTGATTAACTGCATGACCTTGAGTGCTTGTCTTTACCTCCTGAGACCTCCTAGGTTTTTCAACTGTAAAATGAGAAAGCTTGGCTTTATGCTTTTGAAGATCCTTTCTTGCTCTAAAATTCCAAGAGGTAGCAAAGTATTTAAAAGAAATGGGAAGGTAAGTTTGCTGCAGAGATATAACATTGAAGTCAATAGTCCAAAAGGTCTATTTCTGGTGAATGGCAGATCCAAGCCTAGCACCCAAGACTCTAGTGGTTATTTCATGAATTCTGTGGCCAAACATGCAAGATTCTTCCATTTTCTCAAATTAAGATTCTCCTTAGTGAGCACAGACAGTCAAAGAATCAGCTTTGCCTGAACCTGGAAAGGCTAAACATATATATATATATATATATATATATATATATATATGTATGTATATTTTTTTTTTCAGAGTCTTGGCCTTCTCTTCTGATGGAGCCAAGATGAGGACCCAGAGTTGTGTGGCTGTTGGAGTCAAGACCACTGTCCACTGCTCCACCCCCAATAGGGCCCAGTGCGGAGTATTAACAGGAAAATCCCTGGGTCCTCTTACTATCCTGTCCTTTCCCTCCCACCTTGTGCTATTTCTACGAACTAGAAGAGACCCTTCTGTCTTTTAGGGGAGAAGTCTCCATGGTCTTCTTACTCCCTACCTCAAGCTGAACCTCACAGACCCAGACTCTCCCTACAGAAGGAAGGATGAGCAGTGTAAAGGTTAGAAGAGACTTGAAAGCAGGGATGCAGCGGATGTGGCAGGATCCCACCACCATGCCCTTTGACCAAACACATTGCAAGTGCGTGCTCTATGCCCCACACCCAGGTGATAAAGAACGGATGTTCATTCACCTTGCAATGAGATCATGGGTTCAGGGAACAGTATGGTGAGACCTATGGGAACCTGGTTTTCATGAAGTATTGGAGATTCTGTGAAGTGAAAGTTGCTCAGTCATGTCTGACTCCTTGCAATCCTATGGACTATACAGTCCATGGAATTCTCCAGGCCAGAATACTAGAGTGGGTAGCCTTTCCCTTCTCCAGGGGATTTTCCCAACCCAGGGTTCAAACCCAGGTCTCCCACATTGCAGGCAGATTCTTTACTAGTTGAGCCACAGGGAAGCCCAGATTCTGTGAAAGGAGGATGTATAAGACCAGGAGTTGGTGAGGATGGAAGAGGACCCAGGTGAGGAAACAGTCAACCTCATCCAGGGTGTGGGGTATCAAGAACCACTACCTGGGGAACATGGTGCTTGGTCTTTGAGCTGAAAAACATTATGTCAGCAACATTTTAAATGATTGTTTAAATCTTCCAGAAGCATAGTAGTAGCTCTGTGGTTCAGTTTGATCAAGAGATCATTAACATCAGAGGGCTGGCCGGCAAACCCAAGGACTGCTTATGTCACTTTTGTGGGACGAGACCTTCTATGTCCTAAACAACTTGGAAACAATCTTTAGAACAGAGACTTCTTTAGATGTATACTGCCTGTGTTGTTCAGAAACAGACCAGCACCTACCTGAACAGTACGTGGTGTGAAATTGCGAAAGCATGATACAGTTGACATTGGATGCTTCGAGATCTGAACAGTGCTTCCCTATTTGATTTCCAGCTAGCTGCAGTGTGCTTGGAATGAACAACAGATGAAAGAACACCCTGGGTGGAAATTCTACCACCCAGGTGCAATGTGAGAAAGGAGGCTTCCCCTGCCTCTTTGTACATTTGTTTATGCTCCCTCTGGTGGCTGATTCAGATCTGCCTGTTCCGTCCTTTTGGGTGTGGAACAACCACACCCTATCTGATTCAAGAGGCCCAGGCACTGGGATCTCTTCCATGTCCACAGGAGCAAACGTCCGCAGAGTCAGCATCTGTTCTGGTTTGGGTTTTAACCACCTGTTGGTTTTGGTGTTTGGAAACTCACAATTGAAATGAATATATCTTATTCTTTTTGTACCTAGCACACTATCTGTACCCATGTGTGCGTGCCAAGTCATCTCAGTTGTGTCCAGCTCTTTTACGACCCCATGGACTGTGGCCTGCCAGGCTCCTCTGTCCATGGGATTTTCCAGGCAAAAATACTGGAAGTGGGTTGCCACACCCTCCTCCAGGGGATCTTTCTGACTCAAGGATCAAACTCACGTCTCTTATGTCTCCTCCATATCACCTTGCAAAACTTCATAAAATTATAGATTTCAAGCTCCTGTTCTAGTCAGGCTCTTTTGTGTTTCAAGAAGAGTAATTGAGTAAGGTTCCCTCAAGATTACCTGAGTGGGATTACCTCTGTGAGCAGAAGATGCTGTAAGGCCAGGCCCTGAGAAGTATGAGAGTTGGAAGTACAGAGAGTTGGAAGGCTCCAGAGCCAGTGACAATATGACCCTAATAACAGGGATTTGTGGACCCAAAAAACTCCCATCTCACTTCCATTTCCCTTTTTTCCTTGACTGTCTTGTCATCCACTAATCTTTATTTTGCAGCTTCTGCTTGCTAACGTTCCCTTCTCCTTTATCATGTTGACTTGAAAGGGATCCTTGTCCTCTGTGACTTCTCTTGGAAAAACGATTCTTCAGCTCTAAATTTCTCTTTTAATTTTTTTTTACTGTAATTTTTTTTTTAATTTTAAAATCTTCAATTCCTACATGTGTTCCCAAACATGAACCCCCCCCCCCCACCTCCCTCCCCATAGCATCTCTGTGGGCCATCCCCATGCACCAGCCCCAAGCATGCTGTATCCTGCGTCAGACATAGACTAGCGATTCAATTCTTACATGATAGTATACATGATAGAATGCCATTCTCCCATATCACCCCACCCTCTCCCTCTCCCTCTGAGTCCAAAAGTCCGTTATACACAGCTGCGTCTTTTTTCCTGTCTTGCATACAGGGTCGTCATTGCCATCTTTCTAAATTCCATATATATGTGTTAGTATACTGTATTGGTGTTTTTCTTTCTGGCTTACTTCACTCTGTATAATCGGCTCCAGTTTCATCCATCTCATCAGAACTGATTCAAATGAATTCTTTTTAACGGCTAAGTAATACTCCATTGTGTATATGTACCACAGCTTTCTTATCCATTCATCTGCTGATGGACATCTAGGTTGTTTCCATGTCCTGGCTATTATAAACAGTGCTGCGATGAACATTGGGGTACATGTGTCTCTTTCAATTCTGGTTTCCTCGGTGTGTATGCCCAGCAGTGGGATTGCTGGGTCATAAGGGAGTTCTATTTGCAATTTTTTAAGGAATCTCCACACTGTTCTCCATAGTGGCTGTACTAGTTTGCATTCCCACCAACAGTGTAGGAGGGTACCCTTTTCTCCACACCCTCTCCAGCATTTATTGCTTGCAGATTTTTGGATCGCAGACATTCTGACTGGTGTGAAGTGGTACCTCATTGTGGTTTTGATTTGCATTTCTCTGACAATGAGTGATGTTGAGCATCTTTTCATGTGTTTGTTAGCCATCCGTATGTCTTCTTTGGAAAAATGTCTATTTAGTTCTTTGGCCCATTTTTTGATTGGGTTGTTTATTTTTCTGGAATTGAGCCGCATAAGTTGCTTGTATATTTTTGAGATTAGTTGTTTGTCAGTTGCTTCATTTGCTATTATTTTCTCCCATGCAGAAGGCTGTCTTTTCACTTTGCTGATATTTTCCTTTGTTGTGCAGAAGCTTTTAATTTTAATTAGATCCCATTTGTTTATTTTTGCTTTTATTTCCAGAATTCTGGGAGGTGGATCATAGAGGATCCTGCTGTGATTTATGTCTGAGAGTGTTTTGCCTATGTTTTCCTCTAGGAGTTTTATAGTTTCTGGTCTTACATTTAGATCTTTAATCCATTTTGAGTTTATTTTTGTGTGCGGTGTTAGAAAGTGATCTAGTTTCATTCTTTTACAAGTGGTTGACCAGTTTTCCAGAAGAGCTAACACCTATCCTACTCAAACTCTTCCAGAAAATTGCAGAGGAAGGTAAACTTCCAAACTCATTCTATGAGGCCACCATCACCCTAATACCAAAACCTGACAAAGATGTCACAAAAAAAGAAAACTACAGGCCAATATCACTGATGAACATAGATGCAAAAATCCTCAACAAAATTCTAGCAATCAGAATCCAACAACACATTAAAAAGATCATACACCATGACCAAGTGGGCTTTATCCCAGGGATGCAAGGATTCTTCAATATCCGCAAATCAATCAATGTAATTCACCACATTAACAAATTGAAAAATAAAAACCATATGATTATCTCAATAGATGCAGAGAAGGCCTTTGACAAAATTCAACATCCATTTATGATAAAAACTCTCCAGAAAGCAGGAATAGAAGGAACATACCTCCACATAATAAAAGCTATATATGACAAACCCACAGCAAACATTATCCTCAATGGTGAAAAATTGAAAGCATTTCCCCTAAAGTCAGGAACAAGACAAGGGTGTCCACTTTCACCGCTACTATTCAACATAGTTCTGGGAGTTTTGGCCACAGCAATCAGAGCAGAAAAAGAAATAAAAGGAATCCAAATTGGAAAAGAAGAAGTAAAACTCTCACTGTTTGCAGATGACATGATCCTCTACATGGAAAACCCTAAAGACTCCACCAGAAAATTACTAGAGCTCATCAATGAATATAGTAAAGTTGCAGGATATAAAATCAACACACAGAAATCCCTTGCATTCCTATACACCAATAATGAGAAAGTAGAAAAAGAAATTAAGGAAACAATTCCATTCACCATTGCAACGAAAAGAATAAAATACTTAGGAATATATCTACCCAAAGAAACTAAAGACCTATATATAGAAAACTATAAAACACTGATGAAAGAAATCAAAGAGGACACTAATAGATGGAGAAATATACCATGTTCATGGATCGGAAGAATCAATATAGTGAAATGAGTATACTACCCAAAGCAATTTACAAATTCAATGCAATCCCTATCAAGCTACCAGCCATATTTTTCACAGAACTAGAACAAATAATTTCAAGATTTGTATGGAAATACAAAAAACCTCGAATTGCCAAAGCAATCTTGAGAAAGAAGAATGGAACTGGAGGAATCAACTTGCCTGACTTCAGGCTCTACTACAAAGCCACAGTCATCAAAACAGTATGGTACTGGCACAAAGACAGACATATAGATCAATGGAACAAAATAGAAAGCCCAGAGATAAATCCACACACATATGGACACCTTATCTTTGACAAAGGAGGCAAGAATATACAATGGAGTAAAGACAATCTCTCTCTTTTAATTTTTAAAAAATGTTGACTGTGTCATGCAGTATGCTAAGATCCTACAGGAATCAAACCCACACCCCCTGTGCTGGAAGGCAGACTCTTAACACTGGCAAGACCCAATCCTTCAGCTTTAGCTCCCTTTGCAAATGGATCCTTTCTGTCTTTGAATCAGCCAAAGGCACAGGCAGCCACTGTAACTGGAGTATATAGTACTCACCTGAAAGGAAACACTGGACTCTAGTTCATCATATGGGAAAACTGGTACCCGAATAAGCTGATGAGACTTACCTAAGATTACACACATAACCACAGAGTGGTGGTGGTAAGAGACCCCAGTTCTCCTACAGTCCACAGAGGCCATTTTCACACTAAACTGTGTCATCTCCTATGGAAGTGTGTGTGATAGGAGGAACGTTCTCTTGTATGTGTGTGCACTTAGTCACTCAGTCATGTTCTACTCTTTGTGACCCCATGTAGCCTCTGTCCCTGGGGATTCTCCAGGCACGAACACTGGAATGAGTTGCCATGCCCTTCTCCAGGGGATCTTCCCAACCCAGGGATCAAACTCAGGTCTCCCGCATTGCAGGTGGATTCTTTACCGTCTGATCCACCAGGGAAGCCCTGTTCTCTTGTATGGGTATCTTCTTAATCATCTATTGTGCTTGCAATTGACAGACAGATGGTCTTCTTTATATTTTAATATAGGACCTATACCAGTTGCAGAAAAACATCTATTTCTGCTTTATTGACTATGCCAAAGCCTTTGACTATGTGGATCACAATAAACTGTGGAAAATTCTAAAAGAGATGGGAATACCAGACCACCTGACCTGCCTCTTGAGAAACCTATATGCAGGTCAGGAAGCAACAGTTAGAACTGGGCATGGAACAACAGACTGGTTCCAAATAGGAAAAGAAGTACATCAGGGCTGTATATTGTCGCCCTGCTTATTTAACTTGTATACAGAGTACATCATGAGAAACCCTGGGCTGGAAGAAGCACAAGCTGGAATCAAGATTGCCGGGAGAAATATCAATCACCTCAGATATGCAGATGACACCACCCTTATGGCAGAAAGTGAAGAGGAACTAAAAAGCCTCTTGATGAAAGTGAAAGAGGAAAGTGAAAAAGTTGGCTTAAAGCTCAACATTCAGAAAAGGAAGATCATGGCATCTGGTCCCATCACTTCATGGGAAATAGATGCGAAAACAGTGGAAACAGTGTCAGACTTTATTTTGGGGGCTCCAAAATCAGTGCAGATGGTGATTGCAGCCATGAGATTAAAAGACACTTACTCCTTGGGAGAAAAGTTATGACCAACCTAGACAGTATATTCAAAAGCAGAGACATTACTTTGCCCACTAAGGTCCGTCTAGTCAAGGCTATGGTTTTTCCAGTAGTCATGTATGGATGTGAGAGTTGAACTGTGAAGAAGGCTGAGTGGCAAAGAATTGATCTTTTGAACTGTGGTGTTGGAGAAGACTCTTGAGAGTCCCTTGGACTGCAAGGAGATCCAACCAGTCCATTCTAAAGGAGATCAGTCCTGGGATTTCTTTGGAAGGAATGATGCTAAAGCTGAAACTCCAGTACTTTGGCCACCTCATGTGAAGAGTTGACTCATTGGAAAAGACTCTGATGCTGGGAGAGATTGAGGGCAGGAGGAGAAGGGGACAACAGAGGATGAGATGGCTGGAGTGCATCACAGACTCGATGGACGTGAGTCTGAGTGCACTCCGGGAGTTGGTGATGGGCAGGGAGGCCTGGCGTGCTGCGATTCATGGGGTCGCAAAGAGTCAGACACAACTGAGAGACTGAGCTGAACTAAACTGAACTGATACCAGTGGCAGAATGGTGCTTAAGGGAAAGGTATTTAAAATTAGCTCCTTTTAATAGCATTTGTTTCTATTAGAATTCATGGGTGGTCTATGTGCCAGTGATTTCAAAGTCACTAAATTCAAACCAGGATTGACAGTGAAGTGTCTTGGTTGCCAAGTAAGATTCATTGAGAAAAGGGGAATTAATACAGTAAACCTCAAATGACAAAACTTGATAAATGAACTGAATTCCAAGCTGGAGAGGCCAACTAGAATATAGGTAAGCTGTCAATTGAAATATTTCACCCTTTATTTATCTTTGCTTAAAGGTTTTAGACTATCATTTTGGGGTCATCCAGATTTAGAACTTTAGATAGTTGCTTTCAGTAGGTTGGGCTTGCATTTAGATATAGAAGTCTATACAACTTATGGTTTTTCCAAAACTTGCTTACTAGAAAAGAAACTAAGAAAATCCTGATATAGTAATCGTGTTGACAAATTTGTTCATACAACTGGAAGTCTGCTGCCAATGCAGTGGCACTTTTGGATAGAAAAATAAAGACACTATCATATTCACTACTGAGTTTAGCAGGTCAGCATGACTCAATGAACCATCCATATAGTCATTTGTTCCTTCATTAAACGTTTGTTGAGACTTTCCTATAAGTTTAATGCTGGGGAAATGAGGGTGAATTAGACACTGTTGCCTATAAGAAACTTACTGTCTATGGAGAAATACAGACAAGTAAAGAGAATGATAACACTATATCTGAGGAGCTTGGATATATCAATGACAAAGGTTGTTGTTATTGTTCAGTTGCTAAGTCATGTCCAACTCTCTGTGACCCCATGGACTGCAGCATGCCAGGCTTCCCTGTCCATCACCATCTCCCAGAGTTTGCTCAGACTCATGCCCGTTGAATTGATGATGCCATCCAGCCATCTCAACCGCTGCCATCCCTTTCTCCTCCTGTCTTCAGTCTTCTCAGCATCAGGATGTTTTCCAATGAGTCAGCTCTTCACGTCGGGTAGCCAAAGTATTAGAGCTTCAGCATCAGTCCTTCTAATGAATATAATGACAAAGGAGGCCATGCTAAGTTGTCTGGTCCTCCTGTGGTATGACTGACTGGGCTATAATCCCATGAATCTTCTGAAAAAACTGTCCAGTTGTCATGACCTCATAGGCAGATGATGCTCATACCACAGTCAACTTCCCTTGCATGGAAATCTCAGTAATTATGTTATAGACCCCAGGTCTCATGGTCCCTGAGGTCTTTCATGAAGATTTAAGCTTTGATTTAATATGGTCCCAACTACTCACTTAGACATGTCTTCCAATATCATATACTTGGAGATGTTAGCTTTTTGTCCCCTAAATTTGTATTTTATTTTATCATCTGGACTCTGGCATTCCCTCATAACATCTCTTTCTTCAGAATGTCCCTGCATTGTGCAATTAGTTTAGAGCAGGGGTTGACAGACTTTTCTATAAAAGGTCATATTGTAAATATTTTCCACACTGTGGGCTATGTAGTCTCTGTCACAACTACTCAGCTCTTCTATTGCAGTGCAAAAGCAGCCATAGACAATACTAAAACAAATAGACACAGTTGTATTCCAATAAAACTTCATTTACAAAAACAGGGCCTGGTAGGATTTGGCCCGTGGGCCATAGTTTTCTGACTCCTAGTCTAAGCCAGTAAGCAATGAAACGTATGTCGCATCTCTTTATGTTGAAATACTCTGCCTTTTATTAGTGGATTAGTTGTAAGGAATGGAAACCCACTTAAGTTACCTCTGGTTCTCAAACTTAAATGTTTATTTGAATCTCTTGGAGGGTTTGGTGAAACACAGATTGCTGGGCCCACTCCCAGAATTTTTCACTGAATAAATTTGGAGTAAGGCCCAAGAATTTGAATTTCTAACAAGCTCACAGATGATTCTGGTCCAAGGACCATACTTTGAGAGTCACTGCTTTAAGGGAAGTGGAAGAGGTTATAGAAGAAATTCATGTCAGAATTAAGAGTCTCAGCCATGAGGTCAAGAGCGCAGGACCCAGATGTCCTCCCTTACACTCTAGAAATTGGGTTATTGTAGGAGCTAGTCACCCTTACCATCATGGAATTCTCTCTCCTCTAGTTTTCTGCTTCAATTAGAATGATTATCTAAAACTGAAATATGATCAAGCCACTCCTGCTTTTAGAAGCTTTATAAATGTTCTTAAAGTCCAAACTTCTTAACCTGGCTCACAGGGCCTTTTATGACCTTCCTACTCACTCTGTTCCTCTATCCTCATTCCCACCATCCTCTATTAGCCCACAAAAGAGACTCTGCATCTTTCCTTCACCACACTCTCCACACTGTCATGCACCCCTTGTGCAGACTGCCGTGTGCCCTGCTGACTCTGAGCTTTATGAGGATCAGAGCTGAGTTTTTCTCATTTTGTCTCCAGTGGCTGGCACAGTTGATGTTCAGTAAACATTAGATGAATGAATAGATCAATGCTTTCTTCCTTAGATTTGCTATAAGAGAAGGGTGAACTCAGGGGCACAGTAAAGGCAAAAACCTTTAGGGGGCTAATGGCCCAAGAATCTTCATAGTAACTATACTTGAAAGTATAGGGAAACCACATGAGATGCCATGTCACATCCACTAGGATAGCTCTAATTTAAAAAAAAAAAAAAAAAAACCTCAGGTTAAAAAAAAAAAAAAACCACAGATAATAGCAAAAGTTGGAAAGGGTGTGGAGAAATTGGAACCCTCATATATCACTGATATGTAGTCATTTTGGAGAGCAGTTTAAAAATTCCTCAAAAATTTAAACAGAGTTACCATATGATATAGTCATTCTACTCAAAGGTATATACTCAAGAGACATGAAAACACATGTTCACACAAAAACCTGTACACATACACTCATAGCACCATTATTCATAAAATCTCCAAAGTAGAAACAACCCAAATATTCATCAAATGATGAATGGATAAACAAATGTGGTATATCCATACAGTGGAATATTATTTAGCCACAAAAAGGAATGCTACAATGTGGATGAACTGCAAAAATATTATGCTAAGTGATAGAAACCTGTCACAAAAGGCTACATATTGTATGATTCTATCGATATGAAATGTCCAAAATAGTCAAGTGTACAGAGATAGAAAGATTAGTGATCGCCAGATGCTGAAGAAAGGGGGTAATAGGCAGCTACCGCTAGTGATACAGGGCTTCTTCTGGAGTGATAAAAACATTCTAAAATTAGATAATGATGGTAGTTACACAAAGATAAATATATGATGATTTATATAAACATGTGATGACATGTAAATCATATCTCAGTGAAACTGTTAAAAAAGCGTGGGGCAGAAGTGCTCATATTGGTCCCAGAAAAGAGTTGGCTTCACATCAGAACATGCTACCATATCTACAGTGCTATCCTTTGACAACAGTGTATAGTACTGGTATGACTAACAGTAAAAATCACACTGGATTTACTTATATCCCCACACAGCTTGGAACACAGTGAATTCTAATGAAAAATTTTTTTTATTTATTGATCTGCTAAGAGAAACTCCTAATTTTCTTTTTTCCATCAGAAATATTCAATATCTGAGTATCCAGCACGACTTTATGTACCCAATAACTCAGTCTCTTCTTATTGATGAGAATGATGAATTCTCTCAAAATGCTAAAGTTGTTTTGTTGAAAAACAAAGCAAAGCATGATCTAAATTCATCTAAGACATCCATGGAAAGAGGCTTGCATTGTTTACAGATCTGTATCTGCTTTGTACACAAAGAGCTTTTATACCAAGGCCAACTGTTATTGTTTTCTTTCTTTATCATGGAACCTTTCCTAAATTCATGGTTCTGAACAAGCACAGTTTAGTGCATAAATGTAGACCATCAGCTCCCTGTATTTTTATTGATCTTGTATGACAGGAGTCCCCAGTCCCCAGGGCATAAACTGGTACCAGGCCACACAGCAGGAGGTGAGTGAGTGAAACTTCATCTGTATTTACAGCCACTCCTCATTGCTTGAATTAGCACCTGAGCTCTGCTTTCGGTCAGATCAGCAGCAGCATTAGATTCTCATAGGAGCACAAACCCTACTGTGAACTGTGTATGCGAGGGACCTAGGTTGTGCACTCCTTATGAGGATCATTCTGAAACCATCCCCACCCCAGTCTGTGGAAAAATTATCTTTCAGGAAACTGGTCCCTGGTGCCAAAAAGGTTGGGAACTTCTGTTGTATGATACTGAAATTCCTATTAACTCTTTATCTCATTAGTTATATTACAGACTAATTCCTATCATTTCTCTAAAGCAAATAAAGGATGACCTGTGATCAAAAACATTTTACAGAAATAACACAACCAATTCAGAAAAAAAAGAGCGACATTGCCATAAATGGATGAAATCATGAAAACACTCATATTTGGCAGGGGTGGGGGTGCTTAATAGAATGGAAAAGAAAAGATATAGCAATGTTAATCTAATGTCTGTTTATGAAAAATGATACTATGATAGAAGTGTTAGAAATCGCCATGTTGGCTTTCATTACATGTGGCCTTAGTAGTCTTATAAAACCAAACTATAGCCCATAGCTGGACAGTGGTTTATCAATGGCTTTGGGTCACTTGGTCATCTTCCAGCTTGACCTCCAGCTTCAGGAAACAGGGACTGTCTTCTTTAAGAAGTCTTTTCTTTCTCGATCAAAATTATCTCTCCTGGAATTCTACCACTAAGAATTAGTATCTTTAAGTCTTTAAGGGTTTTTCTATTTAGTAGAGTCCCCTATTAAACTAAAAGTTGAACCATGATGGGCTTAGTTGGCAGTCTGTGCCAAGAGAATTGGAGCTCAGAAAATATACAAGATCTAAGTTGATTTTACGTTAGACAGGGCTTCCTCTCAGACTCCCAAGCAACCTTGACAATCCTTTAGATATGCAGTCCCCTTTCAGTCCCACTCATAATAGTGAGAAGGAGTTATTTCTGAGGACCCTCCTTGCTAGAGTTTCCTTAGTCAGACAGTTGTCACAGGTGATAGATGTGACCTGAGTGATCTGTGGTTTGTATAAGGTGAACATAAAGAATCTAACCTCCACTTGGGTGACGGTGTCTTAAGGTTCCACTATTGAAGCCAAGGAAAAGACTAAGAGTGGCATCTCTGTAAGTTTGTGCAACAATTTATTAAACAATAATTGACATTTTAAAGGTAATTAAAAATTATATATTCAGGTCTTTTATAAACCTCTTCATCTCATTCCAAATGAAGAGCAACTTAAACACATAGTTTATAAAACTGAAGATCTTATGATTCTTCTCTAGTCTTTCTTCCTATAGTTCCTTCACTCAGCTTCAGTCTGTCCCCTCTCTCCATGCTTTATGAATATTTTCCTTCTTCTGGAGGCTATTCTAGTCATAACTCTTTTCTTACTTTCTTCTTTATCCTTCTAGCTTTTCTTCCCTCCTCCTCTTTTTCTTTCTTCTGTTCATTCTACCTTTGCCTTAAATAACATAATATGAAGCATATGTGTTAGAAATAGTTTTTTAATAAAGTTTTATTTCTTTTCCTTAACTTTTGTTTTAGATAATGTGTATTTTAGTTCTATAATTTTTGTTTTTCATAGATTCTATGCTAAGATTTTCTATTTGTTTATTGTAAGCATATTTTCCTTTAAGTTACTGAGCATAATTATAATGGCAAGTTTAAAATCCCTGTTTGCTAATTCTAATATCTGGGTTGCCTTGAGGTTAGTCTTTATTTATTGTCTTTTCTCTTGAGAATGGGTGACATTTTTGGTTCTTCACAGCTCAAATAATTCTATGTTATATCCTGGACATTCTGAATGTTATTAGGACTCTGGATTCTGTTATATTCCTTCAAAGAGTACTTCTCTTTTTAAGCAAGTGATTAAATTGGCTGGACTTCAACTGCAAACTCTATCTCATAAGTGGTATCTCAGATCTCAATGTAATTATTTTGTCCTTAGCTGGAATACTTTGGGTCTTCCCTGTGTATGTGGTTCAGGGATCAGCTGGAGGTTTGGGTGAAGGATACGCATAGCATTCAGACTTTCTCTTCTCCCTATACCTTCTTTATAGGATTTTTCCCTCGCACTCTAGTGGCTATGGGTATGAATTGCCCTGAACACTTCAGGCTAGAAAAACTCGATTTTCTTCTCTTTTTTTGTCATACAATGCCACATGGCTTGCAGGATCTTAGTTCCCTAACCAGGGATTGAAACTAGGCCATATCAATGAAAGTGCTGAGTCCTAACCACTGGACAGCCAGGGAATTCCCCAAACTGAATTTTCTATGAGAGTTTTAGTAGCCCTTTGCAATATTGACTATAGCCTCATCTCAGACTAATAGCTATAAAGAGCAGGAGTTCATTCCGTATTTTCCCCTGATTCCCAAGGTTGACTCCCCAGCAGAATTTTCTTATTTTTGCTCACTTTCCAGAGCCTTCAGGTAGCTGGGGTTTTTTGTGTGTCTGTTTTTCCCAGAGTTTCTAGCTGTCAACTATGGGAAGTTCAGTCCAGTAGGAGCTTATGCAGCTGTACTGGGAGCACAGCCACCTTTTGTTGATTTGTGAAATGATATGAATTTAGCCTTTCCTGTGTCTTTCTCTAAAAGAATGCTAATTTGCATTGCAGTTCAGAGCCCTTGATTGATTTTTGTGGGTCAGTGACCTTCAATAGTGAGACAGTTCTATAGCCCAATCTAGGGATAGATGTTACATCAAGCTTCATTTCAGTTTATTCAACAAAGTTCATTGTCCTCCTGTTATGAGAAAAACCTTGGGTTGTCTGCTGTGGTTGTCTAGGGACCATCCTTGGATTTTGTGGGAAGAAGGCAAAACTGACTATCAGGATAATTATATGCTTCATGGAAAAAAGATCTTATCTTTGAGAAACACTGATTCTATCTCAGGTAATCATTTTACAAATGCTTTCTTGTTTAACCCTCATAACTCTGCCAGGTGGATATTATTGTCCACTTTTTATAGAGGAGAGAAGTGAGGCTCAAAGCTTGCACAGCTGGTAATTTCCATAGGCTTTTAATTAAAACATGAGTCAATGCTAAAAAAAAATTGGGTTGCTTATCATACTGCATCCCCGAAGATAATATTGATAATGATAATAAAAATAATGACATCCAAGTGCAACTTTTCTTCTTAGCAAAAAAGTCTTGTGACTCAGTACGGCCCTTGACTTTTGATTGACAAGGTTTCATAAATGCTAAGTATAGTTAACTATTAAGATTGAAACCTATGAGAAAAAAGCCATGGGCTGACCCATCTTCAAAGCGTCCATTTAAGATTATTGTCTGTCAGCCAGGTGGCTAATGGGCTGTGTTAGACAATGGATAGATACTGTATTCTGTCTGAAACCATAGAATTGGAGAAAAAAGAGCAATTCCGCATTTATTTAGCTTGTCTACTGCCAGGGAGCCCAAGCTGCAAAGAACATTTATTTCATTTTAACAAATGGATGGCACCTCCCTGTTTTAGGCTAGAAGAAAACCTTTGTTCTGGCCTCAGTGTGAACAGGGGCATTGGTGAGGGAATATCCAGTGTGAGTCATTGTCCCCACACTGGGCAAAAATAGTTAAATCATTCTGGGGAAATTCTAAGGGAAAATGTTCAGTTATTGGTAGGTTTATCTAATACTGGATTTGAAAAAATATCTTGACTACTTTATGTTTTAGAAGGGGAACTTGCAGATGACAAAAACTGAGCTCCCTATTGAATTGAATAATGACTCTGTTAAGAGATGGAACAAGAGAAGAGATGTTTTAAGCACAGTTGAAAGAAGGAAGTAATAAACCTGACTTGGACAAGAGACTTGGCTCAGACAACTGCCTTGGCCTGGGCAGTTGGAGATACTGGGAAAGCAGCGGTTTTCAACTTCCAGCCCACTTAGTCATGGAAGTCCCATGACCTATAGGGTTGCATTTCTCCTTCAAGTTCTGCGACTCCCTTTGCGGTTAGTCATTTGACCTTGGGGAAGTCATTTTACATCTCTGAGCATCAGTTTCTTCACCTATAAAGGAAAGCGGTTGGGTTATCTTTTAGATCCCTTCCAGTTTTCATTTTTAAATATCCAAGACTCTTTCTCTACTTTCGTACCCAGGTTGGTTTTTTTTTTTCCTCTCTGTCTCTATCCGAGTCAAAAATTCTACATGTGGGAAAACAAAATAGCATCAGACTAGATGAATGAGTTAAAACCTTTGAACTAGAATGGAAACAAATCAAAATAAAAGCAGGAAAAAATACATCTTTCTCACCCGAACTAGAATGATGGCAGGTGATAAATGAATAGACTTTGGACTACTCTCTGACTGTAAACTTTCCTATACTTTTATGTGAAACTAACAGTTCACTTTAAATATCTACAATGAGTTCTGACAGAGAAGAGCAGGCAGCTCAAATAATGAAGGTCAGCAACTGATGCCCAAATCCCACTGCTTTCGAATGTGCTCAAAGACAGCCTCAAATGCATGGAGAGGAACACACACATTTGTCCCACCCATGACCCTGTCAGTAGCAGCCTGGTCCAGTGGTGGACATGGCTGCAATTCAAAGGTCAAATAGACCCAGAGGGGAGGGCACTCAATTTGGGGAGGTCTCAGTGTGACCTTGATGGAATAGATGGAATAAACAGTTCAGGCTTAAAAGCCTGAGATCATGGTTTGCTTTTGAACCATCATAGCTTTGAGATGCTTTAGCAGTAAAAGAACTGGAGGTACCATGGAAAAGAGGCAAGGTTGTTTGTTTCCTGAGGAAATGGTGTTTCTCAGAACATAAGTAGAAGCCAAACCTTTCCTGTCTCAATGTTTTGGTTTCTAAGGGATAGATGAATCCTCCATCTAGTTGTATAGAAGGAGTGAATGAATCAAACACCACAGACTGAAAGAAACCAAGCAGCGTGAAAGAAGAAGGAAGAAGAGGAGAGGTGGCATAGAAAGGAGAAGAGGGGCAGAGTGAGTTAACCCAGTGATCTAGCATTTATGGGAATTTTGCATGATCCCATGACACCAACGGCACAGATAAGCCAGCATTAATGGGCTTTCAAAGAGGGCAGCAAACTTTGGTCATAATATTACTGGTCATATCTGGAGTTACTGGCAGAAGCAGTTCCTTCAATATTCATGTCTTATTTTTGGTTCTCCCCAAAGCAGATCTTAGGCAAGGACTTGAATGCAGATCTGACATAGCGCAAATGAGGGAGCAGGAAAAGTGAGGCAGGAAAAAGGCCAGTGAAGGATATGTTAAGGAGTCCTTGTGGGTGACTGGAGCTCAAATCCCTGGGAACTCTGCGAAACTGTGTAAAAACCTATATTAGTTTCCTAAGGCTGCTATAATAAATAACAAATTTGGTAGGTTAAAACAACAGAGACTTATTCTCTCATACTTCTGGGAGCCACAAGTCTGAAATCAAGGTGTCAGCAGGAACGGTTCCTTCTGAAGTCTCTGAGGAAGAATCTGTTCCGTGAGTCCCTGCTAGCCCCTGGTGGTGTGCCAGCATTCTTTAGCTTACGGGCGCATCACACCAATCTCTGCCTCTGTCTTCACGTCGCTTCTCTATCTGAGGTCTCTTGTCATTAGATTTAAGATCCACCCTAATCCAGGATAATTTCATCTCAAGATCCTTAACCATGTCTGCAAGGACCTTTTTTCCAAACAAGGACACACTCACAGGTTCCACTTGAATATCTCTTGAGCGAGGAGGGGATCATTCAACTTACTCAGTTCAGTTCAGTTCAGTTGCTCAGTCGTGTCTGACTCTTTGCAACCCTGTGAACCGCAGCACGCCAGGCCTCCCTGTCCCTCACCAACTCCCGGAGTCCACCCAAATCCATGTCCATTGAGTTGGTGATGCCACCCAACCATCTCATCCTCTAGTCCACTTCTCCTCCTGCTCTCAATCTTTCCCAGCATCAGGGTTTTTTCAAATAAGTCAGCTCTTCACATCAGGTGGCCAAAGTATTGGCGTTTCAGCTTCAACATCAGTCCTTCCAATGAATACTCAGGACTGATCTCCTTTAGGATGGACTGGTTGGATCTCCTTGCAGTCCAAGGGACTCTCAAGAGTCTTCTCCAACACCACAGTTCAAAAGCATCGATTCTTCTGCGCTCAGCTTTCTTTATAGTCCAACTCTCACATCCATACGTGATCACTGGAGAAACCATAGCCTTGACTAGATGGACCTTTGTTGGCAAAGTAATGTCTCTGCTTTTTAATATGCTCTCTAGGTTGGTCATAACTTTCCTTCCAAGGAGTAAGCGTCTTTTAATTTCATGGCTGCAGTCACCATCTGCAGTGATTTTGGAGCCCAGAAAAATAAAGTCAGCCACTGTTTCCACTCTTTCCCTATCTATTTGCCATGAAGTGATGGGACCAGATGCCGTGATCTTAGTTTTCTGACAGGATCCCTTAGAATTGTCCCATCGAGGAAGCTAGAATATGTCATCCACCAACTCTGATCTCCTACTGATTAAAGATTGCCCCTATGAGGGCATCAAATCTCCTGTCCTTCTGGGCCGTCCTTATTTAGGGCTGAGCAAGCTCCTTTGATGCTAGTGAAATTCTCAAGAGAGAGAAGCAGAGAGAGGCAGATGTTTGAGGTGGAATGTAGTGAGAATGCACAGAAACTGACAAGTCCAGTTGCAGAGGACCTTAGGAGTGAACCAGGGTGGTGTGAGGCATCAGCAGTGACTGCCTCAAAGTCAAACAAGGGCTTCCCTGGTGGTGGAGTGGATAAGAATCTGCCTGCCAATACAGGGGACATGAGTTCCATTCCTGATCTGGGAAGATTCCACATGCTGCGGGGAGGGGGTGGTGACAACTAAGTTCATGTGCCACAACTACTGAGCCTGTGCTCTGCCACAAGAGAAGCCACCACAGTGAGAAGTCCGAGAACCACAGCTAAAGAGTAGCCCCCACTTGCAACAACTAGAGACAGCCCAAGAAAAGCAGTGAAGACCCAACACAGCCTAAATAAATAAATAAATTTTTCTTTAAAAAAGGCAAACAAAACAAAGACACTGCATGAGGTGACTTCCAGTTGATAGGAATGGATGAGGACAATGTGGGAAGGCTGGCAGGGCTGGTGAGAGTAGAAAGAGGCTGATGCTACCACAGGAGCAGGACTCATGCAGGCTCAAGCCGGCCATCCTCTGGATCCATTGGCAGCACTCGGCCCCCAGGAGGTGCTGGAATAGTTACTTGAGGAACTGCCCACCTACCCTGCAAAAGCCATCTAAAAGCCCAGGTGGTGTCCTTTGGGCACTGCAGCCTTGTCTCACTTTAAGAACTTTTTAGGTGGGTCTCAGCAAGCACTTCTGAAGTTGGTTAAATCAGAATCTGCCTGCAGTGAGGGAGACCCAGGTTCGATCCCGGGAAGATCCCCCGGAGGAGGGCATGGCAACCCACTCCAGTATTCTTGCCTGGAGAATCCTCATGGATAGAGGAGCCTGGTGGGCTACAGTCCATGGGGCCATGAAGAGTCAGACACAACTGAGCAACAAATACTTTCACTTTCATAGCAAGGACCTCCAAAGTTGTTTAAATTCTTAGAGGCTGGGAAGATGTTTCCTGAACATCTGTCATTGGTGAAGATCCCCACCATTTGAATGCCCAGAGACAGACTTCTTCCCAGAGAAAAACAGGAAGTAGCAAAAGGCAAACAAGGTGGTCAGGTCCCAGATCCATACCCTCAGCTTTAGGATAGGGCTTTGTTCTGGGTGAAGGGAGAAGAAACGAGAAAAGAGCTAACCGAAAATAAGAGTGGGGTCCTGGGTAGGACTCTAATCCTGCTGGCTGATTCAAGTGCCTGGAAGAGGAAGGAAGAGTCAACACGATGACCCAGAGGCTTCACAGGGTGCTGAGCTCATCTGGGCACCAGGTTAGAATCCCAGGGGACAGGACAGCATCAGTGTCGTCAGGCTAGGTGGCCAGGTCAGGGATTATCAGAAGGTTCCTCTCCCTTATCCCTACCTGAATTCTGTCTGAATCCTGAACCCAGGAAAGGGGTGGCATTTTCTCACCATCTTGCCATACCTAAACCTCATCAATCCCTGGGGCTGGGGGAGTGATAAGTATTTTCCTGCTCCTTATTGTTACTTCTGGATTATTTGTCCCTTCCTCTCTGAAAGAACCCAGACTCATGGAAGCAATTGTAGACCACACACCTCATTTCTTCTCCATGCTAGCTCAGGTCTTCTGAGAAGCTAACACCAAGACAAGATTATATGTGTGAGAGACTGATTGGAGAAACCAACTTCAAGGGGAATAAACAGAGAGGGAGCTGGGGGGAGGCAAAGGATGCTGGTCTA
Organism: Budorcas taxicolor; assembly: GCF_023091745.1. Classification (NCBI taxonomy): domain Eukaryota; kingdom Metazoa; phylum Chordata; class Mammalia; order Artiodactyla; family Bovidae; genus Budorcas; species Budorcas taxicolor. The sequence goes on along the minus strand of NC_068935.1, from coordinate 104,507,954 downwards.
ATCCTGCAGAAAAAAGGAAGGTGGAGAAGGAAAAGTCTTAGACTTAACTGCATGCCTGGAAAAAGTTTTGGCAAAGCTGATAGGGAGCTTTGGAGCCAAAGCACTATCTCCCAGGGGTGTTTCTGCTTTCATATCCCTGTGTTGCTCTGGCCCCCAACTGGGAACACCCATGTGAGGTGGGTCTTCAGCACAGTGATGGGTTTCAAAGCACAGTAGTGGGGGCCGTAGGTCAGTGGCACTGGCCAGTCAGAGGTCTGAGAGGGCCGTTCTCATGGTTGTAGTAACCTTCTATCCTCTGACCAGACACCCCCCACCTTCACCCTATACTTTCTTTTCACTGAAGACTTTACCACTAGGATCACTGTATTACACTCCGCCACTATGACTTTCTTAATTCTTGGTCATTTCAACATACGCATGGAGAGTCTTTCCAACCTTCTGGCCTCTTGCTTCCTTGACAGCCTCACTTCCTGTGGTTTTTACCACCTTTGTCTCAGCCGTTGCCGAGGTCTCATTACCAAGCATTGGTCCATTTCCTAACGGTTGTTTCCAGCTTCCCACATTCCCATCTCTTATCATCCCAACTTACCCTCTCTAGTGTTCTAACTCCAACCAACCTTAGGGCCCCTTAGGTCCCCCCAGTCCTGTGACTGTACCAACTTTTCACTGCTACTCACCTCCTTCATGTCCTCCATCTCCACCATTTTTATTAGAGTCCAGACTTCACTGTACATACCACTCGTTGTACACACTGTCAACTCCTTCTACATTCTCTCTCAGCTCCTTCATTTTGCTCAACTTTGCCTTGTTTAATTCCAGCCTGCCACCTCTTCCATCCCAGCTCCTACACAGCCAAAGGTGGCTGGTGAAAAACTTTCAACCATTGCTGACTGGTCTCACTTGAAATTTACAACAGCAGACCTCAAGTGGGGCTTCAGTACAGCCAGGCCATCATACCCAGTTTTCCCCAATCAATTCATTCTCTTCTTTCCCTATGATGACTATTTCATACTTTTTCATCTGTCCTCAAAGCCCTAGAAATTCCTCTCTTGTTCCTTCTCAGCTGATGACCTTGTTTCTTAGTACTCTGAGAGAGAAGCAATCAGGGGAGCGCTTTCCTACTGCCCACTACTGTATCTGTCTACCTTCCTGCATTTGTACTCACGATTCTGCCTTTTTTATTTCCTGATAAAATGAACAAACTGTGGGTTCTTCTACCCCAGACCAACTCCTCCACGTGTGAACTGCATCCCACCCGCTATTCCTCACTCAAGGCTTTGCTCCTGCCGCTTCTCCCATATTTCTCTCCCTTCTGAATCATTTCCATCAGCATAAAAACATGTTGTAATACCTGCTATCAAAAATAAATAAAACCTCCCTGATGCACACACCTCTCCAGTTCTCTCTCATTTCTCCTTTCCACTTTACAGTACAGCTCCTTCACAAAGTTGTCTATACTTGCTATCTTCACTTCCTCTCCTCCCATGACTCTTGAACCCCCGCTAGTCCGGTGTCAAGGAAATGAGGACCATTTTTCCAGCCCCACTGTTTGATCTGTAGCAAATGTTTCAGTGTCAGCCTACTTTCTTGCCTCTAATGTTCTTCTCCAAGAAGGTCATCTCCACCCCAGGAGACTCCTCCTGGGTAGGGAACCCCCCAGACTCTAGCACCTGCTTGGTCTGGGGCTGAGTTGATCATGATGGAACACCACTTAGACTCCCCTGGAGAAGCCATTCTGAGTCCCTATCTCACCCTGGACATTTCTGTGCTCACAGTTTTCACGCCCCACCCTTCGCTCCAGCAGTAAAGAAAAATGGGTCCCTCTGAGAGTTCCTCTCTGTTACAGTCCCAGGACTACACAGCACCCCGTGGCTGAAGATGCTCACCTGTTCTACTCAGATCTGGTTCCTGTTTTCATATGGACCATCTTCACTTCTGTTTTAGAAAACATGAGAGCTCTCCTTGGGTGGTTGGTGGGGGGCGGGGTGGGTAGGGAGGAGTCTTCCCAGGCAAGAGATGTAGAGAGACAAGTACATAAGAAATAGCAAAGCAACTGGTTTAATAAATATTTGTTAATCAGCTGTCCCATGCCAGTTGCTGATTCCCAGCAGTAGGTTCAGTTCAGTTCAGTTCAGTTGCTCAGTTGTGTCCGACTTTGTGACCCCATGGACTGCAGCACACCAGGCTTCCCTGTCCATCACCAACTCCCGGAGTTTACTCAAACTCAAGTCCATCAAGTTGGTGATGCCATCCAACCATCTCATCCACTGTCATCCCCTTCTCCTCCTGCCTTCTTCAATCTTTCCCGGCATCAGGGTCTTTTCCAGTGAGTCAGCTCTTCGCATCAGGTGGCCAAAGTATTGGCGTTTCAGCTTCAGCATCAGTCCTTCCAATGAACACCCAGGACTGATCTCCTTTAGGATGGACTGGTTGGATCTCCTTGCAGTCCAAGGGACTCTCAAGAATCTTCTCCAGCACCACAGTTCAAAAGCATCCATTCTTTGGCACTCAGCCTTCTTTATGGTCCAACTCTCACATTCATACATGACTACTGGGAAAACCATAGCTTTGACTAGACTGACCTAATGTCTCTGCTTTTTAATACGCTGTCTAGGTTGGTCATAGCTTTTCTTCCAAGGATCAGGTGTCTTTTAACTTCACGGCTGCAGTCACCATCCGCAGTGACTTTCGGGTTTGTTTTGCTAGCTGTGTTACCTGCATAGAAGCACTTGGTGGCCTTGTGCTGATCACAGGGAATAGTAAAGTCCTCTGTCTCGATCTCAAATTTGTGCCTAAGTAAAGATGATCATATCCCATTTACATGTATCTCAAGCAGTAGGAGATAAGGTATGCGGTGTTGTTCTTTAGTTCTTTATTAAGTAGCCATCCAGATTATTTTATTTCCAATTTATCATCATACATGTTTTTGCTATTCAAGAATGAAACTGTGGTTGTATTTACTGAGAAACTAATTCTAAGCATCACACAGATAATAGAGTTCATACTTCATTTTTGATCATGCTAATTTCAGATATGTAATTCTGAGGTATATATTGTATGTATTACCAATATGTAACCCCTGTATAACTCTGTTCTCTAATAGTTAAATATCTTTATTCTTCAAGATCGCCCAACACTTGATGAGGAAACTGTAAGTCAAAACATGTGGCCTCTAGGGGGAGCTCAAGTCTTCTCTCTCCTCCCTCTATCCTCTGGGGAAGATGAGGATGGATGAAAGGCAAGGACATTATTGGACCCAAGTGTAGACAGGTAGCCTTTGACTGTGCCTGGCCGGGAGGTTAGAGGGCTCTGGATGTGCATAATGAGGGGCTTTTGACCTTACCTTGGGATGCAGCCTTTTCAGAATTCTCCCATGGGCTGGTGTCATAAAGGGGGCCCTTTCCACACCCAGGGAACCATGACAGGAAACAGATGGGGCAGAGGAAAGGATGACACATGGACATGTGTTAGTTTGGGCTATAACCCTATGACTTGCCACAGCCCAACCCTGCTCTCCAGATCCAGGGGTTTGACACAGGGGTAAATGGGGATTACTGTCAAAGCCATATGGCATCAAGCAGAGAGACTTTGCCTGGAAGCCTCTCTGTTGACCTCTCAGGGGAGCCCAGTAAGGCTCTCTGTGGCCGCAGTGGCTAATGTTTGTGGATTTGACAACCAGGAGGTCTGACTTACCCCTTCATTAGTGATGCAAGTAACCTGAACCAATACAATGATCCAACACATAGTGTAGAAACTACGTCCTGAGAGAAAAATACATGACATAAACAGAAATACAGTACTGTGTGTTTGTGCAAATGAGCTATAGAAAGTATATATTGAGTAAAGTTGCAAGTATTACAACTCTCGCTCACTCTCTCTATATATATACACACATATATATATTTGTTCTCTATATATATATATTTTAACCAAAGTGAATGCATATATTTAACCAGAATGTATATATTTTAACCAAAGTGAATGCATGTGTCATGGAATCCAGTCCGTGGCCTGGAGCTCAAAGCACTGAGACGCATAAGCACTTACTGAATCGGCTCTGCCAAATCAGTGACTCTTCAGGGATAGGAAGGTCACTTAGTGGGAAGAAGGACCTTCCAGGGGAAAGAAGCAAAAGATCTTTAGCTTCTCTGGGTCCCTATCTCAGTTTGGATTCCCTCAAAACAGATGCTGAGTGGAGGACTTGGGTGCCGGTCATTTATTTGTGAGGTGGTGCTAAGAAGCACCAGTGAGGGAGTGGGGAGAGTGGTAGAGGGAAGGATGAGGAGTTACTAGATGTGAGGTCGCGAGCAGATTGCTACTCATGGCAACTAGGGCTTGATCCCGTGATGGACCATGCGAGACAACATGTGGTTCGTACCTCGGAATCTCCTCCCTGGAGAATGGGAAGGCTATGACACTGTTGCACTAGCTCCCATTTCCCACTTTCAAGGGTTCCCCTCTTGGGCATCAATTTACCTGCCTTTCTGGGTTGTACCCATGATATGAGTTTGCTCTGTTCTCTTGAGGTGGGAAGCTGTTAGCATGCCTAAGATTGTCCAAGACTTCAGGAACATGGGCCAGGCCATCAACAACGTGCTCATATCAAGATGGATGAGTTAGTCTAGATGACCTCCAAGGCTCCTCCCTGCTATTATGTTCAATGATTCTCTAACGTATAGAGCTGCCTGCACCACGGGTTTTCTACCCTAGGTGATGAGGAGTTGCCCATTTCTGGAAATAACCAAGCAGATGCGTGATAAGCACTTGGAAAGTATGTTCTAGCATCAGATCTGTGATTGGAATAAGGAGCTTTTAAAAACACACTTGCTGCTTAAGGTTGAGAGCCTGGGAAACAGACCCTACAATGAGGAGTCAGGTGTGAGTGATTTATTAAGGAAATACTCCCTATGGAGGGCAGGAAGGGAGTGGGAGAAGCAGGATGAGAGGGGAAGGAAGCCAAGCAAGGGTCCCATGTTGGGAAAAGTCCCAGCCTCAGCCTGACCCTAGCAGGGAGTGCTGGAGTGTGTGCCAGAGCTCACATCCTGTGGGACTTCAAGCCAGGGAGCTGGGTTTTCGTATTCCCTCACCCATCGGTCATTAGCTAAGAGCCATCCCAGGAGGATGTAAAGTCCTAGGCATATCTGGCTCTCTATGAGTTTGGGCAGAATGGTGCCAGTTGTCTGAGCACAGTCTTCTGAGGAGAGCAGGTGCCGGCAGCCAGGACCAAAGGCACAATGAAGGCAGAGGGGTGCTCTGCACCAGCAGTGCAAGGAGTCCAAGAGGACACTGTCACCATCTGCTAGTTACTATGAGGATGGCAGTCACACTGGTGTGGCAGTTTGCTCTGTTCTGCTACAGATTTACAAGTCCTGGTGAGCAAAAGCCTTGGCCCCAGGTCTCCTAAAGTCCTTTCCGTGGCCTCCTCTCACGCTGCAGACAGCCGTCATGCAGGAGACGGCATTTCAGAGCTGAAATTTCCAGAATCCCATGATGCTGAAGAGGGCAACCTGGGGACTTTTTTTTTTTTTAATAGACTGGAAATTAGAGTTTATAAGGTACAGAAAGAATGACCCCAGGCCTTCATGCAAACTGTGTGGAATCTTTTCAGTCTGAGGTAGATTTGGGACTCAAGACAGTACAAATATTTCTGAAATGAAGGGATAAATCTAGCTACGCAGAGATGCTGCACGGTGCTGTCATAAAAAATCCACTTTTGTCCATGCCACAGCCCTGAACCTCCCGTGCACTCGATCAGAGACCCTGATAAATCTGGGCTGCTAGAAATGCCAACCAGCTCATATGTTTTCAGTGAGCGATGACAGGGAGCCAAATTGCTTTATTCCGATTAGGGAAGGGCCTCTGACTGTAAAATATACTGTGTGAAAAAAAATATTGAGTTTTAGTTCGCTGACACATCAATTTAAGAGAGTTATGGCTCTCACACGGAGGCCAAGCAGGTATCTTCCCACATGTATGTGCAATAAAAATTAATTGTGGCCTTTTATACAGGGCACTGTTCTCACTTGTGGGACCAGAGGGTGACCTGAGCGTCACCTCCAGTGGCAAGCTGCAACACCAGAGGTGGTGGTTCTTTTCTGTGAAGCCACAGAAGGAAACAAACGCCAAAGGCCACAAACAAGCTTCACATGTAACTTTCTGAGTTTTAAAAAAGATATGCAGCCATGCCCTGTTCATAATTTTTTTCTTTAAAGTATACATGTGTTTGGTGGGTATGTGTGTATCAGTCAGAGCTGGGATAAGAAAACAGAAACTTTAGCACGTCTTTCAAATTAATTCGGGAACCTGGTTATAGCAGGGGTCCCCAACCTCTGAGATCTAACACCTGGTGATCCGAGGTAGAGCTGATGAATAATAATAGAAATAAAGTGCACAGTAAATGTAATGCACTTGAATCATCCCGAAACCGCCCCCTACTCCTGGTCCGTGGAAAAATTTATCTTCCACGAAACCCATCCCTGGTGCCCAAAAGGCTGGGGACCACTGGATAGGAAATGGAAGAGTGAAAAAGCCAAAGAGAATGATCAAGCAACCCAGAAGTTTGCAACAGCAAAGTAAGCTGCTACCACTTCAAGAGCTCAGTGGACACAGGAAGAAGGGGGGTTATGAGGACCAGGAGCTGAGGCTATCCAGGGAAGCTTGAACCATGGCGGAACCATCCCAGGAAGCTGTCACCACAGACAGAGCAGCTGGGTTATCGCTGCTGCCGGAGACGCCACAGGAAGCGGAGACTGAGGGGGCAAAACACCCTGGCTTCTCCCTTCTTCCTGCCCCTGGTGAAGCTCCGTGGCAAAACTGAACCGGAAGCAGGAGGGCAAGGGAGTCTGAGAAGTGTATTTCCATGGGATACAAGACACAGCCAAGGGGAGGGTGAGGAATGGATCCAAGAACAGAAGGGCAGTTGATAGGCCGGCTATCTATGTAAATCTCCTTTTGCTGGTTTGGATCCCAATTTGACAAGCCTGGAAGACTCTGCTTACTATGCAATTTAGAGAGAAGGGAGTTGACCTGATGTTCAGCTAACTGTGGCATCTTTGGTTTAGGCATATCTTGTACCTGGTTGGCATTGCACAGTGGCAAGGCCCTTCAGAAAGAGCTTCCAGATGGTGACGGATGTATCACACATCACAGGGATACTGTTTTAGTAATACTTCCTAGCAGGCCTCCCTTCTTTATGAGTCCATTCCTTTGACGACACCCTCTTCATTGCCGTTGCCAAGGTATTAGTTTTATGGCTTTAGGGGAGGATGAGCTCCACCCAGAACAAATAGATCCGTGTTCTGTTCTGAGAGCAGGTGACAAGGTAGAGAGAAGGGAGTCAGGAAGAGCTGGACAAAGCAGTCAGGTGCCAGGGCTGGCTTCCTATTGAGCAGGGGGAGAGTGAGACCCCAAATATAAGGAAATATAAGGAAGCCAGCAATAGAAGGTTTTTGTTTCACTTCCTGTCCGGCTTCTGGGAGGAGGCCCCCTCACTGTTGGCCCTGCACCATCATGGGGGTGTGGTCACAGCAGGAGATAAAGGTGATGGCATGTAAGTAGGCAGAAAGATGGCTTTGGAGCCATCTCAGCTTCTGGGTGGTGTGGCAGGGATTCGGATGTTCCCAACTCATCCAGTGTGGTCCTAGAGTGTAGCAGGGTAGAACGCAGGAGCACTACGTTGGGCCTCCATTAGGGGCAAGAGACCCCCACAATAGTGGCTTGGGGTGGAGAAAGAAAAAACCAGAAGCAGATGAAGGGTGTAGCTGAGGGCTGAGAGGGGCTGTGGCAGCAGTGACAAAACAGAGAAGTCAAGAGAGCCTGCCAGTGTAGGAGATGCAGATTCAATCCCTGGATCAGGAAGACTCCCTGGAGGAGGGCGTGACAACCCACTCTAGTATTCTTGCCTTGAAATTCCATGGACAGAGAAGCCTGGTGGCCTACAGTCCATGGGTCGCAAAAGAGTCAGACACGACTGAGCAAGTGCTAGCTGGCTGGCCTCCCCAAATCCCTACAACGGGGCTCCTCAAACTTCCCAACTGTGCATGAGGCACTGTCTTGGTTCCTAGAACTGTCTATTGAGGCAGTACGTTTTCAGTCACCCTTGGCTTCTATCGGTCCTTGATCTGAACCCCACCTCCCCTACTCAACAGGCTGACCAGGAAGTAGGGGCTCTCCTGGTCTCCATCTCTGGGTTTCAGAGTTGGGCATCTGGTGGAAGCTTGCCTTGGTCTCTCTGCAGTCCATTTTCTTGAGTTCCCAAACCCAAGCCCAGTCAGTATGATTATGTGGGGCCAACACTCTTTAACCATCTGCTTGCCACTCATTCCCCCTTTCTTCCTTGCTCACAGAAATTCAGTTTTGTTTGGGAGCAATATGTCATCCCTGGGCGTGGGATCATGATTTGTCTAAGCTAGTTATGACAATTTTCTTCTCTATTTTCCCAGACTCCCGGGAAGCTAGGGATATCACGTGGCCCAATTCATCTGGTCAATAAAATTCTCTGTGTGTGAGTGTGTGTCTGGGTGTGTGCATGCAAGGGTTGAGGGGATATGTATTCTTCCTGATAAAAAGAATAGACAAGTTTTACATGGCTCTCCCCCAACTTCTCCTTGTCTTCAATTTAGGTTTGATGTCTGTGGTCCCCCCTAACCCCACTAGTTCATAGCTTCTAACCTAGGTATTTAGACTTGAACAAAACTGAGCCATCAATTTGCTTCCAGCCTGCTCCTTCTGAAGGTTCACAGTCCCTGATTTCAGCTTGCTTCCTGATTCGCCCCTGCTACCACCCCCTGCCAACCCCCCACTATCAGTCACCACCTCTCATTCATTCGACCTCCTGACTGTCTCTTGAATCAAGTTTCCTCTCCATCACCAGGGCCACTACCTTGGTTCAGACCTTCATCCCACCTCGCCTTGATTGCTGCACTGGTCTCCTAACTGCTGTCTTCCTTCCCTCTGAACTCTCCAATCAGACCTCCAAAAGTGAATTTGAGTTTCATTTCTAAAATGCAAATCTGATCAGGTCTTTTCTCTGCATAAAATTCTTCCATTACCTCCCTAGCTTTAGCTTAGGCACCTTGAGGATCTGCCTTTCACCAGACCCTTTGGGCTGTGGTTCCTACCTACTTACTTCTCCTACCATCTCCAGAGGTACCCTTCCATTCAACTTTATCAAATGCCGTGCACCCTGGGAACCGTCTCTGCTCTTTCTCACAATGAGCTCTCTGCCTGGATTTGTCCTTCTCTCTGATCCTCTTTGGTCACTGGATCTTTAACTCAGGTCAATTTGTCACTCTTCCCTTTCCCAGGAAGATTTCCTCAACTCCCCTCCTCTTCTACTTCATAGTGATCTGTAATTTCTGGCTATTTTTTCTAGTTAATGCTTGTGTAGATTGACTTGCCTATTTACCAAGGTCAGTGCTTCTCGTTGCTTTCCACATCCTATCACTGCCTTTGGGGCTTAATTTCTGAGTTCTTTTTCCTTCTTTTTAAAAAATTTTTATTGGACTATAGTTGATTTACAATGTTGTGTTAGTTTCAAGTGTACAGCAAAGTGAATCTGTTATACATATACATATGTCCACTCTTTTTAGATTCTTTTCCCTTATAGGTCATGACAGAGTATTGAGTAGAGTTCCCTGTGCTATACAGTGGGTCCTTATCATTAATAGTTATATATTTTATGTATATATGGAGAAGGAAATGGCAACCCACTCCAGTGTTCTTTTTTTTAATTTTTTTTTTTACTTTATTTTACTTTACAATACTGTATTGGTTTTGTCATACATTGACATGAATCCACCATGGGTTCTTGCCTGGAGAATCCCAGGGACAGGGGAGCCTGGTGGGCTGCCGTCTATGGGGTCGCACAGAGTCGGACACGACTGAAGCGACTTAGCAGCAGCAGCAGCAGCATATGGTAATATGTATATATCAATCCCAATCTCCCAATTTATTTCTCCCTCTCTTTACTCCTGGTAACCATGAGTTTGTTTTTTACATCTGTGACTCTATTTGTGTCTTGTAAATAAGTTCACTTGTACCATTTTTTTTAGATTCCATATACAAGTGGTATCATTTGATATTTGTCTTTGACATTTCACTTAGTATGATCATCTCTACTTGCATCTATGTTGCTGCAAATGGCATTATTTCATTCTTTGTAATGACTAATAGTCCATTGTATCTATATGACACATCTTCTTTATTCATTCCTCTGCTGATGGACATTTAGGTTGCCTCCATGTCCTAGGTACTGAGTTTTTTTCTGAAGTAAATCCTTTAGTAATTTTTCCAGTTAAAATCATAAGTGTAAAATCTCAGTCTGTTTTTAAATTTCTATACCTATTTCACCCTCACTTCTTTTTACTTTTTATTATGGAAAATTTCAAACATACAGAAAAGTACAAAATAGTAAACATATATTCTTCATCTGGATTTAACAATTGTTCGGTTCAGTTCAGTCATTCAGTCATGTCCTACTCTTTGCAGAGCACATGCCATATCTGTTTAATCTATTTTTCCCTAAAGTATTTTTAAGTAGATAATGGGCATCCTCACTTTTACCTGGTGCAGAATATTTTTCTTTTCCCTATTCCTTTCTCTTTCCTGCTCTATTCTAGAGAAAAGAAAATTACTTCTAGGAGCTGGATCTCCAGACTCTCTTGCCCTCTGGCTCTTGGTTAGGCTTGATTAATAGGAGGGTCCAGGAGAAGATTAGAAGATGGGCCAAAAGTTGGCAGTGGTTGTCTTTCTCCACTGAAGGCCACAACTTCTGTTGGGTTCTTTTACAACTACAACCACAGTTCTTTCTCCGGGTCTGAGTAACTGCTCCCTCCTCTATCCCTTTAGACCCATGATTGAGAACTTCTATAGCTCCAGGGTGCTATGCTTTGTTGGTTTCCCTATATTCTGGCCATACCTTCATGAATAGTTTCTTTATTAAACTCTCTTCTGTTATCCCTCTTGATTCTGACTGTGCACACTTCCAAGCCCTTCAACATGCATGTCTAAAAGAGACTTTTAAAACATAAACATAACACCACTAACAATGCAAACTAAACAAAATTAACACTACTCCCCTAATATCACGTGATATCTAGTCCATATTCAGATTCCTCTAATTGTTCCAAAAGTTTTCTGTTATAGCTGGTTTGTTTCCCTTAGAACTCAACCTGAGCACCACATACTGTATTTAGTTGTTGTGTCTCTTAAATCTCTTTAAATCCAAAGATTTCCCCATCCTTTTCTTTTCAGGTTAAACATTTCTGACAGGAATACTTCACAGCCAGTGTTGTCTGTTTCATAGTGTCATATCAGGAGGCACGTGTGGGCCCACTGTTAGTAATGCTGTTTGATCACTGTCAAGCTCACTCTTGAATGATAATTGAGATGCGTATACAATTTTTGAATTGATGGTTATCTCTCCTTGCTTTTTTGCCATTTTTTCTCTCCTTTATTGACGCTGCTGCAAAATCTACTGCTGTCATTCAGTTGTTTCTCCTTCTAAATCATCTTCTTTTTCTCATGGACTATTTTGAGATTTTCTCTTTTTTAGTTTTTATGGTACACCTAATTGTGGATCACTTTTCACTCACTCTCACAACTCCCTGTATTTTTGAATCTGAGGTTTCATGGATTTCATTAATTCTAAAAAATTCTTTGTCATGAGTGTTTCTAATTTAGCCATAGCCCTCTTGTTTCTATTTCTAGAAACTTTATTAGATACATGTTAAACCTTCTCATTATATCCTCCATGTTCTCTAACCCTCTGGTATGGTTCCCGTCACTTTACCCCACTATACATTATAGGTGTTTTCTTCCACTCCATCTTGGAGTTCATAAATTCTTTCAGCTGTGTCTCTAATTCTGTTTAACGTATCTGTTGAACTTTTATTTTTATTTTTTTTATTTCCAGAAATTTTATTTGCTTCTTTTTTGAATGTGCTTCCTTTTATGTTAGCATAGTAACACATCTTTTCATTAAGACTTTTGCATCTTTTACTGATTTAATTATTTTAAATGTATTTACAGTCTCACTCAGTTGTTCTATTATCTCAAGTTCTTGGGATGCTTGTAGGAATTTTCATTTGTTTATTTGTTTTTTTGCTGCCTCTCCCTCACCGTAAATTATGTTCTCACGTGGTTTGTAACGTGTTTTACTGTGAAGTCATCTTCAACGTGCTTTTTTTAGGAGCTTGGATTTCACTCTGGAATGTGGCAGCATCGTCACAGAGGATTTTTGCATTTGCTTTCTCGGCTCAGTTTTTATGCAGTTTTATGGTTTGAGAAATTCCTATATCATGTATGTAGGTTAACTTCAGACTCCATGGGGCTTTGAATTCTTTCTCATTGAAGGCTTTTAATTTACTACCTAGAGCTCTGGGGAAAGAGAAGAGAATATTTGCCACTCTCCTAGACTCATGGCAAAGTTGTCTACTTCCCTTTCTCATCCTCATAAGATATCAACTTTACGCAAAGACCTCACCTTCAGCTCTCCCATTTTCTGAGGGCCCACAACCATATTTTCTGACTCTACATCTGTGTTCAAACTCTGACTCCTAGCTCCTAAAGTCTATATTCTTTCTGATAGATTCCCTGGATGCCACAGGATCAATTTATGCATTTGTTGTGCTGGCTTAATTTTTTATTTGATCCTGGCACTTTGGGAGTTTCATTTCCAGCTGGGACTTATTTTGTAATATTTTGTTACTACATTATTCCAAATATCTAGGTGCTATTGTCTTCCTAATTTATTCTCACTACAACTAGGCTGTAAGAACTTTGAGGGCATCATCTATAACAGATTCAACTCCCTGCCTGCTAAGTCACTCCAGTCGTGTCCAGCTATTTGTGACCCTATGGACTGTGTAGTCCACCAGGCTCCTCTGTTCATGGGATTCTCCAGACAATAATATTGGAGTGGGTTGCCATTCCCTTCACCAAGGGATCTTCCCAACCCAGGGATCGAGCCCACATCTCTTACATCTCCTGCACTGACAGGCAGGTTCTTTACCACCTGTGCCACTTGGGAAGTCCTGTGGGTGCTCTATGAATAATATTGTAATGTCTGAATGCATTAAGGTGGTTTTTTTTTTTGTAATTGTGAAGTCAGTGTTTTCCTAGGCATTGATTTACAGTTAGTATATCCTTGTGTGAACATTTTTCACTAATCCCCTTTGACCCATTGTATCATGAAGTCTGGGTGTTGACTTTATATGTTAGTGTCCATTCTTTCTATGCTTAGAAGAAAACATTTCATGCACATATTTATTATGCACATTCCACTGCCTTCTCCTTTAATATATTTTCTTATTAATTGCTAGCATACCATAATGTGACAGTTCTATTGTGACAGTTCTAAAAAATAAATAATAAAAAAAATTCTTCTGCCTGTAAGAAAAGGAAACCCTTTCAGGCTACCTCCCAGAAGAAGGAGGTTTACTTGTGAATATACAGATCTTACAAAATCCCAAGAGCAGGAAATGGAGAACAGAAAATGTGCTATAGACTGAGATCAGGAATGGAAATTCAGGAACTGAAGGTCTCACTCTTTCAGGGGTCACGTGATCTCTTTCATCCTGGACTCTCTTTGTGAGCCTCACCCAGGCTCCCTCTCCCTTCAAAGGGCTTCCTTCAATTACTCACTTGGAGCATAGCCTGTCAGAGTCACCCCAGCCCTGAATCCACATCCCCTTGTATTTTCAGCAGCTACTCAGCAGGGTACAGACACAGGGAGGCTTGACCAGAGTATGTATGCTGCCTAAAACAAGATGTGGGGGCTGCACATAGGAGCTGGTGGGGCTCGACAGGGGTTTACAGAATGATTGAATGAAAGAATGCACATATGAGAGAAACCTGAAGCCATGGGGGTCATTCAGCAGGGTGCCTTGAAAGCAGATCACAGCTCTGTTCCTAGCGGCATCAAGGAGGCGGTGACTTCGTCCAAATGAGCAAAACCAGCCTAACCTCAGTCACTCCTAGGAAGCACATCCACCCCCCAACTTCTGAGTACCTGCTTTGGTAAAAGTTCCAATGAGACGTAAGCCATAGAATCAGAGACTGTTTAACAGAGGATGGTACCCTAGAGGCTATTATGGGAATTACTTCATTTTGCTTCATATTCTGTTATTTGTGTAAATGTCTGTCTCCCCTAATACATTTTAGAGCCCTTGAGTGCCAGAAATGTGTCTCATATGAGATCTATGTCTCCAAAGCACCAAACACCTTGCCTTGCTCACATCCCAGTTCCAGGCAATCCGTTTACTAGTTGCGTGGCTTTGGACAACTTTGCCACTCTCTACCTCAGTTTCTTCATCTGTAGATGGAGGTAATAACAGTGCCTCCCTCTTAAGGTTGTCATGAGGATTGAATAGCCAGCACATGGCAAATAATTTAGAGCAGTTCCCAGAACATAGCAAGCTCGTAAGAAATGCCAGCCACTTATTAATCCATGCTGTTTTCCCACTGGGTTGGATTTTTAAAGGCTCCTGTGATCTATTGACTGATCTCCATGTTGGCTTTGCCACTGATCTCTCCTACATATGGGGCAGCCATACCTGCACCACCTCATGGGCCCTGCTGACATCTGGGGGTCACTCTTGTGGTCCAAAGCTGTGTCCAGTCAGAGCTGGGTCCTGGGTGGGAGGGAGGCTCAAGATGGAGGGGATTTATATATAGTTATGATGGATTCACGTGGTGTACGGCAGAAACCATCACAACATTGTAAAGCAGTTATCCTCCAATTAAAAATAAATAAATAAATAAGAACTGAGCCCCAGGCAAAGTGTTTATCACTGAGTCTCAACACTGGCCTAGGACTCGGGCCCTTCCTCACCTAAAGGTTCCCCTGCATTCTGCCTGGAACTGTGCAGTCCCCTTTACCAGCACACACACACACACACACACACACACATCTGGGGCACACTCGCAGCCGCCTGCCCTTGCTGGTGTCACTCCTGTTGAATCCTGCTTCCCCAGGGCCTCTTTTGCCCTGTTCCTTCCAGCCCCTCTCCCCCCATCAATAATCTTCCATCTCTTGGTTTTCCTCTCTCCCTGCCTTCCCAGGTGATAAATAACTCCCCTGATGAAACTTCCACGTGAACAGGAGAGAGGGGAAGGGCTTTTTCTCCCTCACTAAGTTATATGCGTGCATTTTTACAAGAGCTATTGGAAGCTGCCCTGCCTTTATCCTACTCAATGATGCACATCTGGAAGCAGAATCTGAGGCTAAGACTTGGGTGTAGAGCACTCAGTTTGAGAGGTGATCCCAAGAATCAGGAAAGAGAAAGCAAAAAGAGGGAGACGGGAAAGGAGAAAAGCCAGTTTAAGTGTGTGTTTGGCTTGCTATCACTGGTGACCAGGGTTTGGCCGTCCTGGGACACCCTGAGAAGTATGTGGAATGCTTCTGAACTTGTCCACCTGAAAGAAGGACGGCAGGAGCCTTGAGCCCTGGCACTTGTCCCCCTAGTTGGTTGAAGACATTGAGTGTTAACCTTGCACTTCTGTATTGTACTTGTGCACTGGGCAAGGAGGCTGCTGCAGTGTCGGAGGGACCCTAGGGCAAAAAGTGGAAAGATGAGAGGTCCAAACCTGACGCAGGATGCTACCAGCTGGAAATCAGTCTGAGCTTACAGGAAACTGCCTGCCAGTAGCTGGGGCTAGCCGGAGGATGTGACTCTGGGGACCACACGGCAGGCCAGGTAGGAGGCGTGTGAGTGTAGGCATCACAAAAGCAGTGGGTAGGGTCCGCCCTCCCTGTATCAGAGGCACCGGGTGGGAATAGCCAGGAGTATACTCATGGACCCATTATACCAACTGCCTCCTTCTCCCTGCTGCCTGCTCTTTCTGGAAGGACATCAGAGATTCCAGATTGTATCAGGTACAGTTCCATCCTGCCTGGAGCTCTGAAGCCTGGCTTAAGCATCACAGCACTAATGCATGACAGCCCTTCCCACCCAGTCATAGAGTTTGACTGGATTCTGGGCTGGAGCCATATGGGCAGTCTCCCAGATTTTAGGGTTAGCTGTGCTTTTGTGTCCATTTTCATCTAGACCAGCTTCTAACCTGGCTAGAGGAACAGCAGAGGGAGGTCTGGAAGGGCTCCATTATTTCCCTTCCTCCGGGGATCAGAGAACCTTCAGGCCAGCCCACCAAGACTTAAATAGGAGCCCCCTGATAGAAGCAAGGGAAGGTCCTCTTTTATCAGCATGAGAGACCTCAAGCTGGGTGACTGGAAACTGACATGGCTTCTATTTATTTATGAAATTTGTAACTGTGAAAATTAGCCTTAGAAGTTGTAGACCCATTACTATTAGCTTTATCGTCCTCCTAAGACATACCCTGAGGCATTCCTCCAGATTGAATCCTATTGTGCTTTGCAATAAACCCATAATTGATAATGCCACGGAGCTTTAATATGGATGGAGAAATGAAATCTAGAAAGTAAATACATTCAGAATTTTGCTAGCAGGCTGAATTTAAAACTGATTTTCTGAACCTACCAGGATTATTCCTCCTCAATAATGATTTAATTTGAGTGAGCCACCCTGAGAGCTCTCGGACGGGAGGGAGGGAGGAAGGACCAGCACAGCCTGCTTTCTATGGGGGCCCCTTAAAGAACTTTATCCTGCATTTTGCACCTGTAAGTTTGTGAAGATAAAATTAAACTCTGAAATTATACATGATGGACCAGTAAATAACACAGGCGCCCAGGTGCTGACTGCTGTTCCAGTGTCCTGATGTGATCACTTGTCACTAACACTGTCAGCAGAGGGTCGCTGATTCAGGTCGCTTCTAGAAGGTGAGCAATTACACCGTGTTTCTCCGTGAGCTGAGCAGCAGCTGGGAGGGCCAGTTGAGAGGAAGGGATGCTGCCTTCATAACTCCTGGCCTGGAAAAAGCCACTTGGGCTGCAGGTGTTGGGGAAGCCTCCATAGGCGGTCTCTCAGACTGCCTTTTAGGAAATCAGAGCCCTGGTGGACCCCTGAGGAAATCCACTTTGCTTGCCCTCTAGTAGCCTTGCAGGGAGGCAGGAGGGGAGAGTCCAGATTGCAACCTTCTCCAGGTCACATTCCATCCTAGAAAGGACTGGCGCTCAGCAATCCAGCAGACAGGACTGTGTGGTTAAAAGTATGGATTCTGGAGCCAGACTGCCTGGGCTCTGGTCCCAGTTTCATCACCTGCTAATGGTGTGGCCTTCAGACAGTTGCATAACTTCTCTGAGCCCCAGTTTCTTAATTTGTAAAAGTGGGGTGTTGAAGGTTCAGTTTTCAAGGAAGTCGACTGTGAGATGGAGATTAGCCTGCATTAAGGTTATGAGGGTGTGCTCTGGGGATCAAAACATATGCAAGTTCCAGGTTATGTCCTCTGGACCTTCATACTTCAGGACATGAAAATAATAGCTTTTGATAAACACTTTACTAGAGAAAAAGAGCAGGAAGTATTCATGATTAAAGCCACTCAGCAGCATCAGGGAAGGATTCTCAGAAGAGAGCATTTGAATTGGGTCTAGAAGACATCTTGTGTTTCACCAGTCATTCCACACAGAGGAAACTATCTGATCAGAGGCTTGCAGGGAGTGAAGGACACTCTCAAGCTTGGGGATTGCTTGTAAGGGTCTGGGACTTCAGGTGGTGGGGATGGGGAAAAGGCTGGTAGGAGATGAGGTTGGACAGACTCCCTGGGACCCGTGTTGAGAAAGACTGCGTCCTATGTTAGGGAGGTCAGACTCCATTCCCCAAAGCCAGAGCCATCAAAGTGCCAGCACCATGATTTGTGCTTCAGAATAATCTCTGGTGACAGTCATTAAGCTGAGACAGTGGGAAAAGACAAGAGGCAGAAAAACCAGTTAGAAGATGATTGCATTCTTCTAGATAAGAGATGACAGGGATCAGGCTGTGGGAGTACAGAGGAGATGACAAAATTTGAAAACAATTTAGGTGGTTGGGTCATTTGCATTAGTGGAACTGAGGTTTCTACAAGGAGCCACAGAGTTGATGGTGAGGTCACTTGTTAAGAGGGGGACCTGAGCAGGAGGAAGCAGGTGGTAAAGACAGAGGAGGAGAGAAGTAATTGACTGCGTCTTGCCTGAGTGGTACCCAGGTGGAACTGGAATACTGAGGCAGTGAGTATTCAGTTCAGAGCAGAGGAGAGATGCCCTTCGGGTCATGGGTGTGACTATGAGCATTAGGGCTGCTTAGAAAGAGGAGAGGACAAAATAGAATGCGGGTTCAGCTCCTACCATGGGCAACAGTGAACACTCACCTATGGAGGCTGAAAAAGAGTAATCAGAGAAAGGGGAAAATAAGGAAACTGGAGTCCCAGGTGCCAAGCAAGATGAGTTTTTCATAAACATGGTCATTATGTTGTGTGTTAATCTTATAATTTAACTTTCTATTTTGAAATAATTTTAGACTTACTGAGAAGTTGCAAAAAAATTGCAGCATGCTCATATTCCCTTCACCTAGCTTTCCATAATTATGACGACTTACATAACTATAGCACACTTAGCAAAATCAGAAAAGTAACGTTGGTACAATACTATTAACTAAATTACAGACTTCATTCAAAGCTCACCAGTTTTTCCAGTCGTGTCATTTTTTTCTGTCCCAGAATCTAGTCTATGATCCCACTCTGTATCTAGCTGTGTCTTCTTAGTCTCTTCCTGTGGTTGAAAAGAGGAATTAGAGGAGAAAAGCAAAGCCCAGGTCAAGTGTGAAAGACAGATCTTGAGGGATTTACCATGCAGATACCATTCTGCTTGGCAGTGGTTGGGACTCTATCCCAGCTACTATTATGTGCTAAGTCGCTTTAGTCATGTCTAACTCTTTGCAGCCCCATGGACGGTATCCCACTGGGCTCTGTCCATGTGATTCTCCAGGCAAGGATATTGGAGTGGGATGCCGTTTCCTTCTCCAGAGGATCTTCCCAACCCAAGGATCTAACCTGCATCTCTTGAGGCTCCTGCATTGAAGAGGGATTCTTTACCACTGAGCCACGAGGGAAGCAGCTACTATTGCTGTGTAACAAACTAGCCTAAAACAGTGCCTTAAAACAACCGTTATTTCATTATCCCTCATTGTTTGGCTTGTCTCTGCTCCACAATGTCAGGGCCTCACCAGGAAGACTCTAAGACTGAAGACTGCCAGCTTCTAGACGCATCTCCATTACCTGTCTGGTGGTTGATGCTGGTTTTTGGCTGGGACTTTAGTGGGGCTATCAGCCAGAGCACCAGCAAACCAGTAGATAAGATGGGATAAAGTTAGGAAGCGCTCCCCACCTTTAAAAGAAAGGTAATAATAGAGCAAACATTTCAGAGCTTTTATAAATATTAATAGAAGATAAAATATTGCTACTGTGGCTGGCACGGACTGAATTGCTCAGTACTCATTATCTCCAGAAAGCTAAGAATCAGGAGGGGAGGTTCTATCCAGCACAAGGAAAAAGGAGTTATTCTTGGCAGGGAAAGAGGATGCTTTTCTTTCGAGATAGATGGAAAACAGGGAAAGGAAAATTTTGAAGACAAGGAGGATAGTATCTAGAGAATTTATGCCTCAACTTGCCTCTGTTTTTTCTTTGATTAGGATATCAGAGCACCTAACCAGATTGGGGAGCAGACGGTGGGATCGTGAGCTTGAGGAGGGTGGGAAAAGGAAGCAGATGGCTGAAAGGATAGCAGTGGAGTTGGGGAAGGACCGTGGGACGTGGGACATGGGGAGTCGTAGGCTGGGTGAGAGGTGGCTGCCCCTTGTCAATAGTTCACTGAGGTGGAATAAGATCAGTGTGTAATATCCTTCTTGGATGCACTTGTGAGATTCTCCCCAACTGGTATCAGAGAGAGGGAAGTGGGGGTTTGGGTTCACCCAGGTGCTCCACTCCTGTGGGAAAGCCGGCAGGGAGGGTCCCCAAACTAATGATTGCTGCAGGTGGAGCCCAAGCCAGTGTGAAAGGGAGGAGGGAAGGGAGTTTACTGAGGAATGCGATGTGGAGGGGGGCAGGGAGGGGCAGCCTGGAGGCCTAGTGAACGCAGGAGGGTTAGATAAAGGGAATGAAAGTATGGTGAGAGGCTAGGAAAGAGTGGTCAGGGAAGGCAATTCCTGAGCTCCAGCTTTCCACGTCCACAGATTGTGGTCAGAGAAGAGATGTCCGCTGCATATTTGCGGCAGCCCTTGATGGCCCTCTAGGGTTCTGCCTTCACCTACTTCCTAGCTGGCCTTTCTCACGAAGTCTCCACCGCTCAAAACACACACACACACACACTCAAGTTTCACTCAGCTTTTCTGAGCCCTGTGTTCAAGGGGTTTCTGTAGAGCATCCTCCAAAAATTTCTCCCCCTGTCTTCAAGAGTGGGAAGGACAGTAAAGGAGTCCTGCAGGGCTAGGGCACCCAGAAATCCTGGGTGCAGGGGTTGAGCCAGCCCCTCGGCACCCCTGAGATCTCACTGTGTGAAATGGGGAGAGTTAGTTCCATGTAAAATTTCCCACAGTCTTGTCACCTGGCACATCCTGCCCGGGTGGTGTTGATATAAAAACAACTTGAAAGAAAAACAAACCAGAAAAATGAGGAAGTTCACATTCATTAAACAAAGCAAACATTTTTTTTCCCCCTTCTAAAATTAACTTTTTGACACTCTCTCTTGATGATTGTCTGTGAAGAAAGGAGGGCAGGAAAGAAAGAAAAAAAAACAGTGTTGTTTGCATTCAAGGTCTACTTCCCAGTCTAAGGCGTTCATCAGGTTTCTAAAAGGATAGAGCCTTTTATGAAATTTCAATAATGACAATCATAAAAATCTGACACTTATTGATGGCTTCCTATGTGCTGGGCACAATAACAAGCATTTTCCTTATATTCTGCTTAATTCTCATAGCACTCCTCTGAGGCAGATGGTAACATTCTCAATTTGCAGAGGAGGAGACTTAAAAAAAAACTAGGATTTGAACCCAAGATTATTTGATTCCTCCAAATGCAGGCTTATGCTCATGGTATATGGACAATTTGGAGAAAAAATTATCCTCAAAGCAATACTGTAACAGTGTTTGGGTGGGTTTTCATCTTGCCTTTTTACGTGTTTTAATTTATGTGTGTGTTTGTAAGTAGAAACCTATGTAATTATCATAGACTGCTTTAAGCGAAATTTCCTCTCCTTTCCAGTTAACATTATGCCACTTTCTTTTCCCATGGTGCTAGCGAATCTTCCCAGCCATCCTTTTTAATGGATTCATAATGTTTCATCTGGTAAATGTACCACGGTTTATTCTATCAGTCCCTTGTAGCTGAAAGTTGAGATGTTGGTATTTGAGAGTCTGCTACTATGGATTCCTGGCCATTTAGTGTTTTTCCCCTATGTATCATGTTTATGATCATTTCCTTAGACTAGATTCCTGTGGGTTGGAGTGGCATAGCTGGGTTTAGGCATATGAACATTTTTATGGCTCTTAATTCATATTTACCAAATACCTTCCCAACACAATTGCATTCATTGACGCTCTCATCAGTGACAATTGCCCCGCACCCTCCACAGCACTACATAAGATTTTAGGTAATTTTATTGCAGAAAAATGGCACCTCATTATTTTAATTTGCAATTATTTCCTTCCTAATGAGGCATGACATTCTTCTAAACGTTGGTGAACTAGTCGTGTTTTCTCTTCAGTGAATTATTTGCTCATGCTCTTTGCCCACTGAAATGTTAGCAATGGGGCATTTTTCTTGTTCACACATTTTCTGATCTCTCTTTTATAAATATTGTTTGCACAGAGGTGATTTATATATAAACAAATATTTTTAACTATGAATTTAGGCTGGTTGATCTTCTTCCTTTCTGGTTCATTCTATCATTTCAACACAGAGAAAGTTCTGCTTCCTCTAGAGGCTTGCTAAGTATACACTTCTATTTCCTTCTGCTTTTTCTACTAGATTGAAAAAAGATCTCTCTTTTTTTTCCCATGTGATATTTTTTGGTGTATTTAGTGGAAGGGGACGCCTAACTCGAAGAAAGACCAGCAGCCCTAGCTTGAAAGATGAAATTTAGAGACCACCCAACAACAACAACAAACAGAAACCAACGGTTCATTTCAGATTGTTCATCTGCTAAATCCTTCCCAAGATCTGATAGATTATGTCATAAAATTGACTGGGGAAAGTTTATTCCCCTTGCCCATCCTTTGGTTGAAGGGCTGATAAACTGTGAAAGGAGTCAAAAAAGAGCAGACAAAGGGCCTGGGGAGCCCATAAATGGGTCATTAACCCTCCTTTCCCCGATGATTGACAGATACACAAGGAGCTCCAAGCATCAAGTCAAGAACTTGCCAGGATGGTAGGAGGGTGCTGACACTAGCGTTCAGTCCTCACTTCCTTGAAATGCTTGGCAGAATGTGATCCTGTTGGTCAACTCATGGAAGCAAACTTGACTTCCCTTCTGTCATCTCCCGGTCTCCTCTGGCCTCTGACTAGTCCACCATCCCCTCTGCAGGCTCTTCTTACATGGCTCACTCCTCTGATACTTTTTTTCCCCTGGAATTTGTCTTCAGCTTCCTTTGTTTCTTCCTCAGCTCACTTGCCTTGGATGAATTCATGTGCAAAATCCATGTCTTCCTTGAGATCATCCATCCAACTGCCTGCAAGATGTCTCCATCTGGAGGTCCCCACCTGTGTTTCGAATCCACCAAACCCCAAATGAGCCCACCAGCCCATCTGCCCACCAGCCCATCTGCCCACCAGCACCAAATTAGCCTCTTATATTTCTGTCCCTTGGACTGACGCAGGGGGAGGCTTCATTTTCTACTTAGTCACAACAAAGTGCACAGCTTGGAGTGAGAGCCCCCTGACTTTTCAAACTGTTCCTGTCCAGTCCTTTCCATCTCCCCTTCTTCAGATCTCTTAAATCCTTCTCTTCCCGTTTTACCCCTGTGCGGCCTCCTTGGTCTCAGCACTCATATGGACTGTTGCAAAAATCATCAAACTGGCCTCGTTTTTCCACCTTCAAGGATTCCTTGGGGACCTTCCCTGCTAAGATACGTGGGGCCTTTTATGATCGGCCCCTATTGACTCCCCTCTCCATCACTTATGCCACCCATAGCACCGTGTATTTGCACCTGCTATTTTTACTGCCTATCATGCCGTCTCATATCCCTGTGGTCCTCATTTCCAAACCTTGGTTGTCTCGTTACCCGTGAACCCTGTGAGGGTGAAGATGAGACCAGACCCCACCAGCCTGCCCCCATCTCACTCTCTTGGGGCTCATAATATTCTGTGAGGCTTGCTCTAATGAAGGTGATGGTTGTCTGAATCCAGGTCACAAATCTTGGCTAAAATCTTCTTTTGCTTTTTTAGGGCTTATTCGGCGGCTGCTGACTGGTGAGAAAGCCAAGATGAAAGTACAGTTTGATTTCCATTTTTTAAAAAAGAAAACTCATGTGTGTTTCATTCTTCACACTTGGATGCTCTTTAGTATTCTTTGTAAGATTCTTTCTCCAGGGTGGCTTAGCTGAGCTGTGTGGCTCTCACATAAGCTGTGGGGCCAGACCTGCATTTGCATACATAATCAGAGCTGCCTGTCTGCACTAGTCTCCCCAGCAGGCAGCTCACTTGGGAGAAGGCTCGGGCTGCCCCCAAAGATGTGGGTGGCATCTTTCCGGATAGGAGGGCACTTGGTAGCTCCCATCAACACAGTTCCTGAAGCCCAGCATGATCTCCAGCAGCCACATTGGACCAGTGCATTCTGCATCCTTGACCATGCATTCTTGTGACATTTACTGGGCACTTGTTATATGTCGGGCACTGCATGGCTGTTGAGGTCCTTGTCTTAGTTGGTCTTCCCCCCAGAGCAGACCCTGAGACAGAGTCTAAGACACAGATAGTTTAATCAGGAGAATACACAGGAGGCATAAATGAGGGAAGGAGAATAGTGAGAAGGAAAAGAAAGACAAGCCAATGAGGGCTGCTTTCATGAGCAAGGGACTGCAGTGGGTAACTAGGGTGCAACCTCCCTGAGGACCCTCTGAGACGCCATGTAGAATCTGCTGGAACTCTTTTCTCTGGAGGCCAGGAAGCCTGGAGTCTCATTCCACCAGCTTTCATTCCCAAGGCTGTTAACTCCTTTGGCCACAGGAGTATTAACGTCCCTGCACTTCCGACTTGTGCCTACTTGCAATAGAGCAAGCTTCTAAGGTGCTGGGAAATCCCTGTGGCCCAGAAGCCAATAGGAAACTGTCAGTGGAAGCTGCCCACCATGGCTGCAGTTAACTCAGGTGGGTCAAGGCGATACGTAGGTCAGGGCGCCAACAGCATCTGCTACAGAGGGAGAGATGAATTAGGCATGGCACCTCTGCCTTCAAAGAACTCACCACCTTATGAGAAAGACAAATAGGCCAACAAGCCAACTATTCACTGGCTCAGGGCTCCATACAGACCGCACGGGGGCATGTTGATTCACACCTAGAAGATGAGTGACATCTTCCAGGAGCACATGATATTTGGGCTGAGACTTGAAGGATGCATGTGCTTCAGGCACGAAGGAGGAGCAGTGAACTTCAGGAAGTGCAGGCAGCAAGCCCCGAGTGTGCAAGGTGGTGTGCAGTGACGTGCAGGCTGCCTGGTATGGTCAAAGCTTTGGCTGGTCTACAGGGAGCAGGGAGCAAAGTGGCCAGAATGTAGGCTGGGGCCAGATAGTACAGGAGCATGAATATACCAGAAGAAAGCATTTGCATGAAAGCCCCTGGGAGGCAATTGGGGCACATCAGTGTTTAACTAGTGACTGGTTTGGAGTTTTAGAAAGTTCCCTTGGAGAGCAGCTTGGAGGGTGAGCTGGATGGTGACAGATGAAATCCGAGCCCAAGGATCATGATTAGGAGGTGTGGCGGTCAGGCCCTGGGCAGGAAACAGATGGCACTGTCAAAAGGAAGGGATGACTCCCAGCCCCTGGAGAGTCCCCTGGCCGCAGAAGCCAGTTCAGCCAGCCTGACCTCAGCAGAAAGGGTGAGGGAGCCGGGGAAACACATCCTCTAACTTCTCTGCCCACCCACCCTCTTAACTCCAGCCAGAGATGCCCAGTGGTCTCATCCAACCAGAAGCCAGATGGCAGGGCTGCCTGGTTGATGCAGCCCACAGAGGTCAGACTTTTGGGGCTCAGAGCAGGATGCACGTGTGGTAAGTCACCTCAGTCATGTCCGACTCTTTGTGAGCCCATGGACTGTAGCCCACCAGGCTCCTCTGTCCATGAGATTCTCCCGGCAAGAATACTGGAGTGGGTTGTCATTTCCTCCTCCAGGGGATCTTCCCGACCCAGGGATCGAACCTGGGTCTCCTGCATTGCAGGCAGGGTACATTGGTAGCCACAGGCTAACAGGAGGGGAACAAATGCAGTAACACTCTGGGGACAAAGGGCTAAGAGTGTGGGAGAACCTGAAGAAAAGCTTTGCCTAGGGCCACAAGAACCAAGGCCTGATCTTATCTAGGAGTCCGTAGGAGCCCATGGACTTCCCTGGTGGCTCAGACAGTAAAAAATTTGCCGGCAATGTTGGAGACTTAGGTTCAATCCCTGGGTCAGGAAGATCCCCTGGAGGAGGAAATGACAACACACTCCAGTGATGTTGCTTGGAGAATTCCATGAACAGAGTTGCCTGGTGGGCTACAGTCCATGGGGTCAAAAAGAATTGGACGTGACTGAGCGATTAACAGTTTCACTTTCAGGATCACAGAGAAGGAGGTCCGCTTCTGGGAAACCTACCCACTGAACACACGCAGTGCCTGCTGCCACACACACAGGCAGTACACAAAGGTCATCCCTCCCTAGTAGCCTGCTGTAACAAAACACTACAGATGGGGTGACTTCAACACCACGAGGGTATTGTCTCACAGTTCTGGCAGTGACAAGTCCAAAGTCAAGGTGTGGCAGGGCCTTGATCCTTCTGAAGGCACAAGGGAAAGATCTGCCCCGGGCCTCTCTCCTAGTTCCTGATGGTTCCTTGGTGGTGGCAGCAGAATTCCATTCTTCATGTGGTGTTCTCCCTGGGTATGTCCGTTGGGTCCAAACTCTTCACTTTTATCAGGACACCAGTCAGTGGATTGGGGCCCACATCAATGATCTCAACTTTATTGTCTGCAGTGACCCTGTTTCCAAATAAAGTCACATTCCAAAGTAATGGGGATTAGGACATATCTTTTGGAGGTGACACAGTTCAATTCGTAACACCCCTCCATATGTTCACGTGGAGTTGACGTGACCCACATCTCCTCAAGTCAGTCTTGTATATGGTGCAAGGAGTCTTGGGAATGCTGAGACCGTTAACTCAGTAATCCTCCCCAGGACCACACAGCATAAGGCTGAATGAGCCTGAAGGAAGAGAAGTCCTTCCTGGAGGGCCTCAGGGGAATTTTTAAACAATTATACACACAAAATGTAGGCCTAGGCACCCACAGTTGAATTCCTAATATCCAGAAACTACGAGCGGAACATAGTACCATTTATGAAGTGTTTGAGTTATGCCAACATCTGGGCTTGGATTTCCCCCCAAGCAGACCCTTAGACAAGGATATAGGAATAATCGTTCATTTGAGAGGTGATCTAGAAGGCATGGTGAAGGGTAGGGCAGTGAGAGAGGCAGGGGAAGAAAGCCAGTGCGAGCGGGGTGGGTGGATGAGTGTGTTACTGCGGGCAGGCGACTGGGCTCAGTGCCTCTGGAGGCCTCTGAGAGACTGTGTAGCACTTGCCTGGGTGCGGAAGCTGGGGTTTTATCCACCAACTCCCATATCTCACTGGTGGAGGGGCTTCAATGCCAAAGAAGCTGCTCAGGCAGAAAGATGCAGGAAGCCACAAGCTGATAGGAGCTGATGGCAGTTCGCCTCTGGGGTGGGCCCCAGGCATGTGAGTGGAGCTTCTGTTGGCCCCTTAACCTCAGCACAGACATAGGAAGGAGACACTATTACCCCCACTTTGCAATGAGGAAACTAAGGCTCAGGGGATTCTAAAACATTCCAAAATTCACTCGTAAGTGGTTTATCCGGGATACAAACTCATTTCTTTATGACTTTCAAGCTATTCTTAACCACAGAACTTTATGACTGTTAGACTAATATGTGTTTTGTATCATATTATTCCAAAAAGATGAGACTTTTTATTTTCTGAATTAAGCTGAGTACTTAAAGCTGATACAAATCAGAGACAGAGTGACCGCCGGCAGACTGCTCACACCTCAATAGCCAGGCGTTTGAATGTGAGCTTAATTCTCCTGCGTTTCTTCATAAAACTGCTTAAGATTTGTTTCTGAGAAGAGATGCTACAGGGAGAGCCTCCCCTCCCCACCCCCCACCCCCTAGCCTGGACCGGCTGCCAAGGACTATAGGCAAGTGTGGCTAGACCTCAGGACTGGACTGCGGCCCATGTCAGCCACGCCCAAACTCCAGTTGGAGCCATGTGGCCCTTGGCTTTTGTGACTTTCCCTTTCTCAGACTTGCCTCTGCCTGTCCCTTCCTAGCTGTTCTTGAGGCCTAGGGCAGCGGGGAGACCCTGCCAAGGGGCCTGCTTAAGTCTCTCACCACCTACCGCTGTGATGACATTCTCCCCTGGTTGGTGTGGAGTGACAGTGATAGATTAAATGCACCAATTAAATTAGATCCTATTTTAAAGAGCTTGAGCTGGATTTACTTTTAATTATAGTGCTGTGCTCACTGATGAGGTATTGTCGAGGACTTAACAATTGGTTGATTGTGCATCCGAGTGTTCAGAGTGCAGTTTCTGGGGACAGACTGGGGAGGGCTTTCTTCCTAAGGAGCTCCCTGGGATAAGACAGAGGGAGGAAGCAGGCAGGGAGGGAGCGAGGACCACGTGTCCTATCTCCACTGAGAAGCCATCTCTCTTCTCCTTGTTTTCTGCTTTATGAGTCCCATGATACTTGGAGAGGGAATGAGCGCAGCACAGGGTAGAGAAATGGGCCAGAGGCCATGGAGTTGCACTGGCTCGGGGCCCATCTTGCCTTTGCCCTACTTGGCTTTAATGTGTTCCCTGGGCCAAGGTAACTAATCTATCCTATCTCCCTTCGGTGACTCATTAATTCATTTCAACAAGGACTTACTGAGCTTCTAGAATGTACTGGCACTATTCTAGGTATCAGGAATAGAGGGGTGGACAAAACAGGTAAAGAAAATCTCTGTCCTCAGCGAACTCACTTTCTAGTGGTGGGGGGTGAAGGGGGCGGCAAGAAACAAACATATTACACGACATCAGGTACTGATAAATGCAGAAAGGAAAATAAAGCAAGGTAAAGGCATGATGGGCAGGAGGGTCTATTTCAGACAGCAGTCAGGGAAGCTCTCTCTGAGGGTGCTTTTTGAACAAATTCCTGAAGCAATCTGGGAATCTTTGAGGGGCTGAGCCATGCGGATGTCTGGAGGAACAGCATTCTAGGACAAAAGAGGAACACCCCACTGTACCCTAGATCCTCTGTCATGCTACCAGCTAAGCCCTATCCTGTAACCACTTCTCTCCACCTTGAGAAAAGTGAGTTCTTAGATCTTTGTGATCACCCTCCTGGGGGTCCACTCCCTAGAGGTGCTGATTTACAAACGTGTCTGGCTCTGTGAGGGAGGGCAGCCACCATGCACTGATTCAATGACACATCCTGCCAATCCCCTTTGAGGGCACTACTTTCAGGACTCAACTCTTTGTTGTAATGAGAAAGAAGGAAAATTCAGAACAAAAGCCCATGAGCCAAGTTTTCGTGCACAGATATACTTGAAAAGTACCTTGGATCGTAAATCCAAATGCTTGGTTTGGGGTTCCTGCTTTGCCATTTGCAAGTCAAATGAATTTGGGTAAATCTCTCACCCTCCTGAGCAATAGTTTTGTCATCTGTAAAATATAAAGCAAGTCCATTAGGCCTGTGGTATCATGTAGCTAAGGATGCCGACAGGGGAGTAAGCCTTTGAAAATTGTAGAATCATGGAAAGGGAGAGGGAAAAGGCCTAGAAAGACATCACAGGACCCCCAAGCCTTAGCCCCTGGACATGGAGAGTTTTCAGAAAGCTCTCTCTTCAGTTTAGAAGTGACAGCCCCATCAATGGTGAGAGTAGGACAGAAGTTCTTCCCCTGACTCTGTTTGGGTCCCCAGAAGCAGAACTGGGGTAAGGATTCAAGTGCGAGCAGTTAGTATGAGAGATGAGCCCCAGACACACTAGTAGTCAGAGTGGGGACATGAGACAGCACCTCATTCAGGCAGTGGCCAATGTAGGGACACTGTGAGTCCACATAGATCCTGTGCCTCAGCGTCACCCCACCTGAGGGCAGGAAGCTGGGCCATTTATACACCCAGTTCTGTCAGTCCGTGGTTGAGGGTTGCTCTGAGGCATTAGGAGGGGAGTTGATTATCTGGCACTTCTGACCCCCAGCAGCAGCTGGCAAAGTACATTTCTAGGCTTCAGCCATCCCTGAGATGAAGGAAGGAGCTGGTACCTGAAGGTTGAGTGGCATTCACCAAAGTCAATATGGGTTAGCCTCTGACAGCAGGACTTTCACAACTCCCAAAACAGGCAGAATTTCCCCATATCGGCCTGCAGGCAGGGTGCCCTGAGCTGGGTCTCCAGACCCACACCATAGAGGATGACCCCTCAGCAGCAAGTGGCAGGGTCTGCTCCCTAGCACATGTGGCCTGGCCTCTAGCCTTTGGAAAGTAGCACATACAGGATTCAGGAAGGAAAAGCCTGGTTGAGAGACTGAGCTTAGTTTTCCAGGAAGTTCAGGATGCCTTGGAAACACCATGAGCTCAGTCTCTCAGATAGCGGAGGAGCCTGATGGGTGGAGGCGCCTCTGAGTGCTGCCCCCTGTGGGGGACGCTGTGCCCTGACTTGCAAGAGAGTGGCTGGAAGTATTACTATGGCAACCAACATAAGCCCACCGGAGGATGCTGTAGCGATAGAAGAGAGGAACATGGAGACCAGGATTCCAGGGAGTGTACCTCTACGGCAGGTGGCCAGAGCCAAAGATAGTTGGTTTTCCTTGCTCTTGACGTTGTAATTTTGACCCATGTTACACACACACACATACACTCCGCCCTAAGCTGGTTGGAGCCCAGGAAAACACCTGTCACAATGTTGTGCCGACTGGCTGTGTAAGCAGAAATGAGTGGGTGTCTCTGTTTTCCCCTCCATCAAATGATTCAGATGGTACCAGTTCCTTGGCCTCCACCGTGGGAGGCAGTAAGAGCTGATGCAAGAACGTCTGGGAGGCATTTGGAGCATCTTGAAAGAAAGAGGTTGTCAAGAATTCCTCTTATGAAATGCTCAATTTTTTTTTTTTTCATTTTCATGTGAAACCTTATGAGTTTTCAAATTGCATTTACGCTCTTTCAAACCAGCAGCTGTTCTGAGACCGCAAGCCATCCAGAGCTGCTGACCACAAAGTTAAGGTAAAAATCAAATCGGAATTAAGAAGATATTCTGAGTCACAGCCAGATTCCAGGTTGTAGCTTAAAAGCTTCCTCCCTGATCAGCTTCCTGCACCGACCCCCAGGCTCAAAGAGCGCTGGGCCGCTGCGCATTCCTTGCCATTAGATATTGAAAACAGGAAATGAAGGGGCCAGTCGGGGGATGGTAATGCTTGAAACAACTTCAGAGAACAAGCTGATGAAGTCATAGATCTTATCTCCCTTGCCTTTTCCATGTCGGGTTTCTTTTAAAGATAAGGTAGTGAATCAAAATGCTCTGCCTTTTTTTTTTTTCAAGATGGAAGCAGAGGAGGATTTCTTTAATATCCCCTTCCCTCCCAGTGTTTCCAAAGATAACCAGATGAGAGAAATGCCTCCTGATCGGGTGCACGTGCATGTAAAATGCGATTATGGGACAATTTCCCCATCTTGGTCCCCGAGGGCTGGCGGAAGAGCAGGAGGAGGGAGGAGGCCGGAGACGGTCTAGGAGGCAGGTAGCCCCTGGGGCCTTGCATGATGGTTGTTGATGATGATGTCTTTGCTGTCTGTTTTATTAGGGCAGGGCTCAAGCCAGAGGGGACCTTGTGGACCTCTGGCCAGTTTGTGCTGTAGAACTGAAATGAAGGTGACTGTCAGGGGCTGGGAGAAAGCAGTGTGTTTAGGTCCTGTCTGTGAGATGTGGGAGACCTGGCAGGAATGTGAGCGCCATGACCATCCTGAGTCCCAGATCCCCCAGGCTGGGCTGGGTGGGGCAGCAGTATTCTGTTGAGAGTGACTTGAAGCAACATTTCTGTCCAGGAGAGCAAATGTGAGATGGGGTGAGGAAGGCAGGAAGGCATACCAGGTGGCCACTCAGGTCTGAAGGATGAAGCCAGGAAAATAAGCCATGCGGCATTAAGGAGCGCAAGGATGGTGGGAGGCAGGGGTGCAGCAGTTCATGGGGAACAAAGACCTTAGGGTGTAGTGACTAAGGACACAGGCTTTTGGACCAGCAGCCCTTGGTTCTGGTGCCAGCTCTGCCAAAGTCATGTGACCCAAACCTCAGGGTTAGTTTGGTTTGGTTTTGTTCCTAACATTGGTCAATACCTGTATCATGAGGTTGCTTTTTAAAAAGCGCTAGAGGCAATGAAGTGTGCAGGGTGCCAGAAGGGTGTATTTATGTAGTTCCGGGGAAATCGTGCTGAGGAAGAGGGTAGGCTGCCAGGTAAAAGGGAAAACACAAAGGTAAACGAGATGCTTATGTATGAAATAGCTTTGATGGCCTTTTGGTGACCCTCAAGAACAATTTACATCTGGCAAAGCAAAACTGGATGAGCAAGACAGTATGGTTTCCATGAGCTGTTGAGGGCAGCCCCCTGAGAAAGGAGGCCCCTGTCCTTTTTAAGCAGTAGGCACCTGGCCTTGGCCCTGCCCTACTCTGCCAAGTGTGATGGATGTGGGTCAGGCCCTAGAGAGGCCAGGCTTCCCTCCCGAGGCAGTTAGAAAAGAGGAAATTGCAGGAAATGAGGTTAGAAGAAGTGGTCTCCAGGGGAGAGGGACTGGAAAAGGATGGCAGAGAGAAACTAGTAGGGCTGTGGTCGTGAGGATGGAATTGTGCAGTGCACTACATGTGCTGCTGTCCAGATGAGCCCAGGAGTGGGGATGCGAGAAGAAACGGAGCAAATCAGAGAAGAGAAAGGCAACGGGCAGGGCAGTAGAGAGGGACACAGGGACTGGCTGTTCTGGGTTTGGTTTCGTGCACATCCCAAGAAAATGGAGTTGTTTCTTCCACTGAAAAGTTTAACATAAATGAAAAAGTACTGGCCACAGGCCTTGTGCTTATCCCAAAAGAAGGAAGAAGAGAAGATGAATTAGTATCCCTTTAATGTCCCTGGGAGAGGGACTTTAGAAATGGGTTATTCTCGCCTCTCCCAAACCCGGCACATCTCCTGGGTGTATGGGAGCATGGGAGGAAGGCTCCTTCAAATGCTGTCTCATCTCTGCTCATGGGCCCCCTGTTCCCACACATGTACAGCCCCTGGGCCCTGGAGAGATCACTTCTGTTTAGGGCAGAGCCTCTTAATGTTCACATTTGCAGATGGGTATTGGCCTTTGAAACCCCATTCCAGGTGAACAGAAGCTGATGAGTGAGGCATTTGAATAACCTTTCTTGGAGCAGCCTAGCATCCCCACTGGACTCCTGTGAGCCAGGCTCTTCTGGGTGGGGTGGGGATGATTGGAAGCCTCTATTTGCAGCTCCTGCGTGCTGGATGCATCCACCACGCCCAGGAGGAAACACGTGGCACAACCTTTCCTGTTCATTCTCTCTGGCCTCCTCATTAGTGATTCTCAGCTCTGATTGCCCATTAGAGTCACCAGGGAAGCTAAAAAAAAAAAAAAATTCCTGTACCCAGTTCCCACCTTGAACCGATTAGAATTAGCATCTAATGCCAATTAGAATTAATGTCTCATAAGCATCAGGCCCAAGTATCTGTATTTCTTTTTTTAATTATTATTATTTTAGTTATTTGGCTGTGCCAGGTCTTAGTAGTTGTAGCATGTAGGGTCTAGTTCCCTGATCAGAGATCGAACCTGGATCCCCTGCATTGGAAGCATGAAGTCTTAACCACTGGATCACCAGGGAAGTCCCTCTGTATTTCTTAAAAGCTCTTCCGGGTGCTTGTAACAGCCAAGTTTGGGAAATGAATACTCTAAACACTGAAGTGATCCAAGTGCAACTCACATTCCCTGTATGGGCCTCAGTTTATCCAACAGCAAAACGAGGGAGTTG
The DNA here is from genome assembly GCF_023091745.1 of Budorcas taxicolor. NCBI lineage: Eukaryota > Metazoa > Chordata > Mammalia > Artiodactyla > Bovidae > Budorcas > Budorcas taxicolor. The sequence goes on along the minus strand of NC_068935.1, from coordinate 104,474,771 downwards.
GACTTTGTCACTTATAAATCCTGTCAGTCCTAATACTCTGCAACTCTGTGACCTAGCAGCAGGTAAGACACCTGAATACACGAGTACATAGGCACTCAAAACATACACGCACGTGCACACACTCCTGCTCTAGAGTGTAACCTTCACCGTGTCTCTCCTAATGTATGGAAATACTAGATCTCAGCTAGTCTTCCCACCCCACCTTTCTTTTCCAAAAGAAACTGTCAGAAAATTCCAAAAGCATTTTAGATAGAAGACCAAAGGCTAGAAGTTCTAGGGCAATAATAAGAAGTTGAGTTTGCAAAGAGAACTGAGGGGGCAGACAGAAGTTCCCAGCCTGTATGTGCCCTAGAGGTCCCCTCTGACCCCTCTTTTTGTTCCTGGAGAAACTAGGCCCTAGTAGGTGAGGTTCATTGTCTAAGGTCACTTAAGTAGTTAGTGGCAGAGTCAGGGCAAGTTCAGTACGACCTTCAGTATGATCTGAGGCAGGTCATTCTGTCTCAGAATGATCCAGAAAATGGTTTCAAATGCATGTTTCTGGGACTTCACATATTTCATTCCTCAGGTGTGCATGAGGGTAGCAGGAATTGGATTTGAAATCTGCTCTCCTGATAAGCCCAGAACCATTCTGTGTCCTACCATATTGGTACCCAGGAACAGACCCTGTCTCCTGGAGCAGGGATCCCCAACCTCCAGGATCTCATACCTGATGATCTGAAGTGGAGCTGATGTAATAATAATAGAAATAAAGTGCACAAAAAATGTTATGTGCTTGAATCATCCTGAAACCCTCCCCACCACCCCAGTCCATGGAAACATTGTCCTCCACGAAACAGGCCCCTGGTGCCAAAAAGATTGGGGATTGCTGTGCTAGAGGCCAAGTACAGTAGCCCTGTGGATACCCACATGTACTTGGTGGCCGGAAATTCTCAGCGGATGCCACTCTCTTCTGGAAAGTTGAGTGGCTCAGGGGTGGAAGGTGGGGAGGCCGTGATGGAATGAGACTGACCCAGCTGTGACCCAAACCTGGTGTATGACTGAATGGGCTGAGGCCACGTGCCATTATTCCACCCCTTCCCCCATCAGAAGCCCACTGGAGGGGTGCCTGTGCTGAGGGGAGCCCCAGTCAACATCCAGCCCAGCCTGTCAAGGAGGGCAAAGCTGAGTTCAGGGGTTCAGCCATCACATGAGCAAGGCTGGGTTGTGGTCCAAGTCAGGTCACATGTTGTTCCTTCTTGTGACTCACCACATGTTAGAGCTGCTGTCTTTGGCTCCTGCCCCCACTGTAATCTGTCAGTGAAACTTTAAGCTCGAGGGTCTGCTCTGTACAATGCTTTCTGCCAGCCTTTTCTGTTCTTGGAAGGGCATCATAAAAAATAACCATGGGTGGCGTGAGCTGAGCCCCTGTTACATGCCAGGCTCTGTGTGAGATGCTTTACAGACCTTTTCTAGCTTGATCCATGTGAGTCTGGTAGGCAGGATCATGGCTCCCAGAGAGGTCTGGCTTCCTAATCCCCAGAATCTATAAACTTTATTGTATCTGACAAAAGGGACTTTGCGGGGATGGTTAAGTTTAACTCTCCTAAGATTGGGAGATTAGCCTGGATTATCTGCAGAGGTTCAGTATACATCTGGAGGAACCTTGTTAGAGAGAGGCAGGAGGCTCAGAGTCAGAAAAAAGATGAAGATGGAAACAGAGGTTAGAGAGGAAAGAAGACACTATACTGCTCCCATTGAAGGTGTAGGAAGGGGCCGTGAGCCAAGGAATGTAGGTGGCCTCTAGAAGCTGGAAACGCAGGGAAACTGGATCTCTGACTTTCCCTCAGAGAGCCACACTTGAACCAGTGAAGACTTGCCTCTTTTTGCCCACATTTGAGCCTCTAAGTCAATGCTGGAACCTGTGGGTGGTAGAGGGATGAGAAGGGGAAAAGGTCCCTCTTCCTTCTTCAGGAGCTACTGAATCTGGCAGGCAAATTCTTTACCATCTGAGCCAGCAGGGAAGCCCATCCTGTGCCTAAGTAACCAATAAACATTTGTTAAATGAATGGATGGATGGTTGCTGAATGAGAGCAGAGGGCAGCTAGGAGAAGAGCAGAGCGAGCATGTTGCCCTATAGGAGCTGGTAACTTATCTTAGGAGGAAGGACCCATGAGAGAGACAGGACCCCAACTTTTGGGGAATGGAGACTAAGCTGAGAGGGGGCAGCCATGCCTAGCTGGGTGAGTGGATGAAAGTGGATGAAAGCCTCTGGACAGAAACCATGGAGGTGGAGCTGGGGCAGACTCACCCTAGGCCATCCTGGAGTAGGCAGAGGGAATTCTTCAAATTTCCAGGACCCTAGAATTGAAGCCAGAATTCTAGAAATTTCACTGAGGGGTCCAGAGTCCACTGACTGTTCTTGGACCTGTTCTTGGGGGCCCTTTCTCATTCACACTTTGGCACCATGAAGAAAAAGATCAATGATTTGACAAACCAGATCCAGCTTCCTCAGTCTGAGGTATGTCTCTTTTCATGTTCAACTCCCTCTGATGGCAGACTCTCCTCTTGCCATGTCTCTTCTCTAGCACCCACAGCTGCCCTCAATTATCTCTCTGCATCCCATAATATGTTCAGCCACCACCTGACCTCAATTGTCCAAGGAGTCATGAAAAAAATTAGGATATCTTTTTCAACCACAGTTCCATTACCATCAGTCACCAAATGGTCTATTTTTTTAAATGTTTCTTTCATTAAATATTTATTTATCTATGTATTTGGCTGTGCTGTGTCTTAGTTGAGGCACTCGGGATCTTTAGTTGCAGCATACAAGCTCTTAATTGTAGCATGTGGGATCTAGTTCCCTGACCAGGGAAGGAACCCAGGCCCCCTGCATTGAGAACACAGAGTCTTAGCCACTAGACCACCAGTTCAGTTCAGTTCAGTTCAGTTCAGTCGCTCAGTCGTGTCTGACTCTTTGCAACCAGATGAATTGCAGCACACCAGGCTTCCCTCCCTGTCCATCACCAACTCCTGGAGTCCACCCAAGCCATGTCCGTTGAGTTGGTGATGCCATCCAGCCATCTCATCCTCCGTCGTCCCCTTCTCCTCCTGCCCTCAATCTTTCCCAGCATCAGGGTCTTTTCAAATGAGTCAGCTCTTCACACCAGATGGCCAAAGTATTGGAGTTTCAGTTCAACATCAGTCCTTCCAATGAACACCCAGGACTGAACTCCTTTAGGATGGACTGGTTGGATCTCCTTGCAGTCTGAGGGACTCTCAAGAGTCTTCTCCAACACCACAGTTCAAAAGCATCAATTCTTTGGTGCTCAGTTTTCTTTATAGTCCAACTCTCACATCCATACATGACTACTGGAAAAACCATAGCCTTGACTAGACGGACCTTTGTTGACAAACTAATGTCTCTGCTTTTCAATATGCTGTCTGGGTTGGTCATAGCTTTCCTTCCAAGGAGTAAGCATCTTTTAATTTCATGGCTGCGGTCACCATCTGCCGTGATTTTGGAGCCCAGATAAATAAAGTCTGACACTGTTTCCACTGTTTCCCCATCTATTTGCCATGAAGTGATGGGACTGGATGCCATGATCTTAGTTTTCTGAATGTTGAGCTTTAAGCCAACTTTTTCACTCTCCACTTTCACTTTCATCAAGAGGCTCTTTGGTTCCTCTTCACTGTCTGCCATAAGGGTGGTGTCATCTGCATATCTGAGGTTATTGATATTTCTCCCAGCAGTCTTGATTCCAGCTTGTGCTTCCTCCAGCCCAGAGTTTCTCATGATGTACTCTGCATAGAAGCTAAATAAGCAGGGTGACAATATACAGCCTTGACGTACTTCTTTTCCTATTTGGAACCAATCTGTTGTTCCATGTGCAGTTCTAACTGTTGCTTCCTGACCTGCATACAGGTTTCTCAAGAGGCAGGTCAGGTGGTCTGGTATTTTCCACAGTTTATTGTGATCCACACAGTCAAAGGCTTTGGCATAGTCAATAAAGCAGAAATAGATGTTTTTCTGGAACTCTCTTGCTTTTTCAATGATCCAGCAGATGTTGGAAAGTCCCCAAATGGTCTTCATATGCACCACATTACAGATTATTCTCAGCCAAGCTAAAAGCAGCAGCCCTATGTCCATCAGTAGGGGAGTAGACAGATAAATCAGGATATATTCATGCATGAAGGAAAATGAGCAGCAACACAGATGAAGCTCACAAGCACAGTATTGAGCAAAAGAAACCACATCGAAGATTCCAGACTGTATAAGTCCATTTGTGAAGACTTTTCAAAGACAGACAAAAGGAAAGTGTGATGGTAGAAATTAGGATGAGTAGAGTGGAGGGAAGGGATGGGGCTGGATGAGGAATGAAGGAGGCTTCTTGGGCACTGGGAAGGTTCTATGTTTTGACCTGAGTCACTGTTAGGGAACATCTGCTCTGTGGTCATTCACTGGGCTGGATACTCATAGGCTGCCTGCTTTTTTGTATGTGTGTTTTATTTTATGAGAAAAAAGTTTGGAGCCCATAATGACATTCCCCAGGAAAAAAGAACATTTCCATAGCCAGAGTTGCCTAGCTGGGGACTTACTTTGCTATCTCATGCTACGGGGACCAAGGCACATGATTCTAAGAGTTGCGCTTGGCTCTGGTACTTCCAGATCACAGTAGACCTGGTCTTCTTGGCTCACTTTTCTACATCACCCATCTCATGGAGATGCAGTTTTCCAAGGGCACACCTGTGGTTTTGAATATGTGGAGTGAAGTTCAGCAGTGTGGCCTCTTCTTTCCTCCTTACCCACAGACTCTTCCTAATCACCAGACTCCTTGATTGGCAATTGACATTAGCTACACCCCTCGGTCCATCAGGGATGGTCTAAAGTTACTGTGAACCCCCAAAGAAATGGGGTCAAGGTTTCAACCCCCTTTCTTTGAAGTGATCTCTTTGGTTGGAGGGGACAGCATTTAAACCCTTCTCCATAATAGTGGCATCTACTTGCCTTAAAGACACAAAACTGACATGAATATGGGTCCCTCATGAACAAAAAGATCTGCTCCCTGAGGATTTTCAGTCTCCTCTACTAGAAATGAAGCTGATAACTCTTCGGGATTAATCTCTCTGCCTCCTTGGTTTCCTGACTGTGTAACTTCCCATCTCTGCCCTTTGCATGGCTATACAGATTTCTACAGCCACCTGCCCGTGGTGACCCCACCCTAACAAAGTCAGTTGAATGAGTAAGGGAATGATGGGTAGATCCATGATTATCCCCATCATCTGGCTGCTCAAGGTTTCAAGGAGTGTGGCTGGAGTGGAAAGCCACCTGTTTATTGTATCTTTTTATTAAAGAACATAGATAGGAGACAGGTAAGGGCAAGGAGGAGAGGAGGGGGAAGGACAGGGAGAAAGGAGGGTGGGGTGAAGACAGGAAGGGGAGGGAAGCTAGAGGGGAGGGGGGAAGCAGGAGAGGAAGAGGGAAGAAAGGGGACAGGAAGGGATGGGGGAAGCACAGGAGGCAAGGGAAAGGAAGACAAGAGGAGGAGAAGAGGGAAAGGAGAAAGAAAGGGGGCTGCTGTGAAGAGCTGAGAAAGGTCGTTAGCTACGTGGAGCACATCCGGCTTGCAGGCTTCCCTGGTGATTAGCCTTAAGCCAAAGACTCCAATTGAACCAGCAAGAATGCAAAGCCCTTGCAGCAAGCCAAATTCTATTACCCAGGGAGGAGGCATGTCTCCACATGGAAGGGCCTGGCTACTTACTCCAAGATTTTGTCATGCAGTTGAAAGGTTTCACAATCCAAGTGAAGCATTTCCCAAGTGAGGAATTCTCCAGATTTAGTCTGAAATTGATGTGTGTCAACCCACAAAGACATATTCCTCCACTACACACACTCCCACTTGCTTTCTCAGACCACACGAGGATAGAGCCTTGATGACCTGCAGGCCTTTGCTTCCCTTCTCCTTCTTCCCATCCCCCACCACACAATGCTCTTCCTTTAACTGCCCTGGTTTCTCAAGCATTTCCTAGATACTCAGGTGGGAAGCTGTTCCTCATCCCTGACGTGAACCTCTTTATTCTTCTCCTACCAATAGTCATCTGTCAGCCAGGAATTGGTCAGGACCTGACTAGAGAACACATTTATGGAAATACAGTTGCCCCGTGTATCAGTTAAGACAACACCAGCAAGAGCTTAGTGCAATGGAAGTTTATTTCTTTTTCAAAGAAATGTCTGTTGGTGGCAGAGGCCCAGACTGCTTCACACAGTCATTGAAGCACTTAAACCAATGGAGAACTCTGCCTCTCTGACAGCAGAAATCCTAATTCCATGGTTCAGGGTGGGATGTGGGCACCTATTTTTTAATGACTTTTTTATGTTCCCCTGGTGACTCTAAGGGGCATCCAGGGCTGAGAAGCTCCTGTCTCCCAACTCCATCCTGAGAACCAACATCCAACCACCAAATATGGGAAATGGAAGAAATAGATCAAGACTATGTGGGAAGTATTTATGCACCAGGACTGGAAGTAAGATGCATTACTTCTGTGTACATCTCACAGGTCAGAAGTAAGTCACATGGCCACATTTCACCTGCAAGAACTGCTGGGACATGTAGTCCAGCTGAGTGCCCAAGAACAAAGCAAGTGGGTTAAAGATCATTCAGCTGATTTCTCCCCACCCATATTGCTATCTCTGAAACATGATTGCTAGCTGAGAGAAAACATGTCAGTTATTTTTGTTTGCTTGGATAGGGGACCTAAGAGTGAAGAGTTTTAGAAATTCCCAAGGGAGTTAATGGCACAGCCCTCTCCTGAGATAATCTGACTGGGAGATGGTAAATGGTACAATGTTCATTCACCTTTGAGCTGAGCCAGGGGTGGAGCCACAGAACCAATGGCTGCTTGAGGTGGGTGTTGTGGGGAGTGGGGAGAGAAGCCTAGAATTTGATGTGAAAGGCAAGACTGTGCAAGGCAGAATGGAGCCCAGGGACAAAAGAAACAACTGTAAGGAGAGAGAGGGAGGTAAAAGCCCATAACTTCAAAAGTAGGTGACACATAGCCCCTGCTGCCAGGGGTTCACAGGCTCTAGGAAGAGAGCTAGGTGTGTATTCCCAGCTCCTTGTAGTCAAACACTAATTGGACGGATGGCTGGGTCTAACACATAGCCTGGTCTCTCAGGCCATGACTGGTGTGAACCAGAGAAGAGAGTGTGTGAGCCAAGGGGTAGGGGAGGGGCCAGAACACCTCTCTGCCAATGCTGGCTTGCCTGACGTGGTTGAATAAACCACTCTTTAGGTTCTGGGAGACTCAAATTGGCAAGATATCTGTGCTTGGGAACTGAAGGCATTCAGAAAGCCTTTTACATCCAAGGACTGAGTCAAAGTCATGTGCTGACTGGAACACATTTGTTGCCCTTAGGTTTTTGCACCTCAAAGAAGGTTAATGAACTAGGACCGATCCAGAAAAGACTGTCTTGGATGTTCCATGAGGAAGAACTTGAAATGTGGGGCATCTTTAATTTGGCAAGTATCTTAGTCAGTTCAGGGTGCTATAAGTTGCCACAGACTGGGTGACTTAAACAACAAACATTAATTTCTCATGGTTTTGGAGGCTGGAAGTGTGAGATCAGTATAGCAGCATGGTCTGGTTCTTGGGAAGCACTCTTTTCCTGGTAAACAGAGAGCTCTGGCCCATTTATCTCCTTATAAGGGCACTAATCCCATCATGATGGGGCCCCACCCTCATGACCTCATCTACACCTAATCACCTCCCAAAGGCTCCACTTCCAAATGCCATCACACTGGGGTTTGGGACTTCAAAATATGAATTTGGTGGCAACATAAACATTCAGTCTATAGCAGCCAGTTAAGGAAAGAGAAGGCTTCCCTGTGGCTCAGTGGTAAAGAATCCACCTGCCAGTGCAGGAGACATGGATTTGATCTCTGAGTCAGGAAGATCCCCTGGAGAATGAAATGGCAACCCACTCTAGTATTCTTGCCTGGGAAATCCCCTGGACAGAGGAGCCTGGCAGGCTACAGTTCATGGAGTCCCAAACAGAGTCAGACATGACTCTGTGACTAAACAACAACAAAGGAAAGAAATGAACACATGTAAATGCCTGAATGCAGCATACCAATGAAGCTCAGACCAAGTGAGGTGGGGGCAGCATCACTGGAAGATGCTAATGAGGCTATTCTTAAGACAAGAAGAAAGATGTACACCAGAGAAGGAAACTGCCCAAGTGGGGCTACAGGCCTCAAACTTGAGCAGAACCAATAAGGCAGGTGGAAAATGGGTGAAGTCAAGGGATGGTGTGTGAGTCATGGGTAGGAGGCTATATTATTCTCTCTTCTTGCCTAACTGAGATAGACTACAGAAAAGCACACAAATCACATGTAAAGCTTAATGGTTTTTTTGGTTTGTTTTTTTACAAATTCAACACATCTGTCCAACCAGTTCCCAGATCAAGAAACAACATGACAAGCATTCTAGAAGCCCCCTTGTATTCCCTTCTTTTCACTACCTATACCAATCAAGGTCATCCTGACTTCCAGTAGCATAGATTAACTTTGCTTGTTTCTGAACACTGTATAAATGGAATCATGTGAACCTTTTGTGTCTGACTTCTTTCATTCAAGATTGTGCTTATGAGATTCATCCATATTGTTGCACTTACTTGCCATTTGTTCATTCTCTCTGCTCGAGAGTTTTCTGTTCTGTGAATATACCATGCTTCATTTATTAATACCTCTTCTCCTGTTGATAGACACTTGAATTGTTTCTAGTCCTTGACCATACAAATATTCTTTTTTAAATTTTATCTATGTATTTATTTTTGGCTGTGCTGGCTTTTCTCTAGTTGTGGCATGTAGGAGCTACTCTCTCATCGTGGTGTGCAGACTTCTCACTGAGATGGCTTCTCTTATGTGGAACATGGGCCCTAGAGTGCATGGGCTTCAATAGTTGCAGCACGTGGGCTCAGTAGTTGCAGCTCCCAGGATCTAGAGCACAGGCTCAATAGTTGTGGCACAGGGGCTTAGCTGCTCTGCACTATGTGGGATCTTTCTGGACCAGGGATTGAACCCATGTCTCTTGCACTGGCAGGCGGATTCTTTACCACTGAGCCACCAGGGTATCCCCTATTATGAATATTCTTGTAGTGACTCTTCAGTGAACATAAGCATGCATTTCTGTTAGGTAAACACATGAGTGGAATTGCTGGACAAGTGGTGTGTGTTTCTTCAGCTGTAGATACTGGCAAACAGTTTCCCCAAACCACTAGATCATGGAGACACTTTTGAGAGTGAATGGGTTGCTAACTGATTGAAGTGACAGAACCTCAGGAATAAACTGGAACTGTCCCTGGCAAACTAGATCAGTCATCTCCCAATCCACATACAATGGGGATAGTCGGCAGGGCGTGCTTCTGAAGAAGACGGATGTGGCTCGGGGCTGGAGGGGGCATTCCTGCAACTGTGTGTGTTGCATAAAGCTGAGAAGCTGCAGATGTCCTTGCGATAAAAATCTATAAACTAACACCTTCCCCTCAGCAGATAATGGGTTCTGGACACATATCCTCTGGCTCAGCCCTTCTTTTATCATTTGTGAGCATTCTCCCAACATCTCCTTCTTCAGCCTTCATAGAAGTTGGTTGAAGCTGAGACTTTTGGCAGGTCCCTGAACTGCACAGCCAAAAAATTATATGCTGTGCACATCTGCAGCCAGGAACATGAAGCTTTCTAGGGGAGATTTATTGCCTCCTTTCCCTCCCCCTTTTGGAAGGTTTCTGGATGCTGCTCCTTGTGTATATAGCATGTGCCTCCAGCTTATCACTACAGTAAGTATAAAAGCAATTAATTTTTCCCCCTTTTGGAAAGCGGAAGTTTTAACCGCACTTCAATACCATTTGCATTTCTGATTTCTATCAAGTTCACACTTCCAGCAAAGAAAGTCCTGCTGATATAATTTGTTTTTTTAATTGCATATTCTCTGGCAGGAAGCTGCTTCTTTTGCCTCCAAAGCGGGAAACATGTACACATTTGGAGGAGCTCGACTTTGACCTCTGCTGCAGGGTAGCTCACCTTATTGGCATTAGGGAGGTGAGGACAGGTGTGGGAATTCAGAGCAGGAGCCGTCCTGCATTTTTACACAGACCTTCACATATGCTGAGCTCGTGTAAATCCGTTGCCTGATTTGGGGGAAGTGGGCAGCTTCTGAGAAGCAAGTCTTTATACCTGGTTATAATTGACTCACAGGTTCAGAGAAATTTTCCTAATACAGACCGGATTTATTTCTTGCTCACTTTCACTGGTTAATATCCTTTAACACTGTTTCCACATCATTATTTAGACTTACAGAATGGTTAGGCTATAAGGGACCCAGGGTACCATATGACCCAATGACCTGGTGACCTACTTGCGTTACAGGTGATAGATTGCCTGAGTGGTGCCAGCGCTTCACTCTGCCCTATTTCATGGCACTGTCACGTCATTGCCAGAGGTGGAGGGTACTTCCCTGTCCCTTGATTTGAGGCAGAGCCAAGCAACTTGGTTTGACTAATGAAATGGGCCTTAAGATAGTTCTGAGCCTAGACCTCAAGAGGCCCCACATCCTTCCACATCCTCCTGGTGCCTCTGCTGTTGTATGAAAAGAAGATGTGCACCTAGCCCACTGGGCCAGGAGGAGAGGAGACACATGGAGTGATGGAGTTGGCTCAGCCAAAGCTCAGTCCTGTGACACGAAGCAGAGCCACCGCAGCCTACAGTGTGTGTGCTTAATCACTTAGTTGTCTGACTCTTTGCAACCCCATGGACTGTAACCCTCCAAGCTCCTCCATCCTTGGGATTTCCCAGGGAGAAATACTGGAGTGGGTTGCCATACCCTCCTCCAGTGGGTCTTCCCAACCCAGGAATTGAACCCGCATCTCTTTCACTTCCTTCATTGACAAGTAGACTCTTTCCCACTAGCACCACCTGGGAAGCCCCATAGCCTACAGTACTGCTGCCAAACTAAGGCCAGCCTCAATCAGCTAAATAAACTCAGCTGCCCCACAGGGCCATGGTACTAGTTGCTTGTCCTTGCATGCTACTGAGACTGTGGGTATGTTCCCATGGTGATTGTTAACCAGTAGAGACGCTGGCTCATTGTCGCACAGCTGGCTTGTGTCAAAGGCAAGTCTAGAACTCACGTCCCCAGTCCTCAGGTTTGCAGCAGATACCCTGGGATTTTCACGTGCTGGGAAAGATACTGCTTAGTTGTAGGTCTTGCAGCTTTCGGAAAATGTAGCTTGTAAAAAAATCGTTGAGAGAAAACAGATGAAACTTTACATGGCTCCAGGGATTAATAATGTAACGGGGATTGTTCCACTTCTGGTTTGAAGTGAATCTGAACTGGCTGTTCCACCCCTCTCCTCCTCCTCTCTGACAGCTGTGGAGTTCCCCAGGACCGAGAGTTTAATGGCTTGGGAGCTGCTCCAGACAGCATTTGCAAGAGCCAGGGCTTGACTAGCGCTGGAAGCCATCAGTGACTGGAGCTGGGACTTGGCCCTTTTCTGGACAAGCAGGAAGCCCAAGCTCCCACTTCAGTGCCCGCAGACCCAGGCCAGCCTCTGCGAGAGTCACAAGAAAGATCCAAAAAGATAAACCACCCCATACCCCAGCTCTTTCCCCCAAAGATCAAAATCTCAGGTTTAGAATCTGCTCCTTTATGCCAATGACCTCTGAAATGCAGGGACTTGATGGGGGTGGACATGGAGACGGAGACATGTCACATTAGAAGCTTATATCACCCATTGACACCTCCCTGTAAATAAAGGCTCCTGCCACCCTTTCTGGGGCTTGCCACTCACTGACCGGTCTTGCCTTGGCCTGCAGAGAAAAAGTGCCAGGAATCCTTAGAATGCTGAGTGTTAACGTTTGTCGCTCAGTCATGTCTGACTCCTTGTGACCCCATGGACTGTAGCCTGTTAGGCTACACTGTCCACGGGATTTCCCAGGCAAGAATACTGGAGTGAGTTGCCATTGCCTTCTCCAGGGGAACTTCCCGACCCAGGGCTCGAACCCGGGTCTCCCACATTGCTGGCAGATTCTTTACTGAGCCACCAAGGAAGCCCAGAATGCTGAGAGATAACAGAATTTCCATGTATTTTCTTTCCTTCTCAATGACTGCTACGGCTACCTTTCTCATGGGATCACTCCAGAGGAGCTCTTAGAATGCCAAAGAACTCTATTTTCTCCACTCTTGATATGCCCTGTCTTAATATGGGCTTGGGCTCCAGATACAGGGTGTGCATGAGAAATGGGGGGAGGGGGGAAACCCGGCTGCCATATAATTATGTGTAGTTAATACTTAATCAATACCTGCCTCCCATTCTATATGATCAGTTCAGAAAAGTGCGAGATCACATCTATGTTGTTCCCTGTTGTAGGCCTAGTTCCTCCACGATGCCAGGCACATAAGCATCTTCGATAAGTATTATAGGAAGGGAGGAGTGAATGAACACACACAGCTGTTCTGGGAGATAACCCACAGAGGACATCTTTGCACACCCAGCTGGACACAGTTCAGCGTGTCGGACCTGGGCCAGTGGGTCCTTCGGCATCTGGCTGTGGTCCTTCCCCATGGCGCCATGCCATGCTCAGATTGTCTCAACAGATCAGTCACTGCCGAGATGACATCTCCATCACCCAGGGTTCCATTGTGACTGGAGGATACAGGAAAGAGACTGGGAACCATGGCAGCCACGGCAAGTGATAAAGCTTTCCTCTCCCCCTGGGGCAGCCTTGGTCTCTTACTCCTGCTTGGTCCTTACCCTGGACTCACTGGCAGGAACTGGTGAGCTGGCAGCATGTGCTGCTCTCTGGACCCAGTGCTGCTTATCTGGTGCCTCGTGCCAGCTGGGCAGCAGAACAAAGTCGCCAATACAAAAGAGAGTCCAGACTGGCAGGTGCCACCAACCACCTATAACAGGAATGAGAGTCTGACAGGAGGTGTCTGATAAGGAGAGCACGTGGCCTTTATTCTTGCTCACTGCCAGGAGAGGTTATCTGAGTCCAGTTCAGAGAGGATGAAAACAAATGTTTATGAGCACTTCCAACTTCCTCTGATGCACGCATGCTGCCTTAGGCTGGTTCACCCAAAGGCCGACGCTAAGACAAGGCATGAGTGCAGGTGATTGATTTGAGATGTAATTCCACAGAAGGGGAGAGAGGGAGCAGGGAGGGACAGAGAAGGGACAGAAATCCAGTTTATCATGTGCTGAGGAGATGTGGGCACCTGGTGAGGATCCGCTGAGAAACCCTGGGAGGTAGACCTCAGTCAATGGGGAGGCCAGGCATTTATCCTCTACCTCTGGCCCCTAGTGCTTGAAGGCTGCCCCCTGGGCCCTTGCCTCCCTCACATTTTCCAGTTGCACCTGTGCTAAGTGAAGCAAGGGCTTCCCTGGTGGCTCGAATGTTAAAGAATCCACCTGCAATACAGGAGACCCAGGTTCGATCCCTGGGTCAGGAAGATCCCCTGGAGAAGGGAACGGCTACCCACTCCAGTATCGTTGCCTGGAGAATCTCATGGACAGAGGAGTCTGGTGGGCTATAGTCCTCATGGCAGGCTACACTCCATGAGGTCTCAAAGAGTCGGACATGACTGACCAACTTTCACTAAGCGGAGCAACCTCCCATGACGCTGGAGCAAGCCCACAGACGGAACAGCTGAGGGATGGAGGTCTGGGGCTGGGGGAGCTAGTGTGTGCCCCAGAACTGTCCCCCTCAGCTACAGTGAACTCAGGGGGGTCTAGAGGGTACCAGTGGGACATCCCTGAAGTCTCCAATTTGCTTACAATTGGTCTGGAGCCAGAAGACATGAATCCCTCTTCCATTGAACTATGAGATCATAGTCAACTCACCTCAGCCTCAATTTCCCCATCCAGGAAAAGAAATAATAGATTTTGCCCATCCAACTTTGAAGGGCTGTTGTGGGCATCAAATTAAAGCAGAGAATCAAATAGAAATTATCTTTATGTGTATATGAAATCTTGTTCCTTTCATTCATTTTCCACTCTGTGCCTTATCATTTCCATTCTTGTCCTTTTGCCTTTAAGGGCCGGGCACTTTTCCATAGCTTAGACCAATCTTATGCCTTTCTGAGTTTCCTCTGCCTACTGCAGTTATGACACATAGTAGGCACTCAAAAATGCACCCTTAAAAATATCAAGTACTGTTTTTGAATTTGCTTGTGAACTGGAGTATGGGCTGAATCTAAGGGAGAGAGGCCCAAGGAATGAGGTCTTTCACTCAAAAATTCATAAAGGGAATTCAGAGCTGGCTGGTGGGAGAGAAAGGTGCTGGATAATTGGACTCACTCTCCCCCAGCTTCAGTTGAACCTCCTTGTATTTGGAGATGTTGGGAAGCTGCATTTTACAGATTCCTTCAAACTAGGGTTCTATCTATCTGATAACAGCCCTGAGAGATTTGGAAGGCAGAAGGAAGGAGGAGGCCGCCTCTCTGAGGCAGTTCCAGTGGCCCAGTGGGCTCTTCCCACATGTGTTGGCCGCAGCTGAACTGGACTCTGTGGTCCACTGTCGGTCAACAGCTTTTTATGGATGTGGGTGGCCTGGAAGGAAGTGAGCAAACATTTCCGGACCTCTGGGTTAGAGTTATAGTGGTGTCTGTCCAATGACAAGAAAGCTGAAATACCTTTTTTTTTTTACTCCTTCTTCCTTCCAGTGATTTTGAAAGTACCTGATTCCCTGTATTAAATCCCTTTCTACTTGAGATATCCCTATTGCTTTCTGTTTTCTGCACTGACTCCCAAGGCAAGCATGCTGATTGGGAACAATTAGTGGAAAGAAGGAGAGAAACGTCTTGTAGAGGAAGAGGTGGGACAATTCTGGGGAGGAGCTGAGAGGCTTGGCTGGCTAAGCGCTAGGCAGCATAAGGGCCTGGCATGCGGGAAAACGTCATTGGCCCTGGCCTACTGAATGCTGAGAGCCCTGGAGGCTAAGAGTAGGAAAACCTAAACTAGGGGAGATCTGATTGGGTAGCATGATTCCCTCATGTAAAGGGTAGGTCCAATCAGAGGATGCCTCTTGGGGCTTCATGGGAATAGGGAACATGGGTCCCAAAGTCAAGGTCTCCACATATCATCTAGAGAAGTGGACAACAGGAGCTCAAGACTGGGACAGGCAGACTCTGAACCTGGTCAAGAAGGACTGAGAAGAATCCAGGCTAAAACTCAAAGAGTAGGGCATTGTTGGATAAGCCTCGGGCCCTATATAATCAGCCACATTTTACAACATGGCATTGATGGAGCTCTAAGTGGGGGCAATGATGGTTTGTTGAAGGTGTGTATTTTCCCAGAGGTCAGAAAGTAGAATGGAATTTAATCCATTTACTTAACAACAAGACCCTGAGCCCTTGCCGCAAGGTACGTGCATGCTGAGTTGCTTCAGTTGTGCCTGACTCTTTGCGACCCCACAGACTGCAGCCTGCCAGGCTCCTCTGTTCATGGGATTTACAGGCAAGAATACTGGAGTGGGTTGCCAGGCCCTTCTCCAGGGGATCTTCCTGACCCAGGGATTGACCACACATCTCCTGAGGCTCCTGCATTGGAAGGTGAATTCTTTACCACTGAGCCACCAGAGAAGCCCATTTATATCCATAGTAATATGTTTAAAAAATGATGAAATATTTATTTTTAGTGACTGGCAATAATAAGACTTAATATTTATTTATTAAGGATTACAATGCACTAGATACTCTTTGAAGCATTTTATATGCATTCAATCATTTAAGACTCTCAACAGTCCTATAAGGTGGATTCTGTCATCACCCTCATCTTATTCTAGATCAGGAAATGCAGGGCTCAGAAAGGCTAACAACTTACCAAAGGTCACACAGCTAGCAGGATGTTGAATTCAGGTTCGACCCCAGTTGTTCTGGCTGACCAGCAATTAACCATACCACCATAAAATGCCTCTCATTTGAAGAATATTCCAGGACAGTTTCAAGATCAAAACTTATTTGTAATCAGGGATTGTTCTGTTATTAAAGAACTTACAAGGGAGACTAGAAAAAGAAATATATTGCTCGTGTGAGTAAATATTTACATACACCAAAATATTTATGTTCATATATGTGAGTACTGCTTTCCACAGGGGGAGAGGAAAATGTGTAAATATTTACTCACTGGAAATAGCTGACAAGTAGTTAGGAAATAGGAATATTTATACTGTACATTGCTTTTGTGCTGTCGAATGGTTTCATCTGGAGTCTGTGCACTAATTCCCCAATTGGACATGCAATACAAGAATCCTGAAATGGTAAATTCTAAGATCCTTTTGGAGGTCCCTAACTTCTGTGAGACCAATTTCCAAATAAAGTTAATTCCAATTTTTCTAACTCATGTTTTCTAAAAATGTACACTGCCTTTTAAGATGTCTTGATTCTTTCCAGGAGGAATTATCCCTAAGCCCTAAATCAGAGGCTCTGTCATTCTGCCCAGAGTCCCACATTGTGGGTTTTGACTGAGAGACATACTCAGGGGACCTTTTCTGGACCAGCACTTGGAAGCGGTTAGGGAGCAGATCAAATACTGAATTGACTGGACAATGGTGAGAACCAGACAGCACCAAAGACAAGAAATTTTTCAAATTAAAAAAAAAGCAT
The DNA here is from genome assembly GCF_023091745.1 of Budorcas taxicolor. NCBI lineage: Eukaryota > Metazoa > Chordata > Mammalia > Artiodactyla > Bovidae > Budorcas > Budorcas taxicolor. The sequence goes on along the minus strand of NC_068935.1, from coordinate 104,458,136 downwards.
TTTCACATGAATAATGAGGATTTTGAGAGAGAGTATGACACAATGGAATTCAATGTGTGTGTGTGTGCATATATATATATATATATATATATATATATATATATATATATATATATATAAAATGGGCCTGAAAGTGAAAGTGAAGTCGCTCAGTCATGTCCGACTCTTTGAGACCCCGTGGACTGTAGCCCACCAGGCTCCTCTGTCCATGGGATTCTCCAGGCAAGAATGCTGGAGTGGGTTGCCATTTCCTTCTCCAGGGGATCTTCCTGACCCAGGGATAGAACCCAGGTCTCCCGCACTGCAGGCAGATGCTTTAACCTCAGTATATATTATATATTATGGGCCTAGTGTATTGACTTTGGGTTGGTGTTTGTTTTCACATGTCACTGTGTTTAACCCTTATTGTGGCAGATAGCCTTGGTGTCAATTGGATGGCCTTTAGCTGCAAATAACAGAAAGACTTCTTGCATTAGATTTAAACAACAGAGGATGTATTACCTCATGTAATAAGGAAATCCAAAGTGGGAATGTTCTGGGGTTGGTCTCATGTTTCTTGCATCTTTCCCTCTGCATTCTTGGCATAGTGTCCTTGGTGAGAATGCCTCATGAAATTGCCTCTGGGAGTCATTTGCTGATACCACAAAGTCTAATAGACAGAGAGAGATTTTTATCTTCACACATCTCTCTTTCTTATCTAAATATTGCCCAGAAGGCTTCAACAGACTTTCCCTCATAGATCACTGGCCAGAATTAAGTCACATGCTCATGTCTAACCAATCAGTACCAAAGAGGCTGGACCACCATATTTAAGTTAGTCGAATCATGAGTTCTCTGCCTTCTGAGGACAGGGTTGAAGGCTGATTCCTTTGAAACACGTGACCTCCTTGAACAAGGGGGATTCTTGAATGATAGTGAGGTTTGGTAAGAAGGGATAAAGGTAAATAGTCATGGGGTAGGCAACCAACAGGGTCCATTTCATCTCATTTGAAAGATGGGGGAAACAAGGCTCAAAAAATGTGTGACTATGCATTTAGGAAATGCAAGAGCTGTAATTCAAACCCAGAGCCTTTTCTGTCATACCATGCTGCCTTAAGTACCTCCAACTGCTGCTGCTTTCCTGTTACTGGAGCAGTTAGGTGCGTGGGCACAATTGATGTTTTCCACTGAGCTCCCTTCTCTATTTGCTGTCTAGACAATTGTGAAAGGGCTGTTTGTGTAAATTTAATTAATTCATAGTCATTACCCAGCCACCATTGGCTACAAGCCTCCTTTCCCCCTCCCTCTCCAGCAATTCTGCCAGAGGCCCTACTTGCCTTAGCTTGGAGACCTGCCCAGAAGAGCATCTCTGGACCTGGGCAGAAGAAGAGTGAGGAGCCAGAGAAGGGACTCTGGTTCCTTGGCTAGCACTGTTTTTTGCTGTACATTAAATCCCCTACATACAAGCGAGTTCCGTTTTGAGAGCACATTCGTAAGATCAACAAGTTAGCTTAGGTATTCAGCTATCACAATCAGCTATATAGTACTGTATTGTAATAGGCTTATAATATTTTTCACACAAATAATACCTAAAAAGCAAACACAGAAAATACAGAAAACACTTTTAATCTTACAGTACAGTACCTTGAAAAGTGCAGCAGTACAGTACAACAGCTGGCGTATAGGAGCTGGTAGTAGTACCAGCTCTGTGACTGCTGCTTTCACACTTGCTTCAGGACATCCTGGGCTTGCAGTAAAGATGGGCTTCCCTGGTGGCTCAGTGGATAAAGCATCTGCCTCCAATGCGGGAGACCCGAGTTCGATCCTTGGGTTGGGAAGATCCCCTGGAGAAAGAAATGGCAACCCACTCCAGTACTCTTGCCTGGAAAATCCCGTGGACTGAGAAGCCTGGTAGGCTACAGTCCGTGGGGTCGCAAAGAGTCGGACACGACTGAGCGTAAAGATACTATACTCTGTATAGTATTCTACAGTAAAATGCACAAGAGCTCAACCACTTGTAGAAGATGCACGCACGTGATAATGTCCGCCAGACACATGAACTAACTTACATGATTACCCATGGGAACACGGATCTTTGAAAGTTCCCAGCTTGAAGGTTCACATGTAGGGGACCTTACTGCAGTTCTCTGATCCTATCCCACATTCTGTCTGCCCCAGGCTTAGATTGTGGATGCCCTGTGCTCAGTCTCTCCAGCTTGGATTGTATATTGCCACTCACCCAGCTGTCTGCCACTCTGGTGTCTGGAGAAAATCTGCTCTTCTCCTTAAGATGATGTCTCCAGTATCTCTTAGCTGCTGGATCCCTAACTCCTTGACACAGAGCAAGGTGTTCCTCCTTTCAGTTCCCTTTGTCTTTAGAACTTTGCCTCTCCTCCAGTTAGGTCATTGTCTTATATCAGATTGTCTTGTATTAGTCTCTTTCCTTATTATATTGTGAGTTTCCTGGGGGCAGAGTCCAGATCTCTTTATCTTGGCTCAATGAATCCCAGTGAAAATGAAGATCTCTTTAACATGGCCACAGCCATCTTCCTTGCAAGATCTGTATACATGGCCTTTCATATGCATGGGAGCTTTTGTGTTTTAGCTAATCAAAAAGAAAGGAGATTCATTCACATATGTTTGTTTTGGTTGTTTGGTTTGCTTGTTTATTTATGTCTAATGCCAAAACATAGGAGCATAGAGAGAAGGAAGACAGGGAAATGGAGAAGAGGATATGGCCTATGTTCTACCATGGCAGAGGCTGCCGGTGGTCTACCTAAATATCTTAAATATGCTCCCCTATTTCTTATTAACAGAACCTTCATTTTGTTCATGGTGGCAATATGCCCACCTAAAAGTCTACCTTTCCCAGCGACCATGCAGCTAACAGTAGCTACATGCCATAGTTCTGGTCATTGAGATATAAGTAGAATTCATCATCTGGGGCTTCCAGGGAAGCTTATATGGGAGACTCTGTGGTTCACCCCTAGACCTGCCTTCAGGAATAAAGAACTTGTTGTTTTAGCTATTGGAAAAAGCTGTTGGCAGACATCTGTTGGCTGTTAGCAGGTGCATGGATTGCCTCAGCTGAAGAAATCATCTTCCCAGGACGCTAGCCACCAATGACTTTTCAATGTGAAGTCTGGTCCCTTCACCCCAGTTGGAATCAACTCCAGAGGGCCATCAAGCTCTGTAGTTCCCATTGGGATTGGTTGAGACCATCATGGGGCTTCCCTGGTGGCTCAGAGGTTAAAGCATCTGCCTGTAATGCAGGAGACCTGGGTTCCATCCCTGGGTCAGGAAGATCCCCTGGAGAAGGAAATGGAAACCCACTCCAGTATTCTTGCCTGGAGAATCCCATGGACAGAGGAGCCTGGTGGGCTACAGTCCACGGGGTCGCAAAGAGTCGGACACAACTGAGCAACTTCACTTGAGACCATCATTGTGAATGCATCATGGCCCAACTTCTCCCTCTGCCCACTCTTTCCTCCTTCCCCACCTTCTCCATCTGTTGATGCTAAGAGCTGTTTTTGTTGTGTTTAGTTGCTCAGCCATCTTGTGACCATGAGACAAGAGACATGAGAGTAAAGCCACACACTCAAATAAATAAGTAAAATGAAAGCCTAAAAGCATCTCCATTGCTGGTGGTATTGTGGAACCATGGTACAGTCCCAAACTGACTGACTACCTCTGAAATTTTTTGTCCCATGAAAAAGAAAAACAAATCACAATTTGGCTAAGCCACTGCTGAGGGCAGCAAAATCTATTTCTAACTGAAACAACCATTGATAATGCCTGAAGGCTCATTCGCTTAGCAGTCAACAAAGAACCAACATGCTAAAAAAAAAAAAAAAAAAAAAGAACCAACATGCTTCTACTATTATTTCCAGATTTGTGCTAAGCATTGGGGAAACAGCATTAAATAAGATAGACAAGGTTCCTGTTCTTATAGGGCTTAGATTTACTTGGAGAGGGAGACAGATAAACGAGATAAAGAGACAAGGCAATTGCAGAGTGTGATACAGGCTATGAAAGTAATAAACATTCTTCTCTGCTAATGCATAACTTGCAGAGGTCTACTTTTAAAAAGGTGGTCAAAGAAAGGCTAAGAAGGCCATAACACGATCTCTAAAGAATGAGGAGGCTTCCCAGGTGGTTCAGTGGTAAAGAATCCACCTGCCAAGGAAGAGACATGAGTTCAATCCCTGGGTCGGGAAGATCCCCTGGAGGAGGAAATGGCAACCCGCTCCAGTATTCTGACCTGGAGAATCCCCATGGATACAGGAGCCTGGCGGGCTACAGTCCGTGGGGTCATAAAAGAGTCAGACACGACTGAAGCGACTTAACAACAACAAAGAATGAGAAGAAGTAAGTGATAGGAAGATCTAAGGAAAGCATATGCAAAGGCTCTGGGGAGGGTGGGAATGTGTCCAAGGAATAAAGAGGAGGTGTGTGCACCTGGATCCTAACGAGCCTGGGGAAGTAGTGGGGGCCAGATGACACAGGGCATTGTAGACCAAGGAAATGTACTTGGACTTTAGAGTAATTCTTTCAAATGGGAGACCACAGAAGCAAAGGCCTGCGACATGTTCTGAGCTACTTTGTGAAGGATCGCTTTGGTTGTTGCGCAGAATCAGCTGTAAGGTGTCAAGGATGATAGTGGCGAGGTGATTCAGGAGACCAGGTAAGAAAGGACGGAGGCCTGGAATAAGGTCATATCTGTGGAGATGGAGAAAAGTAACGGATTCAAGATTTTCGGGGGTAAATCCAACAGGACTCACTTGTGGATTGAATGTAGAGAATGAGGGATTTAAAAAAAAAGCAAGGATGAGTCCTAGGTGTTTGGATTTAGCATCTGGAGGAAAGTAAGGTCATTTATCAAGATGATGAACACCTAAGGGGAACACATATGTGGTGAAAAGAAGAGTAACATTTTATTCTGTGTTAAGTTTGAGATGTTTATTAGAGATTCAACAGGAAACTTCAGCTAATATTGGAGATGTCATTGCCTGAGAGCGGCCTATGGGACACTATGCGATTGAACCCATGTCCCCTGCATTGTAAAGTGTATTCTTAACCACTGGACCCCCAGGGAAGTTAAGATCTCTTGTTGCTGGAAGCAAAATTGACTGCTGGTCTCAGCTGCTTCACTGCACACTGAGGCCACGTGTCCCATAGGCCGCTCTCAGGCAATGACAAAATACAGTGGGTGACGAAGGCAGGGCCACTCCTACAAGATGCAGGGACATCTCTCACAGGTGGCTTTGGCTCAAGGACTCCGTATCGACCTGACTGAACATTTTCTGGAACTGCGCTGCAGTCCAAGACTCTTCCTATCCAAGTGTCCTTCCTCCCACCCTCCCCCACCAGCACCTCCTCCACCAGTGTCAGGAAAGCACCACTGTCTGGAGCCTCTTCCTGCCTTCTCCAGCTTCCTACCCGCTTTACTTCACAGCTGCTCCCCACCCCATGTCCAATCCAGTCTGCTTCTTGGAGGATCTAAATGAACACAGCTGGGCAGGTAGAAAGATGAGCCTGGAGTGCAGGGGAGAGGTCTAGGCTGGAAATGGAAATCTTGAATATAGATGGTTGAGTACATAAAATTGTGTTACTGGATGAGATGACCTAAGGAGTATGAGTGTAGATTATGAGAAGAATGGAAGCGGAAGTGTCAGTCACTCAGTTGTGTCTGACTCTGCGATCCCATGGACTATAGCCTGTCAGGCTCCTCTGTCCATGGAATTCTCCAGGCAAGAATATTGGAGTGGGTAACCATCCCCTTCTTCAGGGGATCTTTCTGACTCAGGGATCAAACCCAGGTCTCCTGCATTGCAGGTGGATTTGTTGCCATCTGAGCCACCAGGGAAGGGAGTACCTCAGACTAAACCTTGGAGTTCTCTTCATAGAGGTTGTGTGCAGGACAAAAGGCAAAAGTGACGTGGAAGCTTAGAGATGGGAGTATTTAAAGAAGCCAGGTGGAGGGGCTTCCCTGGTAGTCCAGTGGTTAAGACGCCATGCTCCCAATGCAGGGGGCACAGGTTTGATCCCTGGTTGAGGAAATAAGATCTTGCATGCCACACAGTGCAGCTTAAAAATATAAATAAATAAAATAATACATTTTTATTTATTTTATAAAATAGATAAAAATAAACAATCAAGGAGGAGCCAACTGTGCCACATGCTCCTGAGACAAGATGACGTTAGAGGCATGTCCACTGGATTTGGTAACTTGGTAACATGGAGATCAGAGCAGGTAAATTAGTTGGTTTAGTGTTGAAAAAAATAGAGGTCCTGTGTAATTATTGCTGAGCTCATAAGCTTGAGGTAAGTGAGGAAAATATAGAGGGTTTGAAGAAAAAGAAGAGAGTATAAAATAGTTTTATCAAAAGGCAAAGAACAAACTGCCTAGGGAGGCTTGCCATGTGGTTAGAGTGTCTTTTTGAGGTTTGTAGTCATACGTTTTAAGTGAAACCAATCAGTCCATTTTGAGTAAAAGTCAACAAGCCAGACAAGGACCAAGCTGTCTAGAACTCAAGGGATAAACAGCCAACAAAGTTAGAAAAGAGGTCATCCTTGCCCCATCTCTCTTCACCCCAGATTTCAGTGCAACTTTGACATCCTACAAGTTCAGGGTTAACACCATCAGGAAAGAACTCCTGTGTGCTGAAGCCTTGGGTATGAGCATGGCCCTCAGAGAGGGCGTGTCCTCTGGGAAGCCCTGGAGCAAAGTCCCCAAGGAAGGGACTTGTTCCCATACACAGTTAAGGCTCTTTCTTGGCATTCCCAAAGATATTTGGGGAAAAATTTTGTGATTCTGTAGCCTTTTAGATCAAAATAATGCATTGCTGCCCCTTAGATAGTGAGATGGATAATCTAATGTGTGAACTAGGACAGTGCCCAGGTATTTGGTCAAAGGTTAATCTGGATGCTTCTGTGAGGGTGTTTTTGAATGAGATTATTATTTAAATCAGTGGACTTTGAGTAAAGCAGAATTGCTCTCCATGATATGTGGATGGGTCTTATGCAATCAGTCAAAGGCCTGAATGGAACAAAAAACTGGTCTACCCCAGTAAGAGAAAATTCTGCCTGCAGATGGTCTTTAGATCTGCACTGCAACATTGTTTTTTCTCTGAGTCCTCAGCTTGATGGCCTTGGAACTTCAACTGCAGCAGCAGCTCCTCCCTGGGTCTCCAGCCTGCCAGCCCACCCTGCAGATCTGGGACTCAGCAGCCCCCGTAATCATGTGAGCCAGTTTCTTAAAACCAATTTCTCTCATCTTTCTTTCAGTGTGCTTTTCTCTATCTCCATCTCTCTGCCTGTTTATCTCTCTCTCTGTATGTCTTTCTCTCTCTCTCTCTGTGTGTGTGTGTGTGTGTGTGTGTGTGTGTGTGTGTGTGTGTGTATGTATATATATCTATTGATTCTGTTTCTCTGGAGAACCTTGACTAACACAAATATACATTCTAGTATGACCTCATTTGTCCTCAAAGCCTGGAGAAGCCTAGGTACCAAGATTACATGTTTGTTTGTTTGTTTTTTATCTTCAGAACTCAGAACAATGTCTGTCACATAAGAGCCCATTGAGTATTTGTTGAAAAGATGAACGGATAAATGGATGAATGAATATAATAGAAGGATGGATGGAGAGATGGATGACTGAATGGATGAATGATTGGAGCGATAATTGGATGATACTGTAGTGGAAAGAGCACTGAACTTGGAGTCATATGTTTTGTGTTTCGTCCCCAATTCTACCACTTACTAGCCTTGTAATTTTATTTCTTTATAATAGAAATAGGAACAATGATAAATAACAATATTTGACCTACCAACCACATAGGAATATTGTGGCAATTGAGTGAGATGCCCAAAGGAACACCACCCTAGACTGCATTCATAAACCTACAATACTCAGATCAAAGATGTAATAGTTCCATGGTGCTCTGCAGGACTGAGACTGCATTTGGAGTACATATTGTGTGCTCTTGAGAGCTGATGATGCTCTACAAACTATGAAGCACTTTGTACCACCAAAGCACTTTTATTATCATCATTATTTTTTTTCTCAGTCTCTGAGCCTGCATCTGAGGCCTTGCTGTAACTGACCTTCTTGAAAATTCCAAGACGTTCCTTGTTACCTGTCTTCCTGCTAAAGAAGCTAAACTTTTGGGACCACATCTTGGGTTCACTTGACTTTGTCTTGTTCTTCAATGGAAAAGGGAGTTTATTGGTTTACAGACCTGAGAAATAAAAGGCTTTGTCTGGATCTGGGAGTTCCAATTCAGAATCTGTCTCCTTTTCTCCATCTCCTTGCTTTCCTTGGCACTAGTTTCACTCTCAGACGATCTTTCCCCACATAGAAAGATGGTGCTGACCTTCTCTACCTGCAGCATTCTTTGAGTCTAGCTCAATTTCTGATCCAGTTCCCTTTTCTCTTAAGCCGCTCTCTTACCCCAAAACAGAAGCACATATATTCAACCGGCATTGTCTTCTTACTTCATCTTATGAATGAAGGGCAGACCAACAAGCCGCAAAACTGATAGAATATCCTCTACCATGCTGGCCCTGGGATAAAGAAGGCAGCGAACTCACTGGGACTCCAGATTGGCTGATTGCTCATGATCCTGCGATAAAACATCAGGTTGTGCTGAACCCTTGACTCAGTGAGAAAAGATACCCATGAGCTATCATGGGATGACATTGAGAATATTGGGTTCTATTTCCAAAACTAAGAAGTAGTTTTGAGTCAAGACACCTCAGTCCAAGAGCCTCTCTATGTCCACCCTGAAAGGGAAAAGCCTCAACAGTCACTGAGGTATGCTCATCATGTCTGCTTTAAGCAATTCAGAGAACAGCCTCACTCCAGAGCAAAATAATAATATCTGTCCACTTATGGAGCCATCAACTGCTTTCCTCTTGTCCAGAAAAAAAAATGGGATTGGGCTTCTCATAGTGCTGACTTCTTTAAAGGATGCATATGCAGACAGCCTAGAGAAGAAAGCTCATGTCTTCACATAGCCTAAAGCAGAGCTCAGTAGACAGTGCTCCATTACTTGACAATCTGACCCTCACCATTGATCCTGTTCTATTAAAACAACAGTGAGAAGGGCCCGAGAAATGACTTTCCACAGGCCAGGATCTGACAGGATTCTGAAATTGGAACTTTCTGCCTTACTTCCACAGAACAATGTGTTCAGATTTTCATTCAGGGTCATGAGTAAAGCATGATATTGGCAAAAAGTTCCCTGACCTAGCACGGCAGTGTGGGCTTGAACAAGCGGCAGGAAGCTGGGATGCCATGCCAGTGCCTATTCTGAGTGCTTTTGCCCTGGCCCCTGAAACTAGAACCCACCAATGGAGGTCGCCATTTTGGCTCTCGATATTAGCAAAGAACTGCAGCACATTTTCTACTTAGAGTGTTAGTGCTGGAAAGAATCTTAAAGATCCATCTAGTTCCATGTTTCCCAACACAAACTATACCAAGGAGGGGGTAAGCTCTCTAAATTTTCCACTATGGATCAATTAAAATTATATAGATGTAATATATATTTATTCAATTCTTCAATAAACAGTGGAAATCTATTTAAACTCTTTCCCATTCATTTCTTTTATCACTGAAATAAAACATTAATTCACATTAAAGACATTTTATTTAAAGATGAATTTTATAGATTTGAAGAAGTAAAGGTTTTCAGTGATAAATTTGCAGTCTGGAAAATTTGTCCTGGCCCACTGCCAGGTTGAATGTCAGGGGACCCTGAATCTATTCAACCCTTTTTGTTTCTTCTGTGAAGAGATGGACTTGGGGTCCTGGATCACAGAGCTGGGACCTAAACTGAGCTCTCTGCACACCACTCCATTGAACTCTCTACTGTCCTGGGCTGTGTCACAATGGAAGGCAATAGATATTAATCGATCTACAAATAGATTTGGTGTCATTAAAGCTCAGCACTCCACCTAAGCAGAGAACAATTTGTACTTTACCATTTTGCAGAACTCACAGTACATGTTTTCAACTTATTGACCACTCTGGTGCCCAATTCCCATCATCAGCATGAAGTAACAGTTAGGATTTATTTCAGTACAACAGAAAAAAAATCTGCCTAACAGTAGCCTTTGCCATGAGTACATTGATAGATTACTTTAAGTAGTCTGGCTGTGGGCAGTGGCAATCTTGGTTCAGCAACTTAATAAGGCCCCTCCATGTCTCTGTCCTCAGCCCAATACTTTTATCCTTGGGTTTTCTGCCTCATGGTCTCAAAATGGCTGCTACAGCCTCATACATCATCCTCATATGTCAGCATGTAACTTAGGAAGCAAGGAATAGGCAAAAGGCCTTACTCTCCTGTGGCCAACTGTTTTATCTAGGGGATGGTATTTCCCAATATCCCTCTGTCACAGATCCTCTTACATCTCATTGGCCAGAACCAGGTCATAAAGTACCAGTCAATTGTGAAAGGAAACAGAATTGCTCTAGTTGTATGGGTCTAATCATAATTTATTCCCTGAGGCTGAGCACACTGCCACCAAACAAACCGAGGTTCTATTAGCAAGGGAGAAAAGGGAACAGACTTTGTCTGAACAACCACCGGGGTCTCCCACACCTACTCACCCAACCACTAATACATAAAAACTAAAAGGGTTTCCACTGGAAGAAACCACTGTGAACTGATGCTCCACTTCCTTTCAACATTTTGATGCCATAACTAACTTGTCTGTAAAAGCATAGCATGTCCTAAGCCCACAGTGCCTTCCCTGGTGGCTCATCAGTAAAGAACCCACCTGCAATCCAGACGGGTTCAATCCCTGGATCAGGAAGATCCACTGGAGGAGGAAATAGCAACCCATTCCAGTATTCTTGCCTGGAGAATCCCAGGGACAAAGGAGCCTGGTGGGCTACCGTCCATAGAGTCAGACATGACTGAGCACGCACTCACGCACACAAGTCCACAGTGATCCATCAGATGAGCATCTGTAAGCCCCTCTCTTAAACACAACATCAGCTCAGAGATACTGTTGCTCGAGTCAATAGGGCAGCTCCTTCTCTGTGCTTCTAGAACCTTCCACTTTAGCTGCCACTCTGTTCTCTTCCAACCCCTTCGAGGCTTCCAAAAGGAAGTCTAAGAAACTGCTTAACACCTCTGTGGGGTTTCTCACTGCATCCCCAGGAGTTCCCTTCATTACAAACTGGGTGCCCAAAGAGGCCCTGGGCATCGAGGGAGCCGATGCCAGAGGCAGCCAGAGTAAATGCTTTTGGGGCTCAAGGCATGAAGTCCCCTGCAGAGGCAGGACATTCTCTTTTAAAAGTTCAGGGGAAGTATTTCTGTCTCATTGACAGTTTGGATATTATAAGACAGAGGTGCGTGCAGGGAGAGGAGCTATCGAGGGGCTGTCCTGTAGCTCTAAAATCACCCCATCAGAGGGCACTTCTTCTCATGCCCAAATGGAAAACCTCTTGCTTCATATGGCCTCTGGCCCAGCCTCAATCTCTCAGGCAGCCCTGCCTACTCCAAAACTCAGTAGGCCAGCAGCTCATTACAGACCCATGTGCAGCCCTGGGTGAATGCACCCAAGCCTTAAGCTGCATCCTTGACCACGTCCATCTCATCCCCAGGCATCTCGAAGGGAACACAGAGGGCTTGCCTGAAAAATCCCAGGGACAGAGGAGCCTGGTGGGCTACAGCCCTCTTTCACAGAGGGCTGTCAATGGGTGCAAGCATGTCACAGGCTTTGCATTCTAAAATCGCACACCTTTGGTGACTCTGAGTGATGTCACCGAGCTTCTGGTTCTTTGGCGTGGCATCCCCATGATTGGATGGCACGTGAGCACACCCATGCCGTTCTGGCATCTCTCTCTGCCATGGACACACTTTCTCTGAAGGTCTCTCTGCTTTCCCCTCCAGACCAGGGGCTCCTGGAGTCCGGGGCTGTCATCTTACTTTGTGTTTCCCTCGTGCTTGCCTCTCAGAGTGGCTGTAATAGCTGTTGCATTAATGACGAATGAACATGTAGACCAAGAGGGAGGGTGCAGCTTTCCATGGATCTAAAGGCAGGGTTGAAAAAGAGAGGGAGACAATGAGCGCCTCTGCTTTCTGGCCACAAACCCAGCACAATGTCCTGTGGTCCAGAATCAGAGTGTGTTCTCCTGCACGCACTCTGAATCCCACTTGGGCCTTCCGAGTGACCATGCCCCGTGGCCAGGGCGGTTGTCTGTGTTTGATTTCCCTCTATCAGTAGAACACGCTTAGAGAGTTCCACTTTGTGCTTCCTTCTTCCCTCGGCACTAGCGACATGAATGTCCTTATGACAGCCACACACCAGCCCCCAGTCTCTCACACTTTCTGCCACATGAACTCACAGCTCTAGGACCTAACTCTCAGTGTGGGTCTTTTTTTTTTTTTAACCAAAAAGGCAGAGATTATAATCGCCTCCTCTCTTTCCCAACCTTGACCTTAGATCCGGGGAATCTGAGCCTCTCTTCTGATCCACATGTTGATGTCCTTTTGTTTCCTTATTCTTCCGTGAGACACTTCTTCCGGTCTCTCTCTCTTTCTCAGACTGCAACTGCCTTATCCCTTATCACAGGTTTTGAGGGGCAAGGAACTAAGGACAGAGAGGTGCTCCCCGATAGGATCAGGATTAAGCCGCCTGTATGTCCCCAAGGCTGTAGAAGATGCCACGGGCAGGAGAGAGCCAGCTTTGCATTGTCTGTATGGTGAGAGAGACACAGGCTGCTTGAACTGGGCCCCATTCTAGCTGTGATGAAGGGAGGGGAAGGCTCAGGGTGTACTATCCCCACCCCAAAGCTCCTGCCCCCAGGCCACCCGATGGGCCCAGAGCTCCTGGCTGTGCACTCAGGCTGAAGCATCAACTTTTTCTCCTTGAGCTCCTGCCATTTGAAACCACTGGGATGTAGAAGACACACACATATACACACACATTGGTGTTTCCAGCTCTGCTGGAGCCTGTAACACAGAGCTCCCTGAAGCCAGCCTGTGCTGGCACTGAGCAGGGTGAGACCAAGGGCTGTGAAGAAGACAAGTTGAAGGAAGCAGCCGGTAGCCAAGGAGTCAGTGTGTACAAGCTTCCTGGGGCCTCAGCTTCTCCAGCTCTCAGAGAGGGCCCCCCACTCCCCAACGGCCTTACATGTGTTTTGTAAGAACCTCATAACCTGTCACCTGCTAAGTGCCTGACACTGTTTCAAAGGCTTTAATTTTAGTAATTCATTCACTACTCACTGCTATCCTATGACATAGGAACCATTATTAGCCCCTAGTTTCACATAAGAAGTGGGCTTCCCTGGTGGCTCAGAGGTTAAAGTGTCTGCCTCCAATGTGGGAAACCCAGGTTCGATTCCTGGGTCGGGAAGATCCCCTGGAGAAGGAAATGGCAACCCACTCCAGTATTCTTGCCTGGAGAATCCCATGGACGGAGAAGCTTGGTGGGCTACAGTCCATGGGACTTTCACTTTCACTTTTCACATAAGAAATGGAGGCACAGAGAGGTTAAATAGCTTACCCAAGGACACACAGCTATAAGTAGCAGAGGGGGGATTGAAATCCTGGCAATCTGGCACCAGGGTCCGTGCTCAAAACTACCACTGCCTTGTGTGAAATGTAAGTGCTTTCCACAGTCAAAAGTGTCATACACATGCATTCTCACAAATGAAGTCAAAGGGAGATGCTGTTGCTTGGGAGATATTATTGATTCAGTCCACAAACTCCAGGACTGTTTAGGTGGGCAGAGGAAACAGCTCTCCACCAATGTCAGATGGGAAGTTGGTGCATAAATGCTCTGAGATGTGCTCCCCAGCCTCTCCCTGAGGAACCCGAGGGACTAAGCACCCACAGCAGCAACCACTCATGAACATACCTTTGACTGACTGCCTTCCCCTCCCTGCTACCCTTTGCTACCCCTTTCTGTGCTTCCTGGATCACTTCCCATAGAAATGACTTACACTTCAATCCTATCTCAGACTCTGTAGATAGACAGGTAATATAACCAACCCACTTTTACAGCTGGGGAAACTGAGCTCCCAAAGCATTCCGAGATAAAGTCTGGTTCTCTCAAATCTCAGAGTCTGGGATGCCTACCTCACATGGCTCTGAGGTTCCTTGGGACACTGACATGCTGTGGGCAACAAGGGGACATGGTTGAGCATTTTCCACTGTCAACAAAGACATAGTCACAATTCCTTAGAGATGCAGTCCATGACTTCTGGGGACCAGTATCCTACCTGTGATACTGTGACAATAAGGTGTTATTCCAACCTTATTGATTGCATATCACATCCATAAAACACTGCAAGTGGCTCCATTAGTTGTGTAACACTTAGAAATTACATCTATGTGCTTCTAAGTTATATAAATACATATCACTGTACTAACATGATATGTACAAACAATAGTCAATTGAATTATCAGTTCCAAACCTTGACTCCTTTGTAGTAGTATTGTGTACTCGCATCCGTACATCCTTGCCATGACCTCATGAGAGTCAGTGTGTACATCCTCACCCCTTGGCTCTGGGCTTGAAGCTGTGACTTGCTTTGGCCAATGGGATGCTAGTGGATGTGATGCTTCTAGGCAAACCAAAGCCTCCACGGTTCAGATGTGGTGCTGGAGACGTGGCAGTGGCAGGCCAGACTGAAGCCCAGTGAGGCGAGATAGGGACACTTCACAAATGCATAGACCAGAGAAGTCACTGAGGCTGCTCTGCCTGAGAAACAGAGGTGTCCAAGGGCTAAAGGGAGGGAGAGATGGGGCCCAGCTGAACCAGAGTGGTGCCTAAACTTGGTCTGAAATAGTTCTTGAACATCAATTCAGAAAATCAGACCAGAATTGCCACGAAGGGTTATTGCACTGGGAGCTTGGGAGCTGGAATGGTTCTTCAGAGATGGGCTGAGAAGACCAAAATTGCTATTTCTTTTTTTTTGCGGCACTTCACAGCATGTGGGATCTTAGCTCCCTGACCAGGGATCGAACTCGTGCCCCCTGCATCCCTGCATTAGGAGCACAGAGTTTTAACCACTGGACTGCCAGGAAAGTCCCCAAGATTTCTAATTCTGTATCAATCTGTCACCAGGCCACCAGCAAGGGGTGTGCCCTAGGTACTGTCTGCCACTGAGGCCATCTGTGAATGACTTGAGGGAGTCCGTGGCTGGAGCATGTCCACTTCACTGTTGGCACTCCCAGCTCTGGGCAACAAGTCCTTCCACAATGGGGGAGCTGGGTGGCTTGTCAGTGCATCCACCAGACTGTTTATGTGTGAGAGTGTGTCTGAGCGTTGAGCATGTTGTTGTGTATGTGTGTGTTCTCTGTCCTCTCTGTTTGATTTGGGTTCCAGCACTGAATTGCCACAAGAGCCATCGGCCCCCCCAGCTTCACTTGTGGTGCCAGTCTGGGCAGGGTCTGAATGGCAGAGCAGCTGTGAACAGCAAGCCTGCCCACAGAGGAGCTGCCAGACGGAGGCTCAGAGCCACCCATTGGCAGCTGGCAGGGCAAGGATTCGCGTCCGAATCTGAGAGCCAACCGCGCAGGGCAGCCAAGTGTAGACACAGGGATGTGAGAAGCCATCTTGCCAGAGAGCGACTCAGGCATGTGAAACTCCGAGAAGACAGACAGAAGGCTCAAGAAAGACACACATACATACACAATGAGACACGGAGAGAAACGTGGGGAGAGACAGAGTCCCACAGAGTCTGCACAAATTCAAAAAGGATCAAAGAAAGAGACAGACGCCAGAGGACACAAGAGAACAAGACCAAAAACCAGGGAAGAGAGATGCAGAGAAAGCAAATAGAGAAACATGGAGGGAGCCAAGACAGAGAGACCCAGGAGAGAGACAGTAGTGACTGAGAGGGGGTCCTTGGCTTCTCACCCTCTCTCGGAAGAGGGGGTGACCAGTTGACGGCTTAGCTCCATGCCAGCTCTTATTCCATACACTTAGAGGTTTCTGTTTTTAATGCAAATATCTAGCAAGTTTAATCTCTTCCATATCTTGATGCTGCAGCGTGAGAAAGATGTTCCCACTTAGGAGCTGATGGGAAATTTAAGAGACGGGACAGAGCTGCTGATTAAAGAGTCATGGCATGTTGGAACCAAATGGACCTTGGAGATCTAATGCCGTCAGACTCCTTAGTGTTGTAAATTAGAAAACCGGGAAGAAGTCAACTGACCTGCCTTTTTTTTTCTGATTTAAAAGAGATGATTGGACATCAGTTGCTAAATAAAAAAAAAAAATTTTGAGGGACTCCCCTGGTGGTGCTTCCCTGGTGGCTCAGAGGGTAAAGCATCTGCCTGCAGTGTGGGAGACCTGGGTTCGATCCCTGGGTTGGGAAGATCCCCTGGAGAAGGGAAAGGCTACCCACTCCAGTATTCTGGCCTGGAGAATTCCATGGACTGTATAGTCCATGGGATTGCAAGGAGTTGGACATGCCTGAGCAACTTTCACTTCACTTTTTTCTTGGTGGTGCAGTGTATAAAAATCTACCTGCCAAAGCAGGGGACACAGGTTCGAGCCCTGGTCCAGGAAGATCCCACATGCCCCAGAGCAATGTGCGTCACAACTATTGAGCCCACGCTCTACAGCCCGTGAGCCACAACTACTGTAGCCTGCAAGTACTGGAGCCTCTGCTCCACAATAAATGTCATTGCAATGAGAAGCCCACGCTCTGCAAGCCCAAACTCGCCACAATTAAAGAATTAAAGAATTTGAGTGTCCTCAAAAAGCAATGAAGACACAGTGCAGCCAAAAAAAAACATTACAAATATGGAATCATAAGATATGCAGTGTGTGTTGTTTTTTTTTTTTTAAGTCAATTTTAGGGACTTCCCTGGTGGTCCAGTGGTTAAGACTTCACATTTCCACTACAGAGGGAATGGGTTTAGTTCCTCATCAGGCAACTAAGATCCTGCATACTGCATGGCCAAATTAAATAAATTAATTTATAATTTAAAAATTTAAAAGTTAATGTTAGCACTTCCTGCTCAGTTACCGTCCATGGTAGACTATGTGTTTGTCTTCCCATCCCCTAATGTGTTGCCTTCCTCGTGGACTCCCCTCTCACACTGACGTGGGGACTGGCAATGTGACTAGCATTGGCCAATGGGACGCCAGCAAGCGTGAAACAAGCAAAAGCTTAATGATTGCTTGCACACTGGGGCTTGCCTTCCCTTCTTCTATATTCCCTCTTGGAACCTACCTGCCATGCGGGTAGAGAAGCCCAGACCATCTGGAGAGGCCACATGGAGGAGAATGGAGGCTCTGGATCACAGCTCCAGCTGAACTCCCAGCTGACAGCCAGCACCAGCTTGCCAACCACATGAGCAAGCCCTCTTGAATGTGGCTCTTTCAGCCATAGTGGAGCCCCTACCCCCAGTTGACACTGCATGAAGCGGAGATGAATCTTCCCCACCCATCTCTGTTCAGATGGCAGAATTGTGAGCAAAGGAATGATTGCTGTTGTCTTAAGCCACTAATGAGGAGGGTGGTTGGTTACCCAGCAACAGACAGCTGACAGACCTCATTCATTCTCAGAAGAGTCTGGTCCCACTCCCTGGGTCTGACAGAATTCCTGTTGGGGTCTCCACAGGGTTTCTTCCAGAGATTCGAGTGCCTTCAATCCTATTCAGGTGAGGCAAAGGAACTGCTAAATGGCTTTCAAATCCCACCTTTGCAGTGATGGGTAAGTTGGTTCACCGTGTATATGCCCTTTAGAACATAAGTTTGTTTTCTTTCCCAAGATAAATATCTATTTACATAGACAAATAAGGGCTGTTGAGATAGAAAGAGCTGATTTAGGTTTGCTTGCTTATCAGGTGCTTATGGGGTTTGAAAGCATCAAGGTCCCAAACCTAAAGGTTAATGTTGTGACACTAAGAATCCATCAGTCAAGGGGTGAGGATGGGGGGACAGTTCGCATTAATTATTAGTCTGACTCTTAATTTGAATCAATGAAAATGCCAGCATGACGGAAGTGTTTGGGCTGAATGATAATTAGCGAGGCTGACATGTGCCTGAACGCAGCATTGTAGGAGAGGAGGACAGAGTCTACTGGCAGGGGATGGTTCTGGAGGCAGGCCTGGAGCTGGACAGAAAAGAAAAGCAAGAGTCGTAACTGGAGGTCTTGGCCTTGGTTGCAGTCATCAGGGAAGGCTGGAGAAGAGGCAGTCCATGGAGCAGGGCAGGGAGAGCTGGCGCTCTGTGGATCTGGGCCACAGGGGATGCAGTCTCTGGAGCATCCCTAGTATCACTGAGCAAACATGGATTCTGTCTGAAGCCACTTGGCTTCTGAATGTACCAATTGTTGCCTTTTGAGACATGAGCCAAGTTGAGGATGCCTCCCTGTATCAAGATGTACAAATATCATATATTAATGCATATACATGGAATCTAGAAAAATGGTACTGATGAATCTATTTGCAGGGAAGGAATGGAGACACAGACATAGAGAACGGACTTTTGGACACAGTGGGGGAAGGATAGGATGGGACATTTGGAGAGAGTAGCATTGCCATATATACTCTACCATATGTAAAATTGAGAGCTAGTGGGAAGCTGCTATGTAACACAGGGAGCTCAGCTCGGTGCTCTGTGATGACCTAGAGGGGTGGGATGGGGTGGGGTGGGAGGAAGGCTCAAGAGGGAAAGGATATATGTATACATATGGCTGTTTCACACTGTTGTACAGCAGAAACCAACACAATATTGTAAAGCAATTTTCCTCCAATTAAAAAATAAATTCAAAAAAAGATACACAGTCTCATTGGAGGGCCCAGGATGTCCCATCAGACCATAGATACCACCTGTCCTGCAGATGGGTGAACCGAGCTCAGAGACTAGAGGGGCCTTGGTCAAAGTCACACAGCTGGCAAGGGACAGGACACCTAGGTCTCTAACTCCTTCCCTAATGTGTCTTTCCCCCAGGCTCCTGTGTTTGAAAGCTCCCTATAAATTAATTATCCTGCTGCATTTTCACCCTCTGGCTGGGAGCAGGGCACTGAGCAGTTAGGCACTTCCCTGGCGGGGAGGAGGATGGGATGGAGATGGATGTTGATCACCTGGTTAAAAGGGGCTTAGCAATAGCTGAAAGAGATAACTAGGAAATTGCTGTAATTTACAAGAACCCAGGTTCTTTTGCTCCAAAATTGCTTGTCTAAAATGCCACTGGAAAGTCATTTCTTTGGATGAAACATTTCTAACTTCCCATGGTCCTTTGAAAAATAGAAATGCTCCTAGTAGAGAGAAAATAATTAATTCACATCTTAGTGTGAATTAACATAATTAATCTCACAGATGTGAACCCAGAATCTCCTTTGCTCCAGACCCCAGGACCCCAAAAGTGGAGTCCTTGCATTGAGAGGCTCACCAGAGACAGACATATGAAAACTGTACAAAAACTGCCCTTTGCCGAGCATCTGCCTGGTTACAGATACTGCATAAAGAAACCCAGTTTGAAGCAAACCCATCCCCCTTCACAGTGTTATCTCCAGGTAAAAAGAAATGTGGTACCTTCATGAGGTTACATAGCTAGTGGGTAGTGAAGCTAGAGTCTGGGCTTCAGATCTGTCTGATTGCCAAGTTGAGCATTTTCCATCACCTCACACAATGGCCCATGCCTCACTGAGACATGCACCAGATATGATGGGAGGGGAGTGAAAGTAGCAGGTCTAATTGCTTGGACTTCAAGGCCATCTGGGCTGGTAAGGAATGAGGGGGTGGGGAAAGGGTACCAGGCACTGTTCAGAGGAGGGCATTAGAGACAGACGGAAGAGCGTGGGCAAAGGCATAGAGGGATGAAAGGACTGTCTGCTTTTGGGAAACTACAAGTAGTTCAACATGACTGAAGCCAAGGGTATGAGGGCAATCTGCCTAGGAAACTAAGTGAGGCAGGCAAGGCCAGCTCCTCCAGGGTGCTGCTAACAAAATCTGGATTTTATCCTGAGCTTGTGGGAAATCCTTGGCAAATGTTAAGCAAAAGAGTGTTTGAAAAGACATAAAGTCCAGGACTCCTGGAGCAAAATCCTTAAGAACAAAGGCCCTGGTATTGGAGCTGGGTACCATTCTACTTCACAACTATTTATGTAATCGATTCATTGCTCTCTTTCCCCTTGGAATCCAAGTTCTCTGAGGTCAGCACCATGTCTTCTTGATTGTAGCTGTGACTGTGGCACCTGGTGTATAGGAGATGCTTATGGGACACTATCGGTTGCTCTTCAAAGTCCACTCTTCCTTTCCTCCTTGGACACATAGGCAGCCAGGTAGAATTATCATTTTCCGCCTCCCTTGCAGCTAGCTGGCCTATGCAATTAAGTTGTCTGCAGCAGAATAAAAGTGGCAGATGTGTGTGGAACTTTGCCTAGCATGTTTTAAAATTTTCTTGTCCTAAAATTCCCCTTTCACCTTCCCACAAGCTAGGACACAAATATGCCCCTGACCAGGTTTTGCCCTCACAGATGAGAGCAACACCCTAGTGGGTAGAAGGGCACAAGAGCAAAGGATCTCCAGTTCCTGAAGAACGACATAGAATTGAGCTGCCCTGCAAATCTGGACCACTGACCTTAGAGCTGTAACATGATCAACAGACAAATTCCTGTTTTGTAAGCCATGCATTAGAGGTCCTTTTTCTTACAACTCCTGAGCCCTTACCTTAACTAATACAATGTTGAATAAATATTTTTTGCATGAATGTATGAAATACAGTTGCCTGGTGAGCAATGGGGGCCAGCAGGCAGGGAAGTAGGGGCTCTGATCCCCACGAAGTCAAAAATCTGCGTAGAAATTTACAGTCAACCCTCTATATCTGTGGTTCCCCATCCACGGATTCAACCAATCTCAGATCACACTGTAGGACCCATTTACAGAAAAAAATGTACCTGTAAGTGAACCCATGCAGTTCAGACCCATGTTGTTTAAGGGTTCAAGGTATGTTGTTCTGCAAATGTTATGGAAATCTTCTATTATTTCTCCGACAAGTTCATACCTTGAGGGACTCTATCTCTGTTTGCCATCCCCAAAGCATCTAGGTTGGGGCTGAACTCTTGTTGAATTGAATTAAATAGAACAGACTCATTTCT
Organism: Budorcas taxicolor; assembly: GCF_023091745.1. Taxonomy (NCBI): domain Eukaryota; kingdom Metazoa; phylum Chordata; class Mammalia; order Artiodactyla; family Bovidae; genus Budorcas; species Budorcas taxicolor. Next base: position 104,437,080 of record NC_068935.1, on the reverse strand, counting down.
AACTAAAATTAAACCAGCCATTTTAGTTGTCTGCTCTGCCAGAAAGGAAGAGGATTATCTCTAGACCAGTAATCGAGAGTTTAGGATGTGTGTGAGGCTCTTTGGGAGGAGTTACCATGTGCAAAAAAAAGAGTCAAAGTGGTATGATTAAGGTAAAAAAACCTCGTGGGTGACACTAGAAAATTTGCAGAATTACTGCTGGCAGAACTCAAGCATTTGCACAGCGGCTGAAAAGTCACAGGGGAGAAAGGGAACCCCTCTCTGTGGAGAGAAGCATCGTGCATCGAATTTAACAACATTGCCACATGCACACACACACAGGCACACACAAAACCCTGTTCTGCTGAGAACTCGTTAGTTACATCAGATGTGACATATGGGTGGGTAATATAGTCTGGAGCCTACATTTCTTTAATTAACCAATAGCAATCAGGAGCGAGGGCAATTCCAGGGGAATGGTAATTGTCTGGAAGTTCTGGATGCCTGCAGGCAGAGCCTCGGGCCAGAAACCCAGCCAGCTCTGTCCCCACAAAGCACACAGAGCCAAGGTCCCACTGCCATTTTCAACAAGGGCCTGTTTCAAAAAGGTTGAGATCACAGCTGATTGTTGTGGGCAAGGATTTCCTCTGTGATGCACAGAGCCTTGGGAAAGTGAGTGAGCTATAGGAGGCATCTCATGGTGCTACTGGAGGGAACTTACAACCTGTGGGGGCTCTAGGGACCAAATTCTGCAGGTGCTGGATGACCAGTGACTGGGGGAGGGCAGTCCGACTCAGTGTCCTCTGGTTCAACAAGTGCTTACTGTATAACTAGCATACACCAGGCTTCAGGCTAGGGCTAGAAACACTTTTAAACATCTGAGAAGAAATACAAAACAAAACATTTTAATGCAGTGATAGCATCCACTGTGATTGTAAACTCCTCATGCGTAGAGACTGCACTGTTCTTGTCTCAGTATATCCCACAGGACCTATCTCAGACTCTACAGGGACAAGGAGCTCAGTAAATGTCGAACGGAATTGAAGTTCACAGAGCGATGCCAACTAGACCACCAGTGTGTTGCTTTAAAAAGTATTTTGAGATCAGCTTTAATAAACTGATGAGAATGTCACATGAATTTTTGCCTGTAAACTGATGCTTTTAAAATGACAGAAGGGTGTTTTGCCTCCTTAGAGTTGTTGAAACAGTTCCTTTACAATCATGCTCACATTCTCTGTTGGCTTGGCAGGCTCTTTTTTTCCCTGATAATGCAAAAGTAAACAAACATCTGCAGGGCCCCTCTCTGGATCATCACAAATTCCAAATAAGAACACTCTGAATTAATGAGGTTTTTTATTTACTGTTCTAAGTGAAGTTGAAAGATAAACAGCTCTCTTTGTCTGAGCCAAAGGACAGTGAGCTCAGAACATTCCCAGGCTTAAGACAGGACACTTAACATCACTGAGGAGTTAAACTGCCAGAGAGGAAAGCAAGAAGGTGGTTCTGGGTCCCTGAACTTCCAAAGAGAGCCTCAAGCATTAACTTGAACTTGAAAGGAAGTTGAATCTTTCTTTCCATCACAGGTTGTGCTTTCTGGAAGCCAAGGTGGAGTCTGTGGGGCAAGAAGTTTGTTTGAGATAGACACCTGTGGAAAGGGGGAAGGAAGCAGGCATGGGGGGTGGTGCAGAAAGGGAAAAGCTAGCTGGTATGTGTGCCTAAGACTCAGCCAACCCAGTGGAGTGCTCTGGACAAGGATTGCCCATAAGAAGTCTCATGTTAAATGGCTGGCCCTTTACACCTCCCCACTGCTCAGTTGGTGGCTCAGACAGTAAAGAATCTGCCTGCAATGCAGGAAACATAGGAGATGCAGGTTCGATTCTTGGGTCAGGAAGATTCCCTGGAGGAAGGCATGGCAACCCACTCCAGCACTCTTGCCTGGAGAATCTCATGGACAGAGGAGCCTGACGGGCTACAGTTCATGGGGTTGCAAAGAGTTGGACACGACTTAAGCGACTTAGCACACATGCACAATCCCTTGGGATAGGCAGGAAGAGGAGAGATTGGCAGGGCAGAAGAGGGTTTAGAAAGATGAGCAGATGGGCATGAGAAGAATGGGAATATTCTAGGCAAGAGAACTACATGAATAAGGCTTGGAAGAAATATTTGCAAGATGTGTGTCTTAGTTTAGAGGTAAGGATTCAAGTGCAAGTAGTTTATTTGGGACATGATTCTAGAACATGCCAGTAGGAGAGTGGGGTAAGACAGACACGGCAAGGAAGGCAGCCAGCAAAAGAAGTGTTACCAAGCTACTAATCACTGTGAGCAACTAGACAGCAATCCCTCTGTGAACCTCTGGGGGGCAGTATAGGACACACCTCAGTTATCCCCGCCATGGAACAAGAGAGCTGGGGTATTGATCCAGCAGATCCTGTCAGGCATGGGGAAAGGGAAGGGGGGTGAAGGACGTCAAGTCCTTGACTCCTCCCCCTGGCCACATACACAGGCAGAGCAGGCTCCAGTGGCCAAAAGCCGTTAGGCAGAGAAGCAGGTGGCAGCGGTTGGAAATGGCCCACATTCACAAAAATATTAAGTACCACAGTGGTATAGTTAGGACATGGGCAGGGGGGTGCTGGGAAACATTCTGTGGCTGGTACATGAAACAGCTCCATTAGAGAGGGAACAGGTTTCATGAGGGGCTGAATAATGGCCTTCAAAGAAGCTCTATGGAACCACTGCGTCTAAGACTCTGATGGGGGAGGGGAGGCATGATTCCAGCCCCTTCCTGTCACCTGCCCCTTCCTTGTCACAGCTCACCCCAGAAGGTCTTAACTCCCCCACACCTCCAGGCTGTGTTCGTCAGCTTCTCCAGGAGCTTCCAGGGATACCAAAGCCTCCGTGGTTCAGACCTGTCTCCAGCACCAGGCGGAAACCCAGTGAGGAGAGGTGGGGGCACTTCACAAATGCAGAGACAGGAGCAGTCATTGAGGCTTCTCTGCCTGAAAAACACAGGTGCCTGAGGGCTGGAGGGAGAGAAAGTTGGGGTCCAGCCGAACTGGGGTGGTGCCTCAACTTGACCTAAAATAGTCCAGAAAATCAGACCAGAATCACCACGAAGGGTTATTGCACTACATCCTCATGCAGAGTCAAAGCCTGAAATGTCACCTCCCTTCTTGCATTGACCCTGAAACTGTCTGACGAGGCTGGAAGATTCTGGAGGTTAGCACTGGCATAGAATGCTAGGGAAGTGATTCAGCGATCCTTCACTGGACCATGTTATGACAAGATTGGGTTCGAAGAAGACAGTCCCTCAGCCCAGAGGCAATGCATCTTCTAAGCTAGTGAGGCTCATTCTGCAGATGGCCTTCTTCGTCTTCTGGGAAGTTAGCAGAGTGATACAGAGCTTCCCTGTGTGCTCTTGGACCAAAACTGTTGTCAGGAGAATGTGCCCGGGGCCAGCCTGTGAGAAGAAGAAAGATGTGAGGAGCAGAGCCCAGTCACCTCAGTCACACCCAGGGAAGCCCTTCCAGACCAGTGGCTAACAAGCAGACCCTCAGACATACGAGGGAGCACAGCCAAGGTCAGCAGAGCCATCCAGCTGATCCACAGCAAACCCAGCTGAGAGCAGCTGAGCCCAGCCCAGAGTAGCCGAAACTCGCAGACCTAGTAATGAAATAAATGATTATTGTTACATGCCAGTGGGATTTTGTAAGGGGGGCACGGGGCAGCCATGCAGAGTTATTGTGGCAATAGCTGACTGACAGCATTCCATCCATCCCAAGCTGAACTCTCCCTCTGTGAATTCCCATTGGCTCTTCCTGTAGCAGTTTCTCATTTGTCTAATCCTTTCACCTCCCAAACCCGATTGCAGACTCAAGTGTTCAGGTTTACATTTGTCTGTCTCCTTATAGAATATTTAGCAACCGCACTGAGCATGTAGTAAACCTTCAAAGTGTTGGTGTCATTTCTATAATAAACCCATGTGGCCTGGACGATTTGCCTTCATTTCCAATGCCACTGCTATGTGTTTTCCATAATTTGAGAATATGAGACTAGCAGAGAAGTTAAATGGCATCAGCCCAACGCCCTCCTTTGGCAGATGGGAAAACTGAGGCTCGGAGAGATTAAATTATTTGTCTGTGGCCACATGGCTGTAGGAAGCAGAACTTAACGCAACAGCCAAGTCTCCTATATCCCTGGTGCTCCTTTCCAAAGTACTGATATCAGTTCCATAATTGATTCCAGGGGCTGTTGTCACCGATGTGATGAGAAGGATTCTGGGCATAGTAGAAGAAAGCTCCAAGATCAATCAGCCATGTCTTCCAGGAGAGAGGAAGACGGAAGTAGGGCTAGATATGCCACGCGACCACTGTATCTACTACATCTGACTGCTTATTGGCTAGTCTGTCATAGTCCTCAACCTTCTCCACATGGAGAATTAGAATGTTTGGGATCCCTTTGTGACTTAGTGTCATCAAGGTCCATGTGTTGCCACCCAGTATTGGTCTCAATACTATCACCACCACATCACCCATCATCTCTGCCTCCAGCTGCTTAGCTCACTTCACAAAAGTCTTTTACATACTTGAATTCATGCTATCCCTACAAAGTCTCTGCAGGTGAGAACTGGAGTTATTTTTATCCCCAACGTATGAATGTGGATTTTGAAGCTCAGAGTTGTGAAGCCACTTGCTTGAGTTCACATGGCCAAGTCACCAGCCAATGTGGTACAAGGTCCCAGATAGTCTGACTCCCAGTAAAATGCTCCCTGTGCAAACTTTCCTTACATCCATTCTTCATGAAGCTTAAAATCCATGACTCACAGAAGAGGAGAGTGCTTGCAGTTGGGCCTTGAAGGGAAAACGACGAAGGTTGGAACCATAGCTCTGCGACTTCCTAAGCGGTGGGGACCTGGGCTAGCGCCTCTCCTTCCCTGGGTCTCAGTCCTCGTCTAGAAATTGGGAATATCATACTGCCTTGAAGGGCTGTGGTGAAAATTGAGTGCTGCAAATGAGCTTGGTACAGTACCTGGTTCATAGTGAGCACACAGTCATTGTTAACAATTATTGCAATATTATATGTATGAAGGTCCATGCTTCCTCCAGTGGGATATACAAAACTGATAATACCTTAACAGAGGAGAGAGTCCACAGACATCAATAAATACAGTGCAAGAGAATGTCTAATGAATACTAGAGAAGAAGTAGGGTAACCTAATGAACTTTGCCAACAAAGGTCCATCTGGTCAAGGCTATGGTTTTTCCTGTGGTCATGTATGGATGTGAGAGTTGGACTGTGAAGAAAGCTGAGCGCCGAAGAATTGATGCTTTTGAACTGTGGTGTTGGAGAAGACTCTTGAGAGTCCCATGGACTGCAAGGAGATCCAACCAGTCCATTCTAAAGGAGATCAGTCTTGGGCGTTCTTTGGAAGGAATGATGCTAAAGCTGAAACTCCGGTACTTTGGCCACCTCATGCGAAGAGTTGACTCATTGGAAAAGACTCTGATGCTGGGAGGGATTGGGGGCAGGAGGAGAAGGGGACGACAGAGGATGAGATGGCTGGATGGCATCACTGACTCAATGAACGTGAGTTTGAGTGAACTCCAGGAGTTGGTGATGGACAGGGAGGCCTGGCGTGCTGCGATTCATGAGGTTGCAAAGAGTCGGACACGACTGAGCAACTGAACTGAACTGAGCTGAACCTAGTGAAGAAAACAAGATTGCATTAAGGCAAAAGACCATGATTCTTTTCAAGGAAGGAATTAGGAGGAGGTGAGTATCAATCTGGTTCATGAAATAAGTAGACAATTGAGAACAACAGAGTGGAGTTGAGGGGGTGCTTCAGGTAAAGAGAACAACATGATCAAAGGGATTAAAAATGATTATTGTGTATTAGAATGCAACTAATATATTAATATCAATTAGGATTATATTCAGTTGTAAGTAAGAAAATATCCAAGTGGTATTAACTTAAATGAATAGAGGTGAGTTTCATATAACAAGAAATCTACAAGTTGGCAGTTGCTGGTGTTGGTTGATTCAGTCACTCAAGTATATCAGTGGTGACATTTCTGCCACTTTCTTAGCCTTTCCCTCATACTGGTCCCAAAAAACTGCTTGGTTCCAGCCATCACATCTGTATCTACACTTGAGACAGAAGAAAGAGGGAAGATGATGCTAACTATTTTAGTTTCAGTTGCTCCCAAATCAGAGCTCAAAACAAAGACTTGGGCCCACATACTTTATTTGGCAACTGATTCCTGGAAGCAGAAGAGGAAGAATGGAGAGGGGGAGGCGGGGAATAAAAAGATAGGAAGATGTGCTGAGGAGTTTGCTGCCTTGGGTAATGGGGGCTCAGTTCCACTTGGACCTCCAGAGAAGTGTATGCAGTGCCTCTCAGAAGTGTACCCCTGAAAGATAGGACTGTACTTGTGTGCCGGTCCACTGAGCTTACATAGCACCAGAGAAGCCCCGGAGCAGACAGCAGGAAGGTGTGCAGTGTACACTTGAAGTTGGATGCTGTCTGCATGAAGTGGGTCCAAACAACACAAAACTGTCCATTGCAGCTGCAGCTGAAATCCGAGGTGGGCTAAGGGCATGCAATACGGGGCGCTGCAGCCATCTGCCACCCCAGCGGACTTCCCTGTGTCTTGTCAGCCACAGCTGCATCAACTGGCCACTGCCAGCGGAAAGAGAGCCTGGGAGACGAACATCTTAGCTCATCCAGCCTCTAGGATAGAGGAGAGAAGGGAAGAAGACTACTGATGGAAAGGATAATTGTAAGATTGCAGATTCTTGAAGGACATGCTAGATAAGACCATCTACTCGGAAAGAATCATTTTATACACAAAAAAAGAACCAAGTCCTGGATAAAGAGGGTAACTTCCCTGCCCCGGTCCTTTCGGCTCTGTAGATCTTTCTACTCCTCTTATAATAACCCTCTTAGGCTACAGAAGAATGTCTGGCCTGGAAAGCTGTGTTTTAAAAAATGAAAGCAAAGAAAAAAACTCCTGCGTAACTAAGGTGAAGTCTGTTGTCGCAAGACCTAGAAAAATAAGCCCAGGCGCTTGGACTTGCTCTGAGGGACAATGGGGAGCCGTTGTAGAATCTTAAACAGGAGTCTGGCAATTGGAGTCACTTGTAGGTGGATATTATATAAATATAAGGGGTTATTTCTCTGTTGATTACGGCTGCTGATTCAGCCAAGGGAAAATGGAGTTCTGGACAGGCCCATACCTCCAGCGGTGACTGCAGGTGCTGTCGAGGGGAGGTGCAGGCCGCTGTCTGACATCCTCAAAAGGCCCCTGATCTCCTGAGAATGGCTTGATGCTTATTGCTAATAACAAGGCTGGCAGCCGGCTGCAGCTTTCACTCAAAATTCTCCAGCTTTCAGTAATCAAAGCCAGGCCTGGGTTGTTCCTTGGCCCTCGACTGCAAAAGGAATTTCCTTGATTTTTAAACATGGAGAGAATAAAAAGAAGTACAAGTTGTTTTATAAGACAAGTGGGGCAGCAATTTGAAATAGGCATTTAGGCATCTCTTAGGGATTAACATCAGGACTCATTTAAGGGCTTGGAGTGTTAATAAGGATGAGATGTATTTACTTTTCCCTGGGTTCTTTTTAGGAATCCCTGGGCAACGTTCTGGAATTGATCTACCCTGGTTCAAATTTCACACATCCCCCCATTTTCCATGCTGATTCTCCCACCCCTCTTTTATTTGAGTTGCACCTCCTTTTAACTTGGAGAAAATGCCTGATCCAGGGTGCACAACTGAGCATAATTGGTACCCAGAAATACTGTACATCAGGTCGAGGGAGCTCAGCAAACAAAATGGCCTTCTTTTACCTAGGGAATCTGGTTGGAAAATTGGACATTAAGTTACACTTCTAATTGAAATGAATTTGATGGTTTCAGAACAGTCCCCAGTGAACCCAGCCCACATCATAAAAACCACCATAGGCAAATTGGCACCATTCGGCCTTGGCTCAAATAGGCTAGGGAGTAAAAGAAGATGTAAACTGAATTTGTGGTTGTTTTTATCTTCAAATAGACAGGCTGGTGGGAGCTTCCAGAAGAGAATTCTTGGGTCAGATGACATAATTTTCCTGACAGTCTGGGAGGCAGTGTGGTATAGTAGGAAAGCACTGGGTTAAGAGTCTACTCTTATCTCTGCCCCTTATTGATGTGGTATTGTTTGGTAAGTCATCAAATCTTTCCATGCCTCAGTTTCTTTGTCTGCAAAATGGGGGTAACAGCATCACCATGCTCATCGGTTGGTGTTGCACTCAAGTGATGACAGCTAAGAGGTTTGCTCAATGGACCAAGGTAGCCCCCAGAACCCAGGGCTCCTGACGGGCGGATATTCCCTGGGGGACATAGCCCACGGTGATATTTCTCAACCCATTTCCTGTAACCCAATAAAAACAAAAATTCACATACACACACTGCATTCTCATGGTTATTGTAACGTAAATATGTACCCCAGGGTTCCCAGGTGGCACTAGTGGTAAAGAACCCACCTACCAATGCAGAAACCACAGGAGATTGCGGGTTTGATCCCTGGGTGGGGAAGATTCCCTGGAGGAGGACATGGCAACCCACTCCAGTATTCTTGCCTGGAGAATTCCCATGGACAGAGGAGCCTGGTCGGCTACAGTCCATGGGGTCGCAGTCCGATACGACTGAAGCAACTTAGCATGCACGCACTGCACAAGGTAGCTAAGACTCCCTTTCTGTCACTTACAACCACAAGATTTTGAACAGATCCCAGCAGTTTCTGAAAGGGGCACTGTGTTATCATTAATATCAGCATTGCCGAAGAAGGCGGATTAATGAGTGTGAACCCTCTTCCTTCACTTCTCTTGGGGGTGGTCCACGGAGGATTTCTCCCTGAGCCACTAATGAATTTTGCAACTGTCACAAAACAATGCAAATAAGTAGGACCCACATCTGCTGAACACCACCATGAGGTCGAACTGTGTGTAAATAAATGCTTGCATCAAGGAGAGGGGAAATCCTAAGGTGAGGAGTGACAGGGCTTTGTTTGCATAAACCCAGCAAGGTATTATGGGTAGGATATTAATTAAATCATGCTCCTGGGCCTCACGGAGGCCCAGCTCAACGGCTTCAGCTTGTTGACAAACTGAACGTGCAGCCCCCAGAGAGAGCACTAACATTTTGATGAACAGGGTTTGTTGGGGGTGATGTTTCCTAACTAGCATTTTAATACCATTTTTGACGCTTTGTCTGAGCACCTGGAAAAGAATGCTCAGATTAAAGAGTGGGGTGAATATCAACTGTCCGGGAGGTGACTTGCATCTAATCTTCGTCTACTGGCCTCATTTCCTGGGAAGAATGTTCTGTTACTTCCACCCTGTCCCAGGCCCCCCGGCGCTCCCCAATCTTACGCCTCCTCCCAGTTCACATGCACCTGGGAGAACATCTCAGAAGACTGTTGAAGCTGCCTCAGGTTTAAATGAACTTTGAATGCTTCTGAGAGTCTGCCTAAGACCCCTTCCATCTTGCCTTTGGTTCATCCTTGCTTTTTGAAGAAATTAACCTGATGGTAGATACTGTACTGTCTTCACGGAAAGGGCTTTTAAGGTTGAAATTAAAGAACCCATCTCAGCTGGAGTGGGAGTGTTGGTCATTGAAAGCCTGTGACCACCAGATGTGCCCACTCTCTGAGAGATGCTGACACTCCGGCTCCTTGGTAATTGACTAATGACCCCGGTCCCCCCATCCCAACCATTCCCGTCTTCATTTGCACTACATGGCCTCTTTCAGCTCAAAATTTCATGCTTCGTTTGAGGATTATAAAGGCTCTTTTATGTGAGAATATGCAGACAAATATGAACTAATTAATGATTCTACTGTCCCCCTGGGAGGGTGCAATCGTCCTATGACCCACCAGCTTCCCTGGCATTGCTTGACTTAGGCTGGTGTCTGGTATCAGAGGGGTCCCTGTTTCGCCCCCTCCCACCCCTCACCACCCCCAGCCAGCAACTCTCAACCCTGTTTCCTCCAAAAGACATTAAGAAACCATCTACTTCACACCACCTCTGCTTCCCGGCTGGTTGGTTGCCTCGACTATAAAACCGGACCCCCACTTCTTCTATTGCCCCTTCCAATCTATTACCCAATTCTCTACCCAGCAGGCAGAGGGAGATTTCTAAGACCTATATCTGGAAAAGCCACTTCTTGCTTAAAGGCCTGCAGTGAACCTGTCAATGCAAACCCCTCCTTTCCATCCCCGACCTCTCCCAACATTGATCTTTTGGCTCTTCAAACACATCAGGATCTCTTCTGCCTCAAAACCTTTGCATACATTGTTCCCTCTGCCAATATTTGGACCAAGAAGTGCCCAGTTATGGCAGATCTCCTCCATGAGCTTAAGTCTAAAGAAATATTCTAAGCCTCTGAATTTTAGGGTGGTTTGTTACACAGCATTATTGTGGCAACAGCTAACTGATGCTGCATCCATTATCCTTTCTTCTAATAAAAGTCCATGGATTCTGTTACGGAGATTGCTCCTCTCCCAATCTCCATGGCCATGACCCTGGTGGGGATGATGCCACATCCAGCTCCAGAGATGACCAATCAGAGCATTCCATCCCTCTGGCCGGCGGGACTGGGTCAGACTCAGTAAGTGACCCAAGCTAAGTCAATGAGATATAATCCTAGAACCTTCTCTTGGGATAATAATAATTAAAAAAAAAAGTTTCCAACAGAGTTTCTAAGAAGATTATAGCTACACCAGGAAAAAAGAGGATGCCTGAAAATCAGAGGGAAATAGCTGAAGGGCAAGGCACAGAAATATTTAAGTGTCTGGATCCAACTATTCCTGATGATCTAGCCCTGGACTTCCCAATTTCATAAGCCTATGCATTCCTTATTTGTAAGTCATTTTGACATGGTTTTTAAGTCACTCACGAATTCATAACTTTTTACTAGTACAGGTTCCTGCTTGCGTCTAGTAGAGCCCTGACATCATACTGCCCATCTTCAATCTTATACACTCTGACCAGGTCCTTAGCTAAATTTTCTCCTTATTTCTCTAGTCATTCTGTCTGTGGCCTTATTTTTAGGGACAGCCCTATTCCTTCCTTCTTTCTAAAAGGAAAACAGGAGTGGTATGCCAAGGTCCCAACCGCTTTCTATTTCTCGCAGGAGCATCAAGACAAGTGGCCTGATCTAGACCTGGCAGAAAAAAGGGGGCAGATACTATATCCCACTGCTCTGAGAATCTGTTAGTTGCAAAATCTAGAGAAAGAGTTCAAGTTCCAAGAGGGATCACTGGATAAGCTGGGCAGCCTATGGAACAGCAAAATGTCTGATCTGTTTGCACCCAATGGGGCTGTCTTTAGGTGAGCTTTGGGTAGGGTTTCTCATAACTGCTGTTTTCCAAAGTGCCCCTGGGTTCATGTTGTTATTCCAGCAAAGTTAATCTATCTTTTTATCAACTAAAAGATGGGCTGCAAAACCAATGGTCCTGCATTTTAAGCCAGATAAGTAAATGAATGAATGATTTAAAGAAAAATAAAAGTAGGGAATTCCCTGGTAGTCCATTAGTTAGGACTCTGAGCCTTCACTGCTGAAGCCTCGAGTTCACTCCCTAGTCAGGGAACTAAGATCCCACAAGCTTCATAGCGCAGCCAAAAAAAAAAAAAGTAAATAAGTAAAGTATGCAAGTGACTGTTTCCCTTTCAGAGATGTCATCAATGGAAGCTCTATACTTATTGTGATGGTACTGCCATTGCTCTCAGCATTTCTAGGGTTCCTACTTTGAAAGGCAACTCTCTTTAGGTAGTATAAAATCTAGTATGGGCTTATCAGGCGTGATAAAAAAAAACCTTGAGATTTTTTTTAAAAAACCTTCCTTTTCATCCTTGCCTCTCTTAGTGTTGGAGGACCAGTGATACTTGATCTTGATAACTGAGTAATTCATGTTGGTAGATGTCACTTAAGCCAGCTGAGATTGCTTTGTATTGTACCTTTCAGACAGAAACAACGTATTTGTCTTAGATCGGCGGTGGGGATTTATTTGGGAGGTGAGCTCAGAAAGCAGGGGTAAGAAACAGGGAAAGGAGGAAATGCCACCAGAAGCATGAATTATTGAGGTTTGTAATGTAGGAAACTAGGGGCTCAATGCTGTCGGGACCACTAAGAGACATGGGATGCCTCCTAGAATCGTCGGCTGAGAACACAGAAGGCGGGAGTTTTATTCTGCATCAGCTGAGTTCAGCGTTTGCCTGCAGTAGAGTTATCTCCCCCATGTTTCTGGGCTTTGCTTCCAAGCTGAGTAGATTCCCAAGCCTTTATAAAGACCTTGAGGCAGGAAAAAACAAAAACAGAAACAGATGTATGCTGCAGCACATTTGAGATGAAGCATGATTGCAGGATGAGTCTGGGGCCAGTATCAAAGGTATTCTGAGGAGATGGCACTTGGGGTACCAAAAACATCTGCCATGGTGTATGAAGAGCCTGATCCTTTATAAACATCCAAATGGCCAATGTTAGAAAGGTGACTCTATCAAGTGCTGATGAAGATGTACAGAGAGGGATGCTCCCAGGCATGGCTGGTGGGTATGTAAAGTGCAGCAGTTTTTCTGAAAAGGAATCTGATTCAGTTTAATGTAATTTAACTGGCATATGTGCTAGGACCACTCCCTCTCTGCACCCCATCCCCCTCTCCCAAGGAGGTGGAGAGGAGCCCAGAGGAATGGTCCCATGCCCAGGTCCCGAAGGACATGGTTATTAAGGACGTTGTTGGGTACAACTTGGAGGAGAGTTGAACACAACCTGCATGCCCATCCTTAGGGGAATGGATAAGAAAACAAAGGTGGATGGACATTATGAAATATTTGTGGCAGGAAGAAGCAACACACAAAATCCATATACAGCAAGGCAGGAGCTCTCCATAACGTGTGGAGTGAGTGAAGAAAGATAAGGAAATGAGCGAGATTTACAACACGATGCTGGTCATGATGCGTACCAAGCACCTACCAGAGAGACGATGCTTGTAGGGAGAGAGGAATGAAAGTGAGGATTGGAGATGATGGAGGGAAGAGAAAGAAAGAATAAGATGCAAGCTGGGTTTTACCTGGTCCAGGGTTTCTTATACGCTAGGAGCCAAGGACTATGGTTAACCATCTCCTTGGACCTGAAGGTCTAACTCTATTTTAATAAGTAAATAAAATGCCTGGAACACAGTAGGTGTTCAACAACTGGTCCCTAAGAATGTGGCTGCGAGGACAGCTGAGTGATTTTCCAGAAAGACAAAAGCCTTAACATCTCCTCTAGAAACTAGAAGGCAAAAAAGGAATGGCTTTCTCCACCCCATGGCTCATATCCTGGGGGGGAGGGGGTAATATTGACAGACCCAAAGGGGTCTGTCAATTTGAATAGGAAAAAAAAAAATCACTTTTTTATTTTCACTGGCCTCTGGGAGCAATTTAGCAAGTGCACGATTATATTAGGAGTATCTATGAGTTTATCACCAAGAGAAATCATAGATATTTTTATATCATGTTATATAGCTGTTGCAGGTATCTTGAAATATGCTCAGCATGACTTGGAAATTATAGTCATTATTAGACCTGCCACTAGATCATACTTAATGCATTAATAAATGTGCATTTATCATATATCTGTGTTTTTAATATTTTTATAACTGCATTTCAACATAATTAGTTTTCTTTTTGATCTTTCTGTTTTATTTTATGTACTTAAAGCTGCTTTCTGAGAAAAGGTCTGTAGGCTTCCCCAGATGTCAGAGGGACCCTTGGCATGGCAAAGGGTAAAACCCTGTCAATAGGCTTTGTTATTGCTTCCTTAAGTTGGAAGACTCGTGAGAAAATTCATTTAGGACTTTCCAATACCCTATCCTCACCAGACAAGAATGAGTTAAAGGGTGGCCCCAGCTGTGTGGTGTCACCCAGCTGTGTGGTGTCACCCAGCTGGTTGCTGCCTCTCAGGCCTGCAGGGACAGGGAAGGACAGAGCAAAGGGGGGAAGGGAGGAAGGAAGGAAAAAGAAAGCGATTGAAAGATAATTTCCCCGGCTCCTTCTCATCACTGAATTGAACTTTACTTTTAATAAAATTATTATTAAGTGGAAATGGCGTGCTCGTTATTTTGCATTTATTTTCAGAGACACAGTCCCAGTAATTACTTGCACTGGGGAAGGCTGACACGGTCTATTTTTTCAAATGTACTTGAACCAGCATCTCCCATTCCAGGCATAGCTTTTCCCCGGACTACAGAGAGGTGTAGACAGTCACTGCTGGCTTCTTCGTCTTGCCTGACTGAGACAAACGCGTGGCCTTAATACGGCCCAGAGTTCTTGAAGTCGTCATAGGGTGCCTCACTCTGCATGGAGAAATACCCCACACCCTGAATTGTGATATTTGTATCGGAAAGCACCCCAGAGAGAGGCACTCTCTTCTTTGTACAGATCACAGCTATTCAGATCTGGGCTAAGTGGAGGTTCTCTCCAAGGCAGACCCTGCCTACAGAATTGAAGCACAGCTAGCTTATTTGGGAAACTCAAGAAACCCTGGTGGAGACACGTGGCAGTGAGACAGGAAAGGGAAGGCAATCAGTAATGGGGACATTGTTAATCCAGCCACGACAGTGGGCAACTGAATCTTAATATCCTGGAGACACTCTGGGAAAGGTGTAGAACAGGCATGTCAGCATTCTCCCACCCAGTGGGGCAAGGGAGCTGGGGCATTTATACACCAACTCCCAGAGTCATTGGTTGAGACTCACAGAGGGTGTCACTTCTCAGTTCTTCCAGTTTGTATGGACAACATGTCCTTTTGCATTTTTTTAATTTAAACTTAGAGAGACTTCCCTGGTGGTCCAGTGGTTAGGGCTTCTCACTCTCACTGCTGAGGGCCTGGGTTCGATCCCTGATCAGGGAACTAAGATCTCACAAGCCACACAGTATGACCACAGCAAAGCAAAACAAAAATTAGGCACAGAACTGCAGACACTGGCTCTTGGGGGTGAAGAGAGCCCAAGGCACTGGTGAGTGGGGAGGTGGTGGGTCAGCCATAATACCTCCTGCTCCTCCTGGTAACAGTCTCTCCACCCCCCACCTCAGCTTCCCCATCTCTGCAAGAGGCAAGGACTTTCCAAAGGTTGCAAACTGGAGGCCTATGAGCCAAATGAGTTTCTTGGGTGTGTTTTGTTTGGCCCAGATGGCTTTTATTGATAAAATTTTTTTATTACAATTTTTAATTATTTTCATAGTTGAATCAACTTAAAATGAGGAGGTTTCTCATGAAAACTCTTTTTTCTCTCCAGAAAAATCTATTTGGCAACATTAGACCTCAAACTCAATGACCCCCAATACCATATGGGTCTGGGAATGTAGACTTTTTTCTACCCAAAGTCAAATTGTTTAAGGAAAAACTTTTGCAGCTTGCTGGCAAAGTCTCTCCTATCCCCTTTTTTGGTTAATTTTTTCTTCCTTTTTTTTTTTTTTTTTTGCTGTGCTGCACAGCAAGTGGGATCTTAGTTCCTGATCAAGGATCGAACCCATGCCCACTGCATTGGAAGCACAGGGTCTTAACCACTGAACCACCAGGGAAGTCCTTCCTAGTCCCCTTTTTTAAAGTGTTTTTTGTTTGTTTTGTCTGTAAAGGCAATTGCAACTCTATCTGTTTACAGAGTTTTGAGGTGGCGAATTGGCTTCAAACCCCAGGTAGCCTCAGCCCGCCCAGCCAGGGTTGAGAGCCAGGATGTTTGAGCATCAGCTGGTAGGCGGGCTGCTCACTGGGAAGTCCCTGCCATCTGTTCCCAGAGATGGCGAGGGAGCCATCTTCCTCCCTGCACACCTGCCCCCAAACTCAGGCCCAGGGACATTTTATAACCCAAGAATGGTTCTGGTCTGAGCCAAGTATAGGACCCCTAATACCTCCATTCTTTGCTACATTCTCCTTCATCTCCTGGAGTACGAGATGAATCAGCTGTCTCCAGCTCAAAGCATCTCTTTTCAGCTGCTGGGTTCCAGCCAACCCCCAGAGGCCACCAACTGTGCCCATCAACAGAAGTGGAAGTCGAGGGCTCTCATCCCATCGCTGCTCTGCCCTGGGAGTCAGCAACTGATGACACAGGCTGGCCCCTGATTGCCAATCTAGACGGCGCTTTCAAATGTGCCATCCCTGGTGATACCCTCAAACGCAGCTGTGATGAGTCTAGTCTCCAAGGCCTTCGAGAAAAACCTCAGTGACTGAATAATAATGGGAAAGTCAGTCTAAAAGGGTGGGAAATCTGAATCCGAGACTCTCTTTGAGTGAAGTGAACTTTTATTCATTCTACACGCATGAAATAAGGGCTAACAGGATGGTCAAGGAGCAGCTCTGACTTCATGAATGGAGAAGAATCATCAACAGAGTCACTTTCTTTTTAAGAATACAAATGGGTGCGAGGGAAATGATGTTTGCATCCTTAGAAGCAATTGGCATTCTTGACTGAGCTGGGAGTTGCCTTTCCAAACGTGGAAAGAACGTGGCTCTGGCACCAGACTGCTGTGTTTCCAATTCAGGCTGTGTGACCTTGGGCAAGTCTTACAGAGAGGTTACAGGGTTGCTTTGAAGATTAAATGAAATATCCATATAAAGTACTCCAGCCCCTTCTTCAGAGTCAGAACTCAGTAAATGTTGTATATTATCACTGTACTATTATGAATTTTTTTTTTCAGAAATAGCGCCAAGATTAGCATCAGTTCTGGTTCTCTGTGACAAAAAAAATACATCCACATTTCTGAAAAGTGAGGTCTGAATGGATGAGCTCTTACAGGCCTTTTCCTTTCCCCTGGCCCTTGTCGCAGTAATGGGGCTGGCAGCAGAGCCCAGTGTCGGCGGCTGGCCTGGGTGGAGCGAAGGGCTGGGGCAGGGCCACAGCAGAGCAAGGCCTCCGGGCAGTGCCCACAGGCCCCGAGAACTTGTGTATGCAGCTGGCCTCCCTGCTGAAGTGCAGGTGGAGGTGAAACATCAGAATCCAATTTTTTGTCACCTTGTGAAATTATGAGCCTCCATTCCTGTTGCACTGCTATCGTCAGAGCACAGCAGACACGTGGGGTGATGGCTGTTGCTGGGTTACTCCTTGTAAGTTCAAACAGTTCCACATGCTGAATGACAACAGATTTGCCGTGACCTGGGTAAATTCAACCGATGCTTCCTGCCTAGGTAGACTTTGACGTGATGCTGTACATCTGCTTCTGATGAAGGGAACACCTCACTCAGTAAAGCAGGAAATAAAAACATGGTCCTACCTTGGCAGTTGGTTTCCATCTCTCCTCCCTCCCTACCTCCCTCCTTCCCTCGCTCCCTTCCTTCCCTCCCTCTCCTCTCTCCCTGTTTCCTCCTTTCTTCTTTCCTATCTATTTTTCTTTCTTGGTTTTCTCTGTCATTTTTTTTTCCTAAGAGAAGAAACACCAGTGCCGAACTGCTCTGTGTTCTTGGCGCCAGACCCTGCTCTCCGTGTGTACACAGTCTGAGTCCTGTGTCCAAACAGAAGACAGAAATGTGATCAGGGCCCAGTAGAGGGAGGGATTTGACAGGCCTTCTGCAGCCCAAATCTCCAAGATGCAAAGGTAAAGTCAGGCTCGGTTCTTAAAGGTTACATTTCACATTTTAATTGCCTCACACGAAGGCCACTCTGAGCAGGGGCTCCCCAACCCCCATCTGCTTGGCAGCCCTCCCAGCTCCCCGAGGCTGAGCTCTCCCGCCAAGCCCCTCCCTCCTTCCTCCAGCTCCGGGAGAACTGGGGCCACGACAGCCACAAATACCAAGGAGCTGAACAGTAAGTGGTAGTGTTGGACGGATCTCGTGTTAGCCCTGCAAGCTTGTTCTAGCTACTACCTGTCTCTAGATAACAAATCACAGTATGACTTGGTGGCTTAAAACAATTATAACTGTCTCCTGACTTCTCAGTTGACTGGACTCAGCTGTATCGTTCTCACCTGGGGTCTCTCACACCCTCACTGGGGCTGGGGCTGAACTGTTCCAGAGGCTCAGCTGCGCTGAACATCCAAGATGGTGTGCTCCTGGGGCTGGTGCTTGGGTAGACCTACAGGGGATCTCTCCATGTGGCTTGGGGTCACTGAGCTCCAAGAATGTCCTGAGCAGGAGCTCGAGCAGCTGAACAAAGACAAGCATTCCAGCAGAAGCATTCCATAGGGATTGAGTGGAAGCTGCATGGCCTTTGATAACTCAGCCTAGAAGTCACATGATGTCCTTGTTGAGCCATTGGTCAAGGTGGTCCTAGAGGCCGCCCAGCTTCAAGGAGGGGGGGCATAGACTCCACCTCTCAGTGGAAGAAGTGCCAAAGAATTTAGGGGGCATGTTTTAAAACTGCTACACCATTCAAAACAACAGTTCTGGTCATTTTCTTCAACTGAAAGGTCCTGATGATGCTGACGTCTTCAACACCAGCCTAGCTCTTTGCATCCAGAGGGAAGGGTGGAGGATTTGAAGGGAAAAATGAATGGCACATTTTATTTCTTATCTTGCGGTGGCTCTTTTCAGGTGCAGGTGACAAATCAGAAGTCTCCGATATGCTCACAGCCTGAAATGGGTTTAAATTTTTTTATCCAGTATTTTAAAGGTTGAAGTTTTTTTTTTTTCTTAAAATTCTGAATTTTCAGCATCTCTTACAAAATCAGATCTGAGCTGAATGATGGCTGCTCCCCTTAGACAGGGCTGACGTACAGGAATGCCACAGTGCCCATCCATTCCTACTGGTCCAATACTAAGAGTGAATATCAGTAGTTATCCATCTACATGGCTGCACTGTTTTCTTCTTGTTGCTCTTGTTTTCACTTTAGTTAGAAAAAAAATTATCGTGGTACCATGTCTTTATCCAAAGTGAGAATACACCACTAGACCAGAAGGGGTACATATCCAACACCAGTGGAAATGGCATTTTTAATGGATATAAGAAAACATCTTGATAGTTTAGTCACTCAGTTGTGCCCGACTCTTTGTGACCACAGGGACTCCAATCCACCAGGCTCCTCTGTCCATGGGATTCTCCAGGCAAGAATACTGGAGTGGGTAGCCATTTCCTTCTCCAGAAAATACCCTACATTATTTTTAATACACACCAAAGAGGATTATGTTGATTATTCTCATGGTCCTCCCTCTCCCCTCCTGTCTTTCCTCTCTTTCTCTTTCCTGTCCTTTCTTTCCTTCCTTCATCCCCTCTCCCTTCCCCCTCCCCATCTCATCTCTGTCTCTTTCTTTTTCTTTCAATAGTTAGCAGGAGAATGAGGAGAGGTGATCGATTCTTGTTAATTACATTGAATTGATTTCATTTTTAGTCTTTGCCTATTACTTGAGTTAAAACAGTTTTTCTCTCTCCTGCTGTTTGTCTTTTACATGACAGCCAAACGAATAAACACTTGGGAACCTCAAAACACTATCTTTGGTATAACAGACACATCAAAAGGCCTCCCGGGCAAGCCTAAAGTGGTCTCCCAAATGATGTGGGTGGTCTGCTCTCCCCAGGGAGAGGCCCCTTGCCAGCTCGACCCTGGGCCTTTTTGACTGTGTTTATGTTCCAGGCCAGAGAGGTAACTTCCCCAGAACAACCCCTCTGACTGTTCAAAGTGCAGCCAACTACAAGACAAGACAAGTCGCTTCCCTTGACTGATGACCCTCATGTCCACATTTGGCATTCAGTACTTGGCCACAGAGTCCAGCCGTTGTGGTCTGAGAGAGGTCTGCCACCTCCCCATACATAGCTTTAGACTTTTCTGTTCATACACATTTTCCAGCTCTCTTTTGATTGATTCCAGAGTCTGTTTTCCTCTCTCTCTTTCTCTGTCTCCCTCTCTATTCCCTGGAAGCTTGAGGCCAACCCTGTTTGCCCCTTGTTCCCTGTTGTCCCTGGCATTTGGTTCCGGTTCATCTCCTGCATTTCTAAATACCTTTATGCCTTTCCCATAGACAACAGTCTTTAGAGCATCTCTCCTAGATTTATCTGAGGAGGAGAGGTTCCTTTGAGCAGGAGCCTCAGAATGTTCAAGTCCTAAGTAGTCCTAAGGAGAACAAGGGAGGGGATGAACTAGGAGAGGGGATTAACGGCCACGTAGACCCAGCTGGAGGACACTCAATGGCCCAGGTCTTTGTGGGACCGCCACCTGCTCCTGCTCACAGTGGAGCCCCATGAGTCTCAGGTAGAGGAGCCAAGCCAAGATGGGGGAAGGGGTTACTTGTCTCTACGTCAAGAAAACAAATGTTTGGGCAGGAAATTTCCCTTCGAGAATGATCTGCTTTTCGAAGGCAACATTTTTCTGAGTTATTTCCTCAGGGGAAACCTCTCAGCTATCTCAGAAAGGAAAATATTCCTCCTTCTGTGCTCAGTACGCTACTTTGACTCATAGGGGAGATATGCCTGCGTAGTAATGAAACTGATTTCTCCACGCCTGTGAAAAGCAGCTTGTGTGCATGCGGGTCTGCATTTGTACATGGGCATACTTACGTGTATGAGTGATTGTGCGTGTGTGTGTGACGTGTCAGCCATGTGTGTATGTGTACATGTGCGCTCGTGCATCACAGTAGATCACAGAGACACTTAAAGGGAGAGAGGGAGGCTACAGGCTCCTGAAAGATGGGTTTACAGGGAGGCTGTGAACTCGGCACAGGGCTGTCTCTAGCAGGCTCCTCCCATAACCGAATGCTTCCAGGATCCAGCACCATGAAAAGAGAGGATAAGTCGTTTCATGTGTCCACAGGCCCATTGCTGGCTGAGGCTGAGTCATCAGGGAGGCATGTCAGACTGTCCCCCAACCTATGTCACCCCATGCCACAGGAGAATCCCATCACCAGATGTTGGCCCATGGTACCCCTCCACCCCCCTAGCCAGAGCATCCTATCATTCTGGGAAGTTCCTATTTTATGACATAAAGAGTCCTTGACCAAGAAAGAAATTATTTGAATTTGAAGATTTGGGGCAAGGACCCTAAATTCTCTGAGTGTCAGTGTCCTCCTTTGTAAAATGAAGATAATTGTATCCCCTGCCAAGAATTCAGTGTGTATGTAGCTGGCTGGAAGGTGTGTATAAAGCTAGCCTAGCGCATGAACTGACATGGATGGGGTCCTAATAGGAAACAGAGAATTTTCTCCAACACCCGCCTTTACACCTGTAACCATCTGGGCATCCCACCCCCACCCTAGATCCCTTGACAGTTTCACCAGCTCCCAAATATTCAAGTAAACGTTGGGGATGAAATTGCACAGTCTGCTCTCCTAAGGCTCGACCTGACGTTTGGGGACCCACACAGAGAACAGGGAGCAGAGGCTGCGTTTTCTCTGCGGTGCCATTTCCGCTCCTCTACTCCTCTCTTTGGCTGTTTCAGTCTTCCTTCTTTCCTTCCCTGGTGCACTGGAGTCTGGAAGGAGGGAGGGGAGAAGAGCGCACGTTTCATACTGGACTAGCCTGCCCATTATCCTATCATTGGGCTCTCCCAAAGGAGGGACCCAGATGCTGCCTTCCCAGGGGGCATGTTTATGGGCTCTTGGGAGGCTCCACACAAAGCCCTCAGCAGCGCACCATCCCTGACAAGTGTGGGTGGCACACTTTCTGGCTGTCCTTACATGGCACCCCCTCAATCCCTGCCTGCTGTGGCTCACCCCATCACCTCTCACTGTGGCGCCCCTACCTCCAGCAGGCAGCTTACCTTCCATGGAACTCACGCGGTCCCCAGAAGGCTCATTCACCCTTGCCATGCCAAGTCCTGGGAGTGTAGTCTTGCTGCCCTGTCCTGCCCTCTTTCCTGCACCTGCCATCATGGGTGGTGATTTCAGCCATCCCTTCTCCTTCTGGATTCTCCAGACAGGAAACCGGTGCTGATCTTACTCTCAAAGCTTCCTCCTCCTGGGGCAGAATCAGGGTCTTGCAGGAATTCCAGGGCACTGGTGTGGGCAGCCCACTGATGTGCCGGACATGGAATGTTTCTGATGGGCAGCCTTTGCTCCGGGGTTCCCCATGGGCCTGGCTGAGACTTTCTTAGAGCTGCGCTGTGTCTGAGGCTCTTCCTACCCCCATCTTCCTTCCTTTCCCCTCCTTTCTCAGGCATCAGACCTACATCTTGGCTTGAAGGCTCTCCCACCTACTTCTGCTCCCTCCTCTTTGACCCTTCACAGGGTCTAATCCCATCAGGGCTCAGCTCAAGCTTTATCTCTTGGAGGTACGGGGGACCAACCTTCTCCCGATGCTCCATACCTTCTCTGGGCCACCTCAGCCAGAGCCCTCCTCTTCTGCTATACTCATCCATTTCCTGCCTGTCTCACCCAATGGCTGAGCTCCTCCAGGGAAAGAACTAGGCACGTAGTAGGCACTTAAAATTTGTTGAATGACTGAACAAATAACAGAGGAAGACCAGCTAGAGAACCTGTGAATAAGGAGCCTGGAGAATATAAGCATGGGAAACATTCTTTAGAACAAAGAAAAATATATATATAAAGGGTAATTTCCATACTGTTCATGAATTTCAAAAGCCTGACTTCTAGGGCCTGACCCTAATCCTAAAGTTTCATGACCCCAAATACGTGTCGCTCAGTCGATTATTGCCAGTCTTTTTTGTCTTTTCATGAAGACACATCTCTTATTTGAGGATGAAAGTTGTTGAGAACATAGGAACTGCTTTACAGCAATTTGCTCCCCGGTTCTCTTAGAATTCAGAGGACCACCAGTTTAAGCGAAGATGGCTTGATTTCAGAAAACGGAAGCCCTCAGAGCTAGCTAAATAAAGGGCCTTAAAGTAAGGAAGCTGGGGTAGTTCAGAGGCCCCAGAGAACACATCTCAGGTAGGTCTTGGGAGAAATGGCAGCCAAGACCTGGGAGGTTAGGAGCCAGGAGCCAGGGCCTCCTAGCCCAGCAGGCCATATACTTCTGCCCAACAGGAACCCCTTCTGCATAAAGCCAGCTGTTCATCAATTCTCAGGCAAACATTCAAGTGAGGAGACCAACTAAACTCCATGGGTCCTGATCCCAGGGTATTGAGAAGGGGCCTGCTGGCTGTCAGCTAGGTCCCAGGGCGTGGTCTCAGATCCCATGAGCAGGGCTCCTGGGAGGACACTGGGCAGAGGGGTGGGCTGACAGGGAACCCAGCCACCCCTCATCCCTACCTTGCAGCCACGGAGCAGCCTTGAGGGGCAGAAAGGATGCCGCATTTTCCTCATCTCAAGGATAAGGAGGTGGAGGGTACCACGTTTAAAACTTGGTTTCCTCCAGAGCCAATAAGTTCATCGCTACGCCACACCCTCCCCCTGAACTTTAAATTAATACTCAGCAGCACGCTCCCACATTCAGCAAAGCCATGAGCTCTTAAAAAAAGAAAAATACTACATTTAACATTTTAGGACAAATTTTTCTGTAATTCCCTCATAATACCCCAAATCATTCAAAGCCACTTTACTGTCAGAAAAGAAACATCTACGCATACACTTAGATCATTTACGCCAAATGCCTTTTTAACAACATTTCTCAATTAAATATTCAGCAGAGATAATTGTAAGCAAAGATAATCGGAAGCATTTCATCCAGTTGGAAAAAAAAAAAAAAACACGTTAGAGGTGAAAGAATCCAAAATGGGGAATATCAGAAATTAGAATGAAAGGACCACAGCAGCTCACGCCTGTCCAAAGGGCAGAACCAGAGGTCAAAGCCACATCTCTCTGGATTTGTTGGCATTTAACTAGATGCAAAATGTCAGTGCAGAAAATGGCTTGTTCAGTGCAAATATTAACAAGAGAGGAGTGTGTCAGTGTGGAAATGGAGCTTCAGCCGACCACAGACTTTCTGACTCTCCCCCTAAAGCCACTCTGAAGCATCAACGGAACTTCCTTTTGGTTCATTTTCACCCTCTTTGCTGGAGGTAAAGCTGCAGGGCATTCGTTTCAGAAAGGAAAGGCTGACTCAGGAGGCACTGGGCAAGATGTTTGTGTTTGCCTGTAGTGAGGTCAGTTTATTCTATCCTAGCCTACTACCAGGGTTTCCCTGATGGCTGAGCAGGTAAAGAATCTGCCTGCAGTGCAGAAGACATGGGGGATGTGGGTTCAATCCATGGGTCAGGAAGATCCCCTGGAGGAGGAAAATGGCAACCCATCCAGGATTCTTGTCTGAAAAATCCCATGGACAGAAGAGCCTAGTCGTCTAAGCCAGAGTTAGCAACTAAGCATGCATGCTCGCATTCTACTATCCTATCCTACCTGTCCCTACCCTATCCTGTCTGAGCCTACTCTATTTTATCCTATCCTATCCTATCCTACTTTACAGCTTCCCAGGTGGCTCAGTACTAAAGAATCCTCCTGCCAACGCAGAAGACATGGGTTCGATCCCTGGGTGGGGGAAGATCCCCTGAAAAAGTAAATGGCAACCCACTTAAATATTCTTGCCTGCAAAATCCCATGGAGAGAGGAGCCTGACAGGCTACAGTCCATGGGATCACAAAAGAGTCAGACACGACTTCGAAACTAAACAACAACGATCACATTTTACACCACGAGACTGTGCTAATCTACTCTAGCCGGCTCCTATTGTCGTTCGTTCTCAGTCATGTATGACTCTTTGCCACCCCGTGGACTGCAGCGCACCAGGCTCCCCTGTCCTCCACCATTCCCCGGAGTTTGCTCGAATTCATGTCCATTGGGTCAGTGATGCTATCCAACCATTTCATCCTCCGCTGCCCCCCTCTCCTTTTACCTTCAGTCTTTTTCCAATGAGTTGGCTCTCCTACTCTACCCAACTCCTATTCTAGTCTATTCTGTTACTTCTGCATATATTCAGAAGAGGCTGGCACTTAGCAACATTAATTTTATCAAGAGCAGGAAGAAGGCGAAAGGGTATAAGAAAACGCTTTCCGTTTTTTCCTCTTTGCACTGAGGATTCTGTAGTAGCTCCAAGCTGCACGTTGAGCTTTCTGTCATTATCCTCCTCTGCGCAGTCTCCTCAGAAAGATGTTCCTACTGGCTTCTTCCCCAGCTCACGGCATTTGCCATCTTGTTCTGAAAAGGGGAGCTCACCTGGGAGTCTGATTTGGTGACAGGTGGAAAGCTTCGGGCTGCTCTTTCAAAGAGGAAGAGTGTTGATTTGCGGGCTATGGAGGAGCCAGGTCTGGCTGTCGTCCTCCTCTGAGGATGAATCCGCTGGCAGCGGCAGTCAGATCCTCAGCCGGACAGCTTCAGAAACCAGATGCTCTCCCCGCACCACCCCCACCCCCACCCCAATCTCCGCCAACAGATAGGCTCACTGGTCCAGCTCAGCAGAGACTGAGATCCGCAAACCAGGATGACTAGTCAGACTGATGCAGAGGGATGCCAGACGTTCTCGCCAGCCCAGCGACCGCATTCTCCGCTCATGATCAAATGATACGGACAGCCACATTAGTAGACTGTGGCTTGGTATTTAGCACGAAGTCTGGCTTAATTGGAGCATTAAAGGAATTGTTGAAGTGACATTAGCTGGTTCACTCGCCACGCTGCTGGGAAAATCGCTGAGCTAGCCTTGGAAAGCAGGTAGGACCAGAGGGCAGCTGGGGAGCCAGATCCAGGCCAGAGAGAAAGCCGGCTTATTCTGGCAACAGATGACACACGCTTGACTCCTTTGCTCACTGGTATCTGCTGGAAACTGGATGTGGCCACCACCATGGCAGCTGCCAGAAAGAAGTCTCATTGTCTCCAGCTCCAGATTCAAATCTGTGCAGGTGGATCGGACTGGCTGAGCCTAAGTGTGCATGGCTTACCTCGAGGAATGTTGGAAAGGCAGTGTCCTAGTCTGGGTCTCCACAGATGAGAACCCTGCAAGTAGTTTCCTTGAGAGGGATCCCAGGGAGCACCAGTAGGGAAAAGGGAGGGGCCTGCTGTGGGCAATGGGGGCTCATCCTTCTTGGGAACCTCTGGGCAGCAACCTGGAGTTGTCCCACCTGAGGAGTCAGAAGGGCTCTCCAGGTGGCTCAGCCGTAAAGAAGCTGCCTGCCAATGCAGGAGAGGTGGGTTCAATCCCTGGGTCAGGAAGATTGCCTGGAGAAGAGAATGGCAACCCACTCCAATATTCTTGCCTGGGAAATCCCATGGACAGAGGAGCCTGGTGGGTCACAAAGAGTTGGACATGACTGAGGAACTGAGCACAGCACACAGCACCTGAGGAGTGAGGAAACGAGGACTTATTTAAGGGGAGGTTGTTTGTAGAATATTTATTTGGCTGCAGGATCGTTCTTTGTGGCACATGGGCTTCTCTTGTTGTGGCCTGAAAGCTTTGTTGCCCTGCGGCATGTGGGATCTCAGTTCCTGGACCAGGGATAGAACCCATGTTCCCTGCATTTCAAGGCGGATTCTTAACCACTGGACCACCAGAGATGTCCCAAGAAACTAGAGTTTAAATCCATCCATTCCCATCTTTCATTGGTTGAAGGTGGCCTTAGCCCTGCCCCCTCAGGGGAGGTCCCCTTCCCCACCATCGCAGCGTGCTTACATTGGCACATACAGAGGCCATGCGTTCTGAGAGTTTCTGCATGGGCACAACAGCATCTGCTACAGCGAGTACCATGCAGTTTTAGCTGCTCGAGTGCCAGTGGGGGCTCTGCCTCCTACCTAGATTCTGAGAAAGGCACGCCAATGCTGGGCAACCAAAACTATGACAACAGTCTCTACATGTGGATTCCTGTTGCTTTATCTGCAAACTCTCCTTCCTCCTCTGCCCTGCCCCTCCCCCCAAAACCTGGTAGTTCCCATAGGAGTGACCACTTCTTACCATGGTCACTGGATGCTGTTAATTGGTCCAGAGTAGTGCCTGACTTAAGACAAGGCAAATTAGAACTCTTTCCTGGAATTTTCCAAACTAGAAAGGAGTTAATTTTTCTTTTTTAAAAAACCATCTGAGGTCTGGAACTTAAGATACAAAATTCAGAAGCTCTGAATTCACAGACCTGAGCAAAAGAAGGCATCTAGGTGGTATTCTTTTTTTTTTTTTTTTTTTTAGGTGGCATTCAAGTCTCCAACATGCTCAGCTGTGTCCGACTCTTTGTGGTCCCATGGACTGTAACCCACCAGGCTCCTCTGTCCATGGGGTTCTCCAGGCAAGAATACTGGAGTGGGTTGTCATTCCCTTTTCCAGGGGATCTTCCTGACCCAGGGATCAAACCTGCGTCTCTTGCATCTCCTGCATTGGCAGGTGGATTCTTTACCACTGTGCCACCTGGGAAGCCCCCATACTACACTTGATCTTAGCCAAAAGCCAAAAAACATCTCTCAGATATGTCTGAACGAGGATTCCCTCCTCGTGGAGAAGACTCCTTGTCAAGCTAGTCGTCACCCATTCACTGCAGGTTCCGTGCTTAGTACTCGGCAAGGAACATCCTTCTTTCTCCCTCTCTGAGATTGGAACTCCATCCCCATGTTACAGATGGGAAAACTGGAGTTAGAGATTTAGGAACTGGTTTGAAATCACAAAACTAAAGAGTGCCTAAGCGAAGATCCAAAACACTCCTCCCAAGTCCAGGTCAGGTGCCTTAGCCTCTGTGCCAGGGCTGGGACTTAGGTGGAGCAAGTGAGATACCAACAGCGCATCACGGTCAAGTGCCCATGTTGCACTTCTGTGACCTTGACAGTGAGCGCCTCCTTAAATTCGTGCCCTGGGTGCCTTGCTTGCCTCACTCAAGTGCCAGAAGCCCTGCTCTTGGCTCCTGAGCAGAGGAAAGCCACCTGCTCAAGGACCCTGAGCCTACTTCTGCTCTGGAGTTGTTCAATGGGCTCCACCAGCCTCTGCATCTGGGTCTCATTTTTCATGAAGTTTCCATGGCTAATCAGCCTTTTTTCTTTTTTCTTTTTGGTCTTTTTTCAAAACAGAGCTTAAGATAAAGGATTCAATTAATTAATTTTGCATTGCCTAAGCTTCCAATCACATTCCAGGGCTGCCTCCCAGAGCCTGCCCTTATTCACCTCAGGTGGGCATTTGGGAGCTCATTTGCCCTTCAGCCAGCCTATCACAGCCCCTGGGTGGGGCTTCACACCATAGCTAACAAATCACACCCATTCTGTGCACTTGTCCCAGTTTAACTGTGAGGGTAGCCCTATAGCTACTATCTGGTGGTGTAGAGGGAGCTTCACAGTGGTCTCCATGTATGGACAGCCCCTGATGGTTTCTTTTCTGCCTATAAAGGATCCTCAGACCTCACTGACAGTTGTAGCACACTGCATTGGAATTGGCATCAGCCCACCTCTCTTCCCTTCCAGCTGAGTCCTTGCAGACCCAGTGGCATACTGAAGCTTGCTCACCCAAGGGTGCTCAAGATATATTTCTTGGATGAAGATTAACTGGCCCTCTCTAGAGCTTAGCTCAGGTGAATCCACTGTCCCAGCTGGAGTGAAAATCATGCCAGGCCTCCATCTGCTTTGAAATGATAAAAGGGCATTCCTACTCTTTGGGGAGAAACTGCAAAGATTTAATGAAATGTTTCTTCTGTTGAAGCCACGGATGATCTGTTGACATGGTCTAAAGGGTTGTAGGTAGTTTAATGTCTTTCTGAACCATCAATTCTGCACTTTGTACCGACGCAGCAAATTGGTCTGAATTTAGGCTACTGACAAGGACCTTGGAAATAATGTGGCTTCTGCAGGTTTAAGAAATGAAAGAATTTGAAAGTGGTCTTAACAAAGTCTGAAATCATAACCTCTGCCATCCAGAGCCTCCAACAACTCAGCCCTGGATCAATTGTAGCAGCACTCATGGGTTTCCTGGCTCTGGTGCCCCTGCCTGAGGGCTCCAAACCTGCCTCAAAGTGCCAGCCTGGAGACTCTACAACCCTCATCTGCCCCCAGCCCTGTATTTCTCCTTGCAGTAAGAAACCCTAAAGGCACACTATTTCAGGGTAGGCTTCCAACCCTGGACGCAGTTGTTCAGCTTGATGCAGTGCGACAAGCAGGCTTTGAAATTAGAAGACTTAAATATGCTCCTGGCATAGCCATTGACTAACTGTGACTCAGCATTTCCCAAAAAAGTTCCATGGAGTGCTATATTTCTATGACATATTAAATAGGAATAGTGCATCAGGTAGCTATTGCCACTGAAATGATGCTGTGTAACAAGCAACCCCCAAACTCAGTAACACACAATGATAAGCATTTGTTTTTAACTCGTGCATCTGCAGGTTGGCTGGGACAGCTCTGCTCCAGGCGTCTCATTGTAGGATCCAGGATGGAGGGGCAGCAGTGCACCAGGGAATATTCTTCTCATGGAGAATAAAACAAAAGCATGGAAGACAAATTTTCACAGAAACATGGAATGCCCGTTAAGGCCTCTGCTTGAAACTGGCACACTAGAGAGTCACACACTGAATTGGGCAGGCACTGGATGGTGGAACCAGCTATATAAAGAGAGAGAAAGGTCTCCTGAGCACTGACAGTGGTAACATACATCAGGGGCCTCACAGATGGAGGAGTCTTAAGAAGTCATAGGGTTGTGGGGTGCCAGGGTGGGGGGCACGGTTCTGGACTAACAAGTTTTGAGAGACTCTAGGCCAAACTGGTGTAACTAGCAATGGGCCGTGGTATTTCAGGGAAGGATCCAGTGGACTGCTGGCCTGGATTGACCCCTGACTCCGACCCTGTGGAAAAGCTAAGCCTTCAGGTCAGAAATCAGAAGCCCCAGTCACAGGGCAGAGAGCTATGGGGGCAAGAAGCCATGGATGCCGTTAGACCCCCAGGCTTGGAGCACAGTCTGGTTTCAGTCAGAACCCTGCCTTTCCCTGCACCCTTCAAAATCTGTGTCCTTTTGCTTCTGTCTCATCCTCACCCAAACCAAGTGGGAGGCCAGGTCCTCTTTGCCTTCATCAGAGTCTTGTTCCAAAGCAAGGCTATCTCTTCCTGTGACTTCCACAAACAATGAAATACCACTGTCGTGAGCATTAAGGCCATGAAGGCAGAAACAAAGTTCACAGAAGACTTCCATTCCTCTTGGGTATGAGTCGGAAATTCTCTATGGAGTGGCAGGCTTCTCCTTAGTTGCACATGTGGTTTTCATTTCTTTGGGGAAAAAAAAAAGACTCCAGGTGCTGTTCTCCAAAATCTCACCCCCACCCCCGCCTTGGCAGGCTCCCAGCTGCCCTAGTCTGTAGAAGTGCCAGTCTGGGGCTGACGGCTTCCAGCATCTTCCACAGTTGCAGCAAATAATATGAAAGACTGTTATGCACACTGGCTTTTCTTTCATCAAAAACACTCAGATATTTGTCCTCGGCATCTCTCAGGGTTGTGCCTCATCTTTTCTTTGCCTGTGGCCATGATGAGCAATAGTTGAATGATATTTGTTTGGGTTTCTCCCCTTGTATGGAGAAGGCAATGGCACCCCACTCCAGAACTCTTGCCTAGAAAATCCCATGGATGGAGGAGCTTGGTGGGCTGCAGTCCATGGGGTCTCTAGGAGTCAGACACGACTGAGTGACTTCACTTTCACTTTTCACTTTGATGCATTGGAGAAGGAAATGGCAACCCACTCCAGTGTTCTTGCCTAGAGAATCCCAGGGACAGGGGAGCCTGGTGGGCTGCCGTCTATGGGGTCGCACAGAGTCGGACACGATTTAAGTGACTTAGCAGCAGCTCCCCTTGTAATTCAAGGATCTTCACCCTAAAATCCCAGGTAACATGTTTCAGAGGCCTCCAGGGTGGTACCCTGGCTCCCAGTGTCTCTGAGCCACCAAGATGGCATAAGAGCAACTCTTTGTGGGGTTGGGGGGGGAAGTTGTTGTGTTTTGCTTTTGATGTTTTTTAAAGGGAATGGATACCACATCTTCTTCCTTTGGGGAAATAGCTTGGGAGGGGAAATGAAACCTGCGAAATATGTAGATGCATCCTAAAAATGGAAACATATTGTGGAAAGAGAATTATAATAGTAAGAGCAACCTCAACATATCGATTTGAAGGAAATATTGTCTGAATGAAAAAGCAAGATATCTGGGCAGGTAGGATCACCCAGTGCTCAGGAAGCAATAACTTGTTATTTGGGGGGTTACATTAAAGTGTTTATGAACACAGCCTCTGCAGCAAAAGGTGGCTGGCTGGAATTGGGATCCCACCTCTGCTACTTATCCATCATGTGACTTTGAGCAAGTTATTTCATGTCTCTGTGCCTCAATTTCCTCCTCAATCAAATGTGCCCAGATATCTTGCATTTCAATGGCTGAGAAAAAATAAAGTTAAAGGAATGAATCTCTAATTGCAACATTTGTGGTTGCCAGTGAGGAGACAGCTTGGTGAGACAGGGTGGCAGGCTGAGAAGGGCTGAGGTGGCAGGGCTGAGAAGGATATGAGGGGAGGACAGAGGATCAGTATGAAATTCCTTCAAGCAGGGAGCTGCCTACCAGACCTACCAGAAATGCCAGCCCCTACTATGTATGAGGAAACATACTTCCCTTTAGGTCACTCCCATTCCAAATGGAAACCCACGTATGTCCTGGACCAGTTCTTCCAATTATGGAAAAGGTCCCCAAACATCCTCTGATTGGCAGACCACAAAAGCCGCATCCCCGCGATAATGATGATGATAATAGCGTTGGTAATAGCCGTGATGCAGCTGTTACTCAGCCTCGTGCATCTTCAGAGCCTCCTGGGGATTGGCAGTGTGCTAAGAATAGTCCTAGCACCAGCATTCAAGAGCAATCGGCTGACCCAAGTGAACCCCACAAGGTAGGATCCTGCTTGCTGAATGGGCTGCCAGGTGTGAGGGGAGGGATTTGCTGCAAAGCTGAGTCCAAGAGGAGCTATGAGTTCAGGCTGTGAGTTCAGGCTAGAAAGCCCTGGAACAAGGATGGGGGAGAGACTTCTCCACATTGCCGCAATCAGATTAACCCCACTGTCAAATCCCACCTGTACCCTGGCTCCTAGGCCAGCTCTCCCCCATTGACTTCACTGCCCAGAACAGGCAGACGAGTCAGCCACACATATAAATAACACGGAGAAGATGCGGTACTGTCAGGGTAGATTAGCTCTAAGTGATGGAAAATACCAACAAAGACTGGTGGAAGTTTTTTGCTCTCTCACGTAAATAAGATTCAGAAGTGGATAGTTCAGGGCTAAAAGAGTGGCTTCACAAAGTCCACAGGATCAAGGCTATCATTATTATTATCATTATCATTGTATACTTTGTATTGTACTATTATATAATTTGCATCTGGTGAAATACACAGATCGCGAAGGTATAGATTGATGAGTTTTGACAAATGTATACTCCAGGTAATCAACAATGCAACTGAGATTCAAGACAGTTCCGTCATCTTAGAAAGTTTCTTCATGCCCCTTCCCAGCTGACCTCCACCACTCATAGGCAACCACTATCCAGACATCTTTCACCAAAGAGGGAGTGGTTTTACCCATTCTAGAATTCTATATACATGGAGTCATAAAGTGTATAGTCTTTTGTGTCCAGTTTCTTTCACTCAATATAGTACTTTATGAATTCACACTGGTGACTCAGTGGTAAACAATCTGCCTGCCAATGCAGGAGACTCAGATTTAATCCCTGGGTCGGGAAGATCCCCTGGAGGAGGAAATGGCAACCCACTCTTGTATTCTTGCCTGGAAAATCCCACAGACAGAGGAGCCTGGAGGGCTTCAGTCCATGGGGTCACAAAAGAGTCAGACATGACTTAGTGACTAAACAACAAAATGTTGTCCTATCTACCAATAGTTTATTCGTATTGCTGAGTAGTATTCTATTGTATGAATATTCCACAGTTTGTTTAATCATCCATTGATATTTAGATTGTCTCCAGTTTGGGGCTATTATGAAAAAAACACTTATAAACATTAGTCTGCAAATCTGTGTGTGGACATAGGTTTTTAATGTCTCTTGGGTAAATACATAGAAATGAGATTGCTGAGTGTAGCATATATATATATATATATGTTTAATTGTATGAGGAACTGTCAATTTTTTGAAGTGGTTCTAACATCTCAGGATCATTCTATCTTGTTCCTCTCCCATGGGGTGTACATGACTTCCACATTGTGGTATTAAACGGCTGCTTGAACTCCAGCCATCACATCTACATTCCAGCCCACAGGAATGAAGGTGAAGGTAATCCTATGCTTCTCTTAATAACACTTCCTGGAAGCTTCTCACACTAATTCTGCCTACATTCCATTAGCTAGAACTTAGGCACATGGCCAAACCTGGCTGCAAAAGAAGTTGAGATGTGTAATTTTTATTCTGGAGATCCAGAATAAAAGCACCCAGCTAGATACCGGGAGTTTTATTATTGAGGAAGAAGGGGTATTGGATAGCGGGGGGTAAGAAGCAGCATCTGCCAAGACAGGTGGCCAGAAATCGGACAGGGACTATTTCTATGTTGCTCAGAGAGGTTCCTGCAGAATCTTTCTTGGGCCTTTGCTCACGGTATGTACTCAATAAATGTTCGGGACTGGTGGAAGGAGAGAGGGTGAAGGAAGAGAGGAAGGAAGAGAAAAATAGCCCTGGTAGACAGCCTCATGACTTGAGAAAGTTCTCTGGGATCATAATAATGTTCATCTGAAAAGAGGGTTGTTTTTTTAAAAGCTTTCGCAATTCTTAAGTTTCTGAAGTTGTTTCCAAATATCTCTTGGAGGCAATTAAATGTCACTGTGTGAATTGTCAAGAGACTCCTTTAGTGGCCTGATAGGTGAGGGGCATTTTGACTTCTCTTATCTGATGGAGATATTTCAGGCATTTTGTTTTTCAGTATAGAGTAGTGTGTGCGTGCGTGTGTGTGCGCGCGCGTGCACACATGCAGGCCTGCACACAGCAGACCTTCTTTGGACTTTTTCTTGTCAGAGTCTCACAATTTGTGAGGTGATAAACGCGTTGTCTCTCGGAGCTTGTGCCTTAGATATTGAAATGAGGGCTGAACTGCCCGAGGGGAGGGAAAAAGAAGCCGAAGAGCTGGAGGTTGCTGGAGAGCCGGGCTGTGGCCTCAGCAGGCAGGCAGCAGGAACTTTTGCGAGAGGAGGCCTTGGTGTTTCCAGCCGGGTGCCCCTTCAGCAAATGAGGGGGTCATCGGGTTATGTTATTTTATGGTCCAAAAGCAGATATGGTCCGCTGCCTCCGCTCTACCCTGATAATTTTGTTTTCCTGGCGGGTTTGCCATCAAGGATCTGACATGCCATTAGGTTTTTATCTCTGCTGCCCAAAGGAGGGGCCACGGTGAGCCGGGGGTCTGCTTTTCATTAAAGTGAGACGGGTTGCACGAGCACTTCTTTGAACAAAACAAGCACGGTTCACGGCAAGGTTAGGGGAAGGCGGGGCGGAGGGGAGGTTATTAGTTATTACCTCTGCTTCCTTAGCACGAGTTGGGGGCTTCTCTCCTGCGGGGTTGAGCCCCCTCCCTGAAGGGAGGGGGGCTGAAAACTAATTCTACGCTCGAGCCATGATCCCCAAGCCCGCCTAAGAAGCGGCGCCTTTTAATCATGCCCAGTCACCAGGCTGATTCGATGACATCAACTGTTACCCATTAGAGAACTGGCTGACACCAAGAAAGGCATTTTCGCTGACAATCGGGGCCAGCACCAGAGTCGAGGCCCTGGAGGTGAGAGGCCCAATTTGGCTGGAGGGAGATCCCTCCCAGGGGAAACTCACCCCATCCTGCCAGGGACAGGACCTCCCGCCGCCTCTGAAGCTTCTGTGTGGTTTCTCTCCCCAAGCGAAAGTGCTGTCTGGGAGGACACATGAGGAGCGGGGGTAGGTGGGGGGACTGCCTCCGCCCCATATAAAAGGGCCTGGTACATTCCAGATCTTTCATCTACCCCACTCTCCTTGCAGCAGATCAAAACCAAGCAGAGACTGCACTCAGTAGTGAGTCTGAGGGGAAAAATATTCCACAAATACCTTCATTTTCTTCTTTACAGATGCAGGAGATGATGTTGGTGTCAGGAGGGGTCCCGGCTGTTTATGGTGCTTGCATAAACAGCCTGGCTGACTTTAGTCAGTCCTGATAAGGGCTGTTTTAGTCAACCCAGGCACTCCAGGCCACCTTTTGTGTCATTTCCATCAGCGACATCACACTGGGCTGAGGCTCCGTGTGGCGCGTTAGGCTCCCAGGAAGCCTTGCCATCCTCACTGCGGGACTCTGAGCCTCCCTCCCAGCCTCCCCTGGCCCCCTCTCCACCCCCTCTGCCCTCCTCCTCCTCCTCCACACTCTCACCCCACCCACCGCTGGGTGCGATTTATAAGCACGGAAATCCCCTTAATCTCTGGGCTACGTGGTTGACTTCATCCAGGAATTCGGAGAGCTGCGTTGTCTCCCTCGCAAAGTGAATTATAACACGAGCATAGAATATTGATTCCAGGCATGTGGAATTGTAATCCCCAAGTTCCCACGAAATGCTCCCATCCGTGGAGAATTGGCCCACCCTTTCCACGAGTCCAAGCAGCCAGGACAGAGGCGCTCCTCTGACCACTGCCATTCACAGTCATTTGGGGGGGTCTCTGGGCGCCCCCACATCTAGCTTCTATGACTTTGTATCTGCTCTCATACGTGTGATGTGCAACTCTGATTTGTGTTTCTGTGGGGACCGACATCCATCGTGTATTTGAAAATCCCCCTGATGCCGCCAAAGCCAGGCGGCCACCTTCACACCGTCACCTGCCATTAGAACTGCCCTGGTGGTTCAGTTTAAGACTGCCCTTCCACTGCAGGGGGCATCAGTTCCATCCCTGGTTGGGGAAGCTCCACGTGCCCCAAGGTATGGCCAAACAAAATAAAAAGGAAATTACAATACAATAATAAAAGGTTGCTTTAAAAAAAAAATGTCACCAGCCATTAACTGCAAGCAGGGACGAATTCTTTGCATCGCCATGGCCAGGTGCACTGAGAAGAGTACCTCATGGAGACAACCTGCCATACCTAGGGAGGGAATTCTAGCTCCAAACCCTTCCCGGGGTTGCCTGGACCTCCATCCTGGGTTTCCAGAGGTATCGTGGCTCTATTTGCAGTTAGGTTGGGTTTATTGGGTACTAGCCTTCCCGGGTGACTCTAGTGGTAAAGAACCAGCCTGCCA
Source organism: Budorcas taxicolor (assembly GCF_023091745.1). Classification (NCBI taxonomy): domain Eukaryota; kingdom Metazoa; phylum Chordata; class Mammalia; order Artiodactyla; family Bovidae; genus Budorcas; species Budorcas taxicolor. The sequence continues at coordinate 104,401,069 of NC_068935.1, read as the reverse complement.
ATGCAGGAGACCTAAGAGACACAGGTTTGATCCGTGGGTCGGGAAGATCCCGTGGAGAAGGGAATGGCAACCTACTGCAGTATTCTGGAGAATCCCATGGACAGAAGAGCCTGACAGGCTATAGTCCATTGGGTCACAAAGAGTTGGACACAACTGAGTGACTTAGTGCACAGCACAGGATTCTCTAAGCTGATCTTCCTTCTCTGACCTACCTATCTTTGGAGAATATGAGAACAGGCTTCCCTCTCAGAATCTAGAGATTGTGAAGAATGTCAGGATGTAATTTGCAACCAAGAGTCCTTTTCAGTGTCTTAGAGTTCCCCAGAAGCAGGCCATGAGATATTGGGTGAATTCCCTGACAGCACAGCCCCAGCCTCCAAGCCTTTCTGATGGTTTGCTGTGAATGACAGCCAGGGAATGTCCAAGAGCTGGTCCCACCCTCTAGCTGAGCTCTGTCCAATAGAATTTTCTATAGTCGTGAAAATGTTCTAGAGCCGTGCTGTCCAATGTGGTAGCCCCCAGCCACCTGTCCCTACTGAACACTTGAAATGTGGCTAGTGAGACTAAGGAACTGAATTTTTCATTCTATTTACTCTTAATTTATATTTCAATTTTAGAGCCACACACAGCTAGTGTCTATATAGGACAGCACAGCTCTAGCTGGTTGTACACTGCAGAGAGGGAAGAATACAAGGTCAACCTTGTCAGGGGATGGCAGACTTATCTGGGTGTGGGTGGCCACTGGACAGCTTTCCCATACCGACAGGCAAAGGGGAAGAAGGATGGATGGCATAGCCTGCCTCAAGGCCGTTGCACCAGCTGTATCTCCTACTCAGAGCACTTGTCCCCAGACACTCACATGGCCCACTGCCAAACTTTCTTTACACCTTTATTCGAGTACCACCTTTTCAGTGAGGTCTTCCTTGGACACCTATTTAGATTTGTAATGTCACTGCTCCCTCAATTGCCCATCCATTTTCCCTGGTCTATTTTTCTTCCCTGCCTTATCAGTTTCTGCCACACTCGATTTTACTTACTTATTTGGTTAATTATCTATCTCCCTCCACTTGAATGTAAACTCTATGAAGATGGGTGTTGTTTGTTTATTTTCTTGCTTTGTCAACCTGGTCAGCCTTCAGTGTCTAGAATGGTGCCTGGCACAATGTAAGGTATGAATAAATATGGGAATAAGAGAATGAAGGAATTAATGAATGAAAATCACCCATATCTCACCACCTAAAGATAACACTGCCAAGGACTGGCTGTATTCCCTTCCAGACTTTCTTCTATTGAGCCTCGTTTTGACTGAATTAAGTAGGAGTCCTGTCATTACTGAGAGAGAAGAAGGAGACAGCTCTCTCAAGATCTGTCTCCACCTACGATGACTTTCATGGAGGTCTGGGCCTCATCATGGCAAGCCCAGAAATCAATGCTTTTAGTTCTCGTAAGGATAATCAGCCTCTGAAGTACTGACCTACACTAACCAGACTCACAAAGACCTAGTGGATAAAACTGAAAACTACTTTACTAATTCTTACCCATTTCTAGTAATCTTGCCATCAAAGAACCCACACACTACACTGGGAATCAAGGCTTCAACTGAAAGAGATGAGCTTTGTTGATTGCCCACAGGGGCTGAATAAAGATTTTAGGGACCACCAATCACTGAAAATAGTATGGTGCCCTGCACCATTCCATGTGTTATTCAAAATAAAAGTTATGCTCAAGTATAAAGCAATGAGAGTGCAATGAAAATAATATTCCTATGTTTCCCATTATGACAACTTCAATGCTTTAAAACTGTATTTTAAAAATCAAATTTCTTCTGTTAACAATCATGTTTTTTCCTCTTGCTTTGTTGGTGCCCTGGGCATATACTTAGGATTCTTATGAGACATCTGATGTAAAGATACTTAAGATGTGTTGTTAGATAGAATTCTGTTATCATAGGAGAGTCTTGGAACAAGTAGGAGTTGGAGCCAACATAGTATAATTCAGAGAAGACAGATGAATAGAAACCAGGTCCTTAGTAGAAAGATTTGTGCTGCTGGATCAAACTTTGCCTAAAGTCCACATTTCTGCTTAACTTTTTTTTCCACTTATGTGAACCAATAAATTACGTTTGATTTCAAGTTAGTTTGAGTTAAATTTTCTGTCACTTAAAACCTAAAGATTCCTAATAGATATACCTTAGAAATAAGAATCATAGCATAGAGAATTGAACAGACTTTAGCACCTTTCTAGATGTATTAAGACTGACATATTTTTATAATGTTTTCTTTTAAACTCTATGAAGAATCTTCACAGTCTTCCTTTCTGTTAAGAGTTATACCATCTTGCTTGTGTTATAACTAATTAGATCACTTTAGAAATTCCATGAGGGCAAAAAATTTGGTCTGTTTTATTTATTGCAGTATCTTCAACATCTAAAGTGATGACTGGCCCCCAGTAGGCATTCCATAAATATTACCTGCCTGCCTGCCTGCCTGAATGAATGATGAAAGTGAAACAGAAGAGCATCATCTGCCCAAAGTCACATAGCTAGTTATTGAGATAATAAGATGGGAAACCCAGCATAGTACACCAGCAACATACTTATAAATACTCTTAATTCATCAGAAAGAGGGAAAAGAACTAACATTTGCTGTTCTCCTTCCCTAGAGCAGGAAGAGTTTGGGTATGTTTATAGCCAACATTGTATTATGGGAGTCCCCGGTGGCCCAGGGATAAAGAATCTGCCTACAGTGTAGGAGATGTGGGAGACGTGGGTTTGATCCCTGGGTTTGGGTTTGATCCCTGGGTTGGGAAGATCCCTTGGAGGAGGAAATGACAACCCATTCCAATATTCTTGCCTGGGGAATCCCATGGACAGAGGAGCCTGACAGGCTACAGTCCATGGGGTCGCAAAGAGTTGGACATGACTGAGCAACTGAGCGCACACACACATGCACACACATGCACGCGCACACACACACACACACACACCCCGCATTATTATATGCGAATACCCCCGCATAGATGTACCATACCAAGACCTGAGTATTATTACTCTTGTTTTGCAAATGGAGAAACTGAGGCATCAAAATTCAAGCTATATTCCCAAGATCATGAGGCTACAGTGTGGCAGAAAATGCAGCTCAGCTTCTCCAACATGGAAAACACTTACAAGGGTGCCTAAGACATAGGCAGCTCTTGGAAGAGTCTGCAGATAATGAAAGTTATATGTACCAGGTAGCTTTTTGTTGTTCTTGTTGAGCTACTAAGTCATGTCCGACGCTTCTGCAACCTCATGGACTGTAGCCCACCAGGTTCCTCTGTCCGTGGGATTTCCCAGGCAAGAAAACTGGAGTGGGTTGCCAGTTCCTTCTCTAGAGGACCTTCCTGACCCAGGGATCGAACCCACATCTACTGCATTGGCAGGCAGAGTCCCTGAGCCACAAGGGAAGCCCAGGTGGATTTTTATTAGACTCCATTTCAGAGACTATTTTGTGACCAAGACCCTCAAATCTGAAGAAGACAGCCTCCCCTGCACAAATTACACATGCATGGGTGGGAGGCAAGGGAACACACAGCAGTGTGGCAGTTGTGACAGTCCACATGAGCTATGCGTGGGTATGTGGAGAGTGTGTGTGTGTGTGTGTGTGTGTGTGTGTGTGTGCGTGTGCTTTCGCATAGTCTCAGAGCCACAGGACTATTATTTCTGTGGTCCTGCCCTGGTGCAATGTAGACGCATCACAATGAAGGGAAGAGATAGATAGAATCTTCTGGTCACATCCAACCATGATGATGTGTTCCAAGCACAGCCATAATTTAAGCAGACCCTGCTTACTAGCTCTGAACAAAAAATGGCAGAAGAGTCTGGGCACTGTTGCCTAGGGGAGCTCAACAAAAAACCAGAACAGAAATTTGACCCTGCCTCCCACCCTAAGTGGCGTGAATTCACACCCCCAGTTTGTCTGGTTGCTTTCCTGTGTGCCCTTCGTTCTCAGAGTGGCTTCATTTAGTAACACTTCTAAGGGCCATGGTGCGAGGTGGGGGGAAGACACCAAGCTCAGTTCTGCAGGAAAGACCCTGTGGGGGGTCAGCAGGACCCCTGGTGACCCTTCTGCTGGGTGACCTCAGAAAAGCCTCTCCACTTTCTGGTCCTCGGCACCCTTGTTTAGGAAAGGGGGAAGGATATGGAATTTTCCAGCTCCCTTTTTCCACAGCACCAAAGCAGAAACTTTAGGTCACAGAGATGAAAACATAGTAGGATCACGGCTCTTCAAATGTGAAAGATAGGGGTCTGGTCTGGATCATCAACCGAAGGTCACCCAGAATTCTGAGCGCGCTCAAGGCCTCACCCTCGGCCTGGTTCAGAGGCTGCGGGTGGATGTACTGAGGAGACATCAGACGGGAAAGGAGAAAGTGGGAAGGGAGGGATGGAAGGAATGCCCAGATTTCACAACATTGACTGCAGAGGCAGTTGCCTGCTTCTCACCACTTTGCGGGGGAGAAAACATAGAAGTGTGGTGTGTGTGTGTGTGTGTGTGTGTGTGTGTAACTCACGCAGGTCACAGGGGAAACTGAGAAAGTAAACATCTAAGAGAAAGAAGAGATTTCTCTCCTTTGTGTTTTTTCTTCTGTGGAGCCAAGCGCCCCAGAATGTATTGCAAAGGGAGGGGCCTGGGGCCCGGGGAGAGGGCAGGGTGCTATGAGCACTCCCCTCTCATCTTTGAAGGCTGCTGGGCCTCTCTGTAAACACAAGTGACTTCTGACTTCTCAGGGCTCTAAAAATAATCAGAGTGTGGGGGTTCTAAATCAGGAACAAAGAAGAAACAAAGGGTTAATGAGAGGACATGAGTTTGATGTTTCATTGGATAAACACACAGTCAGCTAGGAGCAAAGGCGCCCGGGGCTGGCCTTTGCCAAGAGGTAACCGGCAGAGTTCTGTGCATTGCCGTATTTTCCTCGCGTTCGAGAAGAGCATCTCACACCCTTTTCTCTAGACCAGCCCCCTTCAAAACCCTTACCCCTCCCGTAACTTCCCCCTCCCGCCTCACCACATCAAAGCCTCACTGTAAGCTCTAACTCATACTAACTTGTGAGTGACTGATATGGCCTCAGCTGCCCCAGAGGCTTGTGTTTACAAGGAGGCTCTCTTTCTCCACATGCTTCTCACTGCATTCTCACAACAGTCCTAAGGATCTCATTACCACACCCATGTTACAGAAAAGGGGATGGAAGGTGATCTTAACTTGCCCACAGTTCCAGCTCCAAGCAATTGGATCTAGGAGACCAAACTCTAACCGTCACTCATCCTCTGCATTTCAAGTCAGGGCACTGAGTATTTGAAAGCATTCCCTAGAGGCTGAGAGACCCAGGGTTAACGTGCAGGGCAGGCATTCCTTGTGCCTCTTAAAGACCCACCCTCTCAAAAGGGGCAAGCTGGTGTCCCCTAGTGGTAATGAATTTCGACGGATGTCCGTTTCCCACCACCCTAACCCCACACCCTGTACCAGGCTTTTTCAGGAATCCAGCGCACACACACCCATCGGGCTGTTAGCAGTCTAACAAGTAGGTTCCTGTCCCAACCAATGTCGTGTACCAGCAATCCCACGGTGTGTGCGATGTGTCTTCTGGTGGTGGGGGAAGTAAGGACAGAAAATCGCTGGAGGAGGGGAAACAGGAAAAGCCCGGTGGTTAATCATCACCCTGGGTCTCTTTACTAATCCCATTTAACTAGCAGGTCACAGCTCGCAGCCTAGAGGGGGCACTCAAAGAATACTTGTTGAATGGATGCATAGAGGAAGGAAGGGAGGAGGAGGAGGGAAGGAATGAATGAAGAAAGGAAGGAAGGAAGGAGCAAAGTGACCAATAACTACCCTCCTTCTTTTCTCCTACTATGTTCCTAAGTCAACGATATTTCCTCAGCCCGTGATGGGGTCGTACTCATGAGATACGATGAGGCTTTTGAGTCAGGGTCTGAGGTGGCACCGGAGACTGTGCCCCTCTAGTCAGCTCCCAGGAGTTATCAATGCAGCTGGTCTGGGGACCACACTTTGATAATAAGGGTCTAGGCCAGCTGGGTCTTACTCCTGGCTGATGTCAAGAGTTCAAGGTCACAAAAGAAGAGAGTCTCATTTTTTTCCACGGAATTATTTGGGTTAAACTTCACCAGTCATTTCATCATGTTTGTTTTTATTTTGGGGAGACAGTTTTGGTCTGAGGCGTGTGAAGGAGATTTCAGCTCTGTTGTCTTTTATCTCCTGAAGCCAATGAAGCTTAAACTTCAGGACCCCTCACTCATCCAGGCCCACTTTTGTCCATTTGCAAAAGTAAAATTGTGGTGTATTTGGACAAACCTCGGGCTCTGTGTGAGCCCAGCTCCACTTTTTCACTTGCCCTATTGAATTTCATAGAGCAAATAAATATTTCTGTTGTATCCATGTTTGTACCAAAAAGCGAAAGAAAAGAAAAGGTGGCCATGAGTTTTAAGAAAAATGTGAAAGAACATAATTCTTTGAGGGAGGGAAAAAATACACTTGTGTATTTAAATATGCAGACCTCTAGCTCTCATTTATGATGTGTGCAGCCAGCCCAGGCCTAGGTAGACATCTGCATTTGCAACAACGAATCTGGTCTTTAGTAAAGAAGCATTAAAAACAAAGAATTCCACCAGTGTCAGCCTGTTCAAGTCGCCAAACCCCATCAGCCTTGGGCTCCTGGACAAACAGGCTCCTGACCTGTGTGTGGGGGTGAGTGGGGGGGTTGCGTCCATGACACAGCCACCCAGTGCAGACCCACGTGGCAGTGAACTGCATCTGCTCTATTTAATGGCTTGTCACAAGGGAGCCTACGAGGGTGACAAACCTCAAAATAGCTGATTCCAAGTGCAGAAGCCACGTGGAGCCTGCAGCAAGTTTCCCTCAGCCTTGGCTGCACCTTGGAATCACCTGGGCAACTTTAACAAATAGCACCCTCAAAGATTCAGATTTAATCAGTCTTGGATGTGGTCTGTACTATGGTGTGTTTTAGAAATGCAGAATCCCAGGCCCCATCCTAGACCTACCCAATCAGAACCTGCTTTTTTAACAAGACCCCAGGGGATTTGCATTCCCCCTGATGTTTGGGAAATGTCGGCCTTAGATATCAGTAGTTTCTGGATCAGCCTCCTCTGTTTCTTGGTGCAGAAATTGGAAGCCAATCACATGAAATGATTTGGCCAAGAGGTGCCCCAGAATCGTGCCGAAGCCCCAGGTCTCCCATTACCCAGCTACAGCCAGATTTCCTCTGGTTCAGCTGGACTTTGTGTCATTCTAGAAGGGCACTCAGAAGACTCAGAGATCCCCAGCCCCTTGTGTGGACAGCCCCAAGTGGGAGATGCAGCTCTCGTCTCAGAGTTGTGGAAACCATATATACGATCAGTTCACTGCAGAATTTCTGGCTTTTTCTTGCTAGGGGAAAAATATGTCTCAGTAAAATCCATTATGTATTCTGGGTATACGCAATGAGTTTGTCTTGAGACATATTTATGCCCAAGAATATTATGTATTCTCTTTATATACCACGCAAGGTTAAATTTTTTGAAAATTTATATTTGCTTTTTATCACCCAGACATATAAGCGATTTATAGCCAGGCCTGAATGGATTGGAATCAGATGGCAAAACCCAGATTAACCCCCTGCATCCCGGTGTCCGTTGGTCAGTCTTTGAGATTCATGATATTTTCACCTGAGTGAACGCATTCAAGACTTTCCTTTTAAGATAAATATGCAGGTGGGTATCATTTTTGCAATGCAGGCTCTTCCTCTTGCTGCTTTAAGTTCATCCAGCATTTTTTTTTTTAAGAAAAAGACAGACATATTGAAACAGTCATACACTGAATAATTCATGTGGAAAAATTTGGGGGAGAGCTAAATAGAGGTGACTCGTGGTATATTCTTACTTGCTGGTTGTTGGAAATTGGAGACTTTCTGTATTACATAATTGCTATTCACCAGAAATGTAGTGGTTGAAGCAGCCAGGGACACTTCACGTGATTCCTTTTGCTCCTACCCTTCAGTCACTCTCCCAACTCTGAATAGTCCTCTTTTGGAAAGAAAAGATGCTCAGAGAACATTGGTCCAGCCCCAGGGAGGTCAGGTGGTGCACCCATAGGAGCTTCCCGCTGAAGGCACGATGTGATCACATGTACACGTGCATGGGCCCAGGCGCACACGCCCAGCAACCAGTGTGATCGATCACCCACCATTCTCTGCTAGACCCAAAGAGGGTCTTTATGACCAAATGCCTGGCCCAAGGTGGTCCCGTAGAACCGCTCAGCATTCGCCCAGGTGCAAAAGGCAGCTAGGGGATGAACCATTATTATTTTTTTAATCAAGTAACAGACCCAGGTGTAGCAGCAGCCCAGCTTTGTAATATCACTGTGGCTTTGATAAATATGTCCCATTCCTTGATAACTTTTCCAAATCCTTTAATATCCTGCTGCTCAGTCCCTGAAGTCTGCCTGTCGCAAAAATGTGTGAAGGGAGACCAAATGTCAATAAAATCTCCCTGCCTGCCTCAACCCACCACATAATCAGCTCCAAGGTAAATAAATGGTAAGTTAGTTATCTGCTGCTGGGAAGGGTGGGATGTTCAGAGTTTATCTGGCTTTCATTTTTGGCTTCTTATGGAGCTGACCAAACTGTCTTCTTAGTCCAGTGTCTTCTGGGGGGAAGGTGTGGATTTTTTCCCCCTTTTTCTTTTCTTTTTCTTCCCCTTGGAGGGATAGCCTGCTCCGCTTGTCTGAAATGGCTGCCTGCTTTCTGCTTCTCTCTCCTCAACTCCATTAAATCACCTTTCATCACATTAAATAGAGGTCTTTGGGGTGGTCAGAGAGCTTCGCTCTGAGGGATGATATTATAATGAGGGTGACATGTATGAAAAATCATTTTTCAGCTCAATCCCAGGCAGGCCACAGGGAAGACTAGAGCAGAAGGGCAAGACACTGAGCAGCTCTCACTTCAGACAAGAGCCAGGTTCCTGAAGAAAGATTTCAATCATTCATTCATTCATTCATCAAACACATGGCGAGCACTCCTCCGTGTCAGGCTCTGAAATACATCAACGAACAAAAGTCACAGAAATAGCCCTTCCCTCATGAAGCTTCCATAAGTAGAAGCATTATGAAAGCCTTTGGGGGAACGAGCTTAAAATCAGACTCAGGAAAGCAGAAGAAGGGGCTGAGTTGAAGGGTTTTAGGCAGCCCTGCCCGTAAATTTCTCCCATGCCAGCACCAAAGAGTGGTATTCTTGCAAGAGACACTCTTTCTTTTGAACAAAATCACCCTTTTTTTCCAAGAGCAATTGCCCTTGGAAGGGATTAGCTGCTATCACTCTCTAGCACCTTCATGTGAATTTATTTGTTGGCTCCTCTTCCTGCCTAGATAGGAGGGCCTCCAAGGCTGCCAAAGACAGGAGAATCCTGAAAAGGCAGTGCCAAAGGAGATGAGGAGAGTTGGGGCCAGCCTTTCTCCTCAGAGTCCCTTGGGGCCCCCTCAACCCCGCCGGGCCCCCTCAACCCCGCCTGGCCCCATTGAGGAAGGGTCCCATTCCATAGGCCGGGAGCCTCATCACAGGCTTTGCTCACTGAATGACCCAGGGACATTAAAGGAACTCTTTAGGGAAAAGGCCAAGTGACATTGAGGTTCTCCAAGTTCAGATAACTTCTAGCTGCCCTTCCTAGCAGTGATGACAGCTCCCAACCATTACTTATCCAGATACTGTCCCACATTTGGTGTCTTCATACCCTACCAATACCATTGTAACCAGTTTCATGATTAAATCCATACCTTCTTTGAGCGTGCCATCTGTTTACTGCCCAAACACAGATTCATACAAGAGGCAAAAGGAGAAACAGAGAGATCAGACCTAGACCACTACCTGGACATGAATGGGGGGAAAAAAATCTATGCCTACAGAGCCTGATGTAGACTATTTTTTTCCACATGTAGTGGGCATAAGAATGCCCATAAAATGCAGATTGCTGTCTCATAGCCCCTTCTGACTCTGGTCTGACTAGTGACCTGGGAATGTGGATTTTTAACAAGCATCAAAAATGATGTTGAAGCATGTGACCTGTGTATCACAATTCAATATGGATTTAATAGGTCCTAACTAAACATGCAGAGAAGGTGATGGCACCCCACTCCAGTACTCTTGCCTGGAAAATCCCATGGACAGAGGAGCCTGGTAGGCTGCAGTCCATGGCGTCGCTAAGAGTCGGACACGACTGAGTGACTTCACTTTCACTTTTCACTTTCATGCATTGGAGAAGGAAATGGCAGCCCGCTCCAGTGTTCTTGCCTGGAGAATCCCAGGGACAGTGGAGCCTGATGGGCTGCCGTCTATGGGTTTGCACAGAGTCGGACACGACTGAAGCGACTTAGCAGCAGCAGCAGCAACTAAACATGATTACTCCCTTTTGCTGCCATGTCATTCTAGTTTCTGCTTTCTCCAAAATCTCTATCATAGTTGCTAACAATGTAAACAGCAGATGAATATCAATAAAACACAGAAGAATAAGTGCTAAAGAAAGAGCTATTCCGTTTTCAAGTGAAATTTAGACAAAAATGTACAGAAGCCAGGACTTGCTGGGTTCAAATATAAAACAGTTTTTCTTCCATGGTCTTTTCTGGCAAGGGTCTCAAAGTCATACTTGGCATCTAGACTGCCAGTAGGAGGGGGTATCAGGGTAATATTAGACCAAGGGTACAATCTCAAGACCCTTTGTTGAGATCTCAAAAGGCCTGATCCAGTGCATTACAGACTATCACATGTAGTCAAATGTTTTCTAAGAGTCTTGAGAATGAGTCCTATAGTCCTGACTTCTAGACTAAAGTACAGATGTGCCCATCTCAAAGAAATTTGTGGATATAGTTTTTGTCTAATGGAGTACATTATAACTGGATACATAGGAAACCCACTGAGTTTTAAAAAGAATTGCATTCGCTTGGACTATGGCTAGTATAGCTGCAAGTCACTGTGACCTTTGCCCTTCCACCTCTTGCTCCAGGTAGTACTGCTGCATAACCTGGTGCTCCAAATTTAGTAGCTTAAAACAACAACTGTTTTATTATGTTCATGGATTCTGTAGGTCAGGAGTTCAATCAGGGCGTGGCAAGGATTGATTTGTTTCTGCTCCAGGATGTAAAAGTCTCGGCTGGGAAGGTTCAAAGGCTTGGGGTGACTTGCAGCTGGAGGTTGGAATTGGGAGTCACCTGAAGTTTCCTTCACTCACCTGGCTCGCACTTGGGCTGGGAAGACTCAAAGACTTCCAACCAGATGCCTACCAGACACCAAGTTAATTTGGGTTCTTTACAGCATGGTAGCCTCAGTGTAGTCAGACTTTTTATATGCCAGCTCAGGGCTTCAAGTACAAGTGATTTGGTGACAAGGTAGAAGCTGTATTGCCATTTTTAAAGAACTTTTTTAAGATTTATTTTTATTTGTTTATTTGGCAGTGGCATGTGGGATCTTTGAGTTTTGTTGCAGCCTGTGGAATTTATACTTGTGGCATGTGAACTCTTAGTTGCAGCATGTGGGATCCAGTTCCCTGACCAGGTATTGAACTTGGGCCCCCTGCTTTGGGAGGGCAGAGTCTTAGCCACCTGACCACTAGGGAAGTCCCTGCATTGCCTTTTATGATGCAACCTCAGACGTCACCCTGTATCACTTCCACTGTACTCCATTGATTGCAGCAGTCACAAGCCTCCCATCCCATATTCAAGGAGAAGGTACATAGACCTCACATCTCAGTGAGAGGAGTGTTAAGGTCATATTGTGGAAGAGCCTGTGGGTTAGGAGATATTGTTGGCTGCCACCTTTGGAAAACACATTCTGTCAGTCTGCTCTCAGACCACAGTTCACATCCCCTTTGCTATCTTTTCACACTTAATCTAAGCCCTCTCTTCCAGGAAGCCTTCTCTGATCACTGCCGCCCACTTTAACTCCTATTTTCTCTCTGTCAATTCTACTTAAAATCACAGGGCGGTAGAGGAGTCATAATACTAGTACCAGTAGTATGGCTGACAGTATGAGGCATAACACTTCATTCATACTAACTCATCAAATCCTCCAAACAATCCCGTAACGTAGGTGCTATTATTATTACCCTTTCACTTCATTCATACTAACTCATCAAATCCTCCAAACAATCCTGTAACGTAGGTGCTATTATTATTACCCTTTCACTTCATTCATACTAATTCATCAAATCCTCCAAACAATCCCATAACGTAGGTGCTATTATTATTACCCTTTCACAACATGAAGCCACAAAAATGAGATTACTTGCCAGAACCAAACCGGTAACGAGGCAAAGTCAGTGTTTGAATCAAGACACCCAACTGCAGAGTCCGCCTCCCCCCAGCCTCCTAGCTGGGCTCTCAGTAGCTCTTCCTTATCACAGTGACTGCTCCCCAGCCAGCCTGCAATAGCTACAGCCCATGATCCACAAAGTGCTGGACTCACCTGCAACCCTGTCGAGGGATTTCTATCTTTTTTTAAATGATTTATTTTTGGCTGCACTGAATCTTCATTGCTTTGTACGGGCTTTCTCTAGTTGCAGTGAGCGCGGTCTACTCTTCATTGCAGTGTTCAGGCTTCTCATAGCAGTGGCTTCTCTTGCTGTGGGGCACAGGCTCTGGGTGCGTGGGCTTCAGTAGTTTCAGCTCACGGGTTCGATAATTGCAGCTCACGGATTCTAGAGGTCAGGCTCAATAGTTGGAGCACACGGGCTTAGTTGCTCTGTGGCATGTGGGATCTTCCCAGACCAGAGATCGAACGCGTCTCCCCTGCATCAGCAGGCGGATTCTTATCTCCTGGGCCACCAGGGAAGTCCTTGGTGAGGGATTTCTAAATGTGTGTCTATTCATACCAGCCACCCTCAACCCCAGAACTGAACACATTCCACAGCTGCCAGGGTGCACGTTCCCGCAACCAACCTGCTGACCCAAGCCTGATGGTCAACAGGAATGTCCAAAGTGCCTGCATACACACCAGAAAGCCATACAGAAAGGAGTTGCGAGATGGAGCAGTAAAAATGAGATTTCAAGGTGCTTTTAATTCTGGGCTCTGGGAGTCCTGGGAACCTGAGTTGAGAGAGAGATGATTTAGAACTGCAGGGTTTTTATGAACAGCGGGGCCTCTTTCAGCCTGAGCAGGCAGATGGAGAAATCCACAAACAGCTATAAGGAGCAAGACCCAGATAGAGTATGCCATCGAACAGGCAGAGGAATAGAGCGCTGGAGTCCAGGGAGGTCTTGTGCCACATGGAAATGATTCAGGGCATAACAGACTGCACCCGGGCACTCTGAACAAAAGCATTCCATGTGCACACAGAGATGGCTTCAGAAAAAAGAACAGGTTTTTCCTCATTTGCCATTCTGGCCTAGAAATTACTGCCCCGGACCTTTCTCTCAAGGCTGCCCTGGCTCTGGAAGAGCCAGCCTTGGAGGTGAAGTGGAAGGCATTCACTATTAGAATAGCAGCCATTTTTGGTAGCCTAGTGCTTGAAAGCGAGGCTTCCATCAGCCTTGGTCAGTCTGCATGACTCCACAGAAGCAAAGGGCAGTGAGGGCAATGACCTTGGCCTTGGCCATAGAAGCAGGAGGAAATGTATAGAGGTGGGCAGATAACTTTGTCATTCTTAATGAGCTACTTAACTCCTTGCAGTCTCTTGATGAAAGTGAAAGAGGAGAGTGAAAAAGTTGACTTAAAGCTCAACATTCAGAAAACGAAGATCATGGCATCCGGTCCCATCACTTCATGAGAAATAGACGGGGAAACAGTGGAAACAGTGTCAGACTTTATTTTTTTGGGCTCCAAAATCACTGCAGCCATGAAATTAAAAGACACTTACTCCTTGGAAGAAAAGTTATGACCAACCTAGATAGTATATTCAAAAGCAGAGACATTACTTTGCCAACTAAGGTCCATCTAGTCAAGGCTATGGTTTTTCCTGTGGTCATGTATGGATGTGAGAGTTGGACTGTGAAGAAGGCTGAGTGCCGAAGAATTGATGCGTTTGAACTGTGGTGTTGGAGAAGACTCCTGAGGGTCCCTTGGACTGCAAGGAGATCCAACCAGTCCATTCTGAAGGAGATCAACCCTGGGATTTCTTTGGAAGGAATGATGCTAAAGCTGAAGCTCCAGTACTTTGGCCACCTCATGCGAAGAGTTGACTCATTGGAAAAGACTCTGATGCTGGGAGGAATTGGGGGCAGGAGGAGAAGGGGACGACCCAGGATGAGATGGCTGGATGGCATCACTGACTCGATGGACATGAGTCAGTGAACTCCGGGAGATGGTGATGGACAGGAAGGCCTGCCGTGCTGTGATTCATGGGGTCGCAAAGAGTCGGACACGACTGAGCAACTGAACTGAACTAACTCCTTGGGGTAAGTGTCAAGGAGCTCCCAGGGGCACGCCCTGAGCAGCAGATGTCCATGTGGGCTGCCTTATCTGAGGGAGTGTGCCTGAGTTTGGGTGGTCCCAAAAGCCAACCCTGAGACAAAGACAGGAGTGCCAATGACTCATTTATTTGGGAAATGCAAGAAACACTGGTGGGGTTGGGTAGAGAAGGGAGATGGCAGGCAGCCAATAATGGATGTGTTATCAAGCCAATTGGCGCTGCAGGCAACTGGGTCTTCATCCCATTGGGGAAACTAGCAAAGAAGACCAGTGCTTCTAAAGAGTCAAGGCCAGGTTTTAGGGGGTTGGTATCAACCCTTTGTAGATAGATAGTTCTGCAAAGTACAACACAAACATCACAGCAATGTCAAATCACTCTAAAAGTCCTTAAACAAGGGCTGCTCTCTCTCTTTGTGGACTTGTCTCCAAGGGAATGAGTAATAAACACTTCTCTGCTCATTACCAGTCAGGTCGGAGGACCACACTTTCAGTAGCACTGGTGTGGAACACAGACCTCTGAGTTATCCCTGCCGCCATTCCATGGATTTGCACTATTTGTACATTAACTCCCATTCGTCATTGGTTGAAGGGGTGTTTTGGGGTGGGGGTAATTCCTTTGGGCACACCAGCAGGGTGGTGGTGCAGTTTCTAGAAAGCATTGGGCTAAAACATGCAGACACTGGCAGCCTGAACCTACCCACGAAGGAAACAGGATGGAGTGTCAGCAGCATCTCTTATAGGGGGCCAGCCCATCCTTTCCACCATGTTGCCCAGAACACAGGGAACTCAGAACCCCCAAGTCAGGATTTTACTATGGCTGGTTGTAAATAGAGAGGCAATATTGGAGGACCCCATTTTAGCTGCCTAGCATAGCATCTGAACTCAGATCTTACCCAAGCACTATTAAAAACAAAAAGCAATGCCAGCACCCCAGGTCAGCTCTGATAAACCCTGAAATGCAGAGGGGGGATTTTTTCCTGCCTGGAGCTTGTGTGATGGCAGTTAGTGTATTTGCTCCATGCCTTTTCTGCTGCAGACTTGTCTTTGGGGGACCTGGCAGCTACTTCTGGTTGTGCCATGGACTCCTGGTCTTCAGGTTGGAGGCACAGGGGTGACTGCAGTCATGGTTAGGATCAGAGGATTGCAGAGTCAATCTTAGTCACCCAGCTGTCCTCAGAGAGAAGCTGGACCAACGTGGCCACCCTGCCGTCAGCAGCACTCTTGGGATGGCTAATTTCAAGGCACAGGATAACAGGAATGCTAAAAGGATGATGGTATCAAGAATGGATGCCTCCAGACTCCATCTGGCATTGAACTTCTGTTGGGCCCTTTATACACCCTATTTGATGGTTCACTGAGTACTTCTGGCTTCCCTGTTGGCTCAGATGATAAAGAATCTGCCTGCAATGCAGGAGACTCAGGTTCCATACCTGGGTCAGGAAGATCCCCTGGAGGAGGAAATAGCAACCCACTCCAGTGTTCTTGCCTGGGAAATCCCATGGACAGAGGCGAGTGGTGAGCTACAGTCCATGGGGTCGCAAAGAGTCAGACACAATTGAGCAACTAACACTTTCATGTTTGAACAGTTCCAAGGCATGTGTTAGTGACTGAGAGCTACAGCTCAGCTGTCACACTGCCTGGGTCTAGATGCTGGATCTGCTGCCTCCAAACTGTGTGACTTTGTGGGCCTCAGTTTCCTCATCTGTCAAATGGGGTTCTACCTACCCCCATCGAGTTGTTACTGCATTAAATGAAGTAGTATCTGTGATCTACCGTGGTCAGGGCCCAAGCTTAGCTCACTGGCAGCTGTGGGGCCTCAAGCCAGCAGGGCCCCAGCTCTCTGGGGAAGTGGCAGGTCAGCTGGGCCCCTCTGCAGCACAACTTCCCCGTTGTCACACAGATGGCAGCCAAAGAAAAGAGTGTGACTAAAACTTTCCACTTTCGACTGTTGGCTCTGTGATGACATGCAGGCCCCAGATCTTTCCGCCAGCGGTGGCTGCTGCTGCTGTTGCTGCTCCTCCTGTTATCGCCACCTGGGAAACTTCTTACTCTCACTGCCTCGAAGGCCAGGGGGCTTTTCACCTCAGGGGACAGACCCTGGGGTCGTGGTCATCCCCTTAACCTCTTAGGGTCACATTTCTCCCCCACCGTCCTCACAGTCAGCCATATACAGTGCCCAAGGGAATGATGGGATGCAAACCATTCCCAGATTACAGAGGTTAAAGGTTAAAGGTTCGCAGAGCTGCCTTCTCCAGCCCAGAGACACGCATAATCCAGGCCTCGGTAATCATTCCCAGTGGCCTAATTAGTTCGCCCTTATTTCCAATCACAGTTCAGGGTGCCAGATAGAATACGGGATGCCAGGTTAAATTTGATTTTCAGATAAACCACAATTTTTCCAGTATAATTATACCCCTGATAGCACATAAGGCATACTAAAAACATATCCATTGTTTACCTGAAATCAAAGTGTAATACTGTAATAAATACTGGGTGACTTACAAACAACAGACCATAGTCATTTATTGCTCCCAGTTCTGGAAGCTGGGGAAGTCCAAGGTCAAGGAACTGACAGATTCTATGTCTGATACGTGTTCATAAGACGTCCATCTTCTCACGGTGTCCTCAGTGGAAAGAGAATTGTCCTCAGGCAAGAGAATTCTCTGGGATCTCTTCTATAAAACCACAAAATCCATTCATGAGAGCTCCACCCTCATGACCTAATCACCTCCCAAAGGTCCCGCCTCCTACTGCCATCACACTGGGGGTTAGGTTTCAGCATACAAATTGGTGGGGGGAGGGACACAAACATTCCATCCATAACAGGTCCTCCTAGAAACCAACCCTGGCTGAGTTCGATGTGGTCTTGGGTGTCCCAGTTTGGATGTCTGCACAGAAGACGGACTGGATGAGCTCATGTGGGGCAAGGGTGTAGGCAGAGAAGAGAAGGGATATGGGTGAGTCCCTGGGTGCTGCGAAGGTGAGAATGATGCCCTGGGAGTCAAGTAAAGGATGGGGTGACCTTAGGATTAAGGCATCATGAGTGTCAATGCAACCACAAAAGTTTCCCCAACAACGATTACAATCCTTCCATGGAGATGGGACTCCTTGCATTCTGTCTGCCTAGCTCAGTGCTTTCCCAGCATCCCCTTGTAAACAAGGTTGCACCTAAGAGCCCCATTGCCTGGTCCCTGTTTATTTTAATCTCTTACTGCTTGATCACCTGCACATGTCTAGTCTTGACTTCTGTCCTGCCCTTTTGTATCATACCTCTTGGCACCTGGCCCTGTCTTCGGCCAAGCACCCATGAGCCTGTCTGTGTGTGTCTGTCCCAGGTCCCCTCTGGTTCCCTTTGTTCTGGACCCATCAGCAACCCCTCCAAATCCACACTTGCCAGGGTTCGCACCCACAGCAGCCTCAAATAACATGGAGACGCCTCCAGGGCGCCCCCTCCCAGCACAAGGCTTGTGATTTGTGCTCTCTGTTGGCTGAGGCAAGCCTCATTCTTCTGGACATTCTCTAGCAAGAACACCTTCTCGCCTCCCACGTGATCAACACGAAAGCACCCAGCACTAAAAAGACCTAATAAGCAGAGCTAACTTGGTTGTGAAGAAGCACAGATGCACCCACGCGCACTCATGTGTGCACCTGAGTGTACACACACACACACACACACTCACATACCACCAACATCATCTTTTGCAACCAAACCCATTGCTGAACCACTCAGCTGTCAACAGCTATTGGGAATCATGACTGAAGAGGCCCAAATTGCGTGTGTACCTCTCTCCTCTTCTTGCCACTCCGAGGCAGCAAGAGCCCTTAAAAACCGATTAGAACATCCTCCCCTCCTACAGAGTAAATAAATGCTGGTCTCTGAGGAGGAAGCGGGGAAGGGAGGCTGGGAGGCATTGGGTGGGTTTTTTCCCTTGTCACAGCAACCTCTTCACTCATCGGAGGCTGCCTCAGAGGTTTTAGAAGGAGGCAGCGCCGTAACTCACGAGATTAAAACATGCCCGCTTCTCCTCAGACATGTATTCTATATGAAAATGTGGTTTATGGGCATCAGGTCCACAAATCTAAAGCCCAAGCAATTCTACCTATGACCATCAGTCATGGAAGTTACACTCACTGAGAATGAAAATTTACACGACCACTGTTAGCCCATAACCAGCAACGGAGCATCCCCCCTCCCCAGGAGCCAGGTCTCCCTGACAACAACTACCCGCCCGTTTTTACTGGCTGGTACCCAGGCTAGTGGCAATGACTCTCAAATGTGAGTATTTATCATGAGATGCTCTCAAGGCCCATCCCTTTTACTTTGTAGAGGGGGGACTAGATTAGGAATCAGAGGAAAGAGGTCAATTTCCACCTCTGCCACTTACCACCCAAGTGAAACTCAGCCATTCACCCTTTCTGTCCAAGCTTCTCCCTCTATCCTGACAACCTCATTTGCAACAGCTGTTACAAGAATAATCTTAAATCACTGGAGCACAGCAGCAAAGCCCTAAGGATCTGGAATCAGACTGCTTTTCTTTTTTAAATATTTATTTATTTTTGGCTGCATCAGGTCTTAGTTGAGGCACAGGGGATCTTCGCTGAAGCATGCAGGCTTAGTTGCCCCGAGGCATGTGGGATCTTAGTTCCCCAATCAGTGATTGAACCCATGTCCCCTGCTTTGGAAGGTAAGATTCTTAGCCACTAGACCACCAAGGAAGTCCCCAGAGTGCCTTTCAAATTCTGACTATCAGTTGCTCTGCAACCTTGGGTAAGTTACTTAACCTCTCTGTGCTTAAATTGTCTTCTTCCTAAAATGAGGATAATAATAACACTTGCCTCACAGTGGCATTATGAGAATTAAAGGAGTTAACATTTGTGTAGGGATTAGAACTGCCTGGCATATGGTAAGGACTTTAAAAAAAGAGTGTGGCTTCAAATTCATTTATTCAAAAAGCATTCCTTGAGCACAGTATTCGTTTCCCAGTGCTGCCATAACAAAGTGCCAAAAATTGAGGGACTTTCCACAACAGAAATATGCTGTCTCACAGTTCTGGAGGCTAGAAGTCCAAGATCAAGGTGTCGGTAGGGTTGGCTCCTTCTGAGGGTGTGAGGCAGAATTCGTTCAGTACCTTTCCCCTAGCTTCTGGTGGTTTGTTGGCAATCTTTGGTGTTCCTGGGCTTCTCGAGGCATTCACCCCAATCTCTGCCTTCATCTTCACACAGCATTCTCCCTATGTCCACATTCCCCTTTTTATTAGGACACCAGTTATATTGGATTAGGGCCCGCCCTAGTAACGTCACCTCAACTTGACCACATCTGCAAAGACCCTATCTTCAAATAAAGTCACATCATGGAATCCTGATAGGACTTCAGCCCATAACAAGCTCTTACTAAGGATCAAGGACTCTGCAAGGCACTGAGAATACCTAAAGTCATGAAATGTGGTCATGCCTGAGGAAGTTCATATCTGAATGTGGGAACCAAACTCACTCACATTAACTCCATAAGTATTGTACCAGGGAATCATACAAAAGACAAAGATGAAAGGAACAGGGGCAGTGGCACCAGAAGACGGATATTAGAAGTTTTCCCATGTTTGCTGAGCCTTCAAGGATGGGCTGGATTGACATGCCCCAAAGGGGTAACACATGGGTGGAGTCACAGAGAGTCTGGAATCACACTGTGTTTTCCAAGAATGCTAGTCCTTGATGTCACATACAACCCAGGAAAAATGAATCCAGAAACATTGTTAGGCCAGATTTTGAAGGGCTTTGATTTCCAAATTTAAGGGGTTTTTTTTCCTCCTCAAATATTTGCCTTAGGTCAAAGTCCCCAGAAGCTGACTCAGAGACAAGGGTTCTTAGGAAAATGATTTATGAGGAGATGTCACCAGCAAGAGCTAGAAAGAAAGTAGGAAAAGGGCAAAAGCCAAGACAAGGGGCCATACTAAGCCAAGCCCTCCAAAGGCAACTTTAGCCTAATCCTCTGAGGGAATGCTGGGGACAGAGCTCTCCAGATGGCAGGGGGGCAGGGGGGCGGTGGTGACTTGCAACTGCCCACCCACTAGTCACTGGTTCAGGGCTGCCTCTTTGGGAAGTTGGGCTGTCCTTGCTCCACGGCAGAGGGGAAGTGGCTGTGGCAGCCTGAGTGTAGTCCTTCAGCAAAGAGTCACAGGCCATCAGGAGGAAAGGCGCATTGGATGCCCGCGTCTGTACAAATGGCGAAGAGATTGGAGGGCAGAGTGCTGGTAGTGTCTGCTACAGTCATGGAGAGTTATTCCACTGTTTTATTTTTTATTTTTTTTTCTTTTTCTTTTTTTTTTTTAATAGTTTTTTATTTTTTTAATTTTAAAATCTTTAATTCTTACATGTGTTCCCAAACATGAACCCCCCTCCCACCTCCCTCCCCATAACATCTCTGTGGGTCATCCCCATGCACCAGCCCCAAGCATGCTGTATCCTGCGTCAGACATAGACTGGCGATTCAATTCTTACATGATAGTATACATGATAGAACGCCATTCTCCCAAATCATCCCACCCTCTCCCTCTCCCTCTGAGTAAAAAAGTCCGTTATACACAGCTGCGTCTTTTTTCCTGTCTTGCATACAGGGTTGTCATTGCAATCTTTCTAAATTCCATATATATGTGTTAGTATACTGTATTGGTGTTTTTCTTTCTGGCTTACTTCACTCTGTATAATCGGCTCCAGTTTCATCCATCTCATCAGAACTGATTCAAATGAATTCTTTTTAACGGCTGAGTAATACTCCGTTGTATATATGTACCACAGCTTTCTTATCCATTCATCTGCTGATGGACATCTAGGTTGTTTCCATGTCCTGGCTATTATAAACAGTGCTGCGATGAACATTGGGGTACATGTGTCTCTTTCAATTCTGGTTTCCTCGGTGTGTATGCCCAGCAGTGGGATTGCTGGGTCATAAGGGAGTTCTATTTGCAATTTTTTAAGGAATCTCCACACTGTTCTCCATAGTGGCTGTACTAGTTTGCATTCCCACCAACAGTATTCCACTGTTTTAAATCGGGGATTTCAGTGATCTGATCTTCATGTCAGAAATCTAACTGGTCATGGTGAAGACAGATGGAATGGTAGGGAAATCGGCTGGCACCCAGGAAAGCTTAGAAAGCCATGGCAAAGGTCCAGGCAGGAGCTACTGGGATCTGAGCAAAGAGAGGAGAGGAGAGGAGAGAGTGGGGATTAGAGAAACATTTCCAGTTAGGACCTGATGATCATTTGGCTTTGAGGGGATAAAAGGTGGAAAGCAGCTTTACTGAGGATTATAGAAGGATGGTTTTGAACATGGTGAATGTATACAGGATCCCCAACTCAAGATGCCCAGTAGGCTGGTAGAAATATGGGTCTGGAAACTAGGAAAGAGGCTGGATCTGGAGCTATAAGTTTGGAAGGTATTGGTATGTAGATAGACAATGAGGGTAGGAATTTGGCAGGAATGTGGAGTTTGAGAAAAGATCAAGAAGAGAACAGTAGAGCATGTCAACCTTTGCTGCTGCTGCTCAGTCGCTTCAGTCGTGTCTGACTCTGTGCGACCCCACAGACGGCAGCCCACCAGGCTCCCTGTCCCTGGGATTCTCCAGACAAGAGCACTGGAGTGGGTTGCCGTTTCCTTCTCCAGTGCATGAAAATGAAAAGTGAAAGGGAAGTCGCTCAGTCGTGCCTGACTCTTAGCGACCCCATGAACTGCAGCCCACCATGAGCAAAGAAAAAGGGAGGAAAGAAGAGCAATAAAATGGGTTCCGAGCTATAAGAGATGTGTAGCAGGAAGCAAGGGAGAGGGAAGTTTGCAAGAAGGAGAAAGTGGTGAATGGCATTGAATGATACCTAGATGTCAAAGGAGGGTAAGGAGTGAGCAGAAGTCACTGGGTTCAGCTATTATACAATCCTGGTGGAGGGAGAAAGCACACTGTACTGGGTTGAAAGAGGAACAGAAGGACAAATGGAGGTGCCAATATATACCAGTGCTACCAAAGCATGGTCTACAGATCAGCAGCATCAGCAACATCTGGAAGCTTGTTAGAAACACAATCTTGGGCCTTGCTGAGTCAGACCTATTGAATCTGAAATTCTGAAGGTGGAGTCCAGGAATCTGGTTTTTAATAAGCCCTCCATGTGACTCTGATGCAGGCTAAAGTTTGAAACCACTGATGCATATAATTTTCAAGAACTTGGTGAGCAGAAAGCAGGGTGACAGTTAACTACAGGGGAGCCAGTGCACAGTTAGAAGTAAAAATTGGACCGTAATTCTCACATAAAAGAAAGTGTTGAGAGGACATGCAGATAGTCCGGGCTTCCCTGGTGGCTCAGACAGGAAAGAATCTGCTTGCAATGTAGGAGACCCAGTTCAATCCCTGGGTCAGGAAGATCTCCTGGAGAAGAGAATGGCAACTCACTGCAGTATTCTTGCTGGAGAATTCCAGGACAGAAGAGCCTGGTGGGCTACAGTCCATGGGGTCACAAAGAGTCGGACACGACTGAGCAACTAACACTTTCACCTTCGCAGATAATCCATTGGTTTTGCAACTAA
This sequence comes from Budorcas taxicolor, assembly GCF_023091745.1. Lineage (NCBI taxonomy): Eukaryota > Metazoa > Chordata > Mammalia > Artiodactyla > Bovidae > Budorcas > Budorcas taxicolor. The sequence continues at coordinate 104,378,067 of NC_068935.1, read as the reverse complement.
CCAAGTACAGACAACCTGCAGGCTAAGATTGACATCCATAGATGAGCTTCTAAGACAATGGGGTGCTGGTTTCTTTAGGAGCACAAAAGCAACATTTGGTTTGTAGTTGTTACCTACGTCCCTCACAGCATTTTCTAATCAGACCAGGAACTGATTATGGCTTTGTGTACCCAGTGCAAAACCAACCATCAACCAGATCATGAAAAACAATTAAATCTCTTGGGTTTTAGAGGCAGATAAGTTGAGATGCTGAAGTGAGCTTGTTGTGGCAAATCTTGCCATAATACCTAGACTTCTAAATCCTATTGTATGACTTCTTTCTAGTTTTCTGTTGCTGTGAAACAAGCCACCCTATTAGTATAAAACTGCAACAATCAGTTGGGGATTGCCTGGACTTGGGCAGGTGATTCATTGTAGTTTCTGTCACATTGTGGCCAATGCTGGAGTCATCTCAAGAGCTTGCTCATTGCTTGTCTAGCTATTGATGCTGGCTGTTAGCTGGGGGCTGTTGTCAGGATCATATCCATGTGGCCTCTCCATGCAGTGTGCCCTTTCTTACAACATGGCAGCTAGGCTCTGAGAGTTGTGTCCCAAGAGAGAAGCAGGCTGAAACTGTACTGCCTTTTCTGACCCAGCCTCAGAAGTCACATAACCTGACTTCCGCCCTACTATATTCATAAAGGCCACCATAAGGCCTTGCCCAAGTTCTAGGGGAAGGGACATAGATTCCACCTTTGCATGTGAGAGAACATTCCCGGAGAGTGTGTAGGGCAGAAACTATTGTTTTAGCCATTTGTGCAAAATACAATCTGCCACAGGAAATAAATTCTCAGTGGTCAACCCCATTATGACCTTGCTCACTCTGGCAGGTAAGCTCCAGCCCACCTCTAATTACCCATGACCAGGCTGATTTGTCATTCCAGTGACCTTCCTTCAGAGGAGGGGTGTGGACAGTTGGAAGACAAATCCTCGGAAGGTCTCCATGGCCAGAAATACTGCCTGCCCTGGGTCCAGGCTGGAGGCTCTGGAAAACCCCCACAGAGAGTCCCTTCCTCCTTTAGGAGGTAAGCGCAGGGAGGGTGTGGTTGCCCGAGGGACAAAAGGAATTGATCAACAGCCGGAATTACATCACCCCCCTCTTTGTTCATTTTTCTTTACTGTTGTTCTTTTTTCCTGTGTTTAATTTCTCTCCTTCCTCACTCTCCCCTAGGACCTCCCCCTGAGAGATGGGGTTGGGGGGTTTGATTGATTGGTGCTGAAAGCAGGGAGGTTGGAAGTAGAGAGAGATCACCTTACCCCAGATAGTTTCCATGGCAACAGGGACAGGTTGGTGGGAGGGGTGGGCAGATAAGGGCCCCACTTTGGGGTTCAGTGTGCAGTGGAGGTGAAGGCTGGAGTGTTTACAGTGGAGCGAGAGAAAAACAGCCTGTTCAGCTGTGTCAGGGAGTGGAAACCTAATTCGAGACAGCTTCGAGGCTGGCCTTCGCTGGCCTCACGCCCTTCCCTCTCCCCTTGTTCATTAACCCACCAACCTTAGCAGTGGCATCTGCACGGCTGCCACCCCGCATCCGGACTTGTAGCCCTTCCGGTCGTTATTGCCTCCAGGAGAGGCTCTCTCTTTCTCTTCTTTCCCTCCTTCCTCTCTCTGCTATCACTTCTCCTGTTCTGTCTTGGCTGCTTAACTGGAGAAAGCAACAAAGCCCAATTCATATGCCGCCAGGGTCTTGGGTGAGGGAAACAGTCCAGCTTGCTCCCTGCTGCAGCCTGGGGTGGGAGGTTTCTCCTGGTCCATCCTCCCACCTCCCACAACAGCCTTCACCTGCCATTGTGGGAGGGGGGCAGGGTGAAGGTCACAGGGAAAGAATCTGGAAAATCACCAAAGGCTGTTAATTAGCTCAGAATACATAGGAAGCCCCTGAATGCTGACCACCTAGGCAATGAGCACCCTCCCATTCCTAGCAGTTCAATTCTGCCACCAGACCTGGCCTCCTTGGCCCAGGTGCAGCCCAGCAGTTCCACTTGAGGGCAAATAGGGATTTTACCCTTTTACTTCAAGGCTACTCCTCTTTTCCCGAGGATGGATCCAGAAATGGACTCTCCCTCCCTCCCCTCACCCCATGTCTTCCTCCCTCCATCTCTTGACTCCCTGTCTCTGACGCCAGCTCTCCACTCAGTTTCTTTAGCCCTTGTTGGCTCCTTCAGTACAACTGAGCGACCCAAATCTCTGGAATTGGCTCATCCTACAGTAAATATTCCCCCAGGTCCCCAAAGGAGGGTAGAGAGCAGAAGAATGCAAAATGATGCTCTCCAGCCTGGGCCAGCAACCAAAGGGACCGAGCAGCACCTGGGCAGGCAAATGACTCACTATGGAAGGATGCTGGCAAGGGCAGAGTCCAGGTGATGTTTATCTCTGGATCCAAAGGGTCTTTTCAGTGCCCTACACACAGGGGGACTTAATGTGTGTTGTTTTCTCAACAAATTAAACACAGAACTCCCACATGAGCCAGCAATTCTGCTCCTGGGCACAGATCCTGAAGAACTAAATGCAGGGACTTGAACAGGTACTTGTACAGCAATGTTCATAGCAGTATTATTCACAATAGTCAAAGGTGAAAGAACCAAAATGTCCATCAAAGGTTGAATGAATAAACAAAATGTCTCTGCATACAATGGAATATTATTCAGTCATAAAAAGGAGTGAAATTCCAACACATGCTACAATGTGTTTAAAACACTATGTGAAGTGAAACAAGCCAGATACAAAAGACCAGGTTCTGTCCATTCTATTATTTGAAATATCCAGGATAGACAAATCTATAGAGAGAAAGTAACTTAGTAGTTGCCAAGGGCTAGGGAGGAGAGGAGAATGAGAATGATGGCCTATGGGTATGGGGCTTCCATTCAAGGGCATAGGAAACATTTGGAACTAGAAAGTGGTGATGGTTGCAGGACATTATGAATCTACTTAACGCCACTGAATCATGCACTTTAAATGGTACATTTTCTAATATTTGTATTTGTAACCACGATTTTTTTAAAATTGCTTATTGTGATGATGCTCTGCCCCAGAGACTGGGCGTTCTCTGCACTTATGATGCAAATTGAACACGCACTGGTTTTCCTGGGGCCATGTTGCTTTTAGCACTGAAAGCCCCACAGTTCTGGTCACAGAGGGCTGGGAGCTGGGGCAGCATATCTGCCTTGTCTGAGTCTCAGTTTCCTGCCCTATGGATATGCTGGAAGAGTAGACAGATAAAAAATGGTAACACTCATCACAGTCAGCTCTTAGAGCACTTACTGCACTCCAGGTGCTTTTTCCACCCAGTGTTTATAGCATCATGTGAACCCCCTGGGGGTCAGGGAAATATGCAGATTTGGATTCAGCAGGCCTGGGACAGGGCTGGAGACTCTGCATATCTAATGACAGATGCAGATGTCGTGGGTCCACAGACTGCACTTGAAGTGCGTGTGTACGTGTTAAGTCGCTTCAGCCGTGTCCAACTCTGTGTGACCCTATGGACTGTAGCCTGCCAGGCTCCTCTGTCCATGGGATTCTCCAGGCAAGAATATTGGAGTGGGTTGCCATGCCCTCCTCCAAAGGAGCTTCCCTACCGAGGGATCTAACCCAAATCTCTTACATCTCCTGCATTGGCAAGCGGGTTCTTTACCACTAGTGCCACCTGGGAAGTCCACACTCTGAGTACAGGGGTTCTAAAATATGAGAGAAGAACAATGATATCCCCTTCCTTCAGACAGCCGGAGAAGGTTCCATGACTCAGCCAAGGTCACGCAGCTGGGATATGGTGATAGAGTCAGGATTGAAACCTAGGGGCAGCGTGGCAGCAACAGGTCACGGCGGTTATCAGCACCCTTTTCTGCTGCAGAGATAACGGGAAAGGATGCCGCTCCAGGCCTGCCACGGGGTGACCTTTCAACAACCGGTAGCTATTGTCATGAATTAGTGACTTAAGTACGACAATTGTCACAAGTTACATTGGAAGCCACATTGTCCTCGAGAAATCAGTCATCTTTGATCCCTTACCAGACCACATAATGGTCCTCCAGTTCTCATCTAATCTACAGGCAAGGGACAGCCCTTCCAGCCACGAATTCAGAGCAGTCTTCCTTCTCTGGTCTTTGCTTTTCACTCAGTTGTATGGGACGCGCCCCAGGGATGGACTTCTCCGCAACTCTCTCATCTACAGGTCACAAAGCAAAGAGATGGAGCCTCCCACCGTCTCAATGAGCAATAAGCCCCTCACCTTCCCAGAGCCAGGACTGATGACATCCTCATATTTGTTATCTCCTGTGCCAAATCCTGGGGCTTCCCAGGTGGCACTAGTGATAAAGAACCCGCCTGTCAGTGCAGGAGACTTAAAAGATCCAGGTTCAGTCCTTGGGTCAGGAAGATCCCTAGGAGGAGGGCATGGCAATCCACTCCAGTATTCTTGCCTGGAGAATCCCATGGACAGAGGAGGCTGGCAGGCTACAGTCCATGGGGTCACAAAGAGTTAGACACGACTGAAGCAACTTAGCATGCACACATGCACACCCATGCCTAACCTGAGCCTGGCATGAGTCCTCAACAGACACCCAAGTACTGTGAGCTACCCCTGCGCTCCCTCTCCAGTCTCAATTTCCCAATCTGTAAAATGGAGCCATCAGTACCTACCTCAAATTCCATCCCATGAAATTGGATGTCCAGTTAGAATTGGACATGGAACAACAGACTATTTCCAAATAGGAAAAGGAGTATGTCAAGGCTGTATATTGTCACCCTGCTTATTTAACTTATATGCAGAGTATATCATGAGAAACGCTGGGCTGGAGGAAGCACAAGCTGGAATCAAGATTGCTGGGAGAAATATCAATAACCTCAGATATGCAGATGATACCACCCTTATGGCAGAAAGTGAAGAAGAACTAAAGAGTCTCTTGATGAAACTGAAAGAGGAGAGTGAAAAAGTTGGCCTAAAGCTCAACATTCAGAAAACGAAGATCATGGCATCTGGTCCCATCACTTCATGGCAACTAGATGGGGAAACAGTGGCTGACTTTATTTTTCTGGACTCCAAAATCACTGCAGATGGTGATTGCAGCCATGAAATTAAAAGATGCTTACTCCTTGGAAGAAAAGTTATGACCAACCTAGACAGCATATTAAAAAGCAGAGACATTACTTTGCCAACAAAGGTCCATCTAGTCAAGGCTATAGTTTTTCCAGTGGTCATGTATGGATGTGAGAGTTGGACTGTGAAGAAAGCTGAGCACTGAAGAATTGATGCTTTTGAACTGTGGTGTTGGAGAAGACTCTTGAGAGTCCCTTGGACTGCAAGGAGATCCAACCAGTCCATCCTAAAGGAGATCAGTCCTGGGATTTCTTTGGAAGGACTGATGCTGAAGCTGAAACTCCAATACTTTGGCCACCTGATGCGAAGAGCTGACTCATTGGGAAAGATCCTGATGCTGGGAAAGATTGAGGGTAGAAGGAGAAGGGGACGACAGAGGACAAGATGGTTGGATGGCATCACTGACTCAATGGACATGGGTTTGGGTGGACTCTGGGAGTTGGTGATGGACAGGGAGGCCTGGCGTGCTGCAGTTCATGAGGTCACAAAGAGTCGGACACAACTGAGCGACTGAACTGAACTGAAATTGTATGGCTGAAGAACAACCCTTTGGCAGGGTCCTGTGGGTGTATGATGAAACACGTACTGTGTGCCTAGAACTATGGTGCAGCCAGAGGAGAGAGACAGATATCTGAAACAGAAACCTTAGCCCCCATCTGGCAGTTCTGTGATTGCTCCCAGCAGATGGTTCTAAAGGAGCCAGGAATCAAGAGAGGGACTGCGGAGCGCAGTGGCGTGTTTTTCAGTTTCCTGACCAGGCTGTGGGAGCCCAGGATGGCTCCGTGAGAAAAGGAGGAGGACAGACTTGATCTGCATTTTGATCAAAGTCCAAGACAATATTTGGATTTACAGGATGGAGGAGGTTTCCCAAGCCAGACAAATACCAGGAGCTGACAGCTGTCACCCCGTTCCCTGGAGGCCCAGTTCAGAGTCTCCCGGACAGCTCTGGTCTGGGAGGGAACATGGGGCTGGAAGGCTTGCAGAGAAGGCAGCCGGGAGGACCTCCGCAGGCTGGGGCTCAGGTTTGTGCCAGAGAGGGTGGTCCCAAGGTGGTCCCCTCCTGCCCTGCCAGAGCCGGAGCCCCTGCAGCCTTTCCAGCTCCGGCTCCCCCTCCCCCAGCCCGGGCCCTCCGCAGGGACTGCTTCCAGAGGTCTCCCTGGCTCCATATGTGGGTTTTGGCTCTTCCTGTTTTTGGCTCTGCTTGGCGGCAGGGGATTTGAGGGGTGGTTGTGTGATTTGTACAGCTGTCATTAGGGTAATTGCACGATATTTTCCCAAATTTCTCCTGCAGCTTCAGACTGGGTTTCCAAACTTCCTGCCCTAACAGGGGCTCCGGTGAGAGGGGGGCTGGCTCCCAGCCTGCCCAGCAGCTGTCGATGGCACCCCAGGGGCAGCCCCCGCCCCCCCCCCCCCACCCCGCCACTTTCCCCAGCAGACCAGGCACCAGGGCGCCAAGAAAGAGATGGACTGGAGCCCCTGGATCAGAAGCCTGGTGGCTTCAGATAAAAGACACAACTGCGGCCACAGCTATTGGTACCCAGTGTCCCTTCCCCCTCCCAACATGGAAACAGATACAAATCAACTTGTGTCTTCTCTGACAAAGCAAAGACCCCTTCCTGTGACACTGGGATTTGGAAAGTTCTTTAGTGTCCCTGAAAGAAGGATGACAGGCCAAAATCCTGCACCGTCTTGCTCAGCAGCTTATCAACCTAGAGCCTTAATGATACATAGAGTGAGGGTCTCAAGCTGGCTAAGGTTAGTGCCAGACAGTTGCCGTTGAAACAAAGTAGGGAGCTGCATGGGCCTGGCCCAGGTGGGGTCTGGGAGCCTCTCAGCAGGTCAATTGATGGACGGCAGGATGAATGGATGCCGGGACAACTTTGGATTTGACTGATGAAGGATTACCTCCCTCTTTTCTCAAGTACGTTTGCTCACTGGCTTCCCACTCAGCCTGACAGGTTAATACCCTAGACTAACCTTCACACACACACACACACAGAGTGAAAAAGAAAGCAGCCACTTTTTTCTGCTTGTGTCTAGGAGCTGGGGATGATGTTCTTCGGGTCTGGCTACCTGGACTGCCTGGGAAAGGTTCTCCTCTGCCCAGGGTCCTCCGAGGCTGGAACAGCCAGGGAGATCACAGGGCAGATCTGCTGGCTTTAGGCCTCAGGGCTCGTGTTCCTTTTGACCTGCTGACTGGGGAGTGGGATGCACGATGGAGAGCCTCGTCACTTAGCATCGCGTCTGCTCCGACATGATGCCTCCGAGTAATGTAATTTATATTTCATGCACAATTGAAGCAGCTAATGGTGTAATTCTCCAAGGGGGAAACAAGTTGTTATAGTGTTAATTACATTGCAGGCGTGTTCCTTCTCCTTTGCCCCCCAAGTGATCTAGGGGAAGTTACCAGGTAGCAAGTAAGAGTGGGTGTCAGAGACACTGGCTTTGGTGGGCTTCACTAGTGTCAGGGCCAAGGATGACGGCTTCTTCCCTGCAGAGGCAGGGTGGAGAAAGGGACAGGATGGGGGAATGGCTTAAATTGCCAGGTGGTCTGGCTTTCCTTGTCCACTCTGGTGTTGGAATCCAACTGGGTTGGGATGCTTCTTTCTATTCACTGGGACACTGCTGGCAAGGGGAAAGTAGAGATGATACATTGAGAAAAGGAGGAAAAACACCATCAAAACAAACCAAACACAGCCTACAGATCTGCCAAGGCCACCATAGAGGGTAACGGTTGAGCATGTGGCCTCTCAGGATAGGCCGCTGGGATTTGAATCCCAGTACTGCCACCAATTAGGTGGGAACCGCCCCCATTCCAGGGAGATAGCTTCACCTCTCTGTGCCTCAGTGTTCACAACTGAAGAATGGGAATAAGAAATCACCAGCTTCATAGGGTTGCAGTGAGGATTAAATGAGTCAGTACGAATGCAGTACTTAGAACATTGACATAGAGCAGGCACCCAGTAAGTGTAAGTTATTCTGGCAGGAGGGAATAAATGGAGTTAAACTGTTACAAGGTTCTGGCATTTTCTGTGAAGTGGTCAAAGTACATATTTTTCTACATTCATGGAAGCTGAAATCTAGTAAAAAAGAATAAATGTCTTGCTTTTCCAAAAAAAAAAAAGAGAGAGAGAGAGAGAGAACTGTAGATTTTTGAGGAATTATATCACCATAAAATTGAGAATGATTCCTAGGAAAAAATTTTTCAACTATTTGAGGTGTGTGTGTTTTTTTTTTAATTCCTGCCAAAAGAATGAAAGAAAAAGAGGCAGAGGAAGGAAGGGAGGGAAGGAGGAAAGCTCATTGAGAACCCACAAAGATTCATTATACACAAGTCAGGCCAAACTTACGGTATATCTTTTTATAGATAAATCAGAGAAAATCACTTATTAGTACAGGGAAAAATAATACACATAATGATTCTTGATGTAAGAAAGCATTTTACAGAATCTCACAGCTTATTCTTATGGAAAATATGGACAAAGTGGGTTGGCTGGTACTACATTTTGCTCAGTTATAGCCGACTAATTAGCTTTATGCCTATGTGGGTATAAACTCCACTCCTGGTCCCCATTTTGGTATCAGTCAAGGTAGATTACATCCCCCAACTCTCAGTAACTCAAGCAACAGAATTGCCTACTTGCATCGCGTGCATGCATGCGTGCCAAGTCGTCTCAGTCGTGTCCTACTCTTTGCGACCCCATGGACTGTAGCCCGCCAGGCTCCTCTGTCCATGGGATTCTCCAAGCAAGACTACTGGAGTGGGTTGCCATTCCCTTCTCCAGGGGGGGGTCTGCTCGACCCAAGGATAGAACTCGCATCTCTTATGTCTCCCTGCATTGGCGAGTGGGTTCTTTACCACTAGCTCCAGCACAGTGTAATCAGCAAGAGGGGCTTTGGCCTCACATAGTCATTGGGACACATGGGTTCTTCCATCTTATGATGCTGCCATCTGTAATTTCTGGCCTTCAAAGCTTTCAGAGAAAGGAAAGATAAGAGACTCTTGCAGGGGAGATTGTTGCTAGCCAGGACTAGAAATGGTGTACAGCATCTCCACCCACATTCCACCAGCCAGAGTGCAGTCACATGGGACCATCTGGCAACAAGGCTCTGGGAGATGAGATTTAGCCATGGGACTGGCAAGAAGACAATCAGGATATCGGTGAGCACTAGCTGTCCACAAGTATGGATATCCATTGACGTCAGTCTTCAGGGAGGTCTCCAGTGGCAAGCCAAACTCCATCACTTGCCTTCTACTAAGCAATATTTTTTTTTCAGTCACTCAGATGAAGACATAAGATGTGCCATACTTCCTGTTTTGTGTTTAACTCATTCAGGCAATCTTATGTAAAGGCAGCTCAGTCGGGGTGTCCAGCAAGAGAGAGACGTTCAGCCAGATCTCACAGTGACTGGATTACTACAGAAATGGAAGAATCCAACACATCCGTAGGGACTGGATTATCACATAGACCATCCCCTCTCCCAGAGGCAGCAGAAGTTCATGCATTTCCACTTGCTGTCTTATACGTGACTTAGTCACTCTCTTGACTCACCTTGCTCTCTCTTGGTCCTCTCGCCTTCCTCTCTGCCTGCCAGGCCACCAGCTCTCCAGCATGTCCTGAATGAGAGAGAGGGGGCACATTTCATCCCTGCATTGTTCGGGGGTGGGGGAGGTGGTGATCCCTGCTTAGGCACGGGGCCGGGAAAGCTTTTCACCCCAGATCCCACTGGAAGCACTTGGGAGTTGTAGGACTTGTCTGACTTTGGACAGGAAATGCGGCTCGTTTGGCAAATTTCCAGGTAGAACAAAGCTGGAAACAAAAATTTCATTGGAGCAGAGGCTCCTGCTGCTGTTCTCAGGAACTCGCTATGAGAACCACTGAACTGGTTCAAAGAGGGTTGGAGGAGCATATTCTGAAGAAAGAGAATGGCATGTTCAAAGACCCTGGGGTCTCCGGAAGGAGAGTCTGAGGTTCAGGGAGGCCAGCATGGCTGGAGTTTGTTGGGCACAGGGGAGTGCCAGAGGTAGAAGATGAGTCTGAAGATGTCCACAGAGTCTATAGACTGTACGGCACAACCACCCCAAGTTTTTAGCCCGAGAGTTAACCGAAGCTACTGGGGTCAGTGCTAACAAAGTTTTACCATATAACACAGGGAACTACAGTCAATACCTATAATGGAAAATAATCTCAAAAATAATATGTGTGTATATGTATAACTGAATCACCTTGCTATGCATATTGTAAGTTAACTATACTTTAATAAATATATATATATACATATATATATAAAGAAAACCAACAACAGCAAAAAACAGGTCAGTGCTATGATCATATTTGCATGGTTCTGACTGCTTTGCAAAGAAAGAATGTGAACGGACAGCATTTGGCCAGTTTAGGCAGCCTCAGGCTTACAAATGCTCCAATGAAATTTTTGTCCACGGCCTGGTTGCTGCTACCAAGAAAACTGACCACAACACGAATTCCTACCCTTTGCCCATTGAAGCAGAAGCTTTTGTTGCTGTTGTTAGCTACAAGGTAAAGGTTTTTCTCAGGGGCTGGGCTTACAGAGAAGGTGTGGCGTCTCTCCTTTAGGGTTCTCTCTCTCTCTCTCTTTTTTTTTTTTTTTTGCTGTGCCGTTTGGCATTTGTCCCAAAAAAGTAGTAAATTTAAGACCAGAGCTGTAAAATGTGGGCTTTTAAAAACATCAAAACCACTGCAAGAATCAGTATGAGTTGACATTCAGAGTTTATTTCTTAAAAATGGAGTGTTTGGGGAGGGATGAAAGTCAGTGTTTCAGATGCTGGGGGATGGGGATCACTTCCATGTATTTCCCACCATGTGTGGGTGGAGACTGGGCATAGCATGATGGTTATGTATGGAACTCTGGAGTGAATCTTCCTGGGTACAAATCCCGGCTCTGCCACTTATTCACCATGTTTCCTGGGGAGACAATCTCTCTGTGCCTCAGTTTTCCCCATCTATAAAGTGGGGATAATAATAGTAATTAATTCATAGGGTTGTTGTGGGGATATGATGAGTAAATAAGCATAATGTATGAGTTTCATGCCATCCAAACCTGGATCAAGGGGGTCGTATTTGCCTCCCATGGGTAGACATGAATGCTCTCAAGTCAAAAAATTAAAGAACCCAGGAGGAAAGAACAAGGTTCCTAGGCAGGGGAATGGCCTTGCTTCTGGGATGCACTCATGTGTGCACATGTCTCCACCCTGCTCAGAGAGCTAAAGCACCCAGCCAGCAGACCTGGAGCTAAATGCGGGAAAAATAGCTTGTGTGCCCCGGAGGTGAGGCTGCCACATCTGACTGTAGCCCTTGCTCACTGCTAGGCTGGGAGGACTGGGCAGGCAGGGAGGCAGACAGGACTGAGGGAGATGCAGGGTGAAGAAAAGAAATGCTGTGCTGGGCTCACGGGCTCCATACTCTCCTCTTGCTTGCCACAGGATCCAGGAGAGAAACTGAAAAAATGGAGAGAAATTGGGGTGGAGGGAGAGGCAAAGAGAGACAGCAAGAAAGAGACAGGTGGAAATAGAAACACAGAGAGAGATAGGGAGAAGGAGTGAGAGAAAGGAAGTAAGAGACACAGAAAGAGAGAGGCTGAGATATCTGGGGACACAGGTTGAAGTCAAGACACGGAGAGACAGAAAGGACAGAGACCCAGAGAGATGATGAAGGTAGGGGACACAGAAACAGGAAAAGGAGATTCTGAGAAACAGGACAGAGGAGAGAGAGCGGGGGTGCATAGAAAGAGTCTGGGCACGGTCTCAGGGGCTCAGGTGGAAGCAAGCAGCCCCAGAACTGAGGATGGTGACTGCCCCCCAACCCCTCCAGCCTAGGGACAAGGCTGCACCATCGTGACTCACCTTGAATCAAAGGCAAGGGTCCCAACATCCTAAAAAATCCTTAGGGTCCTGAGGACTAACCCCCACCTCAGCCCATCACCCCCACCTCCAGCTTCCACCCCAGCTCAGGGGCTCAAAGAGACCCAGCGTCAGCACCTACACATGGAGTCGAAGCCCACAGAGCACACAGTCTCCATCTCAGAAATCCCCTCCTTAGCAGCAGGGTGAGCGGTGGAGAGAGTCCAGGGAGGCCAGCGTTGTCGGGGAGCTTGTTGGCCGGGGAGCCGGCGCTGTTCAGATGTGCCGTGAGCAATTGCCACTCCAGCGTTCGGAGCTGCGCTGCTGTAAATGCCAGAAATCATGTACATTAAGCCCAGAGTGACGGCAGGCTTATGGATGGACTTACCTTCAACCAGAGGCCGCCGAGGTGCTCGGCGTGGGGGGGCGGCACTTTATGGATGCGGCTCTCTGCTTGTCGAGGCCTTAAGCGGTCAAGTCGGTCGGGTAACCAATTTCTCATGTAGGCCTGGCTGGGGGCCATGTGCTCCCAGGCAGGGATTTGGGATTCAGCCCCTCGATCCATATCCCTGCCTCCCCCCAACCTCCACCCTGAGTTGGGTGTGTTTCTGTCTGCCTGGGGGTGCTGCTGGCAGGGGACCAGCCAGGGGAGACACCGTGCCAACTCAGACAAACAGAATTCCAGAGCCTGCCTGTCCTCAAAGCCCTTTCCCCAGTGCCCCTTGCAAGGGCGGCGAGCATCCTCAATGCCAACTGGCCATTCTGGGTCCAATCCCCACCCTTAGCCCCTCCCCTTCTCCAAAGCAGAGTCTGAGCTCAGCTTCTCTTGGCCCACTGATTTGGGACATCTGGGTCACTGGCTTTGCCATCTCCCCTGCACGGCTGTCACTCAGCCCCTCCCCTCTGTCACTCAGCTCCTCCCGTCCCTTGGGACTCCTTCTTTCAATGCCATCCAGCCCTGACCACCCAGGGTGCCTTCTCCAGGCAAGTCTCCAGCTGACATTTCACTGAGCAGTCCTCTCAGGTACCCAGGTACCCAAGCTCTATAGGGCTCACATGCTCTCCTGGAACCCCTGCCATACCTCATCTGTGGCAGACTGCATTTTCCAAAGATGGCTCATTCTTCTTGGTGACTTGGCCACCGCTCCTTCCATGGAAAGGTGAGGTCTATGTTCCCTTGCCTTAAACTGAACTCTGGTGGAAGTGACCCCAGGTGATTTCCAAGACTAGGTCACTGAAGATGATATAGCTTCTGCCTGGGTCCATGGAACACTCAGGCTTGGGACCCTGACCTACCATGTCTCAATAGACTGAGGGCAACCATGCTGGAAGGAAGCCTGAAGTAACCCAGGCTGAAAGACCACGTGGAGAGGTCCTCAGGTCACAGGCGAAGAGAGAAATGGCTGTGTAACACCCCCACTCTCTCCATTCTAGTTCCAGCCCCTTTCCAACTGCGACTGGATCAGAGACCCTGAGCAGAAGGACCCGGCTGAGCCCTTCCTGAATTCCTGACCTGTAGAAATCATGAGAGATCACAAAATGGCTATCACAAAATGGCTGTAGCCCAGCCAGCTTCGGTGTCACATAACCACTTTTCAAAGGTCGATGAGCCTAAATACAATAAAAATAGAAGATGTATGTGCGTGCATGCATGCTCAGTTGCTTCAGTCATGTCCAACTCTGTGAGAGCCCGTGGACTGTAGCTTGCCAGGGTCCTCCGTCCATGGGATTCTCCAGGCAAGAATACTGGAGTGGGTTGCCATTCCTTCTCCAGGGGATCTTTCTTTCTTCCTAATCCGGGGACTGACCCTGAGTCTGGCTGCATCTCCCACACTGCAGGCAATTCTTTATCCACTGAGCCACCTGGGAAGCCCCAAAAGATGTACAGTAATTACCAATCCAAGACGAAATAATTCAAGAGATGCAAGGGTTCAAGCCGCAATGACTCCCAGACCCTACCTAGGTTTATTCACAGTACGTACAGCAAATCAGAAAGCACGTGAGACCAGAACTGTTGGCTTCTTAACTCCTCAGAAGTAATGAACAAACAAATGACCTAAAGGCAGGAATGGTTTCCAAAAGCAGTGCCTATGGGTCAAACATATTCAGTCCAACAATTCCAGATGTTCTCTTTGGTGCCAGAAACTGCGTCCTCTACTGACTAGAGGGGTTTTGGTAACTGCTCATCTGGGACCTGGGGGATCTTTTTCCTTTTTTTTTAACATGAAGCATGGATTTTTCCCATGGCCTGGGCACTGCTCCGGGGCTCTGCAATGGGAGCTTTACATAAGTCCACTCAGGCCAAAGGCTATGCGGAAGTACCGAGGGGTGCTGACAGACCCTGCTGTGGAATGGTTCCAAGTATTCACAATGCCACTTCAGCATGAATTGCCTGAACTGAGTTACTTAGCTACTCTGTGCCTTGGTTTGGCCATCTGTAAACTGGGATGATAGTAGGACTTTCTCATGGGTGTTGTCTCATGCGTGTTTGTTTATTTTCTTGTTTTTTAAGTCATTCAGTCATGTCCAACTCTTTGTGACCCCATGGACTGTGGTCTCCCAGGCTCCTCTGTCTATGGAATTCTCCAGGCAAGAATAGTGGAGTGGGTTGTCATTCCCTTCTCCAGGGGATCTTCCCAACCTAAGGATCAAATCCAGGTCTCCCACATCACAGGAGGATTCTTTACCATCTGAGCCACCAGGGAAGCCCAAGAATACTAGAGTGGGTAGCCTAAATGATTTTAAATACAAAAAGAGCTCAGAACAGGACCTGTGCATAGCAAGTGCTATTTAAGTGCTATGTATTATTATTATTGAGGCTTCCCTGGTGGCTCATTGGTAATGAATCTGCCTGCAATGCAGAAGACCCAGGTTCAATCCCTGGGTCGGGAACATCCCCTGGAGAAGGGAATGGCAACCCACTCCAGTATCCTTGCCTGGGAAATCTCATGGACAGACGAGCATGGAGGGCTACAGTCCATGGAGTCTCAAGAGTCAGACACAACTTGGTGACTAAATCACCACCAATTATTATTATTGCTGTTGCTTTCAGATTCTAGGGTATTAGCGCTGAGAAATCTTGTTCATTCTTGATAAATGTAGCATTCCTGACACTATCCCGTCCTCAGCATCAACTTCTCTCCCTAACGTGCCTGCCTGCACACACGTGCACACAGACACACACACATACACATCTACATTCAATAACTGGTGCTGTTTGCCACAGGCCACACCACGGTCATGTATCAGTGCAGGAGGAACAAGCTGCTTTACCTTCCTCTCCAGGCAAAAGCACGTGTGTGGAAGATGAATGCATAGCATCTGCCTGCATCAACAGAGGAAAACACATCCCAGCCGACTCCACAGCCCCTAGAGAAGCAGGGCAGAGGCTGCCCTTGGGGTCAGACCTCGTGAGTCCTAGGGGATTTGGGGGCCAGGGCCCATGGGTTGCTCCCACTTCTAACAGCAAGCCCAGTCTCCCGGCACCTGCTCGGTTCCAAAGTCCCCCTCCCTTTTCTGGCTGCTGTGTCTGCCCCTGGCTTTCTGCTGTGGACACAGTCTCCAAGGGGACAACATGCGGGCTGCTGGGCAGGGGTGGGAGTGAGCCACAGAGATCAAAGCCTTCCAAGGCCTTTCCCTCCAGACACAAGGGAGCCTCTGCTTAGATCCCTGACTGGTGGCAGATCTGACCCCAAGGTGGCTCTGCTGGACCAAGGCCCTTGCCCAGTGAGAGAACGCAGCAGGGCCATGCTGTCCACAGACAGCAGAAAAGGCCCCCAGCCTCTCACCCTGTGAGACTTTTCCCAGCAGGCTACACCAGACCCTAGCAATTTTTGCACACATAGATTAATGTCACAAAAGGGAAAAACCTTCAGAAAGAAAGGGATGAATCTCATTGGGAGCGCTGATTGAGCAAAAGGAAAGCACACGCACGGATTCACTCTGCAACTCTGTAGTCACTGAACAAATATTTATGAAGTGATAACTACAGGCAAGGTACTGCCATTGGCTTGGGGCCCCCATCCCAACTGAATCCCCAGGCTTTCCCCTTCTGGTAGGCACATGATTGGAAAGCGACTGTACTGGAAACTGTATTTCCCAGCCCTCCAACTTCAGGGAACGTCACTGCACCACGTTTCCGGCTGCCCAGCACTGAAAAGCCTTCCAGGAATTGGGTTTGAGGACAGCATGCCAGTCTCGTGGAACCTTCCAGAGACTGCAGGACAGTCTAAGATGTTCCCACCCACCTCCCTGCCCTCCCGCCTTCACTGGGCTCAGACCACATCACAGCCTCTGCGCTCTCCCAGGTTGGCCAGCTCCCTCCCGAGTTCTCTCACAGCCATCTCTGCTAGTAAAATCCTGGCACATTCCCTGCTGACATCTGCTTCTTGGAGCACCGGGACTACCCCAGAAGCCCTACTATGTCCTCCTCTTCCATCCTCCACACAACCTTCCCGGAGAGACCACCCTGCCTCTAGCCAGTACGAACTTCTTGCAGACACCAGAACTGGCTCATTCCTTAGGAGTCTCTTGATAACTTGGCATCTCCCCAGTAGATTCTCAGCTCTGTAAGAAGTCACAACATCCGGAAGGCTCCTTGTTCAGCTGCCTCTCAGAGGCGTTGCTGACCCACTGCAGGGAAGTCTTAGCCACCAAGCTCTTACGTCAGATTTCAAGGCAGCTGTGTGATTTATTAATATAATTCACAATTACTATTGCATGAGGAATCTAAAGCCCAGTGCTAAGCTGTTCATGTGCACCACCTCACTTGCTGTTTAACCCTCTCGGCACACACCCCTATCACCCACCTCACCCCCAATCCATCCAGACGATGCCCTTCTTCCCAACACACTTCGATGGTTTACTCTCACTTGGCAGCCCCTCCTCCTCTGCGACTCTAAATCAAGACATTTGCAGACAGAACACCAAGATCTGATCTTACCCAGCATGAGCATTTTCTAAGAAACAACTGATACACAAGTTGAGCAACTCCAGGCACACGGCTTAGTAACAAAGTCCAGCTTTGCCTAGGCTTACAGATGATATAGTCAACTCCTCTATTTAATCCTATCCTGTTTTACGCTGCCTCTCCCCCCGCCCCACACCCACCAGCCATTTCTTGCCTCCGTGTGTCTCAGCTTCTTGGTCCTTGAAAACCCACATCCTAGGCATCCTCCAACCCTCTGAACTTGATCCATCACTACCCCCACCCTGGCCCCCACATTCAGAAAAGTTCTCTGGCTCACTTTGGGACACAGCTCTACATACTAAATAGAGAGCTGAGGGCTGGCCAGCCGTGAGACCTCACATAAGGTACTTGGCATCTCTGAGCCTCAATTTCCTCGTCAGTGAAACAGGGTCATTATGAGAATTAAAGGAGAACATGCATTTGCAAGTTCCTGGAGATCCTTACTACTCAAAGTGCGGTCCAGGGACCACCAGCAGCAGCCTCCGCAAGCATGTTAGAAAGGCAGACCAAGGCCCCAGCCAGACTCACTCAATCAGAACCCCTGGGTTCGCAGAAGCTTTTTTCTTCCAGGTGATTCAGGTACACACTGACAAGCGTTGTGAGAAGCCTTGCTCTTTAAGCTGTGGACCTTCACCATTATTCTCTCTCCCTGGGAGACTCCCTAGGGAAGGGCTCCAGAGCCCATCCTTCTACCTTTGCTATTTCTCCTGCTCCTCCCGGTTATCCCTCATCTTTCTCACATTCCCCACTCCCCCTCACCTCCTCTCCCCCACCCCTTCCGAACTGAGATCTCCTCTCTACCCTCTTCCATCACTTCCTCTCCTTGGGTCAATTACAGTCAGCACTCCCCCAAACCCAGCATTTCTACTAGCTCAGCAAAAAGGGGAAAGCAGGGGGAGACTTGACAATGGATGTACACTCGGAGGGGGCCACTCATCACAGCTTCGCAGCCTGCAGGGCATGGAGAGAGGGCTGGAAAGGCACAGAGGGGCCCAGGCAGGGAAAACAACCTGGGGCCAGCCTGAGGCGTCCATTCACCTCTGATTCCAGGCCATGCTGGGCGGTGAATTGCTCCCATCCCATGTGCCTGATGTGTAATATATTTTCTGTAATTATGATGATGCCGTCTGTGTATATGTTAAATGACTATAGCAGTTAATTATTTGTGGGTAAACAAGGGATGCCTCTTTGCCCCAGGAGAGACTGAAAGACACTCAGTTAAAGAGCCACAAGATCATAGAGAAAGGGAAGAGGGGGAAAGAGGAAAGGCCTTTCTTCTCCTGGGAGCTCCTGAGAAGGAGGAATAAACCAGTTTGGCCTTCAAGAAGACCTCAAGGGATCCAAGCCAAGGTGTGGGAATGATTTCCAAAGACAGGCAGAAGAGCCCCCAAGGCCTGGCAGTCCACACACAGCCTCCACCCTCCCCAGAGGTCTGCACTGCCCAGAGGAACTTTGTGGTTGGCACACATCCAGAGCCTACTAGTCGTTGCAAATATCCATCTTCTTCTCTCTTAGACATAAAATCCCCAGTATGTAACTGAACACGAGCCCCTCTCCCCAAATAAAGACCACACATACCCCAGCCTCAGTTTGCAGCCAGTTGTGGCCACGTGACCAAATCTGGCTAATGGGATATAAGCAGAAGCAAGTTCTGGAATGTGTTCTAGAAGAGAAGTGAGTGCATGCCTCTTCACCCTCTCCTTTTTGCCCACTACAGCAGGGAGGTGATGGAGGGAGCTCAAGCAGCCGTCTTGAACCATGAGGTAATTTTGGCACTGGAAGCCAAGCTGAGTAAATCAATATGATCAGAGGCACCTGCATCACTTATCTTACTTCTGACCTCTGGGCTTTTATGTGAGAAATCCATCTCTGGCATGTTTAAGTCATTGTTATATTGGAGGGCTTGTTATTCACAGATGACCGAAATCAAAATGAAAAAGCTATGCAACATGGCATCTTAGATCAGGCTCTCCAGGACATACACAGACTTTGAGATGGAAATTTACAAGGAGTAGGTTTACTGGAGTGTGATCTCAAGGTCAACACTTGAGTTGGAGTGAGAGAAAATTAGGCAGAGAAGTCAAATGGTAATGAGATCACAATAGTGGCCTTAGTGGACCCCACTAGAACCTCCAGAGTGCAGATGGCCCTTCTAAGTTTTTCTGGATTGAAACAAGAGAGCTAAGGCTTTGGACTTCTCTGGGCTTTGGTTTTCTCACCTATAAAATGGGTATGCTTCTGATCTTGTATTTGGAGTGGGGATAAGACAGTGCGTGTGCAAGTTCTAGCTCACAAGTGAACAACCACAAAGACCAGCCTGAGAAGGACTTAAGAACTCTGTCCATGTCCTCTAGGGCCTGTGTCTATGTCACAACTAAGCGACCTCTCGGTCCATTATAGAAGAAAAAGCAGATGACTGTCCTTCTCTGGAACCTTCTCTAAAACTGTCACTTTCCCCAAATGGGAGAATTCACAGTCTCCTCCTCCATGTTCCCATCGTACTCCAGTCTTAACACCATCGATACTCTTACCTCATTGCACAGGGCTGTTTTCCTGGGGCTTTGAGCTCCAGCGCTCTTGCCTGGAAAATCCCATGGATGGAGGAGCCTGGTAGGCTGCAGTCCATGGGGTCGCTAAGAGTCGGACATGACTGAGCGACTTCACTTTCACCTTTCACTTTCATGCATTGGAGAAGGAAATGGCAACCCACTCCAGTGTTCTTGCCTGGAGAATCCCAGGGACGGGGGAGCCTGGGGTCGCACAGAGTCGGACACGACTGAAGCGACTTAGCAGCAGCAGCATCACCTCCGTATCTCCAACTCCCAGCTCTGTGCAAGGCAGGCAGAAAATGTCTGATGCGCAATTGTTAAGATAATGAGTGTCGCTGAAGGGGCCAAATCCCCCTGATATCAAGAAGACAAAGATTGTTTCCCTAAAGCCAGGGGACACGGCTTAGAGTCTCTATCTTATAGTCTCCCCAAGCCTCAATGGGGATCATGACAACACATGGGACTGTTGTGATGATGAACTATTTGTTTAAAAACTTCAAAACATGATGTAGATGTTATCCTAGTGGTGGGGGATGGGGTTGGAGAGGTTTTCATCAGTTGAATCTAAATATGTGATTCTGAGGGATTGTTTTCAGCCCATACACCCTGACTACACAGTTCTGCAAAATTAGGCAGCCACCAAAGTGAAGGTCCAGGGATAATTGGCAGCATCCCAAGGGTAGCCCTAACTCCAACCTCTGCTGCCTGGAAATGCAAACTGTTTGGCTGCACAGACCACCAGGTAAGGGCCTTCCAGTGGGCCCAGCCCTGGAATGACAGAGGGAGAGGGTCAGCTAAGAGGCAGCAGTTCGATGGGGAATTGGAGCAGCTTCACCAACCACCCACAGTGATGAGGGGGGGTCCTTGCATAATGCACACAGCACTCAGGGACAGGCCAGGCTCCCTCAGAGCACGGCTGCGAGGGACCATAGATAACCCAGGCTCTCTAGTTTTTCCAAAGCAGGCACAGGTGAGGTGCCACCATAAATCTCAAGGGAAGTCATGATGCTGCTATACCCATCTGGCAGGAAGAGGTGGAAGCACTGAGGGCCCTCGAAGGAACACAAAGCACCCTGAACCAAGAACACAAATGGTATATCAGCCAAAGTTGCCAAAGGCTCTGTTGGTCAGTGTCTAGGAGCAAACTGGCCTGGAGTCAAAGCTTGCCTCCGCAACCAATGAACTTAGGTCGAGTGTATAATGTTCCTATGCATCAGTTTTCTGATCGGGAGAATGGGAACCATCATAATTCCCACCTCAGGTACTTGTAAGGACTGGGCCGGCATAGGCCAACCTCTTGGTGCCTGGCACCTAGTAACTGTGCCCTGGGGCCGGAAACTGTGAGGAGGCCATTAAAGGGGGACCATCTGCAATCCTTCCAGTTATGAACACCCACAGGCTGCTGGTGCACAGCACAGAGGCCCCCTCAGGAGGGGCTCAGGCCAGTTAGAGATAGTTCTCTCCACCAGAAAGAAACAAATATCAGTGCAAAGTCAGAGCCCAGTAAGGGGTAGGGGAAGTGACGATCTACAGATGCAAATTGAGAGATGTCTCTGACGGCTGAGGCAGGCAGGACTCTTCTGGTTGTAAGGCAGAGAAGTGCCACTCAAGCTGGCTGAGTGGGGGAAAGAAACATGGAAAGGACCGACTTCAGAAAGCAACATGTTAAAAGGTTTTTGGCTTCTGGCATGGCTGACTCCAGGCGTGTATCCCAAGTGGTGACAAGATGGCCACCAGCAGCCTCAGACTCACATTTCATCAGTAGAGCAACTGTGACAGGGAAGACACACTTTCCCAACGGTTCCAGAAAAATCCCCACACCTGCCAGCTCGGGTCAGGACCCACCCCAGGGTCCTGGGCACATGGCTGACTTCATCTGATCCCTAGAGGCTGGGAGGATGATGGGGAAATGGATACTGACTGGTCAGGCAGAACGACAGCTCTCCCTTTCCGGAAGGCTTCTCTAAGGAGGAGAGACTTGAGCCCACCCCACGCCCTCACTCTTGCTTAAATAGTAACCAGTATTTGTTTAAAGCCACAAATTGCAAAGGGCTGGCACCTACATCATTTAATCTCTTAGCTTGCTGGAATCATTTCTAGGCTGGAGGATGCCTGACCATGTGAAGGCCCAGAGGAAAGTTTAATCTAGTAGCTGCATGTAGGAGGGACCAAGGGTCCAGACCCTGCTGGGTTTAGTGGGGATGGTGGGGTATTCATTTCAGCCGGAGGGCAAGGGGCTCATTCCCGTCTCTTTCCAGTTCATCAGTAAGGTCCCAGGGTGACAGGGCAGGAGGGACTAAGAGAGGGAGGGGGTGTAGGGTTAGTATGACAACCAGCTCGGATTTGGAAGCTGGCTTCAAAGGAGGGGGCAGGTGAATCAAATATGATTCTCAAGTGTGAGCGGAGGGAATAGTGACAGACACCTCTTACAGAACCAGAGAACTCTGTGGGGAAAGAACGCGGTGGGGGAGGTAAGTTGATTCATTTGAATTGAAGGCGCCACGAGAGCATCTAGGTGAAAGTGATGACAAGGGTAGCTGAGGCCAGAGCTGTGGATTTCAAGGTCCTGAAGTCACCACTGAGCCCTGGGGATGGTTTGAGCTGACTCCAGGGGGAAGTGTGAGGAGAGAGGGAAGCAGGACATGGGAACTGGGCCTTGGGAGATGTCCACGTTGAGGGGATCAGACAAGGAACACGGCCACCAAGAAGCCAGTGAACGCTCAGCTGTTCTTTAGTCTCTCAGTCGTGTCCGACTCTTTATGACCCCATGGACTGTAACCCACCAGGCTCCTCTGTCCACGGAATTCTCCAGACAAGAATAGTGCAGTGGGTTGCCATTCCCTCCTCCAGGGATCTTCCCGACCCAGGGATCAAACCCACATCTCTTGCACTGCAGGCAGATTCTTTACCACTGAGCCCCTGGGAAAGCCATGAATGCTCAGTAGAAGTACAGAAAGATGAATGGAAAGGGGGCGGATGCTTGGCGGAGCTGGGGGCAGAGATGTGGGTAGGAAGGGCTGTTGATGAATGAACAGTATCCTTACTCCAGTGGTCCCAGGTTATTGGAATGAGGCACCTTAGTGGCCTTACTGCTCTAACAAGGGCTGGTGGACTAGGGCTCATGTCCCTCCAATGGGTACATCCTCAACAGAATTTGTCTCAGCCTGGAGGTGGGGGCAGAAGGGTGTTTAATGCTCTCACGCTAGTGACTACAGAGGAAGAAAAAGAAAGGGACAGAACACAGAGGAGAAATAGGAGGAAGGAAATAACTGTGGGGTCCCTAAACACACACATACACACACAGGGGCTTGAAAAGGGCAGAGAAATCATTTCTGTCCCCAAAGAATTCCTTGGAGAATTCTCCCCAGAAGTCATCTTCTCCTGAAACATAAGGTTTTCACAGGCGGGCACGCATGCACACACCTACAGGGACCAGGCTGCTTGGCTCACACTCGGGTGGCTATAGAATGACACAGCGGTGAAGGGGAAGGAAGTGAGATGGGGCAGGGGGGTGGGTGGTGCCCACAGACTCCCCTCTGTGCCCAGCCTTGGTCGAGATGGCAAGGGCTGGGGCCGTCAGTGGGTGGACAGATGCTCAATCCTCCCCGCTGGCAGGCCTGGGCAGGCGCTGTCCCCAGATGTCAGCGCTAATGCCTTGATAAACAGGGAGCTGGCTGGAATGTGGCTGTTAATTGGGGATAGCGCCGCAGCCTTTAGCTCTGGGAGCAATGGTTAATGACGGGCCCGCTGGGGGAAGCCGCAGACGGTTGCCACTGTTCGGGTTCTGTCCTCTCCGCTTCTTAAACAGCAGTTTATCTAAAACTTAAAAACACTTTCCTGGGAACAATTATTTCCTGGAAGCTACCGTACTACTATCAGATTTCACAGGCTGCTGGCAGGCTGACCTTCTGTAGCCCAAGGGCCGGCTGCCTTTGTGGGGCACTGCTTTGTGGCTGTTCTTCCCCGCATCCATCTCTTTCCTGGGTCCCCAGCGCACAGCCACTGTGGGTGGGTTGGAAGGGGCTTTGCCGCTCATTTTAGTGCTGAGCGGGAGGGTCATGAGGTGCATGTGGGCGCTAGAAGAAGGAACCCCAGGAAGACAGGAGAGAGTCTTCAGCCTTCCAGGGGAAGATGTCCTCAAGGAATTGAGGGGAGGATTCTCCAAGGAATTCTGTGAGGACAGAAATGATTTCTCTCCCCCTCTTTTAGCATTGCCAAAACCCCTCTGGCGCCTCACAGGGTCGGCACTGGCTCCGGGCTGAGGTCGAGCTCCAGGTCTCACTGTGGGAGAGTGTCAGGGAAAAGGGCCTGTGGTCAGCATATGACCCTCTGTGGGCCCCACTGGTTCCTCAGAGGCTCTTTCTAGAGTGCCAGCTCGCAGCAGCAGGCCTTTCCTTCCACACTTGGGTCTGAGTGCAGCTGCCCAGGCTGTTAAAGGAGGCAGGGGGACCGATGCCAAAAGCTGACCCCATATGTGTCCTCCTAGGGTCAGCGCAGGCCAGACCACGACAGGGCCCTCAGCCTGGAAACATGGCCGCAGGCGGTATCCTCCTTGGATGTGGAGGGCAGTGACACAGGCGGTTAAACTCAATGTGCTGGCCACAGGCCAGCCTTCCGGCTTGGCAATTACACACTGTCTACCTCCGCCTCTCCCGGCTGCCCCATCACCTCCCTGTCAGACAGCTTTAATGCCGCTCGCCTCTTCCTGTCAGCAAATGTTTGTGTGTGGCGTTGCTGGGCGACAGTTGAACAGGGCCTGCATTCTCCTGGCCCCTGGGCCCCTGGTGGAGCCTTCCCTCCAAGGGCTTTGCAGGTCTTACGTGTCAACGCCACAGAAGCCACAGCATGGAGAGGCTCTGCGCAGGCTCCTGCAGGAAGGGTCGCTCCAGCCAGATGGCCCGAGGATAACTGCAAGGTGAAATAGGCCCTTTCTCAGGCTCCCAGCTCCCCAGGGAACTGTTCGTTTGTCCCCTTCACAGATACATCCAGGGAGATTGGAATTCATTTTGCCAAATGTTGATAAGGACAAAAG
Organism: Budorcas taxicolor; assembly: GCF_023091745.1. Lineage (NCBI taxonomy): Eukaryota > Metazoa > Chordata > Mammalia > Artiodactyla > Bovidae > Budorcas > Budorcas taxicolor. The sequence continues at coordinate 104,353,511 of NC_068935.1, read as the reverse complement.
CCATGGCTGTGCCTCCAAGGGAGGTCCCATGTGGCTTCCTGCCCATAGGAATCTAGACAGCAGGGTGGACAAACAGGGCATTTGGTAACAGCGTGTGTGTATGGAGACAACCTGAGATTGAAGAGGCAAACTTGGATTTCAAGTCAGGCTCTGCCAACCCACCAACTGTGTGGCCTCAGCCTTTCACACCTCCTGTGTGGCTCTCTGTTTTCCTATCTGTGGTTCAGTGTGGTAATAAGAAACCCTACCTTGTTCAAAACCAACGGGGCTTCTTTCTTGCTGTAAGTGCCAATGGCGAGGCCAGGATGAGGGAAATGCAGGAGAATCAGTGAGCCAGGAACTGGGAAAGGAAGAGACAGGGCCAGGGAAAAGGAAACCAAGTAATCACCTGGTCTTTTTTGGTTTTGGTGGGGGTGGGATCTGAAAAAACAGCACCTAATGGGAGAAGATGCCAATGCGTTAAAATAGCTGACGAGCTTTGCTGAAGATGTGGCAGGCCTGGCTCAAGAAAGGCAGCAAAAAATTCGGGTCTTCACGTCACACAGGCCCAAACCCAAGTTGGACTGCATCCCCTCCTAGCTGTGTGACCTTGGGCAAGTTGCTTAATCTCTCTGAACCTCAATGATCAAAGGCACTTCGAGTCCTCACCTCATATGGTTGCTGTGACGTCACAGCCTGAGGGACAATTGTGCAACTGCAGGTATGCGTGTGTTTAGTAATGCAGCTGGCTCCTGGGAGCAGAAGGTGCCCCCCGCCCCTGACCCCGCTCCACCATGAGCTGGGAAGGCAGACCCAGAGGCGGCTAGGATGGGAGATGCTGGGTGTGGAGGCTGAGGGATCTAAAGCTCTGGAAACCGAGAGCCCGGCTGAAGGAGCAGAAATTAGGGTGACCAACCATTTGGGTTTGCCAGGGACTGTCTTAGTAATAGCGCTGAGAGTCTCATGTCCTGAGGAAACCCTCCAGCCCAGGAAAACTGGGACAGGTGGTCACCTTGGCCGAGCCAGTCTGGCACCAGCTTCCAGGGGAACGCAGATTCTGAGCAGAGAAAGCAGAACAGAACCTGCCTAGACGGAGCAGACACACTAAAAGAGAAGATGGCTCAACATCCAAAATATCTTAAGAGAAATGCTTGCCTCCAAAAATACACACACCAAGAGGTCTAGCCGCCTCATTTGTCATGTTGAAAAATTAGCAGCACCGTAATTATCTAATAATAGGAGAGTAATAAGGAACGGTTAAAGAAATGGTGTATCCAGACTGTGGCATCCTCGGCAGTTAATGACAAGCAAAAAGTACCTCTCGATTGTCATAGTTTGGGTTTCTGCAGAAACAGACCCTAAGACAAGCATTAGAGTGCAAATTATTTATTCAAGAGGTGGAGGAAACACAGGAGAGGTGTGGGCGGGAGGTGGAGGAGAGTGGGGAAGGGAGGCAGGGAAGGGAAGGCAGGTTTAAAGAGGTGTGTTCTCAAGCTAGTTATCAGGGGAGTTCGAGGGAATGCCCCAGAGTTATCATGCCCAAGAAATAGTGCAGGAGCTGGCAAAATTAAACAGCAACTCCTGAGATTCCTAGGTTGAGGGCTGCTCCCTGGGTAGTTAATTTCCTGGCACTTCCAGCCAGCCCTCTCTGCTTTTGGCAGAGCATTGGGAAAGCGCTCAAGCCCAAAGATGCAGACCCTGGCAGTTAGAAGGCACGCCGGGAAGTGGGAAGACTCCAGGGATACAGCCGGTCAGGTACCAACAGCATCTGCCAAACATAAACTTCTTCTGATACATTAAGTGCGTGTGTGGTGGAGGCGGGGGATGGGGTGGGGTGGGGGGGGTTGGTGAAGATGGCTGTGCAAGGTACGATTGCATTTTATTATTAAAATGTACATGTACACATGGCTGTTTCCAGGTGCACCTGTGCGCATGCATAGGAAAGAAAAATACAGATACCATTCTGTGATCAAGAGCTGAGGCAGGATCCTTTATTTTCATAATCTGAATTTTTCTAAACAAGAATTAATCTTGTAATCAATCATGATTATTTTTGTTATTATTTAAAACGAGGGAAAATTAAAGAAATTGCATCATCTATGAGGAGGAAAAGGAGATAAAGGTCTAGAACCCATTCAACCCTTTTGGGTCAGATAAGTTTCCGAATTGAGAGGTTTTTCTATATTAGAAAAGCAAGGTCTGTAGGAACCATATCTTATGAAACATCCCCTGGTGGGTAATCAGACATGTTAATAGTGCTGTGTTCAAACATATGAACAGTCACACAAAGTAGGATAAATAATGACTATAAAAAGCCTCACATCAGCTCAAACCAGGTTTTGCTGCCAAACACATTTGTGCAAAACTTATGTAAAACCTTGGCCTTTCTGTTGCAGATAAGGGCTTGTAGATCAGTAGTAAGGAGAGAGAGTTTCCAAAAGTAGGGCGACGTGACAGAGTCAAGAAGGTGGAGTAGGCTTCCCTGGGGGCTCAGTGGTATAGAATCCGCCTGCCAGGGCAGGAGACATGGGTTTGATCCCTGGTCAGGAAGATCCCACATGCTGCGGAGCAGCTAAGCCCGTGAGCCACAGCTACTGAGCCTGAGCCCTAGAGCCTGTGCTCCTCGACAAGAGAAGCCACCGCAACGAGAAGCCTGTGTACTGCAACTAGACAGTAGCCCCAGCTCGCTCCAACTAGAGAAGAGCCCGCGTGGCAGCAAAGACCCAGCACAGCCAAATAAACAACAGAAGAGCCATTTAAAAACAGGAAGAAGGTGGAGCAACTAAGCCCTCATGGAGTGATACAGCAGCAGGACACTTCTGCCCTCTCCTACCTGCGGCACAGAGGCTAGAAAGCAGCCACCTGGGCCCAGGTGCTCCTGGGGATGCCTACTTCCTGAGAAAGTCCCCGTGCCACCTTAGAGCCCCTCTTGGTGTTATGATCTAAACATTATGGGCAGTTGAATCCCCTGGGGATTTTGTGAAAATGCAGATTCTTATGCAGAGGGTCTGGGATGGGGCCCAATTATCTGAGATCGAAGCTGTTGATCTGGGGACAGTGCTTTGAAGATTGATGCCATAAAGTCCACGCGATTGAACCAAAGTGGGTCTCCATATACTTGCAAGCATCGCTCATGGCAGTCACAAAGAATGTGTCCAAATATCCTATAAACCATTAAGGTCTTTTTGATAGGGTGCCAGCAGGGAGAACATGACCAGGCAGGAAAGACCATCTTACTTCGGGAGCATAAAGACTTGAGAGATGGTGAGACCAGGACCAGAAAACTAATAAAAGCTTCGTGAGAGGAAAGCAGAGGAGCAGATTCCTGGGCATGACTACTATAGTGTTCTTTTATAATCTGGGTTTCTGAAGGTCCTACCCAAGAGCAGTAAACAGGGTATTGTAATGTGAAACTGCATCTCTAGTCAACCTCAGCAGAAAGGGTTTATATTCACTCACTCCTCCGCCTTACCCTGGGTGCTGCAACCTTGCTTTTTAATTCTCTTCCTGCTTGACTGCAGTAGACAGGAAGAGAGGAAGGTTGCCTGAAAAAACACAGGTAGAGAGCAGAGGCCAACAGAACAGGTCCCCTTTGGAAGAATCTGCACAGCCTGAAAAGAATCTATTATCTCAATGGTGATAAAACTCATGGTTACTTCTGAGAGTGGGCATTGGTGGAATAGAGGCAGGAGGGAACCTTCTAGTTGGGGGTAATCCTGAAAATGTTCTCTAACTTGATCTAGGTAGTGGTTACATGGACATATACATCTGTAAGAAGTCATTAAGCTGTATGCTTAAGCTTTGTGATCTTTCCTGTGAGGTTGTCATATCTCAACTAAAATTGGGAGAAAATGAAAAAGAACCACAACCTTGGGATGAAGTAGGTATGCCAGTCCTGGGCCCTCTCAAAGCATTGCCCAAGGGGCTGTTGGACCACAGGGGAGTGACATTTGCATAGGGGATTTTGTGCCTTTACCTGACCTGAACTAACTAAATGACATGAATCCACCCTGCTGCTGCTGCTGCTAAGTCACTTCAGTCATGTCCGACTCTGTGCGACCCCGTAGACGGCAGCCCACCAGGCTCCCCCATCCCTGGGATTCTCCAGGCAAGAACACTGGAGTGGGTTGCCATTTCCTTCTCCAATGCATGAAAGTGAAAAATCAAAGTGAAGTCGCTCAGTCGTGTCCGACTCTTAGCGACCCCATGGCCATCCATAGGATTTTCCAGGCAAGAGTACTGGAGTGGGGTGCCATTGCCTTCTCTTCTAGGTGTGACAATTAAGCTAATGAGACTTATGCAAAGATATCTCATGATTTCATAGTCACATAACATGTTTGTTAAATACCTTGTTTGGCAAAGATCCCCCACATCCATTCTGCTCATCCTCCTTAGTCACAGGAAATTTAGTAGAAGTATCAATGTGCCCCAGCTTTTTCTGAGCCTCCCTTGCAGGTAGGTGTGTCCTGTACCCATGAGGATCACTAATTTCAGACCAGTGAAGAAGCAAGAGTGGATGAGACTTAAGAAGCTCTCCTTTAAGAGAGAGTATGTCCTTCTTCTACTTTTCTTCCATATGACTGCCTACAGATGTGGTAGCTGGAGCTCTGGCAACCTTTTTAACCACGAGGACAAGGGAAGTTGTCCAGGGAGTGGTAAACCAGTGAGCTGGAAGAAACCTTGGTCTCTAGCTGTTTAACCTCAGAGAGAGAACTTTCTATTCTATCTAAAGCCACAGTTATTTGGATTCATTTTTGCTGTCATATAGTGCCTGCAATGAGGGAGACCTGGATTCGATCCTTGGGTCAGGAAGATCTCCTGGAGAAGGAAATGGCAACCCACTCCAGTATTCTTGCCTAGAAAATCCCATGGATGGAGGAGCCTCGTGGGCTACAGTCCATGGGGTCGCAAAGAGTCGGACACGACTGAGCAACTTCACCTCACTATTCCCAGAGATGGTCCCTTTGCCTATGTGTAATGGCATCTGAAATTTCTCATCAGTTCAGGTCAGTTGCTCAGTCGTGTCTGACTCTTTGAGACGCCATGGACTGCAGCACACCAGGCCTCCTTGTCCACCACCAACTCTCAGAGCTTGCTCAAACTCATGTGCATTGAGTCGGTGATGCCATCCAACCATCTCATCCTCTATCGTCCCCTTCTCCTCCTGCCTTCAGTCTTTCCCAGCATCAGGGTCTTTTCCAATGAGTCAGCTCTTTGCATCAGGTGGCCAAAGTATTGGAGCTTCAGCATTAGTCCTTTCAGTGAATATTTCTCATACTGTAGTACAAGTTGGGCCCATGCTGACGGTGTGCCCTGGATCATGGGGTGAGGGGAGGTACACTGGGGAAACCCTATGCCAGAGAAGTGGAAGAGAAAGGCTAGGATTCAGGAGTGGTGGGGTGCACAAGTGACTCCAAACTATTCCCCTCCCTGTATCCCCATCCTTACAATGTGACTTTATAGCTCCTCCCATCAAGGAATAAAGCCTATTTCCCTACCCCTTAATCTGTATTGGCCATGTGACCTACTTTGGCCAATGAGATAGGATGAAAGTGACCCAATCAGAGTCTGAAAAGCACTTGAGCATTGAGACTTGTTCCCTTGTTGCTCTTGGAACCCTACGATGGCCTTATGAACAGCCCCAGAGCTAGCCTGGTAGAGGGAGAGAGATGCCCCAGCCAACTTACCAATTGGATGGACCCATGAATGAGCCAAGTGAAGATCCACAGAGCCCAGCCCAGACTGGAAGAAGCACCTGGCCAAGACACAGACAAGCAAAAAAAATAATAAACAGTCATGTTTTGGACCACTACGTCTTGGGGTAGTTGGTTAAACGGCAGCAGTTCACTGAGGCAGGGGCCACGGCTCTTGAGTGTTTTCACCATCTTAGTTTAGAGTGATAACACTGAGGAAGGAACCAAAGCTGATCTGGAAAATACAAGACGCCCCAGTCCTGTGTCCCCCAAGGCTCCACCCTTTACCCCCGATTCTTCCCATCTCTCAGTGGCATACATACCTCCTTCAGGGGCACAGAGAGAAGTCCTGGGGGAACCTCTCTGTTCTTCAGCAGTGGGCCTCGGGGTAGGGGGATAGCAGATGGTCACAGGGGCATGGTCTCACACGCATCACTTTCCTTGGGAAAAAGGCAGGCTCAGCTCCAGGAGCTGAGAGAAGGGTGCGGGTGGAGGAAGACACAGACCTTGGGGCTTGTTGATGCCTTTAAAACATGCAGACGTACAGAGAGAACGAATGCATCTTTTTTATTATAAAATATGTGCTTAGCATATTTATTAATAGTTTCACCACATGCAGTAAATTGAGTTCCTGCAATAGGGAAGGAGGTTTGCTTCACTGTTTTGACATACTTGGTGGGTCCCCAGCCTTTGTGCAGTGGTCCTCACACACTGAAGGAATCCCTGGTGGCTGAAAGTGATGGGGGGGTGGCCTGGGGTAGGAAACTGGACCCTGGGCCATGCCTGGCTTTTAGCTTCACTTTGATGGCCTTTTGTATACTGCCTCCATGAAACACACATGTGAAGGTGCTTCCTGTAAAAAGCCCCATTCAGGGTACTGGGGGTGAGGGCTGCTGTTTCCTGGGAGCACCTCCCAGAAAGATGGGGTGCTGGGAAAGTTGGAAGCCTGCCAGGATCCTGAGGCTCTGGCCTCCTGGGGCCACAGGTTGGGGTGAAACGGTATGAGATGTGGGGCTCAGCTGGCAGCAAAGACCCACCTTGCCATGGTGGGTCTTTGTCCTGCCCCACGTTCTCCCCATAACAACCCCTCATATTTTCTTCCCAATTCTTTCCCCTCTTACTTTCTTTCCCTCTCTCTCTTCCAATCTCTTTCTCCTTAACTTTTTCTATCTTAATTGGCCATAACGTGGACATGAAATTCTTTTTATTATCTGCTATATTTATTGAATACAGTTTTATGTTCCTTGCTCTTAATTTTTAAAGTGGATGAGCTGAACATTTTATGGTTTTCTTTCAAAAAATTTTTATATCTCAGCAGGAGTCATTAGGGCTGTTCACAAATATTCTGCGTCTCCATTTGGGCACATGGCTGGATGGGACATCCCCCTCCTGTTGGGGAGTTAGCTCTCTGTGTGTGGCTTGTTTGGGCCAATTAAAATTGAGCCCTCCTGGGTGGAGCCTTGACAGCCCTCAAGCTTAGAGGCCTACTTGCTCTCTGCTGCTGTAATGATGGGGGAAGCTTATGTAGGAGGTGAAAACTTTCTCAGCCTGGGTGTCTGAGTGACTACAGTGGGCATACTCTCCTGGCCCATCCACATCAGGCACGGAGAGTAAGGAATAAGCTTTTTTATATTAAGCCACTGAGTTTGTTACTGCAGCCTAGTTTTACTTATTCTGTCTAATGCAATTGTTTTACTAGGTATCTTCCTCATTTGACTATCTCCTCTAACATGAAATCATTAGCTGTGATGCTCGTACCAAAATGTAGTGACAAAGCACTTGACCATGACCCTTCAGGCCTGTTCACCTGGATTTCTTTGTGCTGAGAGCACTTCCTTGATCTCTGGATGCAATTCTTTAATCTTTGGTGGTGGCAGGGGGAATGATCAGGACTCCTATGACAACTGGAAAACAATGAGCTCCCGACCCTCCAAAATGTTACATGAGACACTTTGCATACAATTGCAGGTGTTTGCACTCCAAAGTGCAAATGTCTTTTCTCACATGGTAGATGCTAAGTCACCACCACTCCTGCTGGGTTTCAGCAGTCCAAAGTGTTGGGATGGGTCAGGTCCTCTTTCCTCCATGTCCTGGCTCCTGCCTACGCATTGCAGGGACAGGATCCTGACCATTCTAGTGGCATCCTGATGACAAGAAGCTGGGCATCATTTCCATTGCTGGAGCACTGGCAATCATTGCAATATGGATAATTTGGTTTCCATGGAAGTTTCTCAGGGCAAGAATGAACTTCTTACAGAGATGCGCTTGGCAGCAGACAGGGATTCAGACACTTCCAGGGCAACACTGCAGAAAGCCCTTGTCAAGGTAGAACTCAGAATAAAGGCTAGCAGGGTGTACACCCGTGGCGGATTCATGTTGATGTATGGCAAAACCAATACAATATTGTAAAGTAAAAAAAATAATAATAATAAATAATAAAATAAAATAAAATAAAGGCTAGCAGGGAGTAGAAGAGTTGGGCAGAATGCAATGATAAAGCATTTGACCATGACACCACAGGCTTGTCCTCGTGGATTTCTTTGTGCTGAAAGCGCTTCCTTGATCACTGGCATGCACCCTACATCTAGAGGAATGCCTTTTTTCACTCTGACACATGTGACACCTTTTGGCCTTTCTGAATGTCAGTTTCATCATTTGCCCAGCCTAAATTAGTGACTGAAAAAATTCCCTTGCAAGCTGGTTGTTCAGAACTGGGAACAAATGTCCCCCATGGAAACAGTGGTCGGTCTCCTTAGACAAATCACCAAAGTCTGTCACATGCAGCTGAATGCTAGAAAATGGCAAAGCCAAAAGTCTGTGTAATGTGACAGAAGAGGAGGAATTTGCCTTCCTCGCCCATTTTCCATCTCATCTCCCTCCCTTCATCCAAAGCCTCAGACCCTGTAAGTCTCTTCACCTCTCTAAGGCACATTGTTCCTAAACTCACCCCCTCTTCCTCCAAATCTCACTTTCTCACTATAGCTGAACTCAAAAAGGTGTTCAGAGGAAAGCAATTTTATTGGACTAATTCTCACTAAAATGTGACTGACTTGGTGTGAGGGGGGCAGGGGTGGAGGCAGGGGGTGGTAGGGCTGGAATGCCTTCATCCTCTCAGAAGAATTCCTATTTTTTAAGACAAATCTCAGAAATCCAATTGGATGCCAAATCGGTAGGCCAGGTAGCAAAGGAAAAGAAAACCTGTCAAGAGCAGTGAAGGAACATGTTCTGAGAGTTTGTCTCCTGGGATCAGATCCCCAAAGCACAGCTCTTAATTATTACAGCTCCTTTCCACCAGCCCACACAGTTTCTAAAACAAAAGTATTTTTCAAACTCACTCTTAAGGTCACCATACTGAAGTTTCATGTATACGTGTTTGTATGCACGTGTGTGTGTGTGTACACGTGCATGCACAGGTATAACAAAGGAGCCCTGTAGACAGAAGCAGCAGCTGCTACCAACCACCCTGGGATAAATCTCAGTTCAGTCCAGTTCAGTTCAGTCGCTCAGTCGTGTCCGACTCTTTGCGACCCCATGAATTGCAGCATGCCAGGCCTCCCTGTCCATCACCAACTCCCAGAGTTCACTCAGACTCACGTCCATCGAGTGTCCATTAAACCAGAGGACAGCCTAGGACAGGAGTAATGATGCCTTCTCCATGCCAACTTCACACAGAATCTCCCGTAACAAGTGAATGGCATTGTCTGCAAAGCAATCTGGCATCTTGGGAAAGGGAAACCCTTTTCTGAGGGAGTGGGTGGCTGAGGGTAGGAAGGATAGATTTTTTCATTCCTCAAAAACCACTTGTACAATATAAAATTAGTCACAGCCCCTTGATAGTGGGAACAGCAATCAGATTCACGAGGTGGCTAATTTTGCCTAAAAACACAGTTCTCTGTGCCGTGGGGCTATGTCCAGAGTCCTGACAGAGCACACAGGGCTCTGGTCCCTTCCATAGGGGTTCAGGGAGACACCTCCCAGAAGGAGGCTGGAGGCCACAGGGGACCATTTTACCCCTTCATTCAGCAGCTTTGTCTGCAAGAGTGGGGAAAGGCTAGTTGGTATATTTCAAGGGAGCAAATAATTAGCTCTCTTGGAATCTCGTTTTAGATTTTAATTCTTAGTCTCGGAGCCAAACTCTAGGAGCAGAAATTTCTATCCACGGCTGCAGGGACTCAGTTCCGGCGCACTAAAAAAAGGCCATGCTTCAGAGGCATTTTTCCATGCATGAATCAAATTATTCCAGCTGGGTTTTACCAACACGTAGGCAATCAAAACCTACTTTAACTTGCTATTTTATTCTTTATTTACTAGTTCTATAAATACGATGATGGGTGTGCTTTTATATTGGGCCTGGGGGCGGGGGTGTGAGCAGGAAGAGCGGCAGCTGTTTGCAACAACAGGTCACATGGATGTCCAGGGTTTGCGGCCAGACAGGCCTGTTGCCATTGCCATATCTGCGGCCATGACTCCTCCACTTGCCCAGATAGTGATCTTCAAAGAACTATAGGGGGAAGAAGGCTTTTGCTTCTGGATCTGGTTCTTCAAAGAGCCGTAAAGAGCTTCTTTGCCACCCTCCCTTCTTCTTGGGATGATAAGGCCAAGGTGATTCTGCGGAAAGGGCATCCAAGCCTGGCAAGGAAATAAGAATCACATTCTATTCAAATCCAGGAGAGAAACAGACGCATACAAGTGGCAGACAACTCCAGCCAAGGCAGGAGAAGGACCTTAAGATGAGGGGTTGACTTTTGGTGGCCCTCTGCTCTGATAGCCGACGATTTGATGAATTATACTTGCGCACCAGGCCCCAGTGGATAAACCAGGATTAAGGGGTGAAGTGCCAAGGAGGCAGATTCTGACTCAGCCTCAGGACGAATTTGATAAAGATTAGAGTTGTCTAAAATGAATTGGGCTGCCTTGGGGGCAGCAAGTGCCCTGTCTCTGCGATTTTTTTCAAGGATGGGGTGACCCTGAGAAGAGACCGTGGAGAGAAGACTCAAAGCTCCAAGGAACGTTAGATTTGATGGCAGTTAATGTCATCTCTGCCTCGGGGAGGCAAACTTCCAAAGGAGGTGGTGCACATGCTCCTTGGGCTCCCTGCCCCCTTTCCTACATGGACATGGCTCCTTCTGCCCTTGGGGACCAGAGCCCCTCCTATTACAGCCAGCATGGGGGGAGGCACAGAAGCAGGAGGGGGCCACCAAGTCTCGAACGCAAGGTTCCCACAGCAGCAAAGGAGGGTGGACAGGTGCAAGGCCACATGTATATGCAGCACTGGACGGTGATATTTGAGGCACAGGCTCCTGAGGGCCCCTGGGGCGTTAGCTCAGAACAGTCAGAGCTTCATCAGGCAGATTATCTATTTGCTCCTGCTTCTCCTCCCAGAGTTTCATTCTCAAGCCATATAGCTCATGGTTTCTCTGTTACAGCAGCCTTAGGAACCGAATCCAGTCAGCCTGGCTGCCCTCCAGCTTCAGCGGGTTCTCGCCAGGCAACTGTCCGCCCCATGCCATGACTACCGCCACCCACGCACTTTTGACTGATCTAGATTTCACTGTATCAAACATTATTGAAAGGGGAGAAAGCAGCATCATCTGGTGGAAGTAGTCCCAGGAAAAGGGAAGAACCAGATCCAGAAGCAAAAGCCTTCTTCCCCCTATAGTTCTTTGAGAATCACCATCTGGGCCCCCATGCCCTTCCCAGTCCTCTGGCCCTTTGATACAGCCCTGTCATCTGGATCATGTCTGTCTTGAAAATGTCACTCTTGGGGGAAGATGGCAATCCTGCCTTGAAGGGGACTATCCCCAGTGAAGACCTAGGGGCACAGGTGCAAATCGGGATCCACACCCTCATCTGGCCTCTATATAAAGCATTGTAAAAAAAAAAAATGTGAATTAGAGCCAATTTTTCAAAATTGAAAGACTTTATGTTAAAATAATTTCCCTGTTTCATTTGCAAAATTAGAAAATCTGATCTCAAAAAAGAAGAAAAAAGAAAATCTGATCTCAGCAGCTAAAGCAGAGAACCCATGTTCTGTCTGGTGTTTCACAGTCCCCAGCACCCTCTTTTACTCCTTGACATTGAGGCCAGGTATCAGTTGCCATAAATCATTTCTCTTCATTTGGTGGGTCTGGTATGGTGTTACTAAGAGGAGAGTGAAATATTCCTTATATACCCATGTCTCTCTCAAAAGTTCAGAAGAGAGACAGCCAAGTCTTTAAAGGAAAGTGGAAATGAATGTGTATCTTGGCGGAAATGGAGATTCTTCTCCTGTGATTACTATGCAAAATGTATCTGTATCTCACACACAAAGCCTATCATGCCATTTGGGAAAAAGAAAATTCCAGCCTGCTCCCTCCGTTACATCACCCTCTCCATCCCTCTAGGAGGTTGACTTTGAAATTTCTGCTGAAAAGACTAAAGGTTGGACTGTATTTTCTCTTCCCCAGCTCCAGCGACGTGACCCAAACCAGTCAAAGTGAAAGCGTTAGTCGCTCAAGTTGTGTCTGATTCTTTGCAACCCCATGTACTGCAGCCTGCCAGGCTCCTCTGTCCATGGGATTCTCCAGGCAAGAATACTGGAGTGGGTTGCTGTTTCCTTCTCCGGGGGATCTTCCTGACCCAGGGATCAAACCCGTGTCTCTTCTCTCTCCTGCATTACAGGTGGATCCATTAGCATCTGAGTCACCAGGGAAACCCTAACCAGGGTTCCCTCTCATCTCTCTCCAGTCTCCTCCATCTTCCTCAAGACTTTCAGCAGAAACTAGATGAAGTTTGGAGGATGCCACTTCCCCTTTTGAATGGCTTTTCTGGTTCCCACCTCTTACAAGGCAAAGCCCAACCCTCTTAGCCACCATGTGTCCCCTCCAACAGTGTCATTCACCAGCCCCGACCATTTCCACTGGCCTAGACCCACTGAGCATGTTCCCCCAACACCTCTGCCACGCATACCCCTTCATGCCTTTGAGCAAGTTTTCACTTCCATCTAAAATGCCTTTCTTTATGGAGTTGTCCTGCTGACCTCATCAGTTCATCCAATTCAGAAGCTTAAGGATGTCGTGGCATACTCCCCAGAAATCGCATTTTCACGAGCACCTTTAGATCCCTTAAAAGATGACTTTAAGACCTTGGAGTGTTTAATCATGCCACCCTGAGGGATTTATTATGCTTCTCTAAAAATAGAAGCTCTCACCAAAAGTTGACCCAGTCTCTGGGAGGAGAGCAAGGACTCCCAGGAGGCAGGGATCTCCCCCACCTACACAGGGAAGGTAGATGAAGGGAAGGCATCTTGGCTGATCATGTGTTTGAGCCCAGGGCTGGGGATGTCAGTTTTGGGCCCCAGTTCCTGGAAAAGTCAGTCTAAGTTACACAGTTTGGGCGTCTCAGAGTTTTATAATCACTCAGAGATCAAACCACATAATTTCAGCAGTAATTACTCAAAGAGGAAAAATCCTTGAACCTCAGAGGCAGTAAAACCTCAGTGACCTGCAAAATAGAGAGGCAGCTGTGGACAGCAGGGTAGCCTGGAGCATCAAACAGAATGCTGGCTTGTGTTGGCACGTGAATGAGTCAAAGATAACTGCAGAAATTTTATAGGGAAAGGAGAGGTCTGTGTGCCCCTGGAATTATCACCCAAACCCCTGTAACTCCTCTTCCCACCATCTAACCTCCACGTACTTAACAAACTTCTACTCACTAGCCATGCCCCAGTTGGAATGCCTTCTTTTCTGGGAAAGTTCCCCAGATTCACATACCTTTTCCTGTCCTCCAACTTGATGACCTTCATGGAGCCTTCCCTGCCTCCAACTCAATGCAATAGAACCCCCATCAAGCAGCCTTTGCCCTCCAACCTCAGGCTTCCAAAAATCACCATAGGTTTCACTTCCCCAAAGTCTCACTCGTGTTTCTGGTTTTCTGTGCCAGCCCTTTGATAAAAAGCCAGTTCTCCTTCTCCATTGCTCTCTGCTTTGGACTAGGTACTTTCTTTCTGGAGCAAACTTGCCCCAGCCCAGGCACAGATTCAATTCCTTTTGCTCTATGCCTCGCAGCTGTGGGCCAGCTCGGCTGCTCCCACATGCAGTCCTGGCCTCCAGAAATGAAGCCTGGACACAGTTCCAAGGGCCTTGGTTGCACCATGTGGGAGGGTAGACATCCCAGGAATGGGAGCCACTCCCACCTCCATGCTCCTGCTTCTCATTTGCCCTCTACTCATCCATATCACCCTCTTGTATCTTTGTCTGCCTGTATTGTCAGTCTGTGTGTCTCAGAGGCTAAGACCCTGTTTTATCTTCCTGCATCTTTGCAGGATTTCATGTGTAGCCTGAAACCTAACAGGTTGGGATAGATCGATAGATAGAATGATATTTGTCCATTCTTCTTTCTTTACTCCTTGCCTCTGATACTGTTTACTGTGGACAGAATATATCTCCCTGTCCTCTGACTTTGAGCTTGGCCATGTGAATTGCTTTGGCTGGCAGAATGTGGGTGAAAGTGACAGTGTGCCAATTAAAAGCTGCTGCTGCTGCTGCTGTCGCTTCAGTCGTGTCCAACTCTGTGCAACCCCATAGACGGCAGCCCACCAGGCTCCCCCGTCCCTGGGATTCTCGAAGCAAGAACACTGGAGTGGGTTGCCATTTCCTTCTCCACTGCATGAAAGGGAAAGGTGAAAGTGAAGTCGCTCAGTCATGTCCGACTCCTAGCGACCCCATGGACTGCAGCCTACCAGGCTCCTCCGTCCATGGGATTTTCCAGGCAAGAGTGCTGGAGTGGGTTGCCATTGCCTTCTCAATTAAAAGCTAAAGTTTTACATTTCCACCAGCCCTCTTGAATCTTCTGTCCTCCTTTTTGAAAAGAGCATGTCCCAGGTAGCCCTTGCTTCAGCCTAAGTCTCCAAATGAGTCCATGTAGGACAAACATGAACCCAAACTGAAGCCTGGGCTCAAATCTAGCCCAGATAACCTCCAGATCTGCAACTGTGAAATAAACATTAGTAGTTGTAAGTCATTGAGATTTGGGGGGACTGTTTGTTACAGAGTGTGATAACACAAAATAAAAAACTAATACACAATCCTTAAGGATACTTTTGAGGGATAAACCAAGAGGGAATGAATGAGTGAAAGCAAAACGTATTCACAAGAGTGTCAGCTCAACCCCAAATATAGTTCATAGTAACTCAGTGTTTCTCCAGCTGAGCTCCACAGACCAGCAGCATCTGCATCACCTGGGAACTTTTCAGAATTGCAAATACTGGGGCCTTTCCCTGGACCTACGGAAATAGAAATTCTAGGGGCAGGGCCCAACAGCCTGTGTTTTCACAAGCCCTGCAGGTGATTCTGATGTACACTTAAGTTTGAGAACCACTTTAGTAACTGCTGAAATAGAAAAGCTTTTTTCAATCTAAGAACCATTTATTTCTTTAAATGCAGACACTCAAGAATTTTAAATAATGGAGCCCAATTAACCAAACGCCTTGACTATCTCCAACACTGTCATCCCATTTAATCTAAGGTGTCCGGAGGCATTCCATCCAGGCACGGAATTTTTAGTCTAGTGGCTCTCAACTCTAGGTGCATAATAGATTCTCCCAGAAGCTTTTAAAAAATTCTGTTTTCCAGATCACACCCTGACCCATGGAAACAGAATCTCTGGAGGTGAGACCCAAGCATCAGGATTTTTTTTCAAGCTTCCCCAGGTTATTTTAATGAGTGGTCAAGGTTGAGAATGATCTTTCCTTTTTAAGGGACCTGAGCTGGCCCAGCATTGTATGTATCCTCCGTGCCCCAACTCTTAAGAATCTAAAGGTTTATTGTTACATATGGAATAGATAAACAATAAGGTCTGACTACATGACACAGGGAACTATAGCCAACATCCCGGGATAAACCATAATGGTAAAGAATATTTTTAAAATGTATATATGTATACAACTGAGTCACTTTGCTATATAGCAGTAATTCACACAACGTTGTCAATCAACTATACTTCATTTTAAAAAATTAAGAGTCTAAAGATTTGTTAAATGTCCTATGTCTTGGGCACATTTGCAGTGTTTTTAAGAGACTGGATCCCACCAGATAGGCCTTGGGGAAGCATGGCGCATGGGCTGTAAGGATGCGGAGTCACTCCATTTATTCATTCATTCTTCCTGCATATCCAGGGTACCTTCTACCGGCCAGGCAGCATGCTAAGCACTTGCTAAGTCTTACCAGTGGCCAGACTCAGCCAAGCAGTCTCAGAGAGTGACGGCTGGTATCTGGCTAATAGGCCTTCAACACGAATTTGCACTTTGGAGCATCACTGATAGCATTGGGTTCCCTGGAAAGATGTAGGTGCCTAGTCCCCTCTCAGGAGGCCAGTGGCTGTCAACCCTTCCATTCTGGTGTAGCCAGGAAGGAATCAGGAATCAGAGTGGCTTAATTTCACTGGCTCCCTCTCCCACATATAGCTTTTCTCCCCGGAAGCTTTCCCCATTGCCTTTCCCTTCCCTCTTCAAAACTCCATCAGCTCACCCACCCCCTGAAGACCCCTCCCTTGCTTAGCTGTCTTAAGCAGAGTTCCCGCCCACCCCCACACACACACCCCCCACCCCAAAGCAGACCTTGAGCTGAGGATTCCAGAGCAAATAACTGCCGAAAGAAGTACTCCCTGGAGACACTGGGAAGTGGGTGGGGCAAGCAGGACAGGTAAGGGGAGGAAGCCAATTGCTTGTGCATGCGTACTCTTAGGCCCACCAGCTCTGCAGAAGGGAGCTTCACTCTGACCTTGCTGGACCCAGGCACCAGAGCTACCCTTTCACACTCCTGTGCCCCACAATCTTTGGCGCTTGGCTAAGGACCACCCTGGAGCAGGGTGGGGGGATGTGTAAACTCCCAGGCACTTCCACTCTCTACATCTGCAGGCAAAGCAGCTCCAGCAGTCCAAGAGCAAGCCTGCCAAGAAGAATCAGAGGTGCAGCCCACTGGGAGCAAAACCACTGGAAGCTGCAGGGATGGGCATGCAGAAATGGCAACAGGGATCCAAGGTAAGGCTTCCAGATTTAGCAACTAAAAATACAGGATGGCCAGTTACCTTTGCATTTCAGATAGGCAATCTTCTTTTTTAGTATAAGGATACCCCCAGTTCAGGATTTCCAGGTGGCACGATGGTAAAGAACCCACCTGCCAATGCAGGAGACGAACGAAATGTGGGTTCGATTCCTGGGTCAGGAAGATCCCCTGGAGGAGGAAATTGCAACCCAAACCCACTCCAGTATTCTTGCCTGGAGAATCCCATGGATGGAGCAGCCTGGCGGGCTATAGTCCGTGGGACACGACTTAGCAACTAAACAATGACAACAACACGCACTATTGGGGATATACTTATACTGACAAATATTGTTTATCTGAAATGCAAATGTACCTGGTCGTCCTGTAGTCTATCAGGCACCCTTAGTTCAAAGGTGACACTGTAGGCCTTTGCTGCTGTACACGTGTTCTGTAGAAACTCTGGTATTTGGAGGATTAGCCACTGTGGTGTGGCTAGGGGCAAAGTTCTAGGCTAAAAAGACAGTGGCAAACTAGTACTATCTTGTTAGCCCCTGTGACACCTCTTTTGTATTAGACTATAGTAGTGAGGCTTACTCAGAACCACCCTATCCTAATGGCAGGGATAAAACCATGTCTGGATGCCCAATCTGTCCACCTGTCCTGTAATCAGAGATCAAGATGCTAATGGCCTTCTGACAGCCTGGGCCTCCAGTCCTAAGCCGGTATGTCACTTGGTCAGCTTGATCTTTTCATTAAGTATTTTTGTATCCTTTCACCAGTCTTTAAATAACAAAAAGAAGGCTCCAAGAGTTCTGGGAATCATCCTGATGGCTGGCGGGTCCTGAAAATAGGTTGGGATTGATTGATTGTGGTTATAACCAGCAGGACCCACCATAGGTGCCCCCGGCCTGCGTATCATATAAAATATACAAACAGCAGACAGGGAACAAAACCAAGACTGTAGCTTTCTACTTTGATTTGTGATCAGTTCTTTTGAAATCCCCTGTATTTAGAAGACAGACAATAATTTTTTTTTAATGAGTGAAGACATAGGAGGGATAGAAAATGCCTCCTGATGGAAAACCTGGGTCAATGGTGATAGTGCTGAATTACCCGACCCTGAGTACTGACTGAGCTTCTTAAACTGGAAGAGAATACCTTTTTCTTATTATGTTAAAACAAAAGAAAATGCCTCCTGAATGATTCTAAGGGCTCTTGAAGCCTTAGGGCTTTGTGAAAGGGTATTTCCATATAAAAACATTAGGCATTTCATCTCCTAAAGTATAAACACTTGAAAAATCACAGAATGTCACTGGGTTCTAGAATAAATTTGACAGAATAGGAATCATTGTCTTAGGTTGGGTTCCCCCTCGAAGCAGACCCTGAGGCAAGAATTTGTGTGGGGGGACTTCCCTGGTGATTCTGCAGTTAAGAATTTGCCTGTCGATGCAGGGGACACAAGTTCGATCCTTGGTCTGGGAAGATCCCACATGGCCATGGAACAACTAAGCCTGTGAGCCGCAGCTGCTGAGGATCTCACGCCTAGAGCCCATGCCCCACCGCAAGAGTATGCACCACAATGCGCCACTTGCGCATCTATTAGAGAGTAGCCCCCACTGGCCACAACTGGAGAAATCTTACACACAGCAGCAAAGACCCAGAGCAGCCAAAAATAAACCTATGAATAAAAATACTTTTAAAAGAATTTGGGCTTCCCTGGTGGCTCAGTGGTAAACAATTCACCTGCCAATGCAGGAGATGCAGGTTTAACCCCTGGGTTGGGAGGATCCCTTGGAGGAAGAAATGGCAATCTACTCCAGTATTCTTGCCTGAGAAGTCCCATGGACAGAGGAGTCTGGGAGGCCACAGTCCATGCAGTCACAAAGAATCAGACACGACTTAGCGACTAAACAACAACAAAGAATTTATGTGTAAATAGTTTATTTAGGGGGATATCTCAGGAAGCACTGTAGGTGATGAGGAAGCAAAACAGGGAAGGAGATTAATGACAGAGTGTGCATTACTGAGCGATGGGACCCAGGACCGAATTTCACTGCTGGGAAACTGTGGACAACAGTTCTCAAACTACCTATGGCGAAGGACTAGGGTTTGTTTTTTTAATTTTCAGTGGACTAGTACTTCCCCCCCCCCCACCCCCCCGCACTTTTTTCTTTTTTTGGCAGCGCCACATGGCATGCACAGAGAAGGCAATGGCACCCCACTCCAGTACCCTTGCCTGGAAAATCCCATGGACGGAGGAGCCTGGTGGGCTGCAGTCCATGGGGTTGTGAAGAGTTGGACACGACTGAGTGACTTCACTTTCACTTTTCACATTCATGCATTGGAGAAGGAAATGGCAACCCACTCCAGTGTTCTTGCCGGGAGAATCCCAGGGACGGAGGAGCCTGGTGGGCTGCCGTCTATGGGGTCGCACAGAGTCGAACACGACTGAAGGGACTTAGCAGCAGCAGCAGCATGGCATGCAAGATCTTAGTCCCCGTCCCCCATTATACTTTTAAATAGACAATAAAAATGAATTACTCTAAAAATTTTAAAACATGAAATATACAAGCTCCAATTTAAAAAAATAATGCAGGACCCATGTCTGCTCTATGAAATTACTGCGGAAGTTTCCAAATGCTTACTATCAATTTTGGTTCTTTTTGCAAACCACTGAAAGACAGTGCTCAGACTGGCACCAGTCCAAGGACCACACTTTGAAGCCATGTCTCAGAGTTCACTCAGGTGAGGGGTGAGAGAGCAGTGGTATTTATGGACCCATGCATTGGTTGAGGCTTGGTCCCAGGCAAAGGTTGACACCAGTACTCTCTCACTGTGTGTGTATGCGCAGTAAAAGCTCTTGGACAAAGAGATGCAGAGGGGTTGGCAGCTGGAAGGGCAGGGAGCACATCACACCGAAGGGCTCTGGGTGGGACAGCCACAGCATTCTGGATTCCTGTGGCAGGAAAGGACCATGAAACAGTTGGACCAGGCCCTTCTGCAGGGGATAGAAAAACTGGTCCTGAGCCACTCGTTGCTCCACTGGAGCACTCAGATATCATTGAGTAACACTGCTGCCTGGACTAGGGGAGAGGGACGGGCCCTTCCCACTTGCCTACCTTGGCATTCTTCTAGACCTCTGCTTGCCTAGTCGCTGGCACCAGAGGGACAATAGCCATCTGGGAGACAGATGGTGTCATCTGCAGCAGCACCATCTCCCACAGGGACGAGGCCTGGTTAAACTCTCTTCTGCCCACAAATCTGCTGGGGAGTGGAGGAAAGGTCCGGGGGTTAGCGCAAAGCCAGGGCAAGACCACAGATCTCCAAGCCTGAACCCACGGTGTGACCCTCTGAGGCTCTGTTTCCTCATCCATAAAATGGAGATACTAACCTATGCCCTACTTACCTCACAGGCCTGTTGTAAGGATCAAGTGAGATAAATAAGTGAAAGAAGTTTTTGAAAAGTTTAAAGCCCTCTAGAACTGTCAATCCTGAGAAACACTCATTATTTGTAGGTGAGTCGTCAGGCACCCTCAGCTCACAGAAAACAGACCCCAACTCAATAGTGATTTTACAAGGTCTCTGATGAGACGGGATCTTGATTTGGATCCTGGTTCAGAAAACCAATGCTGTCAAGTACATTATTGGACAAATAGCACTATATGGATAAGACCTGAATAGTAAATAATCGTCGTCTCAATGTCAGGTTTCCTGTGGTGGCATGCGAGAATGTCCATGTGCCTAAGAGGTACACGGAGAAGTATTTAGGATTAAAATATCAGGATGTCTGTAATTTACTCTCAAGTGGTCAGCCGTAACAACAACAATAATACTAGTAGCAACAATAAAAATAACAATCATATATGTGTATCGATCACAATAAACTGTGGAAAATTCTGAGAGAGATGGGAATACCAGACCACCTGACCTGCCTCTTGAGAAATCTGTATGCAGGTCAGGAAGCAACAGTTAGAACTGGACATGGAACAACAGACTGGTTCCAAATAGGAAAAGGAGTACGTCAAGGTTGTATATTGTCACCCTGCTTATTTAACTTCTATGCAGAGTACATCATGAGAAACGCTGGACTGGAAGAAACACAAGCTGGAATCAAGATTGCTGGGAGAAATATCAATAACCTCAGATATGCAGATGACACCACCCTTATGGCAGAAAGTGAAGAGGAACTAAAAACCCTCTTGATGAAAGTGAAAGAGGAGAGTGAAAAAGTTGGCTTAAACCTCAACATTCAGAAAACAAAGATCATGGCATCCAGTCCCATCACTTCATGGGAAATAGATGGGGAAACAGTGGAAACAGTGTCAGACTTTATTTTGGGGGGCTCCAAAATCACCGCAGATGGTGACTGCAGCCATGAAATTAAAAGACGCTTACTCCCTGGAAGGAAAGTTATGACCAACCTAGATAGCATATTCAAAAGCAGAGACATTACTTTGCCAACTAAGGTCCGTCTAGTCAAGGCTATGGTTTTTCCTGTGGTCATGTATGGATGTGAGAGTTGGACCGTGAAGAAGGCTGAGCGCCAAAGAATTGATGCTTTTGAACTGTAGTGTTGGAGAAGACTCTTGAGAGTCCCTTGGACTGCAAGGAGATCCAACCAGTCCATTCTGAAGGAGATCAGTCCTGGGATTTCTTTGGAAGGACTGATGCTACAGCTGAAACTCCAGTACTTTGGGCACCTCATGCGAAGGGTTGACTCCTTGGAAAAGACTGTGATGCTGGGAGGGATTGGGGGCAGGAGGATAAGGGGACGACAGAGGATGAGGTGGCTGGATGACATCACTGACTCGCTGGATGTGAGTCTGAGTGAACTCCGGGAGTTGGTGATGGACAGGGAGGCCTGGTGTGCTGTGATTCATGGGGTTGCAAAGAGTCGGACACGACTGAGTGACTGAACTGAACTGAACTGATGTTTACTGAGGGATAAGTGGGCTTCCCAGCTGGCGCCAATGCAGGAGACGCAAGAGACATGGGGTTCAATCCCTGGTTGGGGAAGATCCCTCGGAGGAAGAAATAGCAACCCACTCCAGTATTCTTGCCTGGAGAATCCCACCAGGCTACAGGCAATGAGGTCACAAAGAGTTGCACATGACTGAAGCCACTGAGCACACACATTTTGTAATAAATCACTTTCTGCTTAAATAATTTAGATTGAACCCTTTGTTTGCAAGGGAGGACCTTGAGCTACTGGAGAGCAATTTAAATATTCTGCCAAATTAAAAAGAGATAAAACTACTGTCTTTTTAAAAAATATATTTTCTCTCGGTAGTGTTTACTTTTTTTTACCATTTTTAAAGTTTTTATCCAATTTTTTACAATATTGCTTCTGTTTTATGTTTTGTTTTGTTTTGTTTTTTGAAGAGGCAGGTGGGGTCTTAGTTCCTCAAGCAGGTATTGAACCCACACCCCCTGCATTGGAAGACAAAGTCAACCACTAGACCACCAGGGAAGTCCCTAGTGTCTTTTTTTAAATGCAAGCATTAAGACATACAACATTGCCAGCAGCCTGGAAAACATCCTTGTACCCATTCCCGATCAGTAACCCTCCAAAGGCAACCATTGCTATGATTCTTATCACCATAGATTATTTTGCCTGGTTTTGAACTTCATGGAATAAATCATACATTCTAACTTTACTCTTGTGTCTGACTTCTTTGCTCAGTATTTTTATTTTTTACTGTGACATTCACCCCTGCTCTTATTTCAATGCTGTGTACAGTTTATTTCTCCATCCTCATATTGACAGACATCTGAGTGGCTTCCAGTCTAGGGCCATTATGAATAAAGCTACTGTGAACATTCTAGGCATATACCTGAAAGTGGAATTGCTGATCTGTCAGCTTAGGACTAACTTTAGCAGATATTGCTAAACAGCCATCCAAAGGGGTTGGAATTTACATCCCCACTAGCAGTGTACAGGGTAAAGGTCTTTGTCTAATATTACAATAACCTTGAAGAGTAAGAAAGTCCACATCTATCTGATCATAGTGGAAGTGATACTGATTACCAGAAGTTAGAGGTGAAGACCTCAAAGAAGTCTATGCCTGATTCTACTGCAGAGAGCCTGGGCTACACAAGTCCAAGTGGAAAGTTCAGACTTCCAGTACCTAGACTCGTGGGACAGGCAAGATGCAATTGCATAGAGAGAGAACAGAGCCCTACAACAAAAATGATCTTAAAAGGTCAAGTTCCGGCACAATGGAGTACAAAGGGAATATTTTCCACTCCTTTCCTTTTATCCCACCAATTCCAGGTTAGAGTTCTTGTTTCTTCGCTCTTAACTCCCTATTCATTCCATCCAATCAGTCCCCTACTAAAGAAAGAAAAATCCCCGGGCTTTCGTTGAGGAATGTAGACTTGGAAAGTGTATAGATGTGGGCTTGAATCCTGATCAGGGCCAGGGTTAGGATGAGGCAAACAAGGTGACCACATGCAAAATTTAAGGATCAGCATTCTCTTGACCCTGAGAGTGAGGGTGTCCTTATATTTTATACCCCAAGTCCTCCCTTGCCTCAACCTAGTCCAGACCCCGATCCTGATTGTTACTAGTTATATATCTTGGACAAGTGGCTTAAGTTCTCTAAGCCAGTTTCTCCATCTGAAAAATGAGAATAATACCTACTATAGACCTACTCATCTTATCAAGTGGTAGCACAGTGCTAGATTCACACAAATGCTCAGTGACATTTATCTTTTGTTATACTTAAACCCAAACCAGGTTGACTTTTGCTAAGAATGAGATTGTTAGAAACTTAGGTGACCCTGAGTAAAAATGATTATAACCCATACTTCTTCCCTGCTCCTACTCCACCTAGTCTCATGATCATCCCATCTAGTCACATGATGGTCCTTTTCCTCAGCATTCCCTGGACAACTCAGTTTGAGACTAAATTAAAATTTTTACCTTGGATTGTTTTGGCCATGACAGACCCAGTGCAGCCCACCTTCCCAATTCAGAGACTCACCTCAGTCTGCTTGGGGAGATGGTCTGCCAACCTTGGGTGGGGATAAGGGTCAAACAAATCAATAAGATGATTCCCTGTATTCTATTTATCTGGAAATTCAGGAGGAGGGAGACAGATGAACTAATTGAGAGCTTTGGAGACAGAGGAAATATCTAAGCCCCCACATCTTCAAAAGTGAAGTCTCATTCATTTCCTTTGCAGTACATCACCAAGGTGTGTGTGAACTGGCTCATCACGTTCTGATGAATTTTCTCCCCTTTTCCAGCCCAGAGTGTAGGGAAGATGAGAGCAAACTCTCTTACACAATCTTGGAGATCTCCCCCACTCCCATCAAGTATTCATAGCATTTATGTGGTATCAGCAAGATGCATGATGTGAGTTAGAATTTTTTCACTTTCATATGGAAAACTTGAAACATCCAAAAATAGAAAGAATCATATAATAAACCCTCATGTAGCCACTGCACCACTCCAACCATTACTAATTCATGATCAATCTTCTTTCACACCCTCAGCCACTTCTCCTGTCCCTATATCCTTTTAAAGCAAGTCCCAGACCTCATACCATTTCATCCATCAATATTTCAGGGCACATCACTAAATATAAGGGCCCTCTGTTTAACATAGCCATCATTCCATTATCACACCCCCAAATTAACAAAGATTCCTTAATGCCATCAAGTACACAGTGTCTGAGTTGTCTCAAAAATGTCATAGACGTGATCACGACACATTGTTTTGAATCCAGATCCAAACAGGCTTGGGACTTTTAATTCATCTTTACTGTTAGTCTTTTCTCCTCTCATGGGATGATTACATCATAGTTCTAAAATTCCTGCCCCAAATGTGCACATAGCTCACTTTGCTGATACCACATAAATTCCATGAATACATGATGGAGGAATCGGGAGGGGCTTAGCACACACTCCTAATTGTAGCCCATCAGACTGTTATGTGCTGGGTCTCAAACTGTCGACACATCATAAATTCTCAGCCTTCTCAGCAGGGGGTGGGGGGGCTGGGACCCTTTTGATTGCAACCTCTCAGGGAACATTGTGTTCCCCGGTTCTCTGCTTTGCTAATTCAGCATCCATTCTGCCAGCGCAGGGAGGGCTGGGGGACAGACTGGTTTCCAGAATGGACTATCTCTGCCTCCAAAGTGGTTTGGCTGGCTCCATCAACCCCCACAAAGTTCCCAACCTCCCTCAGACCCCTTTGATCAACCAGCCCATGGGGGTGATGGTCAGCCAAGGCGACAGGTGTTGGCTTGAGGGCTCAGGCAGCCACCGTGCCGGGGAGTGCATTGAGGGAGACCAGGACGTGGGAGCGGGAGTGTCTGCTGCTGCAGCCCCAAGGAGACCCTGTGGCTGTGGCAAAGACTCCCACGTGTCTTCTCACGGGTGCCACTACACCTGCACTTTCTGCGACTTCATTTCAAACAACTACCCCCCACCCTTCTAGATTCTGGAACCCACCTCCACTCCAAGAAACAGATACGCCAGCCAAAGCCTTGCCTCTCAAAATACGGTCCGTGGGGCCCAGCAGCACTGGCAGGTTTGTTGAAAATTCAGCATCTCAGGCTCTACCCCAAGCCAACTGAGTCAGAATCTGTGCGTGAACAAGATCCCCAGGGCCTCTGTGTGCGAGCTCCCGTTCCTGAGGAGAGGATGGCAGGGCGAGAGCTTGAGGGCTGGGACCGGTTTTTCTCTCCACATCCTTGCATTTCTCCTGCGCTTCTCGTGAGGGGCCGCTGCTTCTTACAGATGTGAAGGCGGGGCTGGTGAGAACTGGCAACCTGGTAATCAGGACTAATGGGTCTCAAAATGGAAAATGAGGTTCTCCTCTGCCTGTGCCCAAGGGCACAGTCCCTGGCCCCCCTCTCCCGATGCCCAACAGCGCCCTTGGAGATCTCTGTTCTGGGAGAACTTGCTTTTAAATGAGAGTCAATGGACCAGGTCGCGAAGCTGTCAGAGGCAGGAATTTCTGGTGCTCGTGACTGTTGTAATTAAAATCATCCGAGTTGACTAAATTGGCCGAAAAGGAACCAGGCCCACATGACTGCTGTTCAAAGGGGAACAAAATAGCTCCGAATTTGTTAATTAAAAATATGGATGCACTCCACACGGAACGGCTGTGCGTTAAATTCTATTCAGATTCCATTAGAAAACAAATAAGCTCTGTGCCCTGATTAGAGGGACCCAGTTCCCCCAAATCTGTGCGGATTTGGCCGGGCTTTTTTCAGAGAACACATTTAGAGCTCGCAAAGACCTTGCAATGAAGTCAAATTCCTGGGGAGACTTCTCTGGTAAATCAATCTGGTAATTAGAAAAACACGCCAATAGATTAGATCTGCTCTCTGTTTCTTCATCATACTGATGAGACGGGTTCAAAGAACATGTATTTCCAGAGAGATGGGGGAGGCATTCCCTACTTGCTTGGAAATTCATGCAGTATGGAAACTGACAGCTTCGAGGCAGGAGGGGGAAGACAGAGACAGAAAAAATAAAGCCGAGTTATTTTATGCAGAAGGACAAGGGAGAAGCCACACCTGCCTTCTGCTCAGCCTGCCCCGCTCGGCCCACAGATTTGAATTCCCAGCCCCACCACCAAGCAACCCTGGGTCGGGCAGCTGAGCCTTACGCTTCTGAGAGTCAACGCTGGCTTACGGGCCCTCCTGGGTCATGCCAGCATTGGCCAGGTCCTGCCGCTCCTCAGGCCCTGAGTGTCCCCGAGGCTGCCTCACTCAAGCTATCCACCGCTGAACACCGATTCCCCATCTCAAGCCCGGCCCACTGGGGCCCAGCGCTCCCAGGCAGTTGCAGGATCACTTATAGCCTGAGGCTGGATTTGCAAGGCTCTCTCCAGAGGAGCAGGGTTAATCTCTGCCTCCACGGGGTTCATGCTTTCCTGAGGCCCAAAAAACACCAGAGCCCTGCCGGCATATCCGCCTTGCCATCACCGCCCCGCCCCCTTCCCCTCCTTCAGTGGCTGGATTCTGCTTTTCCCCCACACTGCCAACCTCCCTGCCCCTTTTCCTGCCTTGGGGCCATGGAGACCATGCTGCGGAGAGGCCATGTGTCCTAAGCAGCCTGGATGGACGAACCGCGCTGTGTTCACACCTTCAGCCTCCTGTAGCCTCTAAAGGCATTTATAATGGCCCAACTCGCCCAGCCCTCAAAAGTGAGGCCTTTGATCTCAATCCCCGCCCCTGGATGGGTGCCAATCACACCCTCTCAAGACACATGCAACCAACCCGAGGCCGTGCTGGCCTCTGAGGGCCTCCCTGAAATGGCAGATCTGTATCTGCTGGGAGCATTTTTCTTAAACAGCTACAGCTCAGGGATGTGTCATGATGTATTTATTTTCCAGACTCGCTGGGGTTCTTGCAAGGTGTGGAAGCTGTGGCTTTTGCCCTGATTGGAATGAATTATTTTAACACCCTTTAAAATGGGTTGTCAGGGAAAGGTGCACACACTTAGAGTCAGGCCCACTGGGTTCAAGTGGCCGCTCTCGTTTCCTCTGGCTGTGACCCTGGGCAAGCACTTAACGTGGCAGATGCTGCCGATGGCCTGCTCGCGTGCACCCGTTGCTCACTATTCCCAGGCAAGCTGGCAGCTGCTTACTGCAAGAACCTGTGAGAAGCCTGAGGGCTTTCTCTGGTGGTAGGAGCAAATGCCACTTTCTACAGGGCAGGACTGTGGTGCCAAAAAAGTTGAGACTCCCGGGAGCCGTCTTCAGCCAATGAGGGTGGGAGTTAGAGAATGAATCCCCCTGTGCCCTTGCACTTGGGGGAAACAGCTCTGAGGCCTGTTCCACAGTCTCCCAGAGTTCCCTGGGAGGACAGGGTCCCAGTTGCCCACAGCAGTCACCTGCCCATGGCTACTCTGGCTCCCCACCTCTGCTTCCTTCTGATGCCTACTGGAAGCACCACTTTTTATTTGCCAATGATGCTCAAATCTCAGCTTAGGGTCTGATTCAGGGAGGGAGAGGGAACGTCACCTAAATCACTTAACTGTCAAGTTTGCGTGCATGCTAAGTTGCTCAGTCGTGTCTGACTCTTTGCAACCCCATGGACTGTAGCCCACAAGGTTCCTCTGTCCAGGGGATTCTCCAGGCAACAATACTGGAGTGGGTTGCCATGCCCTCCTCCAGGGGGTCTTCCTGACACAGGGATCGAACTCATGTCTCCTGAATTACAGGTGGACTTTTTACCACTGAGCCACTGCAGAAACCCCTCGTATGATTACAGAGGCTGACAAATTCCAGATCTGCAAGGTGGGCCAGCAGGCTGGAGATGCACAAAGAGCTAATGGTACAGTTCAAGTCCAAAGGCCATCTGCTGGGAGGATTCCCTCTTGCTCAGGAAAAGCCAGTCTTTTGTTCTGCTCAGGCCTTCACTGATAGGGTGAGTCCCACTTATACAAGGGAGGTTGATCCGCTTTATTCAAAGTCCACCAATTTAAAAGTTAATCTTATTCCAAGGCACCCTTACAGAAACATCCAGAATAATGTTTGAGCACACATCCGGGCATACCGTGGCCCCACCAAGTTGACACCTATAATTAACCCTCACAGTTAATTTCTCAAATGATAGCCAAGGTGCTATGACTAGATCAAAGGGAGGCAAAAACACCAACATAGACTAGAATTACAAAATAAATAGTGAAGCTCAGCAAAACCATCTTTCGAGTGTCTGGGGGATGGTTACCTGGGTCTCCCTCGGCTCTCCCTCTAGGCACTCGCTCCAGCTGCATGTTTTCAGCCATTTCAGTGTTTGGAAGGAGTCTTCTTAGAGGGGAAGATACAAGAAGCAAAGCTCAAGTCAGTAAATTTTCTTACTTGCTGATAAACTGGTTCCAAGTTCCATAAAAAGGAAGATAAACAACTCTGTAAGATAGTGCAGAATGTTTTGTGGTAATTATTATTATTATCGGCATCATCTGGTGATTCTGAGTACATTATCTAGTCATTTCTGAGACCGTAAGTTATCGAGAATTATTTCCAACATGACACAGACCTTCTTTCTAACGATGGAGAACGGAATGTATCCATATGAAAGGATAGCTGTTAAGAAGTAAGGGGAATTCCCCACCGACAACTGAAAACTGGTTGTCACAAGTTCTATGAACAGCTGTTGCAAATGCTATGTAGGACTGCAGTGCATGGTACCCGGCAGGCAGTCCCAGGAAGCCGAGGACGGGGCAGCAGTGTCATTGGACCAATAGCCCCTTGGAGCAGGCTAGGAGACAAGGAGAAACAGAAGCAAAGAGAATTCGAGTCCATCTCAAAGTCATCAAAAGGTGAGGGGTCCAGGGCACTGTTAGCAAAAGAGAACTAAAACCTTGGCTTCACAGGGGCCTCTGAAACTGGAATGACCTTCCGAGTTGCCCGCCTCCCGCCACCACTTTGGTCAGTATCCTACTGATTAGTCATTGGACATGAGCTGTCCCAGAAAGGGTTGTGACTGAGGGTCCCTCTCTCTGAGGCCATCCCTGAAGATGCAGGAGACTCAGTACCACCACCACCCCATCCTTTCCTAAAGGGACCCCGGGGCTGGCATCACAGTGCCCACCCCAAGTTTTGTCATTTGCACCAGACTTCATGGAAGATATTAGATATGTAATGAAAATAGCACTTGTTACTGCATCTTACACGCCACCAATGTCTCCCGTAACACCTTAACATTTAGGAAGAGAGGTTGTAGCAGAATGTTCTGTTGGAGATTCAACTTGAATTTTCAGCTTTATTATGTTTAGAGAAGGACCAGGGAAACTCTTGGGCTCCCTATGGGAGCGTGAGTCAGCACTGGGGCATGACGTCCCACCAGGCTGGATAAGAATTGCTTTTTATATTTAAGGACCAAAACTAGGGAGCCACCAGGCCCATGTGGGCCTCCCTGAAGCCAGTGTATAAAGGGCTTTTTGTAACTTAAAGGTCTGGACCCAGTTGTAGATAATCAAGAACAACCGCCTGAAAAAGAGGGAAGATCAGCTCACTGGGGTCAGAGGCTATAAAGGAGGGGTCTCTGGCCCTGAGGAGCAAAAAGGGGGCAAGGGAATGGCCGGGAAGGGGACTTTGGGGCTCCAAACCTAGTGGAGGAGACTGCCCTAGATCGTCAGCATTGGTTTCTGGTCCAGGAGATTAGGAGGCCTGTGGACGTGGGAAGCAGACACCATGTTAACTGGCCATTCAGAACAGTGGCTATATTTTCCCTAATATTCAGGAGACTCAGGCAGGCAGGCCATCAACCCAGATAGATCCCACCCATTTCTGTGCATTGGAAACAAGTTCAATATAGCTGCTATGCCTCTGTCTTGGTTCCTGACCCCTGCTTGCAGCCCACCCGTCTCTGCTCCAGGAGAAAGTCCAAATTCCTGGTGTGGGAGGGATTTGGGATAACCTGCCTGTTCCCCTAAAACTCTTCTGTTCTTCTGCCTAGTTTTACTCACAGATCTTTTTACAGGAGATAATTCTTTTATTCCACAAGACGGAGATGAAGTTTCAATTGCAAATAATCCCAGGGGAAGCAGCTCCTTTATCTGAATTCACACTAAGGTGTAAAGGACAGTGAAAAGCAGAGCATCTAAAGGGAAAAAGAGGTTACATGGGTGGAGTGGGGGGTGGGGAACAATAGTAAAAAAACAGAAGGAACACTAAAACAAGAGGTTGTATACCAAAAACTTCATAATTTTGCTTACACCACCCCTGATTAATACATGTACGTATGGGCTGCTCTGATTTTGGTAGTCTAGATACATTGTTCTCGACCCTGGCTGCACCTTGGAAACCTCTCCCCCTATGGTAGCTTTGAAAAACTACCAATGCCTGGGCCCCACCCCAGACCAATTCAATTAGAATCTCTGAGAAGGGTAATGCCTGAGGATAGGGATATTTTGAAACTCCCCAAGCATCCTAAAGAACAAACAGTGTTAATGTATTAGTTAGCTATCACCATGATACTCCTGCATAACAAACAAACCCCCAAAGCCAAATCACTTAGAACAGTACACATCTGTTTTTCTCCCTCATAGATCTGCAGGTCAGCTGCAATGTAGCTGATTTCAGCTGGACTCAGTTGGATTCAACATCAGATTATAAATTGGATTCGGGTCTGCTGTGCTTGTCTTATCCTGAGACAAATGGCTGCGCGGGATAAATTTCCCCCACAGGATAGTTGGAACTAAGAAACCAGATCACACAAGCATGTGTAAAGCAGTTCACATCACAGTCATTATCATTCCATTGGCCAACACAAGTCTCATGACCAAGTCTAGCATTGATGGGGTGCAGAAATATAGCTGACTCTAGTGGTAGGAAGTACCACAAAGTTACATGGCACAGGCTATGGCTCATTTCCTAACAGGGAGAGAGTAAAGAATTGGAAATAGTAATCTAATCTATCTCAGGAAAATCATTAGCCTATGGAATAAGAATAATTATCCTATAATTTGTATACATTTATTTAGTTCCTTGCATGGGCCTTTCTCTAGTTGCAGTGACTGGGGGCTACTCTCTAGTTGTGGTGCATGGCTTCCCATTGAAGTGGCTTTCCTTGTTGAGAAGCATGGGCTCTACGGTATGCAGGCTTTAGTAGTTGCAGGTCCTGGGTTCTAGAGCACAGGCTCAATAGTTGTGGCACACGAGGTGGCTGGATGGCATCACCAATGCAATGACCATGAACTTGGGCAAACTTCTGGAGATGGTGAGGGACAGGGAGGCCTAGTGTCCTGCAGTCCATGGGACCACAAAAAGTTGGACATGACTGGGCGACTGAAAAACAACAACAATGGGCTTATTTGCTCTGCAGCATGTGGCATCTTCCCCAATCAGGGATTGAACCTGTGTCTCCTGCATTAGCAGGCAGATTCTTTACCACTGAGCCACCAGGGAAGCGCCCACTGCCTTCTTGCTCCGATTTCAGAACAACTCTGCAGGGCTCTCTTGCTTCCAGAGCTCCCTGTGGGATCAGTGGAGCCTCTGATGCAATCATGTTGCATGCAATTCAATTTCTCCTCTGCCCATCCTGCCGCCTGTACCCCCTTACAGATGCTGTTCTGAGAGTATTCCTCCATCAGCTCTGCACGTGCAAATCTCTGAGCAGAGCACAATTCCCCGGGGGAACTCCACCTGGACAGCACCCCGGAAGGAACAGTCACCAGGTTCTTACAAGACCAGAGGGCGCCTTTACCTACGTCAGAGACCATGGAAGCCCTGAGAAATTCCACCATAGGTCACTGGTCTGTGTGGTGTGGGAGGATACTGTGTGGCATCAGATGCAAGAGTCAGTCGGAAAAGGCAGAGTATTCGGTAGAGAGACTCCAGCTGTAGCTAAAGGTAGACCCCCCTAGCACACTGCCTCCCTGCTGTTTGTGCTGAGTGCATGTGCGCACGTGTGTATCTGTGTGGTTGGAGTGAATAAATGTTTAAATCAGTGTGCCCGTTATAATTAGAGTGACTCTCCCTTCTCCCCTGAGGAATACAATTCCCCCACCCACATGCACCTCCCCATCCCCCAGGTGGGATCTGACACTTGAGCCCCAGCCTTTTGAGTTGTACTCACCATCCTTAGCATCCATTCCCCCATCCTGAGCTTTTCAAGGACATCCGCTCTGTGCTGGTTACACAAGGAGTGATCAAAAACAGGATGGATGAATGAAAAACAAGGCAGGGAGGGAAGCAGTTAATTCTGGCTCTGCCACCGGAGAAAGCACCCTAACTGTGATTCAGGGGTTCCTGTCCCATAGAGATTTTCCTGGAGCGGTAAAATTCCCAGCATTCAGAAAGAAAACAGACCCACCTGCACGTGTCCTCCCAGACCCCACCCCCACCCCACCCCACTCGGTTAGCGACCCTCTGGGCAAAATATTAATACCTGACTTCCCTGTGTTAAGTTGTTTCAGTCATGTCCGACTCTTTCCGACTCCGTGGACTGTAGCTCACCAGGCTGCTCTGTCCATGGGATTTCCCAGGCAAGAATACCGGAATGGGTTGCCATGCCCTCCTCCAGGACATCTTTTGACCCAAGGATCAAACCCACATCTCCTGCGTCTCCTGCATTGCAGGTAGATTCTTTACCGCTGAGCCCCGGGAAAGCCCCTGACTTACCCAGCACCTGGGAAAAGGCTGGAGCACAGCTGCCCGCATCCCACCTGAGCACAAAGGAGGGGCACCCTAGACCTCCCTCCTCACCACCTCATCTTTCTTGACCTAGGGACTGCCGCCTGCAGGGCCAGCCACGGAGCACTCAGGGCGCGGCTGCCTTGGGCTGACAGAGCGATGCGTTATTTCACCTGCTCAGCTTACCAACACACAGTTTGATGTGTGTTTGGGTCTGGTGTTAACCCAGGAGAAAAGCCATGGATTTTCACTTGAAATAAATCCAAGCAGAAAGGCTCACCTTGCTGAAGGCGCCTTCCCTTACCCCACGGCAGCACGCCCCACTCCCATGCCCATCCTCAAGGAGGATCTCCTTAGGTGAGGAGATGAGGCAAGACCAGATCTTAACCTAATCCTCTCTCTCTCAAAACCACAGCTGAGGCAGCCAAACGTGCCTGCCATTTGGAAGGGTCTTTCAAACAGCAGCTTGTGTCTGGGGGACTTTGTTCTTTCTTAGTAATGTTCTCCAGTGACTTTCCATGGGGAATCAAAGAGCCATGGACTCTGAGCCCAGGCTCAGCATGCACAGGACTAGGGAGACCTCACTGGAAGGTGGGCTCCCAGCTAGAGCAATATTCCTCCTGCACAAAGCTGCACAGCAGAGCCTGGGTGGGGGCTCAGGCCCCCATCCTTCTGGGGCCTGCCTTCCTCAGGGGAGAAATAATTGGCCTGTCTATAGAGCATCAGGATTCAAATAAAGCTTAAAAACACATGCAGCCCTGCGAATTCTATAAATGTGGAATTATAAATGATGGCCCGCCACCACGTACACACGTGCGCACACGGCGCTGAAGGCTGCCTCTGCTTTTCTGTCTGATTGTTTCCCAGATCTACCTGATTCAAATAAGCCCACTCTCATTTGAACTGGAGGCAATCAGGGTGGAAACTACCCTGTTCCGTTGGTGCGGGTCCAAACTATCACCATTTGGCATCCTGACATGCCGATGTCCCCATCAGCTGTTCAACATCAGCCCAAGGGGGCCTCCCCCAGCCAGCAAATCAGAGATTTCATTAAGCAGCAAAGCCTCCCTCCCGGAAGGATAGGTGACCTCACGTGGGCCTCCCTCATCCCCTCCCCCGCCCCTCCCCCCTCACTTCTGCTACACAAACAGGCTCGCAGCCACTAGATTGGTTTCAGATCTTGTAGATGAAGAAATTCAGAAACGACAGGAGCGCCTCGCCAGACCCCAAGCGAGGGCCGAGCCCTGCACGGCAGCTGGGCTGCCTCGGTAATAACCACTCGTAATATCTGACAGAAAGAACCCACGCTGGTCACATCCGATCCTGCCACATGAAAAGAAGTATTACATCGGCCTCTCGGGGGCTGGGGCTAGGGGAGAGCCTCCGCACAAATCAGAAACATTTTCCACGAAGCTGCTATTCAAGAGCTGGAAAATCAACAGGGGCTGTTTTCCTGACATCCTGGGAGCTGCTATTATTCTCTGGGCGGCGCGGCTCACAGAACGCAGCAAGGCCAGCTTAACCCGAATTCACTGAGCGTTTGGCATTTCTGAGCTCAGAGGCCTTGGCTGGGTGGGACTAAAAACCCATGCTAACTGCGGGAGCGAGCTGCAGGGCTCCACGGGGGATGATAGCAAAATATTTAACAACTAGGACAACCTGGGTCCCAGCCTCGGAGCCCCAGGGTGGAAGGGGCACTTGGGACAATGGATGCAGATGCATTTCAATTCTATGGCAACTAGTAAGGCAGATAGGTGAGCCCCGGTTCTGAAGCCCCTTCCTGAGCCAGGCTTGAGGGCACCATAGTACCTCATCATTTGGTGCCCAGGACAGCCATGAGTGAAACCCCTGAACCAAAAGCTTCCAGATACAGGGTCATGCCCTTGTAGACAGGATTAGATGACTGGCTCTTCCAAGGTCCCTGCCCATCTAAAGCAGAAACTTATAACTGGCAGTTCCCAGCATGTTTCTCCAAGGCTGGGTTTTACATTCTGAGCAATTCTAGACACTTCCAACCACCTATGACAGCTACCCAAAGGGATGGCCCTGCCAATACTCCCCCACTCCCCAATTTTTGTCCTTCCCATCTTCTCATTGCCATAAACATGATCCTAACCAGGAAGAGGGGCTTCCATGGTGGCTCAGATGGTAAAGAATCTGCCTGCAATGCAGGAGATCCAGGTTTGATCCCTGGGTTGGGAAGATCCCCTGGAGAAGGGAATGGCAGCCCACTCCAGTATCCTTGCCTGGAGAATCCCATGGACAGAGGAGCCTGGTGGGCTACAGTCCATGGGGTCACAAACATGACTGAGTGACTAGCACACACACTAACCAGGAAGAAAGACCCGTCCAGTCCCGTTTCTGTCTCTACAGCCCCATGCTCCCAGTTACTACTTCTGGCTTCATCTCAAACACCTATGTTAGTCTTAGGGGCCACAGTTACTTGGGGACACTGGGTCCACAAGACATTGCCTTTTTTACATAAAGCAGCTTCAGTGTCAGGGACCTTGTAACATGTCTGCGAGGTGAGGTCACCTTGATTTTAAAGCAATGTGTGATGAGCTGGTTGATAGCTAGCAGATGATGTATCCTTAAAAC
Source organism: Budorcas taxicolor (assembly GCF_023091745.1). Taxonomy (NCBI): domain Eukaryota; kingdom Metazoa; phylum Chordata; class Mammalia; order Artiodactyla; family Bovidae; genus Budorcas; species Budorcas taxicolor. The sequence goes on along the minus strand of NC_068935.1, from coordinate 104,318,118 downwards.
TCATGGGTTGGGATGGAAACAAATGAGGTGTAGGCAATACTTCACTTTGCTCTTATGCAATTTCTCTGCGGCTGACATCAGGCCACTTCTCTTTGCCTCAGTTTACTCATCCAGGAATTGGGATGGATCTACATCCTGTACCACAGGGTTATTGTGAGGCTCAAAGGAGGTTGTGTATGAAAGTGAGCCCCAGAAGCTATAAGAACAGACACCCCAAAGGAGCCCCCAAATAGCCCGAGCCCCTGCACAGCTAAAATGCCCTCTCTGCCAAACCTGTTTCCTTGGGGAAGCAGAGTCTGCCTGAGTTCCCTCAGCCGGCATTGCTGAAGTGCAATTTTCTGAGGACAAAACAGCCCCGGCGCTCAGGCAAGGACCCTCCACAAGACAGTCGCGTTACCTCAGCGTTTCTATAAAAAGATTGCTCGGGTTCCGGAGCCCGGCTGACAGGCAGGGCTGGGAGGGTGTGTGCGTGTGTGTGCAACGAAATGCTCTTGGAACAGCTGCCCCCGGCCGAGAATCCACGCTCGCCCCAAAGCCCCCAGCCCCACTGGCAGGAGGGGGATGAATGCAAGGAGAAGAGAGGCAGAGAAAGAGACAGCTAGAGAGAGGATGCTGTGCCCTGAAGAATGGGGCTGAGCAAAGAAATTTCTGCGGTGTGGATCTGTCGTTCCATGCAGCCAACACAATGGACCTCTGGGTGGGCTCAGAGACCCCACCCCCACCCCCCAGCCTCCTGCCCGTGACAGAGATAAGGACCTGGTGGACGGCTCCAAGCCACTGCGTGTGCCCTGGGCCAGCCAGCAGCGAGGCCAGCCTGGTGTGAGTGGCAGCAAAGATAAACGGCGGCCGCGCGGGCATTGACTGGCCCCACACAAAGGCCGCCTCTCCCTGAGTCCCTCTGAGGCCCAGATGGTCAGGGAAGCCCTTTCCCGCCTCACAAAGAGGATCGCTGCGTGTCTTTTTCTTTTAAAATGGCATAAAAAAAAAAAAAAAAGCCATTGCTCACAAAGGACCTGGATGAAAAATAAACCCTTAAAAAAAAACCCAGCCTCTCCTCGCTCAGCAGCCCGGCATTTCTTCCGACTGTCAGACTTAGCAGATTGCTTTCTGGAAAGAATCCAATTGGCAAGACCTGCCGCTGTGCAAATGAAATTTTAAAACCCCGCTCCTTGTTGCACTCAAAGAGCTTTTCTCTCTCTGCTTGTTCGACACGGCCTCGTCGAATTATTCTCTTGTCTCTCGTTGTATCGGGAACTAATATTCCCCTGCTTTCCCGCCCCATGTGAGGGGTCCTCACCCCAGCTGGGGATTTGGGTAATCAGGGGGCACCTGGAGCACCACTCCAGACCCCCATCTTCATTCCCCACCTGGGCTTCATCTCACAGAATCACCTACTAATTAGGAGAGAATCTCGCTCCTGAAGAGAATAAACACTTCCAGGCTGCCTCCCTCCCTCCCCGACCCCTCCACCACCTCCCACCCCACCACCGGGCCCCTCCGTAATGAGATAAGTGTTTGGGGGAAGAGGGAGGAACGGTAACGCGCCCGGACGTTCTTCACACGCCAGCCTTGACACCCGTCAGACCCTGACACCCGCTCTGTTTGGCTGGCATCCCCCTGGTGAAAAGTCAGCGGAAAAAAATAGCCACAGGACTTGTCTGGGTTTGACAAGCTGCCTCAGCGTGTGATGAACTTGTACTGAGCGGGCAGTGTGATGTGTCAGAAGAGTCCCAGGCCGGGGAACCGGGCCACCTGGCTTCCAAGTGCTAAGTCTGCTCCTCCTAACAGCGTCCCGGGCGCCGTGCAAGGCTCCCATCATGGGTTCTGTCCCGCTCTCCTCTGCGCTCGTGCCATTCGGGGACAGGTGCCGGTACTGTGAGGTAGGCACTAGTTGGCCACGATATTGCTCCGTGGACCCCGTTATTGAACCCCATTGCTCACCTCTGCCTGTAGCCGCACCCTCCAGCGTAACTCTTCACAGCTCCTCCCACTAAAGGAGCAAAAATATCAGGTTGGCCAAGAAATCCGTTTGGATTTTTGTATGCAGATATGGAAAAACCCGAATGACCTTTTTGGGCCAATCCAATACATTCCCCACCCTTTTACTCTGGATTTGCTCCTGTAATCTGCTTTGGCCCCTTGAATGAGACAAAGCAGACAGGGCTCCAACAGCACGGCCAGGTTCCCCTTGGCCTCTTGGGTCTTTGCATCCCCCGAGAAGAAATTCCTCCAGTGGCTGTGGCCTCCTCAGCCTGACACCCCTCAAGTGAGTACATGTGAAGTGGATCCGGCTTTCAAATGCCCTTTGGGGCAATAGCACCCCCTCCTCCCACTGGTGGCTGCCTGCCTTCTGCTTTTGCAAAAGAAGGTACCCCTTCTGCAATCCCAAGGATGTCTGTTAAATTCTACCCTTACCCTATTTGCAGGGGGAGTACTAACACCTAATTATTCATCCATTCATCACTCACATATTCACTGAGTACCTGTTGTGTGCCAAACACCCCCAGGAAGGAATATGGGCTGCCAGGCGGTGACTGTGCCATCCCCCAGGAAAGGAGGTCCTTGATCAGTTGATCCATCAATCTGTGAGTCCTGATGTTCTCAATCATAAGGTATTAAGAAAAGAAAGGGGCTAAATGGGCTTCCCTTGTGGCTCAGATGGTAAAGAATCTGCCTGTAATACAGAAGACCTGGATTTGATCCCTGGGTCAGGAAGATCCTCTGGAGAAGGACATGGCAACCCACTCCAGTATTCTTGCCTGGAGAATCCCATGGACAGAGGAGCCTGGTGGGCTACTGTCCATGAGGTCACGAAGAGTCAGACACGACTGAGCAACACTTTAATTTTTCAAAGAAGGCAAGGCAGGCAGGCAAGACTACATCAAATGGAAATGATGGCATCCTGATTTTGGAAACAGTAAAATGCAAAGTGGAAGTAGGAACAGGGGAGCCCATTCTCTATTGGGCTGCAGTGTTCAGGACACTGTTCACTGAGACTGCAAAGATGTTGAACCCGAGTTTGGGGTTCAGAGCTCAGAATATTGGAAAGAGTCCCCAGAATTGTTTTGTTTTCAGTGATTCACAAGAGCTGGCTCACCTCTCCAGGTGATGTAACATACCCCATGTCACATCTAGATCCCCCAACATGTTGACCACCCCAGTGCCTTCCCACAAGTGGGGGCTGTGCTGTCATTCGGGATGCAGGGCTGACTGCGTGAACCATCAAGCCAGGGCTTCAAAACACATCAACCTGACAGTTCAAATGGCCGGTGGAAAGTTCAAACGACTGGCCACAGGGTTCCCTGGAGAAGGAGGGACAAGACTGGGGAAATGTCAGGCACATGCAACAACTGTTCCCCACCAAGGGAAAAACCCTTCCCCGGCTACTAATACAGACAGGATGGTGTCTCCTCCATCGCAGCCTTTCTAAAGGAACCAAGCACACCCTACCTCACCAGCCTCCCCACCCCATCCTGGCTCCTTGGATCTATGACTCAGGATTTCATTTACTAATTTGAACCTCAACATTCCCAAAAGACAGTGGCGAGCGTTGAGCAGCTTGCCCAGGTTTTCCTATGGTCCCTGATCTAAATCACAGGCAAGGCACTAGAAGAAGTATGAACAAATATCAATTCCCTTTATTCACCTGCAAGCACCGGGGTGCCTTGCCCAAAATGAGTGATGCCACCCAGGACAGTTGTCATCACTTGGCCCAGCTTTGCCTGCTGCCCTCACTCCCTGGGGGTTTCGAGAGAATCTGTGCTACTCTGTTAGGAGGGGAGGACCCTTGAGTTCACGTCAATTAAAGTACTTCCCCCACTTCATGCCCGAAGGCATCTATTTGATGGTTCTGGCCATTTGGGCATGGCAGGATGGTGAGAGGAATGTGCCCAGGGAAGGTGGCTCAGTTCAAAGCCAGCTCAGCATCTGGGTCTCCATGGGTGGGTTACAACTAGGGCAAGTTCACAGACAGGGGCAGAGCCTCTCAATTTAGTGCCTTCTCACATCCTCAGTTGCCACTCTCACTATCGCCTGACCAGAGCTGGCTTCCTGAACAAAGACTCTGGGTGGAGGTTGCTGGAGCTGGGGTGGCACTTTCTTGGCGCAAGATGGTTGGTTCCACTGCAGCTCCAGAGGCTGAGATCCAGGTGCAGTCTAGCCAAGTCCCTCTTGGGGTAGAGTTAGGCAAGTTCTTCAGCCACACAAACGTCCAGGTGGAGAACAGATACCTGGCAGACCACGTCCTCTTCCTGATGAAGTCAGCTACGGGGTCAGTTAGGAGGAAGATGTGGGGAGCGTCATCACTAATATCTGGCAAGCATGCAAATTACACCCTCAATGTCACTGGCTGAGTCAGGGGCATCACCCTCTGGAATCGCTGACACTGTGTCCAGTTCTGAGCCCTTAAGCATCTCTGGACGTTAAGGATAGATGCTTCCACAGCTGATTTAGGGCTGCAAGGACCAGGGTTTCTGACTGATTCAACTTGAGGAAACAATTCAAGATTGCATTCAGGTAAATGCTGATTCCTCTGTCATGGGGAGAAGAAAACAGAGGAGCTGAAGGGTGCAGGGGCTTTCCAATGGATTTGAACTTTCAGAAGTACATGTAGAGGACAATCTTCGGAAGCCCCATTTAATTCTACTGGGCACCAATTAATACCAGGCACCATCTAAGATCCAGAGGTCTGGGATCAGCTGCAGAGAACAGAATCCACTTTTGCTAATTTGAGTAGAAAAAGAATTATTGCAGACTGTTTGGCGCGGCTATAGCAGCAAGTTCTAGATGGAGCATTCAGGAGCAACTAACTCTCCAAACCACACCGCAGGAGCGGGCTGCCAAGGCTGTATTGTGATGAGGATCAGAACACCACTGCCTTGGCTGTTGGACCGCATGAGCCACCCCACAGAGCAGATGCCTGTCATCACGTGCACGTGAGTCAGCGCGAGACTTGCTGAGTTCCCTCATTGATGAAAACCAAAAGCATCTCCAGAACCCGAGCTACATGTCGCAGAAGCCAGTCCTCTCTGTGTTTGCCACAAACAGTGAACAAGACAGACCCAGTCCCTCTTCCAGGCAGCTCACCTTCTAGCTGAGGAAATGGATAGTAAACATCCAGTTACCTAATTAGTCATCTGAGGAGAACTGGGAGAAGTTCCAAGTAGGGGAAGTATCGGGGAATATGACAGGGAATGTTATTGACAGTCTAGGGACGGTCAGGGAAGGTTTGCCTGAGGAAATGGCTGAAGGCTGAGAAGGAGTTAGTCTGGTGAAGAGAGTGGGAGAGAACCTTGCCGATGGAGGGAATAGCTCAGGGGAAAGAAGCCCGGCATGTCTGATCCAAGTGGGCGAAGCATTGAAAGATGGATAGAAGTTTTTGTGTATTGCACGGAAGACATTCTCAGCATCCATGGGTTCTACTGAGAAACAGGCAAACCCAGACTTAATAGTAATAGCTACTCCTTACCTCGTGCCTCTTGTGTGCCAGGCACTAGCTGAAACACATTTCATCCATCAACTCGTTTCATCCTGGCATCACCGCGTTATTAGTATCCTCATGTTCGGATGAAGAAATTGAAGCCTGGAGAGGTAAGACAAGTCAAGACTGACTTGTCCACAGCTACACAGCTAGTAAGTGGTAGTGCCACTTCAAACCCAGTTTCCAACCCAGATTCAAACCTAGACAGTCCACATTGTGGGATATGCCGTCTCCAGCCCTCTGTTCCGTGATCCCTGGCATAATGCAGGGGTCGGGGGGAGCGGGCTTTGGATGTCAGAGGGAGGAGGAGCTTCTGGAAGTGTTGTTAAATGTTAAAATATAATGAACACTGTAAGACAGAGTTCAGTGAATAGCAAATGAACAGCGCACTGGCAATATGCTGAAGGGGTCTGTAGCAGATGCTGTGGGAACCCCGCCTCTGTCCCCTCCATCTCACCATGACATTGGCGTGTGCTCTCAACTCCCAGCTGCCCACTGCCCACCCAATCAGCTGGCCAGAAATGCCAGGGAATTACCACCACTGCAGGGGTAATGCCTGATGGGAACCACAGGACAGATACCCCCATTGCCTAGCCCCTAGGATGGAACAACTATGAGGCTCGTACTCCACAATCACTCCCAGAGTTTCCTGCCGGGATTCAGCCTCAGTCACTCACAACGGTAACTGGTTTGCACTAAACCCTATCTTGTCTTCCCTGGCCCATGATTCCAGCCTGACCAGTGCTTCCTGGGGTCACCTTTCACATGAATTACTTCCACTCAAATCTTTTTTTTTTTAATATGGACCACTTTTTAGAGTCTTTATTGAATTTGTTTCAATATTGTTTTGCTGTGTTTTCTTTTGGGGGGTATGGTTGGCTGCGAGGTACGTGGGATCTCAGCTTCCTAATCAGGGATCAAACCCACATCCCCTGCATTGGAAGGTGAAGTCTTAACCACTGGACTGCCAGGTACCCACACAAGGTAGAGGGTCTGAAGTGGCCTGGACATCATTCACACAGGCCTTGATGTGTGTTTTTTACCAGCTGGGGTGCTGTCTGGAGACATGGTACTGTCCTAGGTCCCCCTGCCCCTGGCAGGGTCCTGCTTACTCCCACACCAAGCCTCGGCCAGACCCGAGGGCCAAGCATTGGCAGGCAGCCAGGATGCCTCTGTGAAGGTCACACTCTGATTCCTTTTCAGGACTCTGTTCGAAGTTGGGACTTCACCTCACTCTCTCTAACAAAGGTCACTGGAAAATGTCACATAAATTGGCTACTGCCAGCCTCCTGGCCCTCCTCCTGTCACTGCCGTCACAGTTGAGTGGGGGAGGGGAGGCACTCTCACCTCTTCTCTCCCAAGCACAGACTTCCAGGGGACCACATGAGACTCAGTGTGGCAGATGGATTTTTTGAAGGTAGCCACAAAAATGTATGTATCCCATCTCCCACACTCGCTAACGCTGACTGTCACTCTTCCCACTAGGAGATGGGGAGCTGTCCCCTCCCGTTGAATCTGAGCGGGGCTGATGACTGTTCTGACCAATAGGTTATGGGAAAGGTGAAGCCACATGACTCCCTAGGCCAGGTCAAAAAGGATCCAGCTTCCATTTGCTTGTCACTTCCCCAGAAGCGCACTTTGGGCACCCATAGTGAGGGAGCTCAAATCAGCCCCAGGAAGGCATTCACACAAAGTGGGGCAAAGGACTGCAGGAACCCAGCCGCCAGCCATCATCAGCCATCAGACATGCTCGTGCACAAGCCTTCGGATGGTCCCAGCCGCCAGTCTTCAGGGCTTGCAGCTGAGCCCCCCAGAAACCTGCCCTGTCCAAACGTCTGATCCACAGAATCTGCGAGTGTACAACACGATGATTGTTTTAATCCACTAGGTTGTGGAGGAGGAGGGTGTGATTGGTCATGCAATCATAGGAACAAAAACACCAAGCTTCAAAGAGCCTGCCACACAGATGAACCTAGAGGACATCACGCTAAGTGAAATAAGCCAGACACAGAAAGACAAATACAGCTCGATCTCACTTATAGATGGAATGTCAAAAAGTCAAATACATAGAAACAGAGAGATGAATGGTGGTTACCAGGGGTGGGGAGGTGGAGGGTATGGGGAGATGTTGGTCAAAGAGCACAAAGGTACAGTTCTGTAGGAGGCATAAGTTCCAGAGATCCAACATGCAGCCTGATGACTATAGTTAATAATACGCTATCGTATGCTGGAAATGTGCCACAACAGTAGATCTCAGGTGCTCTCATCACACACACACACACACACACACACACACACACACACACACACACACACACACAAAAGGTAACTATGTGCAGAGATCGACAAATGAATTCACAGCTGATGCTGGCTGGCGGCTGGGGTCCCACAGGTCTTCTCCCCACTTTGTGTGAATGCCTTCCTGGGGCTGATTTGAGCTCCCTCACTGTGGGTGCCCAAAGTGCGCTTCTGGGGAAGTGACAAGCAGGTAGAAGCTGGGTCCTTTTTTTGACCTAGCCTAGGGAGTCATGTGGCTTCACCTTTCCCATAATCTATTGGCTAGAACAGTCACCAGCCCGCTCAGATTCAAGAGGAGGGAACAGCTCCCCATCTCCTAGTGGGAAGAGTGACAGCGTTAGCGAGTGTGGGAGATGGGATACATGCAGTTTTGTGGCTACCTTTGAAAACTCCATTTTAGTAACCATTTCCCTGTGTATGTGTGTAGCAAATTGTCATGTTGTACACCTTAAACATATGCAATGTTAACAATCAAATTAAACTAAATTAATTTTTAAAGTTAAATAAAAATAAAATAAGCTTCCCGAATTCCCAGGTTTGGTTTGCCTTTTCCAGGGTTTGTCTAACATTGGTCCAGCCCTGTGGGGACAACAGCAAGAGGACAACCTCTATGTGGGGGTTCCGGGCCCCATCCCCCCTTCCCTAACACCATCCCCTGACTCACAGGTCCAAAGTGAGCATGCCTGGTGTTTCTGCAGGGATGTCCTTTGTAAGAACTGGGGACAGCAGTTTGTCGGATGACAGTGGGACCAACTGGGGTGACTTACATCCCTGCCTTGTCTCTTGATTAGTTCTGACAATAACCTCATGACAACACTGTCCAGGGAGGCCACCTGTCTTTTCCCACCGGGTCCCTCAAGCCCCATCAGCGACTTGGCAAGTTCAGAAAACCCTCTGTATCTACAGAAACAAAGCCACACGGTTGGGGGAGCAAGTGTCTCCGGAATTTGTTAGTTTTTCAGTTGTGAAAGTCAGGCCCCTCTAGGGCTTGCTCAGATGTTTTTCATCTCCCTTTTGGCTGTTCCCATCTGCATGGCCCGCTCACGCTGGAAAGACTCTCAAAGCGGCAATGCTCAGCCCGGGGTCTAGCCCAGCCCCGTGGACAGATGGCGTTTTAATGGTGACCCTGGCAGTGACACTGATGTTGAGCAGTCTAACTCACCCATTATCCCCTCCCCACACACACCTGGCTCAGTAAGGGGCCGCCACTGGAAAGCTGCTCTCCTAGGCTCTTCCAGCAACTAATGCCAGGAGCTAAAAGCGCCGCGATGATGCACTAGGAAACAAAATCACTAACTCCTTTTGAAACTGCTTTTTGCTTGGGGGCCTGGACACCACTAACTAGCTGTGTGACTTCAGGCTAATTATGTAAACTCTCAAAGCCTCATTCTCCTTATGTGTAAAATATGGCTGGCACCCACCTCAAAGGGTTCATGAGTGAATTCAAGGAGATAATAACATGTGTTTGCTGAGTGCTCACTATGTTCTGGAAACAACACCACGTGTGGGTAGCCTTAGTTACTTCTGTCCAGGAGCCAGTGATAAATTTCTGCCACCATAAACCTAGTTGGGCTCCAAGAAACTACACAAATTATTTGCTCATGATCAACACCAACTCTGTGAAAAGGACTTGAATCTAGTGAGCAGTCAATGGTGACAGGAACATATCTTGAAAACAGACTTTTTTCTGTGTAATATCAATTGCACCTGATATCAGGAAGTCCACCTTAGGGCACTGCCCCGGCGGTCCAGTGGTTAGGACCCTGCACTTCCTCTGCAGGGGGCATGGGTTCGATCCCTGGTCAGGGAACTAGAATCCCACATGCCATGCAGCATGGCAAAAAAAAAAAAAAAGGAATATTTGACCTTGGTTTTGGCTGTCAAGGTGGCAGTGTGGAGGGAGCACTGACTTCAGAGTGTGACAACAAGGCCTCTCCTTCCACATAGGCTACACAGCAGCCACAGGGATAGGATTCTCCAGTGGTTCTCATGATCTGAGGAACACAATCCAAAGCCCTCACCACAGCCACTAAGCTCTGTGGGAAGTGGCCCCAACTCTGCCCCCAACCTCATTTCACCTCTGTCCCCCTGGCTTCTTTGCTGTTCTTTGAACAGATAAAACCCACGCTTGCCTCAGGGCCTTTGCACTTGCTGTTTCCTCTGCCTGGAATGCTCTCCCACCCCAAACAGTCCCAGGCTCACTCTCACTTGTGCAGACCTCTGCTCAAATGACATCTTCCATCATCTCTCCCCTTAACATGCTTTTTTCTTTCTGTCGCTACTTATTCTGACATTATATTACCTCTTTTCTGTGCTTATGGTCTACCTTTTCTCATTTGAGTATGGTGGTGGTGGTGGTTTAGTCGCTCAGTCGTGTACTCCTCTTACCATGGACTGTAGCCCGCCACACTCCTCTGTCCATGGGATTTTCCAGGCAAAAACACTGGAATGGATTGCCATTTCCTTCTCCAGGGGATCTTCCCAACCCAGGGATCAAACCCAGGTCTCCTGCACTGCACGCAGATTCTTTACTGACTGAATTACCAGGAAAGCCCCCATTTGAATATAAGCTCCCCAAAGACAGGGATTTTGTTCTTATTCACCATTTCATCCTTGGAATCTGGAATAGGCTATGACACATACTAGGTGCTCAATAAAAATATATAGATGAGTGCATGGCTTTTCTAAAATGTCAACCTCACCCTTCAGTTCATTGATGACTCCCTTATGTCCTAAGGGTAAAGTTTTCCAGAGCCTACCATGATCTGGTCTCTGCATAGCTCTAGTCACCTCCTGACCCTGTCCATTCCCGCCACACACACACACACTAAGGCACACATGTAACTACACAGACACACACAGATACACAAATATACGATCATGGAACACACAAACATATCCACGGACATACACAGACCCACACAGATGTACATAGACAAATATGCACACATGTACACATACGTGAACACACATACATACAAACACAGACGTATCCATAGACATAAACAGGCACACCAGGAGGACACATATACACAGAGACACACACAGATATACATATACACAGACTCACAAAAACAGACACAGGAAGACACATGGATACACAAATACACACATAGAAACACACAGAGATATGTGTACAGAGACACACACACATTCTAGGCTACATACCACACTCATAACTCATAGACACACCACATTCATTCTCACTTGCGGGATTTTACCATTTTGCATGTGCCCCTCCTTCTACCCAACTGCTCTCTCCTGTATAGCTCCACTTCTTCTTTTGAGGTCAAAGCTGTGATGTCATCCTCCCCAGGGAGTCAGTATCATATGGTGGTAAAAAATACAGACACAATATTGTAAAGTAATTAGCCTCCAAATAAATTTAATTAATTAATTTTTTTTTTAAAGTACAGACTCTGGAGCCAGAGTCCCTGAATTCAAATTCTGGCTATGCTGCTTGCTAGCTGTGTACCCTGGGACAAATTACTGAACCTCTCTGAACCTCAGTTTCCTCCCCAGTAAACTGGGAAGGTAATGATAATAGGAGCTGTCTCACAGGGTCATCAGAGTAGGAGTTAATTCCTGCAAAGTGACCCAGAGTGAAGATGAATTAGTTATTATGGTTATTTCCTGACCACCACTAAGACTGGATTTAGGGCAGCCACCACTTCTTAGCATCAGCACAGCTGATTCTATGGAGTGTGGAACCATCTGTCTTTTCTCCACAGCAGACCTCAGAGACTGTCCCATGAACTTGAAGCCCCGGTGCCCAGCCCAGAACCAGCGTACCAAGATGTTCAACAAATACTCCTTGAGGGAGAGCACTTCTTTGAGTGAGCCACTGAGCTGCCCTGGGGCTTCATGGTCTCTTCTTTAGAAAGGAAGATCCCTGGACTACAAGTTTCCTAAGGCCCTTCTGGGTCAAATGGTCTGTGATTCTTCAATTCCGTGCCTGATCCCCTATGGGAAAAAAATTACTTCTTCCCTCACTATACCAAAGTTATAATCGATATCTTCATAAAAGCTCTTTCAACTCTTCCAGATCTTTTCCCAAAGGGAACGTGCAAAATGATGGGCATCAAGGGTCCTTAGAAATGAGATCAATCCTGACTGTTCTCTGAGGCCCAGAGACTGAAACTGGCTTGTTCAAGGTCACTCAGCAAGCTAACAGAAGATCTGGGGCCACAATTCAGGGGGCATGGTTTACTGCACTAATTTTTTTCTGCCCATGCGCACAAAAATGATTCGGGGAGATTCTTTAGCAAAAGCAGAAGACTGAAAGCTAGCAGAAATTGGATGGAAATTTGAGAGAGGATGAGTCAGATCTCTTTAAAGTATCACTCGGTGCTTTTGCTATGACAGTACCATAAAAATTACACGAGCTAACTGGTTTAGTGCATTCTTGCCACCAGCCAGACACTGCCTTAAACACTTGACACACTGTTTCTCATTTAAGTCTCCAAATGATGTTCTGAGAAGATACTCACTTTACGGATGAGGAAACTAAGGCTGAGAGAAGAAAAGTAACTTTCCCAAAGGTACTCAGGTTGTAAGTGGTAGAACCAGAATCTAAAGCAACTCTGGCATTACCAACACATCTTCTCAAATTAAATTAACATCCCTAGATAGACTGCTGCATATGTCAGAACTGAGTTCACACAGCAAACTTTGAGTCGAGCATTTCTGTGCTGTAACTTTTCCCCTTGTTTTTCCATTTTTTTTTTAATGTGATGACTTATAATGTAGAGAATATGTGTGTCTAAGACCCAAACTCAGAGAGGTGGAAGTGGGAAGTGGATTACAGAAGATACCAGTGGTATCACTCAGCTATTGCTAGTAACAAAGTACCTGAACTCTCAGCAACAGAAGACAACAAGCATGTATTCTCATAATCACAGGTCTGAGGGGCAGCTGGAGTGGCTCGGCTTCACCTGTGCAGCTGCCGGGTCCAGGCTGGACTGAACTCCAACCTCTGGGTTCAGCTCAGGCTCACAGATCTGGTTCTTCCGAAACCAGCTCCCTGGGGCACGTTCTCTCATAATGATGACAGAAATGCAAGAGGACAAGTGCCAACTCATGATACCACATAAGGCTTAGGCTTGGAACTCACAAGTCATTACTTCCACCTATACACCCATGGCCACAGCAAGTTACACGGCCAAGTCCAGCGTCCATGGGGTGGGAAATAGACCTCCACCTCAAACGGGAAGGATGACAGTGGTACAGAGAGAGGAAGGAGGGAGAGATTGGAAATGGCTATGTAATGTACTGTGGGGTCATTTGAAAATTCGGCAAGATCTGGTCATCATCAGCATGTTTTTATTTTATGAAGAAGGGGCAGAGAGGGAGGAGGAAGAATGGAGACTGGTGTCACTTTGTCTGTTAAATTCTGGGACAAGATGTCCCATTGCATCTTGAATTCAGGCCCAAGGTTTCCACAGGAGTGCCGAGGAGGCAAGGAAACTTCTGGGCTCAACAGAGGACATGGGGACAAGTGACCTCTTCAGATGTGTTCCCAGACCACAAACGGAGCAGTGGTTTTCTCTGTTCTTAGTCTCTCAGTCACATCTGACTTTCTGCAACCCCATGGACTATAGCCCGCCAGGCTCCTCCTGTCTATGGGATTCTCCAGGCAAAAATACTGGAGTGGGTTGCCATTCCCTTCTCCACGGAATCTTCCCAATCCAGGGATCAAAACCAGGTCTCCCGCATTGCAGGCAGAGTCTTTACTATCTGAGCCACCATTCAATTTTTCTGTTGAATCAGACACCCCTTTGGAGCACAGTCGAGGCCCTGGTCACTTCCGGGATGCTCACAGGGAAAGTGGGTCAGCAAACTCAGACGACCTGAATGCCAACCAGACACACCACACTGCCTCTTGTGCCTCCTCCCTGAGGCCGCAGGTGCCTACTCTTCCTTCCTCTCTGTCTTGAGTTAGCAAGGGGACCATCCCATCCACACAGGGCTGAAAATGGAGCCAAGGGATTGGCTGAGCTCCTCCTGCCCCGGATATGCTGTCCTTCTCACTGCCTCTTATCTGCCTAAAGAAACGAACTGCTCTCTCGATCAGGCCTCAGTATCACCACCTGTAATGACAGATGTAGAATCCTCTTCATCCCCCAGCCCCCACCAGCCCTGGGGGCTGTGTGAGGCAGCAGAGTGCTTCCAGGACATCAGTAAGGGTTTGAAGCCATGCAAGTGTGATCAGGGCGATTCTGGTCCCAGCCTTGGAGTCAGGCTGGCCAGAACCAAATCCAAGCCTCGCCACTGTGTAGCCTGGTGACCTCTCAAGCCTCAGTCTTCTCATCAAGAAAACGGTCGAATGACGCTCAGTCACGTTCAACTCTTTGCAACCCTATGGACTGTAACCCGTCAGGCTCCTCTATCCATGGGATTCTTCAGGCAAAAATACTGGAGAGGGTAGCCATTTCCTCCTCCAGGGGATCTTCCCGATCCAGGGGTCAAACTTGCATCTCTTAAGTCTCCTGCATTGGCAGGCAGGTTCTTCACCACTAGCGCCACCTCCGCCTTGGATATGATGATACCTAGCTCAGAGGAATGATGTAAGGAGCGTTTTTTGAGGAAAACATGGACAGTGGCAGGAACATAATAACACCCTGTAATTCATGGATATTCTCATCATACATCTCAGATTTCTGACACCCGAGTTGAGCCTTGTATTAAGCCTATGCAGGCACCCTCTGCTGCTGTGGCAACCCTGTTCTAAATATCTTATGGCAGCCCTGCTAAACTGCAGCATTGCAAGTGGGCCCTCAGAAATCCATCCATTCTTTCATTCAATTGATCAATAATTTTTATAAATTTTATTGGAATATAGTTGATTTACAATGTTGTGTTAGTTTCTGCTGAATGATTTTTATTTATAAAACTTACATGCCCAGAACCAGTCCAGACAGTGTGGGAAATAAAAAGAAATTTAAAACACAACTGGTCTCTCAGATAACTCCCAGTCTACCTAGGAATCAATGCCTTTAAGTCTAGCACAAAACTCTGAGAGACAGGAGGGGTCTATAATGTCCCAGCTCAACTCCCACCCAAATCAAAAGCTCCTCACTCTATTCCCCATAGATTTATTTCCCCTGCTGAAATAAACCTGGAGACAGGAAGCATAGGGCCTGACGATGCAGGAGGCCAGATCTTTTCAGTTCTAATTGTGAGGGGGAAAAATATCTTTTTTTTACTTTAAGATGAAATTCAGCTTCCTGTGTTGTTTGCCCTCCTGGCACATACACAGACAGCTGTCACATCTCCCCTGAGCCATGCTTGTGCCCTAAATGGTTGCTCAGACAAGTTCTCACCATCCATCTCCAGGTGCCAGTTTCTTCCCGCAACACTCCTTTTGTGTAAGGTGTATAGGGGACGTCACAAGATACCATATTGATTAATTTGCTAAATCTGTGCTTTCTGGGGTGTTCCGTGGAACACTAGTTCCACAGAGCTTAAGTAAGTACGTGTTCCAGCAAAAATCAGTGCTCATCCATTATTCCATTTGAGAAATTCTAGGTAAAACAAAGCCAACCAGTCTCAGTTACTGAAAGACGCCACCTCGAAACCTATAAGAAAACCATTTGAGGCTGCAGTGTGTCCCCCAGTCTTTGGATCCCAGGCTTGGACTCTGCTCACGGAGCATTTCCCAGGGACAGTGTTCCTCAGAGAACACTTTGGGGGATAAGTAAGTTTAAAAAATAAATGAATCCAGATCATGAGCACAAAGGCAGTAAAGTTTCCGAGTTGGATGGTGTAGCAAAAGCTGTCACAACCTGCCTGCCTGCAATCGGCACTTAACAAATCAGTGCCCATGGCTTTGACTTTCAATTGCCAGCGCTGCGTATTTGCTACTGGATTTCCCGGCTTCTGGAGCCCACTGTGCCCGGGAAAGGCAGCAGGCAGGAATTCCTAGAGATCTAGCGACCCCCTTCCCTTGAGCAGCTGTCAAGCCCTGACTGACAGCCCAGCTCCTCCACCCTCGGTTGGCATAACCGAGTGCCCGATTCCTCTGGCAGTTCCTTTCCATCCCTTCTCATTTCCCCGCTCCCCTGCTGGTTTTTCCTGCAATCTCCTTCCAAATAAACTATTTGTGTTCAAGTCCCGGTCCAGGCTCTGTCATCCTCACTGCCTCCCCTCTGCACCAGACACACACGCCTGTCAAGTCTTTCGCTCCCTACCTCAGTTTCCCCATTTGTTTATCCATGGCTTGGGGATCGGTCTGGCCGCAGTGGGGAGTGGGGGGGGACTCCAGGCAAGGAGGCATGAGAAAGGAGGAGGGGGTCTCTCGGGCACATCAGTCACTCCGCAGCTCAGACACCTGGCGTTCCCAAGCCTGGAAGGTAATTCCCAAGGCTGAGAATAACTTGGCAAGCACCCCCAAGTCAGGGCAGGACTCAGGGCCAAGCTTCTGGGTCACTTTTCTCCATTTTTTACTGTGGGTGTAACCTTGATCCCTCTGCAGAGGTAAACAACAGGGTCTGAATTATTTGGTTTGGAAAAGGAAGAGGCCCCAGGGAGGTAAATGCCGCAGTAATAAATGCAGAGGAGAGACCGCTGTGCACAGCACGCCCGCTTCCCCTCCCTTAGCGCAAACCCGGGGCATCTCTAAAGGCAAAAAGGCATCACTCTTCTCTCCCTCTAGCCTGGGCCTAGAGTGGCTGAAGCTGCAAATCACCAAGAAAAGTGCAGAAGAAAGTTCGCCATTTCTTGGAATGGAAATAATAATAAATAATAATAATCTGTTCCGTGTTATTTAGCCAAGACATTTTCTCCGAGGAGTTTTGCACTCAAATTTATTGTAAGTCCCCAGGGTCTGGATATTTTTTAATTAAAACTTTTACTGGGGAAAACATACCCGGAGAAAAAAGAAAAAAAAAAATAACCCCAGAAGTGAGTTACGTGCAGGTGATCACCATCTTGCCTTTCTTGAGCATTTGTCTTTTAATTCTTTGCTGTGTGAATGGTTACCCCCTGATCAGTCCTGCAGGGTTGACTGTCCATTGCAGTAGAAAGGAAACATAAGCACATATACCGGATGCCCTGGAAGAGGGAGGGGAAAGGCGTGGAAATTCATGGACCATCTCCTAAGTGCCAAGCACGTCAGACACACATTATCTTCTTAATTCTCACTGCAATCCCAGGACTTGGCATTGAAGTGATTGCTATATGCCTGCTAAGTGCTTTCAAAGTGTTACCTCATTAAATCCTCGCGAAGTCCTCTGAGGTGATTTGTTTTTGAGTGTCCCCATGTATCAGCAAAGGACAACTGAGGCTTCGAGAGGGTAAAACATGAGGAAACTCTCACAGAGGGAAACAGCAGGAAGCCAGGTCTGCCTGGTTCCAGGGCACTAGTTTTCCCTCAGGGAGGACGACGTGGGGGATAGCGTTTGGTGTCGTGCCTCAGGAAGGGCAGAACAGAGGAAGCCAGGGGAGGGTGTCAACTCCAGTCCCAGACTCAGCCTGATCCCACGGGAGGACTCTGGGAGACAACCTACATGCCAGAGCTGGTCCTGCTCAGGGAATGGACCTGGAGTTCTTTATTCCACACCGGCCACAGGCTGATGGGCACCCTGGGGTGGAGGTGCAAAGGGGAGACACCAGTGTCCAAGGGCAACCCTCCGAACGTCTCAGCCGTTGGCAGCAGAGCCCCCTGAAGCTGGGGGCTTGTCCCTCAGACCTGGCAAAAGAGATGGGAGTGAATCTGGGCAGAGTACCAGCAACGCGCACCGCAGTTGACAACTTCATTGAAAAAGGAGCACCCAGATAGCCAGGACGCTGGCATTCTTGAGTAGGAGACCCTCCTCTTGCCCCATCTGTGTGGCTGGGTGAAGAACTTTGGGAGTGGGCTATGATGTTCTGGACAAGACGGTCAGTAGCCTTCCCCACCCACCCAATGACACAGACCACCCATCCAAGCGAGATGAGACTCCTGGCTTCTGCTTAACCGAGACTCTGTGGCAGCCAGGAGCCAGGGGACAGAGAAGTCCCCGAGAAGCCAGCAAGGGCAGCCTCTGAGAGCACACATGTCACTCTAGTGGGCTGGGTTCCAGCCCCAGATCTGAGGAGCCCAGCAGCACCCTGGTCCCTGTGCCCCGACGCTGATGGCGGCGGCCTGACAAATCGTGGTTGTCAGTGGCAACCACGGGTCCTGACAGACGCAGACAGCCAAGAGTCCGAGTCACAGGTATCTGACAAGAAAGCAGCATAGATGTGGGTGCGGACGAGCCACAGCAGGGGCAGAGCACAGGGTTTGGGTCCACCAACCCCTGCTGCCAGGGCTTTGGGCCTGGTGCTGCCCCATGCCTCTCCTCGGGGCTCACAGCTTGCTGTGAAGGCTTTCCGGGCCCTGGTGACAATCCTTCCTTTGAGTCTGGCCTGGTTTGAGTGGGTTTCTGTGCCTAGCCATCCCAGTCTCTGACCCTTGGCATTTTAAGCTCCCAGAATAAGTGAACCTCCAAAGGGCAGTGCAAGACACGCTGAACTCACATGCAAGGGCTCATATATACACACACACACAATCACAGACACATCCGTGCAATCCCTCTCACCCACCTCTCACACCTAGCCTGTCAAAGTACCAAAAATCCCATATCAAGGCACACATCATGTGTTCTATATTTATACGTGTTGATACGTGTTGATTTACTTCTATCAATGGAATATTACGGGATGTTAAGATTTCCACTGCTTTGCTATGGCAAACAATGTTGAGTGAATAAAAGTAAGTTTCAATAGGGTATAGAAAGATGCTTCCACCTTTTGTAAAACTTAAAAACATTCAAAACAATGATGTATGTGGTTTATGGATACATACCTCTGTAGTACGTCTAAAACATAAAGATGACACACCAGCCCCTGAGGGGAGGAAAGCAGGGAGGGAAGGAGAGAGGCGTTTTTCACTGTACAGTGGACCCTTGAACAACACGGGGTAGGGGCACAGACCCTCATCACAGTCAAAAATCCGAGTATAATTTAGAGTCTGCCCTACGTATCTGAGATCCCTCCATACTCACGGTTCTTCATCTGCAGATTCGACCAACATGGATGGTGGAGTACTACAGTATTTACTATTGAAAAAAAACCACATGTAAGTGGACCCAGGCAGTTCAAATCCTTGTTGTTCAAGGGTCAGCTGTATTTAGGAATTTGTATTGTTTAATATATGAAAGAGAAATGAAGAACATGTGACAAAATATTAAATTCATCCAACCTCTGTGGTAGGTTCATGGGTGTTTCATGTTACTTCCCATAATTTTCTGTGTTTGGAATGTTTCTTATTTTTCAATGTTTTAATAATTTTGAAAAGTTCACCTAAAACTGAATATCAGCATACCCTGTGACCTAACAATCCTACTCTTAAGTATATACTCACTGCAATGCATCCATATGCTCACCAAGACATGTGCAAAGAACATTCATTCCAGTACAATCTGACCATGCCCACTCAGAAAACAACCCCAGTGCACTGGTCATGATTTTTTTATTCTCCAGCTTCATTGAGATGTGCAAGCTGAGTCACCTCATTTGTGTCTGACTCTTTGCAAACCTATGGATTGTAGCCTGCTAGGCTCCTCTGCCCTTGGAATTTCCCAAGCAAGAATACTGGAGTGGGTTGCCATGCCCTCCCCTCAGGGGATCTTCCCAACCCAGGGATGGAACCCATGTCTCTTAAGTCTCCTGCTTTGGCAGGTGGGTTCTTTACCACTAGCACCACCTGGGAAGCCCATATGAGGCATACTTGACAAATAAAATTATATATATTTAGAGTACACTGTGGTGATTCGATATACATGTACTTTGTGAAATGATTACTCAATCAGGTTAATTAACACATCCATCATCTCACACAGTTATCTGTCTTAGGTGTGTGATGAGAACGCTTAAAATCTACTCTCTTAACAAATTTCAAGTCTACAATACAGTATCGTTAACTATAGTCACCATGCTGTACATTGGACCTCCAGTACTTACTCATCTCATAACTAAAAAGTTCGTACCCTTTGACCAGCATCTCCCCATTTTCCCCACCTCTCACCACTGGTAACCACCATTCTATTCTCTCTTCCTATGAGTTCGACTTTTTTCTTAAAGATTTCACATGAGATCATCCAGTATTTGACTTGTTTCACTTAGTAAACCTAGTGTCCGGGTTTATCCATGTTGTTGCAAATGGCAGGATTTCCTTCTTTCTCATGCCTGAATAATTTTCCTCTGTGTGTGTGTGTGTGTGTGTGTGTGTGTGTGTGTGTGTGTGTAAGCATAGCTACACATGTGAGTATAGCTACCCTTGCTCTCTTTTGGTTTTCATTTGCATGGAATATCTTTTTCCATCCCTTCAGTTTTAGCCTATGTGTGTGTTCTTAAACTTGAATGAGTCTCTTGTAGGCAGCATATATAGTTGGGTGTTATTTTTTTAATCCATTCAGCTGCTCTATGTCTTTTGATTTGAGAAATTAATCCATTTACACTTGAAATAATTACTGGTACATAAGAACCTCCTAATACCATCTTCTTAATTGTTTTCTGGTTGTTTTATAGTCTCTGTGTTCCTTTCTTGCCCTCTTACCATCTTCCTTTGTGAATCTGATCCCTTTTTCTATAGTGGTAAGCTTTGATTCCCCTCTTTTCATCTTTTGTGTATCTACTGTAGGGTTTTGCTTTGTGGTTACCATGGGGATTACATAAAACATCTTAGAGTTATAAAAATCTATTGTAAGCTGATAACAACTTAACTCTGATGGCATACAAAAACTCTGCCCTTTCACTTTCCCCCCACATTTATGTTTTTGATGTCACACTTTACATCTTTTTATACAGTGTATCCATTAACAAATTATTGTAGCCACAGTTATTCTTAATACTTATGTCCCTTAACTTTTATAGTTCAGTGATTAGCATACCACCAGATTACAATTTGAGAGTACTCTGGTTTTGGCTATATACTTATTTTTACCAGTAGGTTTTATATTTTCATGTTTTCATGTTACTAATTATCATCCTTTCATTTCAGCTTGACTAACTCCTTTCAGCATTTCTTATAAGGCCGATCTAGCAATAATAAGTGGGCTCCCCTGGTGGCTCAGAGGTTAAAGCGTCTGCCTGCAATGCAGGAGACATGGGTTCGATCCTTGGGTTCGATCCCTGGGTCGGGAAGATTCCCTGGAGAAGGAAATAGCAACCCACTCCAGTATTCTTGCCTGGAGAATCCCATGGACGGAGAAGCCTAGTGGGCTACAGTCCATAGGGTCGCAAAGAGTCGGCGGACAGGACTGAGCGACTTCCCTTTCACTTTCACCCCCACCCCCACCTTCAGGCAGCACCCCTTGAAGCCTTCCAGAGACTGCCCTGCACATGTTTCCAGGTCTCAGTCTAGAGAGGTGAGGCGAGATCTCCCAGAGTCCTCGGGTTCGGGGCACTAGAACTGGATGGGGGGGGTCCCTGGCCCCGATCCTGGGACCGGAAGACAGCTCCAGGAGGCAGCCCTCCTTTCTCACCACTCTCTGTCCTGTCCTGAGCTCAGCTTGTGACGGTCCGTTGTGATGTCCACACATGGTAAATCCTCGGGCCCACCTTCAGGCAGCACCCCTTGAAGCCTTCCAGAGACTGCCCTGCACATGTTTCCAGGTCTCAGTCTAGAGAGGTGAGGCGAGATCTCCCAGAGTCCTCGGGGTTCAGGGCACTAGAACTGGGATGGGGGGGGTCCCTGGCCCCGATCCTGGGACCGGAAGACAGCTCCAGGAGGCAGCCCTCCTTTCTCACCACTCTCTGTCCTGTCCTGAGCTCAGCTTGTGACGGTCCGTTGTGATGTCCACACATGGTAAATCCTCGGGCTCCTGGAAGGCAGCTGCCAGTTTGGTGCAAGAATCATCTGTCATTCGTAGACTTTGTGTGTCTTACAAAGCCACTGGCCTGTTTCACTGCTATCATCATGGTACTCAGATGATACCCACCCTTGATCAGAGGCTGCACATGGCAAGTCAGTGGCTCTTGAGGGACGAATCTTCAAGTTTCCTGCTTCTGTACCATGAGGCGAGTAAGCATCCCCTTGGCCTCCCTTGTGGCTCAGCTGGTAAAGAATCCGCCTGCAATGTGGAAGACCTGGGTTGGGAAGATCCCCTGGAGAAGGGAATGGCTACCCACTCCAGTATTCTGGCCTGGAGAATTCCATGGTCTATATGCAATGGCACCCCACTCCAGTACTCTTGCCTGGAAAATCCCATGGATGGAGGAGCCTGGTGGGCTGCAGTCCATGGGGTCGCTGAGGGTCGGACACGACTGAGTGACTTCACTTTCACTTTTCACTTTCATGCATTGGAGAAGGAAATGGCAACCCACTCCAGTGTTCTTGCCTGGAGAATCCCAGGGAAGGGGGAGCCTGGTGGGCTGCCGTCTATGGGGTCACACAGAATCGGACACGACTGAAGTGACTTAGCAGCAGCAGCAGCAGCATATAGTCCATGGGGTTCCAAAGAGTCGGACACGACTGAGCGACTTTCACTTTCACTTTAGAGGTGATAAACTTCCTCAGCTTTTGTTTATCTAGGATAATCTTATTGTTTCCTCAATTCTGAAGGAGAACTTTGCTGGGTGAAGTTTTCTTGGTTGGTTTTGTTTTTTTTTTTTTTCTTTTTAGCACTTTGACTATATCAGCCCATGCTATCCTGGCTTGCAAGGTCTCTCCTAAGAAATATGATAGCCTTATGGGCGTTCTCTTGAATGTGATAGCTTACAATCTCTGGCTGCTATTCTTTCAGCTCCTCCCTGCCCCTTAGTTATGCTGCTCGCCTTGCATTCTAGGTGTGACCAAAAAGAAGTGACTTTCTGTGGCAGCATCCTACACTGCCAGGGGAGCCAAGTGTTTACTCACATACTCTCACTTCTTCTGTAGAAGAAAGCATGGGCTGATGGGATCTTTCTTGGTACTGAGATGTGCCACCTTGGGAGAGGGATGATTCTCCCCTTGGGAGAGGGGTGATTTATGTAAAATGAACCTGTTCCTTTTATCCTCTTCAAAACATCTAATCTTGGAAACTTTTGCCCCAACAGTGTGCTGACTCTGAGACTTCCACAAATGCAGTGTCATCCATGAGAGAATATCAAAATCTGGGGAGGAGGGGCGGGGGGGAGAATGGTAGGAAAGTCTTATTCTACTCTCTATGGTCCATTTCTTGATCTGAGTGAGGTTACCCGGGTATGTTCAGTTTGTGAAAATCCATCAAATGTATACTTATGATTTGTGCACTTGTCATCATTATCTCACATTTGAATAAAATTTACATTCATCTTGTTTCCAATAGTGAAAGTTAAGGCACATTCAACATGATGCTCAATGCCCAGGCTATCACATGAAGGTCATTGTCAGCCATTAATTTCTCAGCTCAAAATCATCTATTGATCAGTGTTGTTGTAGCATATTCAATATCAGACATGAAATTATCGACCTGGAATAGTGTCTAAGTTGCTGCAGTAATGGGAGGTGGGTGGTGTGGGAGCTATGTTAATGGTATTTCACAGGAAATATCATAGCATCTTTGCATCCCTTCAACGGAATGTCCATTTTTAGTTCAGACCCCATCAGAAAAGGACTCATCCTAACCCAAAGGAAATTAAACTCTCTCTCCCAGCTCTACTGGAGTATGAAATGGCAACCTATTCCAGTATTATTGCCTGGAAAATTCTATGGACAGACAAGCTTGGCAGGCTACAGTCCATGGGGGTCACAAAGAGCCAGACACGACTAAGCAACTAAGTGCTCCCTGCTCCATAGCAGTGGACTGACCACAGTTGGGAACCAAGGTCTCAAGTTAGAGGCGGGGCTGATCTGGCCAGTCCTCAAGAGAACAGACTTTCCTAGACATCACCTGCAGATGCCTGGGTCGAGAGGAGCCTTTGAGCATGAGCTGAAGTAAGTGAGCAAGTCTGGCACACAGAGCCTTTCAAGATAGGGATGGCACTTACACAGCATACATGCCCCCAATCTCCCTGCCAAACCCCTAGCAGACATCACTAATCAATCAAGGCCCTCCGAGATGGGACAAGACCTCAGAGTCCTTCTCAATGTCTCTCTGGGAAAACTGGAAGACAATTATCTAGCAAAGAGACTTTCCTGGGTTGTATGTATTGAGGGGGGTAAGGATCTTAGTAGTGAAAATCATTACTAGGAAGAGCAGTTGGGACTAAGCACAATGCACTGTGAATTACTATGAATTTGATGTATGCAGTTCAGTTCAGTTCAGTCACTCAGTCGTGTCTGACTCTTTGCGGTTATTCCTCTGTTAATCGAATAGTGTATATATACTTGAGGATGAGATGGCTGGATGGCATCACTGACTCGATGGACGTGAGTCTGAGCGAACTCCGGGAGTTGGTGATGGACAGGGAGGCCTGGCGTGCTGCGATTCATGGGGTCGCAAAGAGTTGGACATGACTGAGCGACTGAACTGAACTGATACATATTATATATATACTTACACATACATATACTTTAATATGTGTGGTGTGTGGGTGTGTGTGGGCGTGTGTGTGTGCTATTTTCTTTCTGTGGGCTTAATGTAAGCTACCCCTTTGGTGTATTGTTACTTTATAAGGGAAAGCAGGTGGAACCTACAGTAGCAGTAAGGTGTACCTTCCACCATAGTGGGAACAAGCCAGGAGGGGAAGAAGCTGGAAACTTCTCCTATTTCATAATTATGTACAAGCCAGACCAGGGCAAGACCCTAAGACCAATTGACTCCTTAAAGATACAAGTGATACCCTTCCTGTGCAGAAAATGTGCCCGAAGGAACAGGTTACAATGGGCAGGGCTGCCATGTTGCTCTTGGGGATATCATTCATGTTGTATTTTATGAGAGCTGCTTTCCTTAAAGCTGTGTGACATGGCAGCTCTGCCCAGAAGTGACTGAGTCAAGGTCCAATGGGAAAGACTGCCAATGACCCACAACCTGGGAGAGCACATGGCTCTGGGAGGAGCCATCTCAGGCCAAGACCAATCTACCCAGTGATGAACAAAACAGCCATGTCTCCTGTTTAGCTGTCATTGCCCATGCGTCCTGCTCCCCAGACAGGGGAGGAAGTCAGGCCCCCACCCCCCATCTGCAGCCTCAACAGATTCTGAAGCTTGACTGCAGGCAGAGAGGGGAGTTGCTGACTAGCCTGCAGACAGCCCTCTATTATCACTTCCCCACCCTGGGAGGACTGACAGCCCCACGCAGCCACAGCGTCACTCCCGGGCCAGCTGCTGATGTACGGTGTGGCTCGGATCCAACCATCAAAATGTCTTTTTTCCTTACGGCTGAGGTGGCAGACTGAGTCTTCCTCTCCTAGGGGAGGTGAAATGGTGACTCAGTCACTGTTAACCCCGCGTTTAACCCGTCTGTACTCCTGACACGCAGAGTCAGCCCGTCTCTATTCATTGCAGCGCCACCTGCTCCCTAAGGTGACTGCGGTGTGCGAGCTCATCTGCTGCCACTTAGCCCTCCATTCCTCCCGTGGCTCCTCAGGGACATCCCTTCCCTCCCCTCACCCCTGCCTCCCTGCCTTGGAACTGGACCTGAAAAAAAAAAAACCTCCAAGGACTTTGCAAGTTTCCACCCCATTTCATTCCCCGATTCTAGATCCAGCTCCTTTGGGCACTTGTTGATAGGATGAATCCCATGTCTTGGCTCTCCCTCTGGGTTGGGTGTCGAAAAAGTGATGAAAGGGGGAAGAGGGGTGTTTCTCTCCAGCACCTGGGCACCGTGTATTTTCTGCCCTTGGGGCAGGATCAAACTGCACAGAATGGAGCATTCTTCTTCAAGTCCCATTTGGCCTCTCAATGAGAAAGGTCCAAAGAGGTGCTAGGTGAGGTTACGGCATGAGCAGTGCAAGGGGGCCACACCTGGAACTGGATCCTAGATAGAGAGCCTTTAGCACCTTACCAATATATTTGTAGCACCTTACCAATATATTTGGGCTTTGATTTGTACCAATTGCGAACCACTGAAAGTTCTTGAAGAGAGAAGTAGATAAGCAGAGTGAAATTTTAAGAAGACATGCCAGAGAAAAGCCTGGGGCCAGAGGACCAATGAGGGTTGCCACATTAGCCCAGAAGAAAGGAGAGGAGGATCCAACCTACGGGAAAAGTCTAGAAAGCTCCAAGAGGCAGGGGCAAGCTGCAAGGCTGGGCAAGCAAAGAAGTCAAGACGGTGGTCTGCTTCTGAAGCCCACCCAAAATGAAATGTAGATGCATGGTAGTGATGCACCCTTAGAGAGCATCCAGGCCAGTCACCTTGTCTCAGGGATGAGGAAACTGCCCAGAGCCCAGAAGTGACTCTGTTGAGTTCTGGGTCTGTGCCAGAATCCACCGAGCCATTTTTCTGGGATTGTGAAACTTGACACAGAGAGGTTCACAGACTAGCCCCGGGCCAGAGCTAGAAGCCAGCCTGCACTTCACTCCACACCGGGCCATCTCTCTGAAGGAATAGGGTTCAATCTTCTGGAAATCAACAGTGTCTTGAGAGAAAGGGCCTTCAGTTTTAGATCAAAGGGCCATAGTGGGAGTGGCCATAGTGGGAGGCCAGAAGCCCGGTGCCCACCAAGGGTGGAGAATATAAAGGAGGACCCGGAGGCAGGATCATGAGAGCAACTACCAGTTGAAAGTCTGAAAAGAGCAGCGGCATGATGAGTCACCAGAAAACCAGAAAGCTCAGTTCAGCTGTGAACTCCTTTCATGAGTATGGGAGCCCCTGCCCGCAGCCCAAAGCACTTACTTGTGAAAACTGGCCGGCACTCAGAGGGTCAGGACCAGGGGCAAAGGGGCGGGGCTGGAGTGGGGGCGGAGCTTGTGCCCATGATTTATTAAAGGCAGGCTCTCCGGAGAAACCCTTACAGGAGTGAGGGCAACCGGTGAAACAGAGATGTGCTTAGTTGAAGGTGGGGGCAATTAACTGTCCTGGTTTGCCCAGGAAGGAAGGTTTCCCGGGATGTGGACTTTCAGAGTGAAAATTGACAGTCCCAAGGAAACTGAGACAAACTGAGCTCCGTACCTCTCTCTCTTCCCACAGGGAGCTCAGGACCAGGAAAGTCACTATGGGGTTGTCCCCTCCCCTGAAACCTGAGTCCACACTTTCACATCCCTGGTAGAGGTCATTGGCTGTGCCTCCCCCCGACCCCCGGGTAGGGAGTAACCTCCCAGATACCGCTGGGAAAAGTGGATCTTATTGACTGAGAACAGTCCCCCAAGAAAGAGGCAATTGTGAACTGATGATAGCCGACACCAGCCCCTACCTATGGGCAGGTGCACCAAATACATAAAGGGGATCCGGGCAAGGCAACAACAGTGTCCACTATGTGAAGAACATGGCTTCTGAAAAACAACCTCTTCCCATGGCCCCTCACCCCTTGAAGTCACAAGTCACCCCCCTTCTCCCTTGAGAGACAGCAAAGTTGACAGAGGTGCATGTCCTGGGGAGCTGCAGGGGGCATGTTTCCAGGTAGGCTGGTTCAGTCCCTTGCCTCCTGTGGGAGCTAACGGCATTGTTGGAGGCTTTCACCAATGCCTCTTTGATGCAGGTGACAAGGCTCCAGGTGAAATATGTGCTTCTGTGAACTGTCAACAACACGGATCAGAATAGCACACCAGCTACAATTCTACATTTAGCTGAACTTTAAGAAAATTGAGAAAATCTTCAATTATCAATAACCACCTATCACCTGTCATATTTTTTTTTCATACTGCAAGGGTTCTTAGGACTCCTTAGCAGTCTATCAAGTTGGATGAAAGTTATTAATTAATCCCTTTAAAAATATAGCTTTTGTGGAATGAATAAAGGTGTCAAATACAACATATTCCTAAGGTTTATATTAGATTTTTCCGGGAATTTGCTCAATAAGCATTTATGGAGCACCTACTATGCACAGCTGGCTCAGTGCTACATGCTGGGGGGAGAAGATGAATAGCGCAACATCTCCACCCACAGAGAGTTCACAGGCAAGATACAAAGACAGATAAATCCCAGAGAAAGTCCTGAGGAATTATAGAGTACAAAGCACCTGCAGGACGTGGGGCAGGGCATTAGGGGTAAGGGGTCTTGAAGGATTTTTTTTGAGAGTTGATCTTTAAAGATGAACAGTTTCTCAGGTTGAAGCAGACACTGTGTACATCCTACCAATAACGGTCCTACACTTTTTCCTGACTTTTGGTTGAAAAAAAAAAAAAAGTCATCTAGAATAAAATCTACATGTCCCGAACTCCTTTCCATCTAGGGCTGGCCATGTAACTAAATGTGTTGGTCAATGGGATTAAGTTGCCCTGTGTGGCTTCCAGGAGATGTCCTTAAACGGAAAAGCCACACCTTCTTCATCTCTCCCTCCTTCCTGTTGATTGTTGGACTGCAGAGCTAATGGCTGGCACTTTTGCCACCATCTTGAACCATAAAGTGCACTTATACGCTAAAGAGGGTAGATCAAAAAGCTGGAAGAAGTGTGAGTCTCTGACAACTTTGTGAGACTACTTCAACAGCCTTGGGCTGTGTAACTCCAGCTTCATTGACAGAAATCTACTTCTACTGTGTTGAAGCCACCATTATTTGGGGTTTTCTATCACTCTCTGCCAAGCTGAATCCTAACAGGTAGAGTGAAGGTGTGAGTTATTTTTCTTTCCCCTTCCAATTTCCCATTAGTACTTCTGCTTTTTCTCTCTTAACCCCTGCAGTGGGTTCCAGGGTATACTGACCAGAGCCCTTTTCAGGAGGGAAGGACTTGCTGCCCCAGCCTCTGAAAGTGGTGTCAGCAAATAGCCTTTGACTGTCAATCTTTTGGGGCTTCCCAGCTGGCACTAGTGGTAAAGATCCTGCCTGCTAAAGCGGGAGACCTAGGAAACATGGGTTTGATCCTTGGGTTGGGAAGATCCCCTGGAGGAGAGCATGGCAACCCACTCCAATATTCTTGCCTGGAGAATCCCATGAACAGAGGAGCCTGGCAGGCTACACTCCATAGGGTCGGAAAGAGTCAGACATGACTGAAGCGACTTAGCACACATATCAGTCTTTTAGGGGCGAGTGTCTCCCCTAAGGTCATGCTTCTTACCAGTGTGACTGACCAGTGCAGAAATAGGGAGGCCTCACCATCTCAGCCCAACTGAGGACCCGTCCAATGGACCATCCCTTAGCTCCAGAGCTCCCTGGGGCATTAGCCAAGGCTGTTTGGGAGTTTGCATTGCACAGCAACTTCTGCTTACTCCTGTTTTCTCCACCTCCCTTTGAGGGGAGGAGAAAATCAAGGGTCAGTCTCAAGGGTCCTCCCTAGTTTTATTGTTCTAAACTTTTAACTCCATCTCAGAGACTGATTCCTAGACCTAAGCTGCAACAACCCCGGTTTCTTGGCCCCTGGCCTCTGTCCCAATCCTTCAGCCTCTCCTTCCCACTCCATCTCTTAATAGCAATTTAGGGCCAGTGACACCAATACCTGACACTCGGTGCAATTAACACCTAACACAATTAGCTCTTAATATGAGCTTCCCAGGATGCTAACGGAAGCTTCTCAGCTGAGCGCTACGTTAGTATTTTCTCTGGCCTTCTCCAAGTGGCCCACAGCGGGGCAACTTGGGTAACCTGGGAAAATCAGGAGATCTGGGTTCTTTACCCCACTTTGCCTCCAGCATGCTATGTGACCTCAGAACAGCCACTCAACTTCTCTGAGCTTCACATGTCTGAACCACAGTTTGACTGTGGGGGGCATTTTTGTTGCTAAATCGGGGGTTGGCAAATTATGGGTCATGGGCCAAATCTGGCCTGTCAACCTGTTTTTATAATTAAAATTTTATTTGGACATAACCATGCCCATCTGTTTCAACATTAGTGATGACTGTTTTTAGGCTATAATGGAAGAGTTTAGTAGTTGTAGTGGAGATTGTATGGCTCACAAAAGCTAAAATTTACTATCTGGTCCTTTGCAGAAAAAGTTGGCTGCTCCCTGGTCTGTTGAATTAAGGTGCTGTTGTATGTCTTGCCTCAAGAGTTAGGGCTGGAATCTGCCCACTCATTCAATATTTATTGAACACCTACAAGGCGCAAGCCCCTGTTGTAGACACTGGGACTGCAGTAGTGAACAAACCTGCTCCCTCAGGGCCTATACTCCAGTGAAGGGGCTAGACAGTAAATAAACTAGTAAATATATGCCATATGTCAAGGGGCCATAAGGGCTATGGAGAAAATTAAAGCAGGGCATGGGAGAGAAGGATAGAGGTAAGACAGGCCTGAGATCTTAAGTTGAATGGTTGGGGAGGACTCCTCTGGTGGGGTAGCATTGGAGCAAGACCTGAAAGAAGCATGAGAATGAGCCATGTAGATATCTAAGGTAAAAGCATTCCAGGCAGAAGGAATAGCCAGTGCAAAGGTCCTGAGGCAGAGGCACAGCTGGTTTGTTCATAGCACGTAAGAATCCCAGTGTGGTCACAGTAGCACTATGTACAATAGCCAGGACAGGGAAGCAACCTAAGTGTCTACCAACAGAGGAGTGGATAAAGAAGATGTGGTGCATATATATCATGGAATATTACTCAGCCATAAAAAAGAACAAAATCATGTCACTTGCAGCAACATGGATGGACCTTCAGATTGTTATACTAAGTGAAGCGAGTCAGAAAGAGAAAGACAAATATATGGTATCACTTATGTACATATGATATAAAAATGATACAATCTAAAAACTCGTTTTAAAAAATGGTACAAATGAACTTATTGACAAAACTGAAATATAGTCACAGATGTAAAAAGCAAACATAGTTACCATGGAGAAAAGAGGGAGGGATAAACTGGGAGATTGGGAATGACATACACACATGACTATATATAAAATAGATAGCTAATAAGGACCTGCTGTATAGTACAGAGAACTCTAGTCAATACTCCATAATGACATATATGGGAAAGAATCTAAAAAGAGTGGTTATAGGTATATATGTATAACTGGTTCACTTTGTTGTAAAGCAGAAACTAATACTACATTGTAAATCAACTATACTCCAATTTAAAAAAAATTTTTTTAAAGGATCCCAGCTTTTCCCTTTCATGCATTGGAGAAGGAAATGGCAACCCACTTCAGTGTTCTTGCCTGGAGAATCCCAGGGATGGTGGAGCCTGGTGGGCTCCTGTCTATGGGGTCGCACAGAGTCAGACATGACTAAAGCGACTTAGCAGCAGCAGCAGTGTGGTTGGAACAGAAAGGGGGCAGGGGGTGACAAGGAGGAAGTGAGGCCAAGGTGATCACAGGGGCTCACATCCCAGAGGGTCTTGCAGGGCATTGTAAGGACTCTGGCTCTTACTCTGAGAGAGATATAGTGTCCCAGCAGGGCCCTGAGCAGAGGAGGGACATGTCTGACTTGGGCTGAGGGATCCTTCTTTCTGCTGTGTGGGAAACAGACTGTATGGGTCACGGGGGAGCAGCAGGCAGCCCAGTAACAATTCAAGTGACAGATGATGGTGTCTCAGACCAGGCAGGAGGAAGCAGAGATGGGGAGAAGTGGTCAGACTTGGGCTGTTTTGAGCAAGATGTGGAGCCAAGAGGCAAGCATGCTTGTTCCAAGAATGGGGCTTAGAGTGCATTTACCCGCTTTTGCCCTTTCCCCTGTTTTTCCTCCAATAGAAATATTGTGCCGGCAGGTCATTTTCGAGCTGCCTGGCATGGTAAGCACTTACTGACTCTGGAAGCCCACCTTGTCAGAAATTATGTACATGAGCGCCAGCCACGAGGGGGAAGGTCTGCCCCCCACCAAAGGGGTTTTCGGCAGTGAGGGAAGGTGGCAGAAGTTCCCACTGGTTCCCCCTCCTTGCTTATTCACAGCAAAGTTCCTGTGGGGTTCAGAGCCATTTCTGGAGCAAACAGGCAGATCGGGGAATCCTTAAATTGAAGTCAGACATGTCCTTCCTCTGCTCAGTACCCTCTTGTGACCCCGTAGGTCAGAAGGTAGGGCCTAGGCCCCTCTTTTTGAACTTGCACAAGCCTCAGTTACTCGCCATAACCCAGAGAATGGAGCAGAAGTAACATTGCATGACATCCAAAGGCAGGTCAGAAAAGGCCATGTGGCTTCCGCCCAGCTGTCAGAACGCTCACTCTGGGGGTTGCTAACTGCCATGAAGAAGTCAAACCACCCTGAGACTGTCATGCTGGAGGGTCCTTGCAGAGATGACCCCATCCACAGGGTCAACTGAGCTCCAGGCTGACATGCCAAGTCAACGCCAGCCCTGGGGGTGTGCCATCTTGAATGTCCAATATGGTCCAGCCTTCGGATGACTCCCAGCTGGCAGCTGAGTGTAACAGTATGAAAGACTCCAAGTGAAAACTGCTCAGCCAAGCCCTTCCTGATTTCCCAGCCCAGGAAACCATGAGCAAAGAAAAGCTGCAAAGTTGCAGGATGAATGGTTGCCCAATAGTAATAATTGAAATATCCTTGATTTTGGAGCCTCACCACCAAGGATCTGTAGGTAGACTAGGACTGGTCACATGACATCCCCAACACACGTGTTCGGGGTAGAGGCCACAAAGGCAGCATCCATTGGGGGCTCTTCTCCTCCAGCTTAATCCCCATTGAGCACCCAGGGTGATGGGCCTTTGGCATTCTGTACCCCAAGAGACAGTAGAGATTGCTTGGTTTTGCCCCTTCCTTCAATCAACTCTTCTACAGGGGCGGTGGCATGGGAGGGGTGGGTCCCAAGCCCCAGAAAACTTCCCCCACAGGCTGAGCAGCGTCTGATGCAAAACAGAGAGTGGCGGGCCACAGAGTCCAACGAGCAAGAGATTTATGCCTCTTACTCTCCATCTGCAAAGCAAAACAAAAATAGCTGAAACGCCGGTTTTCTGCTTTATCGGCTCTGTGAATAAGCATATAAATTTCTATGACATTTCTGGAGGCTTGCTGAAGGGGAAAAAAGCCATCCCCCAGGACGTGGCCAGCAGCAGCGGCAGCATATGGTTTGCTGAGAGCGGAGGCAGAGTGCGTTGTGTGTCTGTGAGCACTAAAAAAGGTGACATTGCGGGTAATTTCAGACTCAAGGCAGTGTTTTCACCTTTTTAAAGTAGTTTTTTCCCATTTTTTCATTATCAAAAGTCTTGCTTAAGCTCAGGCAGTCATTATGGCCAGTCAGTCCTCAGCTGGGAAGCCGGATTGTGCTGGGCCATAGGCTCCAGGGAGCCCAGGGCACCATGTTCAGCCTCTGGAACAGAGGGAGACCCATGAAGAAGCTCACATAAGAGAAAGGAGGGGGCAGTCTGCAGGACCCAAATAACTGAAGAACAGAACAGGAGTCTGGCTTTTTGCCTCACTTCAGCGATTTCTTGCTCTGGTGAGGACTCAGGCAGGAAGTTCTGCAAAGATGTCTCCAAAATCAGCCTGGCAGGGAGACAGGCCCCAGTGCTCCTGCCAGGACCCAGAAAGGGCACAGTTGCATGGAGTTAGGGAAGTCCAACAAACTGTTCAGTTCATTCCGTACTTAAATTCTACTATAAGATCGATTCTTATGGTTCAAGCCAAACAAGGGACTTGTCCCCTTTTAGGTTGTAATTATGCTTTTTACCTGATGTACATTAATATGTTGGTTTCCTACCAGTCATTTACACTTTAGTATACACGTCTCTATTAGAAACTGCCCTAAAAGTAAATTGCATGGAAAGGAGAGAGAAAGAGAACATGAAGACATTGAGTGGAGGGAGGGAGTTATGACAAAGAATGGGCAGAGAGGTTCAAGGAAGGAATAGAAAAGGAAAAGGTATCCTGCAGACACACCTAGCTTTTGTCATAATTTTATCTAGGACTCCATCGTGCTGAAGGGAGAAAATGGCTAAAAATCCTCAGAAGAAGGAAATAGGGCAAACAGAAGCAGTGTATCAGGTGTAAAGAAACAGGCTGTCTTTTCTCCCTCTTTTCCAGGAGCACCAGCCAACAGTCGGAGAGCAGGCTTCATCCTACTCCTGCCTGGATACCCACTGCAGTCACCTAGACCCTGCGTTCAAAATATTTGCAGGACAAAGTGAACACATTTGCACAATAAATTGAAAACTTCTTACATTGTGATGGGCACAGGATGCTCATCACAACTTGGATTTGACCTTTTTTCCAGTCTTAATCCTACAGCCTCTCCTCACCTTCCCAGCTTTATGCACGTGCTCTAATCCCCACTTCCCTTCTCCTAATTCCCTGTCTATTTTGATATTTCCCCCATCTCTCTCTTTGCTGTCCCTGGATTTCTGCTCTCCCTGGACTTCCCTTCCCATCCTTGATGCCTGTCGAATTCCTACACTTCTCCCAAAACCCAGATCGAATCACACCTCCTCAAAGTTTTCCCAGATCTTCCCACAGACTTTCTTCCTCCACTTTCATCATTCCTTGGCAAGCTATTTGAAGGTCCCTTGTCATACTTTGCCTGAGTCATAGTTTGGCTCCCCCCAAAAGCAGAGCCTGAGTCAGGATTTGGATGTAGGTCATTTATTTGAGAGATCGTCCCAGGGATTACAATGAGGGAGCAGGGAGAGTGAGATCAAAGAGAGAAGGAGGCCAATAAGAGATGACTCCTTATGATGGTTCATTATGTGTGCCAACTTGGCTGAGCCATCGGGTACCCAGTATTTAATCAAAGATTAGTCTGGGTGTATCTGTGAGGGTGTTTCTGGATGAGATTAACATTTGAACCTGTAGGCTGAGTAAAGCAGTAGGCCTGTGGGTGGGCCTCATCCCATCAGATGAAGGGCTGGTGGACCAAAAAGGCTGAGTAAGAGGAAACTCCCCCTGCCTGTTTGAGCTGGGGACATTGGTCTCTTCCTACTTTTGAGCTTGAATTGAAACATCTGCTCTTACTATGCTGCCAGCCTGCCAGTTCTCAGGCTGGAACTCACACTCTGAACTCTCCTGAGTCTGGCTTGCCGACTGAAGATCTTGGAACTTCTCAGCCGATATAATCACGTGAGCCAATTGCTTACAGTAAATGTACCTTTACATTGAGAGAGCTGTCCTATTGGTTCTGTTTGTCTGGAGAACCCTGACTAATACACCCCTGAAGGCAACTGGGGCTCAGTCCCCCTGGAGAGCCTCTAGGAAAATAAATGACACAGACCTCAGAATCAGCCCCTGCAGTGGATAGTTCCAGACACTTCAAGGGCTTCCTATCTTAGACATTCATCTCTCTGCCTCCAGGTTTTCTCTGGTGGCGGAAATGTGCTCAGGGCACACGCAGGCAGCCCGGAAGTGCTGAGAAGCCAAACCCAAGGCACAACCCTCAACCAATGGGAAGTCGGTACAGAGGAACTGCAGCTTCCTCACCCCTCTGTGTAGGGCAACTGGGGCACGTTCCTCACAGTTCTCCCAAAGGTACCAGCCACCCTGAGCCCATCACCCACCAGCCCCTCAGCACACCTGCACCAGCCCCGCAGCACACCTTGCCTCTCTTCCCTGGCTCGTTTTCACATGCCCTCACTGTGAACCCTGGGATCTCTTTGTCTCAGGGTCTGTTCTGAGAGAACACAGACCGGGCCACTCACCGTGTGCAGTGTACTGTGCTTGGAGCTGGAGATTCGGAGCAGTAAGCCCTGGCAAGGT
Source organism: Budorcas taxicolor (assembly GCF_023091745.1). Classification (NCBI taxonomy): domain Eukaryota; kingdom Metazoa; phylum Chordata; class Mammalia; order Artiodactyla; family Bovidae; genus Budorcas; species Budorcas taxicolor. Next base: position 104,282,767 of record NC_068935.1, on the reverse strand, counting down.
GCCCAGAGTCACAGAATGATGGTCCCAACCATCGAGGAATCTGCAAAGGCGGCTCCCTCGGAAACATGGCGCTCCTTCTGGCAGTGGGTATCAGTGCTATGAACTCCAGGGCCATGCTAGAGAGCTGACATATCACTCAACTATTTTCTGAAAACTTCTTCCAGGGCCATCAACCGGCCAAGCAAGAAAGTCAAGGTCATCCAGCTGTGGTAATTAATCACACCTCACTGTGGATCCTGGAAACGGTTTGTTCATTCCTTGATCCCGTAAATATCTCCTGGGAACAAGCCAGGCAGACCCAGATTCTAAGATCTGCCATCACTGAAGCCACATGGAAGCACATGGCACAGGCCCCAAAGGCACGTCCTCAAGGTGGTGTTTAGTCACTCACTCATGTCTGACTCTTTGTAACCCTATAGCCTGTTGGGCTTCTCTGTCTATGGGATTCTCCAGGCACGAATACTGGAGTGGGTTGCCATTTCTTGCTCCAGGGGATCTTCCCAACCCAGGGATCAAATCCGTGCTTCCTTCATTCCAGGCGGGTTCTTTACCACTGAGTCGCCAGGGAAGTCCTCCAATTAGCTTGCCCTGGGCTAAATGCAACTACCACCAGGTGAGGGCCAGTTCTCCCATCCATCCTTGCCCTTCCGTTCCTTCTCCTGCAGCCTCATCCTCTAAAGGGCTCCAGGTGACTCTAGGGAACTGTTACCTTCTGAGCCCCTTCACGTGAGCTACAGGCAGAAGCTGTAAGGGGAGGCCCAAAATCTTCTCCCGGCTTTCTCCCAGCACCGTGGTGGGTGCCTTCCTGCACTATTTGGACCACTTGACTTTCTTCTTGTAGAATCCCCAGCTTCTCACCTTTTGTTTAATTCATCAGGAGCCGGTGGCAGGAGAAAGGCTCCCAGAAGATCAAAGGAAGAGGCAAGAGCTCCCTGGAAGGAGCATCAGGCCTCTATGGGACAGAAACATGTTTTAAATCCAGAAAAGAAAAATCCTGCATTTTAGGCAGTGGTTGAAGACAGGATATTCTGTGTCTCCCAGGGTTGAGGAGGAGGAAAGAGAGGAGTTATTTATTTTTTGAAATGCCACCCAGTGCAGAAGGGGGTATTCACACTCTGAAATTGGACAGCAAGGTCAGAGGAGCCCCCGAGGCAAGCAGCCCTGTCTTGGAAATTCATGTCTTCTCCCTGGTGAGTAGGGAGGAGGAGAAAGAGGTGGAGAAGGTTTTTATGTAACAGCACAGATGTAAGATGCACTCCTGGGACTGACTGCCCAGTGCTCAAAGCTACTGGTTCCTCCATGGAAAGGGAAGGGTCTTCCATGGGAGCCTTTCTGGGCCCTCCAGCAGCATCTCTTGTGAGCAGGCACGCGGTCCGCCTTTGGGTGGACACTCCTGCTGCCCTCAGAAATATCTTTCCCTCATAGATATGTGCGAGTGGTCCCCTTAGCTTCTAACAGAAGCCCTAGCCATAGTTTGGATTTTCCCAGAAGACTCAGGGACAAGGACTCTGATGCAAGTCATTTACTAGGGAGGGGACCCCAGGAGTTATCATAGCCGAGGGAAGACAGCAAGTCCAGGTTGTGCTCTGAACAGGTCGCTGCTGTGGACAGCTGGGTTTATCCCCTGGAGGCAGTAGAGAACACACATCAGGGAAGGAAACTGGGAGTGAGGGCCCATCAGTTCCCACCTGCTCTGAGCAGAGCCCTGTTCCCAAGGGCCATGCGCACCATAGAACTTTGAGACCACCCAGCCAGGACATTTCTAAGTGGAGAGAGTGCTTTCAGGTAGAAACGTCTAGGCTTCTAAGGGATGAGTGCTAAAGGGTTACCCGGAAAGACCAAGAACACCAATGCAGCCCTCCTAACTGAATCCCTCTTAGAGATGCATCTGGACCCTACCCAGGCTGGGTACCTGCTACCTGTGATTCACCCACCACTGATCTGCACCACCACCAGCCCTGACTCGGGTAGAAATATTGACACGTGTGGGATTTTAGTCCACAGCTCCCGGATCACTGCTGGGGTCAAGTATCAGCATCATCAGGCTCTCCACGTGGAGCGCTTACATCATTCTTTCTAGGCTCTTGGCTAATGCTCTTCCCCCATTGCCCTGTCCAGATATTTTTACCTTCTGTTTTTGGTGGGGGCTCCCAGCAAGAGACCAAAGAAATCTGCCCATGGAACATCCAGTGTACCCTCTCCTCCCCTTTTACATTCTTTTCTGGGTTTGAAGCCCTTTAACTGGTTCTTTGATATTTCCTTTGAAGATATCTGCATTTTGGTCTCATGTTGAAATTTCTTAGCTATTGACTTTGGCGCCACAGGTGAAATGTACAATTTAATGTTCTAACTGGGCAGCTCAGCTCTGGAGGCAGAAGGGTGCTGCCTACCCCCCTGTCTCCATCTCACACTGGGCTCTGGGAAGGGGGAGGGAACGAGCCCTCCTCTCCACCTCTGGGCACCAGAGCCACTTGCTGGTGCCCCTCCTTGGGAGAATCAAACCTTTCAGGAGAACAGCTTCTCTCCCATCAACCTCAGTCCAAGCTCAAAGGGGCCAACCTTAAAGACTGTGGTGGATTGAATGGTGCCCCAACCCCCATAAAAGATGTGTACACTCAGAACTTGTGAATGTGATCTTATTTGGGAAAAAAGGTCTTTACAGACCTAATCAAGTTAAGGATCACAAGATGAGATCATCCTGGATTAGGGTGGCCCCCAAATCCAATGACGTGTCCTTAGGAAAGAAGGGCACAAGGACATGTCATACAGCACAGCAAATTATAGCCATAATCTTGTAATAAATTTTAATGGAGTGTAATCTGTAAAAATACTGAATCACAGTTCCGTACCCCTAAAACTACTGTAACACTGTAAATCAACTGTACTTCAAGGGAAAGAGAGTGAAGAGAAGGCGAGACAACACAGAGGACAAGGTGACATGAAAAAGGAGGCAATTGAAGTGATGTGTCTAAAGCCAAGGAAAACTTTGGCTTTTTGTCTAAAGCCAAAAAAAAAAAAAAAAGATTGTCAACAGCCACCAGAAGCCTGAAGAGAGGCCTGGAATAGATTCTCCCTCAGAGCCTCCAGAAGAAACCAATCCTCCCAATATGTGAATTTCAGACTTCCAGCCCCCAGACCTGTGGAGAATACATTTCTATTGTTTCAAACAACCTCGTTTGTGACATGCTGCTGTAGCAGCCCTGGCAAGCGAATACAGGTGCAAATACCCACCCAGTATGATGGTTTGATGAGACAATAAAATTAAGGGGGCAGCTGGCCCAAGGCAACCACCAAGAGGCAAGGTGGTCAATGGAAGAAGATGTGAATCCCTGAGGTGGGCTCCCTTGAAGGTCAGGAGTTTGTGGGTCCATTTGTCAGTGTTCCCATTCATGAGGACCAGCTTTTGATGCAGGTAGCCCTGCTTTCAAATCTCGACTGAACCAAGCCCCAGCTGTGGGACTCAGCTCAAGATTCTGTGCGGACCTTCCTAATCTGAGAAATGGGAACACATTCCACTTCCCAGGGTTGGGAGGATTAAATGTAGCTAACAAAGGTCCATAGGAAACCCTCTCTGTTAGCTGCCTTAGACTGTTTCTCCTAGGACTCTAGAGGAGATTGCGTTTCCTTGCCCTTTCCAGCTTCTAGAGACTGACCATATCCCTTGGCTTGTGACCCTGAATTATTCTGATCAACTCTTGTCGCATCTCCTCCTCTGCTTCTTTCATGACATCCCATTTTCTGACTCTGACCCTCCTGCCTCCCTCTTATAAGGACCCACCTGGATAAGCCAGGATAGTCCCCCCCATCACAAGACCCTTAACTTAATCACATCTGGAAACTCCCTCTTACTATGGTGGTGGTAGTGTTTAATCCCTAGTTGTGTCCAACTCTTTGCAACCCCATGGACTGTAGGCCTCCAGGTTCCTCTCCCCATGGGATTTCTCGGGCAAGAATACTAGAATGGGGAGCCATTTCCTTCTCCAGGGGATCTTCCTGACCCAGGAATCAAACTTGAGTCTCCTGCTTGGCAGACAGATTCTTTACCATCTGAGCCATCTGGGAAGCCCCCCACTTCTTACCAAAAGGTATGGTAATCACAGACTCTCAGGATTAGGATGTGGGCATCTTTGGGAGCCTTCACTCAACCCACCATATGGGGACTTTCTAGAGCTGCCTTCTGGGGCCAGTGTACAGACAAGCTCTCAGGTACAGACAAGCAGATACACTGAAAGTTTCAAGGAATACGAGCAGGGCGCTGACCCTGAGAAACGTACCTGTCATTGACAGTAAACAGCAGAACAGCAAAGATGCACAAGCAAAACCACTGAGTGGGCAGAGGTTGAGCAGGTGGCCATAGCAGCCTCAAAATTTCTTAGTCTGAAGGTGGTGAAGAGAAAACCAGTGGCCTGAACAATCAAAAAGGCCAAGCTCACACATAAATATCTTGGATCCTCCCAAGACTGTGTGCTGGGGAGGGCACCTACAATCTTTCCCATCATAGAGCCAAAGAAACTGAGGTCCAGTGACTTACTCCAGGTAGGGCTCTCGCTTCCCTACCTAGCTACAGCATGGCTTGGAACAATCTGGAATGAGCCAGGGAGATGCCAGCCCCTGGGGTGATTCAGCCCCTGGTGGGATCCCATGATGTCACATCGTCTTCTACCTCTGAGCCTTTGAGGGTCTGGCTGAGCTTCTGGAGTCAAGAGAAACCCAGCAGGACTGTTGATGAATGTGATTGCTTTACCAGCACTTTTGAAACATAGCTACTATGGTTGAGCATTGTTTAGAATCGATCTCTGGTAATTTGCCTCCCACATGCATACATTCAAGATCAGATGCCAAATTCTGTGGAATCTCTCAGTCTCTCTCTCCCCATCTGTCGCCTCTTCTTCCTCCCCACTGTCCCAGCTCAGACCCCCAACGCTTCCCACCTGGCCCATAGCCAAAGCCTTCTTGTGTGTCCCAGTCCCCTGAGTCTCCCTACCCCAATCCATCTCACTCCCTGCCCACCTCTAACTTCAGTGGAGGAGAGGCTGACAGTGCTATTTCACATTGTTCCAGACTTTCCAGTTTACATGTGTTCCAGCAAAGTTCTGACTGCCAATATCAGTACCTCTGATCCTGGCTAGCAGGCAAACTATTTACTCCACACAATAACCCCAAGAGGGAGCTGTTATTTTTATCTGCAACTTAACTGAGGCTCACAAAGATTAAGTGACAATCCCAAGGCCACACAGCCAGGAAATGGCAGATCTGGGAGAGAAAGCATGGCTGGCTGGCTGCTTCCTCATCCCTCTTCCCTCTACTGTAGGGTCTACTGGAAACGCTGTTTCTGGTTCTCTGAACGCATGAGAAGTCACCCCCCACCCAGGTCTTCACTGCTTTTCCTGAAGAGGGCTTGGCGCTCACCTGAGCAACAGAATGCCAGGCCCGAAGTCTTTCTCTTCATAGTCACGGGGCTTGGCACCCAGGCCTCCCCGCTGCCCCCCACCACACAACACCTGCAACCTGCAGCCTTCCCAGCTGGCCTCATCTGGCCGGGTGGATTCAGCTGCCCCCAGCATCCTCCGACCAGCCATTCCAGGCCACCTTGGGGCTGCAAAGGAGACCCACCAAGGGGTGCAGATGGAGTCCCCTTGCTGGGTGCTTCTCCAACACCGCCCATTGCCTTCCCAAACCAGCTCTGCATTCTGCAGTAATAACACAAACCCATCAAGAGAAAAAGAGAACATGAGATTGTGTGTGTGTGTGTGTGTGTGTGTGTGTGTGTGTGTGTGTGTGTGTGTGTGAAGGATTTGCTTGGAAACGCCAACCCCTCACCAAAGATGTTCCCAGCCCTCATTTGTACACACAGTCTTCAAACATCAAAGTGTTTGTTAAGTGTAAATATTTTTATTCGCTCCCCTTCTTCTCCTCCCTCTCCTCTCCCATCCCGGCTCTGAGCTCAGAGCCAGCAGGGATGGTTTTGAGAAAGGGCACTTCCAGGTCTCAGTGGGCTGCCGGGCAGCTGTGCCTGACAGCCGCCCAGGACTCGGCTCCCAGCCGCAGGCTCCTCTCTTGGCGCCTGTTTCCATAGGAACGGGCAGGCCCGGGATTGGCGGCCGTGGGAGCGTTACCCACGCTGGCTGCTTTTCAAATGGTCCCTCCATGTAGCTCCCCTCGCCTCCCTTCCCTGCGCCCAGGTCTGCCCTGGGAAGGACCACAGGCCTGGAAACATGCCCAGGTATAGGGGAGCTTCAAGGCTCCCCCCGGTCCCCTGAATTCCTCCACAGGATACTCAACAGCATGCCCAGGTTAGCTTTCCCAGCCTGGCCAAGAACAGAGAGCCGATCCAGAGAATCCTCAGGACCGGGTTCAGAGGAGGTGGTGGCGGCCACTCATTCCCATCTAGGAAAACCCTCTTATTAGGCACCTCTCTGCTGCACGGCTTCCTGTGCCCTACAGGTCAAACTGCGTTCTGCCTCTTCGTTTAACTGCCAACCCAGTGCTGTGCATCTCACAGTATTAAACAGAAAGCCGGCAAACAGAGGACCTCCCTGGGCCTCCCACGCCAGCACAGTCATGGCTGTACCAGAGACCCCGGAGAATGAGCACACGGATTACTGCCTCACTCCCAAGGCTGAATCCCCACTGCCAACACATCTCCTGTGCCCCTCCTTTGAGGAGCCCCCATGGTGAGGGGTGGGGGGAACCTTCTTTGATGCTTGTTCCAGCTTCTGGCTGTCATCACACTTTGAACCCTAGTCCCCTGTTGTGGTGGGTCTTCTCGTCATTATCAGCCTAGCCCGCAGCCTTCTTAGGCCTCCCCCAGATGGGACCTCCCGAGGTAAGAGCTGATCTGAGCTCTGCAAAGTTCAAAGGGTGCTCTGAGAGAAGCCTGGGGTTTTGCTGATGGGCTTGAAGAGTCTGAAAACTTCTGCACAGAACTAGAGGTTGAAATGCCAGCCCATCAGCAAGGACTAAACAGCTCTTAAAGCAAGAGGACACTCAGAACTATTGATCAAGAATGCACAGACTCCATCTATAATTAGACTTAGAAAGCTGCTTGCGCATCAGAAAGAGCGAGAAAGACATGACCGTGGCTTCGCTAAAGCCAGATCTGCATCAGGATTGCACAAAACAAACAAAACCCCACAGCTGAAAGTGCCCGTGCTGTTAATTTCTCCCTCTAAAAGGTTCGCTGTGAGTCACACACTTCAGTCCTATAAAAGCAGGCAGATGTTATAAAGATCCTGTTGATGAGGCACCAACAGCTGACTCTAGCCTTCTCAGCTCCATGGTGGCCGTGACCTTCCAGACCAGGGCAACCCAGCAGGTGGTGCCCTGGAAACCCCGGAAGCCGACTTACTGTTGAGAAGTTTAGTCTGTTTGTTGTTGTTGTTGTTTTTTTCCCATTATTAAAAGTGGCAGGAAAAGGCTCAATTTCTGGGCATTTTGCGGCCTTCCTTTGCTCCTTTGTGTAATGAATCTGATTTGGGAACTGCAGCTAAAATTTGGAGGGGGAGAGTCCATTAGAAAGAAATACTGTTTGCTGGGGCCGGGGAATGCTGGTGGCAAATTGCCCTTCCTAAGTGCTGTTTTTTGAAAACTCATTCCTGCGGTAGGAAAATAAAGCAGATTTCCAACACTTAAGAGATCATTTTCGGAATGGTCTAGATGCACGCCGCTATGCTGGTACATTTGCTTCTCATTGTTTTTTAATCACTATTTTGTCAAGTTTAATTGCTGCCACGCTAACAACCCAAACGGGAGTGAAACAAAATAGGGGATATCTATCACTGGTGAGAGCATTTTGATGGAATCTATATCTATTTGCATCTTCTCCCCAAATTAGGAAAAAGGAAAATAGAAAAGGTTATCTCCATTGCTGGTAGAAGGATTCTTTTCACTGGTCTGGGTGAGGAAATCCCCAGAGGAACAGGCGAACGGGGCAGCTTCCCCCCAAATTGGTTCAGCCTCGTCAGAGCTCCTTCTGGGGCTTTCTTGCCTGGATTTCCCTTCTAAAGATATTATGAATTCTGACCAGTTCTACTGGGTGGTGAGAGCCTGGAAGGCAGGGAGGGACCTTGCCTTAATGATGCATGCATTTCCGGGGACTGCTTCTAATTTTCCACTGGGGTCTGGTGACAGACACTGAGGCATCACTCAGAGAGCCTTCAGGAAAGGATTCCGCCCAGCTGCCCTGAGTAGGGTGAGCTGACAGCCTCCAGCTGTTAGCTTGGGTAGGGTCAGCCTCAGCAGAGGCACTGAAAAAAAAAGTGAAAATGTTTGTCACTCAGTCGTGTCCAACTCTTTGCCACCCCGTGGACTGTAGCCCACCAGGCTCCTCTGTCCATGGGATTCTCCAGGCAAGAATACTGGAGTGGGTTGTCATGCCCTTCTCCAGGGGATCTGAACCCAGGTCTCCTGCATTGCAGGCAGATTCTTTACCATTCCATCTGCATCACCAGGGAAGCCCTTAGGAGGTGAAATGACCTTTTTAGGGTGGCCCTTTCCAATGGCGACTTCTCTGGTGGCTCAGACGGTAAAGCGTCTGCCTACAATGCAGGAGACCTGGGTTCGATCCCTGGGTCGGGAAGTTCCCTGGAGAAGGAAAAGGCAACCCACTCCAGTACTCTTGCCTGGAAAATCCCATGGACAGAGGAGCCTGGTGTCCATGGGGTCGCAAAGAGTCGGACACGACTGAGCGACTTCACTTTCACTTTCCAATGGCTGAGCAAGCTGGTGGCATTTGGGACTGGCCATGTGCACCCAAATTGGGGCTCTAATGGGCACCCTTCACTGGGAACTCCTCCTGGGAGGGCAGAGGCTCTTTAGATGGCCTGCTGGCTCCCTTGCCTAATCTTGCTTCTGCTTCCAGGGGCGCTCCCCGTGTGTTATCATTCATGCCCAATTACATTCAATCCTTCCCAGAAGTCACCGAAGAATCAAAGCAGCTCTCACAATCACTCCATCTCCGTGGAAAACCCAAACTGACGACTTTTTAGAGCTCAATCGGCAAGTCTGGGATGGCCTTTTCCCCCTCTGTACTAAGAAAAGCCAAAGCTATTTTCTGAGTAAAGCCTTGGCTTGGCCTAGGACACTGCCTTAGGACCCCTCCCCATGGCTTGACTAATTCATGCAAATATATTATTAGGTGCTTTGCTGGGTACCAGGAACACTAGGGGGGTTTGCCCACCAAGGGCCAGTGCCAGGCCAGATGTTTGGAACGATTGGAGGTGAAACCAGTGTGAAGTTGGGCCACTCTTTAAGGAATTTCCAGGATGGCCAGTGCAGGGCTTACATCTGATGACAAAAAAGTGCCTCAGTACCCAGGGTCCACTCTGAGAAGGGGATTTTGGAATTAGGGTTTGTGTTCCCACCCACAGGGCTGGTGCTTATGATCACCTGAAGGTTTAGCAAGTCCTTGGCTCCCCAAGTAGACTGCTCATCAGTAACTTGAAGGCTGAGACTCGACGGTCTTATTCATCACCTTTTATCGGCAGGGTCTACAACTGTGCGTGGCTCACAGTTGCTGCTCAGTGAATACTTCATGAATAAATGAATGAAGTAATGATCAAAACTAGTACGTATCACTTCATCACTACCACCCCAATGCTGCCCTGTGGCCTTGAGGATAAAATCCAAGCTTTTCACGGGGTAGACAAGAATATTCTAGATCTGGCCTTCATGGACCATTCCTCCCTCCAGCCACAACTCGGAATTTGCAAATGTGGTTTCCTCTTACTTGGCCTCATTTGCCAGCAGCTGCCTCCCCTACACATTTTAGAGACGCTAATGCCTGTTCATGCTGACAGTTCCCTATGCCTTCTCTTTCTGTCCTCAGCCCCCTGCCCTCTGACCCCTGGACTTTGGGATTACCTAGGACAGTGCCAGTGTGGGAGGTTAAAAAATCCCAGGGCCCCAGGCAAAAAAAATAATAAACTGAATTCTTTCCCAGGCCACGTCCCAGGAAGTTCTTGGCCGAAAGCCCTCACCAGCACTCTCTCCCATGCTGAGTAGTAATAAAGCTTCACACTTTTATGGGGATTTACTCTCTCCCGCGCGGAGAAGGACATGGCAATCCACTCCAGTATTCTTGCCTAGAGAATCCTGTGGACAGAGGAGCCTGGTGGGCTGCTGTCCATGGGGTCTCACAGAGTCGGACACGACTGAAGCGACTTAGCAGCAGCAGCAACACTCTCTTCCGCACATTATTCTAAACAGCTAATGTAGGTTAAGTCATTGGAGCCCTATAGCATTTCCACGCTGCTGCTGCTGCTAAGTCGCTTCAGTCGTGTCCAACTCTGTGCGACCCCATAAATGGCAGCCCACCAGGCTCCTCTGTCCCTGGGATTCTCCAGGCAAGAACACTGGAGTGGGTTGCCATTTCCTTCTCCAATGCATGAAAGTGAAAAGTGAAAGGGAAGTCGCTCAGTCATGTCCGACCCTCAGCGACCCCATGGACTGCAGCCTTCCAGGCTCCTCCATCCATGGGATTTTCCAGGCAAGAGTACTGGAGTGGGGTGCCATTGCCTTCTCCGAGCATTTCCAAGAGGTAGGTCTTATCCTTACCTTCACTTGGCAGGTGAGGAAGCTGAAGCACAGAGGGATTCAGTAACTTGCCCAAAACACACAGCTACTAAACACTGGAGCTAGGATTTGGGTCTGGGCAATCTGACTCCCAAGTCTATGCTACGACCAGGTCCCCGTCTCCCCATCTGTGTGGCTGGTGGCTGCACTGAGGCCTGGTTCACGGAAGGGACTCTGACCATGCAGAGACAGTAGGATGAAACGAGCTTTCCAGACTGGCCTCCGACCAGACCCGGCTTCATCTGCCTTCACCCTGCCAGGCCTCCTGGCACACACACCTGGCACCTGGAAACCTAGGCCATCGACTGACATCTTCTGCCCTTAGGGGGAAGAGGCCAAAGAGGAAAGACGTGGGCCACGTGGGAGAAGTGTGATCAAGGATAACAGCCACCACGCTCCCCTTCTGCCCAGGGGTCCCGGTGTGAAGGAGAACTTGGGAGAAACGCCTGCTAGGCATCAAGCGTGTGACCAAGCACATTTCCCCCTCACATCACCCCCATGAGGGAGAAACTCTTAGCATCCTCTTTATCTCATGGATTTGCACTTAGGTGGTGGCAGGACTGAGGTTTGAGCCCTGGCAGGTCTGGCTCTGGGCTTCTCAGGTGGCACTAGTGGTAAAGAACTTGCCTGCCAATGCAGGAGACACAGGAGACTCAGGTTCCATCCCTGGGTCGGGAAGATCCCCTGGAGGAGGGCATAGCAACCCACTCCAGTATTCTTGCCTAAAGAATCCCCATGGACAGAGGAGCCTGGTAATTTATAGTCCATAGGGTTGCAGAGTCGGACACAACTGACGTGACTTAACATACATGCACAGGTCTGGCTCCATTACACAACTGCTATTCACTGCGTTCTGACAATAGGGGCGACCAGCAGCACCCCCAGCCGCCCTGTGAGACCAAGCCCAGCCCCCTCCCCTTCTCGCTCCCATCTCCCTTCACACCTTTACCATCCTTGTTCCTGTCTAGCCAGTCTCTCTGGTCGCTCTCCTAGCCACCCCCCATGCCCATTCCACTGCATTTGAGTGTCCTCTGCTGACTTTGGGTCCCAGCTGGAGGCTGAGCACAGTCCCCCTAGTCCTAGATGCCGCACAGCCTCCTAAGTAACAGCTGGCTGGCCCTGCTGCCCTGCTGCCCAGCACTCTGTGACAGTCCGGCAGGCGGACACACCCTGGCTCGAGCCTGGGGAAACATTTTGCCTCTGCCCTCAGATGAAAGGAGAACTAACATCTATTGGCTCTTCTGCACCTGGGGAGGCACTCACCTTCCCAAGCTTTTGTAGATTTTGCAGATTTCATTCATTCTTTCAGAAGCAGGTGATGAGGCTCCTGCTGGGTGCGGACTAGGAATCCTAGGAGCTTGCAGAGAATCGCAAGTCCATTTAAATGTGCTGGCAGAACCCAGAATCAGAGACCAACACCCATAAAACCGAAAGAATGCAGCATAAAGGCACAAAAGGCACTGCTTCAAGAAGGGGGAGACCCCTACAGCAGCTCCTGCTGACACTCCAGCCCATTTCCTCTCTGGATGCCCAAGTTCACCAACATCTGTGATGGTGAATCTGCACTCTAGAAGCTTCCCACCTGTACTGCCTGCTTCCTCTGTCTCAGGGCTTCCTCCAGAATCAGGGGTGAGCCAGCTACATAATTTGTAAGACGTGGTACCAAAAGAAAATGTGGCCCCATGGCCTCGTCTCCAAAAAGCATGACACAAACTTTTGATGGAGCGCACTCGCTCTCTCTCTCTCTCGACCTGTCATAGTGATTTTTAATTGCTATTTAATGTTGCATTCCCTCTGGCACAAGTGTTATTCTCCAGACAAGATCAGACCTAAGCAAAGCCTTGCTTCACAACCTGGTGCAGCACAATCCTTCCCATGTCCACGCCAGGCTCCAGCCGAGGCAGAGAACAGCCAGAATGCCAGGGTCAGGTGATGGAGCAGGTGGCCAAGAACCCATTTCCATAAGGTAGAAGGTGGGGAGGCGGGGAAGCGGACAAGGTAGGATCACGATGAGCATATAGGCTCCGTTGTCCCACCAGACTTCACTTACAAAACCTAGTTTCAAAGGTAAAATTGTTAACAATTGCAAGATCGTGACTGCAAGGCTCAATCCTAAAGTGGAAGGAAATTAACAACCATGGGGGCAATCCACCACCCACAGGGGCAACAGTCAGCAGGTGAATGCCAACCTGCCGTCCAGTGGAGCAATTCTGAGGTACATTCTGCTTATTCTACTCCGCAGGTCACGGTGGGATGGAGCCCAGCTGCCCACAGCAGCAAATTGCCTATGAATATATCCTTTACTGGTCTTCTTCCCATCCGCATCGGTGCTTCCCCCAACCTGTGCCCATTGTGCTTATTTCGATGTCTTCTTTAGAGCAAACTCAAACTAAGCCCCCCAGCAGTTTAGGGACGTTTTTGGTTTCCTAGGGCTGCTGCACGACCTGATAGTCTGTTTTGATCACACTCCTTTTTTTGTTGTTGTTGTTGGCTGCTCTGGGTCTTTGTTGCGAAATGTGAAATTTCTCTAGCTGCAGTTCTCTCAGGCTTCTCTAATTGCAGCACACAAGCTGCTCTTGTAGACTCTCAGATATCAGAGAGTCTCAGACTCTCAGGTCCTGCCCAGACATCCCAAATGAGAATCTGCATGTGGGCACAATTCCTAGGTGCGTCACCTGCACAATAAAGAGAAATATTGCTTGGAGGCATAGGTCAAGTTTTCCTCTTCCATGAAGACTTTTCTCATGACCTCCTGTTAGGAATGGATAAACAGAGAGGAGAGCGGCTGGGTTCTGTACGCTAAGAGACATAGATGAGCCTGACATCATTTCCGCTGGGCATTCCAGAAGATGCCACGGTGAACCACTGGTGGCACCCCACTGGAAGGTGCTGGTCAAGGTGAGCACCCATGGACATCTTCTCCCTGTATGTCTCTGAGTCTCTTCTCCTCTCCTGGGGACATCAATCATATTGGATTGGGGCCCATCCTACTCCAATAAGACCTCAACTGAACTAACGACATCAGGCACAACCCTATTTCCAAATAAGGTCATGTTCTGAGGTAGTGGGGTTAGGACTTAAATGTATCTTTTGGGGGGGACATATCATTGGAAATCATAATCCCAATGGTATGCCCCATGGCATATATGATTTTAGTTCCCCCACCAGGGATCAAACCTGCATCCCCTGCATTGGAGGCAGATAGGTTCTTAACCACTGGACCACCAGGGAGGTCCCCTTTATCACACTCCTTGATGATGTTGATGCAGCTTTCTTATAAGGCTCAGAGAGGGAAAATGGTAGACAGGCCTGTATTCATCTGCCCTGACTTGGTTCTAGTAAATATCACACTCGAGGGCTGCTACACCCTCCCCACTTGACAGGGGTAGGGAAGCTGTCGCTTGTCAAGCCACGAACAGAAGACACCTCTGTCCAGCACCGCCTGCCCTTCCCACTCCCTGGCTCCTTTCTCTCTCTTGCAGTCTGAATGCTGGTAACCTACTAATACCGCTGGTCCCTCAAAGAACTAAAACCTCTAGAACCCCCCATATTCACTGGGATTATATAAGGCTCTAAGTGATCTCATGGCAATTCAGGCCAGGTTTTCCCATCAAATGAGTTTTTGCCAAAACTTCATGTTCGAGGCTATAGGGATTTTAGTTCTTTGGGGGACCAGTTGTATTAGTAGGTTACCAGCATTCAGACTGCAGGTGAGGGGAAGGAGCCAACGAGTGCAAAAGGCAGGTGGTGTTGGGCAGAGGCGTCTTCTGTTTGTGGCTCAACAAGCACCCTTTTGGGGTAGAAGCTGAAGGAAAGTCAATGCGAAACTGACTGAGGGTGGTGGGAAAGGAGCGCAGATTGTTCCTGCATTTTGAGTAGCATCATTTTGCCCCCCAGAGGCCTGAAAAATATTCATTCCCAGACCCCTTCAATCAGCCACTGAATAGCTGAATAAATGGATGCAAGGCCATGAATAAATAAACAAACAGAGAGGACAGCGGCTGGGTTCTGTACCCTAAGAGACGTAGATGAGCCTGACACCCATTTTCCAGAAGCTGCCATGGTGAACCACTGGTGACACCCTGCTGGAAGGTGTTGGTCAAGGTGAGCATCTCCCGATCACCAGCCCTGGGGCAGAAGGAAACAGAGCTGGGATGACCCCTCAGGCAAAGAAAACTGGCCTAGGGGAACTATCTGGCCCTGGAGTTTCATAAGCCCCAGGCACTAAATAATTCTATTATCCTGGGTTTTGTTCCCAGGTTCCTGATAACAGCCTCTGGTCGATTGTTAGTAGTGACTGTCTGTGCATGGTGCATGCATGTGTGTGTGTGTGTGTGTGTGTGTGTGTGTGTGTGTGTGGTGTGCCTGTGTAACAACAGAGACACACGGAGAAAAGAAAACAATGGTTTTTCTCTGAGCCCCAAAGGGAGCAGCCCCGGTACTCTGGAGCTAAGCCAAGGGAGAGAGAGTTGCGTGTCCTCCTCTCCGTGTCTTTTCTTATTTTGCATTTCTCATTACATCCGCGTGTCACGGGGCTGCTGGCTGATTTATAATTTATTGGTTTAGTGTCTCGCGGCAGGGAAAGGATGCTACGCTATATTTTTCAGGGACACTCAATTCAACTTTGCTGAAGCAGCCAGGGCCACAGCTGCGAGGGGCACGGGAGAAAGATGTGTGAGAAGAGGAAGACTGCGAGCCCAGGGCTGCCCAGGCTGTCCTGGTTAAGAGCCGTTTGCCGTCAGAGATGCTGACCTGCAAGGGGGTTTTATTTAAGTGGAGGTTTTCTAAGTGGGTTTGGGAGATTCCATCTCAAGCAGGCCTGCAAATATGCATCCAGAATGCGGGGCACCGATGGAGCCCTGCTTTCCTGGGTTTCCCATGTCAGGTCCTGAGACAAGGATTCATGTAGGAGTGATTTTATTAAGAAATTCTGCCAGGAAAAGGAGTATGGGAGTGTTTTCCTTTGCTAGGACTGCCGCAACAAAATAGTGCACACTGAGTGGCTTAAACAACAGAATGTATTGTCCCATGCTAACAGAAGTTAGAAGTCCAAGATCAATGTGTCAAGGTGTTGGCAGGACTGATTCCTCCTGAGGGTGAGAAGGAGAGTCTATCCCATGCCTTTCCCTTAGCTGCTGGTGGCTTGCTGGCAGTCTTTGGCATCCCTTGACTTGTATTGAGTTGGCCAATAAGTTCATTCGAATTTTTCTATCTGATGTGATGGAAAAACCAGAACGAACATTTGGGCCAACCCAGCAGAACCGCCGCCTCCATCTCTGCCTTCGTCTTCACTTGACATTTTCCCTGCACGAGTGTCTGTGCCCAGATCTCCCTTTTATAAAGACGCCAGAAAGATTGGATTAGGGTCCATCCTAATAAACTCTTTGTAACTTGATCACCACTGTAAAGACCCTACCTTCCAATGAAGTCACATTCTGAGGTACTGCGGGTAGGGACTTCAACATATGGATTATAAAGGGACACAATCCAATCCCTAGCAGCAAGTGAGGAAGTGATACAAAGAAAGGAGGGCGACCAAGTGAGGATGTGATATCAAGCATAGCCCCTTAGAGGGGAACTGGGGCTTAACCTTGAACAGCATTCTGGTGCAGGGAAGGGAGGCCACCCTCAGAGGTGCCTGATGGGGGTACAAGGGAGCTGGAATAGCAGTTAGAGGAGGCCCCCAGAGGGACCTTAATTGCCAGGTACTTCCAGCCCTCCTAGGACACGGATAAAATGAGTGCTGGCTATTGCGAATGAAAGCATATAGGAAAGGATGTGCTAGAAAATGGAAGATGGATTTCGAGAGGGTGGGGAGAGTGCTGACATTTGCTGTGAGCTTTCAAGTCCCACTTCTACCCAGAAGTGACTAGTTGCCTCTTTGGTGTGTTGACATGCCCACACCAGGATATGAAGGGGAGGGGAAAACGAGGAGATGAGAGCATGAAGTCCCAGAAAAGCCCAGATTGATATTGAAAAACCAGTTGTTGTTTTGCTAGATTTTTGTCAGTGGTAGATTTTAATTGCAGGGAGGTGACCTTGGGTAGTAGAGGGGTGGGGGAGTGGGGGTGGAGGATGGGGGAACAATGTCCAGAGAGGCAAGAGGGCCGGGCATTCTTGTGGGAAACAGGGAAAAGGAAATACACTTTGGGAAAAGTGGTCATGATCGACTCTTGGGGTTAGAATCACGGTCTTTGATTGAATAACATGGCAGGGTTTTGATTCAATAGTAATCCGATTTGGGCGGCACACCAATCATAAATTCTCCAGCAAACTGAAAAATTCTGTAGGGTAATGGAAAGTGTTCGAACCCCACGGTTTTCATTGAATTAAATATGAAAATGTATCATACAATCGATATTGCAATATTTGATTCAATCAGCATTTGGGGATGAGAACCGTTTTCTCCCATTTGTTTTTATGCTGTCGAAAAATATTTCAATTTGCTTCAGAATTTATTATTGACAAATCACCCTAACGGTGGTTGGTGGTTGAGGTGGGGAGCTTGTCACAGAGGATTGGCAGCTGAGAGATGGTGGGCCAAACCAGGCCCCTAGAAATAGCCAGGGACTGCTGAATGCTCAGCTGAAATTCTAGAAAGGAGCTGATTATGCACGGCAAGAAGGGAGATGAGGACATTTGTCACTGGGAGAAAAGAGACAGGACAGGGGGCCTTGCCTTTCCTCTGGATGGGCCTGCTTTCAGCAGCAAGGGCCAGCCCTGAGCAAAATTTTGAGGCAGGCAGAAGGGGCACCCCCACCTCCTCTGCTCACTGTCACCCTGGCCCTCAAGAAGAAAGGGTTCTTCTCTGTAACCCTGCAGTAAGTGGCCTGCTGCTGTGTTATAAACACCAGCATGGAGACTCAGAAACTTGGGTCTGATATGGGTGGGGGGGGTGGTGGTCTTCCACTAATTAGCTGTGAAACCTTGGGTAAGTGACTTAACGGATAAAATCTGACCTTTATCATAGAACTCTTGTAATTATTAAACGAATGCATATTAAATGAACATGTATATGCTCAGGACTTCATATGCAAACAGAAAACAAGTTATTGTTATTACTATTATTATATCAGTTATCCATTACTGTGTAATTCACTTACACTCCAAAATGTAGCACCTTCAAATAATAATGAATCTACCAGTCAGTTCTGGGCTGGGCTGGACTCTGCTGATCGTGGCTAGGCTCACATACGTGTTTGTGGTAGGCGTGTCAGCTATGGGCTGCCTAGTTCAGAGCGGCCTCACAGGAGGTTGGCTGGCTGTTGGCAATAGTGGTGACAGGGCCAGGTATCTCTCAGCCTCCAGCAGACCCTACCCAGCTTGTGACATGGTAGAGTCAAGTGTAGCAACAGGGCAAGCTTTGATGTGCAAATTTTATTCAAGTGTCTACTCTTGGCACATTTGCTAATGTCCCCCAGTGGCCATGAGAGACACAAGGACAGCTCAGATTCAAGAGGTGGAGAAAACTTCTCCTCCTGATACGTGTATACACATTTCAAGAACATACATCCAAGGAGAAGAAGAATCTGTGGCCACTTTTGCACAGGGCCATTATTATCGTCATCATTTCTTTTGAAGTGCTTGTCATAGCCCACCCCTCCCCATGTAAACGCCTCCCTCACTAGCCCAGAGCTCCTTGAGGGCAGCATCGTATCTTTGCACCTTCTGTACCCAGCAAGGTAGCAGGCACTTGAAAATGCATCCTGAATGGTTACGTAAGTATAATTATATAATCTTATGAGAATACTTTTGAAATGCATTCATACTAAAGAGTTGTCATCAGAATCACCCGCCTTGCAGAAGTGTTTGAATTTTTAAGCTAATGGCAGGAAAGGGGCATGGCTTAATATAAATAGAAATTCTGGGTAAAATGTTAGGAGTCATTGATGGGTGGCTGTTTTAGAAAGAGTGTGTCTCTCATATTCCTCACATTGAACCATTGGACAACTTTCAACTCCAGTTACAACTATGGCTATCTGTTTGTATCTCCTAGGGAGAAGGGGTTAGGGTGGCTCAAGTGGTAAAGAATCCGCCTGCCAATGCAGGAGATGCAGGCAGAAGATGTGCGTTCAGTTCCTGGGTAGGGAAGATCCCCTGGAGGAAGACATGTCAACCCACTCCAGTATTCTTGCCTGGGAAATCCCACAGACAGAGGAGCCTGGTGGGCTGAAGTCCACGGGTCACAAAGAGCAGGGGGGGACCCCCTGCTCCCCCCAGGCCTTGTCTTCTGCATAATCCTTGTTAAGGCTTCCTGTTCTGTCTGCCCAGTTGCCCATGGTTAATACACACACACACATACATACACACCAACAAACACACGTGCATGAACAATCACACTCTGTTTCCTAGGGGAAGATGAGTCAACCACTCCTCGGGGCCCTGTGACATCCTGTGCTCAGGCCAGGAGGTCACAACTCCTGGTCACGCAATGTTGCCTCTCTGCAGGCAGCCCTGCCAGTCTGCGGCTTCGCCTGACATCTTTGTTTTAGGGGAAATGAACACAGAGTATTGCTGGGCTCCTGCCAAACTGGGTCAACCGTGTTCCCTCTTCTGTCCCCTAATGGGCTGAGACCCATCCGAGAGCTGCTTCCTCTCCCGCTTCTTGTTCTCATCCAGCTCCTCGTCTGGCTTATCCCTTTCCTTGGCTTTCTGCTTTGAAGATATCACCCTGACAGCATCTCCTCTCCACCATCTTCACCAAGCAGCTACTAGAGTAATAGCTGAGATGCCCTAGGGGTTATCCACAGTGCAAAGGCCTCCCAGGAACACATATTGTTGGGGCCCCTTCTGGGTGTCATCACTACCATTCCATATGGTTTTAGCCTGGCTCTTGGTCCCACCATCTTACGCCCCCTCTCCAACCCCACCCACCAGGCAACAAGAGACTTCGTCCTGACCAGTCAGCACAGCCCACTCCCCTGGACACAGGGCTCAGTTTGGGGCTGGGCCTGAGTTCCAAGCACGGGCAGTCACACTGATTTCCTGCAATGGTTTCACAGACACCAAAGCAGCAGTGTGCTGGAGCCCTCCTTCCACCAGCTTTTGAGAGCCAAAGATGTGCAACCCTTGGGTACCTTGAAATGGACCACAGTGGGAATATGTGTACTAGGGAGAATTCAGCAAATGCTACACATCAGAGCTTTTTCATTTGGAAAGTCAGTTGTTAAACATTTACTGATATACAACTGGATGGTAAAGAGAAGCTCTGTTTCCATGAAGTGCCAAAACTGGAAGTCTCTGGAGACAGCAACTTCTCGTGCTGCATGGAGAGCTGTCATGCAGCACCAAAGAATGAAGACAATGCAGAGAGAAACAGAGTCAAGAACAATGAAAGCGAGAAAGAAAGAGAGAGAAAACTAACAATATATGTGCTCCTGGATCCAGCCATGCCTGAACTCCAACCTATCCTGATGATTTTTTTTAAAAAAAATTGCCTGGTTTGCATTTGCTAATTTGAATTGGATTTTTCCCCTGGAAGTGATTTAGAAGGAGCCTCCCCAAAATGTGCCACTTTGGCATGTGGACTATTTAGAGTTAAATATAATTAAGGCCTAAAAGACTGAAGAAGAGCTTTTTACTCCCCTTTTTAACTATCTAGAAGAACATAGATAGGGGGTGCCTGGCTCAGAGAAAGAGCTATTACCAAAGATAAGTTTTATCTGAATGACCCATCTGCATGGCCATGCAAACATCTAATTGCCAAACATCTGCTCTTATTATCATCCTATGAATGACCCTCCTGTCCTTGGAAACCCTGAGTGCCTGTCTCATTTTGTAGCTCAGGAGGGCATACAAGTCTCAACTGCCCTATTTGCCCTTGGGTCTTATATTGTTATGGGGATCCCATATGTACAAAATTAAATTTGTTTTTCTCCTGTTAATCTGTCTTGTGTTAATTTGACTATTAGACCAACAGAAGGGTAGAGGAAAATGTTTTCCTCCCCAACACCCCCAGGCAACTTTAAGATCCCTGACTGAAATGAAACTTCAGAGAAAATTATATTCTGCTTGGGCATTCCTAAAATTATCAGCACAAAAGGGGAAACAGTGCAAAAGAAGATCCATCTTCTCTTGGTTCTGGGGTGCAAGGAGATGGAGATTTGATGAACCCTTGCCAAGCAGGGTGCGGGGCATGTAGGGTGTGGCTTGCCAGTGTCAGACCCACACCTTCAGCCATGGGCAGAGATCCCAACCTCAGGGCCCCAGGGCTTGGGTGATCAGCTTGGAGAATCCCCAGCACTGCCATCATCCCCATTCTGAAGCTGAGGTTGAACCCCTCTGGTTTCTATTATTGTGAATCAGACACAATTGGCCCTGAAGGGGAGCCAAATCTGCTAACCCCAAAATATGCCATTTAGGCATAAAGATTATTTTAGGCTGATTGCTTTCAAGAAACAGCAGTCACTGGGGAAGCTCTGAAAACGGAAGTTTTGTAAGAGACATCTCCGTGTAAAGGAAAACTCCCTTCACCAGTGTGTCTCTTCTCTGTACCAGAAAGAAGATGAGTGGAAATCTCTAGACACTCCTATGAAGGAAACAGGCATGGACTTAAATCTGTATAAAAACCTTACCTTTGTTTACTGCGTTTTTCCTAATACCGCCCCACAACAAACGGCCTGGCCATACCGCCCACCCCCAGCATCTTCCTTTGTCTTTAGCTGGAGATGGGATTTAACGTGGTGGTTTGAGCCATTTCCAGGATTACTCATTTTTCCCGGGGCTCTCCCATGTACACAGACAGTATACAGGTTATTAAACTTCTGTTGATCTTTCTCCTGTTCACCTGCCTTCTATTACAGTGGGGGTCTCAGCCAAGAACCTAAAAGGGTAGCAGGAAAAGTATGTTTCCTCCCCTACAGCCCCTTCCAGCGAGAAAATCTCCAAGGGCAGCGATCCTGCCCATGCTGCTGGCACAGACCAGCTGTGCCCACCAGCCCTCTCAGAAGGAGCAGAGCCAGAGAGCCCCAGGAGACCCCCTTATCACTGAACCTTGATTCTACATGGCCTAGAGAGGTCCTTCTAGGACCTTTGCCCTGGGACAATGACGATGTGCTCCAGGCTACTGGCAGCCTCAGCCCCAACGCAGGAAAGGCCACAGATTAAACCCCTCCATCAAGGGCATCCTGTGCACTCGGGCCTCAAAAGCGCCCAGTTTTTCTTACGATCCTAAGAAACCCTGAGCCTTTCTGAAGTGCCCACTCGTGTCATTTCTGAGCTACTACCCCCGATCAGGAATATCCCTCTCTTTGACCACAAGGTAGTCACCCACCCCTCCTCCCCTATCTCCCCCCACCCCACCAACTCCATGGTGATCAGCTCTGAAACCCTGACATCAGAGGTTTCTGCGAGTGTTCCTACTAGGAATGAGAAGAAAGAAGGGGAGAGACTGTGACTCATCCCGCAGCCCAGCCTAGGTGGGGAAAGGAGGGTCCCCCACCACAGGCAGAGGGCAGCGGGCTGAGCCCCAGGTGCCTGGGAGAGGCAGGCAGGCCTGGCGTGGACAGCGAGGGGCCCTAGGCTAAGAGAGCAGCTAGCAGAGAGGGCCCCGGAAGATGGAGTGGATTCAACCCTGAGCCAGAACCTGTCTGGCCTTGGCAGTCCAACACCCAGACACATTCACACACGTTATATACACACCACTCAGAAACAGACCCCATGCATGAACATAGACCATACACACCCACACACCCCATGCTCACTCCTGTGCAGATATGAACACACAAAGACACACACACACACTCACACATGCACTGACATGCCCATATATACACGCACGCACTTACAATCATATATGCATAGACATACACACCCAAATATGTTTGTGCTCACAAATACACCTGTCTATTGTGAAATCCCAGCTCACAGAACACTCTTAGGACACTTCCATGATCAAACTCCTTCCCTCCTCGCTGACCCCAGGTCATTTTTCCTCCCCCTGTTACTGCCCCAATCCACCCCCCTCCTCTCAAGCTGGACCATTTCACCCACTCCTCCCCCCACCCCCGGCTTGTTTTCTTTTCCTGAGTGATTTTAAGTTTCCAGCTGTCATCTGAGGTCTTTAATCCCAAGACGGAAGGCCACAGAAGCCTACCCCACACAGCCAAGCCATTAACTAATTGCAAAAGGTGCGCACATCCCATCATATTAATCCCCCTACAGCAGTCCATCGCCTGAGCCTCCCTTCCGGAGTTGTGCTGATCAAAAGGACAAGTCGCCTGCTACTGTCCTGGATGGCATTGCCATGATGGATGGCCCGTGTCCGGAAAGGGTGGAGGTCAGCCTCGGGGACTCACGTGTCAGGCTGAGAAGGGGCTGAGAGGTAGGCAGGCCGGAGCCAGTGGCCGGCTGCCAGGGTGAATTTTTTTTTTTTTTTTTTTCCCCGCCAGCTGAAAAGAAGCTGAGACTTCCTGTGTCCCCAGGCTGGCTGGCCTAGACCACTGTCCTAGGGTGGTCGGGCCTCCAACAATCTTCTTGTCTTCTTATCTTCTCCAAGGACAAGCACATGTGAGAAGACCTGAAAGGTCCCCAACCCCCTCTTTCCAGCAACTCTGCTGTCTCGCTAAGTCAGCAAGTTCAGGGAGGCTGGCTTTCAATGGACTGCCCACAATTTGCGGACACAAACCTTCTTCCTGACGGTGGTCCTGGAGGGTAGGTGGTCTCCCCAAGCTTCCCTTCGCCTCCACAGGGGACTGGCAGGCCCTGCCAGCAATGTGCAGGGACTGTCTGATGACCTATTTCCCAGCGGGAATTCTCAGCGAGTCTGTGAGCGTGCGTGCACATCCTGCTTTTCCACTTCTAGGGTGGGAATAAATTGCCTGATTGACAAACCTCCCCTGTAGTTCATGCACACTGTGCCCGTGGGTTGGCCGCGGCTACAGTTGCAGTCAGCTGACCTAATCCATTTATCTTATTTATACTGTGTTCCATTTTCCATATGCAGAGTCGGGGCCTCCTGGATCTGGTATGCAAATGAGACACAGAGATTTGCAAATGAGCAGAGGCCTGACACTTTTAAAAATTATCATTAAGAACCTTGCCACCCTGCCACTGTGTAGGAGGAGAGGGGCTGGAACTGAGGGTGGGTGATATGCAGCATCCTTCCCTACGAGCTGGTCTGCACTCTCCGCCTCCTCCCAGCCTTCCTGAAGCCTCGTGGAGCCCTGTCCCCTTCCACAGACACTCTATTGTTGGAGGGTGATCGGCACAGGAGTTGCTGGGGACAAAAAGGCTGGCAGTACATTCATAGGGCATTAAACGAGGCCAGACGGGGATTCCAACCGGCATTCCCTATCCACATGCCCCGGTCCCCAGAGTCCCACACCCCACTGCTTCAACAAACAAAAGAGAGGTTTGTCCACCCAGTTTTTCCTTTTGGGGAGTGGTCCATGGATGAGCTTTCTTTAGAGCAAGCAGGAGGTACCTGTAAGTCACCAAATAAGATAATCATGAATCAAATAGCCCTCAGACAAGAACCACGACCATGTAACTTTACAGAATCTTCTTTCTCCTCTTTCTCTGCTCCAAACCCCCTTGAGGCAGATGTGTTTGTTCAAAATTACAGCCAGCGTGGTCTGCGCTGTGTGCTTAGTCGCCAGTCGTGTCCAACTCTTTGCAACCTCATGGACAAGTCTTTATCGAATGCCCCCTGGCTCAGAAGCAATCCCATAAAGGAGGCCAAGTGGGAACAACAAATCTGAATCCTCCTCGGGAACTCCAAGTGGTATGTTGGCTGTGAGACACCCGATGTGGTCCAACAAGGCATCCTGGAGAGTGAGTCACCACTGGTGGGCCCAACGGAGGCCTTCCGGGGAACCCAAGTTTGAGAAACAGGAAAGCACAACCACCCAAAACTCCTCCCCACTCGAGCTTCCAGCAGCCTTCTCTGTTATTCTCTAGTGTGGTAGTCTAGAAAGGAACCTCATGTGAGTTCAAAGTTTGGTGGATTAATTTGAAGCCAACGTTTTACTTCTCTTTTAAGACGCTGGAGAAAAGAACATGTAATCCCAGCTTTTCCAAAGGCGGAGCAAGAGACTTCAATAACAAAGCTGTATTTCACTTGGCAATTGGGGAAAGCTGCCCCCCCACCTTTTTTTTCAAGTGTTCTTGTTTTTTGTTCTGCCTCTAAGAATATGCAGAAGAGACATCTCCAGGGCAGTAGGAACTCTTCTATCAGGAATTTCAAAAATGGCATTCCAAACATTTGGCCAATGGTTAGGCATCTGGGAGCTGATTTCCAAGATGCAAATCATGGTACCCGCCATCAGGAACGTAGGGCAAGTTGTCTCTGATGAATAAGACAATATTCGCAGAGGTTTTAATAAAATGAAGTACAAGATCCTGAGAAGATAACGCCAGATTTAACCCCAAAGCCCCTGGCTTGCAAGAAGAATGGACTCCTCCCCATGCTAGCTCTCAAAGCAAACCTCCATGTCCTCTGGATTTGCCTTAATGTAATTCATTAAGGACAAGCCACCACTGGTGACCAGGCGATGTTTTTAATTACTGTGTTCCCATTGACGTCTGCATGGCCTTGTTATCATTCCAGCAGATATTTACAAATATGACTTCTAGAGGGGTTCCCTGTGATCTCCACAAGGACTACAGCTGCTAATGAGAGCCAGGCAGGCCCCCAGCCAAGGGGGCTGTTGATTATCAAGCCAAGAAACATCCAGACTCAGAAACTAATGAGCTGGCAGAGAGACCAAAACAGACTAGGAATGTGTGGCCCAGCACTGGGGAAAGAGGTCACCGAGACAACCTCAGGAGAGAGACAGAGCCAAGAGAGGAACTTTCATGCAAGCCAAACCTTTGTGGTTGCTAACTGCCCTAACGAACAGCAGTTTTATTCACCAAACGTCTATTAACTTCCCTCTGTGTGCCACGCATTGGGCTAGGTGCTGGGGAGGTGATTCCATCATGCTTGCCGCCCTTAAAGAAGAGCTGGGAAGGCCAACAAGAGAAGATTACTCAAGGATGTGAAAGCCCCCGTGGCTGTTCCACTCATGGAGAAAGTCATCGTGTTCTGCCTTGTGACCTGCTCTCACAGTATCGTCTGGATCTGAGATTTCACTCTGGAATGGCTTCAGACGCACGCTTTGGGGCAGAGATGGGCCAGATGCTCACCAAAACTGTTTCCTCTCCTGGGCACGCAGTTAAACTAATTTTGAAACCCCTTTTTATCTTGATGAGAGACTAGCTTCCAACAATCAACTGTGAGCAAAAAGGATGAGGTACTGAAGAAGGAGAGTGCCTTCTCTCTCTCTCTCTCTCCCTCGCTTCTATCTGCTTGCTGGATGATGGCAGAGTGACCTTGAAGGCACATTTTGAAAATGGCAGTGCTAAAGCATGTTAGAAGCTAGGTCAGGTTCCCTAAAGGCAGAGCTTGAGATGGAGATTCTGATGCAAGGGACTATGTGACAGAATGCTCCCAGGTGAAACCTACAAAGAGAGAAGCAGGATAAGTTAAAGGAAGAATCTCAGCAAACAGGTAGTTTGGGATGACGGTTAGCTCTGATCCCCCAGGGAACTCAGGAAGATGAATGTCTCCACGGAGCTGTGTCCACTTGAGGCCATGGAGCCAGACATCTGTCTTCTGGGTCAGTCAATCTTTGGCTACGGGCTACCTCCGGGGGTTGCCTGCCCTCTCCAGCATTTCTGGGGGGAATATCTGCCTGTCGACTTAGGGCAAATAGCGATCAGCATCCAACTTTTACAACAGGTGCAAGATGGGCATACCAGCCTGATAAAGGGGAAATTGAGAAAATACCTATTAGCATCTACTACAGTGAGCTCCCTGAATGACTGCCTGGGGCAGAGCCCCCACCTGCACTAGACTGGGATGTGAACAGGAAGTAACCCTTTACTGTTGTAACTGTTAAGCCACAGAGATCTTGGATTTGTTGCAGTAGCCAGTGTCGGACTAGTTGCACACCTAGCCTCCTAAACCAGAAGCTTAGGGGACTACATTGTAAATACTTTCAGCTTCTTGGGACACACTGGTGTCTGTGGCTGCTGTTGGCCAGAGTTGTCTTGTAGGTGCACCATAATCTGCCAGTGCGCGTGTGTGCTCTGTCGTGTCCAGCTCTTTTCGACCCCATGGACTGTAGCCTGCCAAGCTCCTCTGTTCATGGCATCTCCCAGGCAAGAATACTGGAGTGGCTTGCCAGTTCCTCCTCCAAGGGATCTTCCCAGCCCAGGGATCAAACCCACATCTCCTGAGCCTCCTGCACTGGCAGGTGGATTCTTTACCACTGAGCCACCTGGGAAGCCCATATTATACAATTGTTGTTGTTCAGTCGCCCAGTCGTGTCCAACTCTTTGCGACCCCATGGACTGCAGCACGCCAGGCCTCTCTGTCCCTCACCTCCCGAAATTTGCCCAAGTTCATGTCCATTGCATCGGTGACACCATCCAGCCATCTTATCCTCTGACACCCTCTTCTGATTCTGCCCTCAATCTTTCCCAGCATCAAGGACTTTTCCAATGAGTCAACTATTTGCATCAGATGACCAAAATACTGGAGTTTCAGCTTCAGCATCAGTCCTTCCCACGAGTATTCAGGGTTGATTTCTCTTAAGATTGACTGTTTTGATTTCCTTGCTGTCCAAGGGACTCTCAGGATTCTTCTCCAGTACCACAGTTTGAATGCATCAATTCTTTGGCACTCTGCCTTCTTTAGAGTCCAGCTCCTGCAACTGTATGTGACCACTGGGAAGGCCATAGCCTTGATGTTATACAATATATTATTTTATACAATATATTATATAATAACATTAAGTAAAGCCCAAATGATTGATTTGAAAATGAAAACAGATAAATGTAAGGTTTGTGTTATGATTGTTGCTTAATTTGATTTCATCTTCAGTGACCACAGAAGGGCTGACTTTCTGGGTCTAATGTAGATCGTTCTAGATTCTGTGTGGGCTCCTTATGAGTTGCTATTGGAGATGACTGGCTGCAGCTCCCTGTGCTTTGGAATCTCCTGTCTCAAGTCTCTCTCACCAGTGAGAACAGAATCAGCAAATTCTGGCTTACCAGCTGGGGCAGTGCTAACTGTGGAGGGCCCAGGTATGCTGATGGACCAGCATTACACATCCTAGAATCTTAAGGTTGGTCCATCTAGTACTTAAGTCTCATTGGCTAAAATCTCTTTTTGGTGCTTCTACATCTAATTTTAATGGTAAATCGACAAATGTAGCAGCCATAGCCAGAGAAAAGCATGGTAACCAGAGGCCCAGACCCATATATAATGAGAGTCTAGCTCACCAGTGGGGAAACTGCCTAGAATTAGCAGAGGTGCTAACCGAGTGTAAGGGAAGTCTTGAATGTGTGATAGAGGTGAGGGTGGTGAGCATCGATGGGGCCACAAGATCAATCAACTCTTCTTTTCTAAGTTTCTCAGGAAATAATACCACTTAGAATCCTGGAGAAAGGCTTCCCAAATGGGGCAAACTCACCTAAGAAGCAAGTAAATCAGAAGAGCACACGGGTAGACTTAGGGGATACTGTGGACTCGTGACACTCCACGTCAGGGCCAACACATCCATCCCCCACTGGCTGGGAATATCAGCTATTGGTCACTCACAGCTGGGTTCTTCACTGGGCACTGCCCTCAGTCAGAAGAAACTGCCCTGCCCAAGTTTATGCCCTCTCTCCCAGGAGGTGCCCTCAGCCATCCCTGGCTGATACAGGGGTACAAAGGCCTGGCCCCCTCACCTCAATTTGGGACAATTCCGAAGGGCCACCCCAGCTCCAATGCTTCCATATCCGCTGAGGCCTCAGTTGCAACTGCTTCACCATCCTGCATCCCTCACTTCCTTGCAGGTGCCTCTCCCAAGACATTACCAATAAATCTATCGCATGCAGCAACTAACAAGTCAGTCCCAGTATGTATATGAAGATGTAAAGGAGTCAGAACAGCCAAAACAATTTTGAAAAGAATAAAGTGGGAGGACTTACACTTTTTGATTTAAAATACACTACAAAGCTATGGTGGCTCAGACCATAAAAATCTGCCTGCAGTACAGGAGACCCAGGTTCAATCCCTGGGTCGGGAAGATCCCCTGGAGAAGGGAATGGTTACCCACTCCAGTATTCTTGCCTGGAGAATTTCATGGACAGAGGAGCCTGGAAGGCTACAGTCCATAGCACTGCAGAGTCAGACACAACTGAGCAACTAAAACTTTCACTTTTACAAAGCTATAGTAATCCAAATAGTGGGTTACTGGCCAGTATACATGGATACACGGAGCAGAACTGAACCAATGGAGCAGAAGCGAAAGTCCAGAAAAAAATCCTTATATTTATGGTCAATTAACTTTCAACATAGGTACCAAGATTATTCAGTAGGAAAGGACAATCTTTTCAATAAATGACGCGGGGACTACTGGATACCCATGCAAAAAGATGAATTTAGATCTTATATCTTACCATCCATACACAAAAATTAACTCAAAATAGATTGTAGATCTAAATGCTAGACCTAAAATTACAAAACTTTTTTAGAGGAAAACATATGACTAAATCTTTGTAGACTTCAATTAGTCTTTTCTTAAATATGACATGAGAAGCATAAAATTTTAAAATTTGTAAATTGGACTACATTAGATTTTAAAACATCTGCAATTCAAAAGATACCATTAAGTAAATAAAAAGCCACAGACGGGGAGAACATATTTGCAAATCATATCTTACATACAAAAAATATTATTTTCAACTCTTAAAACTCAGTAATAGGAAAACAAAAAGCCCACTTTTTTTTTAATGACCCAACACATTTGAATAGCAGTTTCCTCAAAAAAGCGAAAGTGAAAGTGACTCAGTCATGTCCAACTCTTTGTGACCCCATGGATTATACACTCCATGGAATTCTCTAGTCCAGAATACTGGAGTGAGTAGCCTTCCCCTTCTCCAGGGGATCTGCCCAACCCAGAGATCGAACCCAGGTCTCCCGCATTGCAGGTGGATTCTTTACCAGCTGAGTCACAAGGGAAGCCTGAAGAAGATATATAAATGTCTAATAAGCCATATGAAAAGATGTTCAACAGCATTAGTCACTGGGGAAGTGCAAATCAAACTGACAATGAGATACCACTTCACACCCACTAGGATGGCTGGAATCAAAAAGACAGACACTAGCAAGTGTCAGTGAGGATATGAAGCAACTGGGACTCTCATAGTCTGCTGGTAGAAATGGAAATGGTGCAGCCACTTCAAAAAACAATTTGGCAGTTTCTTAAAGAGTTAAACATAAATTTATCACATAAGCCAGCAATTCCACTCCTTGGTAAATACCCAGGAGAAAATGAAAACTTATGTCTGTCCACACAAAGACTTGTGCACAAGTGTTCATAGAAGCATTATTCATAATAGCCAAAAGTGGAAACAGCCCAAACATCTATAAACAGAGAAACAGATAAATGAAATGTGGTATATCCATACAATGGAATATTATTCAGCTATGAAAAGGAACAAAGCATGGATACATGTTACAACATGGATGACGCTTGAAAACATTATACGTAATAAAAGAAACCAGATATGAAAACCACATACTGTGTAATCCTTTTCACGTGAAATATCCAGAAAAGGCCAATGTATAGAGACAGAAAGTAGATTAATGATTGCCTGGGGCTGGGAATGGAAATGGACAATGACCACTAGGGGACATAAGGGGTCTTCTTGGGGTCATTAGAAATGTTTTAAAGTTAGATTGTGGTGATGGTTGCACAACCGGTTAAATTTACCAAAAATATCTTTGAAACATATGCTTCAAACAGGTGAATTTTACAGTATATAAACCATGGTTCAATAAAGCCATCTTGATTAAATAAAACAAAACCTTCAGCCTACCTATCTTTAGCTCAAACTCCATTTCTAGGGAACCCAGTTGAAAACAACAGACATTGCATTTTATTTCTTTATTTTGGTTGCACTGGGTCTTTGTTGCTGTGCGTGGGCTTTCTCTAGTTGCAGAGAGTGGGGGCTATGCTCTAGCTGAAATGCGCGGAGCTTCCCATTGTGGTGGCTTCTCTTGTTGCGGAGCACAGGCTCTAGGTGCGTGGGCTTCAGTATTTGTGGCTCTCAGACTCTAGAGCCTACAGGCTTCAGTAGTTGCAGCTTGCAGTCTCTAGAGCTCGGGCTCAGTAGTTGTAGCAAAGGGGCTTAATTGTGCCACAGCATGTAGAATCTTCCTGGTCCAGGTATCGAACTGTGTCCCCTCCATTGGCAGGTGGATTCTTAACCACTGAACCACCAGGGAAGTCCACATATATTGCATTTTAATAGAAATGCCTATTTCTTTGTATCTCTGGCCAAATTTGAGAAAATTGGCCATTTCAAGATGAAAAAGCCCCAAAATATCCCCAAGTACACACACACACACACACACACACTCATCTTTCAAGCTTTCTGCCTTGACATATTACCATCATCATCACCTTTCCTGACCTGAGGTCTAGAATGCAACATTGGAATCCCTTCCCGTGAAGAAAATAACTCAACCCCTGCCCACAATGAAGCAGAGCCACAGTGGCCCATCCTACCACTCCTCATTATTTATAATTGTGAAATCCTATTTTTAATAGCTGTTTCTGTTTTTGTTATTTGTCATAATTCTTTGGCCTTAAAAGCCCAGCTACCCTGAGGTGTAAACAGTGGTGGTATAAATTGCCTGTGTTTGGTGGCTAGTGAGGGTCAACGGACTGGCAGAAAGGAGCCTATGAGACAGACTAGGAAACAGACAAGGGAAGGGAAAAAAAAAAAGACGAGTTGATAAATAAGGACTCTGAGTTCATCCCCACAAGGCTGACTGGTCATTGCTCAATGTTGCAAGACACTGACTTCTGAGAGGTTTGCAGAAACAGCTCCCTCGACTTGGAAACTGCTGTGAATGTGAGTTCCACCCGAGGCTGAGCCTGTAAATAAGAGTTCTCGGGCATCCTCACCTGGCTGACAGGTGTGGGACGTCAGGTGTTCCTTTGGGGGTGGGTGAGGATGAGCCCCAGGAACCCTGCCCCCAAGCTCTTGACCACCAGACTGATCAGCAAAGACCTTGCCCCGTCTCACTCCCTCTGTCCCCTGGTTCTTGCTTTTGCCATAGGTTGCAGCATTGCCCACTGCCTGGAATGCCAGGCCCCCACTCAGTCACTCCCGAAACATTCATGGGACATCCACCATGGCCCCGTGGAACTACCTCTGGGCTAAGTTCCAGATCAAACAAGCCATGAATAACACAGCCTCTACCCACAGGAAGTTTGCAGGTGTCAGAATCAGGTATTTTTTGCACTGTGATCAATATGGAAGGGGGAAATATCAGAAACAGAGAGGTGGCTTTGGGCAAGTCCACCTAGAAGGAGATGCCTGGGGAGACTTCCAAGAAGAGAGGACACTTAGATGGTCTCTTCAAAGAAGGGTGTCCTCTAGCACACAAGGCATTAGATTTCATTCAAAGGAGAGAGCGTATCAACTGAAGCAAAACTCCAGAACCATGCTGTCCATTAGAATTTTCTTCAGTGATGAAAATATTCTGTATCTGTGCCATCCAAAATGGTAGGCAGTCACAAATGAACACTCAAAATGTGGCTAGTGAGGCTGAGGAATGAAATTTTATTTTATTTTGTTTCGATTCCCTGTAACTTAAATATGCACATGTGGCTGCAGGTTAGCCAAGTAGACAGCACAGCTTCTGGGATACAAAACAGCAGGGTCCATTCCCAGAAGTGCCAGTGGTCATAGGAGACAGATTTGGGTGCTTGGGAGAGACTACTAGAAACAGCCAGAAAAAAGGGGGCCAGGTCACTGAGGAGCTTATGGACCTGAGTCAAGCACCTGGGACGATGCCACATGGATATTGCCCTACCTAGTGAAGGAATTCGTCCCTTTCTGCCCCTCCATTTGAACACTACCGGCTGCCAGGAGGAGATGGGCTGAGAAAGGGCACAGATGAACGGTGTGAGCACCCTGGTCACTCTGACTAGCTGGACAAGTGCAAGTCCCATCAAAAGGGGGCAGCCAGTACTCAGCGTCACTTGTGCTCTTGTCTCCAAACGCAAGCCCCCAATTGCCCGATCTTCAGATGATTCAAGAGAAGCCAAAGTCGTGATCTATTTGGGGAAATTGTTCAGTATATCCAAATGCGGGCTACATTTTTGTTAAGGCTCCACAGTCCAAGGAAAACCAATCTGGGGGCTGGGATTTGGTCATTGAACTACAGATTTGCAACCAAGACTTCTCTCCAGCTGTGGCAGCCACCATGCTTCTAGTACAAACCTTGTGCTTATAATGCTCATCTCTCCCCACTAGGCACCCCATTCCTCAAGGGCAGAGATGGAAGTCTTATTCATCCATCACTCCCAGAACCTAGTCCAATGCCTGTACATGGTCTCTGCTTCACAGATGTTTGTTGAATGAATGCATGACCTCATTCATGGGTGAAATGATCCTGCCAGTCAAGGTAGTGGTTCAAAGAGACAGCGGCAAAGGAGTTAAAAGGCAAGAAATGAACTAGGCTTGGGGATAAAATCCCATTAATTGCCATCTTACCAGAAATCTTCTTTCCTGCAAATCCGCAGGCTGTAAATTAAAATCTGAATAGTTGTTTTGAGCGCAGCTTTCTCCAAACCACAGATTTGCAAACACGCCTCTTCCCGGTAGCTTGAGGCCTCACAATTGTCTTGTGCTATTAAATCTTGCTGAAAAGTGGGCTGAGACCACTAGCTCTCTTGTGAACATTACCAGACGTGTTGACGGTTGGTGTGGGATTCAGCGAGATGCCTCCGCCCCTGTCACCAGGGAGAGTCCAGCCATGAAGAGGCACCTTGGGAGAAGGATCTCTGACCTCAGGTGACCCCCAGAGCTAGGGGGAGGGGCAGAGATGGCATCCCAAAGTGGTAAATCCAGGTCCAAAGGCCCTGGCTTGTTCCGCTCCAAATTCCTGTAGCACATCAGGGGAATTTACGCTTCAGCTGTTCCAAGCCATGCCTGGGAATGTGTGCTCCGCACCACAGCAGCTTCCTAAGGCCAGGTGGATCATTGTGCAGCGATGTCAAACTTGTGGCAGGAACAGTGAAAGCCCAGCCAAGAAAATGCACAGGGAAGCTTCCGAAAGAGGTGGGAGGGTGCGCCATCCCGACAACCCCACACCCAAACTCCCATGAGAAGCAAGAGACTACATTCCTGTGATTTTTTCCTTTTCGGGCAATTTTGGAGAGATTTTTTTAATGCCTGCAATTCATCTTGGTAAAATCAAGGCTAAAAAGCACCCAAAGGACTTTGAGTGGACCCCCTCCCCTGCTTACTGTACAGATGAGGAAACCGAGGCTCCCCCATTCTCAAGGACACGCAGATGGACTCTCAGAGCCAAGCCCAGCACTCTCTTATCTTTTACGGCACCACGGGTGCCCCTTGCTAATCCATACATCTGCGCACACCGCGGTGTCCTCTCGCGGTCACTGATGACAAAGGCCATTTTTCACAGGAGGATATAATCTGCTAAAATCTTCTCCCGCATTCCAGGGCAAGAGTGCCCATATTTCACCGAGCAGGTTAATCACAAACATCAAGTGAGGAAGCAGGAGGAACAAGAGAAGAAAAGAAGCCCTCACAGTTTGTGGAAACTTCTGAAATGGGACATGTTTTGCTTCCCCTCCTCATACCGCAATGCAAACCTCCTAAAAGCCTGTAACATTTAGCAAAACTCTTTGCCATACCTGGATATAAAATCATATTCTCTTTAAACCTATAGACACTTAGGAAAGATAATTGATGAGTTATTTAGATTAGTCTCCAGTGTCCAGAGCCACCATCATTGAGATGAAGTGCTCAGGACAGAGTGAAATCCCTTAATTACTCTCACATGTGTTGTGTGTTGCAGAGAAAGAAAACAGAATGCAAAGTGCTTATATATTTCAGCCGCATAATAGCTTGATGAAGATTTCTAAATTTTTCAAAATGTCATTTCTTTCCAAAAGATGGATTATTTCTGTTGGGGTTTAGTCTACCTAATTACTCCTGCCTTGATTACTTAACTACTCCAGATATTTCATCCCTCCATGCTCTTATCATGTTCGGCATGTTAGAAGAACCAAGGCAGCTTATTAGCACAAAGTAGACAGTCGAGTTTCCTGGCAGTTAGTGTGGGAGCATGAGGGACAAAATTGAACACAAGGAACGGCTCCTGTGAAGCAGTGGCCTTTCTGCAGCTTCCGCCCATTTGCTGCAACCCAGGCTAGTCTGCACAGGGCATATTTGAGACCCAAGTCTCCCTGCCCCACCAGCCCAGGAGGCAGCATGTTGATTCCCCTCTGCTCTCCAGCTCTCTGCCCCATTCATTATGGAGACCTTGGGTCTGGGCTCCCTATTTCTTTCTTTAGAGGAGTCCTTCTCAAACTTCCACCTGGAGGACTCCTTAAAACAGAGAGGGCCCAGCCCCACCACAAGGTGGCTAGATTCGGCAGGTCTGGGGTAAGGATCAGAGAACCTACCTGGGTCTCTAACAAGTCCCCAGGCCATGTTGATGCTGCTGCTTCTGGGGCCACACTTGGAGAACACCGCTTTAAGACAATTTCTGTCTTTCTTTAAAAGAAATATTTTTAACCACTCAAATCTGTGATCAGTGCCTGTAATTAGGTCAGAAATTGGGACCCCATGGCATCTATCTGACTTTAAAAATATAAGAACCTGCTTGCCAATGCAGGAGATGTAAGAGATGCAAGAACCATGAGTTCGATCCCTGGGTCAGAAAGACTCCCTGGAGAAGGGAATGGCAACCCACTCTGGTATTCTTGCCTGGAGAATCCCATGGACAGAGGAGTTTGGCGGTCTACAGTCCATGGGGTTGCAGAGTCAGACACGACTGAGCAACTTAGCATGTCAGGTATCTAGCTCTGGATTCAATGAGCAAAATAACTATTTAGGTTAAAGGGAAGGGCCTCAAAATAAGAGAGAGAGGACAGAATGGAGGGAGGAAGAAAGGATGGATGGAAGGAAGATAGTTGAACAGGGCAGGACATCTCCGGAAAGTGTGATTCTACAACTATACTCTGAAGAGTCAGAGAGCAGGCACAGCTCCATGGCTGGACTGAAAGGAATATGGCTTTTCTCTGTGTTTTCCTATTACGTGGGGATCGCAGGGTGTGCTACCCTACCAGACGCAGGTCCTTTTTCACTCTTACGGGACGCTGGGCCATGGGCAAGCCTGGATCCCAGAGCCTGCCTCCGGCGCACCTGTCACGCTGAGGGAAGGAGGCCCGCGCCCTTTGGCTGATCCCACAACCTGGAAAAAAGCCAGACTCCCCTGCCTTTGAAAGCCTGTTCCTTGGAGCAATCCTGACTCGCTAGGTTTAATTGTTTCGTCTCTTTTCCTCTGGTTTATGAAGCCGCCCCGCCTGGAGTCCGCCCTTGCGCAGCGGCCCGGAAAGGTGGGAGGAACGCGCTCAGCGTTCCCCGCTCGGCCAGAGAGGGTTTCTATTTCCTGATTATAAAGAAGCATTTGTTGGGAGCTGATGAATTGCGGCGGGCACCTGTGATGCTCTGCGCCTGCCGGGTTCTGTTTATGCATCAAATGTGGGCGCAGGTTTTTCCTGGCGCTTGGGGTGGTGGGGCGAAGAGGGAGCAGGCTTCAAGTGCAGCGCCAATCCATCCACCCGATCCCCCACCACCTACAATCTTGAAATCCCCCAGACCTGGCAACTCAAAATGTGGTCCAGGGAGCAGCAGCAGCGCCCGGGAGCTCGTTAGAAATGCAAATCTCGGCCCCACCCAGACCTACTGAATCAATCTGCGTTTTAAGGAGAGCCTGCAGTAATTCCCAATTCCGGTTAAGCAGGACAAGGAGTGCGTAGCACGAAAAAGGTTAAGCGCTCCTTCTTTCAGAGGAGGAAGGGCAGGGGAGGGAGGTAAAGGTCAGCCCCTGATGTGAAAAGGAGTAGGGAGGTTAACCCTGAGGTTTGCTCACTGGAGTGGAAGACAAATTAACATAGGGAGTGAGTTACTGGGAAAGTGGCCGAAGCTGGGGGTGAATATGAGTTGGGGGGGGAGGGGCAGCCCAATTCGTCTGGGGGGGAGGGATGGAAAGAAAAGAGATGAGGTAAGTGGATGCCACCCACACTCCCAGAAAAGTTGAGTATGTCGCATGCTGAGACCTTTTCCTCTGCCTGCTGCGCATTTTCTGAGACCCAACTGAGGCGGTTCAGCACGTACAATGCGTAATAGATGAGAAAACAGTAGCGGCCAGAGCTGATGGCAGGCCCGTAGCTGAGGTAAGAGCACCTGGGAACTTCTTAATAAGCAAGTTGACATGTGGTGAATAAAATTTTAATGCTGGAAGAAAGAGAAAACACACAGTCATAAAAAGTATGCCCAGCATCACTGCATCATAACCAAGAGAACGCGCCAGCCAGGGAGCGCCTGTGGAGCCGAAGTGATGAGGGCCACCCCATCCACTCAGCCTAGCAATAACTCGTGTCTGGGCCCAAGAACCAGCCTGTTTTCCAGAAGGTACTGAGTGTATTCAAGAGGAGGTCATCCAAAAAGAAATGATTTGGATTTGGTATGAGGACAAGAAGTGATACGCACAAGCCTCTCTGGGTCCCCCTCTGACCATCTCTTGCCCTCACTTATAGGCAGCCCTGCTGAAACCAGGTGGTGGGGCCCGGGGGCGAGAGGGACGGAGGCTTCAGTTAAATCTCATAAAATCCAAAGTAGCTGATACACTTTCAGATTCCCCTCCAGGCCTCTTTCGTCAGGCCTGTTCAACAATTTTATGCATGGAGCAGGTGGACCGGTGGAAAACACACACCCATCAAATTCCTGGTTGCCCACAAGCTGGTAGAGTAGTTAATCTACCAAGCAGATAATTTACTTGGACTTCAATTATGTTTCAACAGACTGTAACAATAAAGCGAGTCTATCAAGATGGTACTTATTTATTCATTAATATATGCCTTCTCCTCCTCTTCCATAAAGGTATTGAGGTGATTTGCAGAAATTGTAGTAAATTAAATCAAAATATTAAAATAACAATGTAAAAGTCAGGTTCAGTTCTGGTGTAAAGTAGCTTTGGACATCAGGACTGGTGCGAATGGTGACATTAAACAGGAAAAAATCTAAAGTTCTCTCCTTGTTACAGAAAACAAAAGTTGGGGTATAGGATGTGAGCAATGTGGTTTAGCAACATCTCAGATTAAAAAAATTAAAAAAAGACTGTAATGAATAGTGAGCTCAGTCTGAGTAAAGAGTAGGATACAGTGACTGGAAAAATTAAAAAGACAGGTGGAAATGTCTCTAAAAAGGGAAGGGATGGTCCCATACCACCCTACTCTTATCAAGACCACTCCTGAAACATTCAGCTCACTTCTGAAAGTCACACTTTGAAAAAGTCATTTGGCAAACTGGACACACTCTGAAGAAAATAATCTGGAGCGTGAAAGATCATGAAACACAGAAGTGGGCTATGTGCCGGCCCCTGTGTGAGATACCAAAGGGACAAAGTCATGGAAGACATGGCCTTGTCCTTCAGAAACTTACAGCCCAGTGAGAAACTCAGATAAGTAAACTACAGAAAGAAAGAAGGCTAAATCAGGCAGTGGAATGTTGGAAGAAATTATGGAAATTATGAAATATTTGGACTGGGTGGCATCCGGCACTCAATACTCTCAACAGCTGCAGAAATGAGTGCCTCCATGTTAAAGGGAGAATCCAAGTGGTACATGCGTGCAGTGCTAAATGTATCAAAAAAACCTTGACTACAGAGGCTTCAACAAATAAGATGGATTTTACTCAAACCACAAGAAGAGAGGAGGTAAGCAAATATCAGTCCTAGAACGTCAGCACCTTAGACTCTGTGACTCTCTTGGCCCTTCCCTCATGATTACGATATGACTGCAACTGCTCTTGCCTTTTCGTCTACATTCCATCAGGAAGAAGGGAAAAGGGCAACATGTGTATCAGGAAGACAAAAACCTTCCCAGGAACGCACATCAGAGATGCCTGCTTACAGCTCATCAGCCAGAACTATGGCCCCTGTTCCCCATGATGTGATTCATTATCAGTTATGCAGTTTGGGTCAGGCAACCAACAGTGTCTGACACGAATGGGTTTTTGGTTTGTTTTTTTGTTTATTTCAGCCATACACTGCTTCAGGCCATTCACGGTGTTCAACGCCTTCTTCAGCCCCTGTAGCACCATGTTGAGGCCTGGCTTCAGAAGCCCTCAGGAAAACACTTCCTGCAACTCTCTATCTGTGACAAGAGAGTCATCAGAATCAGAGTCTGAAACTCAGAGTGAGGTCGAGGGTGGGGGAGGGGGTGTCCATCTTGCCGCGTGCAAGTCCACACCCACAGGAGGAAGTCAAGAAGCCCAGGACCCCCGCACCTGGCAAAGGGTGCTCCTGGCCACCGCCGGCTTTCAGCCCCTTGCCCTCCAGCTGCGATCCACGTGGACTCCACGAATGGGTTTTGAATTTCAGGCTTGGGAGACTGAAGGGATGATGGTGCCATTCACAGAGACCAGAAATACAGAGGAACAGGTTTGCTGGAAGCGAGGGTGGCAGTTAATCAGTTCAGTCTGGCATATACGTTGAAAAGCCTGTGAAGTATCCCAGAACAGAGATGCCAAGTGGAGAAATTCGTTGTGAAGGGTTGGATTGTAACTGAAAGTGTTCTGTACTTCAGACATGGATTTGGGAGTCAGCAGCAAAGAAGTGAGGATTGCAGCCCTAGATGTAAGGTTAGGGTTTGAGTTCCCTCAGGGAGGAAGTGTGGAGTGAGAGGTCTAACCAGGCTCAGCGGGTACCAGTTTCACATTTAGGCATGAAGTTGGGGGGAAGAGAGGAATCTGAAAAGAGTGCTGGGAAGAAGCAGTCAGCTAGATGGGAAACCAGAAGAGAGTGGTTCACAGAGGCGGTGGGAAGAGAGATTTTGAAGGAGGGGAAGAGAAACAGGTGCTGCCCACACTGTCGATGCCCCTCCCTTTATACCTTCTCTGAGCACACCTGCGGCTGGGAGCCTCTGGGCACGTGGCCAGCTTCTGCCTTGAGAGCCTGTCTCCCCATGTCGTGGGACTTTCTCTGGCCCCATAGGAGACTGTTTAGCCAAGTACAGGCACGGGTTGGAAGGTAGAAGCTGAAACCCCCAAGTTTGGGGAGGTGGTTGTGGGGAGCAGCAACCATCAGGTAAATCCCTCAGCCTTCTCAGTTCTGAGCTGGATCTCACACAGGTTCTTCGAGGGCCCAGAGGGGACTGAGCTCCAGTTGCCCACTGCAGTGAGTCGCCTTACTGGTTCTCTTCCCTTCTCCATTCACTGTCCCTACCCATCCAAGGGTGCCCATGGCTTGGGAGCCCCCACGGAGGTGCAGGGAACCACCCACCCACTGGTATCAGCATCTTGCTTTGATCCTTTGTATAGTTTGGTTGCTGCTTTAGAAGGAAACCAAACTAAAAACAACCTTGAACCAGATCAAGTCATCATTTTCTCCCATCCTTGAACTAAGACCAGGCTCTAAACTAGGGTCAAAATACATGGGAGAAGGAAAGGAAAGG
Source organism: Budorcas taxicolor (assembly GCF_023091745.1). Classification (NCBI taxonomy): domain Eukaryota; kingdom Metazoa; phylum Chordata; class Mammalia; order Artiodactyla; family Bovidae; genus Budorcas; species Budorcas taxicolor. The sequence continues at coordinate 104,242,655 of NC_068935.1, read as the reverse complement.
GAAGCTTGGCTTTGGCAAAGAGGGTCAACTTTGAGCTTGGACCAAGCAGTTTCAGAGATGTGGCAGTGCTTGGGACTAGATGTCAGTGAGATGAGAAGTAAATAAAAGAGAAGGAAATTGAGTCAGCTGGTGTGGACTACACATTCAAGACTCTTGACTCCGAGAGGCAGGAGGACCCAGGATCATAGCTAGCATGTGACGTAGTCAAGGGAAGTTGTTAAGCCTTCTCTCACCAATCTAAACTTAAAAAAAACAACTTTGAGATGTATGAAGCAATTAAACTTGGAACACTGACTAGATACTTGAAAATATTAACAGGTAATTGTTAAATAATATAGTTACATTAGGAAAAGAGCCTTTATCTTTTAGAGATATGTACAGAGATCCCTGGGCTTCCCTGGTGGCTCAGAGGTTAAAGCGTCCGCCTGGAATGCAGGAGGGCCGGGTTCGATCCCTGGGTTGGGAAGATCCCCCGGAGAAGGAAATGGCAACCCACTCCAGTACTCTTGCCTAGAGAATCCCATGGAGGGAGGAGCCTAGTAGGCTACAGTCTACGGGGTCGCAAAGAGTCAGGCACGACTGAGCAACTAACACTCACACACACACACACACACACACACACACACACACACACACACAGAGTTACATATAAGTCATAGGATGTTTGGGATTTGCTTCAGAACAGTGCAATAGATAGAAGTGAAACCAAATTGGCATCAATTCATCATTGTCAAAAAGTTTAAAAAAAGCCAGTGGCACGGGGTGCACTCCCACATGGGGGGAAAACTATTCAGAGCCACTGCAGCCTTGGAAGGCTCACAGCTTCACTTGGTTTCACCGCTAACTCACTGCCCCACAGCCCCTGATGTTCTCCAGACCTTTTCAAATGCCCCCTTGTGAAGCTTTCTCCCTCCATCCTGTTACTTGGGCTGGAGAGTGACACCTCGCACCAGAATTGAAAATAAGGAAAAAAAGTTTGCCCACAGGAAGCCTGTCTTCCTGGTGGCTCAGATGGTAAAGAATCTGCCTGCACTGTGGGAGACCCGGTTTCGATCCCTGGGTCGGAAAGATCCCCTGGAGAAAGAATGGCAACCCACTCCGGTATTTAGGAAGCAATCTAAACCATCAACACTGAATGTGTCAGAGCTAAGTCACCTTGAAGGAGTGGAATGCCCAGGCCAGTGAGACTTGGCAGCAGTCTGATTTAAGTTGTTAGGAAATTAGTATGTGTCCATCAAGATGGGGGTGGAGGATGGGATCGGGTGGACGCCTGGCTTTTTTCTCTCTGGAGTCATTCTCCTCCCTCCCTTGCTGGTGCTGGCCCCGGCAGGCTGATCTATATGGCTTCCAACATGCTTTGGTGGAGTTCAGCCAATGAGCAGCCCCAGAAGGTGGTTGGGGGGAGAGGAGTGGGGTCAACTTACTTCTTCCCCCGGCTCTCCCCCTGCCACCAAGGATCCCCCAGTGCTCCTCGTGAGGTTCCTTCTCCAACTAGGTTTTGCTAACCATTCAGTAACTTTGGGCTGAGGGATGCTTCAAGCCCATTCCTCTGCAAACAGCACCTTTGAAATAAGCCTTTCTTAAAAGATCCCACCTGGAGGAGAAACTGGCAACCCACTCCAGTATTCCTGCCTGGAGAACCCCGTGGACATAGGAGCCTGACAGGCTCCAGTCCATGGGGTCCCAAAGAGTCGGACATGACTCAAGCAACTGAGCAGGCAAGCAGGCAGATTATCCAAATGTGGGTGTTGCCCACCCTTTGCTGTTTGAACCCTGAGGGGAACTGAGGCAGAAACTGGAGTTGGGTTACCCACTCAAGCACTATCGATCAGTGAAGGACATGGCGTCACCTCTGACACATGGAGCCTTAGGGACGGGCTATCCCAGCCTATTCCCAGTAAACTCACAAGTCCTGGCAATCCTTACCCTTCCACCCCGGGCCACCCTGCCAGCCTTAGTCAATGAGACAGTCCTATGACCAAACTGCAGGGCCTGGGCTAGCGAATGGCAGCAGCCAGTCAACCAAGTTTCTGACTGCAAATGATGGCTTTAACCTTCTGGCTCCTTCTAGCAGCCTTGCTTTAACTTGGTTCCAGAGTTGACTAGCATGGACCATGGTGAGACTGAGTTTCTGAGCCTACAAAGCTGAGAGCCACACTAGGCTGTGGACAGGCCACCAAGGTAATTGTCCCTCTGACGGGAGTTGTCTGAGGCCTAGTCAGCTCTGTCCGGGGTCAGTGTTCTGCACCGCTGAGCCTCACATGCCATTTGAATTATATGCAGTCCTGAAGCCACTCCAGCCTTTGTGAAGGACACCGTGAAGCAGAAAAGAATAGCCTTATCGCTTTGAGAGGAAGGCGGGAGGCCACAGCAGGTTAATGTCCTCAAAAGCTGCGTGTCCCCACCTGGAGGGGGTAGTAAGGAGTTTTATAGTAATGGTTCAAAGAGAAGGGCGTGATCCGCTCATGGACATTCTTCTGATTAGTTGGTGGTGAGGTAATTGAGAATCAGCATTATCAGCCTCTGGTTCCAACTGGTCTAGGGTGTACGTGCCTGGGAGCAGCATACCTTTAACTTCTCCCACCTGGTGGGAGCTTCAGTATCTGCAAAAAGCTATTGTGTGTATGCCTTCTGGGGGAAACGGGACCCTGCCCCAAAGGCTACATTATTATTTCCTGGCTGCTCCTCCCTTATCTCCACATCTCCTCCCTTCTCTAATTAGCATCTGTTTGAACCTGCCTGTTGGAACTCCTGGAAGGTCACAGAGGTTGAAAGAAGCTTATTTCCTGTAATCAAGAAATGGGGGACACAGAAAAGCTTTTGTGCCCCAGAGCCCCACAGGGTCCTGCTCAGTATCGGTAGCGCCCTGAACATCACATAAAATCATAGACTTGTGGAGCTGGAATGGCCTTAGACGTGAGGGCCTGGTCTCGGCTCATTTGAAGGGTAAGAGATTTGGAGATCAGAGAGGCTGAATAATTTGCCCAGGGGTATTCAGAGAGTGAATTGGTCACGGCAAGCCCCGTCCCAGAGCAGCGTCCTTTCTATTTTTTAATTTCAGTTTTATTATTAACTATGTGCGTGTGCAGGTGCATGTGTGTTCAGGCGTGTCTGACCCTTTGTGACCCCATGGACTATAGCCCGCCAGGCTCCTCTGTCCATGGGATTCTCCCGGCAAGAATACTGGAGTGGATTGCCATGCCCTCCTCCAGGGAATCTTCCCCACCCAGGGATCAAACCTGTGTCTCCTACCATCTTCTACATTGGCAGGTGGATTCTTTAGCACTAGGGCCACCTGGGAAGCCCATTATTGAGTATGAACGTGAACGTGAAGTCGCTCAGTCATGTCCGACTCTTTGCGACCCCATGGACTGTAGCCTACCAGGCTCCTCTGTCCATGGGATTTTCCAGGCAATAGTACTGGAGTGGATTGCCATTTCCTTCTCCAAGGGATCTTCCCAACCCAGGGATCGAACCCGGGCCTCCCACATCGTAGACAGACGCTTTACCATCTGAGTATACTGACAAACAAACTTTGAATTAACATACCCATCATCTCACACATCTATCTCTTCCTCTTTTTTATTTTGGTGAAAACATCTGAGTTCCATCCTTCCCCCAAACCTCAACCACACTGTCAGTGTTACCAACCGTAGTCACCATGCTTTATAGCAGACCCTCCAACTTTATTCATCTTATAAACTGAAAGTTGGGATCCTTTTACCAGCCTCTTCCCATCACCCTTCTTCCTAGCCCCTGGCAACTACTTCTCTACTCCGTTTGTAAGAGTTAGGCTTTCTTTCCCCTTCAGATTCCACTTATACAGACGAATACCAGTGGTATTTGTCTTTCTCTGTCTGTCTTATTTCGCTGAGCATAGTGCCCTCAAGGTGCATGTTGTCACCAATGGCAAGATTTCCTTCTTTTTTTTCTGGCTAGATAATGTTCCATTGTATGCATGTAGGCCACATCTTCTTTATCCATTCATTCACTGATGGACTTCCTGGTGGCTCAGATGGTAAAGTGTCTGTCTACAATTTGGGAGACCCGGGTTCGATCCCTAGGTGGGAAAGATCTCTTGGAGAAGGAAATGGCAACCCACTCCAGTATTCTTGCCTGGAAAATCCCATGGATGGAGGAGCCTGGTAGGCTACAGTCCATGGGATCACAAAGAATCAGACATGACTGAGCGACTTCACTTCACTTTCTGTTGATGGACACTAAGGTTGCTTCCCTATCTTGGCTATTGGGAATAATACTGCGGTGATCATGGGTCGTAGAAATCAGTACCGCTTTGAGACCCAGTTTTCATTTCCTTTAGATAAATATCCAGACATGGAATTGCTGGACTCTTGAGAGTCCCTTGGAGTGCAAGGAGATCCAACCAGTCCATTCTGAAGGAGATCAGTCCTGGGTGTTCTTTGGAAGGAAAGATGCTAAAGCTGAAACTCCAGTACTTTGGCCGCCTCATGCGAAGAGTTGACTCATTGCAAAAGACTCTGATGCTGGGAGGGATTGGGGACAGGAGGAGAAGGGGATGACAGAAGATGAGATGGCTGGATGGCATCACAGACTCGATGGATGTGAGTTTGGATGAACTCCGGGAGTTGGTGATGGACAGGGAGGCCTGGCGTGCTGCAATTAATGGGGTCACAAAGAGTCAGACACGACTGAGCGACTGAACTGAACTGATGGTAGTTCTATTCTTAAGCGTTTAAGAAACCTTTGTACTGTTTCCATAGTGGCTGTACCAATTTACTGCCCTGAGGGCAGTGTCCTTTGACCACACCCAGCACTGCCCATCTATAACAGCATATCTGGATTTAGGGGTCCTAGGGCCTAAAGGACTTCCCACCCCTCCCGGTTCTGAGCCATCCTCAGCACTGGTAAAGGGTGAGTTTGTTGAGGGGGTGGTGGAACCCTAGACTCACTAAGACAAGCAGTACTGGGTCTGTGTGACCCTCTGGAAGCATCTTAACCTCTCTGAATCTTTTCCTTATCTGCAAAATTGCACCTAATAATACCTACGCCTTCCTCCAGATCAACTTTCCCAGCACGCTTTGAAGTTAAGGCAAATGTCATGGATGCTGTCAGCGCCTCGCCTGCATCCCCTCCGCTTACGGGGTGGCAGGGCGGGGGTGGGGGACGGTCCACACAGCAGCTGCTTTTTCCATCCCTCTGCCTGAGGGCCACCTCTGGCTGCAGCAAAGGCTGAGCCCAGGTTTGGGAAGGGTGGAGGTGCCAGGGACTTAGCATCATCCAGGGAAGCCCTCCAACAACGCAGGCCAGGAAGAGTTGGAGAAATGCCCAGCCCTCTCAACTCTTAGGGCTTCCCAGGTGGTGCTCATGGGAAAAAATCTGCCTGCCAAGGCAGGGGACATAAGAGACACAGGTTCGATCCCTGGGTGGGGAAGATCCCCTGGAGGAGGGCATGGCAACCCACTCCAGTATTCTTGCCTGGACAATTCCATGGACAGAGGAGTCTGGTGGGCTACAGCCCATGGGGTCACAAAGAGTTGGACACAACTGAGAGACTTAGCATGCACGCATGCTCACTTCTGAATGGAACCATTTTGAGCCACATTTCAGACAGTCTCTGAGAAGGTCACCAATGGGACTGCACCCCCCTGCCCACAGTGGAAATCTGCTCTTTGAAATGCCCATCACTGGCTTTCCCTCCTTCCTTGTCTCATTTCTGTGCTTCTTGGACTCACCTCGCACTGAATAAACAATTTGCACCGAAACCCTTATCTCGAGTCTGCTTTGCGGGGAACCCAAGGTAAGACCAAAAACAGCAGGTGAAAGAAAATCTCACTGAGCTTAGTTGGGTCCAGCCCAGTGCTCCCCATGTTGGAGCAGCCCAGGAGGTTGGAGAATTCACCCCCAGGTGTTGGGGTGCTTCCTGAGGAGAATCAGCCTCGGAAAAGAGAACGGACTAAGCAGCTGGCTGGCCCCATGCCAGAGCACAGAGCAGCATCTAGGCTACAGCACCCAGGATCAAAGAGAAGAAAGCCAACTGGTACAAAAACTGCCTACCTTGGGAATCCCTGGTGGTCCAATGGTTTAAAATCTGCCTTCCAATAAAGGGGGTATAGGTTTGATCCCTGGTTGGGGAAGTAAGAGCCCACATGCCATGCAGCACAGCTGAAACATTTTTTTTTTAAATGCCTACCTTGTAAGGTTGTTCTGAGGATTAAATGAGGCAATATCTGCACAGAGAGGTGCCTAATAATGGTCATTGTCATTCGCCAAAGAGAAAAAGGGGTGCAAGTCACTTCCTCTGTCATGAGTGAATGGCTGTTCATGGGACACCCGAAGCCGTGAGCAGACATCTTTTTCTCTTTACCCGCCTATCCAGAATTTAACTTAGAAAGTCCTTGTGGATGCCCTGGCATGGCTTCAGCCTCAGTTCGCTCTTTAGCCTTCCTGACACCACTCGTACTGTTCCCTGCGATTGTTTTTATGCTTCTGGTTGGCTATCCACCAGCTCTTCGGCATGAGCAACAAAACTGAGGTCCCCAGGGCTCCTGGCATAGCAGCAGCTTAGTCAAGTCCATCATTTTATCTTCCTTAAGCTTCTTTGTAGTGGTTGATATGGAATTTCGTTTTTGCATCCTTCCAACTTTCGGAGTGGCTGCTGTGGCATCTCAAGCTGTGAGTTGAGGAAAACCTCTGTTTCCCTCAAAGAGCCCTCTGCCCCCCACCCCCACAATAAGAACAGAGATTCCTGATCCCCGCTCCCAACAGACCCAATCAGAATCTTGGAGGCAGAGCCTGGTGGGTTGGAGGTGGGGGTTGTATCAGCCCTTGATGTTGTCTATGACCCTCAAGCCTGAGAACCACGGCTCCGAGCCTTTCGAAGTCTGAGCAGCCCATTCCCCATGGCTCTTAATAATCTGCCTTTAATGCAGGAGATGCCGGTTTGATCTCCGGGTCAGGAAGATCCCCTGGAGGAGGAAATGGCAACCCACTCCAGTATTCTTGCCTGGAAAAATCCAATGGACAGAGGAGCCTAGCAGGCTACAGTCCAAAGGCTCTCAAAGAGTCGGACTGAGCATGCACACACTTATTCTGAGAAGACCGACTCACCTTCTCCCAAGGTCTCGTCCCGCTCCCTCACCAAACAGTTCCTCCTTCTTGGTTTGAATTAACTCAAGAGTAGCAATTCTCCTTGTCAATGCTCAGTCTTAACAGGAGGTGAAACTGTCAGTAAGGTAAGTCAAGAGTTTGTTCAGACGCTCTGCTTCCAGCTGATGGTGACTCTGAGCAGCTGTCCAACTAGTTCGCGCACCACCCTCCCCCCCATCAGTAGGTGTCTCAACTCCAGGCCAGTTGTGTGGTCTGTCAGGAACCTTTCATCAATTACCCCCATCTGGTCTGGCAGCCTGTAACATGCTCCGACAACAATATGACTTCTGTTCCCCTTGCCTTTGATCTCCACCCACGTGGTTTCCAACACCGCTCCACCCTCAGGACTATGGATTTCCATGTGGGTGTAAATCTTTTTATCATGTGCTCACTCTCCACCTCCCCTTCTAAAGATTTCTTTTTCACAAGATCAACCATCCAATCACACCGTTGGTTCCCCTGGCAGCCCCCAACTTTTGGTGCTTTCCAAAAGTCACCTCATTAACATAATCTTAGTTGTGATGGAGAAGGGTTTGTTATGAATAACAAGGCACCCATTTCGCCTTTATGGCTTTGAAGGGATTTCGGGAACTGAGGACAGGAGACCACATATTAATAAAAGAAGCTCCCATTGCTCTTATCACTCAAGAAATTCTAAGAGTTTTGGGAACTGTAGGCCAGGAACCGTGGATGAAACCAAATAGATATGAGAAATGTACTTTGGTCATCTAAACGATGAAATATATATTTCTTATAAATCATAGTATCCAAGCACCTTAAGCAAAGACGCTCATCACATTATGTATTGTATGTGAGAAATCCATTTGAACCCTGATCCTGGAATTTTTCCATGGCCTGAACTGAAGGTCAGTTTCCCACTGCGTCTTTGCAGCAAGTGTGTTACAGGCAGGCTGATGGCATGATCTTATGATGACTGATGCCTTATGTTCCTGCAGTTAGACGGACCCCAAGAGAACCTGGGAGAGCCCTAGAGACTCAGAGTCAGAGAGTTTCCCTCGGGCTCTTTACTCCATTGGTTTGATGGATCCTGGGACTCAAAAGCAAAGGTGTCACTGCAGCTATGGGCAACCAGGACCGAGTAACCAGCCTTGTGTCTGAATGCCAACTATCTAAGGCCTGGGTCTTATTCATTCTGGTGAAAGGTCTTCATCTCCTCGTTCAGACACCCTGATTTTAGGTTGTTTTTTTTTCTTTTCCTTTTCTACTCTTTATTATCATTATTAATTCTATTGAAGTATAGTTGATTTACAGTGTTAATTTCTGCTGTACAGCAAAGTGATTCAGATATGTGTGTGTGTGTGTGTGTATATGTGTATTGTGTGTGTGTGTAAGTCACTTTAGTCATGTCAGACTCCTTGCAACTCCATGGACTGTAGCCCACCAAGGTCCTCTGTCCACGGGCTTCTCCAAGCAAGAAGACTGGAGTGAGTTGCCATGCCCTCCTCCAAGAATATATATATATGCTTTCCTGGTGGCTCAGATGGTAAAGAATCGGCATGCAGTGCAGGAGACCTGGGTTCGATCCCTGCGTTGGAAAATCCGCTGGAGGAGGGCATGGCAACCCACTCCAGTATTCTTGCCTGGAGAATCCCATGGGCAGAGGAGCCTAGTGGGCTATAGTCCATGGGGTCGTAAAGAGTTGGACACGACTGAGCAACTAAGTACACCACATATATGTTCTTTTACATATTCTTTTCCATTATAGTTTATCACAGGATATTGAACATAGTTCCCTGTACTATACAGTAGGATCTTTTTGTTAATTCGATCCTAGTCTTAATTCAAACTCTACTCAGTGGGTCTGAGCCGGGAACCTTCAAAGAAGTCAGATTTTTGTGGTGCTTTATTTTTCCAACTTGCAAATGTAGCGCTATGGTAATACAAGGTCTTTTATTTAGCCAGAAATTCTGCCTTAACAGCATTTAATTAACACGTTACCTTAGGAGTTTCAAATATTTCTTGGAAGTAGGTGAGAAATTAATACAAAACTAAATAAATAAGCATTTTCTTTCTTTAAAGCCAGTATTTTTGACATGCAACAAATGCTTACCAGATTAAAAACTCAATTCACTGACGCCTACGCTGATGAAAATCTTGAAATAATGGGATGTATTTTGGACACTGAGCTTTTAAGAAAAAAAAAAGTACAAATGAAACAAGACAGTTCTCGAGCTAGGCTGGTACTCTTGAACCATTTGGTGATGGACTTCTATTTTTTTAATTTCAGTACCTTTAAAATTATAAAGTTAGCAGGTGATCATGCTAAAAAATTCAAAATATAAACAAAAAAAGTTCTTCCAACCCCTATCCTAGGCCCAGAGATATTTTCGACTAACAGTTTCTTCAGTGTTCATTTAGAATTTTCCATGTATATTGTTGTTGTTCAGTCCCCAAGTTATGTCCGACTCTTTGTGACCCCATTGACTGTAGCACGCCAGGCTTCCCTGTCCTTCACTATCTCCATGTGTATACATACAGCATAAATTTAATCTAATAGAATCATACTTAGCATACTATTCTAATATTTGCATTTTAAACTTAATAATATGTAGATTAGCTCTTTTTTTTTTTTAGAAAAACAAATAAGGTATATATTGGACTAGGTATAAATCTAGGCTCTGTCTTTTAAACCCACAGTTTTAAAGAATCAGTGTTCAGTGTATGACCCCTAGAATTACAAAATGCCAATTCCCAAAACATTCCATTATGTTTAGTATCCTGTAGCAGTTAGGTTTTTAAGTGTAACAAATTACCCCATAACTCAGCAGCTTAAAACAATAACCATTTGTTTAGCTCAAGAATCGGGGCTTCAACTGGTAGCTCAGCTGGTAAAGAATCCACCTGTAATGCAGGAGACTCAGGTTCGATTCCTGGGTTGGGAAGTTCCCCTGGAGAAGAGATAGGCTACCTACTCCAGAATTCTTGGACTGCCCTGTTTGCTCAGCTGGTAAAGAATCCACTTGCAATGCAGGAGACCTGGGTTCAATCCCTGGGTTGGGAAGATCCCCTGGAGGAGGGCATGGCAACCCACTCCCGCATTCTTGCCTGGAGAATTTCATGGATAGAGGAGCCTAGTGGGCTACAGTCCATGCGGGTCACAAAGAGCTGAACACAGCTGAGAGACTAAGCACAGCACAGCTCAAGAATCAGTGGACTAGCAATTTGGGCTGGGCTTGACTGAGCAGTCCTGCTTGTCTCAGGCTGGTTTATTTATGAATCTGTGGTGAGCTTCCAGGTCAGCCGAGGCCACAAAGGTGACCAGACCACAGGTCTGCCATCATCCAGCCCAACTAGCCCAGGGCTTACTCACATGCTGGTGGGGCAGGGCCCTCAAGACCACCTCAAGCGGGTGAGCCCCACGGCACAAGCACTGTGTCAGTCCCATCGGCTAAAGCGAGTCACACAGCCAAGGTCAGGGTCACGAAGTGAAGTGAAGTGAAGTGAAGTGAAGTGAAGTCGCTCAGTTGTGTCCGACTCTTTGCGACCCCATGGACTATAGCCTACCAGGCTCCTCTGTCCATGGGATTTCCAGGCAATAGTCCTGGAGTGGATTTCCTTCTCCAGGGGATCTTCCCGACCCAGGGATTTTTGTGACCCATGGCCTTTACATTGGAGAAGGCGATGGCACCCCACTCCAGTACTCTTGCCTGGAAAATCCCATGGACAGAGGAGCCTGGTGGGCTATAGTCCATGGGGTCGTGAATAGTCAGACATGACTGAGTGACTTCACTTTCACTTTTCACTTTCATGCATTGGAGAAGGAAATGGCAACCCACTCCAGTATTCTTGCCTGGAGAATCCCAGGGACGGGGGAGCTTGGTGGGCTATAGTCCACGGGTCGCAGAGTCGGACACGACTGAGCGACTTCACTTTCACTTTCACATATATATATAAAACTGAATCACTTTGCTATACACCTGAAACTAACACAGCATTGTAAATCAACTATACTTCAATTAAAAAAAAAGAAATTCACATTAATCAAAATCTCACCCTCACCCTACATACTTTGAATTCTTCAAATGTCATGTGAGAAGTAAGAATAAGAATGCAGCCTATTACTCAGAGCTTGTCCAGTGCGGCGCCAGAGTGAGCTATGCTCTCATTTGTGCTAGCAACCATAGGTGATGTACACATTAGAAACAGGAGAGGCAGCAAAGCACTGGTGTCTTCTAGCAGATTCTTCCTGATGATGTGCACAGAGAAAGGGGTACGATAAACAGAGGCCACCTAGAAGCAGTGCCCACAAGCCACTTTCTTTGGAGATATGGTCTTCTGGTTGATAACTAAAAAAGAACCCCATTGCCATGGTATAATATCTTGAAATAATAACAGAACTTTCTTTCCTACCTTTTTCCTCTTGCCTCTACAAACCTTCAGTGCATGGTGTCAGTGGCATTCATGGAACTGGGGAGAGAAGGAGGGGTGAGAATACAGCTGAAAACAAAGAAGTCATTTGAGTTTCCGCACCGATTTTTAGAAAACTCAGAGCAGAGGCCAAAGTTTGAAAGACAGGGCTTTCAGTGACAAGCACGGAGCTCTTGAGAGAGCAAAGGTTTCTGAGTGTCAAGAGAATAAGAAGCTAAGGGGCCAGGAACAGACACTGCAGCTGCAAATAACAGAGCAAGAAAGAATTTCAAAGTAGATCAAGGGTAGGCCAGCTGGGCAGAGGAGAGAATTAGAGAGGAGGCAATTCAAGCTTAGATGCTCAGATGCTGGCAAGTCCACCAAACAAAGGAACCCCCTAGCCCATCCCCAACTAAGCCAGGCTGGTCCCTGGGCCAGGACAAGAAGAATTCCAGAGGAAAGGGCAGATGAGTTTGGGTGAATCCCTGAGCAGAAGCACCTTTCAAAGGAGCTCTTGGTCAAGCCAAGACAATGCCCAAGGGGCAAAGTGCACATATTGGTAGCTTGTCTTGGGGCTTGAAATGAGAAGGATCTCAGAGAGGTGATCACAGCTTAGCTTGGTCCAGAGTGGCTGAGAGGAGACTACAAAGGTGTGGAGTGGTTCCACAGCCAGACTAGGGAGCAGCCAGGTAATAGCATATACCTTGTGAGCTGGATACAGGTGTTTTCCAGGCACAGGCAGTATGGTGGGTGCTAATGACCAAATAAGCATGAAGTCCACATCTGGGCCAACAAGCAGGGCAGGACAGAAACCAATCTCATACAAGAGACCTCACTCCCAGGCCTGGACCACCACCAGCCCACCAGAGCTTAGAAGCACTGGAAATTGGGGGCAAGACTCTGAACTGGGTGAGATTTTTACAATCTCTGACTCTGTTTATGTGGAGATATAGGTCAAGTTTTCTGCAATTTGGTAGAATGGAGTATCAGGCCAATTTCAGTTGAATCTCATAGAAATAAAAGATGTTATACACCTAACTCAGTGACTGTGAAATTTGTACTAAGATTCCTTCATTCCCTAATCCCCCATCCGCTATTAGACTTGGGTGAGGCCCCATTTGCTAACTCCTGGGGGATAAACAGGTATTTGTTAAGTATAATTACAGTTATAAACAATTGAAATAGAACGCATTCTGATTACTAGCATGTTGGGCATGTTTGACCGTTGATTCCAGAAGAAGACTCATGCAGACAGTATCCTTACACTCCAGGCAAAATCTAGCATCTTATAATTTGGTATGCTGACCCATCCAGCAGGACCTTGGAAACCAGATGGCCACAGCAAAGCAGTAACTCAGGAGTGGGGCACACTTGTACAACTGAGCTTGTTCTTATGTATCTGCCATCTCCCATCTCCATGAGAAGAATGTTCTGGTCCTAGGAGGAGATGAGAAACGTATGACATGGACTGAATGGCCCCAGCTAAGCCTAGCTTAAATCAGTTGACCCCAGAAATATGAGTCCAGTCAAGATCAGCAAGATTGTCCCCCCAAGCCCAGCCTCAATAAGCTGAGCTCCAGCTGCTCCAGAGATTCATGAGCTAAATAAGTGCTTATTGTTGTATGCAGATGGGCTTTTTGGGGTTGGTTGTTACACAGCACTAGCTAACTGAAATAAGAACTGTGTGCAGTTCTGAGAGTCATACTTGATGAGGGACTTTGACAAACTAGAATGAATCTATAAGAGGGCAGCAGGAACCATGAAGGGTCACAAGAACATGGGCTATAAAGAGCAATTGATGACACTGGTATCATTTATGCTGAAAATGAGGAGTTGCGTGGAGAATGTAAAGATAGCCACCAAACATGTGATAAGCTGTCACACGAAACAAGGGGTGGATTTACTCTTTATCACACTTAGAATCCTAAGACCGGTTGAGAGAAACTACAGAGATAAATCCCTCCATCAGAACTGTCTGGGATTGGACAGTTTTCAGAAGTCGTGAGTTTCTCTTTGCTAAAATATTCAAGTAGAAAACAATAGACTCCCTTCACAGGTTTATCGTGGAGGATACTTAACAATAGAGAAACCTCTGAGGGTCCTTCCAATCTTCTAGAACTTTGAGACCGCCACCTGGTCCACAAAACCTTTGTCTCACTACTGACCTCAAGGGTTCATGCTGCCGTCTTTCTCCCTGCTGGTCCCTGGCTTCCTGTCTGCTCCCTAGCACCCCTTCTCAGCCCCTGCTTAGGCTGTTTCACTTCTTCATCGGCCCCTCCCGGCTGCTGCATTCGAGGCTGATGTTCTCAGTTTCAATGATGAAAGCAGAATACTACTCACCATTGTTGGGTCCACATGAAGGAATGGCTCCTGTGGTTTTCCTGAGCTGGTATTCACCCCAGAGAGGACCCCAGCTTTGTGCCAGCCTCTCTCCCATGGCCGAAGAAGTGAGGCTCTCTCTCCCAACATGACTCCCACACTGGCCTTCCTTCTTCAATCAAAACCTGGTTGAGAATAACTTTCTAATATTAGTGATTTACAACTTAGCATGAATTGAAGCCCAGGTCTTCCCTCCCTTCCAGGAGCACTTGGATTTGAAGTGTTATCTCTTGCTGTGGAATGAAGCGCAGTCGACCTTGCATCTTGTTCAAGGAATTTACAATAGCCTTGTTGTTTTCCTTTGGGAACCAGCCTCACCTGGGCCCCTCCAGCTCCTGTCTTTACGTTCATAAAGAAGGATTTAAATAAAGTGAGACTCGCCTTGGGTAAGATACTGCCTCTGACACCAGCTCAAACAGGCGGCTGAAAACAGAAAGGATTAGTCAACAATCTGATATTTCCAAGTAATCCCCACCTACTTAGTGCTCGGTAGAATTCATCTTCAGCCTGGGTCTTTTCAAAGGTCATTTTTTTTCAGAATGCACTAACAGTGGGAAAAGTCAGGGTAGAGAGACAGGCTTAGTGCCCCAAATTAGCGGCATAGTTCCTGTCAAGTGTGCGGTGTGAGAAGAAAACCCAGTGGTCATGGGCAAGTGTGTGGCCCCAGCTTGTCAGAACTATTGATTGACTGCTCACAATATTGCAGGTGACTTAAAGAGTTCCCCGCCACCTTGTTTGTTTAATGTCACCTCCATATGAGAATGTCAGCCTCTGACATGTTTGACTTCTCCACAGGACAAATGCCACGTGAGGTGGTCCCACCGACATAGATTGCTCCTTACTCTCTGTAACCACAATGATGACGCTTTTGAAATGCTTAATTTTAAAGAAGCACCGACTAGATCCTCGGCCCTTTCCGGATCGGGTGGCATAACGGGGATTATGGCATTGGGCTGAGGAAAGCTATCCCATTCGCTTTTCTTATCTATGCCTCTTTATCGTCCCAATCCTTGTCACACTTAGTGCTCCACGGGAGCCGCCCGCTGCTAGCTGATGCAGCTGGTGGGGGCAGGGAGCGGGTGCAGAGACGGAGCCGAGACTGTCTGGGGCCAGAGGCCAAACTTGGCCAGGCCAAGACAAACACAGACTGCAGATAAAAGAGGGAAAAGCGGGAAACAGAGCCAGAGGCGACAGAGACAACAGCGATAGAAAATGAACTGCACAGGGGGCTGGGAAATCTGTGCAGTGGGGTGAGGAGGGTTGTCGCGGAGTAGAGAAGGCAAGGAGGGAGGCGGAGCGGCTTGGGCTGGGGAGAGAAACGGACAGAAGAGAGAAAGATGGAGACCAGAAGCCCAGCGAGGAAGTAGGGAAGAGCTTGGAAGAGAGAAAGGAAGACCGGGAAGGAAAGGAGAAAGACTAGGAGGGAGAAAATAGGTGGGGGGAAGGAAGGAAGTGAGTAAGTTAGTGAAGTCGCTCAGTCGTGTCCGATTCTTTGCGACCCCATGGACTGTAGCCCACCAGGCTTCTCTGTCCACGGGATTCTCCAGGCAAGAATCCTGGAGTGGGTTGCCATTTCCTTCTCCAGGGGATCTTCCTGACACAGGGATCGAACCCAGGTCTCCCGTACTGCAGGCAGACACTTTAACCTCTGAGCCACCAGTGGGGAAGGAAAGAAGAAGGGAAAAGTGGGGACAGCCCAAACATTTCCCACCCAGTGAATACCCAGCCATAGACCCACTGATTATTTTTGATGGAAAAAAAAAAAGATATCCAACCTAGGCTGGTATGTTGTTGAAACATAGTAAGTTTTTTTGGTACTTTTAGAGCAAATATAAGGAGAGATTCAGTTCAGATTTAAATTCAAGATGGTTTTTTTAATGTAAAAAGAAAAAACTCTGATAAAAAAAAAGTTTTTTGTGTATGTCTGGAGTAGTGGTTCTCAATCGAGGGGGTGGATTTTGCTCCCCAGGGGACATTGACCATGTCTGGAGACACATGTGGTTATCACGGCTGATGATGGGGAGGTATGGGTGCTATGGCATGGAGTAGGTAGAGGCCAGGATGCTACTAACAGTCTACAATGCACAAGACAGTTCTCACAACAAAAAATGCACCCAGCCCCCCATGGCCAGTGTTGAGGCTGAGAATGGACTGGCAATGTCAGCATCAGCTGGGCCTACCTTGGAGCTATGGGAGTAGAAACTCTGGGGGTACCCAGCGCTCTGTGCTTTAAGCAGCCCTCCATGTGATTCTGATGCCTGCTAAAGGTTAAAGAATTCTGCCCTAGGGCTACACTCTCCAGTATACTAGTTATGAATTATTTTAATTAATTAAAACAAAATAAAATTAAAAATTCAGATTGTCAGTCCCACTAAGACAATTTCAAGCACTCAGCAGCTACATGTGGCTAATGGCGGCCATATTGGACAGTGCAGACAGACTATGCCTATCCCCACAGAAGGTTCTGGAGCTCTGTTCAACAAGCTTTACTCAATGTCAGGAATAGCTGACAAATACTTAGGCTGAGGAAGATTGTTCACCACACCATCTCTACACAGAAGCATTCTGAGGCTGAGCTACAGAAAAGGTAGGACCATATGGGATGTCTGAAAGGGCCCTGGACTGAGGTTAAGAAGACAAGATTTGAATCTCAGTGTCACATGTGAGCTTCAGTCCTCCATTCACACAGTGAGATACTATGCCATCCTGCCTGGTAGATGAGTCAGAGGAGGGAATGCTAGATGCCTGAACAAACACCTCCCAAAGCCCAGTAAATGATTTGTCACTCATTCATATCAGGATCATGGTGTCAGGGTCATGGTGCTCCTTTGGCAGTCTGGTGAAATCTAAGGGGTGCTTCTCAGAAAAAGGCTTGTAAATGCATAAAATGAAATTATAAAGAAAACCAATTACATTGAAACGTAGTTATCAAAATTTAAAAAAAACACAGTTGTGATATATGATATATATGCCTCTTCATTAACGCAGTAATTAATAAGATAGAGTGGCAGGTCTAATAACTGATGCAATTTCTAAGAAGTGATATGTGAAAATGATATTTTGTGATATAGGTAACAATGGTAACATGATATAAAATGTCTATGATTTCTACTGGAGACAAGGTCTCAGGGACCACTAATACCACCATGGTTTTTTGCTGCTGCTGCTGCTAAGTCGCTTCAGTCATGTCTGGCTCTGTGTGACCCCAGAGACGGCAGCCCACCAGGCTCCCCCGTCCCTGGGATTCTCCAGGCAAGAACACTGGAGTGGGTCGCCATTTCCTTTTCCAATGCATGAAAGTGAAAAGTGAAAGGGAAGTCGCTCAGTCATGTCCGACCCTCAGCGACCCCATAGACTGCAGCCTTCCAGGCTCCTCCATCCATGGGATTTTCCAGGCAGGAGTACTGGAGTGGGTTGCCATTGCCTTCTCCGATGGTTTGTTACCTACGTTCATAACTGAAGGAAATGCTCTATGCCAGGAAGGAGGATCCCTGAGATAGGCGGGCACATGGGGTCTCTGTGCCATGTAGCTACCTCAAAGCTCAAATAAGAAAATGGATGTGAAAGCACTCTATCAAAGCAGAAAAGAGTTTGATTTTCTGAGGCAAACTCATTATGAGAACCACAAATGATAATATGAGGGCACTTCCTCCAGCAGGGAGCTGGACAAACCAATGAGGGGAAGAGTTTGAGTGCTATTCCAAGACGTGAGGTCCCAGCTTTAACACCAAGGCCTCTCCATTCCAGACAACACCTTCCCATCCCCCTCCCCCACTGCCTCCCCAGAACCCAGAGAAGTTCCAGGACTTCAGGCCTGGTGTGGCCCACCTCCCTTGGTCATTCACATCCAAACCTGGCAGGCCCCCAGGAGGGAGGTAACAAAATTAAAAATAGCCTCTCCCCCAAGGAAAAAAATTAAAAATAGATTCCCACCCGCATGAAAATGTGGGTGGAAAGAAAGGAAAGGAAAACAAAATGAATCATCTTTATGTGTTTTGCGAGAGCGAGAGCCCGTTGCCATGGCTACGGGGCCCTGTGTGCAGGCCTGGTCTTTTCCAGCAAGTTCAAGGCCCACAGAGGAGCCAATGGGGGCGGCCCCGTCACCAATATGTTATAACCATCGGATCTGTGATTCCCCCAATGCCGTCGCTGCCACCGCGCAGGTCATATTAATGACTGTGATAGTTAATTTAGTGTTTCTTTCCATTGTGATCTGTCTATCACTGCAATTGAGCAAACGAGAGGACTTGTGTAGGTCTCCCGGGAGTGTAGGGAAATCTGGCCTGGTTTTGCAATCTAGACAGTCAAGAAAGGTTATGCGAACTTGTGGAGGAGCCAAGTCTTAAATCACAGAGTGGGAAAGTCGGTGTTCCAGCCAGCCATTGCCTGCCTTCCTGGTGGGCTCGCTGGCATGTACAGAAAAGTCCCCAAGAAGGCAAGGGAAGAGAGAAGGATGGATCAGCCAGCCGCATGGCCTCGGGAGCTGGTGAAATACATGGCACTGTTGTGCCCCCATCCCTCAGGCAGGTGACCCACTCTGAGAACAGTCTCCCAGATTAGGAAGGGCTGGATGGATGAGGTCCTTTCTCAGAACTGCAGTTTGAGGCCTGACCCCCAAACTAGAGAAGACAGCTTAGGGCTCTGGGCAGGCCTCTTGTCTCATACCCACCTTGGTAAAACAACAGTGTTCTGTCTTAAGAAAACCCAATCCTTTAAAAATCTAAATTTACAGAATAAATAAGTTGGAGGTGGGAGGAAAAGGAGCCTCATTTCATAAAGAATTCTTCACTTGAAAATAATTGGGCTGGAAATGTTCCACATAGGAGTAGAGAGAGATGCAGTAATTCAATGCAATATCTGATCCTGGACTAGACCCTATCCCAGAGAGGCAAATGCTATTAGAAACATGATTGGGCCAGTTGATAAAATGAGACCATGAATGGTAGATTAGGTAAAAAGATCATATTGATAAATTTACTGAAGTTAGTAACTTTACTCTCCTGTGGTTATATAAGAAAATATTCTTATTCTTAAGAAATACTGACATATTTCAGAGCAAAGTGCTGTGATGGATGCAACCTACCCTCAAAGAGTACAGAAAAAATTATATATGTGTATGTGTGTAGATAGAGTGATTGATACAGAGACAGAGGGTACACAAGTGATAAAGGATATGTGGTAAGATTTAAAATGTTAAAAACAGGTGAATATAGATACATGGTATGTGGTTGTTCTTTGTGCTATAATCATTTTTGCAATGTCTCTGTTAAGTTGGAAATTCTTTCCAATTAAAAAAAATGTTAATTGACTTTGATTTTCTTTTATTTTATTTGGCCATGCCACAGGTCATGTGGGATTTTAGCATGTGGGATCCTAATTCCCAGACCAGGGATCAAACCCACACCCCCAGCATTGAAAGTGCAGAGTCTTAACTACTGGACCACCAGTGAAGTCCCTTTGATTTCCTTTTAAATATACAATCAGCCTTCTCAGTGTGTTTAAGTATCATTTAATTCTGCAAAATTCTGCAAAACTCAAGTTTTCAGAGACGACTCTGGTATGTGAAACTCAAGTACATCTGGGATTATAGTCCTTCCATCTTTCAGATATAGCAAACGTACTCAAGACCAGGACTGTCCAGTAAAAGTTTATATGATGATGGAAATGTTCTCTATCTGCACTGTCTGATACCCTGGCCAATAGCTATGTGTGGCTATTGAGCATCTGAAATGAGGCTAGTCCTACTGGAGATGAGTTATAAGTGTAAAATACACAGAAGACTCAGTGTGAAAAAAGAACAGAGTATATTTTGGATATAGCAGATTCAATATATTAATAAAATTAATTTCACCTGTTTCTTTTTACTTTAACGGTGCAATTAGAAAATTTTACAGTACTTACATGGCTTGCATTTGTGGCTCATTTTTTTATTTCCATTGAACTGCACTGTTCTAGAAAGTCATAGAAGATGGGCTGGTTCTGACTTGGGCTGTGGCTGAGGCTACCAGCCTCTCCTGGCCTGGGTATTCTGACACGGGGAATACTCTTGAGGAATAATGGCTGACTTTAGGATGTTCAAGGAGCTAGATCCTTTACAGCCTGAGAACTGAATATCTAGGCGAGGGAAGGGCGTGGTGGGAAAGTGTTCTAAGTTGAGGCGCCATCTTGTAGAGGTGATTGTTTTATTCAAAGCCCTTACAAGAAGACACCAGAGAAATAGCTTGCCCTCCCTCACCATGTGAAGACACAAGGAGAAACTGGCAGTCTGCAGCCCAGAAAATGGCCCTCCCCAGAACCCAACCATGCTGACACTCGGATCTTTGACTTCCAGCCTTCAGAACTGTGAGAAAGAAATTTCTATTATTTCTAAGTCACACGGTTCATGTTACAGCTACCTAAATTGACTATTCCAGCGGTGAAAGCGTTAGTCGCTCAGTTGTGTCTGACTCTTTGTGACTCCGTGGACTACACCAGGCTCCCCTGTCCATGGGATTCTCCAGGCAAGAATACCAGAGTGGGTTGCCATTCCCTTCTCCAGGGGATCTTCCCCACCCAGGGATCAAACCAGGTCTGCACTGCAGACAGATTCTTTACCTTCTGAGCTACCAGCGAAACTCTCTGGATAGGAATGTGATCTTATTGGAGGACCAGCAGGGACATGCCCCAGTCCAAATCGAGTCTATAAATACCATTCTGGTAGTGTGTGGTTGAGATCCATAGTCTTACCACTGTTGGTTACCAAAGCAATCACTCAAGTCTTCATTCCTTTCTGCCAGAAGAGTATGACCAACAGCTCTCAACCAGAGAGGACAGGACCTCACCAAGGACAGTCCCAGTGTGGTTGATTATATTTTCAAAAGATGCTCATATTATGGTCCCATGTATTCTCCCAGTATCTTGCACTTCCCATCAGAGGTGGAGTCTGTGTCCCATGACTACTCTTATCAACTGTGTCCTGCAGAAGTGACATTATGTGACTTCTGTGGTTAGGTCCTAAAAAGATACAGCTTCTACTTGGCTCTTTTGGGGACACTGGTCCTTGTTGTAAGGAAGCCCAGGCTACACGGAGAGGCCACAGCCAGCTAAGATCTCAGCTGACAGCCAGCATCAACTGCCAGACACATGAATGCATAGGCTTCCAGAAGATTCCAGCCCCCAGTCTTTCAGTCGTCTAGCTCAGGCTCCAGACATTATATAGTTATTTCTGCTATGCTCTGTCAGAATTCCTGACTCACAGAATCTGTGAGTATAATAAGTGTTTGTTTTAGGCTACTATGTTTGAAAATAGTTTGGTTTGCAGTCCTGGTACCTAGAACACCCCAAATGTGGTCAAAAGTGTCCAAACATCACAGAAGGAAGGCAGCAGTTGCAATGAATGTTGGGGCATAGAGGTGGGGCCTAAGCAGTAGCCACTTACCACTAGCCTCTCACACACCTTGGAGCACATACCAGCTGGTATCCCACTGTGAGCTTAGCATTTAGCAGCTGGTAGGAAATGGCACGCCACTCCAGTACTCTTGCCTGGGAAACCCCATGGACAGAGGAGCCTCATACGCTATAGTCCATGGGGTCACTAAAAGTCAGACACGACTGAGCGACTTCACTTTCACTTTTCACTTTCATGCGTTGGAGAAGGAAATGGCAACCCACTCCAGTGTTCTTGCCTGGAGAATCCCAGGGACAGAGGAGCCTGGTGGGCTTCTGTCTATGGGGTCGCGCAGAGTCGGACACGACTGAAGTGACTTAGCAGCAGCAGCCGCAGCAGACAGTTCTCAATTGGGTTTTCTAGAATTGTCAGTGGCATGGGCAACTTTGTAGAGGAAAGAGTCAAAGTGCAGAACAGATTTAAAAGTGCTAAGTTTGACATTAAATAGGTGTTAAAATATGTGTCATCTATATTGCCTTTCAGCTCTAGAGAACTCCAATCATGACAATAATTAATATAATGGCTTGATTTATTGCTACTCTTCCTCAGCATAGTATTTATTTCATTATTTTAAAATGTTTGAATCACCCAGGCAGGCTAGCTAAGGTGAAAGATTGTGAGGGATGTTCTGCCAGGAAAAAAAAAAAAGAGAGAGAGAGAGAGAAACACGATTTATAAAATTAGTAACATCAAGTAAAAGCAACTGTCCATATAGTTTAAAAATAAACTGGCTCTAGGCAATCTTGGAAGTGAGGTCAATTTTTTAAAAAAGCATAGAAGAAAGCAAAAGCTGAATTTCGTAGGTGGTGAGATGGTGTGTTCTCTGGAATTAGTAGCTGGCGTCTTCTGACCTGGCCTGCGTTTGTTAAATACCTGACGAGCACTTTCTTTCTATCCTGCCCTGGGAGAATGCACCCCTCTTGCCTGGACAAAATGCCCTCAAGTCAGCCCACTAAAGTGAGTCACTGGGTTAAGATGGGAACGGGGGAGCAGAGAGGAATGTGCCCTCCCAGAGAAGGGTAAGTCTGGAAAGACAGGACAGAAAAAGCAAGAAGACATCACCCTCCTGAGGCAGAGGCAGAGGGGAAATGCTGGGAACTCACAGGGGTGTTCTAACCCCAGCATCATTTCATGTAATCCTCACGACAAGCGTATGAAGGAGATCCTTGTAATCCCCATACTACAGACCAGAAAACAGAAGATATAGCTTGAATTTCCCAAGAACAAAAACATTAGAAAACAATAATAACCAGATATTAATAACAAATACTTTTAAGCCCTTACTATGATCCTAGGAAGTATTCCTAACAATTTCACTTGTATTACATGGCTATTATTATACGCATCAGGCAGATGAGAGAAGTGAAGCTGAGGTCATTTGCCAAAATATATAAAACCCCAGCTCCCCTCCAACACCAAATTATCCCCAGGTTGTTTTTTCAGCTAGAGAAATGGGAGGGCTGCACCAGGGATGTAAATGAGGCAGACCCTGGTGAGGCACCTGGGGGAGGCAGACCGCACTAATGGGTATAACGGAGAGAGTAGGTCCCCATGGAGACAGAAGCAACAACAGCGTCTCTGTGGATGGCGGGGCCCAGGGATTCACAGCCTAATGAACTAGATCATGAAATCTCATTTGCCTGTTCGATAGCTTCTGTGATGCGCTTAGGTTCACTTCGGACGAAAAGAAAAGCGGAGCTGAAGGAAGGGCTCATATTGCATACTTTCAAAGCGTGGGAAGATTGATGGGGAGATGGGTCTCAGGGGGTCCGCCCAGGAGGCAGGCGTGGCAGGCAAGACTGAGACAGCAGGGAGGCCCAAGCATACACACCAACAGCCGGATGGATGTCCTATGCAAGCCATCATCAGCACAGCCGCTGGCGCGGAGCAGGGCTCTCTGTCCATAATTCATAATTTAATTTACTGAGAAAGCAGCTACACACATCCTCTTGTGATCTCCCAGCAGGAAGATGCTGTAGGAGGGTGGCCAGTGGACCCCACAGAGCCAAGCTTCTCAAACTATCTGTGGTGAGGCACCTGTTATTTTTTATTTGTTTGTTTTCCCAATCAGTCACAGACAAATCTTTGCTAAAATACAACAAAAATGAAGTATGTGGGGGGAAAATGAAATTTAAAAAGCCCCAAGTTTTAGTATTTGGATTCAACCAATGTAAAATTACTTTGTCATTGTGTTAAGTTTCAAAATTCTTCTTCTCAGTTTCTGTCACTTAGGTTAACAAATCTTTCCCCAGCTGGCAGTGATCTGTGGACTACTCTTAGAGTAGCACTGCCGCAAAGGACTCTGGGATGGTTGGCCAGAGCCTCCCAGGGGTTGAGACTTCCATGAGAAGGAGATCTCTGGGCAAAGGGTTTGTTAGGACAGGAACACATGATGGCCCCTAGTTGAGTGTTGCTGTTGTTTCGTAGCTTTGTCGTGTCTAACTCTTTGCAACCCCATCGACTGTAGCCCACCCATCTCCTCTGTCCACGGGAATTTCCAAGCAAGAATACTGGAGCTGGTTGCCATTTCCTTCTCCAGGGAATCGTCCCAATCCAGGGATCGAAACAGCATCTCCTGCAAGTCCTCTGCAGTGCAGGCAGAATCTTTACTGCTGAGCCACCAGGGAAGCCCTGCTTATCACACTTCCACTCATGACATATTCCTGAGGGAAGGAGCCAGGACAGGTATTACTTTTCTTTTTTTTTTTTTAGCAAAGAGGGTAAACCAAGACTCAGTATGGAACTTATTTAAGTAAAAGAGAATTTGTGAGGGCCAGGTCTTCCTCCCCATTTCCAATAACCTCTTGGGCTAGCTTTCTCATTCTGATGAGGGAACACCATTGTTCATGCAAGGGCACCCCAAGGAAAATCTTCTCTGCAGGGGATCCTCCTTTCTGCTGTTGCTAATGGTTTTAGTGGGAGTCTCTCACAGTCTTCCTAACTCTCTTACCTGCCTTCTTTAGCCCCTCTTCCATAAGGAGTGGGAGTCCCAAGCCCTCCCAAAGGAGAGAGCAGACCAGATGCCCAAATGAAAGAACCTTGTCTCATTGGCAACAGGAACCCCGAGATCCACCTCAGAGGTCTCCTCTCACTCCTGAAACTGAAAGGGCATCTGGAATCCCTGGAATCTGGACTTTCTGAGCCTTTAGTTCTGGTCCCTGCTGGCTGGACCTGTCTTCCACACCACACTCAGAAGGGGCTGTGCAACCCACTTCCCCAGCCACACCATCCACAAGCCTCTCACTATAAGTAGAAGGACCTCCATCTCCTGGCCCAATGGTGGCCAGCAACAGAAAAAAAACTGCTTTGTCCAGTGACACTTTGGCCAGTAGATGTCCCTGCAGCCTGACTTCAGGTTACCAAAAACAAGCCATTAACTTTCGTTTAGACAAACAGGCACCCAGAAGACCCACTCTTTTGGCTCTTTCTCTTCCCATGTGGCCGACTTGCTACTCTACTGCCAGAAGGGTGCCTTTGATACCTCTGTTTCACCATCTGTAAAATGGGTTTCTTTCCACACGTTCCTTTCCTTCCCTCCAGAGATGCTGTGGGGTTCTGCAATGGTTGTGATGTTATAGAGCTAATTGGCTCCCCTCCTCCCAGAACCATGGCTATTTCTTCAAACAAGTTAAATTGAAGCACCCCAAAGATAACTGACTCACCTCGTATTTCCCTTAACAGGTATCCTGGAACCACCTCCACCAAATCTCGTTTCCATAGTAACAGAAGGGTCCAAAAGGAAAAAAAAAAAAAACTAACAAAATAAGACATCTAAGAGGCATAAACAAAATATGTGATGGTGTGGGAGGCTGTAAAGTTTTTATGGCCACCTGTTTGGGAAGACCTGCATAATTCAATCGTGCTCCTGGCATTTGCGAGTGAAGCAATCACCCCAAAGTTGTGGCAATAAAGCCTTTATGGACACCCCCCCCCCATGCTGGCAAGCCCCCTTTCTAGGTACAAAGCCCCAGTTTGATAAACTTCCGCTTGTTGCATTTGCATAATGGAAACGGACGAGATTTTAAACCTGGGCTGTTGGGAGGCATAACTCGCAGCTCTCCTGGAAGTGAATCATGAGGTTGTCTGGATGGAGGTGGCTCGAGGGGTGGGGGTGGGGGGAGGGGCACCAAACCCCGCGACAAGACGGCAGGGCTGGGGAGGGTACCCGGAAAGACCTTCTTCCTCCCTCGGACCGGGGGCCGGGCCGGGTTCGAGTGCAAGATCACAATACCCTGCATCATAATAAAGGCAAAGTGCCTTCATGGTGAGCCCACTGGCTGAGGGAGCCTGTCTGGTGCCAGTTCGGGGCAGAAAGGGAGTTGCAACCCAAGTACGCATCTGATGTTCTTTCCTATCAGCCCCCCATCCTGCTCCCTTGGAGCCCTCACATTTTCTGGCACCCCCCTCTCTCATCTGCCATCCATCACCCACCACTCCCACGACTTTTTGCCGAGTGCACCCGTTGGGGGCAGGGGCAGGAGCGGGGAAGTAGCAGCGGTGGCTCTCGGTGCCCCCACCCCCCACCCCAGGAGATTACCGCAGCCCTGCCGGCGCTCCGTGGTAAAAGTTTGAACGTGTCTGCAGAGCTTAATCAAATGCTAATTCCGTGTGGTGAAAGAATTTGCTGGAATCTGCAAGGGAGCTCCTGGCAGCAAGAAAATGCGTTGATTCACTCCCAAATCTGCTTTGCCCAAGCCGGGTGCGATTTAGACTCTAAAGCTGCATTAAATCACAAAGTGCTGTGTGGATCACACAGCCATCCTTTGTGTCGTTAATGAAGGGAAAAACAGGGCTTTATTCTGAAGCTTTGTGTATAATCAGATGCCATGTTGTAAAGCTCTGGAAAACACACCAGAAATCATAATTGGGAGGAAATAAAAGGGTTAGTCCAAAACAGCATATGATTTAAATAAGAAGGAAAAAGAAACTGCCCCCAAGATTTGTGCGTTTCAAGAATCAACTTTTAATTCATTCGCAGGGAGATTACAGAAGGGGAGGAGCAGTCTTTAAAATAGTATGAAAAGCTAGTTTAGATGTAAATGAGAGATAATGGGCTTTCGCCGGGAAATAAGCAAGGGGGCCAAGTTCGTGCCCAGGGCGGGGGAGCGGGGAGCACATCTTAGCAGGCCCGGCCCTGAAGACCTGGAGACCCAGAGACAGCGGAGAACACAGAGCTTTGCGTCCTGGTGGGAGAGGGGCGGTTTTGCGGCACAGGGTCTGGTAACCCGCATTCAGAGCAAAAGGAAGGTACTGGCTGTCCTCGGTGGTCCCCAAAGAGTCGGGTTTGGCCAGGTTGGAGCAGAGGGAGAGCTTGATTGGTGCTTTCACACAGAAGATCTCGATGTGAGCAGTTTGAGGTCGCTAAGGAAGGGGGCTGGGGCTTTTACGCTTGTCTTACAGCCTGGAGTTAAGGAGCGCTGCGTTGAGCCCTCCCCAGCCCTAATTCTCTAATGATTTGCTTATTAGTTCGGATCAGGGAGCCAGCTTCTGGAGAGATGTGAATTGGCATTGATTTAATCCTCTTCCCAGCACGCGCTCCCAGCCCAGGGTGAGGCTGGGAGGGGAGAGGGGGGCTGCCAGCCCGCTCAAGAGCAAGTTGCTGCTTCTCCTGCCTGGCTTTGTCTGCTCTCCTTACCATCTGCTCTTAGGCACAGAGGAGCCGCCGGTGACGAAGCCCGAGGTCTAGTCCTGGCTGAGCTCCACAGCTTCCTAGGGAAGTGAGGGGTGTGGACGAGAAGCTGGGTGCGGTCCCTCAACTCCAGCATCTCTAATTAGATGGACTGAGGCCTTTGGAAAGTTTGGGAGGGGGAATAATTCTGCCCAACATGTATTCCGTATTCTCTAAGTCGGGTAGTGTCCCAGGTATTATGTCACTTAAACCACCCTGCAGCTTCTTAGGTAGACTTAGCCCCTAACAGACTTCTCTGGTGGCTCAGCAGTAAAGAATCCGCCTGCAGTGCAGGAGCCACAGGAGACGGGTTCAATCCCTGGGTCAGGAAGATCCCCTGGAGGAGGAGGGCATGGTAACCCACTCCAGTAGTCTTGCCTGGAGAATCCCAAGGACAGAGGAGCCTGGCGGGCTACAGTCCATAGGGTTGCAAAAAGTCAGACACAACTGAAGCGACTGAGCACACATACTTAACAAGAGAGGAAGCTGAGCTTCACAAAGGTGAAATAACTTGCCTAAGGTCGCACAGGTAAAGGATGAGTCTTCAGTCTTCATCACCGCACTGCATGCCTTCTTTGTCTTTGATGATGCATCCCTTTGTAAACTTAGTGATAGTCAAGGATTTGATGTTCTAGAGTTGCCACCCAGGCTTCATCCTAGTGACCAGTACCCTTTTCTGAACATGGCAAGAAGCACAACCCAGTGATTATTTTCTTCCAACCCAACCGGACCTAGTTATAGTTCCAGCTCCACACCTGTGCTCAGATGGTCCCCGTGACCTGCACTACCATCCTTATCCCACTCATCTAAGGCCCAGCAATATCACAAGGATTCCTTTCCCCTATTGGCAAGTTGAGAGTCACCTTGGCCCCACACTGACGTCTCCCGTGGAAAGTTCTCTGTTCTGGAGGGCCACTAGGTCCTATATGTGTTTACTAAGCATTTGAGGATTGGAATTGAGTCTTACACTTCTCTACATTTCTAATTCGACAGTGTCTTGAACATAGTAGGCCCTTGGAAAATATTTGCCAGTTGACTGATTAACAGAACCTGGGATTACACTTGTGGTTTCTTTGAAAATCTCTGGTGGATATCTTTTCAATCCCCATAAGCCCCACCACTCATCAAGAGAGATCCATTACAGATTTCACCTGCCAAGGACTCAGTTTTAGAATGCTATTAAGGGTCTAAGAAATCCCCAGAGTGGGCTGGTTCTAAAGTCAGTTCCAAAAGAGTCCAACCAGCACATGTTAAGCTCCTACTGTGTTCCCAGGCACTGTGCTAGGCCTTGAGGATACCAAAATAAATAAGATAGAGGGTCTATGGCTCCATCTGGAGGGCTGTAACCTGGACTAAATGGGAAACCTGGTAAGAACCAGGTTCGTGCACTAGTTGTATTCACCAGTGCGTAGCACAGTGGAACACATGCTCCAGAAATCCATGCTGAGTGAGAACACGCAGAGGATTTTGCCATGTTGCCTTGTTTAATCTCTTCCCCAACTCGGTGAAATTAATCCGATGATTTTTCATTCCAACAATCAGAAAACAGGCAGAATGATGTTATATACACTTCTAGGGTGGAAGTGGGGGGGTTCCGATCCCTGTCGGTCAGACTCCCAACTCAACTATCACAGCCATCATCAAGGACTCCCAGGATGCCTTCCTGAGCTGGCAGATGGTGGGACAGCAAGGCACGAGCCAGTTCTGATTGCCACTGTCTCCTCCACAGCCAATTCACATCCCAGTTTAAAAGGCATCACTCAGACTGAGCCCACCTAGCCCTTGGTTTCTAAATACCATTTTCCCCATCAAAAGCAACCAGCTTCCTTGGAGAAATAGATGAAAGGAAGCTAAAGAGACATGATGACTAAATGCAATATTGATCCTAGATTGGATTCTGGATCAGGAAAAGAACATGATACAAAGTATAGTAGAGGGACTATTAACAAAATGTGCATATGGGCTATATATTAGATAATATGTTTGTATCAGTATTCATTCCTTGGGTGTTAACATTTTTTCTTGAGGTTATGTAGGAGAATGCCCTTGTTCTTAGCAAAGAGGGGCTGAAATATTTAGAGATGAAGTGGCACCATGCCTTTAAATTACTTTCAGATGATAGGGGGTAAAATATAGGTATGTAGATCAATAGGAAAACAAATAATGCAAAATAATAATTAATGAGTCAAGATAGAGGGTAGTACGGTATACAGGTGCTCATTGTATTATTCTTTCTATTTTTCTGAAGGTTTGACATTTTTCAAAATAAAAATTAGAAGGGGAGAAAATTACATAGAAATTGGCCTTGAAAAACTTTGCCTATGTCCACCTGGAGGGTCTGCAATGGAGGATGGGAGTCACAAATGCAGTTGCTTTGGCCACAGGTAATAACACAGCAGCCATGGGAATGGATGCCTTCACGGAAGTACATTCTTGCAAGAAAGCTCGCACAAAGCTTCTGTAGCAACCAACCATTTTTACAGGCGTTTTCAAACGTGAAACCAAATTAACTCTACTACATACCATTAAATACAGAGCTGTACGTGCGAAAACCCTTGAGTGGTAACCCAGGACAAGGTGGGAGCAGATTGGAGGTATCCCATCTCCACTTCAGAGACTAAAATCTGGGCCACTTATTACCTCGGGTAACACCTAAATGTCAAAAGGCACGGACAGAGCCAGAGAGCAAAGCTCGCCTGTGAATACAAATGGGAACAGGCTTTAAAAATAAAGCCGGGGTTCAGGTTCCAATACTCCAAATGCCAATCAAAAGACTCATTTATTTTTTAAATATGTGGGTGAGAGTTGAGAATTATGTCTGAAAGGTTGCTATCCAGGAATAAGTACAGAGATCATCCTGTAGATTTCGCAAGTTCTGTGTGTCTGCCTTGGCTTTAGTTTGGACTTTTTTTTCTTTTTTTTACTGATGTGGGGGGACAGTTTTGAATTTTTTTAAATGAGTATATATTTGTGAAATTTTTTAAATTAAAATTGAGTGAATGAAAAAGAACTGCTCAGACCTGGTTCTGAAAACAATCTGTCCCAGGGAGGTCTGGGGAGTGGGGATGCAAAGAATCAATGTAATTAAAGAAAAGCTGAGATGAAGTAAGTCAGACAGAGGAAGACAAATATCATGATATCACTCATATGTGGAATCTAATTTTTTAAAAATGAGACGAACTTATTTACAAGACAGAAACAGACTCACAGATATCAAAAAAAAAAAAAAATTAAGGTTACCAAAGGAGAAAT
Organism: Budorcas taxicolor; assembly: GCF_023091745.1. Taxonomy (NCBI): domain Eukaryota; kingdom Metazoa; phylum Chordata; class Mammalia; order Artiodactyla; family Bovidae; genus Budorcas; species Budorcas taxicolor. The sequence goes on along the minus strand of NC_068935.1, from coordinate 104,212,434 downwards.
GTCTGAGGAGGGGGGATAAATCAGGAGTTGGAGATTGACATGTACACATTACTATATATAAAACAGATAATCAACAAGGATATAGCACAGGGAACTATATTCAATATTTTGTAATAACCTATAAAGGAAGAGTCTGAAAAAGGATAACATATGTATAACATAACTGAATCACTGTGCTATACACCTGAAACTAACACAACATTGTAAATCAACTATAATAAAATTTTTTTTTAAATAAAGCAAAGCAGAGAACCTAGGGCCTATGATTAGCGATATTGTATTGTATACTTAAAAATATGCTAAGACTGTAGATCTTAAGTGCTCTTACCACAAAAGGGACAAAAGCAGGTAGAAGGAAACTTAGAGGTGATGGATATTTTTATGGCATTGGTGGTGGTGCTATTCTCACACGTGTGTATTTACCTCCAAACACATCAAGTTGTATACATTAAATATTTACAGCTTTCTGTGTGTCAAGCATACCTCAATAAAGCACTTTTCAAAAAAAAAAAAAGAAAGAAAGAAAATGGGGTGGATACATTTTAGATCTAAAATTCTGCCTAGTTGGAAAAATATTTGTCAACAAGGATGAATTTTGATATGGACACTTGAAGAAGTTGCCAAACCCAGGAAGGCTTTCTGAAGGCAGCATCCCTGCTAACAAAAGTTGAGATGCACTGGCTTGATGGCTTTGAATTTCTGTTGGGGAAATGCTGGTAGCTGATGGCAGAATTTCCTCCTAAGGCCTGGCAGTTGAGAGGCGGTCTCTGAAGCAACTCACAAATCCAGTGGTCTTGTTCTCAAGTGGGAGGGTCCAGCTCAAGGCCAAGGAGAGCCCTCATTGCTGCCAGGACCACTCCTGTCACCCCAAGCAGCCAATATGAGAGCCAGGAAGGGGCACAAGTTCTGCTCAGGGCTCAGGGGAGCAAAGCTTCTCTTTGTTGGCTAGGCACCATTTTGTTCCTCCTGAAAAGAAACTCAGAACAAGCGTAACAACAGAGCTGAAGAGAGCCTGGGGCAGACCCTGCCAACAGAAAATACTCCTATTTGGAAAAATAGGGGCAGCCCAGTTCATTGCATTGGCCACAGTTATTGCTGTTTGGATTTGGGGGGTGGGGGTGGGGGTTAGGTGAAGCAGACTATTGCAGTCAAAAAGTCGCTCAGTCTTTTCCTGCTTTGCCAGCTGAAAGTTCTCATAGAGAAGTCTCTGGGCTGATGTCATGGCTTTGGAATTTATTTAGGTTGCCTTTTTGGTATGTTACATTTTGTAAATGTGCTATGTGTGCTCAAAAAGAGTGTGTAATCTGTTTGTTGAGTGTTAAATTCTATTCATATGCATTAGTTGAAGTGTTTAATTGTGTGCTTCAAATCTTCAATAGCTTTATTTTTTGCCTTCATTATTTATCAGTTTTCAGAGAGAAAAAACTTAAACTCTCCAGCTACACTTCCTGGTTTCTCTATTTTATTTTTCAGTTCTGCTCACTGTTGCTTTAAATGCTTGAGGTTACGTTGATAATTGCATGGAATGTAAATTCTAAAGAAGATAAGTATTTCTGTCTGTCTTGGTCTCTACTGTGTCCCTCAAACCTAGAACAATGCCTGGAATATTGTATGTATTTCTTCATACATTTTGCTACATGAATAAAAAAATGTATGTTCATCATTGTTACATAATCTAGAACTACTATTCCTTTTCCTAGTATAAACTATCCCCTTTTGTATTTTAATGTTTATTGCCTTGAATTCTAGTTTGTCTGACAGTAAAATTGCTACTGCCACATGGGGTGGCCAAAAAATATTAATAATAATGATAATTTAACAGAGTATGGAATTCTAGATACTGTTTTCAGTCACCATTTTGAAGATATTATTCCATTGTCTTCTGGTTTTTATTGCTGCTGGTGAGAAATCTGCTGCCAGCCTTGATATTCTTTCTTAGTAGGTATTTATCTCTTCTCTTGATTGCTTTTAAGATGCTCTCTTTCTCTAGAATTTTATGATAATGTGGCTCAGTTTCACTTTACTTTGCTGAGGATTTATTATGCATTCTGAATCCATCTTTTATCAATTCTGGAAAGTTCCTAGCTATTATGTCATTGAATATTGCTTCTTCCACTTTCTGTTCTTCCTTCTAAAACTCCTATTAGTTGCATTTGGGACTTTTTTCCATCCTATCCTCCATATCTTTTCATTGTCCTTTCATATTTTTATTATTCTGTGCTACATCCTGTATAATTATCTGACATTAAACTCTGGTTCAGTAATTTCCTGTATCTGAGATCCAACTCTAGCCTCACAGGACCCAAGGCATCCGTTCCTGCCCCTTCCCCCCAGGTGATCATTAAATTGTCCACAGCCCTAGAATCCTGAGACTGTCTCTCCCCATTCACTCCTACCCTAAGTCAGTTACATCATCATTCACAAGCTTGCTGCCCTAGTTTCCAGCCCTAGTTTTCTCATTCACAGCCCCTGTCAACTTCCCATGTGCACATCAATTCATTCAAATAAATATTTGTTTCTTTCTAGATAGCTGTAGAAAATGGGTTTTCAGGTTATCTTTACCCTAGTACTGCCAGAACTAGAGGCTGAAATTTATTTATATAAGCAAATATGAAATCCACTATTTGCTGAGATTCCTGGCTGTGATATTGATATTCTTTCCTTATGTATCTCTGACAGATAAGTACACTGGTTTACATCTTTTGCACATGTTAATACTAAAATTGTACAGGCTCACCACTGTCCTAAGTTTCACTATACAGTGAGTTTAAACCCCTGGAATATTTGCCCTGCTGGTATTCTTGCTTTTATGTTTTAATAATACTTAGGTCATTGACAAGAGAGGCAGTGCAGAGTATGAGAAAAAAATATACATGAACTTTGTTACTTTCCAGTTGGATGTCCTTGGCAAAAAATAATTCTGTATGAGTTTCAGTTTCTGCCATCTGTAAAATGGGGATGATGAATACCTCCTTTGCAGGGATAAAGTTAAAATTAATGTTGATAAAGCATCCAACACAAAATCAGTTCTTAGATTATTATTTAATCTATCTTTGAGGTCTTTTAACTACATAAGTATCATCCTTGGCATCATCCACAGTGGCTTACAAGGGTGTTCCTTCAATTATGACTTCCTTTATCTCACTAGTCACCAACTATTTCTTTTTCGTAACATTAATAAAATTTCCTTTTTTATATGCTTCTGGTCATTTAGGGAGCAGTCACCTTAACTTTAATTGCCTTTACTAAACCTCTGTACCCAATAAATGTGCCTTGTTTCAGCCATAAAATTAATCATAGCTTTATCTGCAAGTTCTTGGATGGGATGACGTAAGTAGGAAAGGTGAGGTAATTTATAAGTTTCTAGTTGGAATATACCTGATCCAGAAGATGTCAGAGCTAGAAGGGACCATAGAAATCCTCAAGATAAGAAACCCAAGGGCCAACAAGGAAAGAGGACCTCCCCAAGCTTGTGCAAGCAGTGAGTGCCATAGCTGAGATCAAAACTCTGGTTTTCTGATGCTAGGAACAAGGCTCTAACTAAAATCATTCTCACTGACCTAACTACAAAGTTACAACTAACCTTCTGGAATACTCAGTTGGTAATCTGGAAGGAAACCAAATTGCTGTTGTTAATAATTTCCCTTCTACTGTTTCTGTGGCCCTATAAACCTATCAATTGCAGCTTTCCAGGGAGCCTTATGACTCAGTGTTCATAGTAGATGTTGAATAACTGTGTGTTCAATGAAATAATGAAGGACTGTCTTGCCATTATCTGACATTATGTGCTGCGAATTCTAAGCCTGAATTGAACCCTTTTACATTCCAGATTCATGTTCGAAGTGGCCCTTATTGTTCTCCTGGCATTGCTATTTCTACGTGTTTTTTTAATATTTTCCCCACATAGAAATTGAAAATAGGCCTTTCTTTCATTGCTGGGTGGTTAATCCCTCTCAACACAGTTCCTGTCAACCTTTCCGTGAAGTGGTCGTCTCCAGGCTGTGCTCCGGATAGTGACCACCCAGCTGAGTGATGGATGCCAGGCTAGGGCAGGAAGGGCGGGGGGCGGAATCAATGGAGATCTGTTACCTCCATGAGAGAATTCAAATGTTGCATCTTCCCAGCACTGGGTTGGGAATGCAGTGGCTCTAGACAGAGCCAGGAGGGTCTTGAGAATGGGAGGCAGAGGGTGAGCGAAAGCTTATGTCCGAGACTGTGGAAACAGCATCACCATCACCAAATATGGCAGCAGGAAAGCAGGAGATCCAGCAGTTCTGAGGATCTGGGTGGACAGGGGTGGTCACCAACACTGATGTACCTTTAAGGTCTGAATGGTTCATTGGTCTGGCCACTAGTTTGTTAGTTGCATCCTGAAATCAAGTGGACCATCCTCTGTTATGAAGGAAAATATGTCCTTTAACACACAGTGTAGTAAGGAAACTCAGAGGATTGGGCTGGGTCTGGCAGCTTATAATCAGACACAACTGAAGCAACTTAGCACGCATACACCCACCAGTGACTGATCCCCTCCCCTTTGAGTGTGGGCAGAGCCTGTGAATGTGATGAAATATCACTCCCGTAATTATGCTACCTTGCATGGCAAAGGTGAGATCATCCTGGTTGGACCTGATGAATCCTTAAGAAACAGAGTTTTCTCTGGCTGGTCACAGAACAGGAAGGCAGAGTGGCACCCTAGAAGAAAGCAAACATCCATTCAAACCGCCTGTAAGGGTCACATGGCCAGAAGCTACTGGAGGCCTCTGGAAGCTAAGAATGGTCTCCAGCCAGCAGCATACAAGAAGACAGAGCCTCAGCCCTACAGCCCCAAAGAAATAAATTCTGTCAACTTTCCGTGAACCTGGAAGAGGACCTCAAGCCTTAGAGGAGAACCACAGCCCTGGCCGACACTTTGAGGTTAGCTCAGGGGAGAAAATTCGGTCACATCAAGTGAGGATTTCAGACCTACAGGACGACAAGATCCTGCATTAGAGTTGTTTTGAGTAATAGAAAACTAATCCACGGGGGGACTATGGATCCATCAGGGTAGGAATCAGGGCTATGCTTGGCTTAGATCCCTCAGATGCCTTTGATGGTGTCTGTGCACCTAACCTGTGTTCTCAGTTCCAACTGCTCACACCTGTAATTTTCTTTAGCTGGTTGGCTCAGAGCTTCTGGAGTTGCATTCCGCAGCTTGTGCAGAACTAGAAATGCTGGGAGTTCCTGCTCCCCCAGAGAGATACTTAGTCTAAGACCGAATGGTATGGGAGCATACACCCTAGATCCCTTGCCTCTAGTTGGAATAAACTCGGAGGATAACTCATACTCCAGAGTTCCCCTGTGGAATCAGGCTGAGCTAAGATTTGGCCCGAGATGCTAGCTTGCCTGGCTTCCTTCCCTCCCTACCCACCTCCCCCAGCCCTTCATGGTCTCCCCTGGGAGCCTGTCTTTCATAAATCACACGCGCCTCAATCTTTGTTCCAGATTCTTCTCCTGGGTTACTCCACCTCACATGATCCGTTAGCCCGTTTCCTCTCTCCCTGGCCTCGAGTGAGATGATGTCTGTGACGGCGCTTTGCAACTGCCAAGCAGCCCCGGGTGACTCTCCTCCCGTGCTGTTTTTCCTCAGCCTTCCCCCTTCGGTGTGTCAGGGTGACATAATTATTTTAGCGCCTGGCAACGGAGTTCTTTTTTGAGAAGAAGGAGTCTTGTTTTAGGAAAAGACCTTGATGGGGGCAGAGGAGGGACTGAGAGTACTCTTTAGTGGGAGACTACTAAATCAGGGTAAATAAAACACTGTATATAAGGAAGGAACAGGGAGTCAGGAGGAGAAGAGAGCAGAAGTGACAGCTGGCAGAGACAGGAAACGGTGGCTGGATGGGTCACTGGCCTGGAATCCACATTGGTGCCCCCATGCCCCCGCCCCCCACCCCCAGCATAGCCTGGAACATCAGGAAAGCCAGCTGTGTTCAGAGTCACCTAGAAGAGTGGTTTTCAGGAAACCAGGTTCGTGTTCTTGGTCCTCAAGGGGCAGGGAAGCGGACAGCCCAGATCTGGCTCCAGGTTCTTGCCCCACACACCAGCTGCCAACTGGAGGGCTCCACAGACCCACCATCAGTCTGAACATGGCCCCGCCTGAACTCACCACCTTCCCTCCTAAACCCCATCCCTCTGTGGTCCCCAGCATTCCAGTGCTCTTATTATCTGGTGACAGTCTGTATTAGTTTTGCTCCTCCCAAAGCAGACTCTGAGACAAGGACGTAGGTGATCCTGAGTGAGGAGATGGGGATGAGAGACAGGGAAGAAAGAGCCAGCAAAGGGTATAGATGCTGGGGCTCCCTCCCTGGGGGCCCTCTGAGGAAGTGTATAGAGCACGCTTTGGAATTTTCCAGCCAAAGCAAGGGGAAGCTGACGTTTTTTCCAATGGTCCTCATTAGCTGAGAATTGCTCAGGGTGACCAAATTCCTGGAACTTCTGGGCTGCCCACTGCCTAGGCTGAGCAGCTTGCACAGTGCCAGAGAAAGACCTCGAACGGTGTGGGTATCAGAGGCAGGACCTGCCCACTGCTGCTGCAGGTGAACTCAGAGATGGGCAGAGGGGTGTGGGGCACAACATTTACAGCAGCCATAGAAAAGCCTTGAGCTCCCACCAGCCCCTTCCTCACCCAGACTCTTCCTACCCCATTGCATACGTGCATGCTAAGTCGCTTCAGTGGTGTCTGACTCTGCAACCCCATGGACTGTAGCCCACCAGGCTCCTCTGTCCATGGGATTCTCCAGGCAAGAATACTGGACTGGGTTGCCATTTCCTCCTCCAGGGGAGCTTCCTGACCCAGGGATCAAACCTAGGTCTCTTATGTCTCCTGCATTGACAGGCGGATTCTTTACCACGAGTGCCGCCTGGGAAGCCCTTTTACCCCACTACTCATGCCTAACTGCTGGTCCCCTGCTTTTTTCCCCCATTCTCAGCTGATACCAAAACTCAGGCCCACATCATTTCTCACCTAGAAATAATGACTTACTCACTGAATTGTTCCTTCCCCAAATTCTTATGTTGAAGCCCCAGCCCCTAAGTTGAATGTTTCTGGAGACCTTCAAGGAGGCAGTTAAGGTTAAACGAGGTCATAAGGGTGAGGCCCTAATCCCACAGGACTGATGTCCTTATGAAAAAAGAAAGAAAGAACTACTAGAGCTGATGACTGGAGCTCACATGCACACGCATTCTCTCTCCTGCAAGGTCAGAGGAGAGGCCCTGTGAGGACACAGTGAGGAAGTGGCCATCCATAAACTAGGAAGAGAGGCCTCAGGAGAAATCAATTCTGCCGGCACCTTGATCTGGGAATTCCAGCCTCCAGAACTGTGAGTAAATAAACGTGTGCTGTTTCAGCCACCCAGCCTGGGATATTTTGTTCTGGCAGCCCTAGTTGACACTTACCCATGAAACCCTCCACCTCCCATCCGATTTGCTCCCTTTGTGAGTCAAGTGACCTTTCCGGAAGGTAAATCTGACCCTGTCAGTCCCCAGTGTAAACATTTTGGAGTGCTCTGCAGTGCCTCCAGGATCTAACAGGTAGCCTTGACATCGGCCCCAAGGTCCCACACGTTCTATCTAGGAATCCAGCCTTGTCCCTGATACTTCCTGGCTTGCTTTAGATATTCCAGCCACCCAGAACTATTTTTAGTTCCCCAAGGCTGCCATGTCCCTGAACTTACTCCTGAAGTGTCTTTCTCCCCCTTGTCTCCCTGACAAATCCCTGCTCCTTCCACAAGGATCCCTGGCTCTCTCTTGACTCCTCTAGCCAGAGTTCCACATGCCATGGCCTTCCCCTGGCTTCCAACATCTGCTGGAACTGAGTTTGTCCCCTTACCTGTCTGCCTGCCCTCCTACATATCCTGAGCATGAAGACCAGCATCTGGCCCACAGTAGATGCTCACATATTCACTCAATTGATAAACAAGAAAGGAATAAAGACTTGTTCTTTTATAGGTTGCTGAGTGTCACGATGGAAAGGAACTATACAGATGCCATGGGGACTTCCCTGGTGGTCCCGTAGCTATGACTCTGTGCTCCCAATGCAGCAGGCCCAGGTTCAATCCCTGGTCAGGAAACTAGATCCCACATGCTACAACTAAGACCTGGCACAACTAAATAAATAAATATTAAAGAAAAAAATAAGATGCTATGGAGTAAGTAAGTTCCATATTTCACTGCAAGGAAAGGCAGTGGTAGTCAATGCCAGGCCCCCTGCACTCTTGGGCTTTCCTGTTCAGGCAGAGTCCAGCCCGTGTTGCCACGCCTGGGACCTCATCTCTGCCCCTTTTTGCAGCAGACCAGGAATACCAGGAAGGAATGCCTACCACCACCCACCAGCAGCCCTCAAGCAATGACTGACAGCACTTGGTGGCTAAATACCCCAGCTCCCTCCCCCTCAGTCTGGCCATCAGGGAGGCATGTTCTAAACCATCTCCGAGAGGTTCCAGCAGGACTGAGCTGCCCACAGGAATGACTGATCTAAAATTCCCCCTTTACTGATGTCCTTCTCTTCCAGGCCTTACCTCCCCACTTACCTGCCAGTGAGTAGTTCCAAATAAACTACTTGCCTTTGAATCTTTGTTTCTAGGTCTCTTCTGGGGAAACCCAACTAAGACAGAGACTGAGGTCCAGAGAAGACAAAGAGCATGGCCAAGGTCACACTGCTGTTAAATGTCAAGGCAGAGCCTACATGTAGTATGTTTCCTGGCTCCTCCTGCCCACAGTTCACTATACCGCTCAGCTCACAGAACTTTTATGAGAACCCAGGCTCCAGGCTGGGAAATGTATGCCTCTCCGTGTGTGAATCAAGGAAAGAGCTCCTCGCCCCTAGTGAGTGGTGGACCCAAGCCTGTGATTCACCTCAGATGCCAGGACTAGAGCCCCATTCTCTTCCTTTACCGCCTGGCCCATGCTTTCACTTCCAAACCACTCCTCACCTCTTCTCTTTGGGGTTCCAAACTCTCATCTCCCAATTCAGACAATTCCAGCTGGAAGAGACTGTCTTTGGAGAACCTTAAAAGGTACAAGCTTCTCCCTACTCCAGCCCTCACCCCCACTCATCTTGATTCCGCCTGAAGTGGGTGAGAATATCCCATGGCTTTGAAGCTAAAGATACCAATTTCCAAGCAAAAGACAACAAATCACATTTGAAAGCCCATTTCAAACTCCTTGAGCTTGGGGAAGTTAATGCTAAAAAATAAAAATAAAAAATACAAACTCTCATTCGCACATGGGCACACACACAGACATACACATACCACAACACACATACAATGCAAACATGGAGTGTCTACAACACACAATACACAAACATAATACACACATACACATGACCTACTTAATGCACACAAACAGGGGATATACAACCCACATAACAAGTGCAGCACATACATACAACACATACCCACACATACCAGAGGTGTGCACACACTTACATACCACCGTCACCTCATTTCTCCCAGTCCCTTGCCCACCTATCCAGGAAGAGATGTCTGGGACAGGCGTGGCACCAGCTCCTGTCTTGTCGGCAGATCAAGGCTGCTCTGAGTGCCATGCCGAAGAGAAGGTTATGCCAGTTCATTTCCACCAGGCATTTTACCCGACTTTGCTCATTTCTTTCTCATGCCTCAGTATTAATTAGCCCCAGGATTTAAATCGGATGCATTAGGCAAAAACAATTCTAAATGCTTTTGGAGAAACAAGTTCCAAATTAGCTGTAGCTGAACGTGCATCTATTTGAAAGGCAGGCAGCATGAACCCTGACAGCATAAAAAATAGAAGCAAAACCCTCTAAGAGGGAAGGCCAAGATCAGCAGTGTTTGCTGACTGCCTGGTTCACAGCCTGGGCCTGGCACAGGCAGTGGGGCAGGTTCCCGGACCACCAGAGGGTAGAAAGAGGAAAAGATCAATTCTCCTAAGCATGCTATAGGCAAAAATCCATCTCCAATTTCTCCTCGCTCCAAGCAGTCATTTTCCTTACCTGCCTTTTCCTTCTCTGAATGGCCCATAGGGTGTAGGGTGAGGTAGCCCACTGCGGGACCTTTCAACCTAGCTTAACACCTCCCACCAGTCTCTGACTGACTGGTGAAGCTGTCCTCCCCCTCAGGAAGAATGGAAGTTCCTTAAATGCAGGTGTGTGGCACCTTTGTGGTTAGGGACCCCAGGCTTGTGATTGTTTTCAGTGTACCGTTATCTAGCTGGTTGTATCCGCCTGAGTTGATGGGGAAGCAGAATCCCTCTGAGTGACTAGAGAAGATGCAGTGGAGGGAGCTGGTTAAGCAGTCTCTACCTGGCTACCACTCCTGCGCCTGGTGATGGCTCAAAAGCCAGCAGTCAGGGAGGTAAGATGGATGTGAAGCGAGGGAGGCCAAGGGCAGGCTGAACCTGCCAGGACAAGCAGGGACTTGCATCTCTCTCTCACCACCTCCAACCTCAAAGGCTCAGAATGACCTGCGGGCCAGGCAGGTGGCCTCTAGCCAGAAGCCACACATGCACCTGCTTGCCCCAGGGCTTGGAGGAGTGGTGGGGAGGAGGCTGGCGGGTGCTGCAGGGGCCACCATCCCACACCAGCCATAGAAGTGGCTGCTCCTTCACTCCCACCTTCCAAGTCTCATGCACATCTCTCCTGTGCCCAACCCTAACGCAGAAATATAGAGGAAAGTGAATTCTGGAAGACATCACTCAGTCTCATTAGGTGACTGCAAAACCATCAACTGGAAAATTACTTTCTGGTCTACTCAGTGCCCTCTACTCGCTCACGTTTGCACCAGATAGTTTAAAAGCTGGGTGGGTTATTGGTCTGTTACTGCTGCATAACAATCTCCAAATCATAGCAGCATCCAACAATGAGCATTGATTTCTTACTCACAAGTTCATGGGTTGGCTGGGGGGCTCATCTCTGCGAGTCTCTCCCCTCCTCCTGGGATGGGTACAAGCCACGGTGTGCTTTTCTCATGGCGATGGCAGAAGCCCAAGAGGACAAGCAGAGACTCATGAGGCCATGTGGAACCTAGGCTCTGGCCAGAACACTGTCCCTTCCATGCCACCCCGTTGGCTAGCATGTCACATGGCCAAGCTCAAAGTCAAGGGAGGAAATGTACATCTACCCACAGCAAGGACATGGATGCAGGCAGGGGGGATGAATTGGAGCCAATGACTCAACCCACCACAGGGGACAACTCCCTACATCTGGTCATATCTCCCCCACCATCTCCATCACCAACCCAAGGAGAGTTCATGTCTCCTGAAACCTCTCTTTCATCAGCTTTGCTCAATCAATGAGTCGCAGGCTACTTCTGTCTCCCTCTTCCTCCTAGTCTTCCACTCCCCTCTTCCAAATCTTGTCTAGGGAAAAAAATCTCTTTTGCTTTTCCTTCATTCCGTATCTGAGCTAAAAAGCCATGTGATGGCCAAGTTCTGCAACAGACACAATCAAATGGAGGAAAAGAAAGGCTATTCATTTTGAAGTGAAATTAGACAAAATAAACAGTCAATGTCATCAATCTCTACCAACCTTTGACATTTCTGGAAGTGCCATGCATCATCACTGATGTCTCCATGAGCTTCCTCAGACCCAGCTAATTCATGCCTGTTTGGCTTCAAGCCACAGCACTAAGCTAGAAGAAACTTTCTCCGTTTCAAGTTACTGATGGTCATATTTGTATTTAGTGACTAAGATTACTTTCTATTAGTTTACAGCAGAAGAATGAATGAGTTAATCCATGGTACCTGGCATACAGTAAGCCCTAAACAACTGTGAGCCAGTTAGTAGTGGCCCATAGTGCTTTGAGCAGCTATTGCTGTGTAACAAATTACCCCAAACTATAGTGGCAAAAACCCCCACAACAGCCATTGTATTAAGCTCACAGATATCATCCATCAAGAATTCAGACAGGGCACCCTGGGGTGGCTTGTCTCTTCTCCACGATAACCGGGTATCAGCTGGCGAGACTTGAATGGTTAAGAATGAATCAAATGACTGGGGGCTCATCAGGCATCTCTCGTCTCTCTCTCTCTCTCTCTCTGCCCCCCGACATGGCAGCCTCAGGGCAGCCAGGCACCTTACATGGTGGTTCAGGCTTCCAACAGTGAGTCTTTCAGCAAACAAGGCAGAAGCTGCATGGCCTTTTGCAACCCAGTCTCTGAGCCATGAGATGTTACTTCTGCCATACCCTTGACTAAGGCAATCACAAGCCCATGCAACTCAAGGGGAGAGGACACAGACCCCATCTCTCAGTGGGAAGAGTATGAAAGAATTTTCTGCCATGTTTTATAGCCACCACTCAGCTATTTTTGGTGCACTAACAGTTGAATTGGCTTTTGTGGGTTACCCGGGAGCCTCACGACTCTTCTCAGCACTGTTTCTATGGGAACCATGTTTTGAGGTCCAAATTACAGACTTACAAGTTAACTTTGGGACACAATTTATTGATAAAGTGGGACTTCCTGAGTTCTCATCCCCCACCCCCAACGTTAACACTATGGACATAGCTACCCATGTTATTTATTAATTACCAATATATATTGAGCACCTCCTACGTACTAGGCTCTAAGCTTAGCACTCTACATGGATTGTGTCATTCAATCCTGCAAACAATCCTATACATCCTATAGCTATTTCCATTTTACATATGGGAAAACTGAGGCTTAGAGAAGCCAAGTGACAACCCAAAGGTCACAGCTAGGACTGTGACACGATTTTGAAACCAGGTCTGTCTAATCCTCAAGCCCATGCCTAACTACCACAGTGCATTGACTCTATAAAGACTCTGTGAAGAAAGGAAAGCTTCCTGAGATGTGTAAAGGCCAGAGGCCCTGGGGAGCCAGGCGATCAGACCTAACAAGGAAACTGCCACAGATGTAGCTATCGGTCACCACCATGGGTGACCCATTCTTGTGCCAGCAGGTCAATGCCCTCCTTCCTGTATGGATGTGGGTCACGTGGTTACCGCCAATGTACATCCCTGCCTCGCCCCTGGGCTGCCAGCCTTCTCTCTCTGTCCCCACCAGCTCCATCTTTCCTAGACCAGAGCAAACCAGGCCACACTCAGCTTTTTGTCCCCAGGCAAGGATGAGGAATGAACGGCCGTTTTGTCCCTTGCTGTACAAAGCCATTTGTGTGGGGCAGCTTCCCCCACCGCCCGGGGGGGCGGGGGGTAGCAGGAGGCAGGGCTCAGGCTGGAACCCGTGGCCCCAGGGGCTACTCAAGAGGAAAAGAAGCTGTTGCTGGTGGGCTGTCCCCAGAGGTTCACAGTCAAGTCTCTGTCCCCCCACTCCCTGTGTTTCCCCAGCACCTCTCCTCTGCCCCGCATGCTGAAGTTAGAGATGAGAAACCCCCTTGTATGGGGTCTTTGCAATAACCATGAAAGCCTTTTTTTCCCCCCCAAGAATTCATCTCTGCATTCCAGAGGGGGCATTTATCACCCCATGCCCAGGCTGCAGACATGTCCCTGCTTCAGATCCTCCTGTCCAGAAAGGCGGCCTTGTCAGACACATGAAACCAGCCCCTCCGGACATCTGGACAAGGAGCAACACTTTGGCTGAGCACGAGGCCGTCCTGAATGCCACAGACAGTGAAAGAAGAGCCCTTGTTCCTGGTCCAAATAGCCTCGCTAAATGGATGCAGCTGGACACGGTGGGGGCAGCAGTGGGGAGAGGGGGAGTCCGGCCCTCTTGGCAGCCGCCCCAGGCACCTCCATGGGGCAGCCTAGAAGGCAAACAGGCAAGTTTGCTTTTGGAAGAAGCTCCTGGAGCTGCCTTAATAACACCATTTCCACCAATAGTCAAGAAAGCTCAATGGGAAACCGTGGCTTTGTCTGCCCAGCACCCTCGCCTTCTAGAAACCGAATCTTTCTTGTGAGCATGCATGTGTGCTCAGTGTGTCCAACTCTTTGCAACCTCATGGTTGTAGCCCACCAGGTTCCTCTGTTCATGGAATTTTCCAGGCAAGAATGCTGGAGTGGGTTGCCATTTCCTTCTCCAGGGGCTCTTCCCAACCCAGGGATCAAACCTGTGTCTCTTGTGTCTCTTGCATTGACAGGTGGTTTCTTTACCACTGACCACCTGGGAATCCTTTCTTGTGGGCAACCAGTTCCAATAAAAGGTCTGAGCCTGCCTCCACTCTCTCCAGCTTCACCCCCACCCACCAGACTAGGACCCAGTCCTGGTCATCCAATCAGTGTACTCCCATGCCCAGGCACAGTCATTGGGCGTTTGACACTAGCTTGGCCAATCAGAGCCTTTGTTGGGCATTACTCCCAGAAATAGGGACTCTGTTTCCACTAAGGGAGCAGCCATCTTGCCCACCATGTGGCTTAAAGCTGACTAAGAAATGGAATGACAGAGACTTAAAATTATTGTTTGAGTCCCTATGTCTGAAGCTATGGGCTGGAAATTTCCCTTCCCTGAACCAGTCCATTCTATGTTTTGCTCCAGTTAGTTTGATTTGGGTTTCTGTCATTTCCATCCCAAAGAGACTGATTCCTAATTCCTTCTCACATAAATATCAAGTCTTCAGGCCAGCATTGGAGAGCCCCTGTGACAAAGCCACAGCATAGTCATCTTGGGTCCCTGGGGGTGCAGCTAGGCCAACCTCACCCTCCTGCTCCAGGAGGGCCCACTGGGTGCAGGCATGCCCCTGACCAAGTGGCCCTAGAAGAAAAATGTGAAGATCTTTAGGTCCAGGGTCTCTGACCAGGTGTGGCCCAGAGAAGCCCTGGGAGGAACCCATCACCCTCATGCCTTGCCCTGTGGGCTGTGCTGCTGGTGGCAGGTCAGCCACCAATGCCAGACATGAAGCTCTCACCCAAAGCTGCATTCTCCACTGTCCCCAATGAAGGTGGCAACACTCAGGGATGTCCTGAGACTGCCCAGGCCCCAGCTGCTCCCAGAGGCACCTGGGAGGCAACCACCTTCAGGGGCAAGTTATCAGCCCTCCAGAACAAAAGAGACTCCTGGCTGGGAAACAAGGCAGGCATATAGGACCAGGAGACAGGGCCTAGGAGAGTTGGATTCTGATTATCTAGGCAGACGGGCTTGAGTTGTTGCTGTTGTTTTAGTTGATCAGTTGTGCCCGACTCTTTTGCGACCCAGTGGACTGTGGCCTGCCAGGCTCCTCTGCCCATGGGATTTCCCAGGCAAGAATACTGGAATGGGTTGCCAATTCCTCCTCCAGGGGATCTTCCCAACCCAGGGATCGAACCCAAGTTTCCTGCATTGAGGGCAGATTCTTTACTGTCTGAGCCACCGGGGAAGCCCATGGGCTTGAGTGTTGAATTTTTTATTCCGCTAATGGGGCTGGAATTTGCTTCCCCAACTCTGAAGCAGGAGACTGTGGTTACAGTGATAGCTCTTTCTACACCAGCACCCCACCCTACCCCATCCTACCCCACTCCCACGGCCTGCACACAAGCATTGTGGCAATGCTGCTGAAACAGAAAGTAACCTTTAAGCGCAGAACTGATTTTTAAACACAATGGTAAAGTCAAATCAAGTGTTAAAATATTGAAGTACTACATAAAGAGCAATTACCACTGACCCAAACCCCTTGAGGGTCACCCCTGCCCCCAGCTTTCTAACCTTCCTTCAATCCACCACCTTAAATATTAACTCCAAAACCCTGCCACAGCCCTGCTTCAGTGTAAAGAAGGCACCTTGTGATGAATGCATGCCCGGGCTTTGTGCAGGATATGCGCTAAGTCGCTTCAGTCATGTCTCACTCTTTGCAACCCTATGGACTGTAGCCCGCCAAGCTCCTCTATCCATGGGATTCTCCAGGCAAGAATACTGGAGTGGGTGGCCACTTCCCCTTCCAGGGGATCTTTCCAACCCAGGGATCAAACCTGAGTCTCTTATGTCTCCTGCATTGGCAGGTGGGTTCTTTATCACTAGTGCTACCTGGGAGGCCCCTGCCCAGGCTTTGTGGTAGTGGTTTAGTCGCTAAGTCGTGTCTGACTCTTTTGCAGCCCCATGGGACTATATAGCCCGCCAGGCTCTTCTATCCATGGGATTTCCCAGGCAAGAATACTGGAGTAGGTTGACATTTCCTTCTCCAGGGGATCTTCCCTACCCGTGGGATTGAATCTGGGTCTCCTGCATTGCAGGTACATTCTTTACCAACTGAGCCATCAGAGAATTCACCACCCTAGCTCTACTGGTGCTTAAATATTCTCTCCTCTCCAGTTAAGCAGAAAGCCAGTGGCTTGGGGTAAGTGAACCCAAGTCCCGAACCCTCAGGCATGGAACACAGGGCCCCTGTCGAAGACTGAGGTAACCATCTTCTGGTCCAATGTGTGTGTGTGTTTGTGTGTGTGCATATACACAACCAGGCACAAACTCACCTGTGATGCATACAATCCATTTGACCTCATTTGCTTCCTTGCTCCCCTCCAGATCCTTTTCTACTTTATACCCACCACCTCTCATGCTCTTCGCCTAATGACCACATTTGCTAAGAAAATAGCTGGGAGACTACTTTACGGCTGACTCTTCACTCTTTCTGCTACTTCTAAGTTGGTGCTGCCACGCCTATTTTACAGAAGAGGAAATGGAGGCTCAAAGGGTTAAGTTCCCCCAAACCACACAGCAGAGTTGAGATTTGAACCCAGGTCTGATGGGACAGCAGCACCCACTATCTTCCACTGGATCCTACCACCTCCAATAGTCACATGTGGAAAATGCTGCCTTCATTGTTGCTAACTATTCGGAATTGCCCTGAAAACAGCTTGGCTTTCCTGCCCCACCTGGACTGTAAAGCCCTCAAGCTTTACAACC
This sequence comes from Budorcas taxicolor, assembly GCF_023091745.1. Taxonomy (NCBI): domain Eukaryota; kingdom Metazoa; phylum Chordata; class Mammalia; order Artiodactyla; family Bovidae; genus Budorcas; species Budorcas taxicolor. Next base: position 104,195,634 of record NC_068935.1, on the reverse strand, counting down.
TTTCTCTGTGCTTTAGAGCCTGTCTTCCTCCAGCACTGGCATTATTTAGGCATTCAGTCATTACTGATTACATCGAATATCATAAGATGCTCAGAAGTAAACCACGAAGTCAGGGGGCAGCAACTCTCTTTAAAATCGGGAGCTCTGGGCCATGTTCCTTATTGTTGTGGGTCTATACAAGGGAAACCAGAGCAGTACCTACTTCATAGGTTTACTGTCAGGTTCAAATGTGGTGGGGTGGGGCATAGGGCCGGCACACAGTAAGGGCTCAATAAGTATGAGATAATATTACTGTTGTTATTACTTCTACCCAATGGTTCAAGCTTGAAGCAAGGTTCTTAATCCCCTTTACTCCATGATGGCTCTGCCAAGGCTTCGTCCAATGAGGCAGACACCCCAGAAGAGAGATGTACGCATCCCAGTAACTGTCTCCGGGGGTAGGGGCAGGGGGTGACGTGGTGGGTGGGGGATGCTTCCAGGGCAGGATGCAAGCGGCTTTTAAGGTTTCTCATAAACACATTGCTCTACTGAGACTCTCAGAGGACAGAGGGAGGGCTGGCTGAGTGAGTGATTTTGTGTCTTATTTAGAAGCAGTCTTGCACGCTGGTGTAAAGGTCACTGTCATGCCACCACGTGACTGAGCCTGTGCCCAGCCAAAGCCGCACGCCGGGATCTGCTGTTGAAGCCACTCCCACTTCCTGCAGGTCACCAAGCACAGACCTGCTGCGTGCCTGAATGCTAAAATCATTTAATGATTTAAAAAGATCGAGATCAATGGCTTCAGCAATTTCTGGGAAGCGGTAACTCAGCGAGCTGTGGAAGGTTCTCAATTTGCTGTCTCCAGCCTGGCCCTGTGGCAGGATTTATGCTGAATGGGCTCCATGAGGCAAATATATGCTGGGATGGGGCCCCATCTAATCACCCCACCCAGGAAGTGCTGGCCTGCTGACATCACCCTCACAGCTGCCAAGTCTCCCTTGCGCTGAGGGGCACTCTCTCATTTCACATTAATTAGAAGGCCATTTTCCAAGCATTTCCATCCCATAATGAAGGACTTTCTGCAGTGGTTCAGTGAAATATTAAAACAACTCACTTGGAATCTTAAAAAAAAAATCAACATCCTGCCTGCTCAACCTGTATATTATATAAACCTTCATATTCGGGGTGGGGCAGGATAAGCTCAGAAATAAGGACTGCTTGTCCAAGATACTGAGATGCTGACTGGGGTGGTGGGGGGTGAGGGATCGCCACACCACTGCCATCACCACTGACCACTGTGCTGCCTCTGCCCACCCTACATGTGCCTCTGACGGGAAGAGCAGGCAGCTGGAGGCAAGAAGGGAAGAAAGAATAGGGAATACAAAATAACAGCCTCTAAGAGCACGGAAAGGGTTCCCAAGTGGCACAGTGGTAAAGAATCTGCCTGCCAAGCAGGAAACTCGGGTTTGATCCCTGGGTCAGCAAGATTCCCTGGAAGAGGAAACTGCAACCCACTCCAGTATTCTTGCCTGGGAAATCCCATGGACACAGGAGCCTGGCAGGCCACAGTCCATGGGGTCGAAAAGAGTTAGACACAGCTTAGTGACTAAATGACAACAAGAGGACAGAAAGAGCAGCCCCCTTGTGATAGTGAGGCTGTGGTAGCTCCCAGTAAACTGTACTTTCACCCTCTGGTCTAGTCCCCTCTCACTCTGACTGTGAGACTTGCTTTGGCCAATGGGACCTTAGCAAGAATGATGCAGGCAGAGGGGATAAGCAGGTTCTCTTAGATCACTCAGTCTTGGAATCCAGCCACCACACAAAGAATTCCAAGTTAGCTACATAGAGAGAAAGGCCTCAACCTCCTGACCACCTCTTCTCAGAGAACAAGACATGGGCATGAAGCCATCACAGACATTTCAGCCTCACCCACCAACTGATTTTAACCACAAGCAAGACCAGCAGAAGATACACCCAGCTGAGCCTTAGTCAACCCAGAGAATCGTGAAAAATAATCAAATTATTTTTGTTCCCAGCCAACAAGCTCTGGGGTCATGAGTTACACTGGCAATGAAAAACCAAAACATTCCTTTATTCTCTAGAGGCTTCAAGGTCAAGATCACATTTCCTGGTGACCCCTATAATGAAAGGTTCCCAGATATCTGTCATTAGTATCCATTGATCTACTCCAGCTCCCCACTAATTGCCACCTTCTCCCTGTGGTAGACTCATCTCTCCTGCTCAGTAAAAGTGGGGTTTCTGTTAAACCATAGCATCTACATTTCCCACACAGTGAATCTTGATTATCAAATGCTTTACCATGGCCCTTTACTATAATAACAAACAAGGGCTCTGGGCTTGTAAGTATGTAAAAGAAAATCTCCTTCATTCCACCCTGTGTGGCAGAAGGTATGTTTGGGTAAGGTACGGTATGGATGCTGAGAAATGAGATTTAAGTTACTAAAGACTCTAAATTTTACATATTTAGACATTTATCTGTGTGCATGTGTGTAATTATATATAGCTGTTATACATAGCGATTATATATGTAATTTCCCAGCTCATGCTATATCACAAACTAACTACTGGAAAGCTGTTTTGCTATGTGGAAATCCTTCCTATAATGAATTAATAAGAATGCTGTGCAATCAACATATTAATTGTATGTAAATGGTGTTTTTTAAATGCTTTAAAACAATTTATTCCCCTGAGCATTTTAAATAGGCCCCCTGGAAAGTTGTTTATGTAGTCATTTCCTTGGCGAACTTCTCTCTCCTAGTGGGTTCCTTCAACCCACAACTGAACACTTGCAGTGGCCCTTCTTCTTCCTCTGGAGGTCCTGGGAGCAAATGAATGTCCTGCAGGGTGGGGCCTGGGACCTGCCACCGTGGTTCTGAAATTTAAATCACCTGTTCTTGGTTCCAAATGCCTCTGGTCCCTTCTGTCAATTAGCATCTATCCTACATGAGGTCTAAGATGAAAGCATTGGTGACTACCAGGGACAAAAGAGAATGCATCAGTGCACTAATTTGGCCCTGTTGTGTCCCCACCTGGGAGGAGAAAGAGAAGTTTGCTCTGGCCAGGCATCCTACGGGTTCCCAAGAGGACCATCACATTACAATGCTGGACTTCCCTTTCAGCCCAAGGGTTGAGAATCCGTCTGCCAAGGCAGGGGACACAGGTTCGATCCCTGGGCTGGGAAGACCCCACATGCCACGGGGCACCTGGGCTCGTGCACCATAACTATTGAGCCTGTGCTCCTCAGTGGGAGCAGCCACAGCAAGGAGAAGCCCATGAGCTGCAATTAGAGAGTGGTCCCCGCCTTCCCCAGAGAAAGCTGGAGCAGCAATGAAGACCCAGCGCAGCCATAAATAAATAAAATTTTTAAAAACTTAAAAATGGAAAAAAACCTTCCTTCAGAAACTCCTGGATCTTTCCACCAAGCTAAAGCAATAAACCAGGAAAACCTACAGTGCCAAAACCAGATGTGTGCTAAAGAAAATGCCTGTGCTGAAAGCGCAGAAAGATCCACCATTCGACTTTTGGTTTTGGCTCCAAACAAATTAACCCCAATTTCCAAATTAACCCAGCTTTCCAAGGACTTTTCTGATAAGCAAGATTTCCAGTAAGTAAGGCTTGATCTGAAACAGGCCTGTTGTCCATCTAGAATTTTCCCAGAAGCCCCACAGAAGTATAATTCGATTTATGTTCTCAAGATACGTAAGACAGTATAGAAGAATCATGCAGAGCCCCATCTGGGCGTGTGTTTAGAATCAACTCCTCTCACCTGAAATGTTTCAAGGTGGATCCTCAGAAAGGCTTAAGTCTGCCTTCCCCCTCCTCCTTCCCCCTTGTGCAGACTCCACTTTTCCTCCAGGTTCCCAAGAATCAGAGGCTTAAAGGGACAATCAGTGAAGCTACCGTACACTATGGCCTGGGGCCACAACTGCAGCCACATTGGTGACCAAGGTGGCATTTCTAGAGGAGTGGAAATGGCCATCCAGCACTCCTACAGGCTGGAAGCCACTCTTGGGGAGTCCGAGATCTACAGAAACCTGCAACCCTTTGCTGGAGCTAAACTCAGTTTGATGAGATTTGGAAAGACCTCTGTCACCCAGTGTCACCATGGCAGCAGGGCTGGAGAAGGCCTGGCCCTTGCACTGGTCAAATGCCAGTTTGCTTCCTGCCCCCGTTCTAACCTGCCCTGTACCACAGGGAATCACACAGTTCATAGGCTCCCTTGCCCTGGCAGAACATAAGAGGGCAGGAGGAAGGGAGAAGCCAGGGCGTTTCTTCCCCTCTCTGCTTCCTGTGGCCTCCCCAGCAGCAGCCTTGGTTCTTTTCTGTGTCTCCAAGGTCCCTTCCTTCACGACCCCACATGCCACACCAACCTCATTTCTGGGTTCCAATAATAGCATGTCCTCTGTTTAGCCTTCCACCCTAGGGTAGTAGCAGCTCTGCTACTTCAAGTCTCTGGATTGATTGCCTCCCCTGCGGGGCCTCTCAACAATCGCATCACCTGTGTAACCAGTGCCCTATATTAGATTCTCGCAGCTGAAAGACCTAGTAGCTTTTTGCACTAGCCATCTACTCTCTCTCTTCTGCCACCTTGTGCTTGTGCTTAGTCGCTCAGTTGTGTCTGATTCTTTGCAACCCCATGAACTGTAGCCCACCAGGGGTTCTACGTCCATGGGATTTTTCCAGCAAGAATACTGGAGTGGGTTGCCAATTCTTCCTCCAGGGGAACTTCCCAACCCAGGGATCAAACCTGCCTCTCCTTTGCGGATTCTTCACCCGCTGAGCTATTGGGGAAGCCATTTTGTCACCTAATTTAAAAAAATTTTGTAATCTGCCACCTAATTTAACTCAAATTATCTATGATTTCTCCCACAGCCCAATGCATTGCATTGAGCTCATAAGTGCAGTGAGAGTTTTGAAAAGGGAGGGAGGGAGGGAGGGGTAACTGACACTGAGTGATTATTTTGTGAAATATATGCATTAACTTATTTAATCCTCACAACAACCTTAGGAGGTTGGGACCTTTATTATCTTCATTATACAGATGAGAAAACTGAGGCCCTGAGTTCTGCAATTGGCCCAGGAGCACAGAGCTAGGAAGCAGGGGTTCTGGAGTTCAAACCTAGGAAGGATCCTGAGCAGCCTTTCCAAAGGGAAATACTCCAAAGGCGGGTGGGACCAGCTTTGTATTGTCTGCTTCAGGAAACCTTAAGCAGAGATGAGCTGAGGGGCTTTCTGCTTTCCTTTTGGAACATGTGTGTGTGGGAAGGGGACAGGAGCCAGTTGTCACTTCCAACACAGTCACCCTCAGCAGGCTGTGATCAAACCCTGCAAAGGGATTTAGCAGTTGCTCTGGATTTCCCTAAGCACAAAGGCCCGGGTGCTGAGAACCAGGCGGGTCCCCTCCGCCCTGCTCTGAGACTCTAACCTCAGGGCCCAGGGCCCCTAAAGGCCCCCCCACCAGACCACAGTGTCTGTGTCTTCTAGCTGTGCAGGCAGTTACATCATCCCCTGCATCTTGCCTCCCACTGGCTACCCCATGCCCAAGGCACAAGATTTGCAAAGACGAAGATGTAAAGAACATTTGAAAACAGGATCACAGAGGAGGCCGAAGCTGAATGCAAAACAATGAAATCATGGGAGAGATATTTGGAGCCTCTGCAGAAGGGAAATCTGAGGGTGAATTCAGTCTCTCAAATTCACCGATAGGTCACCAACTGGCCACCTAATACTTTTAGTAAAAGCCGGGTCTGGGGGCAGCTGTAATCCTCACTGACCATTCCCACTGTCATCCCCACTGAAGGGAAGCAGGCTATGGCAGGGTTCCTAACCCCTCTCCCGCCCTGCACCTGTTGTTAACCTTTTCATTGCTGGATTGGGAAAGGTCTTGGGAGCAGGGCATTTGGGGGTCGGGGCTGTTTACCAAGGAGCACAGAGGGATTTGAACAGGTGCCATCCAGGACAGATGTGGGAAGCCTCAGGGACAGAAGACTGCTCCTTAAGGCAGTTTCTCCCAGGCCACCAGGAAGGAGCCCCCATGAAGCAGAGTCCCTTCTGGAGCAGACGTTCTTTGCCACCCACACTGCGCAAATGCTGTGGCCTGTAAGGCTGGCACTCAGAGATGTCTCCCAGTCCCCCACTCGACCCCTGCTGGGAGGGCACAGTAATTGGCACCAAGCCTCCCAGGCTCTCCCTCCCTCTGCCTCTGGCCCAGCGCCTGGCCTCTGAGGCCAGTGTTAGTGAGCAGAAAGGCCCCCACTTTGGCCTGGGGGGAGGGGGAGGTGATAGAAGGAAGACCTTGACCTCGGAGCCCTAAGCCACAGCTGACAGCAGACAGCAATGTTGGGGGGGGGGGGCGCCTTGGGAACGGCGCTTTATTGAGGGACATTTGTCTTCATTTGAGGCAGCCTACATCTCGTCCCACAGGCGTGCCCCAAGGCCCGAGTCTCCCTGACCCCTACCCCACCATCCCTGCCCCTGCGCTGGACTGAAGGGGAAGTGACCTCTGAAAGCCCCTCAGGACCAAGGTGATAGATGTCAGGGAAGAGTTAACAGAGCCCCGGGCAGCATCCTAGAAAGCTCACCACCCCCCAACACCGGAGAGCAGACCTAGGCAGGGTGGGTACTGCCCAGACTTGGCCCCCAAACTCCAGATCCTTCTCAGCCAGAGCCGATTCTGGAAGTTCAGACCTCACATCCAGCATAATAAACCTAGATTTGGATGATGAAGAAATGTCACCTATTGTTTTTCATAATGCAGAGTAATAAAAACCAAGCCTCCTCCAAATCTTTGTGGCCAGATCAGGGAGGTCCCCAGACCCTGTTCTTCTCTTTCATGTAAAGAGACTCTGGTGGCAAGGAGTCTCCAAGGGAGCTTTAGAATTGGAAAATATCAGAGTGCCAGGTTTTAGTGGCGAGTTTTCTCCCTGAAAAAGTCAGGATGTTCAAAATGCTGGAAGACCACGAACTATGCCCCAGACGCAGCCACTAATCCGCGGAGCTGTGAATAAATCATTTCATCTCCCCGTGTCTCACGTTTCCAAATATTTAAAAAAAGAAACACAAATCTCCTGATCACAAAAGGAGCTGGCCTGAAGATCGGCTACCAAGGCGCAATGCTGAGTCTATTTAAGAGACTGCGGACTCAGGCTCCCAGCTTTGCTTAGGAGGCGCGAGACCCTCTGGGCCTGGGGGCGGGGAGGGGGGCTGTTGAGGGGGAAAAGCACGCAAGGCCTGGGTTAGCTGCACCGTGCCAAGCACAACCCTACAGCCACTTTAGGGAGCTGCGGAGAGGGAGGCACCAGGCACGTGGCACTCCGGCTCCAGCTCTTTCCAAACGCCAAGCCATGCGGGGCGAGCGGCGGGCGTTCCGGGGGCGACCCGGGCCCCATTGCCTTCATCTGCGGGGGGGTAGGAGGGTGTCGTCGCGTTCAAAACATGGGTTCGAAGGGGGCGAGCCGCGTCCGCCTCGGGCGCCCAAGGCCGAGCAAGCCGCCGCGCTCGCCTCCCCAGCTCACCGGGTTCATTTCCATGTGGAGCGCGGCGCGTCCCAGGCGCCCTTATCTCGCCGCCGCCGCCGCAGCGGCTCTGCAGGCGCGGGCGCCCCGGGCTCCCTCCCCTCCCTTCCCCGCCCGCCGCCCTCGCCTTTGTCTGGCCCGGCGGCGCGCTCGGAGCCAGCAGGGCGGGTAATTGGCGGCCGGAGGAGGCGAACGGGCCGGCCCGGCCTCCACTAATGAGCGGGCGGAGCCGCGGGGAGGGCGCGGCAAGGTGCGGAGCGGGTGAGGGCTCCCGTGACTGTGCGCGCCGCCCCCCGATGGTCGGCCGGGTCCCGGCTGCGGCGGGGACTGGCGTCCCGAGGGACATCCCCTCCCCCTCCCCCAGGCCGTCCCCGGCGCGCTCCAATTACCCTGCGGCCGTGCCAAGGCCTCCGGCTGCCCCCGGGCCGCCCTCGCGTCCCCGGAGAAGTGCCAGGGACGGAACGCGCGGGCGGGAGGGCCGAGGAGTGGGCTCCCTGGGGCTTCGCCGCGCTGCAGGAGACCCCGGCGGCCCAGGCGGCCCTGGGGCAGGGGCACTGAGGGGAGGGGATGCCCCGGGGGCCCGATGCCAGAGTGTTCACCTAGGGAAGCCGGCAGGCAGCAGCGAAACCCGCTCTCCGCATAGATGGCGATAAAAATCCACCCTCGTTTCTAAATTAATTACGCTAAATCCGCCGCGCTCGGCGGCTGGGGCTACGGCGGGCTTGGATGGTCTGAACCAAGGGATACCTTTCCCCTTCGCTAGGGGAGGGGGCATCATATTGTTGTCTCCAAAAACCCCCTCTGCAAGTCTGAGGGGCGGTGTGGGGGAGGGCACGGGAACAGGGCACTTGGAAACAAAGCCTTTCTCCAGCCAGCTTGTGGAAGGAAGGGCCCAGGCTTGGGGAGTTCGGGAGTCCTCCTGGGAACCCTACACTGGCCGGATGGCAGCCTTAGGGAACCACAACCAGCTCAGGACAGCCCTCGAGGGAGAGTTCTCCACTATGAGGCTTAAAGGGGGACTGCCACCTCCCAGGGGGAAAGGAGACATTTCCTTCCCACCTAGGAAGACTCCGCACCCAGGAATCGCCCCCACACACACACCTTTTCCCAACTCTCCTACTGTGCCCACCTAGGAGCAACCCACACACAGTGAGCTTTTCCCCCTTTTTATTTGTTTTTATTGAGGTACAACCGTACATACAGTGTAAGTGGAAGTTTGGTTCAATTTTACATATGGATCTGCCTTCCCCGGTAGGGGTTCCCTGGTGGCTCAGGCGGTAAAGAATCTGCTTGTAATGCGAGAGACCAGGGTTCAATCCCTGGGTAGGGGAAGATCCCCTGGAGAAGGGAACGGCTCCCTCACTCCAGTATTCTTGCCTAGAGAATTCCATGAACAGAGGAGCCTTTGCAGTCCATGGGGTCGCAGAGAGTTGGGCACAACTGAGCGACTAATACTTTCCCTTTCACCCTTTCTGCCTTCCTAATCACCACCCAGGTCAAGCTATAGAACATTTCCAGCAGCCCAGAAGGTTCCCTCAGGCCTCCTCTTAGTCAACATCCCCCAACTATTCATCACCATAGATTCATCTTGCCTGTTTTTGTAAACAAAATCATGCAGCGTGTGCTCTTTTGTCTGTGGCTTTTTTCACTCATTGTCTGCCAGATTCATCCAGGCTGTTGCATGAAACAGTGTTTCATTCTTTTTAATTACTGAGTGTTATTCCGTTGAATGAACATACCACAATTTATTTATCCATGTGACTGTTGATGGACATTTGGATTGTCTCCAACTTGGGGCTGTCGTGAATAAAGTGGTTGTGAACATTCTCCTATGTGCCTTTGAGCAGAAATGAGGACCCATTTCTGTTGGGGATACACCCAGGGATGGAATTGCTAGGTCATAAGGTAGGTATGTGTTTATTGCCAGTTTTCCAAAGTAGTTGTACCGGTTAGCTTTTTAAAGCTGCAGTCAGGGTACAAAGGCTATTCAGAGAGTTAAGTTACAGGCACAGCATAATAGTAGTGTGCTAGGTACTGTTCTAAGAGATTTGCATATAATTAACATGTGTGTGTACATGCTCAGTCGCTCCAACTGTGACCCCATGGACTGTAGCCCACTAGGCTCCTCTGTCCATGGAATTTTCTAGGCAATTAACATGTGCTTACATGCATTTGTATGCAGACATTCTCACAATGCCTGGTTTCATCTTAGAATGGGCACAAGATCTCAAGGGCTGGCATGTATGGATCTTTGCATTGCCCACCCCAGTTGGGATTCAGACACAATATTCTATGTTTGTGGAATAAATCATATCCATTTTACAGATGAAGAAACTGAGGCCCAGAGTGGTGATAACTTGCTGAAGACTGGGGCTAGTGAGTGGCAGGACCAAGCCTACATCTCAAGTTTCCAGGCTCCTGGTCTTACTGGTGTTCTTACGAACATAAGCTTGTAAAGGCTCCCTTAATTTTCTCCTCCTTACACCCCCAGGTCAACACTGTCAGCACTACAGTGCTTGACTTCTTGGAGACCCTTGTCTTTCTTTTTCTGTTATCTGTTCTTGTGTAACAAACAACTCCAAGGCTTAGTAACTTAAAGCAACATTTATTGTTTCTCGGTTCTCTGAGCTGACTGGACTCGGCTGATCATTCTCACTTGGGAGTTCTCCAGAGGATGCAGCGGCAGTCACCTGCAGGCTGGCCTGGGCTGGACATCCAAGATGACACATACACATGGGTGGTGGTTGAGGCTGGCTGTGAGCCAACAGCTAAACTGGAACTGTCAACTGGAGCAGCTCCATGTGGCTCGGGCTTCCCACTGCATAGTGGCTGGGTTCTGAGAGGGTGTGTCTCAAGAGCAAGAGTCTCAAAAGGCAGGAAGAAGAAGCCACTAAGTCAGCTAAGGGCATAGATTCACTTCCATCATATTCAACTGGTCAAAAGAATCACAGGGTCTCATCAGATTCGAAGGGGTGGAAACATAGACTTGATGGATGGGTGGCTGGTCCCACTGTGAGAATGACGGCTGTAGTTGTAGCCATCTTTGTAACATATACACCTTCCTTGTCTAGTCACCTTGCTTGCCGATGAGGGGTCTGGTAAAGCCAAAAGCACCCCTCCACTTTTTTGGTTCTTAGATTCAAGGTTCTGAGGACTCCTTCCATTTCAGGTCAAACCACAGCACTGGGTCATCTCAATGCCAGGCCCTTGGCTGGCTCCCACTGTGCCCACCATGCATTGTGTCCTGAGCCAGCTCACCATTCCACTGGGCACTAGGCTCTCCTGGGTCCCTGCCCATATTCCACTGTCACCACACTGGAATGTCCCAACCTATTTCTTGCCATCTTGGCTCCCTGGCCCCAGCTGCCCCCTGCTCAGGGTTTCCCCTAATGACAGTCATCTCATCTGAGACAAACATGGAATCCACTGGGCCCCCTGACCAAACTGGGATTTCCCTAATTTGAAGCCCCCTTAGGTGTCTGAGCTGGGGGTTGGCCTCTGCCCCTGTTTACCACCTGTTTGAAAGAACACAGGCTTTCCAGCTCGAAGACCCAGGTTTGAACCCCTGCTCTGCAGCTAACTGGCTGCATGGTCTTGGGCAAGTGATCAAACCTCCCTGTGACTTGGCATCTGTATCTACAGAATAGATGTCATTATTGGACCCAGCTCAGAAGACTGGTGTGAGGATTAAAGGTGGTAACATAAAAGCATTTGGGACAATGCAAGGGGAAGAATAGTCACTGGTGGCTCAGACAGTAAAGAATCTGCCTGCAATACAGGAGACCTGGGTTTAATCCCTGGGTTGGAAAGATTCCCCTGGAGAAGGGAATGGCTACCCACTCCAGTACTCTTGCCTGGAGAATCCCATGGACAGAGGAGCCTGGTGGGCACAGTCCATGGGGTCACAAAAGAGTCAGATACGACTGAGCAACTTACACTTTCAAGGGGAAGAATAGAACCCCCACATTTCAAATCTTCTTTCCCCAGATTCCAAAGGCAGGTTTTTTTTTAAAGTAAACTTTTTCCATGTCATTAGATTTTACATTGGATGAGTTTTCCCAAAGCAAACACCCAAATCAAGAAACAGACATGACCAGCTCCCCAGAAGTCCCTGCCACCTTCTAGTCCTTACCCACCCTCCAGGATTATCCGGACTTGTAACACCCGAGATTAATCTCAGACCCCATTTGTGGCAGCCAATGCCCCTGCATAATTGGCAAACAAGATAGGTATCTATCTGGTGGGATTTAAAAGGAACCAGCAAATCCAGCTCCCACTGTGCCTAAATGTTCTCCATTATGGAGGCTTTCCTTTGTGTTAAGCAATGTTCCCTTCCACGGTTCTCTTTTAAAACCCAAATCCATCTGGCTTGCGGTAACCACAGTTCCCTTGTCCCATAGAAAAAATATCTAGTCGACCTTTCCACATTGATTCCCGGGACAGTAGAACCTCCTTCACCAGCAAAGAAATGCAGAAACAGGGAGAGCACAGACCCAAGAACGTGGACTCTACCTGCTTCACAACTTTGCCCAAGGCCAGTTCAGGCTTTCAGCATTTTTTAAAGTATGTTTTAAAATCTAGCATTTAAGGGATGCTTAAGGAAATTAAGAACCACACCCACTCCTCCCCTCTCCCAGCCTTCAACCCCAGCAATTCCAACAAGCCACCAACACACAGAAAAGAAGCAGGTAGAGATAAAAGTGAATCTTGGGGGTCGGCTGGGGCGTGACCCCACCCTGCTCTCCCAGTACACCTTTTCTAAGCCAGGCTGAGGAGAGCTTCTGGCGCTATGACGTCATCAGATGTCAGGCCTTTGACAAATGAGTCCGGCGTGCAGCTGGAGCCTTTGATAAGCCATTTGCAGGCGTCTGGGAGACATCCACGCTGGTCTTGGGAATGCATCCTAGCCCCATCTCAAATTCACATCTTTTCATGTTTTTTTTTAAAAGCGTGCCATGTGTCTGTGAAGATTCATGTCTTCAAATATTTTTTTCTTTTTTCTGACATTTCACTTTTTCTCCTTATTCTATTTTATTCTTTTTTTCAAGGAAAAGAAAATATTCACTCCAAGGTATTTAGTTTCTGGGTAATAACTGTCAGATATTAACGGATAGCCCCATACATCCAGCATAAAATAATAGAATTTGTTGAGTGCATTAGACATCCAATAATGGGCAGGGCGGACAGTGTGGTGGCGCTGAAGAAAGGCTTCTGTTAAGAGAAGAGAATGCAAGCTATGAAAAACAAGGCAGAAAGGACGTTTGTCAAAATGCCCTCTTGTACCTTCATACATTTGCACACACAAGTCCACCGGCTTGGAAAATGTTGTCTTGACTTTCTCTCCCTTATGCCGCCTCCTCATCAAATCAGCCTCATCTCTTCCAGGAAGCATGCCCACTCCCTGCCTTCTTCATTCCTATCCATCACACCTGTCCCCGTAGAATCCTGGACTTGTTTCTGCCAAGGCACTTGTCACACTGCATTGTAACCCTCAACTGACCTCGACCTCTGCAAACTCTAAGTTTCTTGAGGGCAGGGCTTGAATTCCCGGCACCGAACAGTGAGACTCAGCGGCTGTCAGAGCCCCAACCACTTCAGTGAAGACTTTGCCAGTTCCACTGGGCAGCGTCTGCATTTTGCCTGCGTCTTTTCTCTGGCTTCTGGAGCCCACTTTGTTGCTCCTGTGGCAGACCAGAAGCACCAGGATATCTATGCCCTTCCCAACAGCCCTCAAATGATGCCTGGAGGGAGTTGGCACATTTTACCCCTCCTGGTTGGGAAAACAGAGACCTGTGTTCAACGTTGACCTCAAAAGTTCACCAGTGGTGTTAAATCGTAGTTGTCCACAGAGGTAATGGGCTTGACAACACGCTCTTCATTGCCTGCCTGTCCGTCCCTGTCTCACTCGCCTACTCTCCTACCACGTTTCCTGGAATCACCCCCCACCGTTGCCCCAAATAAACTACTTGCATTCAAAACCTTGCCTCAGTTTCTGGACCACATAATAGGTGCTCAATAAACAATCTTTGAATGAATGAAGAAATGAGTGATGGAATTTTTAGAGCACAAATGTCTAAAGGAGATTGTTCCGGTTGGACTTTCTGTAGCATCTATAGTATCTTTTTTAAGTGATGGCGCTGAGTCAGATTTCATGTCTCCTTGAACAGTTCTCCTTTACTTTGGACCAAGCGAACAAGGCCAAGCGCCAAGGAATGGGGAAGATTGCAACGTGTGTGGCAGAAGCCATGCCAATTCAGTTTTGATTTGGGTCTGCCAGCTGCCCTGGTTCCCTCTTGTCTTTCTTGCGTCATCTGTCACACTGGACTTCAATGGGGTCATGGGGTTCTATTTAAGTGAGAAGCTGTCAGCCTCCACGTGCTAGTCCTTCCCTCGGGGAAGACATCAGTGGCTCAGAGTCTTTTCTCACTGCTGTCCCCATGTCCCTTTAGCTAACACCAGGGGCCGGGAAAGAAGGAAGCAAGTGAAGGCACTGTCAATAGCACACAGTCTGAGTTTACTGATTGCCCTTTTCCACAATGGTCATCTGTCCATTAGACCCTAGTCTGGTTCCAGAAGGCCATTTTCCGCCCTGCCTGATGGTTCTGCCACTTTTATGGGGGCTTTTTCTGGAAGTACTCAAGCTTATTGAAGACAAAGCTGACCACTAATGTTCTTTCTACTTCAAAAACTCTTTGAAACTCTCATTATGTCCAGATTTGTAATCAACTGAATTTTCTTTGCCATTCTCAACTCCCTGTGTTTCCTGACAGAAGTCCAGAATTGATATTTTCTTTCTTTCTTTTTTTAAAAAAGCCTTTTTGTAAGCAAAAGTGGCTAGACAGTCACTTGAGCAAAAGGTGGGAAAGGAACCCAACAAAAGTAGAGAATTCTTATGGGGTGTGATACTATGCTAAGAACTCTGTCTATATTATCTTCTCTGACCCTCACCAACCCATAGGACACTATTATTATCTCCACTGGACAGATGAGAAAAGCAAAGCCCAGAGACTACAGAACTGGCCCAGGGTCTTTTCAGGGTTATAGACGTCAGGGCAGGGCATGCGCCAGAAGCCTGAGCTCTTAAGCATAGCTCTCAAATGCCCCAACACTCGCTGAGCTCCCATGATTGCTAGGGATGGTCAACGTAAACTTTCATGGTTTTTCTTGTCTCATCTCCTACTCATTATGCCTGACTCAGTAGCACTGTCCTCATGTGTGTTCTCCAAAAGGACATTGTGAGATAAGGATGTGAGTGCAAGTCATTTATTTGGGAGGGGATTGCAGAAGGCACGAGGAAGGAAGTAGGGAGGTGACACAGGGAAGGGAAGGTGGCCACTCACTGGTATATTATTAAGTTACCATCATGGGTCTCTAGGACTGGGTCCTTCTGGAGACCTTAGGGAGATGTCCATTCCTGCCTCACACGCACAGACTCACCAGCCTGGAGTCTCCCTGGGTTTTGTCCAAGCCTATTGGGAATACATAACACCTGAGATATGGGATGTGGCAAGCCTGCCATGTCTTTGCCTGCCTCCGTGAAGGTCTCTCTTCTCCCATTCTTTCCCCCTTTCAGTCTTTTCTCTGGCAGTTGTAGAACACGCACCTCGATTACCCCATTCCAAGCGCCAAGAAGTCCGGGGGATCACCTACTCTCACAGGTCATTAGTTGAGGGCTGGGCCCCTGGCCTGCTGTATGCAGTGGGGAGGGGGTTCTAGTGCCAGAGAAAGCCAAGAGGTACAGATGCCAGCAGCTGGAAGACAGGCCAGCATGCCTTGAAGGACAAGGGTGTGGGGAATGTGGGCAAGGTGCCTGCTACGTATTGTTATCCTCATGGTACAGATGAGAAAATGGAAGCTTTGTCATATACTGCAGAGGTTTAGGTAGCTTTATTTATTTATTATAAATTTGTAAAGGTTGTGCTCCATTTACAGTTATTATAAGATATTGGCTATATTCCCCATGTTGTACAATATATCCTTGTAGCCTATCTTACACACAACAGTTTGCACCTCTCATTCTCCCACCCTTATGTTGCCCCTCTCCCCTTCCACTGGTAGCCATTAGTTTGTTCTCTTTATTTGTGAGTCTGATTCTTGTTTGTTATATTCACTAGTTTGTTGTAATTTCTAGATTCCACATATAAGTGATAGCAAACAGTATTTGTCTTTCTCTGTCTGAATGTCTGACTTATTTCACTTAGCATAATGCCCTCCAAGTCCATCCCTGTTGCTGCTAATGGCAAAATTTTCATTGTTTTTTTAATGGCTGAGTAGTATTCCATTGCATACACACACACACACACACACACACAGTGTTTATCCATTCATCTGTTGATGGACACTAAGGTTGCTTCAAGATCTTAACTATTGTAAATAATGCTGCTATGAACATTGGGGTGCATGTATCTTTTCAAATTAGTGTTTCTGATTCTTTCAGATATATAGCCAGGAATGGAATTGTTGAAGCATACACTAGTTGTATTTTTAGTTTTTTGAGAAACCTCCATACTGTTTTCCACAGTGGCTGCACCAAGTTACATTCTGCAGAAGCCTGGGTAACTGTAGATGGAGGCCATGGTAACTAGAAATCTTGAGACAACAAGGACAGACAGCACTGTCTCTGCCCTTAAAAGACTTCTCATTTTAAATCAGATCAGGGTGACTCCCTTTCCTAGGATTTAGGGTGTCACAGGGGTGCTGAGACCCCTTGGGGTGCCCCAAGGAAGACAGAGGCAGCAGACAATACTAGCAGAAGAAATCGATACAAATAACAAAAATCAAAAGAAAGATTCTCAGTATGCTTGCTATAATATTCAAAACCTAAAAGAGAAGAAAATTCCATAGAGCATGAGGGCAACGTTTTTCAATTTTTTATTATTTGAAAGCAACAAAACCAAATGGCCTGTGCTTAAAAGAACTATCTCCAGGTTTAAGAAAGGAAAAGGCATGTAATAAATGACTTTCCATTAGGGAATTGCTTGCTCTCATACCGTGTCCTGGGGCAACAAACCCACTTTGGCCCCAGTACAGGAAAGAAGAATTGCCTTGAATGAGAACCCTTCCCTGAACTAGTCTGACTCCCAAAAGCAATGATGCGCTCAGCAGAACGTTCCAAGAAAACTCCTTCTTCTTAAGGGAGAAAGGACAACTCAGCTAAGGGGATGGCTCTTGAATCATAAAAGTTCATATCCTTTCTTTTATGACTCTTAGCAGTGCTGTATGGTGTGGTAGGCAGAATAAGGGCCCCCAAAGATGTCCACATCCTAATCCCTTAGATGGCAAAAGGGACTTTGCCTGTGGAATTAAGTTAAGGACCTTGAGATGGCGAGATTATCCTGGATTATCCCCTGGGTTCAATGTAACCCCAAGGGTCCTTGTAAATAGAAAAGGGCAACAGGAGAGGAGGTCAGGAGGCTACCATTGCTGGCTTTAAAAATGGAGGAAAGGGGCCACAAGCCAAGGATTGTGGGTAGCCTCTAGAAAGTGAAAAGGCAAGGAAATGGAATCTTCCCAAGCCTCCAGAGGGGAACATAGCCCTACTAACACCTTGATTTTAGCCCAGTGAGACCCATTTCAGACTTCCATCTTCAGAACTATAAATGTGTGTTACGTTACTACCTTTATGGTCGCTTGTTACTGTAGAACACATCGAGTATAATACACCAAATATAACACCCCAAGCAGTATAACACACCAAGGTCCCTAGGGAGCTCCCGAGTTGGCAGGCTGTTCCCCTCCATGAGTGCTGTGGGGAACGCAGTAACCTCACAATTACCCCTTCAAGAGATTTCCCAAAAAAACTACAGAGGGTCCCCACTTCTGGGGAGACAGACAACCGTGGGCCCCAGGAAATGTCAAGCCTAAAGAGGATTCCCAGCGCCTGCATCCATTCGGGAGCTAAACACCATAGGAATTAGCAAACAGTTCCCTCGCAGGGATTTACTGAGTTAACGAAAAACTCTACCCCAGCTGTTTCTCATCATCTTCAGATGGCTTTAATCGCATCTAGAATCATAAAACAGTGGTTTCCAAACCTGTTTGGGCCTCAGAATTACTTGGGAGCACTTGCTAAAGGAGCCTAAGGCTACCCCTGTGTCTGCCCTCAGTGGCTTCAACCCAGGCCTCTTGAGTCAGAGTCTCTGGGGTGGGGTCTGGAAATCTGTGTTCTGAACAAGCATCCTCAGAGATTCTGGCATGTATCTGTGGACCAGGATTTAGAAAATACTGTCCTAAACCGCTTAGCTTTCAGAGCCTTGTGGGATGTTTCAACCAGCTGAGACAGTTGGATTCTAAAACCCTCAGGAAAGTGAAAGTGTTAGTTGCTCAGGCGTGTCCAACTCTTTGAGACCTCATGGATTGTAGCCCACCAGGCTCCTCTGTCCATGGGATTTCCCAAGCAAGTATCCTGGAGTAGGTTGCCATGCCCACGTCCAGGGGATCTTCCCAAGCCAGGGATCAAACCCAGGTCTCCTGCTTGGCAGGCAGAATCTTTACCACTGTGCCATCTGGGAAGCCCAGCACGTGCAGCTGAAGTATGTTCACATAGGTGAGAGTACATTCTATGCACCAGAGGACTGCCAAGTTTTTCTGTAAAGGGCCAGATAGTAAATCTTTTGGGCTTTGCAAGACATGTGGTCTCTGTTGTGACTACTCAGCTCTTCCATTTTAGCATGAAAACAGCTATAGGCAATAAGCAAAAGAATGGGTGTGACTGGGTTCCAATAAAACAATTTGTAAAAACAGGTGGTGGGCAGGATCTGGCTGGCAGGCCATCGTTTGCTGACCCCAGCTGTAGATCAGAGCTTCCCATGTGGCACTGGTGGTAAAGAACCCGCCTGCCAATCCAGGAGACTTAAACGCAGGTTCAATCCCTGGGTGGGGAAGATCCCCTGGAGGTGGGCATGGCAACCCACTCCAGTATTCTTGCCTGGAAAATCCCATGGACAGAGGAGCCTGGCAGGCTACAGTCCATGGGATCACAAAGAGTTGGCCACGACTGAAGCGACTTAACACACACACACTGTAGATCAAGGCCATACATTCTACTTCTTCCCAAGCCTGATCCTTTCAGTTAGTCCTTGCCCTGATCCTCACGTCAGCCAAGAAGAGACCACTGGACCTGTTGTCATCATCCATCATGATGTTTCAGCCAGCCAGCATGGAAGTGGAAAGCACAACTTTCCGCTGTGCACTGAACCTGGGGCCTAACCCAAAACCTTCCAAAAGCCCATGGTTTCTCCCAGGGAGCCCAGACATCAAAACCATAAAGATTCTTCCCCAGGCAAATCGTTACCCCCACTTAACACTCTATTTAATGGAAAGCCTTTGCCAGAAATAAGTATATTAAAATAAGCTTTGCATTTTTTACATTAACTGAAATTTGATGCAAATTGATAATAAATTACCTTCCCCCTACTCATTCATTTGGGAATCACATAAACTAGTTTACAGTTACATATTATTACATTTCACATTAATATAGCCATAGGAAGCTAGGCTTTGGAGAAATTTGCTTCCCAGCAAACCATCAGAAATTGAAGAGGTGAAAGTGGGATTTGGTGGGATAATCTGACTCTCCTAATGTGCTCACCACTCAGAGTTTGCAAAGTAAGGCATCAGTGCACTGCTCAAGGCCCAATTAATTCATCAAATGACCACTGTTTGTCTTATTTATCTGGTATAAATTTTCCCACGTTAGGATCTTACAGTGTTCCTTCCTTCCCTCTTTCTTTTCTTCCTTTCTCCCTTCCTCCCTCCCTCTCATCCTTCCTCCTATCCTTCCTTCCTTCAAGTTACATGGATAAGCCCAGATTCAAGAAGTGGAGAGACCAACCAAGAGATGGAGAGGTGGCAAGATCATATTGCAATGGGGTGTCCGTTCAGGGAGGAGTTATTGCAGCCATCTTTACAAATCATCTACCCCCGTAAGAAGCGAGTAAGTGCCACAGTATACTACATGACTCAGCTGTGGATACTGTTGACATAGTCATAATCATGTGAGCACTGACTGTTGATCTAACCTAGATTAGAATACGAGTATTTTGAGAGGAAGTGAGACAGGGAAGAATGAGTCTAGATGATGGTGGTGAAAGAGAGCTAATACTCATTTTCCATCTGAGGAAGTCAATAGTAATTACAAGATAGTAACACCTTAAAGGAAAAATCATGAAATCACGGTGTAAGGGTATTATTTGGAGTTAGAGACGTAAATACCCAAAGAGATTGTCAAGGAGATGAAGGGTAAAGGAGACAGGTTTGCCAGAGACCTCTGCTTGCTCCTAAAAAGCCTTATAGAACTCTTTCGTTGTTTAAAATATATGTGCGTATGGTACGACAAAAATAGAAACCAGTGTTTTGAAAGCAAAGTACACGACTTCTCCTGCAATAACAAAATCTCTCATTGACAATCCAAAGCCAATGCTAAAAACTGTGTTTTTCCCTCCCTAATATACAGGTAAAAATAAACTTGAAAGGCAATGTTTTATACAAATACATGTAGATAAAATGAAAAGGCCTCAAGTAGCAGAGAGGACTCCAAACTACATAGCCTGGAGGCTGATGAAAGGCCACCGTAATGTTAACAGGCATTTGCCTGATAGTTATAAAGGTAATTTATACCCAGAACATTCCCACCCATGTGAAAGAATGACCCTCCATTTTACCACATGTTGTATTAATGTCAATCAATATATGTTTGAGGGCTTTATACATTATGGATAATAACGTTGGAGCTTTGCAAACCTTTCCTCTTGGGGGAGCCATACAAAATTCTACAGGAGAGAATAGAGCAAAGCTTCCAAGACCTGAATGGCTGCACTCTTACAGAGGGGTCAGCAGACCTTAATCAGCTCAGCTATGCAAATGAGATCAGAGCCAACCCACTCCTGGGCTGAAAAAGGAAATGCCCATGGGGGTGAGGCCATGTGAAATGGGAAAGCAGGGCCTGGATCTGCTCAGGAAGGAGGCTCAGTGGACTGGACTTATTCCTGGGCCATGCCGAGAACTCTGTGGACAGGCTGAGGGACTTGGGCCAAGTCATTTAGTTACTTTACACTCAAGCGTTGCTTCTTAAAATCTGATGTATTTGTTAATTAACTCAGTGAAGAGAATCTTTTTACAATATGTATATATATAACAAATCATCACATTGTATACTTTAAACATCTTACAATGTGATTTGTCAATTATAGTTCAATGAAGATGGAAAATAAAATAATAAAATAAATTAAAAGAGGACATCATAATCACCTGTACTTGGAGTTGTTGAGAAGATTAGAAAAATCTATGTGCTACCTATTCACTTTAGAAATTTTCCATTTCCCCTTGTAGGAAATGAATTATTGGGCCCAATTCTTCCCCTTTGCCTACGTGTAACCTTGCAGTCCATTGTACTTTTCTTAACTTGACTTTAGGCTTGGCCATATGACTTGCTTTGGTCCATAAGATGTTGCTGGAAGTAACAGTGGTCTGTTCTGAGCTCAGACTTAAGAGGTCTCACTTGCTTCTGCTTGCCTTCTTGTGCCTCTGCCATTGCCCTTGGAAGAACGTGCCCCCAGCTCTCCCGCTGGCCCACAGGGCATGAGAAACATGTAAAGCCAATCTGGACCCCAACTGCTGCTTAGAACCCAGCCAAGCTAATCCAATCTACATTAATAAGGGCACCCCAGCCAGCTCCCATATGTGAGAAAAATAAATGTTTATGATTGTGCCACTGAGATTGTGTGCTTGCTTCTTACACAGCAATAGCTGACTGATGACACATGGGACCAAACCAAGAGACTATAAGGACAAGATGACCAGGAGCTGGAAGGTGAGGAGCCAAATCAGCTCACCTGTAGGTGGTAAGCATCCGGAAAACACATAGAGTGATACAGTCTTAGAATAAGAGATGCTGTGTGCTGAGAAGCTCAGAGTATCTTACTAGAATTCTTGAAATAGGGAATTCATACTCCATAAGCAGATAATCTCATGCCTTTTTTCATGCTTATATTTTAGGATTTCTTTTTCACTCCCTTGGCTTTTGCAGTGGCCTGTTGACTTTGCCAAGAACAAAAGAAAAAAAATCTGTGTCCACAATAGGCCTGGAGAAAAAGAGGAATTGTGAACTCCTGGGGTCCAGGTAGAGTCATGGAAATGAATATAAAAACGTTGCTGGGAGAAAAAGCAGAAATTCAGGGAGAGAAAATCAGGCAACACAGGTGTCTCTCCTTGCCTAGACTTGTTTCTCCTCAAAGGTCTTCTTTTACCCACCAGAGCACTCAGCACTGTGTTAGGTTTAAGCACATAATTCTTGTATGCAACCAAAATTTACTTAGATTTGAATCGAAAGCATGAAGCAAAGTCGTTTACTAGACCCTTAACTCCTTGAGTGGAAGAATGTCTTAGTGTTCTGTGCATCTTCTGTGCTTTGCTACAGGGATGGATGGATGGATGCATGGATGGACAGATAAATACTTACTTCTTGGAATTTGTCGAAGTGTAACCTTATACAGAATAGAGGTATTTTTGCTTGGAGATAATCCTATTAAATAAATACTTCATCTAAATGTCTTTAAATCACTCTGTATACGTGCTCAAATATCTTTAACATCATTGCTAGCATTTAATAACATTTTGGAGCTTTCTCCACTATCTACTAACTAACAGAACTCATTTAAAGCAAGTTCTTTGACATCTAGGACCTTACTGTGTAATGGAATGTTAATGCAGTCTTTAAATTGCCATGGTATTCATACCTTCCGTTATATGTCATTTGTCAGTCTCATTAATTTCTATTTTTTGTAGTCTAAATGCTAAGGTGTCCATGAGTATAGGCATGTTAGAGCTGAGGGCGCAGTGAACCAGATGGCTTCGGAAAACAGCTTCCCTGCTGCATGATGACAGAATACACTGGAGCCTCAGTCAGCTCATTCTCAGATTGGAGCTGCTGGTCATGAGGACGACATGAGAGCTGGGAAACTCATGCACTGTGCACATCCAGGTGAAGGTGACTGCCTATAGCATCGCAGATCAGGGACAGAGTAAGTTTTTCCAAATACCAAGTAGCCTCTGAATATTTCCTCTTTCTGATCCATTCCTTACCTCTCTGATACCCACGCTTCTCTCAACACTACCTGGTCCTGCCTCTAGGCTCCAAACGCCCACACCTGCCTGACGATCCTCCTGTCTGCCACCTGCCCTCCTCTGCCACCTCAATCCTTAACTTCAGCACCTGCCCCATGCCAAACGAGTCCTCTCCCTGGCCCAGGACCTCCCAGTGGTGGCAGCGTAGCTAATGTGACTGTGAAAAATATTTGCAAATGTCAAGGCATTTATTCCTGTTCCTTGATTTCCATTTGCTGTGGAGTCATTTCCTGGGCTCTCGTTGGCCCACACACTCAGAGCTATCTTCAAGGTGCTGCTGAGAGGGACAGCTCAAGATCCTGGGGCAGGGTCTAAACCTTGATCGCTAGGCACAACCCAGAGCTTGACCAAAGCAGCTTCAATATGTGGGCCGCTGCCTAGCAAATGGGAAAACATTTTGAAGACGCAGGCGTCTCCAGAATTAAATATTTACTCATTTCGTGCCTTTCCCTCTATCCATGGAGAATCCAGCTCAAACTAAATAACAAAGGAGGTCAGGCTTGTGATCTGCACAAAAATACTTACCCTGCAATTATAGGAATATTGGGCCATACAATTAATGCCAGGCCTGTAGAACTTGGAGAAGGCCCAAAGAAAAGCCACGGAAATGATGAAGGGACAGAAAGATAACACTGGTAACAAAAACTAGAGAGGTGGAGCTTGTTTGGAATGGAAAAGACCTTGAATAGTGCCTTAATGACAGTCTTCAATATATTCCTGTGCTGGAAAGTGGCAGCGTGGAGGCCCCACCCCACTGGAGACACGCTTACCTTCTACCACCAGGGTGGTCACCTTTTATGTTCAAACTTCTTGCTATCAGTTCCCTACTAGTAAGGACCTATTGAGCATTCACTCCATAATATGGTTAAAATTATTTACTTTTAACTTATATCATTCTCCTGGGCTTCAGAAGTGGCTCAGTGGTAAAGAATTCCTCTGCCAATGCAGGAGACCTGGGTTCGATCCCTGGGTTGGGAAGATCCCCTGGAGGAGGAAATGGCAACCCACTCCAGTATTCTTGCCTGGGAGTCTACAGTCCATGGGGTCACAAAAGAGTCAGACCCAACTTAAGCAAGTAAGCAAAAACATTCTCCTAAGATTATCTTCATGATGAAACAGGCAGAAAAATAACAAATATTAAAGGGCCAGAGAAACACAACTTGAAATAGACATATTGTTCATCTCACATCTCAACCTAGACATCACACCCACTTTGGAGTCCACGGTATAGATCGAAAATTTGCCCAGCCATCAGGGACCTGGCCACATCTTTCTCATCCAGAACAGTGACAGTTTTCAACTGAGATCCTCAGGAGCAGATCCTGAGATGAGAAAGTAAGGAAGCAAGACACGGTAGGTAGGGAGTGGTGCTCAGTAAAATGTGACTTCCAGTAAGGTCCTGGAAATGGGTACCTCTCAGCCTGCTCCTTTGGTGGCTATGGAGTATGACTCAGACCTCAGAGCCTTCCTGACCAACGGCAAAGGAGCTGGGCTTTCATATTCCCTCACTGCCAGTCATGGGTTAACTAAACTGCACCTGGGGGCTGGGGGAGAAGAGGTGATGCCAGGCAGGCAAGGTAGCTCCAGCCGCCTGGGAGGAGATGCTCTGAAAAAGAACCTCCAGTGCTGGCTGGAGAAAAGCACACTGCAGGGGTGAGGAGATGCGCAAACAAGTGGTAAAAAATGTATGCCAGGAGATCTGGGGAACACTGTGTCCCATGGTAACCAACATGGCATACGCGGAGCTGTTGAGTCCCCTGCCCCCAGGTCAGTCTTGTGCCCATGTGAGACTGAGAGGGATGAGGTGGGTCATTTTCTCTGCAGGGCTCTGGACTGTCCGGGAGGCAAAGTGAGGAGGGCACTCGACGTGTGTGTGTGTGTGTGTGTGTGTGTGTGTGTGGCCACCCTCAGGAGACTGAGACCAAGGCATCTCCTTTGTAAAACACCAACAAGGTACTACTCCAGAGGTACTGGAAAGCTGGAGCAGAACCAGCACTTTCTAAAAGCATCCCTCTAGGGTTGGCTCAGAGAAGGCAATGGCGCCCCACTCCAGTACTCTTGCCTGGAAAATCCCATGGATGGAGAAGCCTGGTAGGCTGCAGTCCATGGGGTCGCTAAGAGTCGGACACAACTGAGCGACTTCACTTTCACTTTTCACTTTGATGCATTGGAGAAGGAAATGGCAACCCACTCCAGTGTTCTTGCCTGGAGAATCCCAGGGACGGGGGAGCCTGGTGGGCTGCCGTCTATGGGGTCGCACAGAGTCGGACACGACTGAAGTGACTTAGCAGCAGTAGCAGGGTTGGCTAGGCAGGGAGGTACCTGCCGCCCCTGGAAATATGGGCCAAGGTCCGAGTACCCCATTTGCTCCTGCTGTGGCCACGTGACCTTGGGGGAGGGTTTGGCTTTTCTCAGTATGGACATTCCTGCCTCTATTAAAACAAGGAGGGCTGTGCTCACTTCCTGCCTAATCCACAGAGAAATATTCTGTTTCTGGAAAACTCAGGAGACCTTTGTTGTTGTCGTTGAGTCGCTCAGTCCTGTCTGACACTTTTGCAACCCTTTGGACTACAGCCGGCCAGGCTCCTCTGTCCATGGAATTCTCCAGGCAAGAATACTGGAGTTGGTTGCTATGCCCTCCTCCAGGGGATCTTCCCAACCCGGGAATCAAATCTGTATCTCCTGCATTGGCAGGCGGATTCTTTACCACTGAGCCAACTGAGAAGCCCTCAGGAGCCCATGGAAGAAGGGAAATCACAAGTACCTGCAGCCGGGGCTGTATCATTTGTAGCTTGGATGGGCAACCACCCACAGCAGAGTGACCAGTTCTGTGTTTGACAGTGTTTTGAGGGCCCAGAGCTGGTCATGTGGCCATGTTCACAGAAACGAACACACGGGCTCCCTGCTATGGTGTTATCGTCCTCTGTCCTCCACTCATCCCCATCTCAGAAATATCACCAGGAACATTTCACCATTCTTGCAGCGATCTTTAATGAAGTCTATTTCATCATCTGAGATGCTGTAGAGATAGTCCTGTGTGGATGTGGGTTCTAAGGCGACTGAATTTCTGACTTACCAGACAATGATCACATTTCTTTTTTTTTCGCACCATCCACCTTTTTAGACGGTGTTTATGTTTCATGTTAAATATAATTCTCTTTAGCTTCCCTGGCTGCCTGGGGCCTAGTTCTGCTCTGTCCTAGAGCATCTCACCCGGGAGCTGCCTCTCCATGTGGCCTCTGGGGTCGATTCATTTTTCTCCCGATGCCTTAATGAGTGATGATTTCTCGAGACAATCAGATCGGCTGTGCGGGAGATTCAGCTCCATCATTACGACAGCCGGATACATCACAGGCACCATTTTTCAAACCCGTGTTTTTCATCACACAGATATGACTTGATTAAACCTTTGTGATATGACATTGGGATATTTGAAAATAGCCTTTAGTGGCCAGCATGTAGGTCTTGTTTCTGATCAATCTGTTACTGCTGTTGAGGTACTTTTACAAATGTTTGAGAGCAAAGACTAGAACCAGACTGCCTGGGTCCAAGTCCCATCTCTGCTACTGATCGCTGTGTAACTTTGGTCAAGTTACAGGCTCTCTGTGCCTCAGTTTTCTCCTCAATAAACTGGGAATAATACTACTAATAAGAGATAATACTAATCACAGCAAGATACTTACTTCATAGAACAGTCTCCATGGTGAAAAGAGATAATACTAATAAACTGTTTGGCACATACTAAGAGTTAAAAGATGTTTTCTAGTATTGTCATTGTTATTATTATTTACTCCTCTCTACAAGTCCTCTGAGGTAGAGTTAATCTATAGATAAGGGAACTGATATTTGAGAAGGATTAAGTAACTCAATCAAGCGATAGAGACATGGCACCAAATTTTTTGTTCAGAGTTGAATGGGCTCATGGCTGTTTTGCTTCTCTTTTCAAAGTTGACTTTATGTGAAGGTAAAGCAAGGAGGTCCCCCCTCCTTGTAGAGGAGGGGGACCTCAGCCCCAGCCCCATCAACAAGCAAAAAGAGCAAATGAGACATACATTAAGTTAGTCAACTAGTCATTGATTAAGCACCCACTATGTGCTAGGCACCATGCCAGGCCCTTGAGGATCTCATCAGCCATCTAGACACACAACTGGCCCCATACACCATAGGTGCCTACCTAACTAGGAATGCTGGGATTTTATTGAATTCCAGTTTGTCTGTTTCCAAAGGCGTAAATAATGTTCTCTCTCCATCTTTCTGTCCAAATTTTCTGTGTCATGGGATGTTGGACTTGTTGGCCTGAGGATTTTGTGCTCTTTACAGTTTGAGATTCCCAAGAAAGTGAAAGTCTTCAACAACCTTCATATAACAAATCTCAGAGAACCTTCCAGTTGGTTCAGTTTACCCCATACATGCGTCCCTATACCAATTAGTATCACAGAGCAAAGGGGGTGAAGAATTGAACTATTAAACACTCCTAGACTGAAAATGAGCACATCGAGTGAAGTTGGATTAATAAGTAAAGAATGGGGCTTCCCCATGTAGGGGAAGTGATTGTGAATCTGCCTTGCAATGCAGAGGACAAAGGTTCGATCCCTGGTCTGGGAAGATCCCATATGCCACAGGGCCACTAAGCCCGTGTGCACAACTACTGAGCCTGTACTCTGGAGTCCTCGAGCCGCAACTACTGAGCCCAGCTGCTGCAACTACTGAAGCCCTCACACCCCAGAGCCGGAGCTCCACAACAAGAGAAGCCACCACAATGAGAAGCCCATGCACTGAAACTAGAGAGTGGCCCCTGCAACTAGAAGAAAAGCCCGCACAGCAAGGAAGACCCAGCAGAGCCAAAATAAATACATATTTTTAAAAAGAAGTAAAGAATACTGTCCTGATCACTGCGAACGCCTGATCACTCACAGGCGTTCTGAGCTCTCGCTGACTTACCAGCCTGGCTTTGCTCCATGGGACAATGAGAACCAAGCCCCAAATGTCCTCTTGCAGTCCATTCAGTTCTGAAGGAGCAGGAAAGAGCAATATATTAGGGCTCACCAAAAGTGGCATTACATACTGTTAAGTGTCTCAGCCATCATCGTGAATGAGGCCAAGCTGATATTTGCAAGGCACTGTGGGACGGGGTGGCTCAGTGCTAAAGAATCTGCCTGTAATGCAGGAAACACAGGCGATGTGGGTTCAGTCCCTGGGTGGGGAAGATCCCCTGGAGGAGGGCATGGCAATCCACTCCAGTATTCTTGCCGGGAGAATCCCATGGACAGAGGAGCCTAGCAGCCTGCAGTCCGTGGGTCGCAAAGAGTCGGACACGACTGCAGCGACTGACTGAGCACACACACATGCACATGGGACTCATGTGAAAAAGGAACTTAACTGAGGAAGCAGCAGGGGTACCGCTGTGAGCTCTGTGGAGTCCCCCTCCTCCCCCACCCACCCCCACTTTCCTCCTCCTCCTCTCTGTCTGGCTCATGCCCTATCATAGTCTCTTTCCTTTTCTGAATTCCTCTTTTAGATTCTCTTGGTTTTTTTTTTTCTTTCCATTCTTTCAACCTGTCTTTTCATCCTTCAATCTCTTTTTCCTCTCCCCCTGTAGCTGACAGAACTAGAAAAGGAACTGAAAAACACTGAACATACACTCTTTTGTGGGTGGGCAAGCGGGGTGGGGGTCGCTCATTTGCTTCAGAACCATCCTGCTTGATTTTTTATTTTAAAAAGTAAGAAGTGAACCAGATTTCTAAGGGAAAATGATAAACAATATTTAAATCACAGATAGCCATAAGTTGCCTTTGTCTGTGGTCTTCATTAGGTATTTGTCTGTGTTCACTCTTATCTGAGTAGATAAGGAAAACAGGGCAAAACAGTGGGGAAAAGGTCAAATGATACAGGTAAGCAATTCCTAGATAGGGTTAATGACTAACAAGAAGATGAAGAGACATCACTCCCCATAAGTGATCAGAGAAATGCAAATTTAAATAGCTTACACCAAAGACATTGGCAAAACTCACAGAACTGAGTAAAACCCAATCCTGTCAAAGATGTGGGGAAATGGGAACTCTCAGGACTACTGGTGGGACTGCAAGGTGATATGGTCATTCTGGAGGATTATGTGGTGGGGCTTGGAGAAATGAAGTCAGGGCAAACCCCATGACCTAGCAACCCCCTCTTCATCCCAGAGAAACAAATACAGCCCATGAAGGGGCATTTGCAGTGCCAGAGAGTGGGGCACAACCTAGGCATCGCTCACAAGGGGATACATACAGTGGTGGTAGACACAGATGATGGAATTTCTCGTAGCAGTCAGAAGCAATGGACCAGATTTACATACAACACATGGACAGATCTTTAAGACATAGTGTTGAGTGAAAAGGGAACAAGATCTATGGCTTTATGTTAAATGACTGTTCTTATAAATTAAAAGCACATGTATGCCATACATCACATACATCACACAAAACATACCTTATATCTTTCAAAGAATATACATTAGAGTAGATGCCAGACCTGAAGGTAGAGAAGAATGGAGTAGGGATGGGAGAGGTAGAGGAGAACCAGAAAATAAGTAAAATAAGAGGGGCCTGTGCCTGAATCAGTGAGGATGGCAGTGTGACATGATCTGTGCTGTTTGATTACTTCAACATTCTGCATCTAAAGGCCAAAGGACAGAAGGGCGAGAAGAAAGAGAAGAAGGAAAGGCAAGAAGGAGAGCAGACAGCCGACCAACAGGGTCACTGTCCTCACGAAGTACAGAGCAGGTATGGTAGAGCCTCTTTTATGTTGTGATTTATTTATTTTATGTCTGGATTCTGTTGTTAATTTTTTGTTTAAATATATCTATTTATTTTAATTAGAGGATAATTACTTTACAACATTGTGACGGTTTTTGCTATACATCAACATGAATCAGCCATAGGTATACACATGTCCCCTCATGCTGAACCCCCCTCCCACCTCCCTCCCCACCCCACACCTCCAGGTTGTCCCAGAGCACCGGCTTTGGGTGCCCTGCATCATACATTAATCTCCCACTGGTTATCTATTTTATAGTGGTAATGTCTATGCTTTAATGCTATTCTCTCAAATCATCCCACCCTCTCCTTTTCCCACCGAGTCCAAAAGTCTGTTCTTTGGGTCTGTGTCTCCTTTGCTGCCCTGCACGTAGGATCGTTGGTACCATCTTTCTAGATTACATATAGATGCATTCATATACAGTATTTGTGTTTCTCTTTCTGACTTAACTTCACTCTGTATAATGGGGGTGTATATATATATATACACATATATATATATATCTCCTTTTAAAAAGGAGAATAATGAAGGTCAAAATGAAGGCATTGAAGGACTCATCCAAGGTCACAGATGAAGAGAGTCTTGGTCCTAGGTCTTCTCTTTTCTGGTGCAGGCTCTTCTCTCTGCCTCTTTCTTGTAATGCAAGGAAGCAGTATGTTCTCAGTGACCCAAATTCAAGCGTTGTGGCAGATAATCAAGATGGTGGCCAAAAGGATGAAGGGAGAAAGAAGGTCAGCAACTAGACTTGGTTAAGTGAAGGTGGACCTGCTCTGACCGGGTCAGACAGCTGGGTGGTGGCTCCCAGTGGCTGGTAGCCACTGCTAAGCAAAGGAGGAAGAGAACCAAGGCTTGAGTGTATACAACCCCCATATTCAGAGGCCCTCTTAGGAGGTTTCCTTTGCCACTCTTTTTGCTGCTCTAGGTTGTTCCAGACATTTCCTTTCATTCTAACTCAGCTTCATGTAAATATGTATGCCATCGGGACTTCTTCAGTTGTAAAGGACAGAAATTCCATTCTAATGGACTGAAGGGGAAAAAAACACCAGGTGGGGGTTATCTGCTCATATAACTGGCCAGTTCACAGACTATATCCTACTTCAGCTATGGCTGGATCCAGAGTTTTGAGCAATGGCAAAAGATAGCCTGTTTTCTCTGCCTCTGTGTGTGTGTGTTCCTCTATTTTTCTTTCTCTCCCCTCCCTCATCTCCCTCTGTTTTCCTCAGTGCTGGCTTTATTCCAAGGCAGGATCTCTCCTCTCTCCCACCAGAGATAGTTGCTGGCTGGACCAGACTGAGTCTGCTCAGTCAGCAGTACCAGCATCAGCCCGTGTCTCTTTACTCATCACACTAACCCAAGTTGCAGGAAAGGCTTTCATGGTCTTTTACTGTGCCTGAGCCCAAACCCATCATAGCAGCCGGGGGTTTTCCCTGAGCTCTGATCGGCAGGCCTGCGTCATACACCCACCCTCAGAGTGTATGTGGTGGGGGTGGGGGAGGTGTTCATGTCAACACCATTCCAACTAAAGGAACTGAGAATGGGGGCAGAGGTTACCTACAAATGAAATCAGGGTGATGTGTAGACACTAACAACAGATATCTACTACCACGTATATGTATTTATTTCTATTTAGTTAATTTTACACAGCTCATCAAGTCACATGGCTCACAATTCAAAAGGTACAAATGAATACACAGCGAAGTCTCCTGATCCTTCTCCTAGCCGCTGGGTCACCTTTCTGTGGTAGCCACTAGTACTGGGGTCTTACCTTTCTCCACAGACCCTGTATGGATATACAAGCCAATCTGTAAACCGGTCTCTGCCCCTTCCCTGCATGCCCTTTATACACAAATGCATGCCTTCTGTTCTAGGGTCTGTGACTCTAGGTGTTTATTCTGTGGTTTGGCGGGGAGGCAGTTTGACCCCGGAGGAGACCTGCCTCAGTTGCCCTCCCTGGTCCCCTTCCCACTTCACCTCCATCCCCACCAAAAGGCCAGGCCAGGCTGGAGAGGCTGCAGGGAGGCCAAGGAAGAATAACTGGCTGGGCTCCACAGAGCTTCCTGCCCGCTGTCTTGGAGCCATTTGCTCTCTGAGGAGCCTCCAGCCCCTGAGGGAGAAGTTACAAGGAAATGCCACCTAACAGGGCAGTGCATCTCCGTATAGGGTATCCCGGCCTGCCTCTGACCTGACCCTTCCTTCCAGGCCAGCAGACCATGCGCTGGTCTCGGTGGTGGCCCCGCCCCCTGAGAAAGTGGGCAAGAGGCATTGGCTGAGAAGGGTTCTGATGGGAGAAGCAGTGCAGAGGAGGAGCAAAGAGAGAGGGGTCCGCTGGCCCAGAGCAGCAGTGGAGAGGGCAGAGGGCCGACACACTCCTGATCTTGGCGTCTCCTGGAAACAAGGCCCACCCTGAGAGTGGCCCTCATAATCGGCACGACCCCTTTCAACACATCCGTGATAGGGGCTTGGCTTTGGTGCTGGTTAAGGGCCAACCTTCCATAGGTGCTTTTTAATAGGAGCCCATTTAAATCTTACAACCGGTCTAGGAGGTAGGGAGTGGCCTGATTCCCTTTTTACTGGTAAGGTGATGAGCTTTAGCAGGGAGTACCGGGCGAGGATGTAGACCTGGGTCTGGGCTGTACCACTCGGTCTCCTTAATCATTACCCCTCCCCTCACACCCGGCTCCCCCGTCCACCCCTGCTTGGAAGCCGTTCGGCAAAACCAGAAGCCTGAAAATGGCCAGTCAAGAGAAAGGGATGCTTGGACCACACCTGTTGATGCTGGAACCCAGGGCAGGTTTCCCAAAAGGACAGGGACAGGTCCCCCACTTCCTCCCTGTGACCTTGGTGGAGTGGAGAGGCAGGGAGCAGCGTGGGTCACGGCGGTTAACTGTTGTCATAATTCTCTCCCCTGGAGCAATGAACTCGGTCTCCCTCCATCTGTGTGGGAGGAATGTAATCCAGTTCTGCTTGGAACTCAGAACACATAGTGATGCCTTTTTCCTTTTGTGGTCAGGAAATGAGTTTTGCTCTGTTTTTCACTCGGGGGCTTATTATGCAATTGCTTAAAATATGCAGCGGGATGCAGATATTTATATGAGGATGTTGAAATGATGACTTTTTAATGGAAGCAATCTAATTATGCCATATCTGCGCCCTTCTCATTTTTTTAAAAATTATTCTTATGGTGTTTGAAAGAAGCAGCAATTTTTGGTGCGTGCGTCTGGGTTGTGTTTTTGTTTTTGTTTAGGGTATGTGGTTTTATTTAATCTCCCAGACTGTTTAAATGGATTGCAAAGAAAAAAAAAAATCCAAAAAGTATATGGCTGTGATTTAACAAGATAATTAGCAGCTGCACTTTATAACAAAATCTAAGACAATTATCACTTCAGGAGGACCCAAAGGAATCCCAGCTGCCGACATCCTGGTTCTCTGCCATAGGGGATGACATCATAACTGCTCCAGACAAAGGGGAGGTGGTTTCTGGTCACTGTGATATCACTTGCTCCAACACACAGTCCCAGACAGCTGGAAGACAGGTGGCTGCTTCCTAGGACGTGAAAGAGGAGAATGGACACCAGAAGGACATCAGCTAATTACCAGCCCAAACCCCATCCCCGCTGCCTACTGATGGTGTCCATCCTCTTCCCCTACTCTTGCAGTACCATCTTTTGAGAAGTCAAATCATTTGCTCTCCTTCTCTCCAAGGCCTCATTTCTCAATCTTTATCCCAATGAATCCAACATTAGTGGCTTACTGAGCCTTAACAGTCAAGTTTATCACTTAGCCAAAATATGTCCCTTCAAAAATGAGAATTCCTAAGTTCCGTTGGCCAGCAAGTCAAAGCTAGCTTGAGAAGATTTGTTTTTTCATGTCAGTGTTGCTTTCTTTGACTCTGTGGGAAACAATGAATCAACCTAGGCTCCCAAATACTTTCAGAATCAAAGAACAGAGCCCTTTGATGCGGCATCATCAAAGTCCATGTAGTGAATAGGAATTTGTCATTGGTTGAATTGTATACGTAAAATTGAGTCATAATGGGCTCATTCCATGATTATCAATTCCAGTAAATGTTTAAATGCATTGTAGGATAGTCTGCAATGCACTTAAATATTGAACTCACGGTCAGTCTTTTGATGGTTCCAAAGGATCAGGAGAGCAGATCTGATTTCCTTGTAAACTGCAGGAGTCACAGACCAGCAAGCTGATTCTGGTTATAAGCAACCAAATGCGTGTCTACATCCCACCCGTTCATGAAACTATAAAGTGGCAGCCAAGGCCTTGAACGTCACAGTGCCAGATGACATTCTTGGTGCCCGGGTGGGAATCTGTCTTCCCTCCTTTGACAGATAAACCACAAAAAGATGAGGACTTGTTCTTGCTCAATCCCCCCTAGTCCTGAAAGCCATCTCCCTTGCAGCCAAGTTACACACTGGGGGAGGATAGGCTCAGAACATCTTTCCTCCCAGGCTCAGCTAGAAGGCATCTGGGTACACAGGAAATGAAATGAGACTTGACTAGCCCCAAGAAAGCCACCGAGTGTCACGTCTCACTTAAACACTGATGCTGGCTAGCCCTGAGGTAGCGACCACAGGCCTGCCCAGAGTCCAGGGGGCTAAATGTGCAGCCCCACACAGCAGATCTTTGGCCCAGTGCCATTCTCAGCCTTCTATAAAACTTCCTCCTTCCTTTATGGAAAACAGGTGTCCCTGTCTTCATGCATTAGGCTGGATGTCAGGCAGGACCCTGGGCTGACGGGCTGTTTCTGTTATCTCTTGCTATTTAATAAACCACCCAACCTTAGTGGTATAAACAATAACCATTTTAGTATGCTCCTGATTCAATGGGCCAGAAATTCAGACAGGGCACCACTGTGGTGGCTTGACTCTGTTCTGTGATGTCTGGGGGCCTCAGCTGGGAAAACTTGAATGGCTGAGGGATGACTCAACAACTGGGGGCTGGAATCGTCTGAAGGCTCCTTCACTCACATGTCTGGCACTTGGGCTAAAATGACTCAAAAGCTGGGCTCATCTGAAACTGTTGATGGGCCCACCCACATGTAGCCTCTTCGTGTGGATCGGGCTTCCTCATACCATGGCAGCCAATAGCCACCCTTCTCATACAGCAGCTTGGAGTTCTGAGTGTTCCAGCAAAGAAGGCAGAAGTTGCATGGCCTCTTATAACCCAGTCACACAGTTAAGTCACACAGCATCACTCTTGTAGTGTTCTTTTGGTTGGAGCAGTCACAAGCCCACCCAGATTCAATGGGAGGGGTCACTGAACCCATGACTTGATTAGAAGAATGTCAAAGGCTTTGCTGCCATGTTTCACAACCACTAGGAGGCTGACTTCCATATGGTGCCCGCTTTGACCTTGAGCTAGGTCTTCAATGGCACTGGAACCCTAGGGCAACGTTTTTCCATGAGGATCAGTGGCATTGTTGTTCAGTCGCTGAGTTGTGTCCAAGTCTTTGCGACCCCATGGCTTCCCTTCCTTCACTATCGCCTGGAGTTTGCTCAAACTCATGTCCATTGAGTCGGTGATGCCATTAGGGCAACACTTGAGCAGGAGAATGGAGGAGAGGAGGGCGAAGTGCAACACTTTGGTTGCTTTTATCAACATCTAATTATTTCCCCTCATTTCTGAGGGTATATGAAGTTCCCTCAGACCCTCCCCCTTGCCGTTTTCTTCCGAAGTAGATGGAAAAGGATAAGCCATGTGACAGCCACATTTTGAGTGCAGAAAATGTGGCTGCTGTGGGACAGAGTATGGGGTGAGAGAAGGGCAGGAGGCCTGCCTGGAGAAAGCAGGTTTCTCAGTGGGCCAGGGGTAGCAGAGACCTAGACAGGAGGGGTCCTGGTCAAGTTGGAGGTACAAAGCCATTTCACTTCCTTCATTTCTTCTTCTTTTATTATTATTTATTTATTTATTTTGCCTGCACTGTACGACATGCAGGATGTTAGTTCCCTGACCAGGGATCGAATCCATACCCCCCTGCATGAACAGCGCAGAGTCTTAACCCCTGGACCACCAGGGAAGTCCCTCCTTCCTCTCTTCTGACCCTCAAAGCCTGACTGCAGACCAGGTTAGCCCATGGCTTCTGTCCTGAGAAGGAGAGTGTGACTATAGAATGTGATAGAGTATCTGAGATGACAGCCAGAGTTCTTGACAAGGCAGGGCTCTGGGGTGTTTGCTTTCCACTGCAGCCCCAGGGGTGCACCTGGTGGCCCACCTGGGCTTCTAGAAAAGCACTCAATGTTTCTACAGACCCTTCCAGGTGTTGAGATAGGCAACAGGAGAGTGATCCCAAATCAAGGCTTGGAAGGGACCTTCTGGCCCAGGGACCCCACCCACATCCTTTTCACAGCCCAGGGTCACCAGTGTGCCAGGGCAAGGCGGATGTCCACAGAGGACTGACCGCCAGGGGTTACACTCAGGAGAAAGCCACTAATCGCCAGCGTTTAGCCACCCCTACCAGCCGCCTCTGAGACTCTGGGCAACTCTAGGCCTGCTGGGCGGCTCCTGCCCATCCCCAGCTACCCACAGAGGCGCCCCAGGCTGCCAGGGCCACGTCACCGTCACCGTCTCCGCAGCCTGCGGTCTGCCTGGCTAATGGCAGCGGCTGCAAGGGGAGCGAAGCCTCGGTAATTACAGCGTCAAGGAATCACAAATGACATTAGAAGCATTAGACCTGGCACGGCTGCCTCCGGAGAGGTCGCTGGGAGGAGGCCGGGGCGGGGGGCCAGGGGCCGGGAGACAGACTCGCCTCTGTCTCACCCCACCCCCTGTGCTCCCAGCCGGGCTGAGATGACAATGCCAGGATTCACGAGCCCTTCGCAGAAACCACGTCGGCCGCCAGTCTCGTGTGTGTCAGCGAAGATAACAGATGTCTTTCACGGGGAAATAATTGCCTGAAACACAACTGGACAACCCCCCAGGAGGTTGCATTAGAGGGAGGGAGCCTGGCTTCAGGGGATGGGGGGTGACCTAGTAGGCAGCCCCCTCCCCAGTTCCCATGATCCTTTGACATCCTAATGAGCTGAGCTGGCCCGGAAGATAATTATTATGTCAGCGGTGCCCGCCTGCCCCTCTGGCTGGCCTGATTGGGGGCGATGGCAGTGGGGCGGGGCTTTCGGGGGGTGGCGTGGGGATTTGTTACTGAAGGAATCCCCCAGGGGTGGAGGGGGTGGAGAAAGGAGGAATGGAGGGAAGGTCCAGGCCAGGATCAGTTACCATCTTTCAAAGCCTGAGAAATGGGTCTGAAGTGGAAAGACTGCCTTTGGCCCAAGCTGACACCAGTAGGTGTCACTATAAGGAAAGGAGGGGCCCTGGGGGCTGTCTGAGGACTGTGCTGGTAAAAATAGAGCTCGCCTGTGTTCCCACTGCCAAGTCGCCAAGCCTGGTGATTTATAAGGCTGGGAGCAGACGTGTGTGTAAATGTTTTTGCGTGCGAGATGTGTAGCCAACCGCGGGCTGGCTTTTTCTAACTTACAAGGAGAGAGCGAGGGAGGGAGGGGAGGCGAAAGAGCGCAGGCAGCCAGGGTGGGAAGCACATGGACCACTTTTATGTAACACTCCTCTGATACACGCCGCAGTGGGGATTTATGCTGTCTTTGAAGTAAATTGCATCCCGGTGCACCATAGCATGAAAGTTAAGATTTACCATGGCTGGGACCTCCAAGACCCTGCTGGAAGCTAGAATAATTAGCACAGCATTTGGCTGCCTCTCCTCCCGCTCTGCGGGCGGTGACAGGAGTGGCACTAATAGATCTTCCAGGCCTGGGCCCCGTGTGTTTGTTATGGGGTCCACGGCGGTGGCGGGCCAAGAGGGCTCTGGTCAACTGGGGACTTGGAGGCAGGGGAAGGGGCTGGGACTGGCCCTATTGCTAGGAACTGGGGGTCCCGCTCCTCCTGGAGGTGCTCCTCTGTCAAAGGGAGGGGTGGGGCCACCACAAGTGCTTCTGGAACCTGGGGAGTTCATTTATAAACAGATTCCAGTGCCAGTCTCCTGGCTCACTACAGGTGGGCGTCCTGGGGCGCCCAGCCAGTTTGGGGATCTGCCGGGTTAGATCAGCTCCAGGAGTCAGTGGTTTTCAGAAGGCAGGGCCTGAGTCCCCCACCAAGTCCTCCCAACTCTGCTCCTCCCCTCCCCCTGCTGCAGGCACCTTCCTCGGGGGCCTTCCCCAGATCCTTCCCCGGATCC
Source organism: Budorcas taxicolor (assembly GCF_023091745.1). Lineage (NCBI taxonomy): Eukaryota > Metazoa > Chordata > Mammalia > Artiodactyla > Bovidae > Budorcas > Budorcas taxicolor. The sequence continues at coordinate 104,158,008 of NC_068935.1, read as the reverse complement.
TCAATCGTTCATGCTGCAACATGAAACATGAACTTGATCAGCAAATCCTGAGCCCCGTAGGGAGACTCTTAACAGCTGCCTGGTTACCCCAGCTCTACTGCTAACCAGCTGTGTGACCTTGGGCAAGTCGCTGTCCTTTTCTGGGCTTCAGCTTCTGTTTGTGTATCCTGATGGGCTTGAATGTTCACCAGATCATCTTGATGGACCTCCTAGAATATTCTGTGATATAGATGACTCTCTTCCTCCCCAGGACACCTGAATGGAACTCTAAGGAATCAAAATGCAGAAGCAACGTCCAGTTATGGGGTCCCAGGCTCATGATAGAATGCTGGTAGGGGGAGTAGGGACCAGCCAGCACTGCTCACTGAAAAGATACAAATGCCTACTCAGCAAAGGCTTTCCTGAGGTGGCAGTGAGGTCATATGATCAGTTATCATTCCACAGAGCAGAGCAGCTTCCCAGGACCCCTAGAGACCCGACTTCATAATATAATCAGAAAGCAACACTGGGTAGCATTTTCCAAAGCCCCCATCTGATTCTCACAATGTTGGTTTACGCTTGCGAATCAAATTGTCCCCATTTCACATCTGGGAAAACTGAGGCCCTGGGAAATCGACTAGCCTCGGGGAATCAAAACAATGTTAAAGAAAGAGAGATTTTGAACTCAAAACCGCGTGTGAGTGCAAATCTCAACTCTGCCACACTAGCTGGATGAACTAGGGTAAAGGGGAAACTCTCAAGGCCTCAGTTTTGTCATCAGTGAAATGGGCATTAACTGGACCTAAATGAGGTCTAGTAAGGGCTCACTGACCTGCCGCTGCTAAGTTGCTTCAGTCGTGTCTGACTCTGTGCAACCCCATAGACTCCAGCCCACCAGCCTCCCCCGTCCCTGGGATTCTCCAACCTACATATCCTTCTCCAATGCGTGAAAGTGAAAAGTGAAAGTGAAGTCACTCAGTCGGGTCCGACTCTTCGCGACCCCATGGACTGCAGCCCACCAGGCTCCTCCGTCTGTGGGATTTTCCAGGCAAGAGTGCTGGAGTGGGGTGCCATTGCCTTCTCCGAAGGGCTCACTGAGCTGGCACACCCAAAAGGGATACACAGGTCAGCCTGCCCAGAGGAGCAGAAGTTCCCCGGTTCAGAGTTGCTCCACCGCTAACAGGAGAATCTGGCTTCAGGCCCAAGTCACTCTTGCCTCCCGGGCCTCGTGTGATGTCTGGCACCGGTCAGGCCCAGTAAATATTTGTGTTGGAGAAGGCAGCAGATAAAGCTGTGAGGGCTGCAGAAGATTTTCAAAGGGAAATGTGGGCCTGTGGCATGGAGTGAGGGTAAGAAAGGGGTGGAACCCCGTGTAAATGCTCACAGTGCAGGATCTAGAGTGCCATGTAGGTGGGGACCAGATCACAAGGGGACAGAGGTTCTTGGGTAGATTCTGCAGGCCCAGTCCCCAAAACACCTTGAGCTGTCTTTCAAGTCAATCTTCTAAGGCTCGAGATTTGGTGAAAATCTGCTCAATGAAGTGAAACTGGCAGCCACAAATGCCAAGTAGGGTTCCTGAATGAGCCGTCTTCCCACTCCTCTCCCTTGCCCCCACCACACCCTGAATTCCCCTCTGCTGCACAGACATCTGTGTGGGAAGGAGAGATGAAGTAGAGGCTCTCTCCCCTGTAAATCCTAGGCTCTGAAGGATGAAGAGACCTCAGGGTCACCCCAGAAAATTGCCAACTGCTCTCCCTCCCCACTCCATGCTCTCCAGCCTCCGGTCTCTCCCTGATAGACCTGAGATGAAAGTGACTAGACATCTCAAGCCCTAGAGTGTCCTGTAAGACCTGCCTTCTGCCCCACAGTGGGGAGGGCACCGTTTAAGGAGTCAGAGGCTCCCCTGCGTATTTACCTTATTTCCTCAGAGGCACCTCCCTTTGCTGAGGTCACTCCCAGGACAGGTGACGAAGGTTTACCAAGCAGATAGGCTGCCAGAACACCCCAGAAGTCTTTATTGCTCCTCAGAGATCAGGGATGGATGGACGATAGATGGATAGATAGACAGTTGGGTGAGCAGAGTTCCCCTGCCCCAGCCTCACTCCTGTTACAATCAGGAGGCTTTTGCAAATGTCTCGCCTACTTTCTGCCAACTGCAGCTTTAAAGCACTCCCTTTTCTCTGCTCCCTGAGAGACAACATACAGCCAGCTGATCTCCTGTTAGAAACAGTCACTCGTAGTTAACTGCCATTCCACACATATGACATCAGGGAAAGAAGGAGGGTGTGGAGGCAGACAGAACCAGGCTTGAAACTAGACCCAATACCCCTGAGCTGTGTGACCTCGGGCAACTTACAAAACCTCTCTGAACCTATTTTATCATCTGTAAAATAGGGAGTCGTAATCATGACTTCCGAGGGATGTTATGAGAAAGAGATCATTCCCAAGAAGTACCTGGCATGTGGTAGATATTTTTTCAGGGGAGTGAGCAAAAGGTGGTAGAAAATAGCCTGAGCTTTGTCATCTAAACAGGTCTGGCCTAGAATCTGCTCGACCACTGATGGGTACGGCCTTGAACCTCATCTACAGAAAGGGGTTATGATACATACCTTGCAGAGTTGCCATGAACAGTAGACATTTTCTGTAAAGCTCCCAACACACAGTAGGTGCTTAACAAATGGTAGCTGTTAGTACCTCTTGTGAAAGGAGGCGGGGAAACTGAGACACAAAATGACCTACTTGGTCAGTGAAAGAGTGATGGGGTCCAGGCCTCCACATGGCCCATGAGCCACTCAAAACACCACTGGGGACATTGTTCCATCATGCATGATCCCCACCCAGCAGCCCTTCAGGCTTCCCTGATTAGAATTCGGCCTGACCTCCAAGTGACTGCAGCTGGCAGGGTGGGCGGGGCCTGAGAGCTAATTTTGTCCAGTCTTCTGGACTCCCAACTCAGTGCTCTCCCCACACCTTTACAAGGCACCATAGCAGATGATGGAGAACACCGGAGACATGCCACCACTTGGGGCCACGTGACCTCAGGCCCCGGCCTAGCCCCTCTCTCTATGGCAGTAACGGGAGTGATACCGGTGCCTACCTCCAAGAGTTGTTGCGACTGCGAGACAGTGCCTGGCATGTGCAAAGTCCCCAATCAATGCTAGCTACGATTATTATTCGCTCTTTGCCACACAGAGCTTTGATCTTGCAAAGACCCGTTAATCGCTCAGCCCCTTCTTCAAGGGATTTAAAAAAAAAAAACAGCAAATGAAATTCTACATGAAATCATCGCTGTAATATTTCTGCTGCCAGGACAAATCATTAGGAGGGAAAAAAAAAAAAAACCTGGCAGTGATACCACTGGCCTGCTCAGAATGAAGAAGGGACATTAATATAGCAGCTTCCGGTCTAATGGCTAAGGAAGGGGGAGGGGAAGGGGAGGGCTGCCAAAGGAGGGGATGCTAGAAGGAAGGGGCCTGTCAATCAGGAGTCCCTAGGGGGTGGAGGGGTTTCTGCATCCAGCCAGGAGAGGCACAGAGCCAGCTTGGGTTTGGGGAGAAGAAAGCCCCACCAACACCTCAGGGACCACTGCCTAGCATCTGGTTTTGATGCCCCCTCCTTCAGGACAGGGGGCCTCCTCAGGCTGAAGGAACTTTCTTCACGGAACCATGGACCAGGGGCTTGGCAATCCCTGAGGCTGGACCCAGGAGACCGCTGATCTGGGTTCGTGCCATCTCTGCCACTCTCTGACCTCCCCTGCCCTTTCTGGGCATTCATTTCCCCAACTGAAGACTGAGGGGTTGGGCTGAGGTCTGGTTTTGAAAGTTGTGTCAGAGAGCCCAAGGGTGTGTACAGGCCCCCCACCCTGCTTCTCCCAGAGGGGTCCCACCAGGGACCGACTGAGGCCTGGGGTTACAGACAAATATGATTTTGTTTAGCAAAGGGATTCTGCTATTTCAAACTCAAGAATGTAGAAAGCCCCAGAGTAGCAGGTCCCCCGCAACCTCTCCCCCAACCAAGTGTCCTCTGGCCTTGGAGGCACCAAGGACAAGCAGGGGAAGCTGGCTTGGCTCAAGGTTCCGAGGCCTTGCTGATCCTCCTTCCCAAGCGGCCACCAGGCCTTGAGTGCCACAGTTTATCCTCCGGCAAGGTCTGGCTGGACACAATGCCTTGGCCCAAGGCCTGCTTGCAGGAGCCAAGCCCAACAGTCTCCTTGGCATCCTGGCTTGTGCCAGCACGCTCCTTGGCAGAGGATGTGACCAACGGGCAGAAGGAGCGCTGTTTGGACTGGACACACCAGAAAAGTGTGGCCTTTCTGAGCTCAGGCCTGGGGTGTCTCAATAGGCAATCCATCCTGCTGGGGAAATTGGGAGAGACAGTGGGGCTAAGGTGTGGGGCCTGCCTGAGCCCACCCTGGGACCTCCAGGAAGTGGTGTGGGTCATCAGGCCCCCACCCAAACTCTGAGCCCCCAATTCTGAATTCTATCTTGGGGTCCTTGATCAGCAGACAGGTACCCCTGGTTGGATCACAGGATGCATCTCAGATTGTTTCCTGACAACCATGCTTTGTCAGGGGCGAGGAAGAACACTGGCTTGTTAAGCACACCAAAGCTAGAGAGGGGCGGGATTTCCTTCAAGGAGGAAAAAGGGGGCCCAGGAAGGATGGCCAGGCGCCTGTACCCTTTTTATAGTTTTGCTGTGGTACAGATCAGCTCTCCTTGGTGTAGCAGTCAAGGTCCTCCAAGTGAGGCCCCCACCTACTCTCTCCCCCTGCACTCGGCAGCTGATCATCAGTCAGGCCATTCTCATGCCCCCGTGCCTTTACACAGGCAAGTCTCCATCCTGCCCGTCTGCCTCCTGCCTACCCTCGGCTTTATCCGCCTGGCAAGCCCCTGCTCACCCTTCAAAACTCATTTTACCTTCCTCCATGAGGCCTGATTCCTTCCATAGAGAGGTCCTTGCCTCTGTCTCCCCACAATATCTTACACACACATACATACACAGAGATCACTTGTGGCAATTTATATTTACTGGGAGGATGTGTCTTTGGCCTGCATTACTGGACTGTGAGCTTCTTGATATGGACTTTTTGTATGCACAGATACTTGCATAGTTGTCTTATTTCCATCTTGCCTGCCTAAAAATTTGGTTGTGATGGCATCAGGAAGAATGATAACCAACACGTATCAGTGACCCAGTGTGTGCCAGGCCCCTCACGGGTATTTCCCACAACACCCCTGCAGTGAGTACGGTGTGTGGGGGGGTCGGGGGCAGAGCTATGACTCCATTTCACAAATGAGGAAACTGTGGCTCCGGAAGGTTAGGAATCCTTCCCAAGGTCACACAGCTAGTAAGGCTAAGCCAAGATACGATCGTCACTCTTAGATTCCAGAACCCATCGTTTTTACCCCTTTCTCTCCTTACTGGGCTGGTGCCAGAAGCTGCAGCCCAGGTTCTTGATTCCCAGTGCCTGCCAGATTCCAGATTGAGCAAATGAAGATCCACCCATGCCTGTGAAGCAGGTAGAGCAGGCAAAGGAATGGACAGTCTGACAGTGACCCCCAGACTGGGTGGCTCCTGCTCTTCAAAGTGTGGTCCCCAGACCAGCAAGAGCTGCATCACGTGGGAGCTTGTACCAAATCTCGGGTTCCCCAGGCACCTGCTGAATCAGAAGTTCCATCTGAACAAGACCCCAGGGGATTCATGTGCACGGGCAAGTCTGTGCTTTTTAGGCACCTGTTTCCTTGGGGAAGAAACCAGGGGAAGCTTCTGGCAGATAAAGCCCCTGGAGCAGGTGGAACAGATTACTTTTAAAAAGCACCACAGAAGCTTTTGTCACTGCACAGGTGAAAACCAGAATTTCCCTTTCTCATTGCCCTGATTACTTTGCTAATTTCCTCCACAATTTATTAGAATATAAAAGGTATTCCCCCCAAAATTGTAAGCTGATTTTTCTCCTTTCTTTACTATGTTCAGCCCTAGGAATGAAAAGCCAATATTCTAGAAGATAGTTTGGCCTCTTCAACTGAAGCTGGACAAACATACATCCTTAGTTCTCCCTCTAGGTTATCTGCTCACAGTGGAAATTAGAAGTTCCCATCAAGAGGCGAGTCATAGAATGCCCACAGCCGGATGGATAAATGGTCACACAGCAGAACACTAGCCGGCAACAAAAACGAACAAACTACACACAATAAAGTGCATCACGATGTTGAGTAAAAGACATCAGACCCCAAAGATGGCACACTGTATGATTCCGTTTATGGAAGGCTCAAAAATAGACATGTTCTTGCCTGGGAAATCCCATGGACAGAGGAGCCGGGCAGGCTACAGTCTATGTGGTTGTGAAATAGTCTGAGCAACTGAAACAACAAAGATAAGCAGACTGCTCTCCGTGTAAAATCAGGAGACCTCCCTTGGAGGAGGCAGAGACCTGGAGAGGACTGGAGAGCAGCTTCCTTGCGGGCTGCTGATGTTCTCTGTCCCGACCCATGTGCTCCTGCACGCGAACTTTCAGCTCGTAAGAATTTCCAAGAGTACACTTAGCATATGTGCACTTCTCTGAATGTAGGTTATACTTCAATAAAAAGTAAAAAAAAAAAAAGCTAATGTTGCCTAATGGCCTAAATTCTATGAATATGCAATAAACTTGCAGCCTAAGAATTTTGTCCTGCAATTTGCCGCTGACTTGGAGTTCTGGGAGGTGTCAGGGTAACAAAGCACCCCAGGGTGAGCATTTGACAGGAAGCATTAGCTGCCCCCCAGGAGCCTCAAATACCTGATGGGTTTTCTCCTGCTTAAAATTAAAAACCTGCCTGCAAAGATGCCGAGGAAGGGAGAATGCCTCTACAGCCCTCATTTTGTAATGTTATTAACTGTGGGAGTTGAACACAGTGGGTGTGGGACTTCTGAGACTGTGGGCAGGCACGAATGCTGGCCAGGCATCAGGTGCCTGTGCTGTGTGTGTGCACGCACACACACACAGCCTTATCCACACGGGTGCAAAGACATCATTTGCTTAATAATGGTTGCATGCGGCCCACAGCACTAAAGCATTGGAGGGTAATAATATCTCACTTTGATTTTGTGCCTGGCACATTTAAGCTCTCTGTACGCACGATTTCGTTGAATCCTCACGACCACCCTGTGAGGGAAGGGCCATTATTATTCCCATTCTATAGATGAGGTTTGGAGCTGGTGTGGGGTCACACTCAGGTAGGGTGTGGATCCAGGGGCTGTCTTGCCTCCAGACTTCACTGCCTTGGAGGCCATGCTGTCTAAGCCCCCATTTTACAAACGTGGCCCCTGAGGATGGATTCCGGATTTAGCAAATGAAAATATGGGCTGTCCAGGTAAAGCTGAATTTCAGATAAATAATAAACATTCTCCAAATATACTTTTGGAGAATAAAGTGAAAGTGTTAGTCGCTCAGTGATGTCTGACTCTTTGCAACCCCATGGACTGTAGCCCACCACACTCCTCTGTGCATGGGATTTTCCAGGCAAGAAGCCTAGAGTGGGTTGCCATTCCCTCCTCCAGGGGACCTTGCCGACCCAGGGATCAAACTTGGATCTCCTGCATTGCAGACAGATTCTTTATCATCTGAGCCACCAGGGAAGCCCCAAATGGAAGCAACCCAAATGCTAATGAACTGGTGGATGGATAAAGAATGAAGTACTGATACTATCTCTATCCTCTGGGCAACCAACCACATTGCTAATTTCCTTGCTCTTCAAAAGATCACTTGGTGGGCCTGTTAGCATTGTGACACTTGGGGTTTTCTGTGGATGAATGCCTTGTTTCAGTTCTGATTTTATTGTATTTTGCAGCTATGTTAAAAAGTGAAAGTGTTAGACATATCCGATTCTTTGTGATCCCATGGACTGTAGTCTGCCAGGCTCTTCTGTCCATGGAATTCTCCAGGCAAGAATACTAGAGTGGGTTGCCATTCCCTTCTCCAGGGGATCTTCCCGACCCAGGAATCAAACTTGGATCTCCTGCATTGCAAACAGATTCTTTATCATCTGGGCCACCAGGGAAGCCTTTTTGGAGAATAAGTATGCCCCATATAATATTTGAAACATATTTACAGTCAAATTATTTACTTGTTTATTTGAAATTCAATTTTTACTGAATGGCCTCTATTTAATCCAGTACCCCGACTGTTGGGCCCAAGGAAGTATAGGAACTTGAAGTCACAGCAGTGGTTTGTCAAAGTCAAGGATCTGGGCCCAAGACCCTGGACTCCTCATTTCATGCTGCTTCCACTGGCTGTGGCCACCCCAGCCCCAACCTTCTCACACTCCACATATTTACAGCCAAACCCATCAGTCTTCCCAGGGGCTGCCTTTCACACTCCTTGTGCCCTACTAAGCCAAACTTACTATACTGAGGCCTCCAGTGCTCACAGCTGGGGTCCCTGCAGCCCCACCCTGAGGCTCAGTCCAGGCCTAGTCTATGGGAAGCATGAACCTCCTCCTCAGGGGAAACCAAGGACTCCTGAATCTGTAGCATGGAGACTCAGCCTTGCCACAGCTTTACCATCTGCCTGGAAACCCAGTTCTAATAAGTCTGAGTGTCTTGCTATGTAATAAGCCACCCCTCTACTTAGAGGCTTAAAACATGACAATCATTCTTTTTGTTCCTGGATCTGCACTTTGGGCAGGTCTCAGTGGGGAGGACTCATCTCTGAACCTCACGGTGTCATCTGGGGCCGTTCACCCGAGGACTGGAGGAGTCACCTTCCACATGACTGCTCCCAGCTGACAAACTAGGACTAGTAGTGAGCGCGGAGCTCAGGCCAAGCCGAGGACTAGGGGCCATGGTTCTGCTGCACTTGAACCTCTGCAGGTAGCCCGGACTTCCTCACAGCATGGTGGCCAGGTCCCAAGGATAAGCATTTGGAGAGAGAGCCAGGTGAAAGCTAATCACCCTCTTATGTCCCAGACTCAGGAGTCATATATTACCACTTCTCTTTTAGTCAAGACAGCCACAAAGACCCACCCAGGGGAAGGGACATAGACGTGTCTCTTGATAGGGGTATGTATGTCAAGATTCTAGAAGAGCATGCAGGACTGGAAATACTAATGTGGCTACCCAGGGCTTGTTGTTTGGGACCATGCTCACACCTTCTAACGAAGGTCAGAAGGTCCAAAGGTCTCCAACCTTTGGAGACTCTGAGCATTGAAAATGTTATGAAACAACCTTCCTAGATGCTGGTTTGGAGCTCAAAAGTTATTTGTTAAAAACAGTACATTCAATATGATATTGTTCATATTAAAACCCATTTACAAAAATCCTAGGTTTCTAAGTACATGATAAAAAGCATGCAAGATAACAGTGGTCGTCTCTGGGAAACGGACTTGGATTGGGGGCCACCAGGAATAACAAAGGGGACTCTGGCTCTATCCACACAGCTTGAATAATTTACAATGGAAATGGACTCTTCTGTTAGTTGGGTAATTTACAATGGAAAGAAAAAAGTGAGAAAGAGAGGGAAAGTGGGAGAGAAGAAAGAAAGATGCAAAGGTTTCCAGTTGGTGTTAGAATGAAAGCACAATTCTTAACCTGATTCTTATGCCCAGTTTTCCCCTCTACCTGAGATAGAATTACCTAACCATACCCTTTACCATCTGAGTGCATGTCTTCTGGTGGACGAGACCCAGAAGGTCTCCTTGTCCACTGAATTAGGCCTTATGACTGGCTTTGACCAGTGGAGTGTGGACAGAAGTCACAGTACATCAGTTCTAAACCTTGTCCTTAAAAAGCATTGTTTCCTGGCCGGAAAGAAGGAGAGGGTGAGATGAATCGAGAGAGTGGCATGGAAGCATATACACTACCGTATGTAAAATAGATATCCAGTGGAAATTTGCTATATGAATCAGACAACTCAAACCGAGGCTCTGTAACAACCTAAAGGGGTAGGAAAGGATGGGAGGTTGGAGGGAAGTTCAAGAGGGAGGAGACATATGTATGGCTAAGTCACTTGTCGTGTCTGACTCTGTGCGACCCCATACACAGCAGCGCACCAGGCTCCCCCGTCCCTGGGATTCTCGTATGAAAGTGAAAAGTGAAAGTGAAGTCACTCAGCTGTGTCCGACTCTTCTCGACCCCTTGGACTACAGCCTACCAGGCTCCTCCGTCCATGGGATTTTCCAGGCAAGACATATGTATACCTATGGCTGATTCATGTTGAGGTTTGACAGAAAACAACAAAATTTTGTAAAGCAATTATCCTATAATAAAAAATAAATTTAAAAAAATTTTTAAAAAGCATTTTTCCAATTACCCTCTTGAGTTTACCCTCAGTCATGAAAAGAGCTGACTCCATATACCTGTTTCTCCCTTATCCTTGGTCTCAGAAAGAGAGAAACATGGAGCTGTCCTGCTAAGTGTTAAGTGTTTAGTCACTCAGTCATGTCCAACTCTTTGCAAACCCATGGACTGTAGCCCGCCAGGCTCCTCTGTCCATGAAATTCTCCAAGCAAGAATACTGGAGTGGGTTGCCATGCCCTCCTCCAGGGGATCTTCCCAATTCAGGGATCGAACCCGGGTATCCTGCATTACAGGCAGATTCTTTACCGTCTGAGCCCCCAGTTCTGAGCCAAACCCAAAACCAGGACCTGCAGAGCCACAGCAGAGCCCCACTGAACTACAGGCAATCATAAGACCTATGAGCAGGAAGTAAATACTTGATACCGTAAGCCATGCAGATTTGGGAGGCTGTTTGTTATGCAGTATTTATGCAGCAGAAACCTGACTAGACCCTGGATGATCTGGCCCTTGACAATCCTTCCAGCCCCATCTCCCTTTATATTGACCTTTTGTTCACCCAATTCTAGCCCCGCTGATCTTTTTTAGTGCCTCAAAAGTTTCGAGTCTTCTTATGAAATACTCATTCTACCTGGACTATTTTCTACTCTCCTTCTAGCTAATTCCTAGTCATACTTCATGTTGAGAGGATCTCATCTGAGCATCCAGTACCTCCCATTCAAATCAGCTTCCACTTCGTTTGGTTTTCTGACACATCTTGTCAATTCCTTATAGTCCTTAATCTGATTTATAATTTTGCATTGCTATGATTATTTTATTTATGTTTCCTCCCCCGCTGTCCTGTGAACTTCCTGAGGGCAGGGCCCACGCTTATTTTGTTCATCAGTGTATCCCCAAGGGTAATGAGCAAGGTGCCTGGCTCATAGTGCTTTATTGAATAAACTTGGCTGAGTGTTTCCAATGCTGCTGATTCCTAGGAATCAGAGAAGGGCCGCCTTCTCAGTGGGGATGGGCTGCAACAAAGGAAGTGGGATTTAATCCAAACTCTAAGGTACAGGTTGGATTTGATGCAAGCAAAGACATGGCCACGGGAAGCTCCAACGACTCTAGGGTGCAACGAAGGGTGGGGTAATTGGGCTAGGTCAGGGGGTTCATACCGAGACAAGGAGGTTCAGGGCCCTTCTCTACCCAAGAGTAGAGCTTCAGCTTTGTCCAGCAGCCAGTGGGGAGTGACGGATGGGCACTGAGCAAAGACAAGGAGTGATAAAGAGTCAATAGAAGTCTCTTCTGGATGATGTCAACAGCGAGGCCGGTAGACTGGTGTGAGGTGAGGAGGGCATGAAGGAGGAGAGAAGGGGAATCTCTAAGCAAAGACAGTCATGGTTGAGACGAGTAGCACAGAGTAGTTATTGCGCTAAAATAGGTCAATAAATATTTCTTGATGATAACAACTGGATGTGGTGGGATAAGCCCACATATCTGCCTTGAATGACTGGGGGAAATGATGTGATTACTTTGAGACTCAGGGAAAATAGAACAGGCTAGTTTGAAGGAGAAGAGAGTAAGTATCATTTTATAGAAGTCAAGTCTGATGCAGTCACAGGTGGTCCAGAGTTAGTTTGAGAATGAGTACCACCAGGAGTGGAGGGGAACCGCTAGAGGAAAATGCCTCAGTTGTCCCAGAAACAGACTGTGAGATAAGGATTTGTGTGCTGGTGTTTTATGGGGGGACGGTCTCTGGGAACACTGAGAGCAGGGACGTGAGATGGGGAAGGAAGGAACCAAGCAAGGGTGAGTTCTCAAGCACATTAGCGCTGCAGGCAACTGAAGCTCAGTCCTGCAGGGGACCTCTGGGGGCAGTATGGAGCACGCACCTCAGAGCGCTCCCATCTGAGGGCAGAGAGGTGGGTCCTTACACACCCAGCGACTCCTATCCGTCCTTGCTTGTGGGCTGTTCTGAGGAACACTTATTCTTTCGCACTTCCGGGTGCTGTGCACACAGACAGAGAGCACTCCGGTGTCTGAAGAAAGTCCTCAAGTGAGGAGATACAAGTTTTGCTCATTGGAAGTAGGTAACCCTGCATGGAAATGGAACGGAGATGGGATGTTTTGAGTCCCAGATGCACCCCCTAGATACTTAGAAGTATTATCACTTCCATCCTCACAAGAACCATTTTTTTAACTTGATATTTTGTATTGGGATACAGCCAATTAACAATGTTGTGATTATTTCAGGTGAACAGTGAAGGGACTCAGCCACACATATACACGTATCCATTCTCCCCCAAACTCCCCTCCCAATCAGGCTGCCACACAACATTGAGCAGAACTCCATGAGCTATACAGGAAGTCCTTGTTGGTTATCTATTTTAAATATAGTAGTGTTTATAGGCAGCCTTAAGTTGGTTCTCTAAGTCTGTGAGTGTCTTTCTGTTTTGTAAATTCATTTGTATCTTTTCTTTCTAGAGTCCACATATAAAGGTTGTCATATGACATTTGTCCTTCTCTGGCTTACTTCACTCAGTATGATCATCTCTAGGTCCATCCATGTTGCTGCAAATGGCCTGATTCCATTCTTTATAAGGGCTGAGTAGTATTCCATTGTATATTAGTACCACATCTTCTTTATCCATTCCTCTGTCAATGGACATTTAGGTTGCTTCCATGTCTTGAAGAAAAACAGCAGCCAAAAGAATACATGCATCCCCAATATTCATTGCAGCACTGTTCACAGTACCTCAAAAGAACCTTTTTAAAGATGAAGAAACAGAGTCCCAGACTAGTAACTAACAGCTGTAAGTGGTGAGTCACTGAGACTCACTTTGCCAGAGGTATCCAGCATGAAGACATGGGACCATGGTGTCTGAAGGGCATTGGTGGAACTTAGAGCCTTCCAGCCCCAAGAGCGCCCAGCAGCCAGAGGAAATGAAGACAGAGAGAAAGAACTCTTTCGAGAGCCATAGTAATAGCAGCCATGTTTAACTTCCTGGGTAATAACGTGTCACAAAAGACAAAGTTAGGAAAGACAGTGGAAACCCTACTCTTGTTAAGTCCGTAGGACTGAGTGATTATCATTCTAAGATTCTGAAGGAAATGAGGCATTTAAATGGCAGTGATGTAGACAGAGATGAGAAAGTTATTCAACAGTGCCTGTTCATGAGGAT